>NC_083356.1:55540000-57032500 GCF_030254825.1 Meriones unguiculatus | reverse complement strand
CAGTTGGCCATCAGGCTCCGCATCTGCTTTGATAGTCTGCAGGGCAGAGGCTTTCAGAGGCCCTCTGTGGCAGGTTCCAAGGTTGTTTCCTGTTTTCTTCTTCTGGCTTTCAGAGGCCCTCTGTAGCAGGTTCCAGGTTGTTTCCTGTTTTCTTTTTCTTCAATATGACTTCTTAACATACACACACAGACACACATGCATACACAGACAGACAGACACGCACACACATTTGAAAAGAACAGTCATTGAATAAAAGTAGAAGCCAAAACAACAACAACAACAACAAAAAAACAAAACAAAACCCAAGAACTGACACCCTCACAGAGACCTACATCCAGGCAAAACACAGATGCACATGAAGTAAAAACTTGAAAAAATAGCCAACATGTTAATAAACATTGTATGCACTGATATGCACCCATGTCTAAAATATTACTTAAATTTTTTATGTTTTTTTAATCAACAAGTCATTTGTCATAAAGCTCGATTTTTTTTAAATGGCCAACAATTTTAATTCTTTCAGACAAAAGTGCTGACAAAGGAGTGGACCAAGATGTTGAAAAGCTGTCTAAAGCTGCTTGCTTGTCTAAAGATTTGCTGCTGTCATCACTGTCCCCTCCTCCGAAGTGTGGATACTGTTCTCATCAGTAGAGATCGCTAATATATCCATATTGTGAGGCTAGACTTGACATTCTGTGTTTTAATCTCTTTCCTATGACTAACTCATCCTCCCCGTCAACAGATAAAGGGAGCCAGGCAGTGTTAACACACTCCTTTAATCCCAGCGCTTGATGGGCAGAGGCAGGCAGATGTCTGTGATTTTGAGGCCAGCCTGGTCTACAGAGTGGATTCAGGGTAGCCAGGGCTACATAGAGAAGCCCTGTCTCAAAAACTTAAAAAGAAATTAAAAAACAAAAAACAAAACAAAAAAAAAAACAAAAACAAAAACAAAACAAAACCCAAGATAACCTGAAGTCTTCTGGATCTCAAAGGTTTCCAACTTGTTCTTTAGGACAGTTATAAGAGAAAATTTTTCGTAACTAAAAAGCCATAAAATGTTGGGATATTTCTGTGTTGTCTTGGAAATTTACTAGGAATAGTGTCATATTTAAGGTTTGATAAATGTTATAATAAAAGCCAAACATTTAAAAAAAAAAAAGTAGAAGCCAAAAGCCAAAAGCTTCTGCTGCACAGAGTAAAGGGAAGTGAATGGTTTCTGCAAGGGGAAACATGTCCTGTGTGTATGATCCCTTCAAAGTTATCTTTGAACTAGTGGAATTGTGATGGGGAAGAAGGCCTAATTGCAAGGACTTCAACACACAATGGGAAAGTCTGCATAATAAAAGGCATCCGAAAGTATGTGTCACAAAACAGTTTTCACTCGTATTTTGGAAAGATCTTTACACATTTACTGTTCAATTTATTTTTGTGCATTCATCCGACACCAAAAAAAAAAAGAAAGAAAGAAAAATCCATAATGAGGTTAAAACTAGAAAAGAGTAGATTTATTTGCTCTTTCATGACTTAAGTGTCCGTTCCCATGCTAGTCTGTCTTAATGTATGTATTTAATATTAATAACCAGTCTACTTATAATTTACTTCTTTCTACAGAGTACACTGCATCCATATGTTTACATGTAGATTATAAATTATATTACACAATAAAACATATATTACAGACTAGGATTTGAATATGTACAAGAGTATGTAGTTTTTCTTTTTGAAGTTCATTGAAACGTATAGAGTTTGCGTCTATACATCTGAAAGAGATTTGTTATTTGCATTCTCTTCTAAATAAAATTTCAATTAATTAAAAAAATTAATTTGGGAATGAACAAAGTGTGTAACAGTAGCTGGAAACTTTTTTTTCTTTAAGTTTAAGGTACTGATACCTCAGATCAGATGCCCACATGCAGACCAGTGAAGACAGACTGAAAAGGAAAAGTGATATAAGAGGAAAAAAAGTGATATATAGAGTGAAGCTATAAGGTAAACAAACACAAGTGGATTATAGTACACAGACATACGAAATAGATTAATAAAGGCACATTATGCCTCCAATCTAGTGAGCAAAAACAAAAATGATTGTGTTGATTAGTTTTCCATCATTTTAAGCAAATAAATACCATAAAAACTCAATTTTAAGAAGGAAGAGTTTGAAATAATTAACAAGTGAGAGAACAAGAATTAAATTAGCTTTTCCCAGAGAAGACCAACTGGAAAAGCCTGGTTGGTTATCCAATACCAAATAGTAAGCCTTAGAAATATACATACAAATTAATATTTTGCTTTGAAGTTTCATTTCTTGCTTCTGTGGCTTGGGGACAAGATTTATCCTCCAAGGGATGTTTCTATACAACTTATTTCTAACTCCTAGAATTCCCAAACCATCCCAAAGAGCAGCACTAGCTGGTGACCAATGGTTTAATGCATGACCTTTGGGGAACATCTAAATAATAAGCATGGGAAGACATTATAAATGTTGGGTGTTAGCAGCAGTGGTCAGGTAAGTGTGTATGGCATCCTGTTTCTTACATTTTCATCATGAAATCATGAAGCAAGATCATCAGCTGATGCTGAAAATGTAGGGGAGTGTCAGAGGTTCAGAAAGAAAAGAAAAACTACAAAATCATTATCTCTGACAACAGAGGATGACTACAGGAGTGCAGTGAAATTCTTGGATATTCTAATCTCCATCATGATATAGCACATTTAAAGGAAATACAGTTAAGCAAGGCTTCTCTATAACTATATTCCCCTCCTGATCATTGCTTCAAATACACCCATGCCAAAAAAAAAAAAATCTTGATTTATCTGGAACTTGTAATCTCTTGATCCCATTACCTTCATTTTTCACCTTACTTATGAGTTCTCCCTACATGATCATTCTTTGTGCTCCCCACTCTATTTATATGCAATTCTTTAGAATTACTTTATCATCATGGAGGGGAATATAGTTATGATATATGCTTTGATACCCTGCAGGGTAAAGCCTTTCAGAGGCTCTCTGTGGCAGGCTCCTTACTTGTTCCCTGCTTTCTCCTTCTGATGTCCATCCTCTTTGCCTTTCAAAATGGGGATTGAGCATTATAGCCAGAGTCCTCCTTCTTGATTAGTTTCTTTAGATGTACAGATTTTAGTAGGTTTACCCTATATTATATATCTAATGTCCACTTATGAATGAGTATGTACCCTGTGTGTCTTTCCGTTTCTGGGATAACTCACTCAGGATGATCTTTTCCAGTTCCACCATTTACCTGCTAATTTTATGATTTCCTTGTTTTTTTACTGCTGAGTAATATTGCATTGTGTAGATGTACCACAATCTCTGCATCCATTCCTCAGTTGAGAGGCATCTGGGTTGTTTCCAGATTCTGGCTATTACAAATAAAGCTGCTACAAACATGGTTAAGCAAATGTCCTTATTGTGTACTTGAGCATCTTTTGGGTATATGAAGGAAGAAGTCATAGTAACACTATTTGCAGATGACATGATAGTATGCCTGAGTCACCCCAAAAATTCTACCAGAGAGCTCCTACAGCTGATAAACACCTTCATCAAAGTTGCTGGATACAAAATTAACTCAAAATAATCAGTAGCCCTCCTGTATACAAAAGGCAAAAGGGCTGAGAAAGAAATTAGAGAAATAACACCCTTCACAATAGCCACAGAGGACATAAAATACCTTGGTGTGACCCTAACCAAGAAAGTCAAAGACTTGTATGAAAAAAATTTCAACTCTCTGAAGAAAGAATTAGAAAAAGATATCAGAAAATGGAAAGATCTCCCATGCTCATGGCTTGGCAGGATTAACATAGTAAAAATGACCATCTTACCAAAAGCAATCTACAGATTCAATGCAATTCCCATCAAAATTCCAACACAATTCTTACAGACCTTGAAGGAAAAATTCTCAACTTTATATGGAAAAACAAGAAACCCAGAATTGCCAAAACAATCCTCTACAATAAAAGATCTTCTGGAGGTATTTCCATCCCTGATATCAAGCTGTACTATAGAGCGACAATACTAAAAACTGCATGGTACTGGCATAGAAACTGACTGGTAGATCAATGGAATCGAATAGAAGACCCTGAAATAAATCCATACACTTATGGACACTTGATCTTTGACAAGGATGAAAAGGCTTCTTTTGTCTACTGCCTTTACTCACAGATAAAGAAAAAGAAAAACATGGAATCTGTTAAGAGTTTTTTTTTTTAATCTCAAACATTATTTATTTATTTTTATTAATTACAATTTATTTACTTTGTATCTTCTCTGTACCTCTGTCCTCCCCTCCCAATCCTACCCTTCCTCTTCCCCACCCATGTTCTTCTCCCAGCCCATTGATAAGGGAGGTCCTCCTCCCCTTCCATCCGATCCTAGTCTATTATGTCTCATCAGGAGTGGCTGCATTGTCTCCTTCTGTGGCCTGGTAAGGCTTCTGCCCTCTCAGGGGGAGATGATCATGAGATTTCTATGTATTCTTTCTACTAATTCATTGGATAATCCATAATATGCATTCTATCCCCAAATTTGGCAGCCAAACCATCTCATTTTTATTTATGGATGTGTTTGGTTCTCAACACACAGTACCCACCAAGCAAAGGCATAATGGGATGAATCATTGTTATTGAGAAGAGTGGTGGATATGTAAATTAATGCTGTTCCAAATAAATGCCTGAGGTTGGGAAAAGATGAGATAAAAGACTAAAAAGAATAAGGGAAGGAAAAAAATCCCATTGATTTAACTAGGACTTTCAATTCTCAAAGGGCACCTGGGTGTAATAAAAGAACCCCAAGAAAACTAAACAAGAGAAGAGCAAGGCCCGATGATGGCATTTATGAATTTACAGAGTCAGTATAAGAATAAATAAATTTTTAAAACTAAAAAAATAAAACACTGCTAAGTAGAGTCTTTCAGAGGTCCTCTGTAGTAGGCTCCTGTCCTGTTACTTGTTTTCTCCTACATCCAATGTCCATCCCAGTTGTCTTTCTAAGTGAAGATTGATCATCTTACCCCGGGTCCTCTTTCTTGTTTATCTTCTTTAGGTGTATAGATTTCTCTACCTAGCAGTGTATCAAAGCAGATACTGAGACCCATAACCAAACTTCCGGCAGAGTTCATGGAATCATTTGAAAGAAGGGGGAGTTAATATGACCTGGAGAGGAGAGAAGCTCCACAAGGACCAAATATATCTGGACACAGGGGTCTTTTCTGAGACTGTTTCTCCAACCAAGGACAATGTATGGATATAACCTAGAACCTCTGCTTGGATGTAGCCCATGGTAACTCAGTATCCAAGCATGTTTCCTAGTAAGGGGAACAGGGACTATTTCTGACATGACTTCAATGGCAGGCTCTTTGACCTTCCCCCACCCCCTGAAGGAGGAGTAGCTCTGTTAGGCCACATAGGAGGACTTTGCACCCAATCCTGAAGATACCTGGTAAATCAGGACCAGATGAAAGGGGAGGAGGTCCTCCTCTATCAGTAGACTTGGAAAGGATCAGGGAGGAGATGAGGGAAGGAGGGTGGTGTTGGGAGGGAATGAGGGAGCAGGATACAGCTGGGATACAAAGTTAATAAACTAATTAATATAAAAAATTAATAAAATAAAACACTGAAATCTGGATACCCAGACAGTTTCTTGGGATGTAAATTCAAATTTTTAGATTTCATGTTGATAAAAATCCACGTCAATTAGCTCTCTGCTACAGTAATAAAATACATGGTATAATCAACAAAAGGGAAGGTTGTTTAGAATTATGTTTAGATGTTCAACTTAACATGTTGTTGCGTTGAGGTCTGTGGTTAGGCAGCATGTCCGGGTGACTGGAAGAGGCTGAGTAAGTGGCTCACTTCCCGTGACTTGGACTTGAAAGAAGAAGGGCTGCGCTCTCCATACCTGCTCAGAAGCTCATCTCTAGGAATCTAACTTCCACCTACATGCTCCACCTCCTAAGCTTTCATCCTCCCCCAACAATGCACAGACTGAGGATCTAGCCTTTAGTGCATGGACCAGTGGCCTTCAATGTCTGATAGTAATAAAAGATAAGGCTTGAGTCTGAGAAAAAGGCATTTGCATGAAAGGAATAGGAGGAAGAAAGGCTGGGGTGGAAATCATGTAAATACAATATACATGTATGAACTTCTCAGCAAAAATAAAATATCTAAGCTATAGCAATGTAGGAAACTGCTTTTATTAATGTTAAAATATGTCTCCATGGGAAAGGTAAAAATCTACAGAAAAGAATATATACTTAAATTATGCAAAACAAGTATAAAACCAGGTAGAAATGTACTTGGGTCTTTTACAGATATTTTCAGAAACTCTGAGGCAGCAAAATGTCTGTGCAGCAGCTAAGTCCATATATCTTTGCCTATTCCTGCTCAGAATATCCAAGCAACAGAACTGTTGACTTTTACCATTAGCTCTTTCAAGGACAGTTTCCTCATTCTGAGAGGTGCTTCAGCCCTCACTTGTGAATGCCTGTTTGTTTTCGTAATTTCATTTCAGAGAACATGAATGAATTCTTAGCAGACAGTGGGCAATTAATGAGAAAAATTGGCTTATAGTTTTCTTATCAATCTTTTAAATGAGAAATCAAATGAATTATTCAAAGGACATAGCAAACTCTATGCAAGAATATATATCTTCTAATAATGGAATTACCTTATTCTGACTCTAAAATATCTGCAATTTGCTAATGTAAAATACAGTCTGATTGAAGTTGTTATACCATAGTTTTCTATAGACACAAAATGATAGCTATAAGCACAGTAAGCTATCTTTCAGAAGTTCATGTGTGTGTGTCTGTGTGTGTGTGTGTGTGTGTGTGTGTGTGTTGAGAGCATTGTAACAGGGAAGTGTCAAATTTCCACCTATATTAATTATCACTAATCATAGATTTTGTTCAGAAAACAAATTAAGTCAATTTTATTTCCAACACAATTATTTTATTTTTGATATGTAATGCTTTGATTTGTACTGAAAAGTGAAGAATAAAGAAAACAAAACAGAAGTTAAAGCTTTATGATAAGTATCTTTACTCCTGTTGAGTAACTCAATGCCCAAGCCCTCTCCATAATTTTAACTTAAAGATGTGGCCACCTGGAAATACTTATTTATCTTCTATTCTTTTGGTTTTTGTTTTAGGAAATGAAAAGCTATATGTTGTTATCCCTGGAAAATATTAAGTTTTAGAAAAGGCTTGGATTACTACCTTTGGAAAGTAGTTCTGACACTAGGGAAACTGGTAGAGACATTAACAACAGATATAAAGAATATTAGGAGCTGAATTATGTCTACTAAAAAACTGAGTCTGAAATTCCGATCCTAAATACCTTAGAAAGTAATGTATAATCTGGTTTGAAACTATTGTGGATTCTATACAGACATCTGATGGGAACTTGAACCCCATCTTGTTGGGGAAGGACTACAAACAGGGATATTAAACAAAGAAGAGGTCATTAGACAAATCCAACTTGTCTAGTGTTCTTCTGAGAAGAGTAAAGTTAGTCACATCCTGAGATACCAAGAACGCTAATAGAGGAAACACCACATCAGGATGCAGCAGGAAAGTGGCCAAGGAGAAAACTTAAGAGTACCCATTCCTGCCACACTTTGACCACAACATAAGTTGTGTTATTTGAGTCACTAGTCTGTGGTGCAGGAGTGGACTTACCCTCCCAAAGATAAGGGAAAAGAAATGTTCTCTTATTTGGTGTTCACATGCAAAGAGATGGTTCCTAGGTCATTAAGAAGAGAGTGCTGGGTTGTAAAGCTGGAAACCTTACATAGCACACCCATCCTTTAGTAACCTAGGGACATCAGTTACAGGATACCCAGAAATACCCAAAACATGAATATTATGTAAAATGATGGAATATTTATTTATAATATGTCTACATCCTTTCATATCCTTTTCAATCACTATTAAGTTACTTATTCTACCTAATAAAAATGGTAATGCAAAAGGCTTCTTTTTCTCTTTACTGTATTTACAGAAATAATGACCAGAAAATCTGTATACGTTCAGGAAAAGCAATTTGGTTAAATTATTTGTAGTCAGTAGTTGATCGAATCTGCTGAAGTGAAACGTGATATAGAGATATCAATTTAGATTTAGAGAAACAATTTATATTTGCAAGTTTTCTGAAGCCAATTCTATCAGGGGTTGGGAGGGACATACAAGAGCAATAGTCAGGAAGGGATCTGAAAAAGTTGGGTCACACTGAAGAGAGTGCTATAGCCAGCTCAATCAGCCCTCTGTTACAGGTCAGTCTCTTAATCTTCAAAGACCCAGTTTCCCAGCAATTGATTCCTTCCTGTATTTTCACAAATTGGAGCACTGAAAGCCATTTAATGGTAGTACATCTCAGACTACTTTACTAAAACAAGCTTAGCCATCCACAGAGGCCAAGCAGGAACAATCAGAAGGCAATGGGGTGGAAGTTATTCATCACCAATGGAACCTTAAGTTGGACCTCATTGTCTGTATTCCATTTCCTCACCTCAAATCATTCAGAGCCCAGTAATTACTCTTTAAGTGCTTGCCAAACAGGAAAAAAAAATGTTTTGTTTTGTTTAAATTCTCAGTCTTTATTTTTACATAGCCATGCTTTAAAATTGTTGCCACTATAGAAAAGAGGTAATGGTTTGTTTTCCTTCTCAAGCCTCTGCCAGGATGCATTTCAGCACTGACAGAAAATCTCTCTCTGCCTCGAATCCCCAGGAAAGTGAGTGCTGGTCTGAAAGAATCCACAGGTAGATGAGAAATTAGATGTAACCATCGTGTACAAAACACAGTGGGACACAACAGCCAGAGAGGCACATAATCACAGCTCACGTTATAGTTCTGAGTAATAGCTACGAAGTAAATTAGCTGTCTGTGGCTGCTAGTAAATGTCATAAGTGAAGATAAGTCCTGGTTTTGAGGTAAAAGCTCAGTGTTTCAGATGAACCCTGGGGAAGCATCCGTTCTTTACAAGCCACAGTAGCAGGGCTGAAAACTTCCTTGTTTCTTAGGGTAATGAACTAAGTGACTAAATAGAACAACTGATCTTCCCAGGGTGTGCCATCATGGGACTATGGAGGAAGGAGATTTAATGCTGTGATCTTTGCTTCATTGTTTGGTGGAAAGAATCCAGCTTAAAATAAAGACACATCTGACATGCAGAAATGCATTGCCTCTTCTATTTTATAAATATTTTATGATAATTACCTGCTTCCTCTTGGGAAAAGTACATTCAAACAGTGCTCTGAATGACATCAATTAGCTTTCTGCTCTTTGTGTAGATAGAATTTTGACTTCTCCAAATGTGTATTAAGAAGAGAAGAGAAAGGGAAGAGAAATAGAGGAAATAGTAAAGCTCTACATTTTCTATTATACCACTTTGGAAGGATAGACTATAGGAGGATAAGTTGGAACCCTTTGAGGATTTGGAAATCATACCTGAAACTAGCTGAAGAACCCAGAAATGGGAATCTGGGTTATGCTATCTAGCACAGAGAAGCTAGCTTTCTTGTACTTTGAGTCTTTGCTAATCTTTACCTTTGAACTAATTCAAACCAGGAGCTTGTTGTGGTCAGCCTATGCCAAACTCTACATTACTCCGTATTGTACAAAGTAGTCTTTTGTCAGTCTGTGCAAGGCCTTAAAAGACTCCATTTTACAAACAGCTGTGAACTCCATTTTGAGGGAGAAGGCTGACAGAGGCCTGTATGTGGATCCAGAAATAGCACCATCAATCAGACACCTCCTGTCTGTCAAGGACTGCTATCTGACCTATCCCTGGGAACAAAAAAAAAAAAAAAAAAAAAAGAGCGGCCTTGTGAGTTTACTGTGGTGAACTAAAGCCACGAGCATACATCAGTGTATTAAAACCACATCAAGCAAAACAGGCCCAGAAACTTCCTTGACATGCCAGACCAGGGAAAGGGTGTAACTCTCTCACTCGGACCTCATGAAGTGATGAACTCTAACACTGCTATGCACAGCCCTAATCAGCCTATCATTGGATACTTGGTGTGTGGATCAAAGATCAAGGGGTCCCTGACTCAGCTTGGTCTCCTACTGTTGGCACGGTCTAATTGAATGAGTCCTGGTCTACCTGCCCTCCCATGTGGACTGGACCCGGCCTTTCCTGATTCTGATGTGTTCCTGCTCCCAGGTTCAGCCTTTTTTTCTCTCAGCTGAACTTGGCAGCTTTGTGCTCTTCTGTGAGTCCAGCAGCAGCAGCTACCTCCTGGCACCAGCTACCTCCATTGTTACAGTACAGATTCTGTATTAACCAGTCTCTGACATGCCTTAAAACTCTGCTGCAGCTTCCGTAAGTTGTATTTATTTTGTATCCAAAATATATGTGCAGAAATATATAGGTATATTTACTGTGCACTGTGTGAATAGAAGCTGATAATAGCAATTAAGATTCAGAAACTGCATTCACCTTGGCAGTGCCAGGGTAGGCAGAGTATATGACGAATTGATGTCACTGAAATCACTAAACTGATGAAATTATTGTTTCTCAATAAATTCTGACATTATGACAAGGCATGTATGTTCATCTGTGTTTCTGGTGCAGTGCTAACAACAGTGTCTATGTCTGCATCTGAAGCTCCGTGGCCCTTAGAAGCAAGGCCTGGACCAGGAAGGCAAACTGGACTCCCACCTCCAGTGTTCCACCAACATTGAAACTCAGTGGCTTTGGCATATCCCTAGGCACACACCTTATCTAGTTTTGATTTTATCTATGGTATGTTGTATAGATATTTCCTCCAAATTAAAACATTATTAGTATGATGATGATGATGGAGGAGGAGGAAGAAGAAAAGTTTTTTCAAGGTTTAGGGATCAGAAGCTCAAAGATTTACAAAACTGACACAGCTTTTTCTCTTGGTTTTACATGCAGTAAACACCTGCTAGGCAAAGGAGACTGCCAAAATGTCTGCCAATCTTATGTGCACAGAGCTCTACTGAACACAGTTTCCATGAGCCATCCATCAGCTTTGCTGGGGTGAACTTTTTTAGTGACTGTATCTCCCTTTAGGTCATCCAAACATCTTTAACTCCAAACCTATAAAAACTCCTTGAGCAACCCCAATGAACTCACTGGTTTACTAAAGTCGAATTGGGTGGAATCTGGTCTTTGATCTGTAACTTGTACCCTATCTGAATTGAATAGGAATATTCCCCAAGCAAAGCCCTGACACACATGTCCTGCAATCCATCACTGTGGCCTTAATACAATACAATAATTTGGCCCTGAAAGCAGTAAAAATCTTTGCTGATAAAATCAGACATAATGTGTTTGACTCTAGCAGGATTCAGTCCTCTTGTATCTCTTGTATTTCTTGGGAAAAGGCACTGAGGGAGCCAATGTTTGAATCACATAGGAAAGAAAGATGACTCATTTCAAGGTTTGATGCTACAATAGGAAGAAACTACAGGAGAAACAGGAAAAACTGCAACAAGAAGGAGATTGGGAGTTATATGGAATATTTTATTAAAAGGCAGCATGTGAGTGTCAGAGAAAGAAATAGTAAGCAGTATTTGTAAAGAATAAAAAATACAGAAGAAGCCAAACATAAACTTCAGCTGTTTAAGAAATATTCTGTGTCTGGGTCTGCCCTGAGGGTCATGATGTTATCTCTGCAGAGCGCAGACCTTACTCTATGACTCTTCATTCCAGAGCTCAGGGGCTTTGGGAGTTGTATTGATTTTCTTTTTCTGCCTGACCAGGAAACCTAACAAACTCGGTCATATTGTTTCCATGGTTAGATGTGCTTAGAATTCCAAATCAGCTTATATGTTTGTGTGACAGATTGGGGCTACCTTAAATGCAAACCAAAGCATGCCATTTATTTAAAAGTAACTTCTGCTTGCCTGGTATGTGTTTCCATTCTGTTTCACTAGATTAAACAAAAATGAAAAGAAAAAAGGAAATAAAGAAGGGGAGAAAGAAAGAAGGATAGGAAGAAAGAAAGAAAGAAAGGAAGGAAGGAAGGAAGGAAAGGAAAGAAAGAAGGAATAAAAGAAAGAAAGATCATGAAATAAGAATGTTGCCTAGGATTCTAGTTGTTTAAAGCAGGTTGCATGGCAACTAAAGGACCCAAATTTTCAGACTTAAGTGTGTGCTGATTAATGTCAAGGGGTCAGAGTCACCGACAGGGAGCTGATTGTATCTTAAAAAATGTCATCTTAGTAATACTATTGGTAGGCTTCGTTAAAGTTTAAAATAAACTTTTTTAAAAATAATAAAGTTGGTTGATTTTCCAATTAGATTCAGAATGACTCAGTTTCCACAGGTATTATAACACAAAGTAAATTAAACATTTATGAAATGTTTATAAACACCATCTAATTTTATTTTCAAAGTAACTATGATAAAGATTTAATTTTCATTTTTTTGACTTTGGAAATTGAGGAAAAAAAATCTAAATTTACTCAATTTATAAGTGATAGATATAACTTTCATTTAGATAGTTGTATTATCCTTGCCCCCTTTTTTAAGAAATTACAAGAGTAGAAAAATATTTTTAAATTTTTCTTCACAATTTATTCATTATATATCTTGATTGAAGACCCCTCCCTCATCTCCACCAGTCCCACCCTCCCTCCCTCTTCCCCTCCTCCCCTTTCCCTAGTCCACTGAAAGAGGGAATTCTCCACTCTTGCCATCTGTCCATAACTTGTTAAATCTCATCCATCACGACTGTTTGGATCCTCTTCCTCCATGGCCTGACAAGGCTGCATCATCAAGGGCAAGTGGTCAGGGAGCAGTCAACTGAGTTCATGATGTTCATGAGAGCCCCTGATACTCTCCCTCAGAAATCCACATGGAGACTGAGCTGCCAATCAGCAACATCTGAGCAGGGCATCTAGGTCCTCTCCAAGCATGGTCCTCCATTGGTGCATCAGTCTCTGCAGGAACCCCTGGGCTCAGAACCTTTAGCTTTGTTAGTCTCCTTGTGGGATTTCTGTTCCCTCCATGTTCCTCTATCCCACCCTTCTCTTCTTCCATGAGATTCCCTGCATTCTGCCTGAAGTTTGGCCCTGAGTCTCAGCATCTGCTTTGATCCCCTGTTGGGTGGAGCCTTTCAGAGGACCCTCTATAGTAAGCTCCCATCCTGTTTCCTCTCTTCCACTGCTTCTGGTATCTATCCTGTTTGCCATTCTGCATGAGATTTAAGCATCCTCTCTAGCATTCTCCTTAGTGTTTAGCGTCTTTAGGTCTGTAGATGTCTGTAGATATCATATGGCTAATATCTGCTTATAAGGAAGAATGGATACAGAAATTGTGGTACATCTACACAATGGAATACTACTCAGCTATTAAAACAAGGACATCATGAAATTTGCAGACAAATGGTGGGAAGTAGAAAGATCATCCCGAGTGAGGTAACCCACAAACAGAAAAACAGGCATGGGATACACTCATCTTTGCCCTTTCTTAACATGCCATGTTTCTCTGTTTTCCAGTAGTTCTTCAAATATGTAACTCTGTCATCCTCAAATTTGTCTTTTCTTTCTTCTTCCTCAAAACCATGTTTTTAAATCTGTACACTCGTAGAAAATTACTTTTTATCATGCCAATACAAGATATGGGTGCTTACATGTTTCCTATGAGACAGAAATTCCAGATCAACAGAATCGCTCCTTCTTTTTAGAATATAAACCATTGAGGCGAAGATGGTGAAGGAAGTATATATTTGAACCATTGCCTTTCCCACAGTCCCAAAATCCTACACTAAAAACAAAGTTAGGCAATAAAATAACACAGAACTCCTGTGGAACATAGCCACATGCTCACATTTGTAACAAATACATAACCATAGGTAAGAACACTAACAGAACGAAGTCCCATGCTCCTCCCAGAGAGCAGAAACATTAAATTTAAGTTTCTTCTAACATCAGAGGATAGAAAGGCTGTGTGTTAATGGTTTGGAAAATCTTAAGTATATGAGACAATATAGTAGAAATAACACAGAAAGGTTTTTCAGCTCAGAGTCCTCATTTATGACATTATATTTACTTAACATAAACTTTACACTAAAGAATACACACACACACACACACACACACATATATATAATGCACAGTGATTTCTTCATACAATTTAAAGTATATAATTACTACCAATAATTGAAGCCCAAGAAGACTTTTTTTTTTTGGCACAGCAATCCTTACTTAATTTCTTAGATTGCTTCTCTAATAAATTAACAATATTATTTCTACTGGCTTAAGAAAATACTGGCATACTTTTGACCTAAATTTGACCATG
Organism: Meriones unguiculatus; assembly: GCF_030254825.1. NCBI lineage: Eukaryota > Metazoa > Chordata > Mammalia > Rodentia > Muridae > Meriones > Meriones unguiculatus. The sequence goes on along the minus strand of NC_083356.1, from coordinate 57,018,211 downwards.
AATCAATCATTACAGCTAAAGGAAAGTTGATATTCTAAGAAGGGCAAGCCAAGTTTAAGAGGACACTGTAGTTCTAATTTGAAATGTCAGAAACATCAAAAAGAAAAGACACATTAAGCTACCTACACTAATCATTAATTAATTAATTAATTAATTATTGAAATTTATTTACTTTGTATACCAGTTGTAGCCCCCTCCCTCCTCTCCTCCCAGTCCCACCTTCTGACCCTCTTCTCCTTCTATGCTCCTCCCCAAGTCCACTGATAGAAGAGGTCCCCCTCCCCTCTATCTGACCCTAGACCATCAGGTCTCATCAGGTCTGGCTGCATCATCTTCCTTTCCCTAGTAAGTGGATCAGTGACTGGCTCTGACATGAACTCAGTGGCCGGCTCTTTGATAATCTTTCCCTGGGAGTGGGGGTGGGGGGTTGCAGCTTTGCCTAATCATTCTTTCAAAGGAGAATATAACTTGATTCCTTGAGAAATTATTTTTTTAACTTTTTTAAATTTTTTATTAATTACACTTTACTCATTTTTTTCCACCATAAGCCTTTCCTCCTCCCCTCCCCATCTCACCCTCCCTCCCCTTTCTGCATGCATGCCCCTCCCCAAGTCCACTGATAGGGGATGTCCTCCTCTCCTTTCTGATCTTAGTCTATCAGTTCTCATCAGGAGTGGCTGCATTGTCCTCTTCTGTGGCCTGGTAAGGCTGCTCTCCTCTCAGGGGGAGGTGATCAAAGAGCAGGCCAATCAGATTATGTCAGAGGCAGTCCCTCCTCCCATTACTAGGTAACCCACATGGACACTGAACTGCCATGGGCTACATCTGTGAAGGGGTTCTAGGTTATCTCCATGAATAGTCCTTGGTTGGAGTATGAGTCTCTGGGAAGTTCCCTGTGTTCAAATAGGACAAACCCACTAAAATCTGTGCATCTAAAGAAACTAAGCATGAGAGAGTACCCTAACTAAAATGTTCAATCCCCATCCTGAAAGGCAAAGAGGATGGACATCAGAAGAAGAAGAAAACAGGAAACAATCTAGGAACCTGCTACAGAGGGCCTCTGAAAGCCAGAAGAAGAAAACAGGAAACAAACTAAGAACCTACCACAGAGGGCCTCTGAAAGCCTCTGCCCTGCAGACTATCAAAGCAGATGCTGAGCCTGATGGCCAACTGTTGGGCAGAGTGAATGGAATTTTATGTAAGAAGTGGGAAATAGTAAGAGCTGGAGAGGACAGGAACTCCACAAGGAGAGCAACAGAATGAGAAATTATTTTAATACAAAGAAACCTGAGAGCATAATTTAGAAAATATAAAAGAAAGAGTATATATCAAAGTCATAGCTGTTGGTTGGGGTATGAGTAAAGTGCTTTTGATGTTGTACAGAGAATTATGTGTAGATGCAATAAAGTAAAAGACACCTTTACTTTAAAGTACATTTAGTAAGTGTCATGTTGTGTTGAAGAAAAGGTTGGCTGGAGAGAGTGCTGATTGAGCAAGCTTTGATTAATAAAAGAGTGGCAGTATAATCACAAGTCAGAGAGGACTAACTGAGCGACATCCTTCAGGTTGGCACAATCCCTGTAGCTCTTACTGCAGAGACTATAATGCCAGCAAAGAAGCATCTGGCCAACAAGAACTTTAAAGTAGGACATAGCTGATTCAACCTATGGAAGTCATTCAACACCATAAATCATTCATTTCTTACTGACTGGATCCTTCCACTTAGAATATGAGCTGCTATAACTCTTCACTCTGAGAAATCCAAAGACTTGCACCAGTGTTTAAGACTCTTTTGTCTCTGGAGCAGAGGCAGCTCAATATGAAACTGAAGTGTGGAAAGGATGAATTGACAAAGAAGTTGTGAAGAGTGGAGCCCAGCAGTAGAAAACAGTGGCCAGATATGAATTCCCCAGTAAAAGGCAGACAACAGACTTCAATTCTAGGCACCAAAACCAATCTCTGAGAAATGTTAAGTGTCTTTTAATCTTCAGGAAGTACTGGCCAAATGGAGACACCAAAGTCCTTAATTTCAGTGTTTTCCACTCTCTTGGTGAAAGAAAGGGCTCAAAGCAAAGTTAGTATCAAAATGATGAATTAAAATTAAGCTGTTATTAATTTAGATATCCTTCAGACTACCTTGTTATAACCATGGGCTAAAATATTAAAATACTAAGAGTCTGTGAGATACCTCAGCAGGTCAAGGTGCTTGCTACCAGGGATCCCAACCTAATTTCCATATCTGGGACACACAGAGTAGAAGAAAAAATCTGACTTGAGCAAGGTCTCCTAACCTCCACTGATGTACAATGACGTATGTACACGCATGCACGCGCGCACACACACACACACACACACTTCTGTTCATCTTTTAGATGTATCTGTCTGATGAACATTTCAATAATGTGTACAATGTATTTTGATCATGTCGATCCTCCCATTTCTCCTTCCAACTACCCAGTTCACCTGTTTGCTTTCCAACTTTATATCCTCTGTCTCTGCCTCCATCTCAGTCTCCGCCTTAGAATCTAATCAATCCTATGGATTCAAATCAGTGCTACTCATGCCTGTGTATACATAACTGTGGAGCCATCCATTGGAGAAGCAGCAACTGTCAGTGGACATACTCTGCTCTTTAAATTTTAAACGAGAACTATGGCTTTGAATTCTCTGAAGCAACACCGTGCTGGAGATGAACTGCATTCCTCATTTGTTTATTATGTGGCCACCAGGTAGCAAAAATCTGTAGCTTCTATTGAGTTCACTCTCACCCAGTGTAAAGAAAGAGAGAAGATGCTTAAATCTCATTCAGAATGGCAAAAAGGATAGACACCAGAAGAGGTAGCAGAGAGGAAACAGGATGTGAGCCTACTATAGAAGGTCCTCTGAAAGGCTCCACCCAACAGGGGATCCAAGCAGATTCTGAGACTCTGCAGGAAGTCTTATGGAAGAAGGGGGGGGGATGGAAAGAGAGGCACATGGAGAGGACAGGAGCCCTACAAGGAGACCAACAAAACCAAAGGATCTGAGACTAGGGGATCCTACAGAGACCGATGCAACAACGGAGGACCATGCATAGAGACGACCTAGACCTCCTGTTCAGATGTGGCCAGATTGGCAGCTCAGTCTCCATGTGGATTTCTGCATGAGGCAAGCAGGGGCTGTCTCTATCATGAACTCGGTTGCTTGCGCTTTGATCACTCACCCCTGCTGGTGCGTCCTTACCAGGTCATGGAGGAAGAGGATCCAGGCAGTCCTGATGAGACTTAACAAGCTATGGGGAGATGGCAATAGTGGAGAACTCCCCCTTTCAGTGGACTAGAAGAAGGGATTGGGGGTGGGGAAGGGAGGGTAGGTCTTGTGGGGAGTTGAGGGAGGAGGCTTCAATAGGATATATAATGAATAAATTGTGAAAAAAAATAGATAAAGGATCACACACACACAGAGAAGAAAGCTATGAAAACTTTTCTGAGATAAATTGCAGAGTAGTCTCTCCTTAGGGAACTATGTAAATCTTAATACATATATTCAGATTACATTTTCTACTCAAGTTAAGAAATTGTTAGTAACTTTATAATTCTACATTTTCATCACTATTTGCAGATATAAGTTCTGATATTTGTATAAATTCACCTTCAAATGAAATTCATCTCTTCCGTGAAAGACATGACACATGAGTGAAAAAATGGTGTGTAGACAAGGGAAGAAGGGTGGAACACTGTTTAGAAAAGTCTTTCTGTGACTCAGTTGGACAGACTGATATTCCTGTTGCTTAGCTGATGTGAAAAGAGAAAGATTCAAAAGCCTGATTATGTGCTTCTGCATGAGGTGAAAAATCCACCTTTCCCAGGAAAGGAGCCAGGTGTTCTCCAATGCTTCACATGTTGGATAGAATTGTTTAGCTCTTGTCTGCTTCCATAGTAAGTCTGATGACAAATAACAAATAAATCAAGCCACTCATTTTGCCCTTTTACATTTAAAACTGAGTAAAACACTCCTTCCCCCCAGCATTTTATTTTTATTTTTTTATTTATTACAATTTGTTCACTTTGTATCCCAGCTTAGCCCCTCCCTCATCCACTCCCAATCCCACCCTCCTTTCCCCTTCTCCTCTTATGTCTCTCTCCAAGTCTACTGATAGGGGAGGTCCTTCTCCCCTTCCATCTGACCCTAGTCTATCAGGTCTCATCAGAACTAGCTACATCCTCTTACTCTGTTGCCTGGTAAGGCTGTACCCTCACCCCCATGGAGAAGTGGGTTCCCTAGTAAGGGGAATAGGGGCCATCTCTGACATGAGTAAAACACTCTGAAGACTGGCATTTTTCTTTTGAAAAAATGCCTTTCAATGATACAGAAGAATAGAGTCACATAATAGTTCTAAATTTAACTTAATTGTAAAATTATATGTCTTCTAAATACATTAGTAATGTTTAGTAATTTAAATATTATAGTCTGACATTTAATTTTACATAGTAAAGCACTTCACAATATTTTTTATTAATGTGGGCTTTAGAAATAAATTATAAGTAGCATCTCAAAATGTATTTATTGGCTTAGGATAATAGCACTGCACAATTATGCACAACCTATTCTCCTCAAAGACCCAGTGAAAAGTGAATGAGACAAATTATATCCTGTCATTAGTGAAACTGAGGTCAGGGAGCCAAAAGACACTCATACACACACCCCACCCCAACTTCACACATCATTTGTCTTTAAATACAGTCACCATTTTTACTTTTTCTGCCATTTTAAAATGTTAATTATTAAAAATCAAAACATTAAAAATTAGCATTTGCCTCATAGAGACTTATTGAGAAATTGGCTTTCACATGGCTGCAAACTACTTGCTATTATTTTTATTCACTTATTCTTTAACCATAACTACATCACTCTTGCAATACTAAGCCTCCCTTCGGTACATGTCACTTAACTTTGATCTAAGGAAAAATAGCTGCATTTTGGCAAAAGCCTTGATTTAAGGTAATACGCAAGGAACATTCCTCTGGCAAGCACAAATTTCTGGCTTCAACCTATATCAGTGAAATATTTTAATTAATTAAAATTAAAAAGAAGAGAAAACATCTCTGTCAGACTTTCTCTTTTGCTGTTCTTCACCATAGTTAAAAAAATCAATTCATATGACCAATACTGAGTTTAATCTTTAGTTAAGATAAGCAGTAAACCACATACATAGAGCAATTGCTGCTCTAAGTGGGCTCTTCACTGAAAAGCTCTATAAGATCCAATGAGCAGCCATTGGTGTCATGTCTTAAAGGTAAAATTTAAAAGACAAGAAAGATAATACATATTTCTATTTTTAAATTATTTTGGTAAGTTATACATTTTAATTTTCATTTCCCTGTTGACTAAGGATATTGAGCATTTCTTTAAGTATTTCTCTGCTATTTGGGATTCCTCTATTGAGAATTCTGTTTAGCTCAGTAACCCATTTTTTAACTGGATTGCTTTAATTGTTGCTGTTTAGCTTCTTGAGTTCTTTATATATTCTGAATATTAGCCTTCTTTCAGATATAGGTAGGAATGTAAACTTGTACAACCACTTTGGAAATCAGTCTGATGTTTTCTCAGACAATTAGGAATAGCGCTACCTCAAAATATAGCCAAAACATATCCAAAATATGTTCAAGTATACAATAAGGACATTTGCTCAACCATGTTCGTAGCAGCTCTATTCATAACAGCCAGATTCTGGAAACAACCCAGTTGTCCCTCAGTTGATGAATGGATACAGAAATTGTGGAACTTTTACACAATGGAATACTACTTAGCACTTAAAAACAAGGAAATCATGAAATTTGAAGGAAATGGGGAAACTAGAAAAGATCATCCTGAGTGAGGTAGCCCAGCAGTAGAAACACACACATAGTATATACTCACTTATAAGTGGGTACTAGACATATAATATAGAATAATCATACTAAAATCTGTACACCTAAAGAAGCTAAGCAAGAAGGAGGACCTTGGGTAAGAATTTCAATCCTCATTCAGAAAGGCAAACAGGATAGACATCAGAAGAAGATGAAAACAAGGAACAAGACAGGAGCCTACCACAGAGGGCCTCTGAAAGATTCTACCTAGCCAGGTATCAAAGCAGAGGCTAAGACTCCTAACCAAACTTTGGGCACAGTGTAGGGAATCTTATGAAAGAAGGGGAAGATCGAAAGACTTGGAAGGATCTGGAGCTCTACAAGGAGAACAACAGAACCAAAAAGTCTGGGCCCGGAGGTCTTTTCTGAGACTGATACTCCAGCCAAGGACCATTCATGGAGATAACCTAGAACCCCAGCACAGATGTAACCTGTGGTAGCTCAGTATCCAAGTGGGTTTCCTAATAAGGGGAACAGGGGCTGTCTCTGACAGACATGAACTCACTGTCTGGCTCTTTGATTACCTTCCCTTGAGTGCAAGGTGGCAGGGGCAGCCTTACCACGTCACAGAGGAAGAAAGTCCTGATGAAACCTGATAGGCTAGGTTCAGATCTGCACACAGATCTTCCACTTGCAGATCACCAACACTCCCCTAGTTTCCATACAGCTTACCTTCAACAGTTTCTCCTCCTCTCATCACCATACTCCAGCCAGTACCTGCAGAGGAAAACATCTGCTTCACCAGAAGCCACACTAGCACCCTGAAGCCCAGAGACTCATCAGCTAAATCCAAGAACTCCAGCCCCCAACTCTGGTAGAACTTCCTGCTCAACAAAAGGCCACCCCAGCTATTAGAAGTCCTCCCTCAACTCAGATGGAGACTCTGAATTCAACCATAGACCACTCTGGCCAGAAGACCAGAGGGGAAATAAAAACCAAGGAATAAAATATCCATCCAATAAAGTCAGAGTCAGAAGTTGCCTATAATCACCCCAAACTCAGGTGCCTCAGTGCTAGTTTAAGAACATAACAGCAACCAGAGCAATATATTACCACCGGTGCTCAGTCCTGAACATTCCAAAACAGATGAATTAAAAAAAAAAAACCTTAAAAATAACATTACGAAGATGACAGAGGTCTTTAAAGTGAAAATAAGTGAATCCTTTAAAGAAATAAAGGAAAAGACTAAGAAAAAATAGAAGAAATAAGTAAATCCCTTAAGGAAAGCCAAGAAAAAATGAACAAATAGTTGAAGAAAATGAATAAAATACTTGGGATTTAAAAAATTGGAAATAGAAGCAATAAAGAAAACATAAACTGAGAGAATTCTGGAATTGGAAAATCTAGGTAAGAAAAGAGGAATTACAGGCAAACAGAATATAAGAGATGGAAGAGAGAATCTCAGGCACTGGAGATATAATAGAAATTAAAAAAAAATTTAAACAAACAAAACACCCAACACCAAATATCCAAGATAACTGGATCACTATGAAATGGCCAATCCTAAGCATAATAGAAATAGAAGAAGAATCCAAGCTCATGAATCTCATGAATCACGTGAAAGAAGGGGGAGTTACTATGACCTGGAGAGGACAGGAGCTCCACAAGAACCAAATATATCAGGGCCCAGGGGTCTTTTCTGAGGCTATTTCTCCAACCAAGGACCATGAATGTATATAACCTAGAACCCCTCACCACATATAGACCATCACAGCTCAGTATCCAAGTGGGTTCCCTAGTTAGGGGAACAGGGAATTTCTCAGACATGAATTCAATGACTGGCTCTTTGCCCCCCCCACACACACACACAGGGAGAAGCAGCCTTGCTAGACCACAGAAGAGGACATTGTAGCCAGTCCTGAAGAGACCTGATAAGCTAGGATCAAATGGAAAGGGAGGAGGACATCTTCTCATCAGTGGACTTAGAGAGGAGCAGGAAGGAGATAAGGGAGGGAGAGTGGGATTGGGAGAGAATGAGGGATGGGGCTACAGCTAGGATACAAAGTAAATAAACTGCAATTAATAAAAAAAAATAAATAAATAAAAACAGAAAAAAAAAACCTCCCAAACAAAACAGCCCAAGGCCACATGGTTTTAGTGCAGAATTCTACCAGACCTTCAAAGAAGAGCCAACACCAACACTTCTCAAATTATTTTTAAAATTTTTATTTTTTATATTAAATATAGTTTATTTACTTTGTATCCCAGCTGTAGCCCCCTCTCTCATTCCCTCCCAACCCCACTCTCCCTCTCTCATCTCTTCCTATGGCCCTCTCCAAGTCCACTGAGAAGGGAGGTCCTACTCCCCTTCCATCTAACCCTAGCCCATCAGGTCTCTTCAGGACTGTCTGCATTGTCTTCCTCTGTTGCCTGGTAAGGCTGCTCCCTCATCAGAGGAAGTTGATCAAAGAGTCAGCTACTGAGTTCATGTCCTTGTTCCCCTTACAAATTATTTCACAAAACACAAATAGAAGGAACATTGCCTAATTTATTCCATGAGGCCATGTGTAATACCCAAACCACACAAAAATTCAAAGAAGTAAGAAAATTACAAATCCAATTTTCCTCATGAATACTGATGCAGAATAAAATAATCAATAAAATAATCACAAACCAAATCCAAGTACATGTCAAAAAGATCATCCATTATTATCAAGTAGGCTTCATCCCAGAGAATCAGGGATTGCTCAACGTATGAAAACATGTCAATATAATACAGAATTTAAACAAACTGAAAGAAACAAACTATATGATCATCCCATTATTTGCTGGAAAAGCCTTGGACATATTTTAACAAAACCCTTCATAATAAAAATATTGGAGAGATCAAAGATACAAGGGGCATACTTAAACATAATAAAGACAATTTATAACAAGCCTATATCCAGCATCAAATTTGATGGATAAAATCTCAAACAATTCCACTAAAAGATTGGCCATACTTTCCATGTCTTTTAAGTATAGTACTTGAAAGTCTTGCTAGATCAGTAAGACAACTGAAGTAGATAAATTTGGAAAGGAAGAAGTTAAAGTACCACTATTTACAGATGATATGATAGTATATATAAGCTATCTCCAAAAATTCTACCAGGGAATTCCTATAGCTGATAAATACCTTCAGCAAATTGGCTCGATAAAAGGTTAACACACCTCCACACATAAATACGAATTTATGTATTTATGTATACGAATGACAACTTACCTGAGAAAGAAAGCAGGAAACCAACACTTTTCACAATAAGCTCAGAATATAAAGTATTTTAGAGAAACTCTAGTCAATCAAGTGAAAGATCTATATGAAAATAACTACAAGTCTTTTTATTTTTATTTATTTTTATTTTTATTTTTAAGTTTTAGAGGCTTAGTTTATTATCATCATGGAGGGAAGCATGGCATCAGGCATGGCAGATAAGGTGTTGAGGAGTAGTTGAGAGCTACATCTTGATACTCAGACAGAAGGGAGAAAAAAATACTGGGACTAGCACAGGATTTTAAAACCTCCAACAAGGTCACACCTACTCCAACAAGGCCAAATTTCCTAATCCTGTAGTCCTTCCAAATAGTTCCACTCCCTGGTGAACTATTCCACTCCCAGGTCTCAAATATGAGCCTATGAGGACCATTTTTTTTTCTTCACTCTGGGCTTGAACAGACTCTACCTGAAGGCCATTATTGCAACTTCAAATATTTGTTCTTTCTGCAAAAGGAAAGGAATATTATCCACTTGTGTTAGTCATATTTCTCTCACTGTGACAAAATAACTGACACAATCAGGTTAAAAGGAGGAAACTTAAGCTTGCAGTTTCAGTTAACTGTAGCATTTTCCTGTTGGCTTTGGGTCTGTATAAGTAGAGTTTATTATTTCCTCTTTTCAGATCCATGAACTCTCCCTAGGCCTCTCCTTGTTACTTAGCTTTGGGTCTATGAACTGTAGTATGGTTATTCTGTATTTTATGGCTAATATCTACTTATAAGTGAGTACATACCATGTGTGTCTTTATGGCTGAGTTACTTCATTCAGGATGATATTTTCTAGTTCCATCTGTTGGCCTGCAAATTTCATTATTTCCTTTATTTAATGACTGAGTAGTATTCCATTGTGTAAATGTACCACAGTTTCTTTATCCATTCTTCTGAAGGACATCTAGGTTGTTTCCAGATTCTGGCTATTACAAATAAAGTGGCTGTGAACATAATTGAGCAAATGTCCTTGTATGATAGAACATCTTTTGGGTATATGCCCAAGAATGGTATAGCTAGGTCTTGAGGTAGAACTATTCCCAATTTTCTGAGAAAGTGCCAGATTGATTTCCAAAGTGTTGTATAAGTTTTCACTCCCACCAGCAATGGAGAAGTGTTCCCTTTTTTCCACATCCTCATCAGCATATGCTGTCACTTGAGTTTTTGATCTTAGCTCTTCCGACAGGGGTAAGAGGGAATCTCAGAGTTATTTTGATTTGCTTTTCCATGATGGCTAATGATGTTGAGCATTTCTTTAAGCACTTCTCTGCCATTTGATATTCCTTTGTTAAGAATTCTCTCTTTACCTCTGTAGCCCATTTTAAAATTGGATTATATGGGTTGTTGGTGTATAATTTATTGAGTTCTTTATATATTTTGGAGATTATCCCTTTGTCAGATATAAAGTTGGTGAAGATCTTTTCCCAATTTGTAGGCTACCATTTTGTTGTGTTGACATTGTCCATTGCCTTACTGAAGCTCTTCAGTTTCAAGAGATCCCATTTATTAGTAGTTGATCTTAGAGGCTGAACTGTTGGTGTTCTGTTCAGGAAGTTGTTTTCTGTGCCAATGAGTTAAAGGCTCTTGCCCACTTTCTATTCTACTAGATTTTAGTGTATCTTTTTAGTGTATCTGGTTTTATGTTGAGGTCTTTGATCTTCGTGGACTTGATTTTTGTGTGGGGTGATAAACATGGGTCTGTTTGCATTTTTCTACATGTAGACATCCAGTTGGACCAGCACCATTTGTTGAAGAGACTTTCTTTTTTCTATTGTATGGTTTTGGCTTCTTTGTCAAAAATCAGGTGTTAATAGGTATGTGGTTTTACGTCTGGGTTTTCAATTTGATTACATTGATCAATCAGTGTGTTTCTGTGCCAATCATGCAGTTTTAATATTGTTCTGTATAACTGCTTGGCAGGAATGGAGATACCTCCAGAAACTCTTTTATTATATAGGATTGTTTTAGCTATTCTGGTTTTTTGTTTTGTCCATATGAAGTTGAGAATTGTTCTTTCAAGGTCTGTGAAGAATTTTGTTGGTATTTTGATGGTAACTGCATTGAAATCCATAGATTACTTTTGGTAAGATGACCATTTTCGCTATGTTAATCCTACTGATTCATGAGCATGGGAAATCTTTTTTTTTTTTTCAATGCAGTTTATTCAGGAACCTTGAACAATCATCTGACCCCGAGGAAAACCAGCCCACAGCTTAAATAGCCTCTGGGTAGCCAACCCCAGCGTGCCACGTGGGCAATGCAGATAGGTCCACATACATGGAAGCAAGACAGATCCTCAGCCTTAGCCAAATGTGGAATTGTTCGTGACAGAGAGCACTCACCATCGGGAAGGTGGAAGGTGGAAACCAGCTCCATCTTTAAGGCATAGCATTCCGCAGCTCTCTACAGTTCCCACTTTTTGTTTTGGACGCATCAGGCAAGAGTAGAGGTCTGATCTCTGATATTAGAAATAAATTGGGACTTTGTACTGATGTTCATTTAGGTGTCATCCACCCAAAGAGCATCAGACCCGTCTGATACCTTTTTCTCAGAGGCGGGACCTGGGACATCAACCCGCATGCAATCAGACATGCTCTTCTCTGGGTCCAAAGCGGCTAACCCTGAGTGCAGTGCTTAGCCTCCAATCCTGAGCATAACATTTTAGCTTTTTATGGTATCCAACCATGCTTGGGGAGACTGTCCTGCTTCAATGGCTGTAAAGGCCTGAATGGTCATGGCTGCATTATGCTGTTGTGAAACTCTAATCTTGCATATATACCACAGGCAAACCAAGGAGACCAACACCAGAAGGCCTGGTAATGCTCCCATGCCCGCCCATTCCTTCAGATGATTCATGGCTGCAGCAATACATGATGATAATCCTGTGGCTAGTCCTGCGTCCACTCTGGTAGAATTTACTGTGACAATGGCCACTCTCAGCTGCTCCATCGTAGTATCGAATTCTCCAGTCCAATTACCTAAAATATAGCTAGACAATTGTTTAGACAGATTTGAAGCACAGGAAAAATTCTCATGTTATATGCTAGTGACTCAAAGTCCAGCATATTTTCATTGACAGCCAAGTTGAGCGATTTGCCATAGGGTATCAATTTGCTCCTTCATGAGGTCAATCCTCTGATTGAACATAATCAAGCTTCCTTTTAGTTGAGCATTAATTCCTTTTTGTACAACTAAGGCATGAGCTACATTGGCTAAATGATTATTCAGGGTCTGAGCAGTCTGCCCAGTATGACTCATGGCTAATGCCCCGGTGGTAGCTCCAACAGTACAAGTCTTTTTAAAATTAATTAATTAATTAATTAATTAATTCACTTTACATCCTGATCATAGCCCCCTCCCTCTCCCCTTTAGCTCTCCAACCTCCCTTCCTTTCCCTCCCCCCACTCCCTTGCTTATTCCTCTGAAAAGGGGAGGTCCCCATACTAACCCACCTTACTTCACATCAGGACTGAGCATGTCCTCTTTCCCTGTGGCATGGCAAGGCAGCCCCACCAGGGGGAAGTGATCAAAAAGCTGGCAACAGAGTTCATGTTAAAGGCAGTCCCTGATTTCCTTACTAGGGAACCTACATAAAGCCTGAGGTTCCCCTAGGCTACATCTGTGTAGGGGACCTAGGTCCAGTTCATGCATGGTCCTTGGTTGGCACTTCTCCACAAGCCCCTCTGGGCTCTGCTTATTTGGCTCTGTTGGTCTTCTTGTGGAGCTCTTGTCACCTCCAGGTCCTTTTTTTCCTTCCCTTCACTTTTCCACAAGACTACCTATGCTTTGCCCAATGTTTGGCTGTGATCTCAGCATCTGTTCCAGTCTGCTGTTGAGTGGGGCCTCTTAGAAGACAGCTGTGCTAGGCTCCTGTCTACAAACAGAGCAGAGTATCCTTAATATTGTTAAGTGTCATGGGTTGGCTCTTTCTCTGGGATGGGTCTCAGGTTGGGCCAGACATTGGCTGGACATTCCTCAATTTCTAGAGGATGTGCCTAGTTTTGTTGTAACTTAACATGCCAAGTTTGATTGATATCCCTGGGAGTCCTTCTATTTTCTTAAGAGAAATCTAGCAGGAGTGGATCTGGGGGAGAGGAGATAAAGGGAGGGGCTGAGAGGAGAAGGAGGGGAAACTGCAGCCAGGATATTGGCACATCCACATCCACTGGGAGAGTGTCAAGAACCAGCATAGCTGCTTGACACACACAGTTCCAGCAGAGCTGATCAGATTGCTGAAATTGCTGTCCTTCTATCTATAACTTTTGGGCTTTTGTCTTTGTGTGCTGTACTCTTGGGGACTTTCTGCATTATGATCCATTTTATGTCTTTTCCTCAGAAAATTATGTCTGAGTCTTTTTTAGAAAAATCCTAAGAATAACTTTGCCTGGCTACTCTTTAAAAGTCTTCCTTATGTGCTGGAGATCGTTAAGCACAGATAAGCACATAGCTCAATGAAGCCATTACTCTAAGAATCTTCTTGGGGTATGATCCCCTGAGCAAACTCAAACAGTATAATTGCTGCATGGTAAACAGGGGTGATTGACAAGCCCTGACTGGCAAGGAGTAAATGTTAGAGATTCAAGCCCTCTTTTTATTATATGCTTAGAGCTCTCTGAAAATGCAGTTTAAAGACGGGGGTGGGGTGGGGTGGGCAGACAGGGTATATGCCTGGAGGAATAAAACTCAGTAAATAAGATAAATCAACTAAAATAAACTTTTCCTACCTTATAGTGTAGATGATAAAAGAAGTTTGGTATTAGTATTTGCTATTCATAAAAAGACCAGTTCTGATATTTTGTTTGGAGGGCTTTCAAATTGCAAACACTAGCATCCTAAAAGCATGCTGTCATAAAATTAATGTCTTTGCTTTGGTGGGGACATTCTTTAGATTCTTTAAATTGGAATTTCAGGGCTGATAATAAAAATAAAATCTGTTATGTTTGTATTTTCTAATTTTGACTGAACTTGTAACCCTGGACATGCAATGAAAAATTAAATACATAATCTGTACTTCTTGGATAATCATGAGATTATCAAGTCTTTGTTTTATGACAGCTGTATAAAAAAAGAACACCTGGTTTCTAGTCAGTCAGAGCTGCAAGATTCCTCTGACTGACTCACACCTTCCACTCCTCCTCTCCTCGTTATCTCCCCTTTAAGCAATCTGCCTCCCCTGTCAACAACCTGTGACCCTCCATAGGGAAGGCCCCAGAAGATATAATATATTAGAGAAGAATTAATTAAAAAAGAAAAGATAATGCATATTGGTACTTTAAATTGTTTTTATATTTATATAAACCATATACTTTACTTAATAATTTTTATTAAAATAATTATTGAAGATCACACAAAGCTTTTATGATGCACCTAAATTGCTGATATGCAGACAGATTTAAGTTCTGTCTCCATCAGGCTTCCCTGAAAGGCCTTCTTAAATGCAAGAAGCCTCTGCAGTAATAATGCATATACTATCTAGAGTGAAACAAAAATAGATAACTACTGCTCATTTCATGCAGCTTATCATTTGTCGTGTATTTTGTTGTATTGTGACATAAGCTTGGACTTGAAAATAAGATCTTGGTCTTATGCTTCAGCACTAACTTTGTGCAAGTTCAACATGGATTTTCCATTTATAGTAGACATCTCAAACTCAATAGACCATTGAGAAAACGTCAGGAAAACTTTAAAATGACCTAACTGCTGAGGACATACTCGTAAACATTATTATAGGATTCAAACTGACTAAATATTTTCAGTAATGATTGATTTTAAAGGTCAGTCCCAGTTCAGTAATAGCCAATGTGTATCCTATCAGGCATTATAATCCAAATCAACAGAAAACCAGGTAGGCTGCCTGCAGACCTTCTCTCATCTCTCTGTTTCAAGATCCAATCCCCTAGTCTGAGCACCAGCTCAGCAGTAGGACATCTGTGGCAATGTTCTCCTCTGTCTCCTCCTGTCTTCTGTGGATCCCACAGATCCATGATTGTTGCTTTGCCCAGACTCCAACCCCAGTGGGCACACCTGTTAAACCAAGAGGTGCTCTTACCAGGGCAACAAGTAGGCTGAAGGTAGACTTTTCCTAATGCCCTTGACATCTAACATTCCCCTACCTCCTCTACTCCTTAGCTCTGTAGCAAAAAACCCAAGCATCTGCCTTATATCTTCCCTCTCTGACCTTATCCCCAATGCTTTAAAAACATCTTCTCTCTCAGCCTTCCTTTCCCAACGAATCCTATATCCCAACTTCCAATACGAGCAGGCAAGTAATGGGAACTAAGCAAAGCATAGAAACAGTAAGTTAACTGAAGACACTCATTTCTTCCTCCTTCCCTCCAAATCAAATCTCCCAAGTTCATAATGAACTAGTGATGCAACATCGAACCAGCTATAGCCTTTTCCCATATTCACATCTCCTGTAGATTACACAACCATGCACTTCTAACCTCCCCTTCTAACCTTTCTACCCACTTTGTCCCAAATCTCAACCAAAGCATGCTCTACCTGCTAAGCCAATGGTTTTTCCACCCACTAAACAAGTAGGCTGAAGGTGGAGCATATCTCTCCTACTGCTTCTGAGAGCCAGTCCTCTGGACTCCTTCCTAGCTGTGTAGCATAACAGTAGCTGGGGTCTCCCTCTCCTCCCTGATCCCATCCCTAAGAGATCACAAAGATCTTATCCTCTAACTTTTACTCACTTAACTCATCCCCCTAACCCAGTCTACGACAGCAGTAGGCTTTCCCTGTGAACACATGTAAGCTAAGCAGGCCAGGTAAACTGACAACACACATGCAATACACTCTTCTAAAACCCTGAGAGGAAATAGAAACCCAAAACCAAACACTCACCCAACAAAGACAAACATAATCTATAACAGCTAGGGCAATATGTCCACATGAGAACCAAGCTATTCTATCACAGCAGACCCTGAATAGTTCAACATAGGTGAAGCACAAGAAGAATGCTTTAAAGCTGCCTGTATGAAGATTATAGAGGTTCATAAAGAGAAAATTCCTTAATTAACTCTATTCAATATAGTACATGAAGCTTTAGCAAGAGCAATAACACAATTGAAGTAGATCAAGGTAATGCAAATTGAAAGAAAGAAATAAAAATATTTTATTTGTAGATGATATGATAATATATATGTGACCCTAAAAATCCAACAAGGAATTCCTACAGCTGATAAAGACTTCAGAATAATAGCTTGATACAAGATTAACTATAAAAAAACCAAAATCAGTAGTCCTCCTATATATAAATTACAAATAAACTAAGAAAGAAATTAAGGGAAGAACACCTTTCACAATAGCCTCAAAAATATAAAACATCTTGTAGTAACTTTAACAAAGCAGGTGAAAGACTTGAATGATAAAAACTTCAAGTCTTTAAAGAAATAAATTGAAGAAGATATCAGAAGATGAAAAGATCTTTCATGATTATAGATTAGTGGGGTTAACATGGTAAAAATGGACATCCTACCAAAAGCAATCTATAGATTCAATGCAATCCCCATCAAAATTCCAACACAAGTCTTTACAAACCTTGAAAGGATAATTCTTAAACAAACAAACAAACAAACAAACAAACCCATGATATCTAAAACAATCTTTCTCATAAAAGATGTTTTGAATATCTTCCTGTTCCTGCTTTCCAGTTGTACTACAGAGCTATAACATTTAAAAAAATTCTTGATTTTTGATAATGAAATTTTTGATAATAAAACCAGATAAACACAATGGAAAAAAGACAGGCTATTCAACAAATGGTGGTAGCCAAACTGCATATCTGCATTTAGAAGAATGCAAATACATCTGTATTTCTCATCCTGCACAAAAGCCAAGTGTAAGTGAACCAAACACTACAAGATAAAACCAGGTACACTGAACTTGATAGAAGAGAAACTGGGAGTAGCCTTGAATGAATTGACACAGGAGATGACGTTCTGAACAGAACACTGATAGTGTAGGCGCTAAGATAAACAATCAATAAATGGGACCTCATGAAACTGAAAAGCTTCGGTAAGTGAAAGGATGCCATCAATGAGACAAATGGCAATCTACAGAATGATAAAAGATTTTCACCATTACACCACATTCAATAGATAACTAATATCCAACATATGTGAAACACCTAAGAAACTAGGAATCAAAACAACAAAGAACTCAATTGAAAATGGTGTATAGATCCAAACAGAAAATTCTCAACAGAGGAATCTCAAATGGCTGAAGAATACTTCATGTTTAACATCCTTAGACGTTAGGGGAATGCAAATCAAAACTACTTTGAGATTTCATCTTACATCCATTAGAATGGCTAAGATCAATAATAGAAATGACATGCAATGTTGGCAAGGATGTGGAGCAACTACATCGCTTGTGGGAGAGCAAAGTAGTACAGCCAATTTTCAAAAATCAATGTAGTGGCTTCTCAGAAAATTGGAATTAATTTACCTCAAGATCCAACTATGTTACTCTTGGGCATATGCCCAAAGGGCGCTCAGTACTACCACAAGGACACGTGTTCAACCATGTTTATAACACCTATATTTGTAGTAGCCAGAAATAGGAACCAACCTCAACCAAAGAATGCATAAAGAAAATATGGTACACAATGGAGGATTATTCAGTTGTTAAAAACTTGACATCATGAAATTTGCAGGCAGATGCTTGGAATTAGGGAGTACAAAAAAATCATCCTAAATGAATTAATCTCAACCCAGAGAGAGAAATCTGGGATGGATTCACTTATACGTGGACATTAGCTGTTAAATACATGATAATCAAGCTACAGTCTGTAGACCCAGGGAGGCCAGATAAAGAGGCAGGGTCTGAGAGGGAGCATGGGCTTCTCTGCTAGGAAGAAATAGAATAGCTTTTACAGGTGTACTTGGGGTAGGTGAGGATTGGAACTGTGAGATCAGGTGCGGGTGGAAGGAGAGCACATGGGAAGAGATTGCTGGAACTGGGGAGGCATTGGGTGGGAAGGTGTGGATACCCAGCATGGTGGAAACTTCTTGTATCTATGACGTAGATCCTAAAGAGGGTGTCTAGTAATGAGGATCCGAAGTCTCAACAGGCTATCTCTTGTAGCTAGGCAAGGTTTTAAGGGGTGGTACTGGGTTACATTCAGTTGAGTTGGCCAAGCAGACCCCATAGAAACCCCTAAATAACCCAGGCTTTTTCTCAGACAGAGGGTTTGCTCTCTACAAATTGACAGTTGGATCCTTAGTCATCCCTCTCAAGTTTATGATCTCTTCTTTAATTATTACTGTTAGACACAGTAAATATGCATATGTACAGCTACTGAGCTCTTTTTGTGTCACTTTCATGTGTGTGTGTATAGAATTGACCACCTGGGATTGAAAACCTGTTGGGAGCTCGTTCTGGAGTAGGCTGGTGTTTGCCCCTGGCTCCTGTGAAATTCCCCATATCCACATTAACATATCATCTGGTGTCATTTTGATCTTGCTTATGTAAGAATACTGTTGGGATTTCATGGGAGCAGCATTAGGATTCTTAGATGTGCTTCTAACCATACATAAACTTTATAGACTTCTTGAAGCTTTTTAAGAGGCTCCTCTCTACAACTATATAAGAATTTTATAGAAGAAAATTAAACAGAATCAAAAATCTTAAACTTTGACTTTAGAATTGATCATAATTAATCTTTTGAATGGAGTAAAATATTTTGATCTGCTTGATTGATACTGTCTTTTTAAAAATAAGGTAGAATGGCAGTGTATTTCTACTAAATGATGACTTCCATTCATTAAATGTCTATTTGCATAAATGTTTTATTTTTAAGCCTTAGAAAGCTCTTCAATTTTGATATTATTAGTACAGTCTATCCCATTTGCCTTTCTGAATGATCATTTTAGTGTGTTTATCCTGTATTATGTCTAATATCCAATTATAAGTGAGTATATACCATTTGTGTCTTTCTGCTTTTAGGATACCTCACTCAGGATGATCTTTTCTAGATCCCACCATTTGCCTGCAAATTTCATGATTTTCTTGTTTTTAATTGTTGAGTAGTATTCCATTGTGTAAATGTACCACAATTTCTGTATCCATTCCTCAATTGAGGGACATCTGGGTTGTTTCCATGTTCTAGCTATTATGAATAAACCTGCTACTGTTTCACCATATACCCATCAAAATGGCTAAGATGAAAAACTCAAGTGACAACTCAAGTGCTAGAGAGAATGTGGAGAAAGGGGAACCCTCTTCCATTGCTAGTGGGAATGTTAACTTGTACAACCATTTCGGAAATCAATCTGGAACTTTCTCAGAAAATTAAGACTAGTACTACCTCAAGATCCAGCTATGCCACCACTAGGCCTATGTCTAAAATATACTCAAGTATACAATAAGGACATTTGCTCAACCCTGTTTCCAGCAGCTTTATTTGTAATAAAATTCTTGAGAATTAAATGAAATTAAAAAGAATTCCTTTAAAACATAAAATATTTGCATTCAATTTTAATGGAATATAGATCGTTTTGCATCCTATGGATTCCTATATTTTCTCATACTCCCTGATTAAGATTTTAATATATTTAGAAGTAACCATACTACTATGCTAATTCAAGACATAAAAGAAATATGCTTTATGTGCATTTAATATATTACTGAGTTATGCACTTATCTAACAAAGTACATAATGATCAGCTGATCTGAGATGAAACATTTTTAGAAAACTTGGTTTTAAAGGATTATAAAATACAGATGTGTTCTTGAAAGTTTTAAGTTTTTCTTAGACTTTAAAGGGAAAAAAAAGAAATAGCTGTCAGGTAGACAAAGAAGGCTAAAATCAATAAGCTTGGATGTAGCTATCCACAATGTAACGTAATAGTCCAGTCAGAAAAGGACAAATAAAATTCTGACTGAAGCCCCTTCAGAGAAGAATTATATTTCTGCCAAAAATTGCTGAGATCCTATTCAGAGCTGACAGTAGTTGTAGATTATAAGAAAGAGTCCAGTGTTACTTTATGATTATCACGCAGGTGTAGCTGTGACAGATAGGATTTCAGATCTTTCAAGTACATGCTCTGACCCAGCTCTCCACCCTCTTTTTCTTTTTATCAACTAGGGCTGCTGTAATTAGTTAAAAAAAATCTAGGGGGCTTAGATGATAGAAACATATTTGCTCACATATACGGGCTTGATGATTGAGATTGATATGGACTTGGAAGTTTTCCTCTGAGGACTCTTTCTGTAACATACATGACAAAAAGCTCATGAATCTTTATGCTTTTTTTTCTCCCCTGCCATAAGTCTAAGGTTTCTTCTGTTTTAAAAAATATTTAAGAACACTAGATGTAATGGATTAAAGCCCTCCCTTTGATTCTACTTTAACTACTGAGGTATTAGGACTTCAACATATACATTTGAGATCACTATTCAACTCATAATGTTTCAAAAAAGAGAAATATTTGAGTCTTCATCTTAACTCATCACCAATTTAAAAATAACAGCATAATGAGTTTGTACAATAAGCATTCCTTAAGCTTAAAAGACTAGCTGTATAATACCAACTGGTCATAGCAGAAGGCTTCCTGTAAAACTCAACCGGCATATGATGAAGTCCAAGCTAGACCATGGAGGAGGGCAGTAGTCCTCCTCCAGTTTGCCAGTCATGAATGAGCTGTGCTAGTGCTGGACACTTCTAGCCATGTTAAATCTCTTCAGTTGATCTTCCAAAGGGGCATGGATAACCCATTCTTATCAAACCTTGCCCAAATTACAGAGACACTGATCAAGTAAATGACTGGGTTATTTTGAGTTATTGAGTTTTGGAGTGTGTGTTGATAGGTAACTAGATCGCTAAACATAGTACAATAGTTTAAAATGACACATTAATTTTTACTTTCTAGGAAAAATGAAAATGTATGGTTTCTAACTCAAATTAAATCCTAAATTAAAGGTATTGAAAATAAACTTTAAAATGAATGTTTCAGACTCAGTATTTTGGAAAGTCTCTCAATCATGGTTCTGACCAGAGAAACTCCTGCCTCAGCCTCCCTACCATTAGGGTCTAAAACCTCTGAAACTAAAGCCAAAATAAATCCTTCATCCTTGACATAATTTTTCCAGTGTGATAAAAGCTTATCACAACAATTTATTTCCTATTTTTGAAAATATTGATGCTCATTGAAACTAAAATTAATCTACATTTTACAATTATGATCAGCTAGACTCATTTGTCAAGAACTATCAATGTAAAATTCTCCACTAAATGATGCACACATGAAGGCAAAAATAAGAGAAATGGGTAATCAAAATAAAAATCTCATTTTCTATATACTCGTATTAGAGAATTCTGATACTCCTTACTCAGAAAGAGTATTCCATTAACACTCAACCTACATGTGACCCAGTTCCAATTTAGACAATGTGTTGTTTACTTGAGAAAAGAAAGTAGCAGTTCATATCTAGATACATAGTATCAGCCATAGGAATAGACTGGGAAGAGCCATGGAAATTGTGTGCAAAATGAATCAGAGTTTTACATTTATTTTAAAAAGTGAGAATAGAAAAGTCCTGCCAATGATTTCACATTACATAAGACTAAAATTTATTGCCCATGATAAATCCAAGGAGAATCAATTTGAGTCAATGGAGCTGCATGAAATAAAGCCTACAACACCAAAACTCTTGGCTAAGACCTAAATACATAAAGAGTAAACATGGAGGAGGTACATGCTAACCTACTTACTTTGAGTGCAGGTAAACCCAGAGCAGGGATAAATCTTTGCCATTCAAAGATTACAACAAATAAGAAAAAATGTGCATGGAAAATTTAGAAAGACTTTATCTCAACATTCAGAAAAAGCGCCACAAAAAAAAAAAAGAGATATTTTTAGGCCTTCTTCACAAATTATCAGCAACATACAGACCAGATGATAGATACTGTTTGTCACATAGAAGTAAAACTGCAGTGTAAAATACATGGAATGAGAGGTTCAAGTGCCATGGAAGAATTTGTAATAATTAATATCAGACACAAATATATCTCTGAGGAAGAGAAAACTTAAAATATTTTTTTTATTCTGTCTCTCTTGAAAATCAGAAGAAAACAATTTGTTCAATAATGAATTGAAAATGAAGGGAGGGTTACAAAGATAGTAATAGAACACATCCCACACAATATATGCTTTAATCATGAGCTGAAACAAATTTCAACAGGATCCAACAACAATAAACAGTAATAGAAAAAAATTCCTAAGTCAGAGGCCAGAATTTGAAAAATAAAAATTATTAAAAAAAATTTAACTTTCTGAATATGCTGAATATCATTATGGAGTAAAAAAAAGGCAATATTATGTTTTAAAAGGGAGTGAATTGCAAGGGCACACAGCAGGACCCTGGTGATCTGAGAAAGGCTGGGGAAGATGCCAATGGGTAGACAGAGGCTAATACATACACATACACGCACACGCACACAGACACAGACACTGTGTCTTCTTGCATGACTGTGTATATTACATACACATTTGATAGCAGTTTTTTGTTTCATAGTTACAGAAGACTGTGAAATACCATGTAGGACCTGGAAGTCAAACCCTGGTCCTCCCAAGAGCAACAAGTGCTCTTAATCACTGAGTCATCTCTCCAGCCCCCTTTGAAGACAACTTATTTCTGATTTCACCATTTAGCAATTTAATAATATATAATTATTAAAGATTAAAATTAAAGAAGAAATGTAACTATTTGATGCAATTCAGAAGATGAATAATTACAAGTGACTTTAAGATTTCCACATTCAACATCTCTATCCATGCGTAAGTGAAGGAAAAACATAAAAATTTGAAAAACATAAAAGCTTTTTGGGGAATCATAGGATTAGAAGAATATTGTTACAGTGAGTTTATGTGGGTGTATTTTGGAAAGAATTATGAAACTAATTATATTGAGGCAAATTTCTGACATAAGAGAAAAAAGATAAATGAGATTGTTGGTAAGATTGATGACATTAAGCAGCACAACTTCTGATCCTGAATTTGAATAGGAACTATCATTATAAATTCAAGATGATTTTCTTTTAACAGCTTTACTGAGGCATAGTAGACATACAAAACAAAACAAACAAAACAACTGTGAGTCCAGGTGTTGGAGCTGAGAGAGCAACAGAGTTTGGAAAAGCAGAGTATAAGTGATCTGTAAGGAGAAAATAAGACAAATGAGAGGGACTCTAGTTAATGGAGGAGGAGGAAGATAAGTACAGAAGGGGAGAGGAAGATAAAATAACAGTATGGATATCTGAAAAGGAAATAGGTATTTACCTATATTATTTACCTAAAAATACCTGTAATACATGTAAGTCAGTAGATAAATACACATAATAGTGTAAATAAAAATTTCTAAACTGGGCTAACAATGTTTTCTCCAAGAGCCAAAACCATTGAACAAAAACACCAACACTGAGTTTGATAAATCATTATTTGAATTGTCAAGGTTCTCTAAGAGACTCTGCAAACCTTGTCACTCTTGCTATCACCCATTGTTCATCAGAGGTGTAAAGTAATTTGCTATTTCTGAAGACACTACGAATTCAGACACAGGACTGTGAGTCGGAACCTATATGAAAACCTCTTCTCTGTGGACTAACATTCATGGGACTCAAAGGCCTCATGTAAGCTCCCAAGGGAGGGAAGCAACCAAGAGCCCTACCCAGGTATTATACCTGTGAAACATAACATCAACAAGCACGCACAATAACTGTAAGGGTCAAGTAGTATCATACATACCTTAGCAGCAGCCAACAACAACTGTACTTAAGACCCCTTCAACATGACTGGCACTAGAAGCCTAGCCAAGTGCCTATGGCTAATAAGTCATGGATCTTGGAGGAGAACCTACAACTCTCACTGTAATAAACTAGCATAATCCTTAACTACATTCTAGGTATCTAAGTATTTGTCTTTATACACAGAGATAAAGTAGCCCTTACCACACATCAAGGAAACTTCTCTTTGTAACATCAGAAACTATTACAGAAAACTACAATCAATCAAAAACTGGAGTTGTAGATATTAACGGTATATAGTAAATATAGTAAAAGTACCATACCAAAGGATTAGCCAACATTCCAGAAGTAGGAGAGCAAAACTGTAAAAGTCAGAGGATCACGGGGTTTGCTATGAGACTACGTATGCTAGGAATGTCAGAATCTACACTCATAATTTATCACCAACATGACCTAAGCATGGTTTGACTGAAAACAACAATAGACATGCTCACATATACCTGTGAAACATAACAGCAGGTGAACAGTGGTACATAAAGAACAGCAAGCAGTGAAAGAATGCTAGGACAAGAGAAAGAGTCTTCTCCAGAGAAGAGTATACCAGTTTACTCTCCAGTACCAAATTATCAATAGTGACATATACATACAAATGTATGTATGTATATACATTATAAAACTGAGCAGGTTGTATGCATGTATTTAGTCATATTTGCATATATATATATGTAAAACCAACTAATAAAAAAGAGGCTATGAATTTGAAAGGGAGCAAGTAGGGGTACATGGAAGGTTTGGAAGGAGGAAAAAGGAAGGTAGAAATGGTGCAATTATATTATAATCTTGAAAATAAAGAAAAAATAATACTCGAGACCACTTAATGCATGTAACTTAATGATTTTAAAGATATATAAACATACACGACATCATCCCAACAGTCAAAAGAACAGGCATATAGAACACACCCCAGTGTTTTGTGTGTGTGTTTGTGTCCTTTTGTTGTTCTGTTATTTGTTTTTGAAGTAAGAACACTTAGCTTGAGATATGCCTTATCACTATGAACTTTCACCCTTGCCACATTAGAATATTTTAGAAACACAGAACACAGTACAGCACCTACAGTCAACAGTGTACTATTTTGTGCTTCTGTAATACTACAATATTGGTATATTGTCACATGTTATTTAAGCCTGTTGAGATCAGATTGTGGAAGTTTAGGAAGAATCTTCTTTCCTAAACTCAGGTGTGCCAACTGTCCTTCAAAATCCCTGTCCAGAAAAAGGCTAGCCACCTGCTTCAGAAAGAGAGGGAAACGGAAGTAGCCAACAATCACAGGTATTAGAAACATTGTATTCTTGGAACTGTCTGAATGCACACAATTTCCAGTCATGGCTACTACTGTCTATCTCAAGGCATAAAAATTCCTACACTGAGAACAGGGATTAGGAAGCACATACATGAATAAAACAATCTCAGGATCTCGAGCTTGCTCCCTCAATGAATTATCTTTTGGCTTCTCCAGGTAAATTCTACTGAATGTTCTTAGTCTCTGATTTGATAAAATTGTCTTTGTTTACTCACTTGATGGGACTATTTAATTAACCTTTTATCCTCCTTTATCACATGTCCCTTAACTGAGATCAGTCTTTCCTCATCACTTAATATTTAGCCTTTTTTGCTTTTCTTTCTACATTATATACTATTAACTCATACATTTGTTAATATGTATATGTATGTTTATCTGTATTGTATGTGAATATGTATGCATGCATTCTAAGTAGATTGGTTTCCTAGTTTTAAGTCTGTCATGATGCTTGTGTGTGTGTGCGCGCTTGTGCATGTTTGGAAAAGGCATAAAATTTAGTTGAAAGACAAAGTGTAAAGTCTAAAGTGGAGCTGTGTGGCTTCAGAATTGCAGTTATGACTGTATAGAAGTTCACCAAGATGCATAAAATTTGGATCTTGCCGAGTGTTTATTTGAATGGGGACATAAATACACCTATGTGATTTATTTAATTTGCAAGTTCTTTACAATCAAGTAATTATAATTAAAAAAAAAAAACGTACGAGTCTTCCAATCATCTATGTTGGTTTGATACTTTTTAATCCAACTGCTTCTTCCATATATAAATGTCTTGCATTTGTTCCTTTACTTTTGCTTATTGTATACTTAATAAACTCATTCATTTGAAGCCAAAAGCATGGCTATTATAGATCATTTTCTGGATTGTGCAGAATATCACCAAAAGATGAGTTACTCATAATGATAAAAATTTGTTTCCTATTTGTTTATTAGATAGAAGGAAAGAAGGGCCTCCCTTGTCAGTGGGCTTGGAGGGGAGGAGATGAGGAAGGCAGGGTGGGATTGGGAGGGAAAGAGAGAAGGGGCTACAGCTGGGATACAAAATGACTCAGCTGTAATTAATATAAAAATAAAAATTGATATTAAAAAAGAAAAGCTTAGAAGACAAGAGCACTGTAATAGCAATAACATTTTAGCAACAAATGATAGACTTTCAATAAGTAATTTCTCACTTTTTAAAGGAAAAGGCCAAGATTCCTTATAGAAACAACTGCTATTATCTAATGGAAAAATATATAAGACAAATCTGCGGTATTTTTGTAATATGATATATGAATGAAAAATCAAATACTAACCAACATTATGTCACCTCCCAAAATCACAGGAGCTAATTTAAAGGGACTCTCACTGGCCATTTGAAGTGAGCAATAGCAACTTGACGAGATTTAGAAGCACTCATGTGAAAAACCTTTGGGTATGTATGAGATTTTGTTGTTAGAAGTGGGAAGCATCTCCCCAACCCACAAGTGTGGATGGCATCATTCTATGGTGTGTAAACCTGTATTGAATACAATTGAGGAAGTGAGCTGAAAAACAGTCATTGTTTCTGTGTCTCTGCTTCTGACAGATATTGTGGTCACAAGGTGAACAGATGTGATGTCTGTTGTCTAAAGTGTTGTGCCTTCCATATTGGAATAAGGCTATGTCCCTTCTGTTAGCCAATAACGTCTCCTTTCCTTAAGCTGCTTCTTTTCAAGTATTTTGTCAAGGCAGATAGAAAAGAACCCAAAATACCATATAATTGATCATCAATGAGGAAAATATTCCAATGAGTTAAATAGACTCATTTCAATAAAGTCATTACCTATATTAACATAGTGAGTCTGACCAATATTTTACTCAGGAAGGAGACCAGTATTCTTTCCCAAGTCTGTTTGGCAGCTATCAACTATGAAGGAACATTCCAGGACAAACGGTAAGTAGTGCCTGTATTCACAATTAATTCCCTTTAAGCACCCCCCCATGCCTGTATCCAAGCTTCAAGCCAACTGACAGTACTGAGAGGGCTCACTATCCTGCCTCACTCTTTTACCTGGGTCACAATCAGAAGCTGACAAACTCTTCCAATTCTTGTTTTAATCCAAATCCAGCCCCCACAGAACCTGCCACTCAGCTGCTCCTCTCCTTTTCACAGGAAAATCTTCTGAGTAGTTAGCCTTCACTGGCTCTCTTTGTCCTTAGCCCTGCTTTACTCTCTGCACAGTATTATAAGTTAAAATTACAGAGTAAGTCTACTAACAAATTCATAGATGTTTCTTACAGTTCATCTGAACCTACCCAAAGTCATAAAATTCCTTTCTTCTTGGAAAGTCTCATCATCTGTATATGATAAAAATTTCCAGAATTTTAATCCTCTCAAGGTTTCTTTTCATTTTCCATACTGGATCTTCCTACTTTATTCACAATGCTAATTCAGGAGCATGTAGCCTGGGCAGTCACAGAGTCAGCTTGTTTGTTTGTTTCTTTCTCCATTTATCTATCTATCTATCTATCTATCTATCTATCTATCTATCTATCTATCTATCTATCTATCATCTATCTATCATCTATCTATCTATGTATTTATTTAATCACTTTATATCCAGATCCCAGTCCCCTCTCCCTCTCCCCCAGTTCTACTCCACACCCCTCCCTAATCCCATTCCCCTCTCTCCTTCCTCCCAGAGAAGGGGAGGCCCCCAATTGATACCAATCTACCCTGATATCTCAGACAAGTATCTATCATAACTGTCTTTTGAGAGGTCTCATTCGGCAGCTGATATAGAAAGATGCAGAGTTCCAAGGCCAAGCAACAGGCTGAACTTGGGGGTTGCTGTGGAAGAGTGGGAGGAAGGATAAAGGAATATGGAGAGGTCAAGGACATCACAAGAAGACCTACAGACTAATCTATCAGTCAAGGTTTTTTATTTATTCATTGTTTTATTAATAACAGTTTAAAGTACCACAATTTCTGTATCCATTCCTCAACTGAGGGACATCTGAGATTACACAATGGAATACTACTCAGAAATTAAAAAAATGAGGAAATCATGAAATTTTCAGGCAACAAATGGTGAGACCTAGAAATGATCATCCTGAGTGAGGTATCCCAAAAGCAGAAAGACACACATGGTATATACTCACTTATATAGACCTATAAGATAGGATAAATATACTGAAATGTATACACATAAAGAAGATAAACAAGAAAGAGGACTTGGGGTAACATCTTCACTTAGAACGACAAATGGGATGGAAATTGGATGTAGGAGAAAATAAGTAACAGGACAGGAGCCTACCCCAGAGGGCCTCTGAAAGACGCTACTTAGCAGTGTATCAAAGCCAATATTAAGACTCATAACCAAATCTTTGGCAGAGTGCAAGGAATCATATGAAAGAAGGGCGACTTAGTAAGGCCTGGAGAGGACAGGAGCTCCACAAGGACCAAATATATAAGGGTACAGGGCTCTTTCATGAGACTGTTTCTCCAGCCAAGGACCATGTATGCATATAACCTAGAACCCCTGCTCAGATATACTCCATGGTAGCTCAGTATCCAAATGGGTTCTCTAGTAAGGGGAACAGGGACTATTTCTGACATGAATTCAATGGCAAGTTTTTCAACACCCCCTCCCCAAGGGAGGAGCAGCCTTGCTAGGCTACAAAAGAGGACATTGCAGCCAGTCCTGAAGAGGCTTGATAAGCTAGGGTCAGATGGAAGGGGAGGAGGTCCTCCCCTATTAGTGAACTTGGAAAGGGGCAGGGAGAAGATGAGGAAGGGAGGGTGGGATTGGGAGGGAATGAGGGAAGGGGCTATGGCTGATATACAAAGTAAATAACCTGTGATTAATATAAAAAAATAAATAAATTTAAAAAATTAATAACAATTTATTCACTTTGTACCCAAGCTGTAGCATCATCCCTAGCTCCTCCCAATTCTACCCTCCCTCTTATCATGTCCTCCTATGCCCCTCTGCCAGTCCACTGATAGGGGAGGCCCTCCTCCCCTTCCTTCTGACCCTAGCCTATCAGGTCTCATCAGGACTGGCTGCATTGTCTTCTGCTGTAGCCTGGTAAAGCTGCACACTCCCCTCAGGGGGAGGTGATCAAAGAGCAGGCCACTGAGTTCATGTCAGAGACAGTCCCTGTTCCCATTACTAGAGAACCTACTTGGACACTAAGATGCCACGGGCTACATCTGTGCGGGCGTTCTAGGTTATATCCATGCATGGTCATTGGTTGGAGTATCAGTCTCAGAAAAGACCCCTGGGCACAGATTGTTTTTTTACTCACTCCTTGTGGAACTCCTGTCCCCTCCAGAGCTTTCTATCTCTCCCTTCTTTCATAAGATTCCCTGCGCTCTACATTTACTCAATGGAATAAAACTCAACAATTAAAAACAAGGAAATCATGAAATTTGCAGGTAAATGATGGGATCTAGAGAAGATCATCCTGAGTGAGGTATCCCAGAAGCAGAAAGCAGAGTATATACACAGGGTATATACTCACTTATAAGTGGGTACTTGATTTATAAGATAGGATAAACATACTAAAATCTGTACACCTAAAGAAGCTAAACAAGAAGGAGGACCCTGGGTAAGATGTTCAATCCTCACTCAGAAAAGGCAAATGGGTTGGACATCAGAAGAGGAAGAAAACAAGAAACAAGTCAGGAGCCCACCACCTAGGGCTTCTGAAAGGCTCTGTCCTGTAGGATATCAAAGCAGAGTCAGTTTTTAAAGGTGACCTTTAATCTGGATTAATGCTGTGTTTTGTCTATTGAGGAATTCTTGGAGTCCTCTAAACTCTCATTTTACTCTAGGGCTCCCAAATTTGTGGTTTGCCTTGTCTGTCCAAGTTGAAATACTGTAATTGCTGTAAGGATAGTCATCCTCTCCACCCTTCAGTTTGTGGTTTGGATCCTGTCCTCTGTTTCTGAAGATTTGTATGTTCAAATAGAGCCTATAATGCCCATTTCTCTGCAAAATTTACTTCCCTAAGGCATTCAAAACTGTAAAGGACACCCAATCCATCAATTTGCTGACGCAAATTTTGAGTGTGTGTATATTTATTTGTGCCTGTGAATGCTTGTTAGTGTCTGACCATGCTTGGATGTGTCTCCAAAATTAGGTTTTCTTGTTTATGCTTATATTGTCCAGTATTGTCTGGGTGGCCTAAAGATGGATCTTTGAGTATCCCTGTGGATTCTCCTCTTACCTGAGAAACACAGATGTCGGGGCTGGGGGGTCCACAGTACTAAAGACAAGAGAAAGGCAGCAGAGGTGAAATAAGGATACAGATGTGGGAAGAAGAGATACATATTGGGACAAGGAGTAGTTTAAGTTGGGTAGAGTAGCATGAATCAAGAAAGTTGTAGAGAAGAAAAAACAGCTGTGACCAGATTTATAGGATACTGAGAGCAGAGCTGGCATTGCCATCTGAAACTATCATTTTAGGAGAGTGGCTATTTCTCTGTGTGGGATGACTGCTTTCTCTTCACATAAAGGCAAATGCTGAGCAGAGCCACATCGCTGAATTTTGCTACAGACCTAACCTCTTCAGTCAGTAAATCACTTTTATGTACTTCACTAAATATTTTCTATATTGTGGGAACACACAGCTTTGGTCACCCTTTGGACTGAAATTTCCATTTTTTCCAATCAACTGTTGTTCAACAAGGTTTCTGCTTACTCATCTCAATTCTTTTTGTGCAGTGACTGAGGTCCTGTAGTCCAAAGCTTCTGGCACCAGGCAGGAAGGCTTACACTGAATTCACCATATTTTTCTGAATCTTAGAGAAAATGAGCAGTAACTACTCAGCTCCTAGAGGTGAGAAGTGACTCAAACACCTTATTATTTGGATGAAGTTAATAAGCCCATTGAAGGTGAACTCTTCAAAGTGAAATTATAAAATCCTAATCTTGCTTTCTAATTAGTTTTGCTTTGCTTTGTTTTGGTAACCATTAGGCATTTATGTATCAATTTCTTTTAAAAATTAAAAACTGTTATGTATTTTCTGTAATTTAATATCCTCTATCTTTCCTCTTTATATACTTTTTCACATGGCTCACATTATTTTCATGGTCAATGTATATTCCTGGTAGCAAACTATTTCTTTTTATCTTTTTAAAATTATTATTATCATTTATTACAATTTATTCAATTTGTATACCAGGTGTGACCCCTTCCCTTGTCTCCCCCCAAACCCATCCTCCCTCTCTCTTCTACTCCAATGCCCCTCCCCTAGTCTACTGATAAGGAAGGTCCTCTTCTTTTTCTATTTGAACCTAGCCTATCAGGTCTCATCAGGACTGGTTGCATTGTCTTCCTCTGTGGACTAGCAGGGCTGCACACCCCTAGGGGGAGGTGATCAGAGAGCTTGTCACTTAGTTCCTGCCAGAGAAAGTCCCTGCCCCCTTTACTAGGGACCCCACCTGGAGACTGAGTCTATGGGCTACATCTGAGTAGGAGTTTTAGGTCTTTTGTGTGCATTGTTCTAGGTTGGGTTATCAATCTCTTCAGGGCCCCCAGGGCCCCCAGGGCTCAGTTATTATGACTCCATTGGGCTCCTTTTGGACTTTTTGACCCCTCCAGGTCTTTATATCTCCCTCTGCCAACAAACCAAGTAATCCAATTTAAAAATGGGGTACAGAGCTAAACACAGAATTCTCAATAAAGGGATATCAAGTGACAAAGAAACACTTAAAGAAATGCTCAGTGTCTTTACTCATCAGGGAGATGCAAATCAAAACAACCCTGAGATTTCACCTTACACCCATCAGAATGGCTAAGATAAAAAAAAAAAAAAAAAAAAAAAAAAAAAAAAAACAACTAAAGTGAAAACACACACTGGAGAGGATGTGGAGAAAGGGGAATTCTCCTCCATTGCTGGTGGGATTGTAAACTTGTACAATCACTTTGGAAATCAATCTGGTACTTTCTCAGAAAATTAGGAATAGTGCTTCCTCAAGATCCACTTATACTACTCCTAGGCATATATCCAAAAGATGCTCAACTATACAACAAGAACATTTGCTCAACCATGTTTGTTGCAGCTCTATTCGTAATAGCCAGAATCTGGAAACAACCCAGATGTTCCTCAATGGCGGAAAGGATGCAGAAATTGTGGTACATTTACACATGGAATACTACTCAGCTATTAAAAACAAGGAAATCATAAAATTTGGAGGCAAATGGTGGGAACTAGTAAAGATCATCTTGAGTGAGGTAACACAGAAGCAGAAAGACACACATGGTATATACTCACTCATAAGTGGATATTAGGCATATAATATAGGATAAACATACTAAAATCTATAGTCCTAAAGAAGCTAAACAACAAGGAAGACCCTAGGGAAGATGCTCAATCCTCAATTAGAAGGATAAATGCAATATACATCAGAAGCAGGAGAAGACAGGGAAAAGGACAGGAACAGAGGGCCTCTGAAAGACTACTATCGAGATATCAAAGTAGAGGCTGAGACTCATAGCCAAGCTTTAGGAAGAGTGCAGGGAATGTTACTAAACTATTTTTTAATTAAATTTTTATTTTTTATATTAATTACAGTTTATTCACTTTGTATCCCAGCTGTAGCCTCCCTCTCTCATTCCGTCCCAATTCTGCCCTCCCTCATATCCATCCCTGCCCCTCTCCAAGTCCACTGATAGGGAAGGCCCTCCTCCCCTTCCATCTGACCCTAGATTATCAGGTCTCATCAGGACTGGCTGAATTGTCCTCCTCTGTTTCCTGGCAAAGCTGCTCCCCCGTCAGGAGGTGGGGGTGATGATCAAAGAGCCAGCCACTGAGTTCATGTCTGAAACAGTCCCTGTTCCCCTTACTAGGAAACCCATTTGGATACTTAGCTGCCAAAGGCTACATCTGAGCAGGGAGGTTATATCCATGAATGGTCCTTGGTTGGAGTAAACTATTTCTTAAAGGTATTACTCCGTATGCTATCAGAAGCACCCTTTCTAGAGAATTATAGCACCCCAGAGTTCAATATTCAGAACTTTCATAAATTTAAAGACACATTTAGAAATGAAAGAGGAAGAAGGTGAATGGGGAGAAGAAGGTATAGGGGAAAGTAATACTAAAATTGTTAAGTCTTCCAGAACTCATTGACAAAACCAGATTTACCAGAAAAATCTTAAATATTCCTTGCAAGTAGACACATTTACATCTACTTTAGAAAAACACCCTCTTTGGGGGAAGAGTAGATTTTCATGTTTTTTAGTTGATATTATCACTATTATTTCTAATAACCCATCATCTCATCCACAGAGTAGCTATTTCACATATTTTTTTTACAGAATCCTATTATATAGAAATCTACTCTTAGCTGATACATATGCTATACATAATTGTACTTATTTTATGACAACTTGCACTTGAGATTCAAGTGTGATCTTAACTCTTTGATTTAAATATTGCTCATCATCAATATCTCAGTTTAATGAAAAGCAATATCATTTTTAAAAGTAAGCATTAAGCTTGGCATATCCCAGTAGAGCAACAACTCTATAAGGAAGGTTTATCTAAGTAAAGCATCTTTATCAGACATTTCAAAAACAGGAGAAAATAATATGTGACATGCAGGAAGACATTCCAGGTTATTATTAAAGTAATGTGTATGAGAAGAAGACAGGTTGAAAGTTCTTGAGTAGAAATAAGAGCTGTACTATTCCAGGAAACAAATGCACTTTTATCATAGAGAATAAATTTTAGATGGGTAATTCTTCAAACATATTTTTGAAAGCTACCAAGAAACCTCTTAACATGGAGCAAACTAAGTGGAGCAGAGGAAGGACAATTTGATAGATTGAGTTTTGATCCTGTGTTATTTCTTTTGAAAAGTTGGTGGTCTAACTGACCCAAAGTTCCTGACTATTGATATGATAACTTTGCCCCAAATCCTAAAGATATTTCTGCTAATCTCATAATTTGTATACTGTGATGTCTAATACTGGTTGCCTACTTGACTACATCTGAAATCAACTAAAATCCATGCAGCTGGGCATGTGAGAAAATCAAGGGATTTTCCTGATTAAATAATTTGAGATAGGAAGACCCATATTAAATTTGGTCCACAAATTCTGGTGGTCGCACACATAAAGAGATATAGAAGAAGGGAACGTTTATTTTTTGTCTGCTTGCCCTTACTCTTGCTGGCAAGTTCTTCTGTCATGTTGCTAAAACTTTCTTTTTATATAGTATTAGATTCTGGATCCTTGACTCAAAACCTCCAGTGCACACAATAAAACCATGGTTTTACTTCTACAGCATCAGAAGAAACTATCTTTCTGTTAGGTATGGTGAGGCACACCTGTCCTCCTACTTGGGGGACTTACAAGCAGGAAGTTCACCACAAATTCTAGGCTATTATGATCTGTAATTGGAGCTCCAGGGTAGCCAGGGTTATGTAGTGAGACCCTGTCTCAAACCAAACAAAACCAAAACACCTCCCTTAGATCTCAGTTTACTGCATTAAGTCAATGTCTTTAAATCATCTTCAGCCTAGTGGTTTGTATAGACCAGCAACTTTGGCTAGTGGTTTTTAGACCACATCTTATTTAATAATCACAACAATACAATGAGTTAAATGTTATGCTAATTTCATTAGTGTCAAAATCATGTCATGGGAAGATTTAAACAGTTCTTAGCAAATATCACACAAAGGATCAAGGCTATTCACTGAAGGTGGTGAAAGATATATGATGAACTTTTAACCACTATGTGACATGCAGGAATATTTCTTAGAAAAAGAAATTTAGTCTTTATGGAGAAAGTTGTCAGATGCCTTAAGGCTTCTCATTGAGAAATGCAAGCAAAGCAACTAAAACTGTAGCAGCGTGAGAAGCTTCTTTATTGGGTAATCCAATATTATATGTGGCTTTTCCTGTGATCTTGGAATATGAGTTGTGCCATAAATGTAAAAAACAAGATGTGCCAGACATGACCATTCAATACTTAGCCTGTTGATCATCTTTCATCTTCAGGCTGTATACAAGAGGTTGATGTGATATATCTGGTTTAAAGGTCTATAAAGACAATTTCATTAGACAAGTATTAGGATATTCACACCTAATTAGGATATTTCAAAGGAATTACTGCAAGACATTACTACAGATCTCCAGTGGGGAAAAGCTAAAATATAAGTGGCTAACAAGGAAGCCACAGACAGAAAAATTAGTCTTACTAGAAGCCATCTGAAATATTTCAACAAAAAAATTGCTTAATAGGCTGTGAGACCTCTAGACTTTAATAGGAAAACTCCCTGTGGGTTATAGTAGTCCCCGATGAGGAAGCAGCCAGCCTGATAAGGAAACATATGCATCAGGGGTCCTTCTGTGAGAGCCCCTACAGTGGGAGAATGCTTCCAAATAACTTCAGTATCGCAGATAAAGGATGAGTATCTCATACCATAAAAGGCATAAATGAGAGATGAACATTATCTGAGTTTTTCCTTCTTCCTTTAATTCTCTGTCTGCTGCCCTTCTCATTCATATCTCATTCATATCATCTTCCCCTGACTTTGATATAGAATTATAATATCTGGGGGAAGAAAATCAGTCAAATTTTGGAGTAAATAAGAATAAGCAGATGATAGTGCTTTCTTGTCTACCTCAGGTCTCAAAGTGGATAGAAATCAACAAATGAGAGCTTGGGAGAGGCAGAGTCTGGGAGGTATAGCTTCCTGAGACTGAAAAGGTTGACGTTTTAATGGCTAGACTAGATGATGGTCTGAAAAATGGACTGTTCATAAGTTACTTCTAAATTATTAGAGATGCTGCAGAATCCAGCCAAACTGTTACACAGAAGAAACAAAACAAGCTCTAAAGTGAGTTTACAGAAGTCATGGTGTGACAAAAGAAAACCACGTGATTTTTATCCCATAAATTATAACTTATCTAGAAATTGAATAGAGTTAGGATTCTCAGTCAATACTTCCTGTAACAGAGTAATAGAGAGCAATAGAAAGAGGATAAAGTGCAGGTTTGTGTGGCAGGGGGCTGGTGAATAGAATGTTCATCTGTCATTTATGTCTTCATTATTGTCGTATGACATTTTAGGGTTTTTGAGGACATTATCTCACTGTGAAGATTCATAGGCATTTCCATGGTGGAAGTGTATCTTTGTAGTTATATCTTGGCTACCTGGTCAATCCCATATATCACCTAGACTTGGATTCTAATTCTACTTTGATTTTTTATTATTTTTTACATACATTAATATTTTGTTAGATTTTCAGATTTGTTTTTCTGCCTCCATCTTCATCCTTGCACAAAACTACCCACAGCAGCTTCCACTGCCTGATTCCAAACTTTCCAGGACTTAATATGAAATCTAAAACCAAAACATTGCTCTTATTATCGAGCCACAACATTAGTAAATTTTGATATAGAATGAGTCTAGATTCTGGTCTCAGCTCTTTCAATTTTACTCCCCTAATGAAGAAATGTCATAGAGTGAAAAATATGATCTGACCAAACAAGCACAGTGATGGCATCAACCTTCCATCCTTAGAGGTTCTTAACAATTCCTAAGGAAAAAAAGTTCTAAGAATTTTTCTATTTCATAGTATTGTATTTACCTCTTAAAAGGGCTGAACATATGCCTACCTTCCTTTAACACCTGATATGGGCTTGGAACTATGCTAATAATTTAGTACACCTTTCTGTAATCCTAATGACACCACCATGTTGAAAACAATTTACCCACTGTAAATAAATTATCTCAGAGAGGTTTAATGAGTTTCCCAAGAATGAAAGAACTGGATTTTTCTGATCCAGGAAAAAAAAAATTGGCAAAAATTGTGATTCAGGCACAATTTATAACAGATGTTGGAGGAACATGTTTGTCATAAGTCAAACTCCAAATGGCATATTTAGGAATTTATAAGAAGAACACTTCAAAATATTAACTGAGAAACAAAATGGATAAAGACAGACGGAAGGAGAGTGCTCATCTCTGGCTAAGATCCCAGCACTAGAAACTGCCAGATATCATAATTGAAGCCAGTGTGTGGACTTGTCCCCAGCTGTAAACAGATACCTATTGTGAAGCAGCGCTGGAGTTGGGCAGCATCAGTTAGAACATCAAGATGCATTCTCACATTGAAGATGGCGGGGAATGCGGATGAAAGTTACCATTCTCACCTCAGACTGTGTCCTTGTGACTGACAGATGAAGGAGCTTTGACGACTGCTAAAGGACAGCTTGCTCTGTCAGCGACATGATTGCATCCTTCAGCAGAGCCTGACTGGAGAGAACTTTGCTGCTGATCTGATGTCAACATACACCTTTATAGAATACATGAGCTTTCTTGGTGCTATTTTTCTGTGGATCGCACAGCAGGGATTCACTGAAAAATAGCAATATCTGTTCTAGTAGTCATAACACTCAGACATGGAGGTTACTATGTGGCTGTGAGAGTACATGTAGGAGGCCACAGATAAAATTTCAAGTTGTTTTTGAGGCTACTAAACAGTCATATTCGTGTATATAAACTCTGCAACAAACTATCTTTTTACATATGACCTTATAATTAGTGATGCTTGTGATTTAATAATAATAAATGACATGAGCTCCAAGCACTAGGTTTTAAGTGACCATAGGTGAAGAAAACAAAGACAAGTTCTGAATCTCAAAACCACCATTCTGACTATCAAATGGGAATCAATTGAATACTCAGCTTCTGTGGATTCTGCTCAGTGATAATTTTCATAGTAGAAATTACATAATTTTTATATTTATTATATAACATTGTAATAACTTGTGCAACAGTAAAATCATATTAGATCCTATGATAAACATAAAAGTCAGCCTATGTTATTAAAATGATTGAATAGAAAGTACTGAGACCAAGAACTTATGAATATAAACTCCAAATAAATCAAGTACACATTCAGTATTGTTTTGATAATTGTAACAAATGTAGCATGCTCATGGTAGATATTAACACTACTAAGCAGACTAAATCTCTATGGAAATTCTGTCCTATCACCATGAGGTTTTCTTGTTTTGCTTTGTTGTTGTTTTAATTACAAAACTCTGTTGAATACTTTCAGATGTGCCTCACAGAAATAGGGGTGGAGTAAAGGGGGAAAAAGAGAGGGAGGGCAGAACCAGGAAGAGATGAGGGAGGGGGTTACAATCGGGATGCAAAGTGAATAAATTAAAAAAAAAACTTAATTTTTAAAAGACATATTGAAAAGAAACAAATTCCTCCCCTCACTCCCAGGAATGACTCGCATGGGGGTAAGGCTATCTGAGGTGAGGGAAATAGCAAAGGGATCCACAGAAGATGCAGAGCAAAGGGAATGCCATGGGTCCTGAGACCTGTGAGCACTCCAGGAGAGAAGGTAAGCATGATGAGTTCTGCTCTAAACACACACACACACACACACACACACACACACACAGAGAGAGAGAGAGAGAGAGAGAGAGAGAGAGAGAGAGAGAGAGAGAGAGACAAAGGGCAACAAGGCAGAACACAAGTCACAAGTTGTCTGTGGAACTCATTTGTCTTTTTGTGTTCCTGCTTCAAGACCTCCAAGTCCCTCTGCCTATAGCATAGAGACCATCATTTCAGCATTTTCCCAAACCTGAGTGTCTGCTTTTTCATTTCTTGGCAGGCAAATTTGCCTTTATCATCTCTGGCCACAGTGGCAGCAATCGCTGAGACTCTACCTCCATGTCATCCTCTCGCTTCGTCCAACATTGCAGAGCTCTTGTTTCCTTTTAACCTAAACTGTTATGAAATTAAAAAGTTATTTTAATTTTTTTCATTTTTAAGTCTTTTTGAATTCCCAAGAAATACTCATTACCATCTCTTCATATTGATTTCCATGTTTTAATTACATCAATTCAATATTGCTGTACTAAGAATTCTTACAGGGACACAGAACAAAACAGTGCTTAAACCCAAAGATTTTGTAATCTAGAGTTGAACATGGAGTAGGCCTTGAAAGTGCCATGGTGTTCATTTTACAGATGGCTAGCTGCTGCTTACAGAGGCTGAGATCTGCCAAAGGCTTTATGATTACAAACTATTTGCCTGTGAGATGCCATCATGACGTAGATCCCAAGACCATCGTGGGAGCTGTTAAGGAAAAACAAATCTTCTGTGAGCCTTTGTACTTCTGGGAACTGAGCACTTTCAGTCAAGTTCGTATATACTGTTATATCCCTGAAACTCTCTAGTTGATGAAAAAGAAAGACTTTAACAGTGCACAATAAAATAATCTTAAAGATTGGTATTCCAGCCATATCATCCAATTACATACCTTCAAATTAAATTCATAGATACATATTCTATGATACACTCTGTAATTAGTTTTCAAAAGTCTGTGTTCTTTTCTAATTTTTAAAAAGTATCTATTTTTTTTGTTTTATATTTATTAGGCGTTTGCCTGTTTATATGTATGTGTACCATGTCTGAGTCTGATGCCCAGAGAGGCCAGAAAATGTTGTGGGTTCACTGGAAATGAAGTTACAGATAATTGTCAACCACCATGTAGATGCTCGAAATCAAACCAGGTGGTCTGCAAAAGGCACAGGCGCTGTGAACCACTGAGCAATTTCTCAGTTCCCGAGTTCTTAAACTGAGAATGCTGGCACACAACTGCGTAGTACCAGCACTCAGGAGGTGGAGGAGGAGCAGCAGGACCATGCTTTCATTCGTTGCATGATGGAAACCTATCTTAAAACAAAATAATATGAACATTACATAATGCACAACATAACATGGGCATGCCATTGGCTCCAAATCAGAAAAAAATAGTTTCCAATTCCATCAGTGATACTTCCTAGTCTCATTTTTAGTTACACATGCTGCTGAGCAACAATTTCTTCATCTGTAAAATGGGAATACTAACTCCTTAAGAGGTTTTTGAAGACTTAACTAGATGACTGTATGTGAGTCACCAAACAGTTTGACAAAAGGGAAGAGCCAGTAAACATTAAGGTCAGAAACTTTCTAGGAGATAAGATTAATGATACTGGCTGAGGGAGAGTGGGAAAGTCAAAGAAAAAGGGTAAAGATAAGAGTGTTTATATACTGCATCATAATACATAACTATCCAGAAGAACTGCTGATCAAATGGGTGAAATTCAACCACTGTGCCTTTTCCTGGCCCACCCCCCCCACTTTCCCAGGGAGACTGACACCTCTATTATAGCACAATAAACAGGTAAGAGAGGAGACATTGAATCAGTACAAGTTTATTGACTGATGTTGAAATTCTCTGAAAACTTAAGCCCCAGAAGATAATTTATGTTTCTCCATCACAAGAAAAAGTTCTTATTCACATTTGACATATTATAAATTGTTCAGTACAGTGTGCTCATCTAAATGATGGACTTCTTAACCCATTTTCTTTTCCTGTTTGAAAGTTGCTTTTAGTTTAAGTTTTGAGTTTATTTCTGTATATGAGTTTGCAACCTCAGAGCTATGAACATCTTCAAATAAGTCAGCTCAATATTAAACATGTAAAATTCCCATCATAGGAAATGAACTGCGTAACTTGGGGTTGCCAAGTTGAGCTTCTGACACTATTTGGAAAGTCCTATGTGTACAGTGACGTTACCAGTACTGATCACAGTTGTACCAAATCAGTGTTTCAATATCCTTGATAGTAGCTTCCTTGTTAACACAAAGTAACAAAATATACCAAAGCTAACATGTCAGGTAGCTGGAACCCAAACAGATGTGTGCCCATTTCCTGTTATCCACTTGAGAATGGTTGGCCTGTGCAAACAATTCAGACTAGGGTGCTTTAACAACCTAGTTGTTAATTTGGGGCTGTTGAGCCCAAAATATGTTGATTTGAATGAGACAGCTTATGACTAAACTTATTCTGAACAGGGACAACAACAGACATGCCAAAGTAGACAGAGGAAAGCTTAGGAGGCCCCAGTTCTACACAAAGGATGACTAGCAACTATGGAATAGTAGGAGCAGAAGAAATAGATTTCCACAGAAAGAACATGCCAAATAGTTATCTAAACCAAATTATATATATATATATATAATATTATATGCAACATTATCAGACTGATATGGTTGCATTTATGTACTTAAGCTTATGTATATAAGTTTGTGTGTGTGTGTGTGTGTGTGTGTGTGTGTAACAAAGAATAACAAGGCAAGAATGTGAAAGAGAGTGAGATGGGGCATATGGAATGGTGTAGAAGGAGGAAAAGAAGGGAGATAATCTAATGTACTATAATCTCAAAAAAAAAGAAAAATAAGTATATATTTAGGAATACATGTGTATACATATATCTATATGTATGTATCAACATTTAATGGAAGAAAAGGTAATGAATTAAAAGAAAGCAAGGAGGGTTATATGGGAAGTTTTGAAGGAAGAAAAGGGAAGAAGAAAATGTAATTTTATTATAATTTTTAAATGATTAAAAACTTTCAAAATTAGTTTATAAGTTACAGCATCTAAAGTGATACAATTACCAGCATTCTTGAGGCCACTGGAATGAGAAAGAGTCCATAGCAAGCAGCTTTAACTTTGGCAATACCAGACCATGGTTTATGCTTCCTGAGACTGACTTGTATTTGCTACATGTGGATGCAGCAAAGATTAAGAATATGTCACCTCCAGTTAGGCAGACATATTCTCCTTTGAAATGTGTGGCTTGTGTTACTAGAAGGGAGAAGTACGAGTGGGTATACTCCAAGAGTTTCTGGTCTCTGACCACTCAAGAGGTAACTGGAAGGTTTGAAGTAAATTGCTATGTCCCCATGCCATGTGATGTGCATCTCTGCTTAGTCCAAAATATTTAGTAATATTGTTTAGTGGTCCCTTTCTAGTAAATGCAAGTAGCCCACTTCTTCTCCATTGGCATACCGGTACAAATTATAAGTTCCACACATGGATAAATGAATTGCAGTTATTATCTTGTCTTACAATGGCCCCCTTGAGGAACTGCCACCCTCTTCTTTCTAAAAAGAATAATTCTGGGGATGTATAAAATGATCAGCCACCAGCCTATAAACTGACAAAGCTGGAATTTGTAGTACAATGTTCCCAGCTCCATGAGTTCATGCTCTTTACCTTCTTCCCCAAGAGAACACATTAAGCCTCAAGGATGCAGCTTACTTCACTCTGCCTTTTTTCCTATCTTTCACTTTTGCAAGTGGCCAAATCTCCAACATACCAAGTGCAAACTACTTTGAGAATTTTTTTAATATATAAATAGGATAAGGACATATTACTTAGTCTGGAAACTTAGCCTTTTAGAGAGCTTTCCCCCCAAAGGATTTGACAATTAACCTTTAAAACATTTTAATTTAGCAAGCTGATAGAGGAAATTGGTAGAAAATTAGTCAGTTTCTGTTCAAAGACATTCAAATGCAGTGAATAATGGCATAGTTACAAGGTAAGTTTGCTTCCACGGATAATTAAGAAACATGTCATGGGGTTGAGAAAAATTAAAAGTTTCCATGACTGTTCTGTATCCTTTAGCTAAAGAACTATCTGTAGAATAATAAATATGCTTCTCTGCTCTGTATAATTTGGACAGCTTGGTATTAGGCCACCCCCAAAGATGCAACACTTCTCTTAACGAAGCCAAGGTTTTTCTGCCCATTAATCTGTCTCTTCCATGAGAAGCCTAACATCTCTTCCGAGAGACACACAAGATTCTTTCATGCAGCTTCTCTGGTAAATGAAATTCAAATATTAAATGAAAGTATGGACACTGAAGGCATAGAACATCAAGGATGTTAGACTGTGCAAGGATTTAGAATTATACACATTCACTGATTTTTTTATAATTTTTAGTTTTCTTTTTTATATTAGTTACAGTTTATTCACTTTGTATCCCAGCTGTAGACCCCTCCCTCATTCCCTGCCAATCCTACCCTCTCTCTCTCATCTCAGTCACTGATTTTCAACACATAACTGAATAAAAAAGAGCCTTGTTAGCAAGAGGAAATGATTTCACCATGGTCGGACGTGAAGGTCAAAGAAGGAGTTATGAAGAACAGTGACAGA
Source organism: Meriones unguiculatus (assembly GCF_030254825.1). Lineage (NCBI taxonomy): Eukaryota > Metazoa > Chordata > Mammalia > Rodentia > Muridae > Meriones > Meriones unguiculatus. Next base: position 56,974,978 of record NC_083356.1, on the reverse strand, counting down.
GAACTTCTCTCGCGGGTCTGTACGAAAGTGTCTGTATTTCTCAGAGGAAATGATTTATTGAGGTGATGTCCACTTCATTACTGTCCTCAGTGTGGGTCATGGAGAACTATTCTCTTAAGAGTTTCCTAGAAGAGAACTCTGGTGAAAAGTGAGGATGATGTATATTCTGTCACTTTACTCAAAATATACAAAGTAAAGTGTCATATTGAGTCTAAAAATTTCATTTAAAAAAACTATTTATTATAAATTAAAAATATGAATTTTAAAAATGATATCTGCATGTGTTTACATGTATGCATCAATGTACATTTGCTCTTACAGGACCATGGTTGTGGAGGTGAAAGGACAACTTTGAGGTTTATTTTTCTCCTTGCATGATGGATCCTAAGGCTTGAACTCAGGTTGCTGGGTTTCATTGACAAGGACCTTTACCCACTAAGCCATCTAACCCTCCCTTACCTTTGTCTGATAAAGTATTTGTACACAAACACTTAGCCACAGAAATCTCAACAAAACAAAGCTCATATCTGACCCCTTACCTCCATCTTACACAGGCTTTCTACTTAATGACTCCTGCTTTCTTTTTCATATGACTTGAGTCAGAGAAGATCATCACTTAGTTTCAAAAGCAGTGCTCTCTGAATTCAACCATTATCTGCCACTATGTGTTTGCTTTTGTGTGCCACTCTCCTGCTCCTGGGATACCCAAGACTCTTTCTACAACTACTTATGTGCCCTAATCTCCATCTTGTTCTCACTTACCCTGTGTTTCCTTATAATTTCCAGAACACTTTCCCAGATTACTTGACCTTCATGTTATTTAACATGTTTCATCTAAAATGAGTTCTTTCTCCACTTTTCAGTCTCTTACTCTTAATGTTATTCATGGCACTATTCACTAACAGTATTTTACAAAATCATATGTTGATTACTTTATTCCTTTTCTCTTTTGTTAGAATGTAAATTTTATGATCAGCAATCTCTTGGGTTCCGTTTCATTTCTACAGCTTATACTGACACACAGCATGTACTCAATAGGCAAGCATTAAATGCACGAATGAAGAAATCAATCATGCAGAGGCCCAGCAAGAAATTCATGGAATATATTCAAGATTTTCTGGTTTTGGAAAATGGCTGACTTAATTCAAACAAGAAATTTCTAGCAATCAGGAAAATAAACAATAAACTCACATAATACATTATATAATATATTAAACAAATCCAGAAAAAAGTAAAGATTTTACAACATAAAGTTCTATAACTGTTGCATAAAAATGACTTAATATCTTCTTGCTGAAATATATGATGTTGTAATTTCTTACATAAGTTGCTTTTCTGTGTTTTTGTTTTGTTTTTATAAATAGGGAATTTTCTATTCAGAAGACCAACCTATTCAGGCTTAATCTCCCCTGAAAAATATTCAAAAGTTCCATGACTTTTAGTGAACAAAAATGAAAAGTATTTTTCTAACAACCTAAATGTTAAAATGTTAGATTTTGTTACTTTGAAGTTTCTGAGAACATAGCAAGTGCTTGGCTCTTGAATTTCACATCATTTGCATTGATTCGTTGACATTGTGAACTCTGTGTTCAACCTTTATAACCTTTGAGAAATCAGAGAAAAGCAATTAAAGAAAGATGTATTTTCTTGAATGTGTCAAAACTGAGGAGTCAGCATTATTCACAGCCATCAAGAACTTCAAAAGAAATTATTGCCTTTGGTTGGAGGAGTCACTTGCTATCACTGAGGAATTATCTGCTTAAAGGACAAAATAAAAAGTAAGCATTGAAAGTTACCACTAAATTTCTAGCTGTCAATAAAAATGAAAAATTATTGCCCTACTTGCTCCCTCGCTTGGTAACCATTTAGAAGTTGTGTTTTCAAAGACAAGCTTAGGAAAAATTGATGGTGGGGGACATTTTTCATCATTATGTGAGCAGCAGAGAATGCTACAGAAAGAAAAAGAGCTCCTATAGGGAGGCATTGACTGCAGCAGAAGCCTGGGTGTGAAACAGTGCCATTGGTAGACTTGAATACAAATGAGTGTAATGGTGAGAAAATAAAACAAGTTAAAAAGAAAATAGAGAAAGCAATGGGATGCTAATTTAGCCATTTCAAATAAGGTCAAGAGAAGTGACATAATATACCAACAACTTCCAGTGGAACAGACCCTGTTTCAAGGTTTCTGACTTTGATCAAGCTTTGTAAATATTCTATAAAAAATTTTTTAAAGTGTGTGTATTCTAATTGTTTCCAACATACTCTTGGCATGTTATATTAAAATTATTAAGGTTATTCCTTAGTCTTCAATTATTTTACTAATATATTAAGACCTTTTGACTTAGTAATGTCTAGAAATATGTCATATTTCATTATAGTAGTAGATTTGTATATGTTGACTTCTAATTTCTTCCAATTTTTATGTTTTCATAGAAGCATATATTTCAGAAAACTGTTGAGTCCCATAACATGAGAGTCAGTTGTCATTGGAGAAGACTAGAGACCAAAGGAAGCAGAAAGGACTGGAGAAGTGGCTCAGTGACTAAGAGTGCTTGCTGCTTTGCCAGAAGCCATGAGTTTGGTATTCTGCACCATATTTCAGAGATCACAACTGTTCATTACTCAAGCTTCGGATCATCTGATAATCTCTTCTGGCCTTTGTTGTTATCTGAACTCATATTCACAAACCCTCATAGACACATAATTAAAAGTAAAATCCATAAGAAAGAAAAAGAGAACCAGAAAGCAGAAAGACCCAAAAATTTACAGAGGACATTTTATTAGGCAAACATGGGTTGTGGCCACTTACAAATTATTTGGTGCTCTTAAAAAACTTTTTAACATGTATGGTGTCAGTTAAGAAATATTCTCAGTAACCTTTACTAACTGCAATCTACAGATTCAATGCAAGTCTCATCAAAATACCAACACAATTCTTTACAGACGTCAAAAGAACAATTCTCAATTTCATATGAAGAAACAAACAAACAGAATTGCTGAAACAACCCTGCACAATAAAAGATCTTCTGAGGGTATCTCCATTCGTGATCTCAAGCTGTACTATAGAGCAATGCTAATAAGAACTGCATGGTACTGGCATAGAAACAGAATGGCAGATCAATGGAATCAAATCAAAGACCCAGATATACACCCACACACCAGTGGATACTTAATTTCTTTTACACAGAAGCCAAAACCACACAATGGAAAAAAGAAAGCAACGTCAACAAATGGTGCTGGTCTAACTGGATGTCTACATGTAGAAAAATGTAAATAGATTCATATTTATCACCCTGCACAAAACTAACATTCAAGTGGATTAAAGACCTCAACATAAAACCAGACACAGTAAACCTGTTTAGAAGAAAAAGTGAGGAAGAGCCTTGACCTTATTGGCACAGGAGACAAGTTCCTGAATAGAACACCAACGGCACAGGCTCTAAGATCAACAATTAATAAATGAGACTTCATGAAACTGAAAAGCTTCCGTAAAGCAAAGGATACTGTCATCAGAACAAAATGACTGCCTACAGACTGGGAAAGGATCTTCACCAATGCTATAACTGACAAAGGGCTAATATCTAAAATATATAAAGAAGTCAAGAATTTAAACACCAACAAAAAAGTAATACAATTAAAAAATTGGATAGAGAGTTAAACAAAGAACCTTCATACTGGCATAACACAGTTAATAAAGCTACCCAGTTTATTGCAATTTTACAAAAACAAAAACAAAGGAATTCTTAACAGAGGAATATTAAATGACATGGAAACGCTTAAAGAAATGCTCAACATCCTTAGACATCATGGAAATGCAAATCAAAACAACCCTGAGATTCAAGTTTACACCCATTAGAATGGCAAAGATCAAAAACTCAAGTGACAACATACACTGGAGAAGATGTGGAGAGCATTGAATTTTCCTCCATTGCTGGTGGGAATGTAAATGTGTACAACCACTTTGGAAGTCAATCTGGTGCTTTCTCAGAAAATTAGGATTAGTGCTACCTCCAGCCTTACAACTCCTGAGTATATATCCGAAAGATGTTCAACCGTACTACAAGGACATTTGTTCAAATATATTCATAGCACCTTTATTCATAATAGCCAGAATATGGAAACAACATAGATGCCCCTCAATCAAAGAATGGATACAGAAATTGTGGTCCATTTACACAATAAAATATTACTCAGCAATTAAAAATAAGGAAATCATGAAATTTGCAGGCAAATGAATAGAAATAGAAAAGATCATTATGAGTGAGGTAACCCAATCAGAAAGACACACAAGGTATATATTCACTTATAAGTGGATATTAGCCATATAATACAGGATAAACATACTAAAATCTACACTTCTAAAGAAGCTAAAGGAGGTCCTTAAAGAAAATTATTAATCCTCATTCAGAATGGCAATTGGGATAGACATAGGAAGTGGAAGAAGACAGAGAACAGAACAGGAGCCAACCACTAAGGGCCTCTGAAAGACTCTATCCAGCAGGGTATTGAAGCAGATGCTGAGACTCATAGCCAAACTTTGGGTAGAGTGCAGGAAACCTTATGGAAAAAGGGGGATATAAAAAGACTTTAAGGGGATGGAAGCTCTACAATGAGAACAACAAAGCCAAAAATCTGAGCCCAGAGAGGGCTGCAGAGACTGATGCACCAAACAAGCACCATGCATAGAGAGGACTTAGACATTCTGCTCAGATGTAGACCATAGGCAGTTGAGTCTCCATCTTCGTTCCCTAGTAAGGGAAGCAGGGACTGTCTCTGACATGAAATCAGTGGCTGGTTCTTTGATCACCTCCCCCTATGGAGTACAGCCTTCCTAGGCCACAGAGGAAGAGGAGCAGCCAGTCCTAATGAGACCTGATAGGCTAGGGGCAGATAGTAGGGGAGGAGAAGGACCTCCACTACCAGTAGACTAAGGAGAAGATTATGGGGAGAAGAGGGAAGGAGGATGGGAGTGGGAAGAGATGAGGGAGAAAGCTAGAGCCAGGATACAAAGTGAATAAATTGTAATAAACAATAAATCAATAAAAATAAAACACTATCCACATCTCCAACCTACACAGTACTTTCTACTGACCACCATAATAACTTGGTTTGTTCCAGAGGATGTATGTAGGCATGCCACACTTTTGACAGAATTTAGGCAAAATGCTCTTTAGAACATTTACAACAGGTTAGCTGTAGTTACAGCATAGAGGCTCCTTTAGCCCACATATTTAGAATCACTCTCTCTTTGTGGTGAATTGAAACTTTTGTTGATATATAGAGATGCCAGTTCCAGTTATTTTTTTTTCATGCCTTAAATTCTATACTGTGTAGTAATAACATAGTACTTTTCAGCTTTAATTTTTTTCCTAAGCTGGACAGACAGAGAGAAGTTAGAGTACTTGCTGCTTTTATGGAGAAACTGCATTCAGGTTTCAGGACCACTATGGCAGCTTAGAACTTGTAACTCAAGTTTCAAAGGGTCTTCTTGTATCTATAGACCCTTCATGTGTAGGATTCACACATATAAATGCAAGCTAAGAATTCATACATGTAAGAAATAGACCTACAGGGTTTCTAGGATTATGGTGAAACACCATGACAAAAACAATTTGAGAAGGAAAGGTTTTATTTTACTGACACTTTTGTATAATACTTCATCATGGAAGAATGTCAGGGCAAAACCTCAGACAGGGCCTCAACCTGTTCTAAAAGTCATTCTTATCCAAAAATAATTTAGAATGTTATTTAAAAAGAAGCTATTCTAAAACAGAAACAGCAAAAAGATATAAAATTGAGTTTAACAAACTATGTGGAAACCACATTGGGGACTTAAGTTCTCCTGCTGAATGATATTTAAGGGGAATTCAATGGTTATATATATTCATGAAATAAATTTTTTTCAAACTGTCATGAAACATAAAGAGACTGAAGTATCATGACACTACCAAATATTTAAGCTCATTTTGAAGTTATAGCAATTATGTCTTGGTTCATGTGGTTACAGAAAAATGGACATTGGTATAAAAAATTAGAAACATATACAAATATAGAGTTTTTATATGTGCCAAAGTTTACATTCAAATAATTTGTGGAAAAAGACTATTCAGAAAATGGAGCAAAATAAGGTCATTATGCCACTAAGATGGTGGCGACCAGCACACACCCTATCTGAGGGGCATAGGATCTGAAATTGGTGAGTGAAGAACAACTGAAGATAGAACATCCATATTGAGGCTTCCTGAGAGAGAGAGAGAGAGAGAGAGAGAGAGAGAGAGAGAGAGAGAGAGAGAGCTGAAACAGTTTGGATACGGGTCACCTGTGGAAGTCTCCAGGGACGAGAGTGGTGAATATTCATCCCTGCTACACTTCCCCTTGCCCCAAGCATGGGTCTCCCTGCTCAGCTGAGGAAGCAGTGGTTGCCCCAAGCATGAGCCACCACTCTCAGTGAGCAAAATGGCACAGGCAGGCATCCCAGGACTGTGGCTACAGCGGGGAAGCGACTAGTCAAGGCCCAAGCCTCCATGCTCTGTGACAGACATGGCAGAGGCAGTTATCCCAAGGACCGGCCTCCCTCCCCAGAGGCCAAACAGTTGGCACTGAGATGATGGAACTTCTGCACTCCCATTTGCTCCAGCAGGCCCAAATCTGAGAGTAGAGAACAGGGGAAACCCATGTGCTTTCCAATTATGCCTACAAGCCAGTGAGTGAGCTTTCAAGTGAGTGCTTGCAGAGCCCCAGATCTAGGGTCCCTCTATGCTAGCAGACAGACATCAGATCCTTCCCACCCACACCCCCATTGTGGGCAACTAAGGGATCCTTGGGACAGCATTCTCAATATTGAAGCCCCTGTTCTGTGGGTCTACCAGTGGAGTCCAGGCAAACAATTCCTGGAGCCCAGATAGATCTGAATACTAGGAAGATAGTACAATAGGCCTGTAGACCCCTGAGGCATTCAGGGCGCATGCACATGCACATTGCACCACAAATAGCACCAGCACCCACACTCCCTCCCAAGCTTAAACTCCACCCTTCCAGGTATCTACATGCTCTAGCACCCTCTCCCTTAAGGCACATTTCCATGCACACGCCTGTGCTTGCACATTTGTGCCTCTGACCTTTCTTCCTTAGCTACAGCTGAATACCAGCATCCACTCTCAAACCAGTGGATCTCTCTCATCTTCCTAAAGAATACTCTGGACACTATAGATAGACAGACCATTCTGAACTACAGACTACAGGAACAAACAGTGAAGGTTACAGATAAGCAGATGGCTAGAAGTCAGCATAAGAACTTATCCAACAAAAATTGGGACATCATGGCTTCACCAGCAACCCCCCAAATCAAATGGATATGCTAATTAATCAGAAACAAGGAAAATGATTTTAAAGCTATGCATATCCAGTTATTAGAGGCTCATAAAGAAGAAATGAACAAAACTCTCAAAGAAATACAGGCAAAACATTCAAACAAATGGAAGCACATTTAGAGGCACAAGTAGTGGCATATAGAGAGAAAATGAACAAAAAGTTAGAGTCCATCATGGAAAGACAAGAATCTACAATGAAACAGATGAAGAAAATGGTGCAAGACATGAAAACAGACTTAGAATCAATAAAGAAAACACAAACAGAGAAAACCCTGGAGCTGGAGAATGTAGAAAAAAAGATCAGGAACCAAAAAGGCAAGCATCAGCAACAGAATACAAGAGATGGAAGAAAGAATTTCAGGTGCTGAAGATACAATTGCAGAAACTGTTATGTCTCTCAAAGAAAAAGTAAAATCAGATAAGTTCCAAACACAAAATATCTAAGAAATCAAGGAATCCATGAAAAGATGAAATCTAAGAATAAAAGGAATAGATGAAAAAGAAGATTCTAGGCTCCAAGGTCCAGAAAACATTTTCAAGAAAATCATAGAAAACGTTTTCCCAACTTAAAGAAAGAGATGTCTATTAATGTACAATAGGCCTACAGAACACCAAATAAACTAGACCACAAAAGAAACTACTCATGTCACATAATAGTCAAAACACTAAGTCTACAGTGTTTTGAAAAAAGAAAAAATATTAAAAACAGCAAGGGAAAAAGACCAAGTAATATATAAAAGTAGACCTTTCAGAATCACACAAGACCCAGAAATAAAACCACATACCTATGAATACTCGATACTTGACAAAGAAGCCAAATCCATTCAACGGAAAAAAGACAGCATCTTCAACAAATGGTGCTGGATCAACTGGATGTCTACATGCAGAAAAATGAAAATAGATCCATATTTATCACCCTGCACAAAACTAAAATCAAAGTGGATCAAGGACCTCAACATAAAACCAGATACTCTAAATCAGTTGGAAAAAAAAGTGGGGAACAGCCTAGAACTCATTGGCACAGGAGACAACTTCCTGAACAGAACACCAACAGCACAGGCTCTAAGAACAACAATCAATAAATGGGACCTCATGAAACTGAAAAGCTTCTGTAAAGCAAAGGACACTGTCATCAAAACAAAATGACATCCTACAGATTGAGAAAGAATCTTCACCAACCCTTTATCTGACAGAGGGCTAATATCCAGTATATATAAAGAACTAAAGAAGCAGAAAAGCAACAAACCAAGTAATCCCATTAAAAAATGGGGAACGGAGCTAAACAGAGAATTCTCGAAAGAGAAACATTGAATGGCAGAGAAACACTTAAAGAAATGCTCAACCTCTTTAGCCATTAGGGAAATGCAAATCAAAACGGCCCTGAGATTTCACCTTACACCCATCAGAATGGCCAAGATGAAAAACTCAAGTGATAACATATGCTGGAGAGGTTGTGGAGAAAGGGGAACCCTCCTCCATTGCTGGTGGGAATATAAACTGGTACAACCACTTTGGAAGTCAATCTGGCGTTTTCTCAGGCAATTAGGAGTAGTGCTACCTCAAGACCCAGCTATACCACTCCTAGGTATATACCCAAAATTTGCTCATGTACACAACAAGGACATTTGTTCAACCATGTTTGTAGCAGCTTTATTTATAATAGCCAGAACTTGGAAACAACCCAGATGTCCATCAACAAAGGAATGGATACAGAAACTGTGGTATTTTTACACAATGGAATACTACTCAGCAATCAAAAAGGAGGAAATCATGAAATTTGCAGGCAAGTGGTGGGATCTAGAAAAAATCATTCTGAGTGAAGTATCCCAGAAGGAGAAAGACAAACATGGTATATACTCGCTTATATAAACCTACAAGATACGATAAACATAATGAAATCTACACACCTAAAGAAGATAATCAAGAAAGTGGACATGGGCAAAGATGATCAATCCTCATTTAGAAAGACAAATGGGATGTGCATTTAAGGTATGACAGGAATCTACCACAAAAGGCATTTCAAAGACTCTACTTGGCAGTGTTTCAAAGCAGACACTAAGACTCATAACCAAACCCTCGGCAGAGTGCAGGGAATCATATGAAAGAAGGGGAGTTAGTATGATATGGAAAGGATAGGAGGTCTACAAGGACCAAATATATCCGGGTACAGGGTTTTTCTGAGACTGACACTCAACCAAGGACCATCTATGGATATAACCTAGAACTTCTGCTCGGATGTGGCCCGTGGTAGCTCAGTAACCAGTTTTCCAAAGTAAGGGGAACAAGGACTATTTCTAACAGGATCTCAAGGTCAGGCTTCTTGAATCCCCCCCTCCTCCCAGGGGAGGAGCAGTCCTGTTAGGTCACAGAGGAGGACTCTATAGCCAGTCCTGAAGATACCTGATAAAACAGGATCAAATGAAAGGGGAGGAGGTCCTTCCCTATCAGTGGACTTGGAAAGGGGCAGGAAGGAGACCAGGGAGGGAGTGTGGGGTTGGGAAGGGAATGAGGGATCGGGATACAGCGGGGACACAGAGTTAACAAAATGTAACTAAAAAGAAAAATAAAATTAAAAAAAAGAATGTCAGACCTATTGAAGCAAAAATACTCAATAAAATACTTGCAAACTGAATCCAAGAACACATAATAGATATCATCCACCATGATCAAGCAGGCTTCATCCCAGGCACGCATGTTCAATATATGGAAATCCATCAATATAATCCACCATATAAATAAAGTGAAGGAGAAAAAACCACATGATCATCTCCTTAGATGCCAAAAAAGCATTTGACAAAATCGAACACCCATTCATGTTTAAAGTCTTGGAAGAGATCAGAAATACAAGCCACATACCTAAACATAGTAAAGGCAATATACAGCAAGCCTATAGCCAACATCAAACTAAACAGAGAGAAACTTAAATCAGTCCCACTGTAATCAGGGACAAGGCAAGGCTGCCCATTCTCTTCTTATCTCTTCAACACAGTACTTGAAGTCCTGAAGTCCTAGCTAGAGCAATAAGACAACTAAAGTACATCAAGCGGGTACAAATCAGAAAAAGAAGTCAAAGTGTCTCTATTTGCAGATGATATGATAATACACATGAGTGACCCCAAAAATTCAACCAGAGAACTCCTTCAGCTGATAAACACTTTCAGCAAAGTAGCTGCATACAAAATTAACACAAAAAAATCAGTAGCCTTCCTGTATAATATCACAAACAGGATGAGAAAGAAATTAGGGAAACAACACCCTTCACAATAGCTACAGATAACACAAAGTACATTGGTGTGACTCTAACCAAGCAAGTGAAAACCTGTTTGAAAGAAACTTCAAGTCTCTGAAGAAAGAAATTGAAGAAGATATCAGAAGATGGAAAGATCTCCCATGCTCATGGATCAGTAGGATTAACACAGTGAAAATGGCCATCCTGTCAAAAGCAATTTACAGAGTCGATGGAATTCCCATCAAAATGCCAATACAATTCTTTACAGACCTTAAAAAAACAATTCTCATTTTCATATGGATAAGGAAAAAAAATAATTGTTAAAACAATCCTGTACAATAATAGATCTTCTGGAGGTATCTCCATCACTGTTCTTGAGCTGTACTATAGAGCCACAGTAATAAAAACTGCATTGTACTGGCAGAAAAACAGTCTGGAGTATCAATGACATTGAATAAAACACACAGAAATAAACCACACACCTTTGGACAATTGATTTTTTGCAAAGAGACCAAAACTATACAATAGAAGAACGATAGCATCTTCAAAAGATGGTGCTGGTCTAACTGGATGTGTACATGTAGAAAATGCATTTAGATCCATATTTGTCACACTGCACAAACTTAAAGTCCAAGTTGATAAAAGACCTCAACATAAAACCAGATACACTAAATCAGTTAGAAGAAAAAGTAGGAAAGAACCTAGAACTCATTGGCACAGGAGACAACTTCCTAAACAGAACACGGATAGCTATAAGAACAACAATCAATAAATGGGACCTCATGAAAGTGAAAAGTTTCTGTAAAGCAAAGGACACTGTCATCAGTGACAAAATGACAGCCTACAGATTGGGAAAGGATCTTCACCAATCCTGTATCTGACGGAGGGCATATATATAAGGAACTAAAGAAGTTAAACAGCAACAAATCAAGTAATCCAATTGAAAAATGAGGTACAGAGCTAAACAGAATTCTCAATAAGGGAATATCAAATGGCAGAGAAACACTTAAAGAAAAGAAAATCTCAACGTCCTTAGTCATCAGGAAAATGCAAATCAAAACAAATTTGAGATTTTACCATTGGAATGGCTAAGATCAAAAACTTAAGTGACAACACATGCTGGAGAGGATATGGAGGAAGGGGAACCCTCCTCCACTGCTGGTGGGAATTAAAACTTGTAAACCCACTTGAGAAATCAATCTGGTGCTTTCTCAGACAATTAGGATATTCGCTTCCTCAAGATCTAGGTATACCACTCCTAGGCATATATCCAAAATATGCTCAACTATACAGCAAGGACATTTGCTCAGCCATGTTCATGGCAACTTTATTTGTAATAGCCAGAATCTGGAAACAATACAGATGTCCCCCAACTGAATAATGGGTACAGAAATTGTGGTACAGTGACACAATGGAATACTACACAGTAATTAAAAACAAGAAAATCATAGAATTTGCAAGCAAATTATGGGAACTAGAAAAGATTATCCTAAATGAGGTATCCCAGATGCAGAAAGACACATACGATATATACTCACTTATAAGTGGATATTAGACATATAACTTAGGATAAACATACTAAAATATGTACACCTAAAGAAGTTAAGCAAGAAGGAAAACCCTAGGTAAGACGATCAATCTTCAATCAGAAAGGCAAACAGAAAGGACACTAGAAGAGGAAGAAAATGGGGAATGGCCAGAGGCCTACCACAGAGGGCCTCTAAAATACTCCACAGCTAGGTATCAAAGTAGATGCTGAGACTCATAGGCAATCTTTGGGCAGAGTGCAGGGAATCTTATGAAAGAAGGAGGAAGTAAAAAGACCTGGAGAGGTCAGGAGCTCCACAAGGAGAGCAACAGAACCAAAAATATCTGGGTACAGGGGAGTTTTCTGAGACTGATAGTCTAAGCAAGGACCATGCATGGAGAAAACCTAGAACTCCTGCACAGATGTAGCCTATGGCAGCTCAGTGTTCAAGTGGGTGCCAAGTGGGAACATGGACTGTGTCTAACATGAACTCAGTGGCTGGCTCTTTGATCACCTCCCTCTGATGGGGGAGCAGTCTTACCAGGCCACAAGGAAGACAATGTAGCTAGTCCTGATGAGAACTGATAAGCTAGAGTCAGATAAAAGGGGAGGAGGACCTCCCCTATCAGTAGACTGGGGGAGGGGCATGAGAGTAGGAAAGGGAGGGAAGATAAGATTGAGTATGAGGGAGGGTCTACAGCTGTGATGCAAAGTGAATAAACTGTAAATTATTAAAAATTAATTAATTAAGAAAATGAGATGGTCAGGAAGGAAGCAGATGGTAAAGTCTGTCCTTTTGCTGTGGCTCAAATCATTCTGATTGCATTATAACCTGGGACATCTTTTTTACCTTATCATATAGGGAACATATGCAGAATCCATGATCCAGAAGTTCTTTAGTCATATGCCTGACATGTATCCACCATGACATTTGCACAAACATATTTATAGCAACCCTGTTTGAGAGCAGCAGAAATCTATAAACAATAAAATTGAAGATAGAATCAGAAAATATTTTGTGGTTTTATAGCAAAAAAATACACAAATATAAGGCATTAAGTACTGTAAAATAAACCCATTAATTTAGATATGGATAAGTATATATGTATAATTCTAAGTAAAACCTAAATCACTAATGAATACAAGATTCACGTACGAGACCTTCTTTTCATAAAGTTGTAAAACAATTCTAAATATTTTTACTAGATCTGATAAGTGTAATATGAAGAAATTTGGAATATGATGCTATCACACTTGTGATTGAGATTGTTTAATATAGTGGGAAGGAAGAGGAATGAGTCAATATCATATCAAGTTTTTTTTTTCTTGTGGTGCTTTTATAGGTGTTTATCCTAGAGAGATCATGAGAAAATGGCATTCCATGCAGCAAGGATGAGAATGGGGTCATTAATCAAAAATCCACATTTAAACTCCAATGAAAAAATAATCATTTAACAATCATTTAATCTTTGGTATAGGAGGAGGCTGCTGAAGTGCACAGAGGTCTAGTAACTTAACGGTGAGTCACAGAGTCAAGATGTTTTTATTTGAAAGATTTTTTTTTATTTGAAAATATATTTTTCGGGGTGGGGACAAGATGGCAGCGCTAGGAGAAAACTGCGTGTTTGGAGCAGGACATTTTCCGTACAGTGACCAAGAGACATTCAGGCATGTGGCTCTGGTCTGGTTGACCTAATGCCTGCAGGACCCTGTATCTCTTCCGGGTTCTGGCTGGGTGACCCAAGAGTAGACCCAAGTGATTCCCATGCCGTGGGGGTCTCCTCTCACCTAGGAAACACCATTGCTGTTGTTTTAGGGCCCAGAGTTCAGTCTCTTGAGAGAATGAATCACTCCGGTCTACTCTTGGGTCACCCAGCCAGAACCTGGAAGAGATTCAGGGTCCCGCAGGCATTAGGTCAACCAGACCAGAGCCACATATGCCTGAATGTCCTGATCACCTTCCCAGGCTGATCCATGGGCACAAAAACACCAGAGTCCCAGTTGTGAGAAAAACCCACAGGGAAGGAAGGCAACGGGACTGGCCACCCAGTCTTTACCTGGAAAAGGTCTCGCAGACCTGTGGGTACGAGCTGCCATCACTGAACTGGACTCAAGCAGCAAACACAGAGAGTTGTTGTGTTTCTCTACCATTGGATATTCCTCTACAGAGAGTTCTCTGTTTCCCAATGGCAGAGAAACACTTAAAGAAATGCTCAACGTCATTAGCCATCAGGAAAATGCAAATCAAAATGATCCTGAGATTTCACCTTACACCCATCAGAATGGCCAAGATCAAAAACTCCAGTGACAACACATGCTGGAGAGGTTGTGGAGAAAGGGGAACCCTCCTCCACTGCTGGTGGGAATGTAAACTTGTACAACCACTCTGGAAATCAATCTGGTGCATTCTCAGACAACTAGGAATAGTGCTTCCTCAAGATCCAGCCATACCACTCCTAGGCATATATCCAAAAAAGACTCAAGTACACAATAAAGACATTTGCTCAGCCATGTTTGTAGCAGCTTTATATGTAATAGCCAGAAGCTGGAAATAGCCCAGATGCCCCTCAACTGAAGAATGGATGCAGAAATTGTGGTACATCTACACAATGGAATATTACTAAGCAATGAAAAATAAGGAAATCATGAAATTTGAAGGCAAATGGTGGGACCTGGAAAGGATCATCCTGAGTGAGCTCTCCCAGAAGCAGAAAGACACACATGGTATATACTTACTCATATAGACATACAACATAGGATAAACATACTAAAATCTATACATCTAAAGAAACTAATCAAGAGAGAGGACCCTGACTAAAATGCTTAATCCCCATCCCGAAAGGCAAAGAAGATGGACATTAGAAGAAGAAAACAACCTAGGAACCTGCCACAGAGGGCCTCTGAAAGGCTCTGCCCTGCAGACAATCAAAGCAGACACTGAGACTTGTGGCCAACTGTTGGGCAGAGTGAATGGAATCTTATATAAGAAGTGGGAAATAGTAAGATCTGGAGAGGACAGGAACTCCACAAGGAGAGCAACAGAACCAGAAAATTTGAACACCGGGATCTTCCCAGAGACTTATACTCCACCCAAGTACTATGCATAGAGATAACCTAGAACCCCTGCACAGTTGTAGCCCATGGCAGTTTAGTGTCCAAGTGGGTTACATAGTGATGGGAAGAGGGACTGCCTCTGACATAATCTGATTGGCCTGCTCTTTGATCACCTCCCCCTGAGGGGGGAGCAGTCTTACAAGGCCACAGAAGATGACAATGCAGCCACTCCTGATGAGATCTGATAGACTAAGATCAGAAGGAAAGAGAGGAGGACCTCCCCTATCAGTGGACTTGGGGAGGGGCATGCATGAAAAAGGGGGAGGGAGGGTAGGATTGGGAGGGGAGGAGGGAGGGGCTTATGGGGAATACAAAGTGAATAAAGTGTAATTAATAAAATTTAAAAATATATATTTTTCTACACAATATACTATGGTTTTCTCTCCTCCAACTCCTACCATATCCTTCCCACTTACCCAGTTCCATATTCTGTTTTTCTCTCTCTAGTTAAAATACAGACAACTCAAAATAAATAAACCAGAATAAAACAAACAAACAAACCTTAATAGCACCAAACAAACAACAAATAAGAGCCAAAAGAAGAAAACAATAAACACATATAAACGTAGACAGACAGACACACACACACACACATATTGGTACATACAAAAATTCCATAATGATGCAAGATCAGAAACCTTAATATACCAGAAAAAGCCTCATATAATAATTTTTTTAAATGTCTATAAAAAGTACTATTAAGACAAAAAATCTCCAAAACACCATTGATTTTCCTTTGTGTTTGATATATACTGCTGGAGCACGGGAGCCTGCCCTAAATATATTTTGTATACCCACAGATACTCTGCTGAAGAAAACTATTTTTATTTTGTGTGCAGTTATCAATTGTAGAAAGTGTCTGGGTTACAGACCAGGACTTGTATCTACTTCCCGTCTCAGCACTGGGACCCCATGTCTTAGTCCTGGGCATTGTCGCCACAGTCTCTGTGAGTTCATATGTCCTGTTGTACTTAAAGGGCCTTATTTTCTCCATGTCTTTCATCCACATTGTTTCTTAAAATCTGGCTGCCTCTTCTTCAGACTTCTCTGAGCCCTGTAGGGAGGGATTTGATGGAGACATCACATTTAAGGCTGAGTAGTAAGGGGAGAAGAGACAGCCTCTGCCATGAACTCTGTTGCCTTCTCCTTGATCACTGGTGGGTAGACATAGCCAGCCCACAGAGAAAGAGGATCCAGGCAGTCCTGATGGGACCTGCTAGGCTGGGATCAGACAGTAGGCGAGGAGCACTTCCCCTGCCAGTGGACTAGGAAAGAGGAACAGGGGAGGAAGGGAGAGCCTACAATCGAAATAAAAAGCAAAATTTTTATAAAGTAAAAAATAACAATAATAACAATAAAATGTCACTCCCCAAGTCCACTGATAGGGGAGGTTCTCCTCTCCTTTCTGATCTTAGTCTATCAGTTCATATCAAAAGTGGCTGCATTGTCCTCTACTATGGCCTGGTAAGGCTGCTCCCCACCCCCCAGGGGGAGGTGATCAAAGAGCAGGCCAATCAGATTATGTCAGAGGCAGTCCCTCTTCACATTACTATGTAACCCAATTGGACTCTGAACTGTCCTGGGCTACATCTGTGCAGGGGTTCTGGGTTATCTCCAAGAATAGACCTTGGTTGGAGTATGAGTCTCTGGGAAGTTCCCTCTGTTCAAATTTTCTTGTTTTGTTGTGCTCCTTGTGGAGACCCTGTCCTCTCCAGCTCTTACTATTTCCCAGTTCTTACATAAAATTCCATTCACTCTGCCCAACGTTTGGCCATCAGGCTCAGCACCTGCTTTGATAGTCTGTAGGGCAGAGGGTTTCAGAGGCCCTCTGTGGTAGGTTCCTAGGTTGTTTCCTGTTTTCTTCTTCTTCTGATGTCCATCCTCTTTGCCTTTCCAGATGGGGATTGAACATTTTAGTTAGGGTCCTCTCTCTTGCTTAGTATCTTTAGATGCACAGGTTATAACGGGTTTGTCCTATGTTGCATGTCTATATGAGTGAGTATATACCATGTGTGTCTTTTTGCTTCTGGGACAAGTCACTCAGGATGATCCTTTCCAGATCCCACCATTTACCTGCAAATTTCATGATTTCCTTATTTTTCATTGCTGAGTAATATTCCATTGTGTAGATGTACCACAATTTCTGCATCCATTCTTCAGTTGAGGGGCATCTGGGTTGTTTCCAGCTTCTGGCTATTACAAATAAAGCTGCTACAAACATGGTTGAGCAAATGTCCTTTTTGTGTACTTGAGCCTCTTTTGGATATATGCCTAGGAGTGGTATGGCTGGATCATGGGGAAGCACTATTCCTAGTTGTCTGAGAAAGCGCCAGATTGATTTCCAGAGTGGTTGTACAAGTTTACATTCCCACCAGCAGTGGAGAAGGGTTCCTCTTTCTCCACAACCTCTCCAGCATGTGTTGTCACTTGAGTTTTTGATCTTGGCCATTCTCATGGGTGTAAGGTGAAATCTCAGGGTTGTTTTGATTTGCATTTCCCTAATGGCTAGTGAGGTTGAGCATTTCTTTAAGTGCTTCTCTGCCATTCGATATTCCTCTACAGAGAATTCTCTGTTTAGCTCTGTTCCCCATTTTTTAAGTGGATTACTTGGTTTGCTGCTTTTCTGCTTCTTTAGTTCGTTATATATACTGGATATGAGTCCTGTATCAGATAAAGGGTTGGTGAAGATTCTTTCCCAATCTGTAGGCAGTTGCTTTGTTTTGGTGATCATCTCCTTTGCTTTGCAGAAGCTTTTCAGTTTCATGAGGTCCCATTTATTGATTGTTGCTCTTAGAGCCTGTGCTGTTGGTGTTCTGTTCAGGAAGTTTTCTCCTGTACCAATGAGTTCTAGGGTATTCCCCACTTTTTTTTTCTAGCCGATTTAATGTGTCAGGTTTTATGTTGAGGTCTTTGATCCACTTGGACTTCAGTTTTGTGCAGGGTGATAAGTATGGATCTATTTTCATTTTTCTACATGTAGACATCCAGTTGGACCAGCACCATTTGTTGAAGATGCTATCTTTTTTCCATTGTATGGTTTTGTCGCCTTTGTCAAAGATCAGGTGTCCATAAGTGTGTGGGTTTATTTCTGGGTCCTCTGTTCGGTTCCATTGATCCACTATTCTGTTATTATGCCAGTACCATGCAGTTTTTAAAACTGTTGCTCTATAGTACAACTTAAGATCAGGGATGGAGAGTGGCATGCATGCAGAGGGAGGAGGGAGGGTGGGATTGGGAGGGGAGAAGGGAGGGACTTATGGGGGGATGCAGAATGAATAAAGTGTAAATGAGGAAAAATTAAAAAAAAAGGGAAAAATAATTTAAGAACCTTAAATGACTTTCAAAAGTGGAGGAAAACATGTAGTTAGTCCATTTACATGGAGCACGTCTCGCCCCTGGGGGCAATGGTCTCCTGAACCTACTCAGACCTCGGACACCACCACTGCTAGTTCTAAAACTGATGCAAGATGTTCCAACGAGGGGGTTAAGGCTTCTCATAATATTTCCTATAAGCCCACACCTGTTTTTTTATATCCCCCATTTTTATTCATTATTAGCCAGATAGAGCCAAATAATTGTGGTGATGATACTTGCTTTTTTGCCCAATGCTGGAATGCTAGTGAGTTTAGGTATGCCCTGATTACTCACATGCCTCTCTGGGTGCCTGTGCCCGTTGATGCCCCTCACGCTATGACTGTCTACAGACAGAAAAGGGATCTTGGAACTACAGCCGCCACTGTTACTGCCAACTCATTGGTGGCTGTTGGAGCTACCACTGCGGCATTAACCATGAGTCATACTGTGCAGACTGCTCAGACCCTGAATAATCTTTTAGCCAATGTAGCTCATGCCTTAGATGTACAAAAAGAAATTAATGTTCAACTAAAAGGAGGCTTGATGGTGTTCAATCAGAGGATTGACCTCGTGCAGGAGCAAATTGATACCCTATGGCAAATCGCTCAACTTGGCTGTCAATGAAAGTATGCTGGACTTTGTGTCACTAGCATACAACATGAGAATTTTTCCTGTGCTGCAAATCTGTCTAAACAATTGTCTAGCTATATTTTAGGTAATTGGACTGGAGAATTCGATACTACTATGGAGCAGCTGAGAGTGGCCATTATCACAGTAAATTCTACCAGAGTGGACACAGGACTAGCCACAGGATTATCACCATGGATTGCTGCAGCCATGAATCATCTGAAGGAATGGGCGGGCATGGGAGCGTTGGCAGGCCTTCTGGTGTTGGTCTCCTTGGTTTGCCTGTGGTATATATGCAAGAGTAGAGTCTCACAATAGCATGATGCAGCCATGACCATTCAGGCCTTTACAGCCATTGAAGCAGGACAGTCTCCCCAAGCATGGTTGGCTACCATAAAAAGCTAAAATGTTATGCTCAGGATTGGAGGCTAAGCACTGCACTCAGGGTCAGCCGCTTTGGACCCAGAGAAGAGCATGTCTGATTGCATGCAGGTTGATGCCCCAGGTCCCGCCTCTGAGAAAAAGGTGTTGGACGGGTCTGATGCTCTTTGGGTGGATGACACCTAAATGAACATCGGTACAAAGTCCCAATTTATTTCTAATATCAGAGATCAGACCTCTACTCTTGCCTGATGCATCTAAAACAAAAAGTGGGAACTGTAGAGAGCTGCGTAATGCTGCACCTTAAAGATGGAGCTGGTTTTCTGCCTTCCACCTTCCCGATGGTGAGTGCTCTCTGTCAGGAACAACTCCACATTTGGCTAAGGCTGAGGATCTGGCTTGCTTCCATGTTTGTGGACCTATCTGCATTGCCCACGTGGCACGCTGGGGTTGGCTACCCAGAGGCTATTTAAGCTGTGGGCTGGCTATCCCCAGGGTCAGATGATTGTTCAAGGTTCCTGAATAAACTGCATTGAAAAAAAACATAACAATAAAATGAAAAAGAAAAAAAAAAGACAGAGTAGGTCTCTCAATCTCTACAATTTGTCCACTTGAAGGTCTCTGTATTTGTTCCCATCTACCACAGGGCGGGCGAAGGTTCTCTTATGATGGCTGAGCAAGAACACTGATTTATAAGCACAGCAGAATGCCATTAATAGTAATTTTACTGTTTGCTTTCTTTTTGCTCCCATTTTCCTCTGACTTCTTTTGTACAGATTTCTTGCATGGGAACTTCTAATACTATTCTTCCTTCCATATGTAACACTATCAATAAAATCCTAATAACACGTTAGTCAGTTTTATCATTGTGACCTGCCGATTTTTTATTTTTTTATTTTTATTTTTTACAATATATCCCGATTGAAGCCCCTCCCTCCAGTCCCTCCTCCCCCCCCATAATTACCTGAAAGAGGGAAAAGGGGAGTTCTCTTCTGCCATCTCCCCATAGCTTATCAGGTCTTGTCAGGACTGCCTGGATCCTCTTCCCTTGTGGCATGGCAAGATCGTTTTGCCAGGGGCAAGTGATCAACATGTAGTTGAGTTCATGACAGGCCGCCCCTGCTCCTCTTACTCATGGACCCATATGGAGACTGAGCTGCTAATCTGCTACATCTGAGCAGGGGATTTAGGTCCTCTCCATGTACAGTCTTTCGTTGGTGCATCAGTCTCTGCAAAATCCCATGGGCTCAGGGCTTTTTTTTTTTTTTTTTTTTTTTTTTGCCTTATTGGTCTCCTTCTGTCTTCTGTTTTTCCACGCCCTTTGTTCCATAAGAATCCCTGCGCTCTACCCTAAGTTTGGCTATGAGTCTCAGCATCTGCTTCCATCATCTGTGGGTGGAGCCTTTCAAGGAACCTGCGGTAGTAGGCTCCCATCTTGTTCCCTCTCTTTCATCGCTTCTGGTGTCTATCCCGTTTGCCATTCTGAATGAGATTTAAGCATCCTCCCCAGGATCCTCCTTGCTTTTTAGCTTCTCTAGGTCTGTAGCGTTAGTACGGCTATCCTATATTATACGGCTGATAAACGCTAGTAAGTGAGTGTACACCATGCTTGTCTTTCTGCTTCTGGGTTACCAAATTTAAAGGGAAGGATTCATTCACAGCTTCAGAAGTTTCCATTTGTCCTGATTTGTTGTTTCTGTGCGCAGGTTAAGACATAACTAAATGGTGAGAGGTGTATTTAAAAGAAGAAGCTGATCACCTATCAGTAAGAAGGAAGTAAAGAGAGCAGGAGAGGGAGGCAGGCCAAGAAAAAGGCTATCCTGAAAACCATGCTATCAGTAAACCACTTTCTAGAACCAGTCCAGCCTTCTAGTTCCAAAACTACCCAATAATCTGTTCAAATTTAAAGTCATCCATGATTAAGACTATGCGTCATGTAAGGGTGATCATGACCTAACAGCCTTTATAAACACTGTTACAGATACATTGGGGTTCACTTTATTAATTTCCTGGATGTTTCTTGACACAATCAAGTTGGCAATCAAGATTAAAGATCATAATATCCCAGCAAATAATGGCAATATCTTTTTTGAGCTTTATCCTTATGCAACCTATTAGTTTAATATTGAGCAATAAACAAATAAGTGGCATTGACATGCAGAGTGCAGACCTACTACCCATTGTCCAGTAGCTAAGCAGACGAGACAAAATAAAACACATAATTGTGACCTGGTCTTATTACTGTCTTATCATATTTTAATATTTCTTTTATGTATGTGTTATAAATATAATGATAACTATATGATAGATATTATGGATGGGTAAATACAAATTGGAGAGATGGGCGGGAAGACAGCCAGGCAAAGGCAAATTGGTAATCTATTTTGACAGTTTGACATCCCTTTCTATGGTTAAAAATACCACTGTTCTTTTAGAAAATAATATTTTAAAATGTTTGCAGTGATAGAATTGAACCCAGAGTGTCATGCATGTTTTGTAAGTGGTTCACAACTAAACATCATACCAACACATACAAATATGCAGAAGCACATACGTGCATGCATACACACACACACACACACACACACCACACTCACACGCACATCGGCATGCTCACCATTGTTCTTTTAGCAATCTTTACTCAGTTCCAGCCTTCTTGGATGATTCACTGATGGTGTTATGAAAACAAGCCTGACACAAATTATGCATATCAGAATCTGACTACTATTAATTGAGTTTGCTAAAATAAAAAATTGCATAAGTCATACTTCCACTAAGAATTGTGTTGTTATTAGAATTCAAATTTAACTGTTTCCTATATTTTTATTTGCTGAATCTGCTAGCTCCACTAGCAATTAAAGTCACAGCTACTTGTCACAAACAAGTTGCTGTGACCGAACTACTCATCTGCTGCTTTTTAAATATGTATGCATTCATTTTTATTGTTAAAATTCCTTACAAATGACAAGCTAATAGGTCCATCACTGCCACAGGCTATTGTTCTCTCTCTCTCTTTACCCTCCCTGTGTGTGTGTGTGTGTGTGTGTGTATCATTTTCTATCTCTTTCTGTCTCCCTCCCAGGTAATATTTTGGTATTTTCTATACTTTCGGTGAGCAAACCTGGTAGAAGTTGCATTCCAGAGACTCAAAAAGTAGCCTCACATTGAAATCAGCTATTTTGTTCTGTCCAAAAACAAGAACAATGTTATATTGAATTTAATTCCACTAACATCTAAGACAAATTTATACACACACACAATCTTACAGAATGGAGCTATAATCCCACATGACAACAATTGGCTAGACAGGAAGATCTCTTCGCTTAGAGTACACATCACACATTCATTTATATTATCTGCCAGGCCCTGGAAGCATTTGAGCAAACGCGCCAAGATAAATATAGGACCTCTGTGCTCCCTAGAGTTTGTTGCCTGCCCAACTCAATTCAACTTGGCTTAACATGATAAATCATCTTAACACAGTATAAATACTGCTAAAAAGAAAGAAACAGATTTGGGCCACACTCTCCATTACTTTCCTAGTCTAATAAAGGGAAGAGGCATGTCAAAGCAGAACATTGTAGTTAGTATGTTGAAAGCAAGTATGATGTGATGGCTACTCTTAGTTGCCAACTTGACAACATCTGGAACTAGCGAAAAACTAAGTGGCTAGGTACACCAGTTAGGCATTTTCTTATCTAAGTCATTTGAAGTGAGAAGACCCATCTTTCGTCTGTATTTCGATATGTCTATATGTGGGTGCATGCTCATATAAATATATGTATGAATGTATATATATATAGATAGATAGATAGATATAGATATAGATTTATACATATATACACATTTTTATACTAATTCTATCATTCATGTTTCTCTAGAGAACCATGAATACTTCATTCAACATAGGATCTAGGGAATACTTCTGGAGAACATAATCCCTTACTTTGAAGAATTATGAAAAAATATTCCCACAGACAAGCACGTTGGACAAATAGAAAAAGGCATAAAACACTAGGGAAGATGTGAATGAGAACATATTCTATTTTAGTATCAGACAGAACATTTCTAGTGGCAACTCTATTCTCTTCCTGTGTTAATGTGTAACTCCTGCCTGTTGACTAGCTTTCAGGTCTGATGTCTATCTTCACTACTTGCATATGGCTTTCCTTAGCCTTTACCTCTTCCAGGTATGTTTATTGGTGCCACCATTTTTTTTTCAATGCAGTTTATTCAGGAACCTTGAACAATCATCGGACCCTGGGGATAGCCAGCCCACAGCTCAAATAGCCTCTGGGTAGCCAACCCCAGCGTGCCACGTGGACAATGCAGGTAGGTCCACATACATGGAAGCAAGCCAGATCCTCAGCCTTAGCCAAATGTGGAGTTGTTCCTGACAGAGAGGACTCACCATCGGGAAGGTGGAAGGCGGAAAACCAGCTCCATCTTTAAGGTGCGGCATTACGCAGCTCTCTACAGTTCCCCCTTTTTGTTTTAGATGCATCAGGCAAGAGTAGAGGTCTGATCTCTGATATTAGAAATAAATTGGGACTTTGTACCGATGTTCATTTAGGTGTCATCCACCCAAAGAGCATCAGACCCGTCCAATACCTTTTTCTCAGAGGCGGGACCTGGGGCATCAACCTGCATGCAATCAGACATGCTCTTCTCTGGGTCCAAAGCGGCTAACCCTGAGTGCAGTGCTTAGCCTCGCATCCTGAGCATAACATTTTAGCTTTTTATGGTAGCCAACCATGCTTGGGGAGACTGTCCTGCTTCAATGGCTGTAAAGGCCTGAATGGTCATGGCTGCATCATGTTGTTGTGAGACTCTAATCTTGCATATATACCACAGGCAAACCAAGGAGACCAACACCAGAAGGCCTGCTAACGCTCCCATGCCCGCCCATTCCTTCAGATGATTCATGGCTGCAGCAATCCATGATGATAATCCTGTGGCTAGTCCTGCATCCACTCTGGTAGAATTTACTGTGACAATGGCCACTCTCAGCTGCTCCATCGTAGTATCGAATTCTCCAGTCCAATTACCTAAAATATAGCTAGACAATTGTTTAGACAGATTTGCAGCACAGGAAAAATTCTCATGTTGTATGCTAGTGACTCAAAGTCCAGCATACTTTCATTGACAGCCAAGTTGAGCGATTTGCCATAGGGTATCAATTTGCTCCTGCACGAGGTCAATCCTCTGATTGAACACCATCAATCCTCCTTTTAGTTGAGCATTAATTCCTTTTTGTACATCTAAGGCATGAGCTACATTGGCTAAGAGATTATTCAGGGTCTGAGCAGTCTGCACAGTATGACTCATGGCTAATGCCGCAGTGGTAGCTCCAACAGCCGCCAATGAGATGGCAGTAACAATGGTGGCTGTAGTTTCAAGATCCCTTTTCTGTCTGAAGAGAGTCATAGCGTGAGGGGCATCAACGGGGTGCCACCATTTTTAACTTTCCATGTGTCTCTGCTGAAATCATCACCCACAGAGGAGTGAACCTTCTACTTAAGGTAAAGCCATCATGTCTAGGACAATGGCTCTAAGACAATGAATACCAACTGTGCATCGAATGCCTTTAAGCTTTAGCCCCAACCTTCTCTTTGAAATCAGAGCTTTGACTCAATTCTATCAACAGCAGATCCTTGTGAGAATACTGCATATGTATAACATCTAATATAATAGATCATGAATGAAAAGACATTACCCTGGATTTGTTCTATTTTCTGTTCTAAAATTATCCATTTTGATAAATTTTCTCTCAAAAGTCTTATAAAGAAGGCAATTTGTCTTGTTCCTTGCTGAGAAAAGCATTTGGCACATAGTTGTGACTAAACAAATACTTAGTTTAATGAAATGGTGCAGAATCTTTGATAAATGAAAATGTTTTTGTACATTAACTTGCATAGTTTTTAGATGTTTATTTATTTATTTTGAGCTTCTGATGTTAGACCCAAAGTCTTGCTCATGCTAAGGCAAGTGCTCCATCATTGAGCTACAGCCCCAAATCTTATATTACCTCCAATTAAGGTCCTTCTTCATAACACTGAAAGTACAGAACAACTAACTGTGATCACCTATATGTCTGGCAAAAACAAAACAAAATAAAAAAACCCTGATTCCAGACCACAAATATTTTTTCTATGGCTAGACAGGTCATAGACCCTAAGGAAGAACCTACTGCCATTAGTTTGCTAACCTATTATTAAACTGACTCTAATGACTTAATCATTACCCATATATCAATGTATCCTTAAACCCTTAACTTAGAAGTATCTATTTGCAGAGATGAGCAACTGCTCAAAGTACAAAAAGTATGAGACCTCAGAATGCTCAACCTTAAATGGAACACATGTACTGCATTGTCTCTTCA
Organism: Meriones unguiculatus; assembly: GCF_030254825.1. NCBI lineage: Eukaryota > Metazoa > Chordata > Mammalia > Rodentia > Muridae > Meriones > Meriones unguiculatus. The sequence goes on along the minus strand of NC_083356.1, from coordinate 56,948,993 downwards.
GAAATCATTGTGTAAAATGTCACAGAAAGAATGTGAGAGCCGGAGATTGCGGAAGACTACGAGGAAAAGTCTTATGGACCCAGGAGGGCAACTGCATGCATAACCTCACAGTGGTTGTAACAGCATCCACAAGACCTGTACAAGCCCAAGTCAGACCAATTCCCAGGATGGAAATGGGAGTTGAACACAAAATTCTACCCTTTACCTTGTAGCTATTGATAATTTTTACCTGCTGGGACAGAGAGACAGAGACAGATATTTCTCTAAGTGTGTGGCCACTCGTAAGTCAACCATGCTCCAGTGGATGACTACACATCCAAGATTGGGCTTCATGGAGAAAATCAAATAAGTATTGGATATAAGTAAGGGTAGCTCTCAATATCAAAACTCTACTTTATTTGGAAGGTTGAGAGCTCAACCTCCTTTCTAATCTCCCAACCCTAGATAGGAGAGAGATGGTTAGTGGAGCGAGAAAGCCCTTTACTTCTCCTGGCTATTTAGGGTTAACGTGTTGTTTTAGGGCTATACCAGTCTCCATCAACAGCAGATGCAGCCAGCAGTCTCCTTTAAGACACCAGGCCCAGAAGCATTTCTCTCCAAACTGTTCCATGCCACACAGCAACACTGCACACCACACCTTTCTGGGCTCTCAATTTCTGTCCTCCAATCCCTAAACCATGCCCCTCTCCATATGCCACACATGGAAAATAGGCACCAGCTGGCAAAAGCCATGCTGCACACAAGACAAGTAACAGGTGTGGACAAACCATAGTTTAACTTAAACACTACACTTGGGATTAAAACAAAAACATATTTACATAACATAACTGAGTCTACAAAGAAACCAAAACTTCCATTACAAATAAAGAAAGAGGCTGGCTCTGGGAAAGTGTGGGAAGGAGTAAATAAGATTAAACACTATTTCACATCTTTAATAAATGAGATATTCATGTGAAGAGATCAGGGAAATAAAAATTAAAACTACTTTGAGATTTTACCTTAACCCAGCCAGAATGACTCAGATTAAGGAAACAAATAAGACATATTCATGGGGCTGGAGAGATGGCTCTGTGGTTGAGAGCACGGGCTGTTCTTCCAAAGGATCCAAGTTCAATTCTCAGCACCCACACAGAAGCTCACAATTGTCTATAACCCCTGTTCCAGAGGATATAACATCCTCACACAGACATACGTACAGTCAAAACACCAGTGTACATTATATTAAAGTAAATAAATCTTTAAAAACTAAAGAAATACTAATGAAAATATGGAGAAAGAGAAAATCCCATTGGTGCCAGTATAAACTGGCACATCCACTGTGGAATTCAGTACAGAAGGTCTTCCAGTCTCAAAATGTTTCTTTACCAGTATGCATCTCAACTTTCTTCCCTCTAAAAGAGTACACTGTACACTGGATTTTGAAATGATTTTATTTATAATATTAATAAAAGAAGTTGAATTTGTAGAATTTCCAAATAAATAAAAGAGATTAGAGACTTAGTTTGACAGCAATAGATTGGTTTCAGCAATGTTGTCTCATTCATTTTATATGATGTAAAGATCCAAGCAACTGATACAGTGAAAGTCCCATTTTTAAAAGCCAAGGTTTAGAAAATGGTAAACCAGGCTTGATTTTGTCTCATTTATCTGTTACTTCAGAAGAGAACAAAATAGGCATACTAAGGCTTTAACGGAAATTACCTACCCGCTTGTTTCTCTAGTTCCTACCTATTTATATGCAATCTTGTTCCAGAAAAGAATGGACATGGCTTGCAACATTATACAAAACACTTAGGAAACATAAATAGATGCAGAACAAAAGAAGGAAAGAGACATAAAAACAAAAAATAGGATGCCAAAATGCAAATCATAACCTCTATAAGAATACTAAGAACCATGCCACAGTTTGTCTCAGAGCATTCTACTAGGTTCCCTAGTAAGTGTAAACTACATCAGTTATTCCAAGCAAATCACCCATTACATAGAAACAGCAATTTTTCAGGATAAACGCAGTTATTTACTGCACAAAGATTGGGCAGGATATGTTCAATAATGTTCTCATAGTTTACTTCAATATGGGCTGATGGTTCCAGCAGAGTACAATGTCATAAAAGAAATTCGACAGGAAAGAAGTGCCTTCTGGTGACTGGCCCCTTTGTGTTAATATGCCATAATCCCCATCAGTAGCAAAGAATTCCAGCAGGCAGTAGCTGCAGCTATCCTTTATGTAAAATTTTGACTAATCTTAGTTCCTAAATCATCTCTTCATTTTTCATATTCAAAGTATTTTTAAATATTAAATGCAGAAACAATTAGACAGCATCAAACAAAACATCTGTAGACTTAACTTGTACCATAAGCTTTTCTGTTGTGTGCTGCATAAAGAAAACTAGAGTGGCTATTATTTAAAAGCTCAGAAACATTCTACCTTCTTTCTAATGATAAGGTCTGTGGAGTTTATACTGCTATATTAAAAAAACACTATCATTATTTAATTATTTATGGCAAAGAAACATAAAGGTCATATTGTTTGACAAAGTCATGATGACTAAGCAAACAGTAGTGGATTTTTTAAAAAGAATAATGTAAAGTCTTACTTTTTAAAATATAATTGTTTCACCTTATACAAATAAAGCTAATAAAATAGCTTATTCTTTAAACCAACAATTAGGAGGAGTGTGCCACTTTTGAAGAAACTTTAATAAGCCTTTCTGCAGTGGCCATAAGCCAGGCACAGTTCTAAAGATTCCATGCATATATATCTCAATAAGCATCCTAAAATGATAACACTGGTGTGGGCATTACCATTCCTGCTTTTTCAGGTAAATACTTTGAGGTTCTGTTGCTGCACTCAGAAAACGTTTTCTACTACAGATCAGAAAGTAACAATTTTAGACTTTGTGGGCCATTCAAACTATCACAACTGCTCAGCTCAGCTGTTGCAATGTGAAAGCTGCCTTGGGCAATGCTTAGGCTAATGAATGTGGTTGTGTTCCAGGAACACTATATTCACAAAACAAATGGCAGGTCCTCAGGCCACATTTTGCTTACCTCTGAAAGTCATTCATGACTTGCTCATGCTCATTCAGGCAAGAATGAGAGAATTTGGACTCAAATTCAGATTTTCTGCTTTGAAGATGAATGTTCTCTCTACTCTCGCATAGCTTACTAGGTATATCAAGATCCTAGTTTAGAACAACTGTTACTGCTGAATTACATAGAAGTAGTTGCTTTCAAATCTAGCCAAAACTATATCACACAAGCTTTCAGAAAATTTGTAGCTCAATAAATAAATAATTTTATAAAAGTTTTATTTACATAACAAATAAGAATGATTTTAATTCAAAGGTAGCTTTTCCTATTTAAGCAAACAAATAAACAGGTTAACTAATGTGTTCACACAGTAGCAGAGCTCGGTGGGAAGCTTGGATATACATGGGGATTGCACTCATATTTAGAAAAACCCAAATGAATAAAGCACTTAAGAAGAAAACAACCAAACCCCATTGTAGCATTTACACAAACTCCCTGCAGCCAACCAAGGACCATGATGGAGAGCACTTAGACCTCCTCTTCAAAGGAAACCCTTAGGCTGCTCAGTTTCCAAGTAGGTTCCTTAGTAAGGGGAACAGGGACTGTCTTTGACATGAACTCAGTGACCAGCTCTTTGATCACCTCCTCCTGAGGGACGGGAGTGTGCAGCCTTGCCAGGCAACAGGAAGATGATGCAGCCAGCCTTGATGAGACATGATAAGCTAAGGTCAGATAGAAGGGGAGGAGGAATTTCTCCTATGAAGGGAGAAAGGAAGGAGCACAGGGGAAGAAGAGGTAGGGTGAATAGTACTGAGAGGAGATGAGGGAGGGGGCTGCAGAGGATATATAGAGTGAATAAATAGAAAGAAAGAAAGAAAGAAAGAAAGAAAGAAAGAAAGAAAGAAAGAAAGAAGAAAGAAAGAAAATTTTTAAAAAGTCTGCACTGAGTACATTGGCGCAGGACTTTAATATCAGCAATAGGGAAACGGATGCAGGCTGATCTCTGAGTTCAAGGTCAGCTTGGTCTACAGAGTGAGTTCCAGGACAGTCAAGACTACACAGAGAAACCCTGTCTTGTTTTTTTTTTTATTTTCATATTTTTTAGTTTTAATTTTTACATTACTTTCAGTTTATTCATTTGGTATCTCAGCTGTAGCCCTTCCTTTATTCCTTCCCAATGCCACCCTCTCTCCCTTGTCTCCTTCCATGACCCTCTCCAAGTCCACTGATGGGGAGGTCCTTCTCCCTTCCATCTGATCCTAGCCTATCAGGTCTCATCAAGAGTGGCTGCATTGTCTTCCTCTGTGGCCTGGTAAGGCTGTTCTCCCATCAGGAGGAGGTGATCAAAGAGGGAGCTACTGAGTTCATGTCAGAGACAGTCCCTGTTCCCATAACTACATAACTCACTTGGAGACTGAGCTGCCATGGGCTACATCTGTGCAGGAGTTCTAGGTTTTCTCCATGCATGGTCCTTGTTTGGAATATCAGTCTCAGAAAAGACGCCTGTGCCCAGATTTTTTGGTTCTGTTGCTCTCCTTGTAGAGCTCCTGTCCCTTCCAGGTCTTTCTATCTCCCCCTTCTTTCATAAGATTCGCTGCACTCTGCCCAAAGTTTGGCTATGAGCTTCAGCATCTGCTTTGATACACTTCTGGGTAGAGTCTTCCAGAGGCCCTCTGTGGTAGGTTACTGTCTTATTTCCTGTTTTCTCCCTCTTCCAATGTCCTTTATGTTTTCCTTTCTGAGTGAGGATTGATCATCTTACCCAGGGTCCTCCTTCTTACTTAGCTTCTTTAGGTGTACAGATTTTAGTATGTTTAGCTTTATTATATGTCTAATATGCACTTACAAATGAGTATGTACCATGTGTGTCTTTAGGCTTTTGGGATAACTCACTCAGATTGATCTTTTCTAGATTCCAGCATTTGCCTGCAAATTTCATGATTTCCTTGTTTTTAGTTACTGAGTAGTATTTCATTGTGTAACTACACCACAATTTCTGTATCCTTTCCTCTGTTGAGGGACATTTGGGTTGTTTTCATGTTCTGGATATTACAAATAAAGCTGCTATGAACATGGTTGAGCAAATGTCCTTGTTGTGTACTTAAGCATATTTTGGATATATGCCTAAGAGTACTATTGCTGGATTTTGAGGAAACGCTATTCATAATTGTCTGAGAAAGTGCCAGACTGATTCCCAAAGTGGTTGTACAAGTTTACATTCCTACCAGCAATGGAGGAGGGTTCCCCTTTCTCCACATCCTCTCCAGCATGTATTGTCACTTGAGATTTTGGTCTTAGCCATTCTGAGGAACCTCGTGAAACTGAAAAGGTTCTGTAAAGCAAAGGACACTGTTGTCAGAACAAAACAACAGCCTACTGACTGGGAAAGGATATTCACCAACCCTCTGTATGACAGAGGGCTAATATTCAGAATATATAAAAACTCAGGAAGTTAAAAAGCAACAAATTAAATAACCAAATTTAAAAAATCAGGTACAGATCTAAACAGAGAATTATCTGTAAAGGAATATAGAATGGCAGAGAAATACTTAAAGGAATGTTCAAAGTCCTTAGTCATCAGGGAGACGCAAATCAAAACTACCCTGAGATTTCACCTTACGCCCATCAGAATGGCTAAGATCAAAAAACTCTAGTGACAATACATGCTGGAGAAACCCTGTCTTGAAAGAAAGAAAGAAAGAAAGAAAGAAAGAAAGAAAGAAAGAAAGAAAGAAAGAAAGAAAGAAAGAAAGAAAGAAAGAAAGAAAGTTTGATGGCTAACAAATCCCCAAAACAGTCCTTGAAGGTGTAAGACTAACAGAAAGTAAACATTGCTTGAGCAATGCCTAACACCATTAATTGCTAGAACTAAATGTAATTCTCAAAATATACATTTTAAAAAATGCCTACTGTTAAATAAATTTACCAAGCAAGAATACAAATCACACAACAGAAGAAAAACAGTACGTAGAAATAGATGCTATGACAAAAAGATGGTAGAGTCACTGACAAAGGCTACTATGATAGTACCTTATGTGTGTAAGGGATAGGATGAAAACATAGATTGACTATGCAGAACAGATAAGAAATGAACATAATAAAGTATGTTAAATGCATCCAGATGCAATTTGAGTTTTTAAAAATGTGTCAACTAAGATTAAAAGAAGGACAGAATTAAATAGCAGTGAGTGTGGAAGCGTGATATAAATTGTTCAATATGATGTAGAAGTCATAGAAGCCCATAGGTCCGTATAAACTCTACTTTTGAAATTCCAGAAAAGAAGAGAAAAGAGTGGGGTAGGCAAAGTTCTTTGAATAAATATACCTAGCATACTTTAAGGTTTGATAGAATTTGTAAATATGCACTTCCAATAAAAGACCAAGCGTTGGGGAGAATTAAAAGAAACTAAATATCATTTCAAAATTAGTTGTGTTAAAGTAGGATTTCAAGAGAATGAGAACCCCTGGATTAGTATGTATTTAGGTAACTGTAAAAGACATCTTTACTAACTTCTATATCAAACTTCTGTTACAAATTTGTAACAGATCTACAAAATAAATGAGTGTTTAAAAATATTTCCAATGACATATAGGTCTATAACCTAGCTAGAAGTAAGATGTAAAAGAAAACTGACTTCAAAATAAGAGAAGAAAGATGAACTTACCATTTTACAATTCCTACAATACATACCAACTGGAATAATATTATTTAAAGGTAAAGTATTACTTGTGAAAGAGTTTATTTTAAGCCCTGAAGAAGTCAGTTAATAACTTTAGCTATTTAAATTAATTAAATTAAATAGTTATTGTAGTTAATACTTTAATATTTAAAAAAGCAATGTAAAAGATTAATGAAGAAAAGAAGACACTATGAGGAAAAAGAGTACCAAATATGGTATAAGAGAAGTTAAAAATAAACATCAAGGTTGTCCTTTAAAAGCAATGACATCAGTATTTTCTCTAGTTGTAAATGGTGTAAAGCTTTTCTGGGTTCCTTGGGGCAAGTCCAATCTTCACTTCACTTCACTTCACTTCACTTCAGGATATCTCCAAATTCTTCTCATCACACTACATCAACAGCAACCAGGGGCAGCAAGGGGGAAGACCAGCAGCCTTCTTCTTTTTCAGTGCCCCCCCTTCTCTTTCTGGGCTCTGGCCTTTATTCCCTCTTAGAGTTCTCAGAATTAAACTATCTGCAGCTGGCAAAGAGCCCTTCTCAAAGCCCACAAGAAGCAAAGAGTTTACTGTGGACAATCTGAATCAGTCCTGTACACCACATACCTGGAATCATAGCTCAAACATGTTTACATTCACAACACTTCTGTTACTATTTTGTGGAGTAGTTTGAAAAGTTATTGGTATAAGGTCTTTATGAAAATCTGGTAGAATTCTGCACTGACACCATCTGGCTAGAGGCCTTTGTTGTTGTTGTTTTTGTTGTACTTTTAATGAGCCCTCCTATTTCAACAGAGGTTACAGAACTATTTAGATTTAACTTTGGTAAGTGGAATCTATCAAGAAAATCACCGATTTCATTTAGATTTTCCAGTTTTGTGAAACACCAGCTTTTGAAGTAAGATTTTTCTCAAGAACACCAACAGAGTCAACTAATGGAAGCCCATGGGGGCTTACAGAGACTGAACCACCAACTAAAGAACATGCATTGTCTGAATCAAGGTCCCATACACATTGATGAGCAGCTTGGTCTTCATGAGGACCCCTAACAATTAGAGTGGTGGCTGTCTGTGACATGAACTCAGTTGCCAGCTTTTGGATCACTTCTCCCTAGCTGGGCTGCCTTGTTGGGCTTCAGTGGAAGAAGATGAGCTTAGTCCTGATGTAAACTGATATGTCAGGACCTGTGGGTAGTGGGGTAGGATCCCCTTTTCTGAGGGGAAAGAAACAGGAGAGGGGACTGAGGGGAAGAGGGAGGGTGGGCAGAACCTGAAGGAGAGGAAGGAGGAGCCTGCAATAGGGATGCAAAGTGAATTTTTTAAAAAGTCAGTGCAACATAAAAGAAGACTGTTTTCATGGCATTTACCCAAGAATGGTCTGGATTTATTCAGAAGCATTTTGCTCTCTTGTCCAACAGAAGTCCAGTATAAAAGTGAGCGGTCTAATCTGAGAGGGCTGATCTAAGAAGAGTCTACTATGAAAGATAGTTGTAAAAGTAGTAGACAAAGGTCATCGTCTCTATATACTGAACAGCACAGTAAGCAGAGTAACAAGAGGAATTAGGAATTTCCGACTTAATCTTTTACAGTCATCTCAGAAGGAAGAACATTGTGTTTGTTTATTTGTTTGTTTGTTTTTGGGTTTTTGTTTTGACCTTGCTAACTCAACAACACAGAAAGCCAATAAGACTCTTACTCTATACCTACTCATATCCAACATATTTTAAAAGTGGAGATGGGATTCTTTTCAACACTTCACTACATTCAGTATACGGTCTTAGGCCTAGTCACCACATTTCATACACACATACACTTTTCTGCATCAGGAGCACTAAAGATTCATAAAGAAAAAAATAGGCTGGAGAGATGGCTCAATGGTTAAAAGCACTGCTTACTGGAGTTTACTTCCCAGCACCCACATGGCAGCTCAGAACTGTCTGTAACTCCAGTTCCATGGGATCTGACACCGTCACACAGACATACATTCAGGCAAAACACCAATGCACATGAAATAGGAATAAATTATAAAATAAAGGAAAAAAATAGAACAACCTGGCATATCAGTTTGGCCAAACTTTTAAGATAAGATACAGTGGTTTCCTTTGAAGTAAATTAATTATGAATAGGCTGACAATACAATATGTAAGCTGCATGAGTACATTGTGAATGTTGTACTATTTCCTCTAATAAGAAGATAAGATTAGAACTATTCCCAAACCTTTCTAGCTCTTCCTGAACTCTGGATGTCTGATTTAACTCAGTTATTCTGTCTCAAATACCTATACAAGCTGACTTATTCAAACTGGCTTCTCTCAGCTTCTGACTGAATTGCTCTGCTTGGCCTTAAACTAACTCTAGTAACCTGTTTTAATCTTCTGGATCCTTCTCATTCTTGGGCTTGTTTTGTCTTCACCTGTGTTTAGCTTGTTCTTTCTCTATAAAACTCTTTCAGTAAAACTGTCTCCTGCCTCTCTCCCTCTGCACTGCTCTTCCCTTTTCTGTGCTGTTCTTCTGAGACTTGGGCATATCTTATTCTGCCATATCTTTCTCTGATTTGTCACTTGGTTTGCCCTTCAATTAGACTTTTAAACATTCCTCTTCCTTCTAGAAACTAAACTTATTCTCATTATTTGAGATTAAAGATGTGTACTAAGGGCATGTCTGCATGCCAGCTGGATCACATAGACCTAGAGGGATGAAGATCGTTGTCAGAGAAGCCATGATGCTGAATTAAAATTCCTCTACAGCACATAGTCTTAAATGCTTTAGGCAAACTGTTTACATAGTTACAGATTAGATGCAATTCTTAATTGTAAAGTCAAGTTTCAAATAACATTTCTCAGAAAAACCATACCCATAAGTCCATCCATCTTTCAGATCTTTACCAGAGTAGTCACTGTAAAACTGCAAAACAACTCATAACTACCAAAACATTTCCAAGAACTCTTCACTTTCTTTAGAGTTAAGCGCAAGCCTTTTTCATTTAAATATCATTTTGGTGACCAGGTTTTTGCTTTCCTATTGTCTGTATTTCCCCATTACAACACTTTTTTCTATGCCCTATTCCATGATAGTTGCAGTTCTTTAAACATGCCATGATGTTTTATGAATGCTTAGGCACATACTGTTACCTTTACTTATAATGCCTTTAACTTTCTGCTTAAATGTCAATTTCTTCATGGAATCTGCTCAATCAGGCACAGTTAAATCTCTTGATGATAGCTTCTTGTACATTAGTATCTATCATACCTGATTTTAAATTATATATATATATATCTTTATTTTATTTTATTAAATTTTGGCTCATAGAACAAATTGTAATATCATTATTAGTTATAGAGAGGAAGCCAAAGAACTTCTGAAAAGAAAAAGGAAAATTTTAAAGGTAATATAACCCAGTTGAAAGCTTAATGTTGACAGGAATTGTGCACCCAAAATATGGGAGGTAGATATTTTTAGTTTTGTTTCAATGAGGAAACTGATACTTTGTGTCAGATAACAGTATCTTAGCTTATATCCAATAGTATATTCTTCTAACTCCACTTTATTTCTGGTTAATAAAAACAAAACAATAAGCTGGTGTGGGCCAGAGAAGTTTTCCTTCATGATCAAATATGTCACCAAATAATGAAAATAAAGCTAGGATTTTTTTTTTTCACCATCTCTACATAACTTATTTTATTATGCCATGTTTGCAGCTATGGTTTTTTGTTACTTTGAGCATCATTATTGTGAAATGAGGTGTCGGCACAGCACTACTTTACAGAAATATACACTGTGGGCTTTGGTGCACATTTGCTTTTAACATTTTAATCCCTCAATTTCATATGATTTTTAGTGAAATTTCTTTTTTTTTAACTGTGGTATTGTATTTTGTAAATTTATTTTTCCTTTTTTATTATTATCATTTATTTTTTTTAATTTTTCATCAATTACACTTTATTCATTCTGCATCCCCCCATAAGCCCCTCCCTCCTCCCCTCCTGATCCCACCCTCCCTCCTCCCTCTGCATGCATGCCACTCCCCAAGTCCACTGATAGGGGAGGTTCTGCTCTCCTTTCTGATCTTAGTCTATCAGTTCACATCAAAAGTGGCTGCATTGTCCTCTACTATGGCCTGGTAAGGCTGCTCCCCCCCAGGGGGAGGTGATCAAAGAGCAGGCCAATCAGATTATGTCAGAGGCAGTCCCTATTCCCATTACTATGTAGCCCAATTGGACTCTGAACTGCCCTGGGCTACATCTGTGCAGGGGTTCTGGGTTATCTCTATGAATAGTCCTTGGTTGGAGTATGAGTCTCTGGGAAGTTCCCTGTGTTCAAATTTTCTTGTTCTGTTGCTTTCCTTGTGGAGACCCTCCGGCTGTGTTCCCCTCCCTCAACTCCTCCCAATCCCACCCTCCCTTCCTCTCTTCCCCCTATGCTCCTCCCTTAGTCCACTGATGGGGAGGTCCTCCTCAAGTTCTATTTTACCCTAGCCTACTGGTCTCATCATGATTGGTTACATTGCCTTCCTCCATGGACTGGCAAAGCTGCACCCCACAAGGGGGGCTGATCAGAGAGCCTGTCATGAGTTCATGCCAGAGACTGTCTCTGCTCCCTTACTAGGGACCCCACTTGGAGACAGAGTCTACGGGATACATCTAAGCAGGGGTTTTAGGTCCTTGCCATACATGGTCTTTGGTTGAGGTATCATTCTCTTTAGGGCCCCGAGGGATCATTTTTTTATGGCTCTGTTGGTCTCCTTTCTCCTTTCAGAGCTCCTTTCCCCTCCAGGTCTTTGTATCTCCCCCTTCTTTCGTAAGATTCCGTGCACTCTACCCAAAGTTTGTTTATGAGTCTCAGCTTCTTCTTCGATACCTTGATCAGGAGAGTCTTTCAGAGGACCCCTGTGGTAGGCTCCTGTCCTGTTCCTTGTCTTCTACAGCTTTTGATGTCTATCCCATTTGTCCTTCTGAATGAAGATTGAGCATCTTCCCTAAGATTTTCCTTGTTGTTCAGCTTCTTTAGGAGTATAGATTTTAATATGTTTATCCTATATTATGGGTGAGTATATACCGTGGGTGTCTTTCTGCTTCTGGGTTACCTCACTCAAGATGACCTTTTCTTGTTCCCACCATTTGCCTGCAAATTTCATGATTTTCTTGTTTTCTTTTTTTAACGTGTTAATTTTTTCAAATTTTTTATTAATAACACTTTATTCACTTTGTATCCCTCCATAAGCCCCTCCTTCCTCCCCTCCCGATCCCACCCTCCCTCCCTCTTCTTCAGCATACCCCTCCCCAAGTCCACTGATAGGGGAGGTCCTCTTCTCCTTCCTTCTGATCTTAGTCGATCAGATCACATCAGGAGTGGCTGCATTGTCATCTTCTGTGGTCTGGTAAGGTTGCTCCCCCCTCAGGGGGAGATGATCAAAGAGCCAGCCACTGAGTTCATGTCAGAGACAGTACCTGTTCCCATTAACAGGGAACCTACTTGGATTTCCTTGTTTTTAATAGCTGAGTAGTATTCCATTGTGTAAATGTACCACAATTTCTGTATCCATTCCTCAGTTGAGGGACATCTAGGTTGTTTCCAGGTTCTGGCTTTTACTAATGGAGCTGCTACAAATTAGATTACTTGCTTTGTTGCTGTTTAACTTCTTTTTTTTTAATTTTTATTAACTACAATTTATTCACTTTGTATCCCCCTGTAGCTCCCTTCCCCTTCCCTTCCTCATCCTTCCAACCCATGCATGACCCTCCCTCAGTCCTCTAATAGGGAAGGTCTTCCTCTCCTTCCTTCTGATCCTAGTCTTTTAGGTCTCATCAGGAGTGGCTGCATTGTCTTCCTCTGTGTCCTGGTAAGGCTGCTCCCCCCACAGGGGGAGGTAATTAAAGAGCAGGCCAATCAGTTCATGTCAGATACAGTCCTGTTCCCATTACTATGGAGGTCACTTGGACACTGAACTGCCACAGGCTACATCTGTGCTGGGGTTCTAGGTTATCTCCATTGAATGGTCCTTGGTTGGAGTATCAGTCTCAGAAAAGATGCCTGTGCCCAGATTTTTCAGTTCTGTTACTCTCCTTGTGGAGCTCCTGTCCTTTCCAGGTCTTACTGTTTCCTATTTCTTTCATAAGGTTCCCTGCACTCTGCCCAAAGGTTGCCCATAAGTCTCAGCATTTGTTTTGACACCCCCCTGCAGGGTAGAGCCTTTCAGAGACCCTCCTTGGCAGGCTCCTGTCCTGTTTCGTGTTTTCTCCTTCTTCTGATGACCATCCTCTTTGCCTTTCTGAATGGGGATTGAGCATTTTAGCCAGAGTCCTCCTTCTTGATTAATTTCTTTCGGTGTACAGATTTTAGTAGGTTTATCCTATATTATATGTCTATATGAGTGAGTATATACCGTGTGTACCTTTCTGCTTCTGGGATAGCTCACTCAGGATGATCTTTTCCAGTTACCACCATTTACCTGCAAATTTCATGATTTCCTTGTTTTTTATTGCTGAGAATATCCATTTCTCAGTTGAGGGGCATCTGGGTGGTTTCCAGCTTCTAGATATTACAAATAGAGCTGCTACAAACATGGCTGAGCAAATGTCCTGGTTGTATACTTGAACATCTTTTGGATATATGCCTAGGAGTGGTATAGCTGGATCTTGAGGTAGCACTATTCCTAATTTTCTGATAAAGCACCAGATTATTTCCAAAGTGGTTGTACAAATTTATAATCCCACAAGCAATGGAGGAGGGTTCCCCTTTCTCCACATCCTCTCCAGCATGTGTTGTCACTTGAGTTTTTGATCTTAGCAATTCTGATGGGTATAAGGTGAAATCTCAGGGTCGTTTTGCTTTGCATCTCCCTGATGACTATGGATTTGAGCATTTTTTAAAGTTTTATTTTTTTAATATTAATTACAATTTGTTAACTTTGTATCCCTGTTGTATCCCACTCCGTCTTTCCCTACCAATCCCACCCTCTCACCCTCATCTCCTCCCTGCCCCTTTCCAAGTCCACTGATAAGGGAGAATCTCCTCCCTTTACATCGGATAGTGGTCTATCAGGTGTCTTCCGGACTGGCTGCAAAATCCTCCTCTGTGGCCTAGCAAGGCTGCTTTTTCCTTGGGGGCAGAGGGTCAAAGAGCCCACCATCAAGCTCATGTCAGAAACAGTCCCTGTTTCCCTTATTAGAGTACCCACTTGAATACTGAGCTACCAAGGGCTACATCTGAGCAGGGGTTCTAGGATGCATCCATACATGGTCCTTGTTTGGAGAAACAGTGGATTTGAGCATTTCTTTAAGTGTTTCTCTGCTGCTTGATATTCCTCTATTGAGAATTCTCTGTTTAGCTCTGTACCCCATTTTTTAATTGGATTACTTTCTTCGTTGCTGTTTAACTTCTTAAGTTCTTTATATATCTGAATATCAACCCTCTGTCACATAAAGGATTGGTGAAGATCCTTCCTCAGTCTGCAGGCAGTGTTTTGTTCTGATGAGAGTGTCCTTTGCTTTGCAGCAGTTTTTCAGTTTCAGGAAGTCCCATTTATTGATTGTTGATCTTAGAGCCTGTGCTGTTGGTATTCTGTTTAGGAAGTTGTTTCATGTTCCGGTGAGTTCATGGTTTTTTCCACTTTTTCCTCTAACAGGTTTAGTTTGTCTGGTTTTATGTTGAGGTCTTTGATCCACTTAGACTTTAGTTTTGTGCAGGGTGATAAATATGGATCTGTTTGCATTTTTCTACATGTAGACATTCAGTTAGACCATCACCATTTGTTGAAGATGCTATTTTTGTCCATTGTACGATTTTGGCATCTTTGTCAAAAATCAAGTATCTGTAGGTGTGTTGTTTGATTTCTGGATCTTCTGTTTGAGTCCATTGATCCATCATTCTGTTTCTATGCCAGTACCAAGCAGCTTTAAGCTAGGATATTCTTAATGTCTGAAATTGAACATACTATCAGGAATTACTCTTTATCAGAACTCTAATATTACTAGTTCCATTCTAAGGTTGATTGTATAATGCAGAGACCCACACTACAATATTCACATGGCAATCTGTGTCAAAGGTACCTTCGTAAATGTGGGACTTATTGCATCTACAATCATGATTGGCTTCTGTTTCCCTCACCAGTTAAATGTGCATTTTTACTGAGTGTCTACCATGTGCTAAGTTCTGCTTCAAGTGCTAAGGAAACAAACAATAACAGAAATGTAGAGTCTGAGAGTGAACATGGATGAAAGGAAAAGAAATGATGGTATGTTAAAGTGAGAGGTGAATGTCTTTACATCCTTAAACTGGTTCACCTGAGAGAGCAGTTGATTATCTGGGTTTTATCCTTCTCTATTCCACACTAGCTTTTTATTCCTCTGCTCGCAAGCCCAGGACTCTTCATTCCTTAGAAACAGTGGCTGTAAAGGCAAGACCATTCTGTTTCCATTAAAGGAAAACAGAGGAGGCTCAAAGTTAGAGACTAGTTACAAATCTATGTAAACAGATGATTATCTGTGACTACTTTTTCACGTTTGATGTCAGCTATCATTTTAATGGATTGTGTTATCAGGAGCAAAGAGAGAACTGAACACAAGAAGGCAAAGGGTAAGATATTTTCTCCAAGTTCTAAATCCCTAAAGGCCAAATGAGTGTCATGTTTGTGACTGTAGAATATCCTACCCCACACTTCACAAATGCTAAAGCTATCTATCAAAAGAATCAATATATTGTTGAATGATAAACTCAAGAGAGTTTTAGCCAGAATAAGTTTTTTTCAGTTAATGGAAAAGAATGTTCCAATCAGATGACAGCATGTGAAAACACATGTTCCAAACCAAAATTGAAACAATAAAAAAAAATGTCAGGAGTATGACAAGTCACAGCAATTACAGACAAGCCAGTCTGGCAAGAGCTGAGAACAAGGGCATTAATATGAGGCAGAGGCTAGAGATGGGATTCTGAGTAAAATGTGGTGAACACAAGGATTTCATCTCTTGAATTGGAAAGAAATCACTTCCTTTTCCATAAATTGAGTAAGAGTTCTATACTTTGTTGTTTAATGTCTAGATTTTAAGTACTTAGCCACGTTCTCTAAGTCATTATGATTTATGAAGTTACACAATAAGCATACCTATCTTTCTGAATATAAGCAAACATGATCACTTAAAACAAAACAATAGTTATGTGTTCCCCAAACTTAGTGGCTTAATCCTAGCTGTCATAGTTGGAAAGTTCATAAAACCATTCTATAACTGAGAAATAGTATTAATCTGTCTTAAAATTAACACTTTTGTGTGCCTGCAGCCTTGGATTTTGAATACTTCCTTTTAATTAGAAATATGCAACTGTAATACAATTATTTAATGATGATGTAAAAGGACAAGAATAAAATCAGAAAGAATTAGAACAGAGATACAGAGAGATCCACAGGACAGCCAGTATTTAGCTTCTTGTCATTGCCCTCAGAATCCAATAGCTAGGCTGAAAGACAAAAATCTGAACCAGGTATGGTTATCAGCAATTGCTTTTTAGAAGCCTTTACAAGAGTCGGCCATCTTTCACATCTTACTATTTAAGAGTATTACTCCTTCAGCTGATAAACAACTTCAGCAAAGTGGCTGAATACAAAATGAACTAAAAAAAAAATCTGAAGCCCTCCTGTATACAAAAGACAAAAGGGCTGAAAAAGAAATTAGGGAAACAACACCCTTCACAATAGCCACAAGTAACATAAAGTACCTTGGTGTGACTCTAACAAAACAAGTGAAAGATCTGTATGAAAAAAAATATTTCAAATCTCTGAATAAAGAAACTGAAGAAGATATCAGAAGATGGAAAGATCTCCCATGCTAATGGATCAGTAAGATTAAAATAGTGAAAATGGCTATCCTTCCAAAAGCAATTTACAGATTCAATGCAATTTCCACCCAAGTATCAACACAACTCTTTACAGATCCTGAAAGAAAAATTCTCAATTTCAAATGGAAAGACAAAAAACTCAAAATAGCTAAAACAATCCTGTACAATAACAGATCTTCTGAAGGTATCTCCATCACTGACCTCAAGCTGTACTATAGAGCAACAGTAATAAAAACTGCATGGTACTGGCAGAAAAAAAAATTTTGGAGCAATGGAATTAAATAGAACACTCAGAAATAAACCCACACACTACGGACACCTGATTTTTGGCAAAGATGCCAAAAATATACAATGGAAAAAAGATAGCATCTTCAACAAATGGTGCTGGTCTAACCGAATATCTACATGTAGAAAAATGCAAATAAACCCATATTTATCACCCTGCACAAAACTAAAGTCTAAGTGGATCAAATACCTCAACATAAAACCAGACACAGTAAACCTGTTAGAAGAAAAAGTGGGGAGGAGCCTTGAACTCATTGGCACAGGAGACAACTTCCTGAACAGAACACCAACAGTATAAGCTCTAAAATCAATAATCAACAAATGGGACCTCCTGAAACTGAAAATCTTCTGTAAAGCTAAGGATACTGTCATTAGAACAAAACAACAGCCTACAGATTGGGAAAAAGATCTTTACCAATCCTACATCTGACAGAGGGCTAATACCCAGAATATTTAAAGAGCTTAAGAAGTTAAACAGCAAGAAAGCTGTTTACCCCAATAACGAAATGGGAGACAGAGCTAAACAGAGAATTCTCAATAGAGTAATATCGAATGGCAGAGAAACAATAAATAAATGCGCAATGCCCTTAGTCATCTAAGAAATGCAAATCAAAATGACCCTGAGATTCCACCTTATACCCATCAGAACGGGTAAGGTCAAAACTTAAGGGATGATGGATGCTGGAAAGGATGTGGAGAAAGTGGAACCCTCCTCCATTGCTGGTGGGAATATAAACTTCTACAACCACTTTGGAAATCAATCTGGCACTTTCTCAGAAAATTAGGAATAGTGCGACATCAAGATCCACCTATACTGCTCTTGGCATATATCTGAAAGATGCTAAACCATACAAAAGGACATTTGCTCAGTTATGTTTATAGAAACTCTAGTCATATTAGCCAGAACCTGGAAACAACCTACATGTTCCTCAAATGAAGAATGGATGCAGACATCATGGTACATTTAAACAATGGAATGTTTAAATGTACTTAGCTATTTTAAAAAAGGAAATCATGAAATTTGCAGGCAAATGGATGGAACTAGAAAAGATCATCATGAGTGAGGTAACTCAGAAGCAGAAAGACACATATAGTATATATTCACTTATAACTCAATATTAGCCATATAATACAGGATAAGCATACTAAAATCTATACTCCTAAAGAAGCTAAACAACCAGGAGGACCCCACAGAAGATGCTTAATCCTCACTCAGAAAGGAAAACAGGATGGACATCAGAAGTAGGAGAAGACAAAGAACAGGACAGGAGCCTTCCAGAGGGGACCTCTGAAAGACTCTACCCATCAGTGTATGGAAGGTATACTGATACTCATAACCAAACCTTCAGCAGAGTGCAGGAAACCTTATGGAAAAAGAGGGAGATAGAAAGACCTGGAGGGGACAGGAACTTCACAAGGAGTCCAACAGAGCCAAAAAACCTGGACCCAGTATGGCCTGCAGAGACAGATAATCCAACCAAGAACCATGCATGGAGAGGACCTAGAACTCCTGCTCAGTTTCCAAGTGGGTTCCTAATAAGGGGTACAGGGATTGTCTCTGACATGAACTCAGTGGCCTGCTCTTTGATCAGTTCCCCCCTGGGGATGCAGCCTTGCCAGGACACAGAGGAAGATGATGCAGCCAGCCCTGATGAGACTTGATAGGCTAGGGTCAGATAGAAGGGGAGAAGGTCCTCCCCTATCAGTGGACTCGTGAAAAAGTATATGGGGAGAAGAGGGAGGGTGGTGGGATTGGGAAGAGATGGAGGGAGCTACAGCTGGGATACAAAGTAAATAAATTAAAATAAATAAATAAATAGGAGTGACAGTATTGATTTCAAAATACTAGATCAATTAACAGAATTAACAGTTAATTCTTCTCAATTGCTAAGATTTCCATGACCTTATTCAGATATATTTGAAAAGCTAAAAAATAAAAAAACAAAGAAAATAGAAATTTTCAAGTGCTAGCATTAATTTGAGCCTGAGTTATCTGTTACAATTTCTTTTAACTTTTCAACTCTAACTCTTGATCACTACACCACTAACTCTTCCAGCTCTGCGTTATTGCAACACATGATCATGAACGTTACCCAATTGGTTCTATTTTTCTTTTTTTTCCATAATATTTTTATTAAACTTTTTGAGGAGAATTTCATATCATGTACCCCAAGCATACTCACTTCTAATTCCTTCCAGCTCTGCACCCCCTCCCTTGTTACCGCCTCCCTAAAGAAGAGGAGGAAGAGGAGAACAAAAGAAGAAGAGTTCAATTTGTGTTGCCCATAAACTCACTGAAGCATGGTCAGATTTCCTGTAGCCACCCCCTAAAAGAAAGAGCCCGTTCCCACCTCCACTCCCACCAGAGCCATTAAATGTGGGGAGCTACATTTCAGCATCCTTATTACAATTTTTAAGAATTCTCTTTGATGGCTTCCTGTCTAGGCTGTTACTTTTCAGGAAGAGGTATGGGTTATCATAGAAGCCAGAAATCATTGAAATTCAGATATTCTGATGAGGTTTTTAGTCACACAAGCGGCATTAGAAACACTCTATTTTAATAAAGCCTACAAACCTAACCTTTTTTTTTTTCAAATGTAAACATCTAGGATGGAACTTCCTATATGCTTTTAGTATAAGCATATGGAACAGCATTTTCAAGTTGATGGTCTTGGTAAGTTCAGAGATGCAAAGCATTTTTTTCAACTTTGTTCCAATTGTAAATTATATACTTTTGTTCCAAATTTTGTAAATAGAGAAGTCTAAGAATTTATAAGAAATGACACAGGAAATCTATGGAATCGCTATATGGCCAGTATTTGTTAATTAGAATTGATAAATTTTGCCCACAGCAGGGGTGTGGGTGGGAGGAATGGGATGTTTGGCTGCTAGCATAGAGGGACCCTGATCTGGGGCTCTGTACACCCTTGGGGGTGCAGCCTTGCCAAGCCACCAAGGAAGACAATGCAAGCAGCCATATTGAGACCTGATAGGCTAGGGTCAAATAGAAGGGGAGGAGGACCACCCCTATCAGTGGAATAGGAGAGAGGCATAGAGGGAGAAGAGGAGGGAGGGTGGGATTGGGAGGAGACAAGAGAGAGGGCCACAGCCAGGATAACAAATTAAATAAATTGTAATAAATGATAATAAAAAATATAAATTTTGTTTGGTTTTAGACATTTTTGTCTTTGTATCAGTTTCCTTCTTTAATTTTTTTTTATTTTTGAAATTACATTATAATCACATTTTTCCCTTTCCTTTCCTCCCTTCAAATCCTCCTATATAAACTTCTTTACTCTTGTTCAGATTCATGGCCTCTTATACATTATTTTTATTAGTTCTTTGACAGTTTTGAGCTTCATATAACATACTTTGATCATATTTACCACCCCCAGTATTTTTGTTGTCCAAGTCCAATTTTTTCTGCTTAAAATATTTTTGTATATGTGGTGTTCCACTGAAGAGTGGCTGACTTCCCAGGGGCTACACTCCTGGAAATAACTGACCTTTCCTTTCCCAGTAACTTGCATCTGCCACCTGCTGCATTGCATTTGGTCTGGCATGGAATTGCATAGGATTTATGCAGGAAGCTATAACTGCTGTGCATGCATATAGTTCATATGTGAATCTGTGTGCGTTCATATAGTTCATATGTGAACCTGTGTCCAAAACATGTTTTCCTTTAGCCATCTAACACTTCAACATCTGACATTCTTTCTTACATCTCTTCCATAGTGATCTCTGAGTCTTGATGGGGAAGTGGGTCAGAATAGATTTCCTATAGGGCTCAGCATTCTGCAGCTCCTTATTCTCTGCACCTTGCATAGTTAAGAATCCCTGAATTAATTATATTCTACTGAAAATAGAAGCTTTTTATATGAGGGTTGAGGAATGTATTGATCTATGCATATAATGAAATCTTTTAAAGTTGGTTTAAGGGGAATCAGTTCATTTAGCCAAATAATGTAGGGTTCTTTGATCTGTCAATAGGTTCTTGACACAACAGTTGTGCCAGGTATGAGGTTTTTTTTCAATTTTTTTTTTATTTTTTAACATTAGTTACAGTTTATTAACTTTGTAACATAGCTATATACCGCTCCCTCATTCCTATCCAATCCCACCCTCCCTCCTCTCCTCCCTACCCCTTTCCAAGTCTATTGATTAGGGAGGACCTCCTCCCCTTTCATCAGACCCTGTTTTATCAGGTATCTTCAGGACTGGCTGCAAAGCCCTCCTCTGTGGCCTAGCAAGGCTGCTTCTCCCTCAGGGAGTGGTGAGGTCAAAGAGTCCGCCATTGAGTTCATGTCAGAAATAGTCCCTGTTCCCTTTTGCTAGGGAACCCACTTGGAGACTGAGCTACCATGGGCTACATCTGAGCAGGAGTTCTAGGTTATATCCATACATGATCCTTGGTTGGAGAAAGAGTCTCATAAAAGATCCCTGACCAAATATATTTGGTCCTTGTGGAGCATTATCAACTCCCCCTTCTTTCATATGATTCCCTGCACCCTACCAAAGGTTTGGTTATGAGTCTCAGTATCTGCTTTGGTACACTGCTCGTGGAGTGGCACTTAAGTCCAACCTGGAAGTGGTTTGCTACTCCCATGATGTCAGTGCCATTAGTACACCAATAGGCATCTATTCCCAGTCATTTTGCAGTCTGAAGGTCCGTAGCTAGGTAAGATTGATAATTATTTTTCTTCTCTTATAGCTTGTATAGTACCTTCTACCACATGAGATGAGCCAGGAGAGGTGACACTTTCAGATCCATACTAATGACTTTATCAAGTTCTATTGCTCAAGCATGTGGCATATTCAGAAATGGAGTCTTACCATCAGTTATGGAGGGAAACAAAGACCAATGGCAATGGCTTGCAATGTTTGAGTGCTTATAAGACCTTGTTGTTCAACATCCTCTAAAGACATGAAACATTCCTGACACTGGGCTTTGCATTCATTAGCCTCTTGTTTCTAGTAAATATTAATAGAGTAACTATTTTAGTTCTCTCTCACCACATATGGGTGTGTGTGTGTGGTGTGTATTTTGTGCCTGTGCTTGTTAATGCTTTTCATCCCTCCCCATACTTCCTCCTGTACCCTCCACCTCCCCACTTTAACCCTTTCTGTTCTATTATTCTTTTGAAAGTCCCTTCTCATGGCCTCTCATTAATTTCCTGAGCTCCATGAATCACAAATATCTCAAGTTTCAGGTATAACATGTACTAATGAGAAAACATGCAGTGTTTGCATGCCTGGGTTTGGGTTTCCTGCTCACATAGAATGGTTGTTACCAGTGCCATCCACTTAGTTATGGAGTTCAAGTTTATTTTTTATGAATAGCAGAACAATATTCCATTGTATAAATATACCACATTTTATTATCTATTAATGAAAAGATGGACATCTACGATGTTTCTGTTTTCTGGTTATTGTAAGTAAAAAGGTGATGAACATGGATTAGCAGATTTCTCTAAAGTCGGTTTTGGACCTCAGTTTGGTGTGTACCAAAGAGTGATACATCTGGATGATATGGTAAACATTTTTCTGGCTTTTTGAATAACCTTCACACTGCTTTCCATATGGTTCCACCACTAGTTTATTTGTCCCTGCAATGAAAAACCAACATGAACAATATCTTGTTCACATAGTTGTACTGAAGTTTGAACATGAAACAGTTATAATAATATCTGGTTCAGGTACATTTACAATTCATGATAGCTCTTTGAAGATACCGTAAATTTGATGCAACTAAGCCCATACTTATATAATCACAGAAATTCCACTGTACTTTCTATTTAATTTCACAAAATGGTGATTTTATTCTAAGCTTCATTAATACCTCATTAAACACTCACTGGAAAAAAATCCTACCTCTCTCTAAACAATATTTCAAACCTCACTGGTCACAAATGTCCATCTCCTCAAAGCTTGTTCATTCTCCCAGGGTTTACGATCATGAGTTTTTAATGGGTTGAAAGGAGAGCATTCACACATTTCTGTCTTTATTTCCTCTAGCTGTTAACAGGAATAATAAATATTATCTATTTATTAATTCAGACTCAGTAGAAGCCTAATCTCTTAATGAATTTTGATATCTCTGTGTCCTTAAAGTCAACAATTAATTCTGTTTTAAAGTCATACAAGTGGTTTACAGAAATAATACTACACCCTCCCTACTCTCAGGGATTTCTAAGTTTCACAACTGACAGTCCCTCATCCAAGAAAATTTTGGTTCCTATAAGAACTAGGAAGACTGATCCTCTTGTATTACTAATATCAGATAGATATATTCCAGTTTGTTTTTAAAATGTCCCTAATCATCAGAAAGTAAAGCACAGTAAAAATTATACTGGTTTTGCATAATGTGCTGATTTTTGTACCTAATATAATGTATCTGGCTATATACATTCAGCCAACTATTTAAAAATTGAAATGGTAAATGCTAGTCTTTCACAGCAGGACTTTTGTGATTATCAAAAGCAGTAATGGTCATGTAGAGCGACTATTAATGTAGAAAACGTTTTACCTATTCTCTGTTCTGGTCTTAAAATTTAGTATGAAGTTACAAATTGTGTTTCTACCAGATTTCCAGATTTCAACTACATTCAGTCTTCAATAACAGCTCTCCCAAAATTTATTTTAAGGCTTTTCACATTCAAGCACACACTGGAGTCAAAAGATAGTATCCCAGTGCCTTGTAATTCTGAATAATGGAGTTAATTTGCTCTCATCATTTGAAACCAATTTTGGTTTCAAATGATGAGAGCAAATTAATTTTGTTTGAAACCAAATAATTAACCTTTTTATGGGTTGTCTTCTTCAAACATATACCAGAATATCAATACCACCTCCACTACAAAGCCAAATATTTGGTTTCCACACTTTGGTATAATGCTAATATACTTGAAAATATCTCCCTCAGGCAAGAAGCTGAGGCATCCTGTGTAGCCATGGTGACTATTCTGGCAAGGCATTTTCAGCTCCTCCCAGTACAATGTGATTGCCTTCCCACCTTCACCTTGTTGCAGCACTAATTCTTCAGCCTGTCATCTCTCTCCATGCTGGGGAAAGTGGTCAGTAACTTGCTGCTTTGCCTAGGTACTTGAGGTGTTACTCCTCAGATTTCTTCTGCTTCACTTATGTCCCATCTGGTGTGAATAACTGTGGAAGTATTGCTTAATCATTATGACACATAGTGAGTAGGATTGAGTTTTTGTCAGTGTGACAATAAAACTGTCTTAAATATGGCATTCAGGTCTTTTTACTTCTTCCTTTGTATTATATGTTTAATTATTAAGGACAAAAATAATGATGTCATGACTTCATGGAAGTAAGCAGAGCAGATTCAAAGCCTGGGGCCATGTCCTGTCCTTCCTCAATCACTAGCCAATCCTTGTAAAGATTGACTGTAAAAAAAAAAAAAAAATTAAACCAGAGAAGAAAAAGAACAGAAAGGAAAAGAAAGAATGATTCTTATGATATTCTGCAATAGAATCTAATAGAATATGCTACAAAAGGAGTACATTATTATAATAAACAGAACATGATATAATCATAAATGGAGAAAATGGGAAATGGTTCTTTTCAAGGACAGCATAGAACTGGACTTCTGCTTGCAAGATCCACCAGCATCTAAAACCTCTTTTATGATGCCTGATGGCTGCAAGGTCTCCAGGTCTCTTTTTTGCTTTCTTGGAAGAGACAAATTCCAAAGATCTGACTTCCTACTTTGCACACAAACTTTAGCCTTCCAGAAAGTCTGGAAGAGCAACTTCCACTTTCTACCCAAAGCTAGGAGTTATAGGTCAGAGATGCTCATACTCCTCAGGGGAAAAATGAATATTAGGAGGCAGATAGCAACACCTGCCAATGTGTCTAGGGAGAAATCCTCTTTACATAAATCATGCTTCTCAAGATTAAACACTGCTTTTCTTTCCTGGAGATGAAATTATTGTCAAATATAATAGTGGCTTTGCCACCAGTTAATTTTGGGACAGGTGGCTTCATTTGATTCTGTCAACAAATAATTTTACAGCTCTCCTTTTACACTGTGTTACAAAATTCTCAGACTCTTAAACTAAAACTTTGTCCGTAACAGAGAATTACAAATTTTGTGGGCAAAGACATGAAAGGATAATGGTTGTAAAACTGTGCAGAATGCTTATGAGAGTACAATGGGCCCCAGATGCCCATCAGTCAGGAGTTACAACTATAGCAACTCAAGACCTATTCAGAAGTGCAGGCTGGCATCTTGCCATCCACAAGACACAATCAAGACTTGAAGAGGTTATGAGTAGTATAGGTTTCAAACATGCAGGGGCTCATTGGAAGGTGTTATTCCACTTGGGAGATGGAAAGTGACTAGGAAGACAAACTTGATATGCATTCTATGGGTTGATAGAACAAAAAGAAGTAAGGTGTAATGTACAGAGGCCACAGTTCTGCATCATATTGGCCTGTGAGCCTGAGCTACTTGGCATTCTTTTATAACTGTACTTTAAAGATAAATATCCATCCACTTTTATCATGCTGTTAAAACAACCTAATTTTGTATTCATTATTGAGAATGGTATTTCAGATAAAACAGAACTTTCACAAACAATGGAATGGAAAGCCCTAGCTTTCCTTTGATCAACATCTCCCTCTAGCATTACTGAAACTTTAACTTGTCAAAATTAGTTTGTCATTTGGCCATATGGATTACTATGCATGGGATGAGGTCTACTTCAATACATTACAAAGGTATGCATCATCTGTACATGCAAAGGAGAGTCTATTTTGTTGGCATTGGGGATACCCAAAGCATGAGGAGCCAGAGCTCTGGTAGGGCCAGCTTCAGCTCTGGGTAAACAGCTGAATTTCCTATCTTGTTTACCTGAGTTTTCCCACCTAAAATGGGTTCTCAGTTTGGGCTTTTGCTTCAGGTAGCATATAGGCGATAAGGCCCTGGGAATAGCTAAAGGAGGAAAGTGATATTAGAGAATCATAAGCCTGAACATGAGGGGGTCTAATGTTTTCTCCCAAAATATTTATAAGCAACGAAGTTAAATATGAATACCCAAGTACTTGCTTTTAAAATAGTAAATGACCTTTATAATTAATGCTTTAAATCCTTTAAAAGTATAAACTTTCAATAACATAAAGAAAGAGCTGAACACAGTGTGTTTCTAAGTCACCATTTCAGTTTCAATGACAAATTAAAAATAACTGAGAAATCAAAGGGCAGTCTCTAGTTCTTCTTTTAGATTCCCACCAGGATTATGTGATCTAAAACCTATCCTCTTGTTGTCTGTAACTGCTATTTTTCAGTAATCCATTATACATGGAGCCATGCCATCTTGTCTGGTCCACTTTAGTATGATGCAATAAATTAGCCAAAAAAATTAGTTATTGGGTAGTTTTAAAGATGTTCAAGTCATGAAATTATTTGCTGAACTGAATTTATCATTTAATCAATCTTTATTCTACATTAGGAACTGCGTAGTTATTTGTAAACCATCATGCAAAACAGAACAGGACTGGCATCTGATTTCAGTGATACATGGATTCTTTGGCTCCATGATTAAGAGCTCTGAATGGAAAGCAACCATGTCTGCCTGTCAGCTCTAAATGAGTCTCTCAAAGAAATTCTTCACGAACTGTACAAATGTTGGTACATTGCTTGGGGTTTGGGCATGGATACATGAATATATATTCCTGGATAGGTAAAGATACAAAGTAATGACCAACAGTGTGCTTTTTTTTTTTAGTCCAATGTATATCTCAATGTGAAAAACTTCATATGAATCTATGAGTGATTAAATAAAGCATATTCCTTTAATTCCAACAGTTGGGATGTAGAAGAAGGTGTATATCTGAGGTCATGACCAGCCTATTCTACATAGAGAGTTCTATGCCATCCAGGGCTATGTACTAAAACTTCATCTCAAAAAACAAATACTCACAGGAAGCAAAATTTCATATGTATTTTTCCAATTCACTTTTTTTTTCATTTTTTTTATTAGTTACAGTTTGTATCCTGCCTGTAGCCCCCTCCCCACCCCTCTTCTTCTCCTATGTTCCTCCCCCAGTCCAATGATAAGGGAGATCCTCCTCCACTTCTGTCTAACCATAGTCTATCAGGTCTCATCAGGACTGGCTTCTTTGTCATCCTCTGTGGACTGGTAAGGCTGCTCCCTCCTCAGGGGGAGGTGACCAAAGAGCCAGCTACTGAGTTCATGTCAGACACAGTCCCTGTTTCCCCTTACTAGAGAACCCACTTGGAGACTGAGCTGCCATAGGCTACATCTGTGCAAGGGTTCTAGGTGATCTCAATGCATGGTCCTTGGATGGGGTATCAGTCTTAGAAAAGAGCCCTGTGCCCAGATATTTTGGTTCTGTCACTCTCCTTGTGGAGCTCCTGTTCCCTCCAGGTCTTTCTATATCCCCCTTCTTTCATAAGATTTCCTGCATTCTGCCCAAAGTTTGGCTATGCATCTCAGCATATGCTTTGATACCCTGCTGGGTGGAGTCTTTCAGAGGCCCTCTGTGAGAGGCTCCTGTCCAGTTGCCTGTTTTTTCCCTCTTCCGATGTCTCTCTCATTTGCCTTTCTGAATGAAGATTGAGTATCTTACCCAGAATCCTCCTTCTTGATTAGCTTCCTCAGGTGTACAGATTTTAGTATGATTATCCTATATTATATGACTAATATCCACTTATAAATAAGTATATACCATGTGTGTCTCTCTGCTTCTGGGATACCTCACTCAGATTGATCTTTTCTAGTTTCCATCATTTGCCTGCAAATTTCGTGATTTCCTTGTTTTTAATTGCTGAATAGTATTCCATTGTGTAAATGTACCACAATTTCTGTATCCATTCCTCAGCTGAGGGACATCTTGGTTGTTTCCAGCTTCTGACCATTACAAATAAAGCTGACATGGTTGAGTAAATGTTCTTGTTGTATACTTGAGCATCTTTTGGATATATGCCTAGAAGTGGTATAGTCTTTTTTTGATGATCTGCTTAAGCACTTTCCAAATCATACCTACAGGCAAAATGTTTGCACACCTGACCCTGATCATTGCTATTTCCTTTCCTCTTGAAACAATTCATTTGCTGTCCGGCGGTACCTCCCTACCAGTGCCATATGTGTAGCCCTTCTTCCTGGCTACAAGCACCTTACAAGCATTATCTGAAAGTAAATTATATCAAAGCTTGAATCGCACAGAGGGGAAGGCTTTATTAATGCACAAACAAAATCCTCTCAAATCCAAGATGAAAGACTGAGGAGTACATATTTGCAATGGATGCCAACTATCACTGTTCCTTGCTTCCATTATTTGTGACTTTTTTTTTCCTATTTCAAAGTGTTAATCTGATGTTTTGAGAAAGTTGCCTTTAAAATTTTTTAAAGATGTTTATTATAAACTCATTGGAGGCAGTTCAAAGAAAAAAAATCACTGAGTTCTTTAGTTCCAGGAGATGGGAAAACATGACTGTGCCTGGTACAGCATTATATTTTGACCTTCCGAATACCCACAGGGATGTAAGAGGCAACGCTACAGACTTACATGAGTGTTGTATGAATGCTAATGCATTGTTTTCCAAAAAGACTTCTGGCGAAATAAAAGGCAGAAAGCACCCAACAATTACTTCTTTGCTTAAATGGATGAGCTATGCTATACGCGCTATCCTTTCAAAGACGTGTTTGTGAATTTTATCATTTCATAAACAAGTAGAAAGTGTTCTTTAGTGAGTAACTGTTTAATACAGTTTTTCCACAAAATTCTTATCACATAATACAAGAAAATTTGTGTTTTCACTGAAACATGGTGGGAAATTTCTCTCAGTAACTCACAGTATTTATATGATGACTTGACAAATGTACCAATTATATATTCTTCAAATATATATATATATAACAGTTTCAGTATCTGTTAAAAATAAATTTTTTATAAAATTTTGGTTTTGCAGAAAAATTAAGAAGAAGGTAAAGGGCTTCCTGCATGACTCGGGCACACACTTCTATGGCTTCCCTTTTGTTGGCACCCTTCCCACCCCAAAGAAGTACATTCATTGTAACTGAAAAACTACACCCACACACCATCTTCTGGAGGTGACTGCTCACATGGAGGCCTACACTCAGGGTTGCACATTCTGTGACTTGAGACAATGATATGAAGACACATGTCTACCACACTAGTGTCATTCATATTTTTACTGCTATCAAATCTTCTCGTCTACATATCTCCCTCCTACACCACAACCTTGGGAAATCACTGATCATTCTACTGCCTTTATAGTTTTGCTGTGTCTAGAATAATAATTTAAACACAGAGAATTTGTGATGAGTGTGTTTACTTTTGCCAGAACTTACATGCTCACCTTAACGTACGTCTATCATTTGGAGTTTCTTCAGCATTCTTACTGCCCCACAGCCTCCCCACTACTTGATCTTGGCTTGATGAATTTAGGTGATTCTAATAGGTGACATCTCATTGTTACTGTAACTTGTATTTTCTTGATCTAAAGCACCTTTACATATTATGCCCTAAGCAGCTTGGGTTCTACGTTTGACTAACCAATTACTCCAGCATCACTTGTTGCAAGAATTATATTTTTAAAATGTAACTCTCTGACAGTTTTAATGACTTCTTTTTCTGTGAACTAAAACTATCATACATCCTCAACAGTCATTCTTGTTATACATAATGTCAAATTTTGCCTAGTAATTTTAATACTCCATAAGGCCAAGTGACTAGCCTTACTTAAATCAATAAATGATTGGTTTTATAATCTTATTATGTATTTGGCAGTGTTATTCTTTCTTCCATTCCTAGGTTTTAATGTCAGAACCTATATATATCTTCCATGTGCCACATATGAAAAGAATATTTTCTCCCAACAGCTATTCAGTTAGGTGGTATAAAGCTCACGTCACAAGAAGCATGGGTGCTTTGGAGTTACTGAGAATCTGCATTAGTTACTTTCTCATTGCTGTGGGAGAATGCCTACATTAACATTTTACAGGAGAAAGAATTCATTTGGTTCATGATTCCAATGGTGTCATCAAGAGACAGATAGGATGGCAGAGCAAAGCAGCTCATACCATGAAGCTAGGGAGCAAAGAAAGGGAAACAAGGCAGGAACTGGGAAAAGACACCCTCCAGTACCCACCTTCTGAATTGCCAGAACGTCCCAAAACAGTGCCACTGTCTGGGGACCAAATGTTCAAAAACATGATACTGTTCAGATGTTTCATATTCAAACCGTAAAAGGCTCTGAATTAGTAGACAGAGAGGACCAAATTCATGCATGACTGACTGTACCCTTTTTCATCTGGAGCCTTCAGTGTACTGTTGCAGTGAAGCTTGCTTGCCTTCTGATTTGGGTCAAAATGCACACAAACTCAAAGCATCCTGAAGATACAGGCTTTAAGGGAGAATATGGGTTCTAGTTACTTATTTTCAGTTAAGCACTGTATACATCTCATCACAGTCACCTGTGGACTTACCAGTTTGTGAGTGCAAATAATATCAAAATATGCCCGACTTACTCTTGAAAAATAACAAATGTAGTGATATCAGCAGTGGAAATGAGAACTTACTAAAAAGTATGATTTAAATACATTAAAAGTATTTTCACATTTTCTTCTTATATTAGAGCTACTATAAAAGTGCTATTATTATCCAAGCATTATGGATGAGAAACCATACCTCAGGAAAGGAAGCAACTTGCCTAGGATTCTACATCTTACAAAAGAGAGAAAGCATGGTCTAAGGATTTTGAGGACACACAAATGAAAAGTTAATTAAAAAGTAAACATTAAATTCCTGTTCCATGCCACATACCATTCTCAGACTATAATAACTCCTATTATTTTCATTCTTTATAAATCTGTGTTGTAAAAGCAATTATTATGTCCCCATTTCTTACTTCAGAGGATATTACGTAGGAAATAGGAGCAAAATAACTTAGCAAAAGACTTCTAGTAACTCACCAAAGTCACAATGATACTAAATTCTGTGGTCACAGTTAGAACTAACTTCAGAACTCAGGCTTTCAGGCTTTGAATGAATGAATAATTTAATTAATTACAACTTCACTCCTAAAACACACACACACACACACACACACATCTAATTTTTTTCCATAGGCTTAACCTATGAAAATGACCAATCTCAAAAATCACCTGCCACATCTGTTAAGAAGTAATTAAAAATACCAGCAGTGATCTCCATTTTGAAGTTCTACAAACTGATATCTGGGACCACTATGTTAAAAAAAATTAGCATCACATACTTTTTTGTGACTTTCATCCTCTTTTAAAGAAAATTAAATAATATTTTGTTTTGGTGTTCCAGAAAAACTGTGTGAGAACTTGAATTCCACTGTATACCAAAAAGAAAACAGACAATCAATAGGACTATCTTAAGTTATTTGCAAACTTCTTCTAAATAGGACATGCCTATCCTTTGTCTTCTATATTGCCCCATGAAAAAATTTTCTAAGCTCTCCTGAAGGAATGGGAGTGAGAAATAACTGGGAGTAGTTATATCACAGAAAATATAACTATCATAATAAAGCAACTGTGTTTTTTACGGGTAACTCAGAGAGGGCAGTTTTCTGTTGCCCAACAGCTGCATAATGTTCAGCAAAAAAAAAAAACTCTGCCTCTCTAGATTTATGAGGTATAAAACATGGCCATCATAAGATCTAAAAATGATGATACCAGTCCTGAAAGCACCGTGTCAACACTTAGAAACTGCAGTAGAGAGCAAATAAAAATGATTAAATTTTGTGTGACAGAAGGTGCCAGAATGCAGAGAAGAAGCAGCTATTTCTTTGGAGAATCATTCATTTAGGTGGTCTACTGAGGGTGGCCAGGAGCAGGTGGGCAGTGGCAGTGGACAAAGGAAGGCTTGGGGGGCTCTGTTGACCCCAGATGAGAGGGAGGGTCAGGATAGCCTTACCCTAGGCTGCATGAGCTCTTTCCAGATATATCATGCCTTCCTATTTCGATTAGTCATAATGGTCACACACCTCCCATAGTGCACAGAGGGCCATCTGTGACTCAATAATTGCTCCTCTGAATTAGCACATCTTGTGAAGAACTCTAAGAAATAAATATTTCCTTACTTAATTCTCAAAAAAAAATTGTTTGGTTTTGCATTATTACCAACTTCCTTGTACACCTCAGGGGACCATGACATGAAAATTAACTGCACAAGGAAAAACGAGTAGGAAAAAAGTAACCCAGGATTGAAAAAGAGCTATTATGAACCCAAATCCCATTCTCTTAACATTCTATCCAAATCTGTAAACCACTGCCTTCTGGCCACAGAAACTCTTTTATTTCAATTGTCCACGAACTAATAATAAGGAGGTAAATAAAAAGAAGAATATTAGGTAATATGAAAAGCACACAGGATTCTAACGTCATTGCTAATGCATAAGGTTTTATTGACAAACAGCTAACTTCTTCTTGTATGTACTGTTTTTGTTTAAGACCTTTTTTGAGCAATATTGGCTGAATTGAGTCACTGTAACAGGTGATTTAACCTTTTTTCCTTAGATAATTACAGGAAAAATGCAATACCTTGTCCATGAAATGCTGAGGATGAAATGCAGAGAATCCAATCCCCTGTCCCTGCCCTGTAGATATGCATGGCTTACTAATTAAGTATTTTTGTTGCTCTTTCAGAGTACATCGATTTGGTTCCAAAACCCAGACAAAGCAGCTCATAGCTGCCTGTAACTCCAAGGTTCTAATACTCTTTTCTAGACTCCTCTGAGCCCAAATGCACACACATATTCACACACAAAGATACATACGCAGGAATAAAAACAAATTTCCTGTCCCCAAGTATTGATCTAGTCATCTACACTTCCAAGCCATCCTTCTGACACTCCTATTTCCATCTCCTTCACGGTCACATCTTCCTCCTGAACTGAAATATGGCACAGCATGCAATCTGTTACAGGCCACCACGAGATTAGCTGTGGTGAAGTATGTAAGTAGAGAGAGAGATGCACACGGAACACCAGCAATAATGAGGGAAGACATTCTATAAAAACTGAATTACAAACTGGTTTCCCACAAGTTTAATTACATTGATGTAAAAGCTATCTAAAGACAGATTCAGGGAAGAGTGTTTGCAAGGCAGGCATGAGGAACTAAGTTAGAATCCCAGCACCCACATACAATACCAGGTATGGACACTACATACTTATAACTTTGTATGGCAAGAAAAGAGCAGAGACAGGAGGCTTGTGGCTTTCTTGCTGCCATAGTAGCCTCTGATTCATTGAGAGATCCTCTCTCAAAGGAATAAGTCAGAGAATGATAGAGAAAGGCACCCAATACCTTCTTCTGAGATCCACATGTACATGCACAGTTGTGCACAGGGCACAT
Source organism: Meriones unguiculatus (assembly GCF_030254825.1). Lineage (NCBI taxonomy): Eukaryota > Metazoa > Chordata > Mammalia > Rodentia > Muridae > Meriones > Meriones unguiculatus. The sequence continues at coordinate 56,915,776 of NC_083356.1, read as the reverse complement.
GCAGTTGTATACAACACACACTCACTCATATAAACACACACACTCAGCTAGTGTTCTAGGAGGAAAGAAAAAAATTCACATTTGAAAACTCTCTTTTGTTAGACTGTGTCTATCCAAGAAGAGTTACTCAAAGAATAACAATCCTTAGGCTGATCAGCCATTGCCTTCTCTTTGGCCCAGCCATCTTTTGCAAGGAATGAGCCAATTGAGGTTTGTCATTCCTGATAAACACAGATGTGCATAAAAAAGCAAGCAAAGAGAAGGCAAAGTAATTGGGAAAGTAAGGATTCATCCTCCCAGATGGCCAGATTTCAAACATTTTAATAATTAAAGTAAAAGACACATTTAATTTAAACATTAGTTTGGTAAAAATTACACCTGAATACTTCATGCCTGGCTTTTGTCTCTGGGGAAATCACTATAGCAACAGCCAGGGCAGGATTCAGCATTTCCTAAACCACAATTAAGTGGATAAAGGATAAAGGATAAAAGGTTTGAACTTACAACAAAAAGACCATAAAAGATAAATCTTTAGACTTAGAGCTCTGCTCTATATCTTCCAGGATTAATATGCATAGATAAGAACTGAAAACAAGTGGTGAATATCATCATTACCTCCAAATAGGAGGTACCACTCTACCCTCAAGAGATGTATCTGTATATTTGCAGAGATTCAACAGTACCATGCTTGGTCTGACATCAATATATGATTTTTATCTGTTTCTTTATATAACTCTTAGTCCTCATAAACACAAGCCAGTAGCATTAAGCCTTGTATACACAAGAGGTTAGGCCTTTTCCACAGTGAAGTGAAGGAGCACAACAGAGACAGCAAAGGAGAGGTCACAAACAGCAGCCTCATGGGCATCTAGTGAACGTGAGCAGTGAAGATTTACAGATGCGATGAAAGCCCAGGTACACACACAGCAGGTCCAACTTCACAGTGCAAGATCAAAATAAAGCTTTGCCTATCAAGGAAGGAAACCAACTTTCACTTCAGTTTCCACAAAATAATGAGCTGGGAGAGATGCTATGGCATGACTGTGAACCACAAGGATCTTCTGTGACTCTCCAGCAAAGCCCGAAATCCAACATTAAAAGCAGAACAAGTCACTCATTCTAACCCTCATTTTACAAATGATAAAAATGAAGGCACAGAGAATGGAAGGAAATAGCTAATGGTCATATAAGTTATGGAGCACTAACGTTTTCATTTTGTTTTGTATGTGCGTGTGAGAGAGAAAGGCAGAAAGACAGAGACAGAAAGACAGAGAGACAAAGACAGAGAGGGAGTGGGTAGTTGACTATGAAAGTCAAAGGAAGATTTGGGGGTGTTATTATTCTCTCCTCTCACTTTGGAGAATCGGGGTATCAAACTCAGAATCTCAGGACTGTGCTCAAACATTTCTACTCTCTGAGCCATCTCACAATATCTTAAAGATTTGGGGTTGGGGGGAAGAGCCAAGTACTTTGTTTCCATAACCTATGTGCCCACATGTTATTTACCTTGTTCTTTTAAAGCTTGGAGCCATTTGTTTTAAGGACACTGGATCAATACAAAACACACTATTGTCAACAGTTTTGTTGCTTACTGTGATCTACTGCTAGAAACTTAGGCCTAGGAGAAGACAATCTTCTCCTGGCTTGTTCCACCCAGAGGAAATGGTAAACACATGACATAATCAAGTTGAAATAAGCACAAGTGAGGCAAGTTTAAAGTTGCTGCCCATGGCATTGCTCTTGAAAGACAGTACATCAGTCAACATAAAATGGTTCAGACTTTGAAGTGTGCTGGCCCCTTAGGTAAGCCATTTCAAAGATGATTTATTAAAATAGGCAAAATATTAGGAACATTCCCCTTTTTATCTCAATAGCATCCAGTTGTACATAGTGTAAGAGAAAGCAAAACTCTACCTTGTCAAGGTTCAGCCTTTCTTCATCTATTAAGACATAGAAAACTTTATTTTTGTGCAGGGTGATATGTATGTATCTATTTGCATTTTTCTACACGTAGACATCCAGTTAGACCAGCACCATTTGTTGAAGATGCTATCTTTTTTCCATTGTATGGTTTTGGCATCTTTGTAAAAAATCTGGTATCCATAAGTGGGTGGGTTTATTTCTGGGTCTTCTATTCAATTCCATTGATCCACCAACCTGTTTCTATGCCAGTGCCATGCAGTTTTTATTACTGTTGCTCTATAGTAAAGCTTGAGATCAGGGATGGAGATTCCTCCAGAAGATTTTTTTTTTTTTATTGTAGAGGATTGTTTCTCCAAATGGGCTCCCTAATAAGAGGAGCAGGGGCTGCCTCTGACATGAACTCAGTGGCTGCCTCTTTGAACACCTTTCCCTGAGTGGGGAGCAGCCTTTAAGGCCACAGAGAAAGTCTATGAAAGACAGTCCTGATGAGACCTGATAGGCTAGGGTCAGATGGAAGGGGAGGAGGTACTTCACTATCAGTGGACTGGGGGCAGGGGAGGAGATGAGCAAGGAAAGGAGAGCAGGATTGGGAAAGGATGAGGGTGGGGCTACATCTGAGATACAAAGTGAATAAATTGTAATAAAAATTATATTAAAAAAGACAGAAAAAATTAAATAATTATTTCCAATGACATTCTCAGCATTGGAAAGCATGTTTGATAAAGAGTCTTGAACAAGCCATCATCTGCTTCCTCATTCCTCCTCTTTACTGTACATATTCCTCAACATGACATACATCTCATTTCTGTCTAGTCTCAAGACTTAGGTCAAGCTGTAAGATTATTCATGAACTCATGGAGTTTTCTGACCCTGCAGGCCCAGACAGTGGTCACTGTTGCATGTAATTGAAGAGCTTGCACAATTTCTTATACTCTCATTATCACACTTACAAGGTTTTATTGTAACCTGTAATGTGTATTTAGTTATTTCTTCCATAGAACAATAAATCACTTGCTCATGGAGGGCTTTGTCTTATTTATCTAAAGTTCATGGAGTATGTAGAGGCATATAATATTTACTGCCTAAAATAATGTTTTGTGAATGATACTGAATTTTTAAAGTTGGCACATCCTAGAAGTCCCTAAAAGCACTCCCTTCAAGACTTTGATGTTTTATTCTTTTATATGCACTTTTATTACTTTTTCATTCTTAAATTGATTAGATCATTTGGCTAAATCCCAGAAGTAGCCTGAACACTGACACTAGGAGTTCTTGCCAAGACTGTTGACTAAAGAGATGGTGCACCTGCCTAGGAATTCTGGGGGTGATGGGTCTTTTCATCTTCCCTCCCTAAGAGTGTCTTTAAACCAAATGCTTTGCCACAGACCCACAGTGAGAAATGCAGCATACATTACCCTCATACCTTTCCTAGTTTCTAGAGCCAGACTTCCAACTTGGCATCGACTCTGCCCTTGAGAAATTTTTCAACCTTTTAGTTTTCTCATTTGAAAATTTATGTGAGTAATAAGATCTATCTCTTGGGGTTGTTATAGAATTAAGTGAATTATCATATATCAAATTCTTAGAACAATGTTTGTTCTGTTCTAACTGTCAGAACTGTTATGATCAATTTAACTATTCTGTTATTATTTATATACATAAACAAAACTAGAAGCTTACAAAATGACACTATCATGTCATCTCCAACTAAAATAAAATTCTCATGAAACTTTAACATGGTTTCACAGACAAATATATGATTATTCCATTGTTAGTCAATATAAGTATTTTTTTTAATGTATCCATTTATGCTAGTTCAAGGGAAAATGAATGCTTTCTTTCAGAATGGGCAGACTATACAATTTCAGGCTGCAGGATCAATAGCCTGGCCTTTTATCTCAAGAACGTTTTTGTCAAAAAAGGATCTATATTACAACACTTGAGTTCTGTTTTCTATAATACAAGTGAGCACTCAGCTTCCTGCAGTTCACCCTATACATACCAGTAAACTGAGAAGAATTTCACAAGCCCAAACCTCTAAGACTAGCACAATCAAAAGGTTTTTTTTTCTTCTATTTGAATTCTAGCAACTGCTAAAACTTAGTACCCATTTTTGCAGGTATAGTTCTAGTAATTTCTACTCATATCATTTCACTTAATGTTAAAAAAAGAACACAACCTTAAGAGATGACTACTCATAAGAATCCTGCTTTGCATTTGAAGAATTCAAGGCACAAAGAAGTTAAAGGACTTTCTGCCACGCAGTCATTAAGTGAACTAGCATGGAAGTCGAGAGTCATGCAGAGAGGACAAGCCTTTGTAATCAAGGCCAGTCTCTGGAGAATTCAGCCTCTGCCCGGGCTGGGGAGTGAGTTCACCATGGACCCTCTCAGAGAAAGACTGAACTGTTCTCACCAAGAACTTGCTTTGTGTGGGTTCTTTCTTATACTCTAGCTTTCTATCACCTTCTTCTTTTCCTCCCGTGTCTCTGTTGGCATCTTCCTGGTTTTGGAAAGTTTCTCTGTCATTCATTTCTAACTGTGTCTGCACTTGACAATGTGCACGCACCTCAGTGAGAGCAACTGACACTTTGCATTATAATTGGCAATTTAAGTTAGGTCACCCATGCCAGGCTAGGGACTCCTCTGTGCTCTCTATATTTATATTTATTATCGTTGCAGGGGCTGGCATAGGGCCTGACAAAAAATTGGCACTTGATAAATGAGCAGTTAACCACGGTGAACGGATGGACAGGCAAGCCTCCACACTGCAGGTGAGAAATCATATTAATGTTGTCTCTTGCTTCATTCACTACACTTCTTCTTTGCCAGTGTTTGTCACAGGCGTTTTCCAGGTGTGCTGGAAATTTGAAGAGACTGTAGAAGACATATCAGAAGTATCAGTGTTATTTGTGTTATATAATATTTTAATATTTCCACAATTAAAGTGGGCTTTGATTCTTGAGGTAGCACTATTCCTAAATTTCTTAGAAATCTCCAGATTGAATTCCAAAGAGTGTACAAGGTTACACTCCCACCAGCAATGGAGGAGGGTTCCTGTTAGGAAATGTAGAAAAGGAGGTTACACGCGGGTCCACAAATCACACCAGGAGATCGGTTCCACGCGGGAGGTTTATTAGGGAAGGGGGTTACAGAGAGGGAGATAGAGAGAGACAGACAGACAGACAGACAGACAGAGAGACAGAGCCAAAGAGAGGAAGAGGAAGGAAGAAAGAGAGAGGAGAGAGAGGGAAGGGCCCCGTTCTTTTATAGGGTGACCCAGGGACATGCGCAGATAGCTTAGGTGTCTTCAGAACTGCCTGATAACTGGCCTATCAGGTCCCTTGAAGCTGGCCATAGAAGTGCCTGCTTACTGATCCCAACAGTTCCCCTTTCTCCACATCCTCTCCAGCATGTGTTGTCACTTGAGTTTTGATTTTAGCCACTTTGATGGGTGTAAGGTGAAATCTCAGGTTTGTTTTGATTTGCCTTTCTCTGATGACTCAGGACATTGAGCATTTCTTTAAGTGTTTCTCTGCCAGTTGATATTCCTCTATTGAGAATTCTGTTTATCTCTGTAATGCATTTTTTAATTGGATTACTTGCTTTGTTGCTATTTAACTTCTTGAGTTCCTAATGTATTCTGGATATTAGTCCTCTGTCAAATAAAGAGTTGGTGAAGATCCTTTCCCAATTTGTAGTCTGTCGTTTTGTTCTGACAACAGTGTCCTTTCCTTCACAGAAGTTTTTCTGTTTCATGAGGTCCCATTTATTATTGATCATAGGGCCTGTGCTGTTGGTGTTCTGTTCAGGAAGTGTTCTACTGTGTCAATGAGGTCAAGGCTCTTCCCCACTTTTTCTTCCAACATATTTAGTATATCTGCTTTTATGTTGAGGTCTTTGATCCACTTAAATATGGATCTATTTGCATTTTTCTACATGTAGAGATCCAGTTTAGACCAGCACCATCAATTGAAGATGCTGTCTTTTTTTCCATTGTATGGTTTTGGCTTCTTTGTCAAATATCAGTTATCTGTAGACATGTGGGTTTATTTCTGGGTCTTTGATCCACTTAGACTTTAATTTTGTGCAGAGTGATAAATATGGATCTATTTTCATTTTTCTACATGTAGAAAAATACCACTCTTAGGCAATATATCTAAAACATGCTCAAATATACAACAAAGACATTTGCTCAACCATGTTCATAGCGGCTCTGTTCGTAATAATCAGAACATGGAAACAACCTAGATGTTCCTCAATGGAGGAATGGATACAGAAATTGTGGTACATTTATACAATGGAATACTACTCAGCTATTAAAAATACAGAAATCATGAAATTTGCAGGCAAACGGTGGGAACTAGAAAAGATCATCTTGAGGGAGGTAAACCAGAAGCAGAAAGCATACATGGTATATACTCACCTGTAGGTGGATATTAGCCATATAATATAGGATAAACATACTAAAATCTATACTCCTAAACAACAAGGAAAACCCTAGGGAATATGCTCAATTCTCATTCAAAAGGACAAGTGGGATAGATGTTGGATGCAGGAGAAGACAAGGAACAGGACAGGAGCCAACCACAGTTGGCCTCTGAAAGACTCAACTGATTGAGGCAGAGGCTGAGACTCATAAACAAGTTTTGGGCAGAATCCATGGAATCTTATGAAAGAAAGGGAAGATAGAAAGACCTGGAGGGGACAGGAGCTCTGAAAGGAGACTAACAGAGCCATAAAAAGTGAGCCCTGGGGGGCACTGAAGAGAATGATACCCCAGCCAAGGACAATGCATGGAGAGGACCTAACACCCATGCTCAAATGTAGCCCATAGACTCAGTCTCCAAGTGGGGTCTCTAGTAAGAAGAGCAGAGATTCGCTCTGGTATGAACTCAATGACTGGCTCTCTGATCACCTCCCCCTGGGGGGGTGCAGCCTTGTCTGTCCACAGAGGAAGAAAATGCACCAAGTCCTGATGAGACCTGATAAGGTAGGGTTAAATAGAAGGGGAGGAAGACCTCACCTATCAGTGGACTAGGAGAGAATATGAGAAGAGGAGGGACAGAGGGTGGGGTTGGGAGGAGATGAGGGAGGGGCCCACAGCCAGATACAAATTGCATAAATTGTAATAGATGATAATAATTTTAAAAATATGAAAATGGTGGCTTTTCATTACCTAAAGTGTGATATTTCTGAATGTGACAGATTTTGCTCACCTCCTTCAAATAAAACGCCAATGCCTATCCTGATCACTCTCAACAAACTCTCCACATTCACCTTCGATAAGGTTTTAGGCACCCATGGGCTCTCAGAGAATATTTCCATGAAGCCATATGATATGAGTAGCTGCATATCAGTGCTAGGGCAACTCTCTAGTAAACCAAACATTCAGCTAATGTTAACAACCTGAATCTTTGGCTGACTTTTAGATCCTTCAGTTTGAGGGGGAAAGTACGTATCTGGCTTTAATACTTCATGCTGTCCTTTCTATCTGAAAATAATACTTAATCCTATGCAGCACATTGGGAAGGCAGTGTATCACAATACAAAGTTACTCTGTAAATAAGTTATCCGATTCCTCGGGTAATCAACCTAGAATTTAATTAACAGCATAGCTGTGCTAGGTTAATGATGTACCATAAACTAGTCAGTCATTCTGTCTAGTGGCTGGTGTGCAAATAAGCCTTCTATTTACTACTCTGCCAACATGAGGGAATTGTGAAAAATAGAACTGATATCATTATCTTTGCTAAAAAACATCCCTTAACACCTTCAAAGTAATATCAAACTTACAAAAACATCTCTTTCTGTATCCAATGAGCTTTTTGGTAGTTTGGCTAAGGCTCATCACTATAGAGACCATAGTGCCACATCACCAAGGAGACAAAATAACACAGCCTCAAAATACATCATTCACAGCACGGTAGCAACAAAGGAACAGGGAATACACAATTTTCTTTGTATACTTTCACATCATATGCCAGAATTTGAAAGAACAAGTAGGCAGAAAAATCAATAGAAATGTGGAATACTTAGTCCTATCAGCCATTTTGAGCTAATCAATGTTTCTAGAACACTCTGTCAGGGCAGAGCAGAACTCAGAGAATCTTCATCAAGATAAAGCAGATTGTAGGCCATAAAAAATAAATCATAATACATTAAAAAAATTGAAATCATACATAGTATGGAGTTAAAGTTAGTAGACAACAAAAATGTGACTGGAAAATCTACAAATATCTAGAAATCGAATAGCTCATTCTTAAGGTCTCAAAGATATTACAAAAAAGAAAGCTAGAAAGTAAAATAAACTGCCAGGGTATGGAGAAAGAAGATCCAGGCAGTCCTGATGAGACTTAACAAGCTATATGCAGATGGCAATAGTGGAGAACTCCCCTTTTCAGTGAACTAGGGGAAGGGAATAGTGGGAAGAGGGAGTGAGGGTGGGACTGGGGGTGAGTTGAGGGAGGGGGCTTCAATTGGGTTATACAATGAATAAATTGTGAAGAAAAAAGTAAAAATTAAAAATAAAAAAATAAAAAAAGGAAATTTGTTACTCCAACACTTACGTTGAAAACAGAGTTCTAAAATCAGTGAACCAATAAATTTGTTATATAAGTGTATATTTATACAGTGAAATGTTATACAGTAAAAAAAAACCCAAAGTACTGAGTCAGACAAGTATTGATTAAATAAATCTAAGTTATGCCAATTAAAAGAAACCAGATGCATACACTGTAATTACATTTATGTGAAAATTTTGTAAGACAAATATATTCTAGAGATAGAAAGCTGAGCCGTGACCAGCTGAATTGTTGAGAAACAGTTAGTTGTTTAGGATGACAGAAGTTTTCTTGTGGTATAGCTATATGTAGCTTATGTCTTTGTTGCAGCTTAAAAATCATAGAAATAGTCCTTTTTTCTACAGAACTTGTGTTTCAATGAAGTTTCTTCTAGTAATGTATATGCATATGTTTGAGCCTTATGATTTTCTAAGAGCTCTGGGAAACAGTATATATAGATGTTTATGTGTGTTCAATGGTACAGAAAAATATAAGACCAAGAGAATAACCAAAGGTCAAGTTTTATATTAATGATCTCAATGAGGGTAAAAATGCCATTTGGTGGTAAAGATTTATGCGACTCTTCATACAAAAAGAAAAAAGGAATTTGACTTAAAATTTTAGAAGACAAAGTGAAAACTTGATGCAATCCATGAAAATAGTCAGATATCACACTAGGTTTCTTATAGTAACTTTCTCAAGCTACATGCATTTTTGGAAATCACTTTATTGTTTCATAAAACATGCAATAAATCAAACTTAATGTGAGCTCGTAATCTAGACAGTTTGATTAAAATTTATTCTTTAATATTTTGTTAGGTCATTTCCTCTAGTAACACTTTAGGGAAACCTCAAATAGTGTTACTCTCTCCCGAACATGAGGCTCATCTGGCCAGATAAGAACTGTACATACCACAAGGAAGGGGAGCTTTACGTGTGTATTGGTTCATTTCTATTTTGTGTTTAAATATAATATTCCAATTTCTCCACAAGCGTGTTCCAGGTAATATAAAAACATGTAAGACACATAAATGTGAAAAGTAGCAGCTTGCTTGTGACCCCAGCTCAGATAACACACACATTATCTCTTACATTTCCAAACAAGCAAGATGACATGTCTTTTCCATTAAGCAAAACACAAATTCCTGGTCTAGTGCATAAAGAAATTTCATTTGTTAACCCAAACCCAGAAATTTCTCTATCTAATATACAAATTTCAGCAAAATAAAAATGTACTTTGGCAATTTTTTTTTTTTTTTGTACATGGTTTGTAAAATGCCTTCTGTTTCACTCCAGGGTATGTGATGATACCCCCACGTGCTTAGGGGAAATACAAAGCCCATTCCTGTGCCATGAAAGTGACTCACCCTGGAGTTATACTGACTTGTATCCTTCCTCCACAACTCAAGGCTTCCCATCCCAGATCCAGGAACCAGAATCATGGTACAGTGTCCAAATCCTAATTTGAGAGATTATATCATATTTCTTATTGCTAGAGCCTATAAAATTGCATTTCATGCAACTTCCTCATAAGACTCTCTCCATGGTTTTCTGAGCCTGTCACCTTTTCTGAATCTTGCCAAGTTACCTGTGGCAATTAGGTACTATCACAAATTCCCGCCTATAGCCTAAAATGACAAATATGGATAACATAAATAGTTACAATTAATGGATTGTGATGAGTAGTGAAGAACCACCTATCCACTAAAAAAAAAACCTTCTCCAAGACATTCACATAATTCTCTTATGCATTGCTTCTGTGGTTTTGATAGCATGTGGCTATGAATATCCTGTGGGAAGAAGTTTTGGTCATATAAATGGAAAGTTTATTGTGACAACCAGGAAAGGAAAAACTAAATACCATAAGCAAGTCATCTAACTGAGAGTGTGATGGGTCCAAAAGAAGTGCTCGCTCTTGTCTCAAGTTCAAAGGGGAAGTCAAAGAGAAGATTAGAAAACAAATGAACAGGTCCAAGCTAGGAACTGAGACAATCTTACAAGGTATCCTGTGAATTTTGATACTTATTTTTCTTGTGAAGAATGAAGTATATAATTGAGAAACCCTGCCTAAATGGCAGAGGCCAGAAATGCAGAAAGAATTTGGACTTGCGATTTATGTATGTAGGTCCATCATCTTTGTACTGTGACCACTGTGCCTTTACCTACTGTTTCCAAGGAAATGCCTCAATTTCTCTCCAGTAAAAAGAATACAAAAAACAAACAAACAAAAAAAAAAACATAAAGACCACAGTTGGTTAGAATTTAAGGTACTATTATTAAGGAATCTTAATGCAAATATAAAGCTTGCTATCATTTTACCTAATTTTTGTGTTATTTACTGCAAGTAAAAATATATTAACTAAATAAGATTCATAAACAAAAACTTACTTTATAAAATCATGTTTAATTAAAAAATATGTTATAAGGAGCATGAAGTTGGTTAAAAACATGTAGAGACATAATGATCTGACAAGTTTGGGGGGGGGGGGAAAGTCAGGTGTTCAAAGAACCTTTTTCCAGAATGGAAAGAAAAATTGAAAGGATAAAGAGGTCTCAAGAATATTGTGAGTCACATCCTGGGAACAACCCTCATTAAACATCCTAGCTGGCAGTCACCAATGCCTCTCTCATCATAGCTCAACTTCTCCAGGTCAAGGAGGTAGTGAAATCTTTCCTTCCCCAATGAGATCCTTGCCATGTTCCACAGCCTTGTAAAGCTCATTATCATCATTCACACTGTCTCTCTTGTCCCCTCTTTTAAGGGAACAATGCTTTTCTGCATGAATGTTCTCAGATGTTGCCTTCTTTGTCAGAGATCATCTTGGGTCCCCTGCCCACAAGTGCCTTTGTTTCATAATCCAAATGCCCATTTTGAGTGTACATCTCACAGAACTGTTCCTAAGTCTACTTCTCCCAATAAGGAAGAACAATTGGGAGGTAAAATGTATTGCTTACTTACCAACCACCCAGCACATGATAGGGATTCAGCAATCACATGTTAGCAGAAGAAACAGAGGTGCTGAGCATTTATTCAGAATTCAGATGTTAAAGAATGCCAATAGAAAAAACTGGTGTGGAAGTGGATCTGAGAGAGCTAACACCTTGCCTGTGAGTGCTCACTTTATAGTAAAGATATATAGACAGTCTGCAAAGCTCACCACCTTTGAGATCTGCAGACTGGTTAAGGGCCTGAGGAGAAGAAGGGAAGGTTGGCTTTCTGATCCAGGATTTCAACTTGAAGAAGTGAAGTCAGGATAGAGTACGAAGACAATGCCCCCTCATAGAAAGTATTTTCATCCTGATTAACAGGCAGGAAAGAACCCGTTCCGGGTAATCTCTGTCCTGTAGGGCAGGAGAAAGGGTCTGTCTATTTTAAACCAGTTGAAGAAACAAACTAAGATTCAGGAAAAATCTATCCAGGATGAAAGAATATATGCTTGCCTGGTTTCTCCTTGAGTCTCTCAGAACTGGGGAGTAATTCAGGGACCAAAACCCAAATACTGGTAGAAGTCATAAATGAACGATCACAGAAAAAACAACTCATGTGACAGATAGATGGAAGACTGTGGAATGTTGAAAATGGAGGTCATATCCTATATCAAGGCCCTGGTAACCTTTTACCCAAGGTCACCAGTTGTCCTCAGCTAACTTCCATGCAGGACTGGAAGCCCGTCAACACCAGACCCTTTGAATTTTTATGAGAAATAAAAATTTTGATTTTAATATGCATTCTCTAAATTTTAAAGGTAAAATTAATCTAACTATTTTAAATCATACTTGAGACGGTCTTGCTCAAGCCAAACAGTACACACATGAAGCCTGGATGTGGCGTTTGAAACATTGATTTCTACCAACTGCTGATTTGGGAAAATAAATAGGTACTAAGGCATCCCTCCGTGAGTCAGAAGGCAGAGGTAGTTCACTGTGACCAGGAGTTTCGTCTCAGTCTCAGGGTTACCTGGCTTGGGGCACAGTTCTGATGCCCTCGTGGTCCTGTCTACTTAAAATAGACTCCCCTTCTGACCAGGATCTGATCTTGTAAAGCAGAGAACTGGTGCCACATACTGGGAGTCCAGCAAAGGCTCTTTTTCATTGTACTCTGGTCAGACAAAAGCACACAAACACTAGCTGGGAGTGCATTCAGCTGGCTGTCCAGGGAAGAGCCCTGTTACAGAGACTTGCCACTGGTGGCTTCAGAGAACTGAAAATCAAGCTGGCGTGTGCTTCTCTAAAAATGACACTGATTCCGTAACAAATTTCCTCTCAAGCACTTGGTAATGCAGTGACTCTAGGCTAGAGTTTCCCTAGATAATTCTCCCTCTTAGAAACATATTGCTATAAAGCTTCCCTGGGTAGTTGGGTAGCTGGCATTTCAGGGGACAATGTAAGGGGCAAAGCAGCACCTGAGCAAGCAGATGACCTCCAAGCTTCACAGCTTTCCACAGCTGGCTGGCATTAGGCTGAATTATTGTTTGCTAATCTTATTTACTTGTTTCTGTTTGTTTGTTTACCCACCAGGCAAGGTCTTGATACATAGCCCAAACTAGCTTCAAACTCACAGACCTCCTAACTTCTGACTGCTGGACAGCAAGTATGCACCACTACTCTGTGTCTTCAAGTCATTTTTTCAAAAATAAGACTTTTATATGAGCCTCAGAAGATCACAGCTGAAATGGTTTACAATCCATTTTAACTCATTTTTCCTTCGCATAATATGAAAGGAGGGAGCCAGTTTCCCTGGTTTACTGGAGAAACAGTCCAAGGTTTTCCACAGCAGAAGAGGAGCTGATTTCACTGCAGAGAGCTATTGTAAGCTTCAGAGCTTTGGCCCAAAAGGTTTTGCTACCTCCTAAAATCCTGTCATGCAAAAAGTAGAAATATATTTCAGAGCAGCTCAGGAGTTTCTGCAGAACTTGGATCATTATCACCTGCAAGATCAGCTGCCTCTAGCTCTTTTACCTGTGATCAGCCTTCAGCACTGAACACTGTACCAGCCGCATGTTTAAAAGTAAATTCTTCAACAGAAGATTAGGAATCAGTCAGGACTGACTGCCACTTGTGAATGTAGTGTGTGTGTGTGTGTGTGTGTGTGAGAGAGAGAGAGAGAGAGAGAGAGAGAGAGAGAGAGAGAGAGAGAGCTCTCATTAAGGGACGATCTATGATTTGACAGCCTCTCCGCTGTGCCTGCTGCTGCTTCTGTTTCTGCGGCTGTATGGTCTGTCATGAGTTGAAAAGGGATGTGAGGGTTCAGAGAAACTGCCGCTGTGAAGACAGAGCCTCTACGAAGTGATCTGCCTGCCAGACAGACTATACAAGGTTTTTCTGCAGGATTGGAAACTTGGACCTATTACCACTTCATTTACCCAGAGAGGCAGGCAGCGCGACAGAGTGAAAAGGTAAGAGCAGAAACTGTCTTCTATTAGCGCGGGGACTTGGAGCATGGGGAAGTTAGGCGCAAAGGCTTGCCATTTTTCACTCTTAAGAGCCAGAGGCAATAGCTAAATTCCTACTAGGTTTGGCCATTGCACCTTTTCTCTTTTTTCACTGCTATCTTTTTCTTCTTCATTGTACTTTTCAGGAGCATGTGAGAGGTTTCTTTGTATTTATTTTTGTAGCTTGCATTTTTTTTAAGTTTGGAATTTTTTATTTGTTGTTATTGTTTTTCCAACTGGACCCAGTTTTAAAACAGGAGCCTTCTCTGCTTCTTTTTTCTTAAGATTTTTTTTCCTTGTGAAGAGAGATTTAACTTGCCCCTTTTAATGTGATGTGGGCAAAACAATTACTTCATTTTGCTTGGGACTGAAAAAAAAAAGTGTTCAGAAGTACATTGGAGAAGCTCAGTGGTGTAAATAGAGGAAATGAGTTGCCTGTGAGTGTGGCTTGATCAAAAATGGTGGCATTGTGAGTGAACACGTGTGTGACTCTTCACAGGGGAAAATACTACTGCAAGAAGGGTGAAGGCAGGAGAGATGTTTTAAAGAGTGTCTCTGTCAGAGAAACTTCCAGCCACTGAAGATGGAGAATGAAACACTGAGTGAACTGAACCAAACCGAGCTTCAGCCAAAAGCAGCAGTGGCCCTCGAGTACCAGGTGGTCACCATCTTACTTGTGCTCATTATCTGTGGACTGGGCATTGTGGGCAACATCATGGTAGTCCTGGTGGTCATGCGAACCAAGCACATGAGAACCCCTACAAACTGCTACCTGGTGAGTTTGGCTGTGGCAGATCTCATGGTCCTGGTAGCTGCCGGCCTCCCCAACATAACGGACAGCATCTACGGTTCCTGGGTCTATGGCTATGCAGGGTGCCTCTGCATTACTTATCTGCAGTACTTGGGAATTAATGCATCCTCGTGTTCAATAACAGCCTTCACCATTGAGAGGTACATAGCAATCTGTCACCCCATCAAAGCCCAGTTTCTCTGCACATTTTCAAGAGCCAAAAAAATCATTATCTTTGTCTGGACCTTCACATCCATTTACTGTATGCTCTGGTTTTTCCTTCTGGATCTCAATATTAGCACCTACAAAGATGCTATTGTGGTATCCTGTGGCTACAAGATCTCCAGGAATTACTACTCACCCATTTACCTAATGGACTTTGGTGTCTTTTATGTTGTGCCAATGATCCTGGCCACTGTGCTTTATGGATTTATAGCCAGAATCCTCTTCTTAAACCCCATTCCCTCAGACCCCAAAGAAAACTCTAAAATGTGGAAAAGTGACTCGACCCAACAGAACAAGAATTTGAATTTAAATGCCGCTAACAGATGTTTCAACAGCACTGTATCTTCTAGGAAGCAGGTAAGCAAAGCTAAACTTCCAAGTCAAGGGAGGAGATGTGAAATAGAGTTTTTGTGAAATAGGATCAACTTTGTCCTACTTAGCTAGTGGCAAAACCAAAATACAATCATGCAAATGTTTCACAGTATAAGCTTCTGCTTTGCATTTTAAACACACCTCTGGATCAACTGAAGATCTAAAAATAAATGGAGGGATTGGATAGCACTTTAGCAGGAAAGAATTCCCTATTAAGATATTGGGAACTGTAGAAAGAACTCCAGAAATCCGGATTTAAAACACTTGCACCTCCCTCAAAATACTATCCAAACATTCAGAAAACTCATGGGGAAAGTTCTATTGCATGACGAAGAATTACCTTTCAGGAACTGTACTACACACTTACCAAGAGAATTTGAGAATAAATCAGTGAGTCAAAATAATGAAACTTCTCTTACAATATGTAGTTACACACAACCAATTCCCACAAAAGACAGGTAATTTGCCTTTTTCAGGTGATCTTGATGAGAGGTGATCCTCTAATCCTTTTCCCTAGCTCTTTCCAAGTTGTCTTAGCATGCAAAAGCTGGGAATACATTTTCCTCAGGGGGAAAAAAAAGGATTTCAAAAGAATGGCCAACATCAAGATGAATCAGTTATAAGCAATTTTAATGTAGGCTTTCTAGCTTAGAAACTGGAACTCTTTTATGCCTCCAGATAGCCTATTGTACATGTGGCTACAGTGGAATGAAGGTCTTATTAGTGATTAAAGCATCTTCTTTATAAGATAATGTAAAAATGGGAGGCTCTATGACAGATACTCATCTGTTTGTGTCTATACAACTGTCCTGGGATACTTATGAGCCTAGCTCTCAGTTCTTTCTCCTTCTCTATTGAATGTAATGAATACAAAGTGAATATTTATTCTCATAACGAAAAGAGAAATCATGTAATCAACAATTTTGTTTCTTTCAAATAACTTGAGTTTTCTTTTATCTTTTTGTGCAAGGAAAACAGCTAATTCTATTTGTGTAGGTAGAAAACTGAGTATGCTTTTAGAGGCATATATGTAGGTCAAACATACTATAGTTTCTTAAACTCTATGTTACCTAATATGTTATGAATTGTGATTGGATAAATATACACACATGTTTACATGCACACAGGAGAACAAACTTACAAAAGTGAACATGCTTGCAACAGTGAATGATCTGCAAGTAAAGAGAATGTATGCAGCATTTTAAATGATATGAGACACTTGATTTACAAGGAATTTATTATGAAGACAGAAGGGAGCACATGAGTGACTACTACCAAGTCTTTGCTTCTGTACACAGCACTGCTACATAATATAAGGTGTAGCTGGTCATTACCCAAAGCTTGATTTATAAAAATGGAGAAAGATACACTGGCCATCTGCCAAGACAAATACTAACAAATACGATAAGACAAAAAAAGACTATGTACATCTTATTAGGGACCAAACATGAGTTAATAGCAGCAGCAAGGTAGGCAGGTCAGTTAGAAGATGTGTTCCTTATGTTCCCATTTATATTCTTGTTATAATTTTTTAAAGCTTGTTTGTCTGGCCTAATGTCCTTTCTATCAGTTATAGCTGTTAGCACCTCTCTGCATTAATACTGTGCTTTAGATGGCTAATTATGTTACATGTTCACAGTCTTTCCAAAGACTATCAGTGATGAGCATGTAAGAGCAATGTACAGTGTTTAGGCACGAGAAACTCAGCTCTGGATGAGGAAGATTTGAAGGTTCAGAAACAGGGGAAGGGGGCAGAAAGTTAGTTGCTGGTCATACAAGCATAAATAAGATCCTCTGGAGTAGAGGTTCTCACCCTTCCTAATTCTGTGCCTTTTAATACACTTTCTTACGTGTATTCTTATTTTATGGGGACCCCACCATAACATTGTAACTGTGATTTTGCTCGTGTTATTAATCATAATGTAAATATCTTTGTTTTCCAATGATCTTAGAGGACCCCTGTGAAGGAGACTTTTGGTCCCAAAGCAATTGTGCCCCAAGCGTTGAGAACCACTGCTCTAGAGGCAGCATTTAAAGCCATGTGAATGTGTGTGATGCACACGATGAGGAAAGAACCATTCAGTGTGGCAGCAGCCTCACATTTGGCTGGGCAGCGTCAGCCCCAGTGAATGGGATCACAGCTGTGAGTGGGCTCGTTTGTTCCAACGTTAGTGACCTGTGTTCTGGCTTTTTCGATTTTTTAAAAACCCTCTTAAGCACTCACTGGGTTCAAATCTTCAGGTCTTATAACCCAAGGGCTTTTAGTTTAATATTTCTCTCTGATTTTTTTTTCTTTTGGGCAAGTTTAATTTACATTTTAATAAATACATATCTTATCTGGGCCAGGTCCTTCTACCCAAGTTACTAAAATCAAATGTACATTTTCCAGCATTACATTTCTAAATAAAATAAAAGGAAAGATTATTTTTCTGTGAAAGACAAATATGATGTTTTTGGTTTTTGTTCACTTTTTACTTGTATCTCCAGTGTAAAAACTCTAGATCAGAAACTTTTTCTTTCAATTATTCAAAGATTTGATTATCTCAATCACCTGAAATGATATAAATTCAATTCAACTTTACTCCACGCTGTGGCTAGAAGTGGCTAGAGGGGCTGGCTGATTGAATCATCTTTGTTTTATAGGGGGTGGTGTGACTCTGGGAAGGATTTAAATGCTGTTATGTGCTACATTTCAGCTCTGTGATCCCTCAGCGTAGTACACGCAGTTCCTCTGCTCAGCACTGTGGAGAGAAGCCATCTCTCTCTATCACTGACGGTGCACTCCTGCATAATTTACTGAACTTTAATATGTCTGGACACACAGAATCTCTTTTTGGTAAAACTCTGTATTATCAAGGAACACGTTCCATTCAAATATTTACTTTCCATAGACTGCAGAGATATGCAGGACATTTTAGAGGCTGTGTTTCTGATTTTGTTTTCAGACACTCCACTTAGCAATTTCTCTTGTCTTACTGTATAGGGAGAAGAAAAATCGTGCGACCCCATCCTAAGAAAAATTTCCAGGGAGTCTGTCCATGTTTTATTATAGGTTTGCTTGATTAATCCAGTCTCTGAAATACCAGCTGTTCCTTCTATAAAGTTCTTAAAACATCTTTGCTTTATTAGAAAAAAAAAGTTGAAAGCCCAAGAAACAAAACAAAGACAGCTTCCCTTTCTAAAGTAACACATGCTATCGATGATGATGGTGGTAATTACCATGCTATAAAAGTAACAGTGTCATGTGGGACACATGGGGAGTTAAGAACAAGGAAACAAGGACTCTCTCTTTTGAAGGCCACCACCGTCAGGTTCTTATATTTCTTTCCTTTTACTTTAATTAGATTAGCTTAAGTTAGTATACCCACTATACTATTTATGCTTGCTTCTCACTTTTACTCCCAAAATATTAAAAGTAATATCCTCAAAGAGAACACAAAACATAAAACTAATCACAGGTTAACCAATTTTTCTAAGCCCGTTTTCTTATCAATAAAATGGGTATAACAATTCACTTGTACAGTCATTGCTGAAATTAAATGAGATACATCAGAGAAAATTCATATTTGCTGTCTCCCCCCCCACCTGTGAGCTGCTTCTCAGGAATCCTCCTTGTCCCTTCCTAATCCACTCTGAACCAGCCATAGACATTCGGGGTGCTCAAGGAAATAGAGGCATCTCCTCTCTTCTCCTCCTGCCTTCCCCTAGTCTTTCTCTAATGTTACCCACCACTTTCTGAGTGTGTGTGTGTAGTAGTATATAAATATGTGCATATGTGAATTGATATATAAAACTGTAGATGTGTGTGGTGGTATGTAAATATATAAACATGTGTGTGTATGTGTGTGGTGGTACACTCATTACCAACTGAGTCATATTTCTAGCCCACTGTATTCTCTTTAAAGAAACCACAAGGAAGACATGAGAAGTTATAGGCATGGTAACATGGAAGGTTCATGCTTGTGTGTGAATGTAAATAAATATGTACATGCTTGTGTTTTCATGTGTGTATGTATGTGTGTGTAGTGGCATATAAATGTGTACATGAATGTATGTGCAAAGGCCAAAGATAGACAAAGGATATCTTCTTCAGATGCTCTTTGTCTTAGTCTTTAGACAGGTGGTGTCCCTAAGGAAGCACAGCCTTTTTTGTCTAGACTAGCTGGCCAATGAGCATCCAGGGGTCGCTGTCCTAGCACTTACAGTGTTGTCGTTATAACACAAGCAACACTACACACGAGTGCAGGAGATCTGAACTCTGGTTTTCATATTTTTGCAGTGCACTCTAATAACGGAGTCCCTTTCTAGCCCAGTATTTTCTCTTTAAAGAAACCACAAGCCATGGTAACATGGAAGGTGGGAGGGCACAAGGCCTCAACTCCAAACAAAGAACTACAGGCAATTAAGGGATGTTGAAAGCAGGAAAAATAGTCTTCTCCAGAAAAGAATACAATAGTTAGTTCTCTAATACCAAATGACAGGCCTGACGTCATGTAAGTAACATCATACAGACTAAGGCAGATTGTATTTATATGTTTAGGAATACTCAGACAACAACAACAATTAAAGAAAAGGAGGCCAGACATTCGAAAGACAGCAAGGTAAGGATACATGGAAGAGATTGGAAGGAGGAAAGAGAAGGGAGAAAAGTACATAATTACAACCTCAAAAATGGCGTGTGTGTGTGTGTGTGTGTGTGTGTGTTTTAAAGAAAGAAACAACCTTGAACAAAGCACACACACACACACACACACAAAAGTCCAGTGTGGCAATGCAACCCTACAATATCTGCATTTGAAAGGTGTGGCAGGAAGACAAGTTCATGGCGAGCCCATGGAGTGGTAGGTTGGAAGTTCAGGGACTCTATTTAAAATAAATAAACAAACAAAAACAGAGGAAGGAGTGCAGAGGCCTAACAGTGGAATGCCCTCGTTGTTGGGAACACAAAGAAGGTTCTTAAGTTTCATGACTCATTCAGCTGGCAACTGCATGCACATTTTAGAGAACAAGCCCCCCTCCCCCTACTTCAATATCCAGTTCAGCATAATGTAGCCCTCCCCCTCCCACCCAGGAATTTAACGAACGAATGGCTTTACAATGCAATGAGTATTGAGCTTTCCAGCACTGAGCTTTTATTAAACTTTTCCCAAGTTTTCTGGGGCTGTTACATAGGCTTTCCTGTTTAATTGTTTTATTTCTTTTAATCATATGGACTCAACTATGTTCATACTAATATAAAAAAAATCTTTAATTTGCAAAAAAAAAAAAAAAGTAGTTTTTACTTAACACGCATATAGCTAAGTGTGTCGCTTTGATTTTACTTTTAAAGAATAACTTCCCCCCTGGAGGTGGTGGTACATGATTTTAATCCCAGTACTGGGTAGGCAGAGGCAGATGGATCTGTGAGTTCGAGACCAGCCTGGTCATGAGAGTGAGTTCCAGGACAGCTAAGGCTACATAGAGAAATTATGTCTCAAATAAACAAACAAAAAAAATTATCTTCCCATTTCATGATTCATTTAGTGTTTCAAAGACATTTCCCATAAATGCTCTAAATCACAACCTCTACAGCTGTGTGCTTTCTGTCCTTCAACCTAGATGAGTACACCCTGTTTGTTTGTAATTTTAGATTTGCAGCTTTGAGCCAAGATTTTATCATTAAGTACATATTCTTATATGTCTGCAAAAAATAAAAAAAACTTGTTCCACTGAGAATTCTCCATTTGGCTGATATAGCAAAAAAATAATCTTAAAATTGGCTATTCTTAAGAATCATACTCATCTATACAGTTCCTTGTGATATATTTTCAGGAAGATATAGACTATTCTATAACAAATTCTTAGTCTTGTTGGATTTTTAATATGAGGGAAAATTATGGTTGAGATGTAATATATATGAAAAGAAAAAAAAAACAAATGCCATTATCTTACTATGATTAAAAATTTCAATCTCCCTCCCCCCTTCACTTTTTCTCAGAAAAGGGGTGCTCCCTTTCCCATCTACCCCAGCTCATCAAGTTGCATCAGAACTAAACATGTCCTCTTCCCCTGTGGCCTGTCGAGGCAGTCCTGCCAGGGGTAAGTGATCTAAAAGCTGTGTCCAATGAAGTCCTCACTTCCCTTACTAGAGGACCCAACTGAAGTCTAAGCTGCCCATCTGCTACGTCTTAGTAGAGGGCCCAGGTACAGTTCATGCATGGTCCTTAATTGATGCTTCAGTCTCAGCAAGCCACTCTGGGCCCTGGTTAGTTGGCTGCTGTTTCTCTTATGGAGTTCCTGTCACTTATGGTTCCATTCTCTTCACCCACAACCAACCCGCTATTATCCAGCACTCCCTATTTATAGACCAATATTTGACTGTGAGTCTCAGCATCTGTTCTGAAGCACTGCTGGGTATGCCCTTTTCATTTTATTTTCTTTATAAGTCAGAGTCTGGCTGCTGCTGCATGTACACACACAGGTACAGGGCCATCCACTGGACTATGGGCAATGTAGAAGAGTTGGCACCCCTGAAGAAAACTGACTCTGTATCTCCCATTGGCCATCACCAACAGTTTTCACCTAGGGGTTGAGGTCATTTAACCCCTCCAGTATCCATGCTGAAATATTTAATTTTGTGCAGGTTTTAGATAGGCAGCCACAGCTGCTGTGGATTCATGAGTGTGATGATCCTAATATGCCCAGAAGAGAGTTTCAAACCAGCTCTCCAACAACTCTGGCTCTTAACAATCTTTCTTCTTTGATGTTCTCTGAGCCTTGGAAGAATAAAATGAAATGGCCATGCCATTTGGGGGCTAACCAGCCCTTAGTCACTAGTTAACTGCACTTTGAGTAGTTGTGAATCTCTGTGTTAACGTCTATCCACTGCAAGAAGCTTCTCTGAGGAGCAAGATTTGCACTAAGAATAGAAGTATTTACAAGACAGATTGACCTTATATCTATTATGTAATAAAATAACAGTAGAGTACCTGGCATTTTGTGCAACATCTGCAGAGAAGGCAGCAGTAAGGGGACAAGCTGAAACAGAAAGAAGATGGTTGAAAGGAAGAAATAGTAGGTGGAGACAGGGCACATTCAGGGAGAATTGTTTGGAATCATTGGCATGGGCGATGAACAAGGAAGATCTGGTGACGCTCTGACCTCCTTCCCTGGTCCTCACCATAGCCACTCCTGCAGATCTCCTCTGTTCTTTCCACAAACGTTCTTCTATTCTCATGCTTAAAGCCCTCACTTACAGGCCTTTAGTGTATAGCTGTAGAAAAGCCATCTCCTGATTCATATTGATGATTACTTTTTGGACAGCATAGATTTACATCAGATTCAAAAAGTCTGATTAACCTCTCTCTCCCCCTTTACAAACCCATTCCTCTTTCTTCCCTATTTTATGTTTCCAAGGTAGAAATCCAGGAGTCTGTCTAAGCATATTTTACTTCTATTACCCTTTAACCTAAATCTATGCAGTGGTGAAGATCGGATGTCTCTATGGCTAACTCTCACAGCTGACCCACTTCTCCCCCTACACTGCCACTGTTCAGGCTCATCGCCACTCACTGTTCTGTGTCAATACACACCTCACTAGTGTCTCTAACCTCCATTCCACTCCACCAACCACTCTGCACATTGCTGACTAAATAATCTATATCATGTAGAGCTACATTATCAAATATAGCTTTTAGGGTTCCCTGAAGCTTAACATTTAAACTACCTGGCATAACAAATAAAATCCTGGCACCTACCCATACTTTCAGCTTCATCTCCCATGGCTCTCTCAACTTACTCTTTATGCTCCAGCAGCCATGAATTCTTTTCAGGTCTCTGAGTATTCTCTGTTCTCAGCCAGAACATCCTTCATCTGGCAGTTTTCCAATTGTCTTTCAAATCTCAAATTAATCTCTCATGCATCCTGTAAGGTCCTTCCTAAAATTCTCAGGCAGAATTACACAGCGGATTCCCTAGCTAGTAGTACACATATAAGCATTTTTTCCTATGTTATTACAGTATTTTGCAAATATTTTTTATTTAGTAATTACTGCCATTCAGAA
Source organism: Meriones unguiculatus (assembly GCF_030254825.1). NCBI lineage: Eukaryota > Metazoa > Chordata > Mammalia > Rodentia > Muridae > Meriones > Meriones unguiculatus. The sequence continues at coordinate 56,892,430 of NC_083356.1, read as the reverse complement.
TTATTAATGTATATGTCTTCTATACCTTCAAATACCCTTAATGGCAAGCCCTTGCACCATGTACTATGCTCATAACTAAATGTAGAATGTGGTAGGTTTCCCAAGTATAAGGACACAGTGGGGTACTGCAGCCTGAGAGCACAAGCTTTGCAAGAGCAGATTGTCATTCCCACCCCTGCATCCAGTATCGTCACAACATTGCTTAAAATTCAACTTGTTTACTGTGACTTCACTATAGAAATCAATAAATGTAATGATAACATCCTTCTTCTTTACTTGAATAAGTGTGAAATGTTTACCAGCATATTTGAGTGCTTATACCTCAAAATCATCACTTTTCACATACAATATAAATAAAAGTATAAAAATATGTGATTATGCTGGTTCAGCTCTCAGTCATGACAACACTTTATTCTGCCCCATGAGAAAATACTGCCTGTGTGTGCCATACCCCTCTCTAATTATAAGTAAAATTTGCATCTCTCCTATTAAATCCTTCTTTAAATTTCAAAATAATACAAGTGGAAATAATCACCAGATGGTGATTAAGTTAGTAGGTAAGACCTTTTGAGGAAGATTTTTTTTCTACAATTCTGACAAGGTTAACTCAGAAACACTGAATACTCAGACAATAATTCACTTGGTAATACAAAATCCAGTTGCCTTTTCCTCCAGAGGCTTTAAAAATCCTCTGCTAAATGAAGGAGCTACTTTAACAGAAAGGACAAAGAGTAAAGCAATGGCAACCAAGGGAAAATAAACAATCTGAGCACCAGTAAAAAGACAGTAATAGATCCAGGTGAATGTCCCTGTGCGACTAATTTTCCTAAAATACTTTGCACACATCATGTCCTATAAAAAATATTTCCTGTCTCCTCTGACTGGCTTTGAAAAACCTCATCATGTTTTCTGGCTTTGCTGGTTTAATTCAGCAACCATTTATTGAGCACCAATTTCATGCCAGGCACCATTGTAGAGAAGCAATAACAGTCACTGTTGTATAGAACTTACTGTAAGATATAAAAGATTGACACTAATAACAAGGGAGAGGCAGGAGGTTAAGGTCTATAGTGTACAGAAGAGGCAACTAAAAAGGGGTGATTATGTCACTTAAGCCTGGATTGTAAGCCTTAGATGTGGTAAGTCATACTCCTGTTCTTAAAAATAAGCAAGTACCTGTCAAGCCAACACAAAGCTCTTTCATGGGAGCAGAAGTCATCTGTGTAACCAAGGTGCCTAGAATAAGACACTAGCAGATGTTTCTGCCATCTGAAGGCATCTAAACTTGGTCATAAAGCTGGGGAACAACTACAGCCCTTCCTAGTAATGACTATAGGAAATGGGACTTGGCATTTAGAACTTGGTTCTTAAAATTATGTGATCTATCCAGGAAGAATGAAGAAGCCAGAAATGAGGTTATTGCAATCCATCAAGAAGGATGTAAGAATTGAGGTAAGAAGCAATGGTTGAGGTGAGTAGGAAGGACTGCAGGTGAAAACACGTAAAACTAAAATCAGTAGAATTTAATAACGAAATTTCATGGGCAAGGATAAGAAAATCTTAGCTGGAATGCAGCTTTATTGTTACACATAGCAGAGAATGCACGTAGAAAAGCATTTTTTATCTGCATTTATTTCTTTACAGATCTAAATATATCAACACACACACACATACACACACACACACACACACACACACACACACCTTTCTTTATGTCTTGTAACTTCTCACTGACGTGATTCTGTACCTTTCCCTGTACATCCCTCTTAACTTTTACACTTCAATATGTTGCATTCAGGATGTCAGCTTAAGCTACGAGTAAATAAAAGGATTCTGTACACCAGAAATATACTTGGTGGCAGGGCAGCATGCGCTCTATGGCCAGAAAGCACAGTACAAATTGTGTTACTATCTTTATAATTTTGTTAAGTTAATTTTTATGACCTTTATGAGTGCACACGTGCGTGTTGGTCAGAGAAAAATTTGTATGAGTTGGCTCACTCCTTTGATCATTCATGTCCTAGGGACTGGATCCAAGTAGTCAGGCTGACAAGCTCCTTTACCCACTGAGTTATCAAGACAGCCCAATTTATTGTATTTCTTGACACATCAGTCTATCCATGCATAGACTAGGCTATTAACAGAAGTCATTCATTAGGTTGCCCTGAATTAATGCCTACTGTATCACAAGTCCTGAAAAACTGCCACTACATCTAAATTATGTATTTTTATTACTTCTTGAAGAAGTTTATTCAGTGTATTATGATCACATTCACCACCACCCCAACTCCTTTCAGATTGACCTCATTCCCTATCTACCGACTTTGTGTCTTTTCATCCTTTTTGTTTGTTTGTTTAACCCCATTAGGTACCATTTGTGCTGCCCATATACTCTTGGATGTGCAGCCATTCACTGGAGTGTACTCAAACTACCACAACTAGCAGTTATCAATTTCCTGTAGCTCCTCAACTAGAGATGAGACTACATGCCCTCCTCCATGCTGGGGTTTTGTTTGCCTTGAGCTTATATGTCAGGACCTCTGTGAGTTCTTATGTGAAACTTCCCTGCTGTATCCAGAAAACAGATTTCTCATAGTCATCCAACACTTTTGGCTCTTAAAATCTTTCTGTTCCCTCTTCTACAATGGTCCTTGAGCCATAGATGTCCCAGTTAGGGCTGATCACCCTGAAATCCCTTTTCCTCTGCACCTTGACCAGTTATGAGTTTCTGTGCTAATCATCATCTACTGCAGAAAGAATTTTCTCCAATGAGGCTTGAGAATTGCATTATATATGTGCATGACAATAAGTCAGTAGGAGTTAATTATTTTTTAGAATAATAGTAGTAGACTCTTTCATAGAACCTGTGATCTGTTCAGCAACAGGTTCTTGGTGCTGACAAAGTGCCAGGAATAAGTTTCCTCTTGTGGGGTGGGCCTAAAATCCAATTGGAAAGTGGTTGGTTACTCCCAAGATTTTTATGTTGCTGTTGGGACAGTGGTCCTGGCTTTCCAGGCTATTAATAATTGAAGCTCCCAGGGTTTACATCTGGGTAAGATTCATGATTACTTTTATTCTTTATTAATATGCATAGAACCTTCTAGTACTATGAAAGCTATCCAATAGAGATTTAGATTTCAGGTCAAGATACACACGTGTATATACTCACTCATATAGACATATAATATAGGATAAACCTACTAAAATCTGTACATCTAAAGAAACTAATCAGGAGAGAGGATCCTGACTAAAATGCTCAATCCCCATCCCGAAAGGCAAAGAGGATGGACATCAGAAGAAGAAGAAAATAGGAAACAACCTAGAAACCTGCCACAGAGGGCCTCTGAAAGGCTCTGCCCTGCAGACTATCAAAGCAGACACTGAGACTTATGGCCAATTGTTAGGCAGAGTGCATGTAATCTTATGTAAGAAGTGGGAAATAGTAAGATCTGGAGAGGACAGGAACCCCATAAGGAGAACAACATAACCAGAAAATTTGAACACAGGGGTCTTCCCAGAGACTCATACTCCAACCAAGTACCATGCATGCAGATAACCTAGAACGCCTGCACAGATGTAGTCCATGGCAGTTCAGTGTCCAAGTGGGTTACATAGTAATGGGAAGAGGGACTGCCTCTAACATAATCTGATTAGCCTGCTCTTTGATCACCTCCCCTTTGAGGGGAGAGCAGCCTTACCAGGCCACAGAAGATGACAATGCAGCCACTCCTGATGAGATCTGATAGACTAAGATTAGAAGAAAGGAAAGGAGGACCTCCCCTATCAGTGGACTTGGGAAAGCGACATGTGTGAAGAAGGGGGAGGGAGGGTGGGATCAGGACGGGAGGAGGGAGGGACTTATGGGGGGATACAAAGTGAATAAACTGTAATTAATAAAAATAAAAAAAGATTCCAGGTCAAGGTGTTGGAGAGTTGCTTCAGTATTTAAAATCAATGGTTGCTCTACCAGAGGAACCCAAATTCAATTCCCAGAATCCACACGGTGGCTCAACACAATCTGTAACTCTATTTCAGGGTATCTGAGGTTTTCTTCTGGTCTTTGTGTACAGCAAGCATCTATGTTATGCAGAGACTTTGATGAAAGAAGAGCAATTTTTAAAATCTTCCAGGTCATTACCAATTTGGTTTTTGCATTCTGCTCAAGTGTGTGGTGTCTTCAGCAATAGGCTCTTGCTGTCATTATCTGTAGAATAAACAAGAATATGGGCTGTACTGTTTGTGGGTCTTTAAGATCTCATTGGCCAACAACTCAAAAAGAGAAAACCCATGCCAGATGCTGGGGGTTTTATTTGCTAGGCTGTGGTGTCTAACGCAGACACTTATTCTTTTAAATATCACTTATTTACTCATTCATAAGATATCAAAACTATAGAGTGATATTTCTATGCTGTAGCCTACATACGGAACAGAATATAAAGAATACTAAAATCAGCACAGTATTCTTGAGCTCCTTTTATATTCTCAAAGAGAGGCACACCAAGTACACCTCTAAGACATATGCACAACAGAAGCGAAACATTCATGGACTTCATATTATGGGTTTTATACACATTTTGTGCTTTGAACAAACATATTAGCTCAGTAAATCTCCACAACAATCATGATGAGTATTGACTAGAAATGTTTAGTCACCTGCCCTAGATCACATCTCTAGTAATAAAGTAAGGGTTTGGGCATAATACTCCAAAATATAAGGGCAAGGGCAAAATTCAGTGATTAATTTGTTAGAAGTTGAATGAATTTCTTGGAGCTGGAAGTATGGAAGCCATGTGGAGGCTTGAGAAAACTGGTTTAAAGAATGAAAGAAGAAAAGTTAATTTCAAATAAAGGACAGAATGGGTGTGAAATTGTTATTATTAATACAGGAATAGAGGAGAGCCCACAATGAAGAACGCTCCTTCTGAAGAATGCTAACATATGGTCCAAATGTTCATTTTATAGAAACATGTGAACTAAATCAAGAAGACACAGAGAGTGAGGTTGGAACAGTAAGTCCAGAAAACATGATGCATTGAATAATGCTGAAAAAAAGCACTATTCTACAAATCGTGGCCACCTTACTCTTAGAGTTCCTTTCTAAATATGCCTACAGTGATCTCTGGCAATATTTTCAAGACTGTAATGATACTAATCTATAGATATAGATTTATCTCTCTCTATATATATTTTTTTCAAAACTGCCTCTTCTCCTGAAGTCACTCTTTACTCTGAAATGCACCAACTTTCAATTTCTCAAACTCTCCTTTCTATCGCAGTTGCCTTAATTCTGCTGTGAAGTTTTTCTCTATGTACCATAGGTGTGAGGTGGCTAGTCTCATCAAACTTGCAGAGGCTCACAAAGCAATCTCCCTGCCTCTAAGTTTCCTCTTCCAATTTAACTCAGAGTATTTCTAGATATTTTAAAATGCAAAGCCATTTACTCTTTAGCTTGATATTATCCAATATTTTTATTTGTTGTATATTGGAATCCCAAGTTACTATCACGGTATGTTGAGATTTATGAATATAGGAGAGGTCAGTGTGCTTATGCAGGCAGTGTGCTTAGCTTGGAAAATAACTGACACAGTGAGATCTGTGGTGTCATCATGAGACTGTGAACCCTAAGGGGAGGTAGCGCTGAGTACCCATGAAGTTCTGAAAATTATAAAGTGAGGTGACAAAAGGGGCTCAACAATAAGCAGGGCTGATACCCATCACACTTACTCTGATGACTTTCAGCTTGGATTGCTTATACTTTGCAAATACAGATAGCAGACAGGGTAGGAAAAAACAATGCCCTGATATATTTTATATTTTTATAAAATTTTTATTTTTTTAATATTAGTTACAGTTTATTAACTTTGTATCCCTGCTGTAGCCCACTCCCTCGTTCCCTCCCAATCCCACACTCCCTCCCTGCCCCTTTCCAAGTCCAGGACTATTTCTGACATGAACTTGATGGCTGGCTCTTTGACCTCCTCCCACCCCTGAGGCAGGAGCAGCTTTGCGAGGCCACAGAAGAGGACATTGCAGCCAGTCCTGAAGAAACCTGATAATCTAGGGTCAGATGGGAGGGGAGGAGGACCTCCCCTATCATTTTGTATTTTATCAAGAAAGATGAAAATAGGCTTAGAAGAACAATAAAAGTATAGGAGAAATATTTAACTAGAGGTCATAAAGTACCAGGATGAATCTCCAGGAATTTCTTTAAGAATCAATTAGATATCTCTCAGTGTTAAGAGCAATCAAACCAGATTTAAACCAACTGCAGTGTGAAGTGAAGGCCTATTCTGGATTAAGCATCATTTATTTAAGGTATTAAGTCTCATACACATTGTTTTGTGAGGGAGTAAACATGAGAAATAAAGAGCAGAAATACAAATCCTGGACAGGTGAACTTGCTCACATGTGATTTAATGATGATGATGGTGGTGGTGGTGATAAAACTACTATGCCAGGCACTTTGTTAGGCACCATGATGCAAATCTGAATGAGGCAACTTTTCTGCTCACAAGAAGTTTGCAATTTAATCATAAAAATAAGTAAAATAACTACATTGGTCAGTGTTCTGTTGCTGTGAAAGAACACCATGACCAAGGCGGCTCTTATAAAAGGAAGCATTTAATTGGAGCTTGCTTACAGTTTCAGAGAATTAGTCCATTTTCATCATGACAGAGGGCATAGCAGCGTACGGGTAGACATGATGCTGGAGGAAAAGCTAAGAGTCCTATATCTGAATCTACAAGCAGAAAGAAGAGTCATAGGCCTGTCTTGATCTTTTGAAAGGTCACAGCCCACCTCTAGTGACACACTTTCTCTAACCAGACCACAGTTACTAATCCCTCCCAAGCATTATCACTTCCTGATGACTAAGCATGTAAACAAATGAGCCTATGGGGGCTGTTCTTATTCCAAGCACTGTAATAACTAAATTCACAAAACAATGAGTTATGACAGTAAGCCTCAAGTTTTAGCGGCTGGGAAGAGGTAGGCAACCAAGGATATGTGTGGAAACTAGGACTCTTAAGTTAAGCCTTTTTAGTGAGTAGACATTTGTGGACAGAATGGAAAAAATAAAGGTTTCGGCAAAGGAGACTATATACAAGAATTCCTCAAAGAATAACCCTGTCAGGGAACTACCAGTGGCTCCTTTAGATCAGTGAAGAATAAAGGGATGGGGAGAGATCCCTCAATTTAGCATATTGAAGGGGCTGGACAAGATATAAAGGCTAGGAAAAATCACCAACAGATTGCAAGGCAAAAAAAAAAAAAAAAAAAGATGATGCAGCAAGATCTGTTAATATCATCCTATCTTCAATATAGGAAAATAATTAAAAGCCAGTGTCAAAGACATTAGTTAGGAGATATCTGTAGCAATGTGAGTCATCACACAAAGAGGTACTCAAATGAGATAAGTGGAAGTGAGGATGGAAGGACATCAGTCCATTTGGAATAGAATTAATGGAATAGTGTGAATAGATTGGTAGAAAATGAAAGAAAAAGTTCAAAGGTAATACTTGGACTATTGGGAAAGAAAATGGTATGGCATTTGTGTGCAAGAATTGTAGAATATTATAACACTGTGTCAGAGCCGAGGTTGGCTCCTCCAATGTTATGTGATCCACTTAATTTACACTCTTCAGCCTCAGTTTGTACATTTTGTCCAAGAGATGATAATCGTAATGCCTTTGTTCAAAAGTAATTAAATTTAGTAAAAAAAAAAAAAATTGGGGAGCCAAGATGGCGGCACCAGGAGAGCACTGTGACTGAGAAGAGGGACTGCACTCTCCATGCAGGGACCAGGAGACTGAACTCTGGGCCCTAAAACTACAGCAATTGTGTTTCCCAGGTGAGGGGAGGCTCCCACAGCGTGGGAATCGGTCGGGTCCACTCTCAGCTGCCCACCCAGAACCCAGAAGAAATCCTGGGTAATGCGGGCTTTGGGTCTCCGGGCTGGAGCCGCAAGCCTGTGTGTCCCGAGCACTTTCCCAGGCTGATCGGAGGGCACAAGGGTGCCTGAGACTGGGAGTCCCAGTCGCAGGAAAACCCCACAGGGAAGCAAAGTTGTGAGTCTGATCACAGGTCACCCAGTCTTTCCCTGGAAGGTCTCGCAGACCACGGGTACCTGCCGCCATCACAACTGAGCTCCCACGGTGTAGAGAGCTCAGTTCACCAGCTCACCAGTACAGACAAGCTGCACACCCCAGTGTAAAAGAGACTGGGAAATCCCTGTCCGGAGAGGGACCCACAGGGAAGGAAGAAACCGGGCTGCTTGGGTCATCTGAGCAGCTGCATGCCCAGCTCACCAGTACAGATGAGCTGCGCACCCCAGTGCAAAAGATACCGGGAACCCTGAGATCAACCCCCAGATACTGCTCCAAGGGGCAACCAGTTATCCCTAACAAAACCGACCAAACCATGGGACACACAGGTTACAGCAGCTGATCACTAAATTTACAGCAAGAAACCCAGAAGGAGGGCAGCTGTCTCCAGGACTTCTCCCAGTGAGAGGAGAGCCCTCTTGACTAATTAGGACCACAGTTACCACCCAGGTCTCTATGCCTGAGGTGAGCTGTAGCAACTCCTGAAAAACACTGGACATCCAGTGACTATACCAAAAAGCTGAGAAGGCTTCCTTCAGGAAAAACCATCTTCCTGCCAAAGGGATTCTCTCCACTACAAGAGCCCAGGAACAACCAGAAACTAAATTTAAACAACTGAGATAGCCCAATGGGGAGAGGACAGTGTAAAAGTTCAACCAACAAAAGCCAGAGTAACATGGCATCTCCAGAACCCAGTTATCCAGGGGCAAATAGCCCTGGACACCCCAGCATAATTGAAATTCAAGGAAATGACCTAACATCTATGCTCATGAAGAAGATAACAGAGGAAACAAAATACAAAAAGAAATAGAGGAAGCTGCAGCCAAACAGTTTGTGGCCTTTAGAGAGGAAATGCTTAAATCACTGAATGAAATAAAAGAAACAGAGGATTGTTCAAACAAACAGCTGAAGGAATTGATGAAAAAACATGAAAATACAGTCAGACAGGTGAAGGAAACCAACAAAATAGCTCAAGACATGACTATAGAATTGGAAAAATTAAAAAAAAAAAACACAAATGGAAGAAATGGTGGAGAGAAAACTTAGGGAAGAAAGCAGGAACTACAGAGGTTAGCATAACCAATAGGCTACAAGAAATGGAAGAAAGAATCTCAGGTGTGGAAGATACAATGGAAGAAATCGTTGTATCTGTCAAAGAGAATGTTAAATGCAAAAAATTTCTGACACAGACCGTGCAAGAAATCCAAGACAACATAAAAAGACAAAACCTAAGAATAATAGGAATAGAGGAAAAAGAAGACTCCCTTCTCCAAGGCCCAGAAAATGTTTTCAACAAAATCATTGAAGAAAATTTCTTCAACTAGAAGGAGAGGCCAATAAGAATACAAGAGGCCTATAGAACACCCAATAAATTAGACCAGAAAAGAAAATCCTCCCGCCACATAATAATCAAAACAGTAAGTATACAGAACAAAGAAAAAATACTAAAAGCTGCAAGAGAAAAAGGCCAAGTAACATATAATGGCAAACCCATTAGAATCACACCTGACTTTTCAACAGAGACTATGAAAGCCAGAGGGCCTGGACAGATATCATGCAGACCCTAAGAGAACACAGATGTCAGCCCAGGCTACTATACCCTGCAAAACTCTCAGTCCTCATAGATGGAGAAAACAAGATATTCAATAACAAAAACAAATTTCAACAATACCTACAAACAAATCCAGCATTACAGAAGACACTAGAAGGGAAAATACAACCCAAGAAAACTAGCTACATCCAAGAAAACACAGGAAATAAATAACCCCACTACAGTAAAACAAAAAGCAACCAAGCACACAACCGTATGACCACAGCCAACATCAAATTCAAAGCAACTAACAGCCACTGGTCATTAATCTCTCTCAATATTAATGGACTTAATTCTCCAATAAAAAGACACAGACTAACAGAATGGATGCGTAAACAAAACCCAGCAATCTGTTGTATACAAGAAACACACCTAAGTCACAAAGATAGACATTACCTGAGGGTAAAGGGATGGAAGACGGCTTTCCAAGCAAATGGATGCAAGAAGCAAGCAGGAGTAGCCATTCTAATATCTGATAAAATAGACTTTCAACCAAAATTAAGATGGAGAAGGACACTTCATACTCATCAAGGGAAAATTCCACCAAGAAGACATCACAATCCTGAACATCTATGCCCCAAATACAAGGGCACCCACATTTGTGAAAGAAACATTAATAAAACTTAAACCACACGTAGATCCCCACACACTAATAGTGGGAGACTTCAACAACCCACTCTCAACAAAGGAAAGGTCAACCAAACAGAAATTAAACAAAGAAACAATATCTCTAACAGAGGTCATGAATCAAATGGACCTAACAGACATTTACAGAACCTTACACCCAAACACAAAAGAGTTTACCTTCTTCTCAGCACCTCATGGAACCTTCTCCAAAATAGACCACATAGTTGGTCACAAAGCAAGCCTCAACAGATACAAGAAGATTGAAATAATCCCTTGTATCCTGTCTGATCACCATGAAATAAAGCTGGACCTCAATAACAACAGAAATAGCAAAAAGCCTACACATATATGGAAACTGAACAACTTGCTACTAAAAGACAGCTGGGTCAGGGAAGAAATAAAGAAAGAAATTAAAATCTTCCTAGAACTCAATGAAAATGAAGACACAACATACCAAAACTTGTGGGACACAATGAAGGCGGTGCTAAGAGGAAAGTTCATAGCAATAAGTGCCTTCAAGAAGAAATTCGAGACAGCGCATTCAAGCAACTTAATGGCTCACTTAAAAACCCTAGAAAAAGAAGAAGCAGACACACCAAAAAGGAGTAGACGGCTGGAAATAATCAAACTCAGGGCTGAAATCAATCAATTGGAAACAAATAAAACAATTCAAAGAATCAATGAAACCAAGAGCTGGTTCTTTGAGAAAATCAACAAGATAGACAAACCCTTAGTCAAGCTAACTAAAAGGCAGCGAGACACCATCCACATAAACAAAATCACAAATGAAAAAAGGGGGACATAACTACAGACATTGAGGAAATCCAAGCAATTATTAGGACTTACTTCAAAAGTCTATGTGCCACAAAATTTAAAAATCTAAACGAAATGGACAATTTTCTTGATCGATTTGACTTACCAAAAGCTGAATCAGGACCAGGTAGATCAATTAAATAGTCCTATATCCCCCAAAGAAATAGAAGCGGTCATCAAAAGTCTCCCAACCAAAAGGAGCCCAGGACTAAATCGCTTCAGCACAAAATTCTACCAGACCTTCAAAGAAGAGCTAACACCAATTCTCTTCAAACTATTCCACAAAATAGAAACAGAAGGAATATTACCAAACTCATTTTATGAAGCCACAGTCACCTTGGTACTTAAACCTCATGAAGACCCAACAAAGAAAGAGAATTTTAGGCCAATCTCCCTTATGAACATTGATGCAAAAATACTCAACAAAATACTCGCAAACCGAATACAAGAACACATCAAAGATATCATCCACCATGACCAAGTAGGCTTCATCCCAGGTATGCAGGGGTGGTTCAATATACGGAAATCCATCAATGTGATCCACCATATTAACAAACTGAAAGAAAAAAACCACATGATAATCTCCCTAGATGCTGAAAAAGCATTTGACAAAATCCAAAATCCATTCATGTTTAAAGTATTGGAGAGATCAGGGATACAAGGCACATATCTAAACATAATAAAGGTGATATACAGCAAGCCTATAGCCAACATCAAACTGAATGGAGAGATATTAAAAGCAAGCCCACTGAAATCAGGGACAAGACAAGGCTGCCCACTCTCTCCATATCTCTTCGACATAGTTCTGGAAGTCCTGGCTAGAGCAATAAGACAACTGAAGGAGATCAAGGGGATACAAGTAGGAAAGGAAGAAGTCAAATTATCGCTATTTGCAGATGATATGATAGTATACGTGAGTGACCCCCAAAACTCTACCAGGGAACTCCTACAGCTGATAAACACCTTCAGCAAAGTGGCCGGATACAAAATTAACTCAAAAAAAAATCAGTATCCCTGCTGTATACAAAAGACCAAAGGGCTGAGAAAGAAATTAGGGAAAAAACACCCTTCACAATAGCCACAAATGATATAAGGCACCTCAGAGTAACCCTAACCAAGGAAGTCAAAAACTTGTATGAAAAAAAATTCAAGTCTCTGAAGAAAGAATTAGAAGAAGATATCAGAAGATGGAAAGATCTCCCATGCTCATGGCTTGGCAAGATTAACATAGTAAAAATGGCCATCTTACCAAAAGCAATCTACAGATTCAATGCAATTCCCATCAAATTACCAACACAGTTCTTTACAGACCTGGAAAGAAAAATTCTCAACTTCATATGGAATAACAAGAAACTCAGAATTGTTAAGACAATCCTCTACAATAAAAGATCTTCTGGAGGTATCTCCATCCCTGATCTTAAGTTGTACTATAGAGCAACAGTTTTAAAAACTGCATGGTACAGGCATAGAAACAGAATGGTGGATCAGTGGAACCAAACAGAGGACCCAGAAATAAACCCACACATTTATGGACACCTGATCTTTGACAAAGATGCCAAAACCATACAATGGAAAAAAGATAGCATCTTCAACAAATGGTGCTGGTCCAACTGGATGTCTACATGTAGAAAAATGAAAATAGATCCATACTTATCACCCTGCACAAAACTGAAGTCCAAGTGGATCAAAAATCTCAACATAAAACCAGACACATTAAATCGGATAGAAAAAAAAGTGGGGAATACCCTAGAACTCATTGGTACAGGAGAAAACTTCCTGAACAGAACACCAACAGCACAGGCTCTAAGAGCAACAATCAATAAATGGGACCTCATGAAACTGAAAAGCTTCTGCAAAGCAAAGGACACTGTCATCAAAACAAAGCGACTGCCTACAGATTGGGAAAGAATCTTCACCAACCTTTTATCTGACAGAGGACTCATATCCAGTATATATAAAGAACTAAAGAAGCTGAAAAGCAGCAAACCAAGTAATCCACTTAAAAAATGGGGAACAGAGCTAAACAGAGAATTCTCTGTAGAGGAATATCGAATGGAAGAGAAGCACTTAAAAAAATGTTCAACCTCACTAGCCATTAGGGAAATGCAAATCAAAACAACCCTGAGATTTCACCTTACACCCATGAGAATGGCCAAGATCAAAAACTCAAGTGACACCACATGCTGGAGAGGTTGTGGAGAAAGGGGAACCCTTCTCCACTACTGGTGGGAATGTAAACTTGTACAACCACTCTGGAAACAATCTGGCGCTTTCTCAGACAACTAGGAATAGCGCTTTCCTGAGATCCAGCCATACCACTCCTAGGCATATATCCAAAAGATGCTCAAGTACACAAAAAGGACATTTGCTCAACCATGTTTGTAGCAGCTTTTTTTGTAATAGCCAGAAGCTGGAAACAACCCAGTTGCCCCTCAACTGAAGAATGGATGCAGAAATTGTGGTACATCTATACAATGGAATATTACTCAGCAAAGAAAAATAAGGAAATCATGATATTTGCAGGTAAATGGTTGGATCTGTAAAGGATCATCCTGAGTGAGTTGTCCCAGAAGCAAAAAGACACACATGGTATATACTCACTCATATAGACATACAACATAGGACAAACCCACTAAAATCTGTACATCTAAAGAAACTATGCAAGAGAGAGGACCCTAACTAAAGCGGTCAATCCCCATCCTGAAAGACAAAGAGGATGGACATAAGAAGAAGAAGAAAACAGGAAACAACCTAGGAACCTTCTACAGAGGCCTTCTGAAAGCCGGAAGAAGAAAACAGGAAACAAACTAGGAACCTACCACAGAGGGCCTCTGAAAGCCTGTGCCATGCAGACTATCAAAGCAGATGCTGAGCCTGATGGCCAACTGTTGGGCAGAGTGCATGGAATTTTATGTAAGAAGTGGGAAATAGTAAGATCTGGAGAGGACTGGAACTCCACAAGAAGAGCAACAGAACAAGAAAATTTGAACACAGGGAATTTCCCAGAGACTCATACTCCAACCAAGGACTATTCATGGAGATAACCTAGAACCCCTGCACAGATGTAGCCCATGGCAGTTCAGTGTCCAAGTGGGTTACATAGTAATGGGAAGAGGGACTGCCTCTGACATAATCTGATTGGCCTGCTCTTTGATCACCTCCCCCTGAGGAGAGCAGCCTTACCAGGCCACAGAAGAGGACAAAGCAGCCACTTTTGGTGAGAACTGTTAGACTAAGATCAGAAAGGAGAGGAGAACCTCCCCTGTCAGTGGACTTGGGGAGTGGCATACATGCAGAAAGGGGAGGGAGGGTGGGATCGGCAGGGGAGGAGGGAGGGACTTGTGGGGGGATACAAAATGAATAAAGTGTAATTATTAAAAAAAATTAAGCACTTGCTATAGTACCTGGAACATGGAAACAATAAACCATTAGTTAGCACTATTCTTCACTGGGAGTGTACTTTACAATAATGAGATAGTAAACAGGGGACAACAGCTATCAATGGGATAAACCTGCCTTGCATATTAGGTATTCAGAGTCAACAAAGGCACAGTCAGTAATATAGATTTAAGGCTCAGAAGAAACAGTTATGATGTAAATACAGAGTCCTGGTCAAGCAGTGTGTACCTCTTGATGACAGCACAGGAGCACAGACAATCTCTGGAGAAAATGCTGTGGTATAGGAAAGAAAGCTTCGAGTAGCCAGAGCTCCAGAGATAAAGCAATTGTGAAAAGAGAAGAAAAAAAACCCTGAGCGTAAGCAGAAAAACCAAGAGGAGACTGTCTCAATAGTAATCCATAGAAAACTGCAAAACAAAAACAAACAAACAAAACAAAACAAAACAAAAAGCACTGGGAAATATTCAAATGTTGGGAAGTGAAGACTCCATTAAGCACAGAGGGAAACTTCCAGGAGATAATAAGTCACATTTGGAGAAAGAGCTTGAAGGGGTAGCCATAGACAAGCCTGATGATGAAAAAAACAGGTGACATGGAGAACTGAGGAGAAGCATTTTTGTTGGGCTTATTTGGCTTTGCTTCTTTTGAAGAAAGAAGAATCCAAGCCTTTTGAATCGTGATGAGAAAGAGCCAATAGAAAAAAAGGAATTATTTGTACATGTACAAATAATAATATACAAGATACACGTCCATTGAAGAAAACAGGGGAGAAAAATAGTGAGTAGGGTGATAACAGAGTTACATCTCATTCATGATTAAAAATAACTGAGCTAGTAAGATCATAAATTACTGGACACCTGAATTTATTATTGGCTTGTAAATGCTCATGTTCCAATGGGTCTATCCTGGACTCATTACCACCAAATCGTATTTGGATGAACCAGTTTGTTCCCCACAAGCTAAGCTGGTACTATCCTTGAGGCTTTTAATATCTTTTCTGTTGTAGTAGGGATACATCACAATTAGTACAGTTTCACATGACAGGGCCTTAAAGCAGAGGGCCAGGCTGAGTCGGATGGGTGCATTACCACAGGGACCGGCTCTCTTTATTGGCTAAAATATTCCATTTGAAGCCCTAATTCCAAATCAATATAAGCCAGATGCTAGATGCCTCTCTAACTTAAAAAAAAAAAAATCTCACAGGGAGAAATTTCTCCCCTATGCCTCGTTTTTATTTATTATTATTTTTAAACAATTTATTCACTTTGTAGCCTGTATCCTGGTTGTAGCTCCCTCCCTTCCTTATCCCTCTCCTCTAGTCCACTGATAGAGGAAGTCCTCCTCCCCTTCTGTCTGACCCTAGCCTATCAGACCTCATCAGGACTGGCTAGACCCTCTTCCTTGGTAGGCTGGCTAGTTCATCCCCTCAGCTGCCCCGTGATCACTTCTCCCCCATACCTCTTAATCTATAGAGTCTCTCCTTTCTCCAGAGGACATGTCAGGCTCTCTCTTTACCTTAGATGTCTTGGCTCTTTCCACTTTGTCCCTGAAGAATTCAGGAAACCCACTTAGAAGAAATTAGATTTGGGATAAAAGCCCACTGTTCTTGACTTTGCTGCTGACTTCATCTCAATGGTGTGCGGCACTGTGATACGTAAATGCTCTTAATAAAGTGAGTCGGGCTTCAAGAGTGCTTCACTCCTTGTTCACACACAATCATTGCCTGTGAGTTTACCTCAAAACAAGCACTGAGCTAGAGAAATAAGCCAGAAGTCGTTCTCAGCACTTCACTCTCACACTTCAGTACCACAGGACGTCTCCTTATTCCTGAGGGGAACACTCCAAATTTTGCGTCAGTCACTGAAAATCCAGGGCAGGCCCCAGATCAGAAGGGTGGGAAAGCATAGTGATCCTCCACGTCTTTCCAGCTGCCTCTATTGCCGCCTGTTCCTCCTCTGCAGCCACTTCCTCAGACTAATGCCTGAGTTGGTATTGAACTGCACTAGGCTTGTTTTCCCCATCATAATCATATTTTCAATTGGAAAAATATCTCTGTATATACATATTATAAACATAAAAATCACTCATGATTTTAAAATAATATTTTAAGTAATTATTACTCAAGGACTAGAAAAGCGTTTTCTTTTATGCTTCAGAAGTTACTTATACGAACTTCTGGGCTATGACAGCATTAACTTACCTCAAATGAATCTTAGTGATCATTGAGAATGTCTTAAAAACCTTTAGAAAAGAAATAGGAATTTGTAAATATCTGTTATCAAATAATTCTGCTATCTAAAACAGGTAAGCTTTTACCATTAAGATCCTATTTATTCAGTAAGGCCATCTTTTTACTCACTTAAACTGACCTAACCATGTTCTTTTAAATTAAAAGTACAGGATCAAGGTATTTTGTAACAATGAGAAATTTATACTTTCAGAAATATGCATAGTTTGTAATAAAAGCACCCTAAAGAATAATGACCAGGAAACATAAAATTCACAAAGACAGGTTCCCTAAACAGAAATTAAATGTCAGCACTGAGGAGTAAAACAGCCTGGTAAATGGTTACATATTATCACTGTGGGAAATACACCCAAGCCTGTGGAGTGAAGAGTGAATTTCTCATGTACTAGCTAGCCAGTCGTATAGTGTTGGACATGTTTACAGTCATCATAAAGATGAATATAATATATCTTACAATGTGTTTGCTTTCAACATTTATTCTACACCAAAACGGTTGAAGCAGAGAGCTGTCCCTCTAGTAGCTGATTCAAATTCTAAAGATGGGGCAACTTGATAGGCTCTCCTAGAGTGTGGAGACTCTCGAAGAGCTTTCCAATATTGTTGTTTTTCCTTAAAACCGTC
Source organism: Meriones unguiculatus (assembly GCF_030254825.1). Lineage (NCBI taxonomy): Eukaryota > Metazoa > Chordata > Mammalia > Rodentia > Muridae > Meriones > Meriones unguiculatus. The sequence continues at coordinate 56,875,029 of NC_083356.1, read as the reverse complement.
CCCAAACCTCTTCATCCCAGTTTCAGATCCATTGTTAAAACATTCCAGCTTAGTGTTCCTTCACTAGGTCACCACGACACACTCTTTGTCTGGCCTTTCTGACAGTGTCCTTTGCAGAGCTGTCATTTGCATTCCACTTCACTAGCATCAGCCAGGTGTTAACCTTTATGGTGGGGGATACTGACAGGCCCTCACTGTGTGCCACACATGGTGCGAGTGAGCTTCGCATGCCATCTCATTTACCCCTATCGCTGCTAAAGAATAGATCCTTAACTAAAGAATTTGAGGCTTAACAATTCTAAGGTTCTCAGAAAGAGAACATGATAAGAGCAAGAAATCTAATTTTAGTATGCAATCACAGCCTTTAATCTACAGTCTCACAGTCTTTTCCATGTTAATACTGTATTGAATGAGACAAAAACAGACTCAGCTGTATTTGTCCAAGAAGATGAAACTTTTCCTTATATATATGACAGCTTAATTTTGTCATTCTACAAAAAAAAGGTTGAATATCCTCTTAAATATTTTAGCAACTAATTTCAAAATTGGGAAACTAGCAATGAAGTTTCATCCCAAAAGCCTCACATTCTATTAGGAAAAGGAATAGAAAAATTAAAAAGTAAACACAAATACTATACCAAGATGTAATTTTAAAGAAAAACTGTCAATATAAGGAGATTGAGAAAAAGATGACATAGAAGATTTGATTAAAAGAACAGTTTTTGTAAAGTATCCTAAAATTTTGATTCTTTATGCAGACATGAAAAAAAAAAACAATGCTTGAAACTCAACCAAGTTTTTTTGTTTTTTTTTTGTTTGTTTGTTTGTTTTGTTTTGTTTTTCTGCTGCAACATTAAGACAACAGGTTGACCTACAGAGATCATTTGCCTTTGAAGCAAAGAAGTGTGGCATTAGTAATACAGTTTTATTTTGTAAACTTTATTAACATTAATTCTAAAAGAAAAACGCCTTATGTTCTAATTAAGAGCTGAAACACTCCCTAATGCTGGAATAGGGACCGTGAGGTAGAATGATGGCTAAGAGGAGTTGTAATAAATGATCCTTTAACCCGAATGTTGTGTTAGCTTTTCTGAAAGAAAGGATGACACTCTCCCAACCTGTGGAGCAGAAGTTACCCTTTTAGCAGAGATGAAACATGATCCTATTCTGGCTGGCTTCGATGCTGGTTTTATCACTCATAAGTGGAGCCTGAGTTCCCTTATTTTTTAAATGGAAGCAATCATATGGAAGTACTTTCATATGTGCTACTATAGAAATAAAATAAACCAGTGTATGTGAAATTTTTCTCAACAGAGCCTGAAGCACAGTAATGTGTTTTCTAAAAATTTCTTGTAACCTTTCCAGTATTTATTCTATTCCAAAGACTGACATGAGCACTGTTCTCATTGCTCTTCCTGACACAATCCCCTTAGAAAAGAGATAAAATTCCTGTCACCACTTTACTGAGAAGAAAGAAGAAAACTAGAGATACTAATGATATGGGTCTAAAACTACTAAGTGCTCTGGCCAGGATGCTAACCCAGAATGGCTGCTGTGGACTAGGTGAGGCTTTTCTGCTGGCAAATTAGGAGAGCTGGTGGGAAAGCTGAGTTCCTGGCAAGCTCAGAATCAGGATGTCTCACACCCCGGCCCCCGCCCTCATCAGTAGGTAATGTGTCTTGTTTCTACACAGCTGCTGGTCTACTTATTCTTGGGTTTCTTCTTCTTCTAGAAAAGTAAATTCCATGTTTGTTAAAAAGCACAGTGTTGCCATGACAACATTTAGAAATTGCTGGAAAATCAATTAAAGTCTAACCTTCTGTTCCAGAGATAAAAATCTGCATTTATTTATTTATTTATTATATTTTTAATTGATTCACTTTACATCCCAATTGCACTCCCCTCCCTCGTCTCCTCCCAGTCCCATTCTCCCTCTCTCATACTCCCCATTGCTTTCTCCTAGTCCTCAGAAAGGGGGGGGTCCTACCCCCTACCACCTGACTCCAACCTATCATGTCTCATCAGGGCTGGCTGGATCCTCTTCCTCTGTGGCCTGACAAGGAAAATGAACAAGGAGCATGCAACAGAGTCCATGTCAGATACAGTGCCTGTGCACCTTACTAGGAAATCCACATGGAGACTGGGGTGCTCATGGGCTACATCTGAGCAGGGACTCTAAGTCCTCTCCATGCATGGTCTTTGCTTGGTGCATCAGTCTCTGCAAGACCCTCTCAGCACAGAATTTTTAGCTCTGTTAGTCTTCCTGTGGAACACCTGTTCCATCTAGGTCCTTCTATCCCTCAGTCTTCCATGAGACTCCCTGTGCTCTGCCCAAAGATTGGCTGTGAGTCTCAGTATCTGCTTTGATCCCCTGGTGAGTAAAATTTTTCAGAGGACATCTCTAGAAGACTCTGGTCCTGTTCCCTCTCTTTAACAGCTTCTGGTGTTTATTCTACTTGCTCTTCTAAATGAGAATTAAGTATCCTCTCTAGGGTCCTCCTTATACTTAACTTCTTTAGTTCTGTGGATTATAATATGGTAATACTATATTACATGCTAATATCCACTTGTAAGTGAGCATATACCATGCTTGTCTTTCTGGGTTTCCTCAATCAGGATGATCTTTTTGAGATTCGTCTATTTACCTGCAAATTCCTTCTCTTTTTCTTAGAACAGACTGAGGAGCAGGCAACAGAGCCCATGCCTGCAACACCCAGTGCTCGCCATATAGTGGGTCCTGAGCTGCTTATCAGCAAGGGCCTAGGACCACCCCAGGCACAGTCCTTGGTGAGTGTATCAGTCTCTGCAAGCTCCCCAAAATATGCAATGATTAATTCATATCACAGACCCAGAAATTATTTGAAGGAAAGTTTGCAAAAATTATCTATAAAGCACAGTGGTAGTTTGAAAATGGTTTAGTGCCATTAACATGTACATCATTTCCTTAAACTTAATTCTGAATCCCCCTAAAGAAGATGCATTGCTCACTGTAGGAGAGAATCCTACATCAATAAATGCTAGAAGACAAAGTTATCATCTATATGTCAGTGGAGAGTGGCACTTAAAGAAACAGCTCTCTGCAAGTTTTGATTAACAGAGAAGCCACACCTAATGGATATCGACAGCAGACAGATAGATAAAGCAAGAACAGCTGTCAGTATGACCTTTGTAACATTTGGTGACAAATCCCATCTCACTTTAGCTTGTAGTAATATAGCATCAATCAACATTTATTATTGAAAATGATCTAAGCATGGATTGCATTAAGTTAGACTCCCCTTGATTGTTTACTTTTCCTAAATTCTTTATAACAACACACTCAATAATTCTTCATTTTCACAGATTAACAAACTGTCACTCAATAAGCTTTTGGGAGATCAATATAAATCATCTTAGCTATCACCTCTCTTTTTTAGAAGAAACCTTTCCCCTTTTTTTTTTTTAATTTTAACTTTTAATTTCAAGCATTTTTATGCCAATACTTGTTTAAGGTAGAGCTAAAAATATGGCCAAAATGTTACTCCTGCAGGCAGAATTTTACACCCCAGAGAAGAAAAGAGACACACCATAGTAGTGATGTGTGTGACTGAGGCCAGAAGTATGGACCATCTCCTGGAATTCCATGGAGGCAGCAAGGCCAAACTCAGCAGCTGTAAACTCTTTCCCCCACTCATTACTCTACCTGTTTCAAGCAGTCTTCAGCTTACTTCATGCAAGCAGGATATGGTGAGAATTCGTCATTCTGGGGGCAGGGGAAAGGGAAAACAGCAATAAGCAATAAATGGGCAAGCAAATACAAGAAGACGATGGATATGGGTCATTGCTATCAGAAAAACTAGGAGTAAAGCAGTGAAACAGGCGAGAGTACAACTTGGGCAAGAGTTAGTCTCACCTTCCTCTCCAGAAATGTTAACTTTTTTGGATCTCCTTTAATCCATAAAATGAAGAAAAGAGATGCCTCATAAATACTCTAAAGCTTAAATAATTCATCAAAGAACCCAGTGCCTTATTTAAGAAATATTAAATATTGCAACTTTCAAAGAGTTGTTATTTGGTTAATTCTTCCATGCCTCTCCTATAGTGAAAAATCTTACCGCTCTAAATAATGTAAATTTAGCTGTTATTTATTGAACATGTTATTCATAATGTTTCTTTGCATACATTAGTTTATTTATCCTTATTTGTTTATTGGTTTTTGAGACAGGGGCTTTTTATGTACTAGAGGCTGGCCTGGAACTTCTGATCCTCCTACCTCTACTTCCAGGTTTCTGGGTATACAAGTGTGTGCCGCCATGTTTGGTTTGTTGGTATTCAATACTTCTTTGGATTTCCCAGAAGAGTACTGAAGATTCTTTCCAAAGAATAAAATGGCTTGTTCCCTGTCATTCCAATATAGGTAGAACTAGAAATAGAACCCACTCTTTCTACAATACCTTCTCCATTTAGTTACTACATAGTTCACAAAGCAACCTAGACCATATCATCCAAAGAGGACTTTGTTGTGTACAAATCTGTGCCAAAAGCCTAGACCATATATCTAGGCCTTAAAAGCACTGCTTTGCCTAGTAGAAACTAAAAAAAAAAAAAAGTTTCTAGTAAAATAGATAATAAGACAAATGCAACAAAGCCTTATCAGTATAATTGAGTCAATATGATGATAAAGAGTCATCCCTTACCAAGGAGGCTGATTCCATGACAGGACAGTGAATATAAATGTCCCTTACTTTGGGATTTTATATCTTCCTTATGATTAATCACCACCCATAAAATTACACATATAAGTGGAGAGATCAAAACTCCAAAGAGCTCTGAATAACATTAGTGGTAACTTAAACTAATAATCAAGTCTTGATTTTTGGATAATGTGTGTAGAACATTAAAGAGGTAAAATGGACCAGGTGTGATAGTGCATGTCAGTCATCTCATCACTTGGGAAGTAAAGGCAAGAGGATGGAAAGTTAAAGGCCAGCCTAGGCTATGTGCAATCTTATTAAAAATTAAAAATAAAAATAAGAAAAACTGAAATCATGAAAAGCACTTGAATTTGTGATTCGTTGAAGGTGCGAAACGTAGCAGCTCCAGTTTGTCTAAATTCTTCCAGGCCAGCAAAAAAATAACTCTGTAGCCCATGACAGGTCCCACCAAGGTACAGACTGTCTGCCCTGAGTGAAACACGGATACAGTTGGAACTGGATGCTTCCAGAGAATTGCTGGTCCTTTGATAAAGGATGTTGCCAAAGAGTTTTAGAAGGAAAAAAAAAGTAAATGACCACTTTTGACCCACAAAACTCTTAGCAACTTTGAGCTTTACTTCTCCTTATAAGTCACCCCATCTTTCCTCTCTGTCATTCAGACTTTACAGTTTAAGACTGGTTTCCCGGCTCTGACTGCGTGAGTAAATGACAACAGATTACTGGCATCATTTTTGGCCTACAATTTACCCCTTGCTGAACTCTAATGTATAACCAGGAAAGCACAGGAAAGAGATGAAGTTGGGAAAATATCACCATCACAAAGAATTATTATTTGCAGAGAAGTGTTAACAGCTAGCAGCCAAAACCCAGTTGTCCAGTCAAGATGACTGACCGTTTAGAATCTGTAAACCTGGTTCCAAGCAGAAAAATGTCCAGAATCAGTAACCATGCCCTAAAGAGCAAAACTAAGAAAACTGAAGTCAGATGAACGAGGCAGCCTTTCCCTACACTTAGCAGTTTCCTGGTATCTTACCCAGAAGATCGACAGATATATGGAAAGACTCAATAGCAACCCAAAAGCACAGCAGGTAAAACTCAGTGCTTCTGAAGCATGGCTCATAAAAAATAAAATCAGAATGACATTTTATTTTTCTAAATTCAGATGTTATTGTAATTTGAATCTCAATGCTGCCAGCAGAGATTTTTCTTTCCCAGCATGTTTCCAAATATCTACCTCCTGTGAACAAAAAAATAAGCATCCAAGCAATAGAAGAGCCAGCCTTTCATCCTATAGCACCAGTTAAAACTAAATAATCAATCCTGAAACTGCCATATGACAATAGTTGTTAGCATCATGAAAAGTCTGGCATCAAACCTAAGGACAGATGTTACCTAGAAAACACTTGCTTACACTTGAAACAAAAGAACCCTGAAATAAAAAACATTTAAAAGCATGTCCCAACAGGATTAAGTATCACAGTGAAAATAGAAATAGCTTTGTTATGTACTTCAGGCATGTGGCCCTGTTAAGAAATAATTCATTTCATGCTGGTTTTCTTCTTACATACAGCCTTCACCAATTCCAGCTTTAAGCCCAAACTTTTTGTTTGTTTGTTTATTGATTTGAAAACATCAGAAAAATATTTTCTTTCAAAATTTAAGGTATTTAGTAAAAAGAAAAAGATTGCAGTGTCAAATATGCATGTCTTTTCATGGTAGCCTTCAATAATTAACATATTTTTCTACAAAATATTATGTTCTCCACAATGCAAATGAGGCAGGGCTGATACAAAGAAAATGCACAAACATGTTCCATGGATCATCACATATTAGGTTACATATTGTAATTATGTTCTTCCTTTTAATCTGTTAATTCCTATTACTATAGTAGGATATTCTCAACATCTATCTTGTGATGTCATTTTATACAAAGACGGGTTAAGAAACTGTTGTACATTCCCTATACAACAGGTACTCATCTTTCTTGCATACTGAGGTTTGATGTAAGTTAGCATTGGACCTCAGTTTCACATATCTCAAAGTCCTGTCATCATTCTCTTCATGCGTTTTTGCCTCACATTCATCCTGTATCAGACTTCCGTGTGAAGCTCTGTCCATTTCTCATAGGAGGGCTCTCATTTTTGCATTGGGTTATAGTTAGATATTTTCCTGGGAAACTGCTGGTGTTACAGCAAAAAAGTCACACTGTGTGCTGCATAGAAATACATCTGCATGGGACTTTAACTCTGCTATCATCTTGCGGCCCTAGGATACCTGTGGACCTCCTGAGACTTGACATCTGTTCTCATCTTTTGAAAAACTTTTTCCTCAAACCCTTCTAGAACTGTAGAGGAGAAAAAAAAAAACAACCTTTTTTTGTTGTGTTTACCACTCTCGTAATCCTATGATTTTAAAATCATCTACCAGTATGCCCTTTCCCTCAAGCCCTATCTTGAAAGAGAACATACTATCAAATACAATTTTAAAATTTCAATTATGAATCTCTATAAATTCTTTTATGGACATTAGTCAAAGTAATACTCAGAATTTACTCTGTCTACTTCTTGCCAATATGATGATTTGGAATAGAGCAATCAATACAGGGTGACAGGAGGAGTCAAGAAACACATGGATTTTCATTTCTGCATGGCTTCCTGTCAAGAGATCCATAAATGATGTAGAGTGCAAAGTCTGACAGCACAGTTTCTCCCCCATGAGCCACGACTCTGCTCTAGCTGTACTTTAACTGATCTTGAGCTGATTCCAAGGCCCTTTCCAGTCTCATCATTCAACTTTTAAACCTCAGTAATGACCTCACACTATGGCCATGCCCGACGCTGATTGTAAGCTTTTCGAAACTGAGTATCCAGACATATGTCAAAACAAAGCAGATCTCTTTGCAAGAAGAAAACCCCAGAGCCTCCAATCAGCACAGAAGCTTGGCTGCATTCAGATTTATCTAATTACCAAGTCAGTTTATCCTTCAACTCACTCAATTAATATAACAAAATGCAAAAGGTCATTGATCATTTTGCTGAGGACTAAGAGAAAAATATATCCAGTTTCAGACACTTTGTTAATATTCAGAGAGCAAGAGAACACGGGTGGAGTCCAGACGCAGAATGTATTGCTGCCCTTTAAAGGATGGCACCAGAATACTAACGGCTGTTTTGTATTCATTAACCAATAATTGTTTCCAGAATGGAGTGTTCTGAGAGTCTTCCTGCCATTAAAAAAAAAAAATGCAAGAATGACAGCATTTTGCTGGTTTAAAGGACCCTTATGTCACCTGTATTTGGTAAGAATAAGCATTTACCTATAATACAATGATGCATTGAACACTTGCTACGTGTCCGGCTTCTGTACTAAGAACTCCTCCTGCCCTTTTCCGCCACAGATATGCTGCCTAAGTGTCCTCTTGATTTGAGTTTCTTCAGAGGCCAAAAACAGTGATTTTATACTATAGGAAACCAAAATTGGTAAAGAAACTGCTCATAAACTAAGATTTCCTGCTATGATGCCTGGAAAACCACTCGTTAAACAAAAAGGCAAATAGTTACCAATAGAAGTTTAACGACACGTCTATACTTCATGCTTTTAGCATTAACAGAGCTTTCCCATACTTGAAAATGAAGTAGAATGTCTAAATCCAGATGTGGCTGGTATGATTTCCTGGGAGCCAAACACAAACTTGAAAAACCTATCTTCCAGTCCCACATATTTCACACACACACACACACACACACACACACACACACACACACACACATATATATATATATATATATATATAATGTATTTTAATAGCAAACTTACAGGAACAGCACAGAAGCCAGACAACATTAAAAACATGTACTTGCATGTAGGACAACTTAGTTAGAAAAGTACAGTGAATGGATGGCATCTACTGTATGATAAAAATACTACAAACACCATTCAGTTGTGCCATCGATAAGAAATTTACTAATTTTTTTTTAATCCAAATGCTGGCATTGTCCATAAAATTTTAACAGGTTTATTTATAATCATTATAAAGTTGAACTGTTGAAATGTGTTCACTGAAACACTTTGCTTGTGTTAATGCTTTACGTCTTGCATTTATATTAAAAATTCACACACAAATGAAAATGGAAAAACTGCCAATACCTGATTTCTGTCCCCTATTTTTCCACTCACAATCATATGCTTAGGTACCTTTTGACCCCATTGAAAAAATACCTAACATTCAGAAGTACTGATAACAGGAAGAAGAGGGGAAATTTTTTTTTTTTTTTTTTTTTGAGAATGAAACGTTTCCCCTCACAGTGGACTCTTAGGCACGTTCTCCGCGTATGCGACGTGCTAGCTGGGTATCTTTTGGCATAATAGTTACACGTTTGGCACGGATAGCACACAGGTTGGTATCTTCAAAAGGCCAGCCGGGTAGGCCTCACTTGCCTCCTGCAAAGCACCAATAGCTGCACTCTGGAAGCGCAGATCTTTTTTTAAATCCTGAGCAGTTTCTCGCACCAGACCCTGGAAGGGGAGCTTGCGAATGAGAAGTTCAGTGGACTTCTGACAGCTTCTGATTTCAAGGAGTGCTGCAGTCCCGGGCCTGGGAGGATGAGGTGTCCTCACCCCTCCTGTAGAGGGCGCACTCTTGCGAGCGGCTTTTGTAGCCAGTTGTTTCCTGGGTGCTTTACCACCAGTTGATTTGCCGGCAGTCTTTGTACGAGCCATGGTAAGGGCACCTCCTTACTTAGCCCCCTGCTCCTTTAGCTGGAGCTTGGCAAGAGAGCTGGCTTCAGAGAGCGGAGGCGTTGAGGCGATGGCTCTCAACACCCCCACACCCCCACCTATTTCTTTTATTGCAGTCACTCATCAGTGCAAAAGGCAATGTCGTGGTTGTTTGTGTCCTGAGAGCAGAAAGTACCATGACCACACACAGAATTATTTTTCCTTTTTCAAGACAGGGTTTCTGTGTAGCCTTGGCTGTCCTGGACTTGCTCTGGACACCATGAACTCACAGTGATATGCCTGCCTGTGCCTCCCTGCCTTCTAGAATTGCAGGTGCACTACACACAAGTTTTTGTTGTTGTTGTTTGTTTTGTTTTGTTTTGTTTTGTTTTGGTGAATCATTTGCAGGACCAAAGTTCAGATATTTTTCTGAATCAGTACAAGAATACCAACTAAATATCCTAGGGAACAGAGGTATGAATCAAACTCTTATGACTTCCCAGGCAGACTAATAAGCTGATTTCTGACAATTAATTAAAATGTCCCCAGGTCCCATGAAACCAGAACCTAATAAATGATTTGCAATTAATTGGGTTGTATCCTAAGAAATGTGAGTTTCCATTACTTTATGTGATTATTTTTGCAATTCAATTCTCTTGTTTGCTTATTTCCCTGGGAAGTAGATTGATGTGAAGGACTCCTGTCTGCTTTGTGACAACTTTATTTTCCTTAATCAGGACTCTAAAGGCAAGATTCTAATGTGGGGCCAAAAGACATGGTAGGGAAGGTAGATTCCAAGGTTACTAGTGATGTCTGACAACAGTATCATCCTCTCCAGATAATTCACAAACAATAGCAATAGCAATAGCAAGAACATGTCTTAGCTCAATAAATAGATTAAATGTATCATTGCCTGGAAAGAAAATAAGAACTGGAATCAAGGGTGTTGGTTCAATGGCCACTCTGTAGTCTGCAGGTGGTAGTTCCTTTTCTCAGCTTCTATGAGATTGCTTCCCATTTCCTGATCAACAAAATGGAAACACTAACACTTCTTCCACAGATCTCAGTGGGTACTAGAGCAGATGCTCTAGGAACATGAAAGAATTTTGTTAACTCCAAAGCCCTCAGTAATTAACGACTCCAAGAATACTCTTAGATTCTGAAGTTTAATTTATTTTTTTTGTTTAAATTGACAGTGTGTGTGTGTGTGTGTGTGTGTGTGTGTGCATGTGCTTTATGTTGACATCTTAAATGTGGTTAAAATCCAAACCTGGAAACAACCCAGATGTCCTTCAGTGGAGGAATGGACACAGAAATTGTGGTACTTTTACACAATGGAATACTACTCAGCAATTAAAAATGAGGAAATCATGAAATTTTCAGGCAAATGGTGGGATCTAGAAAAGATCATTCTGAGTGAGCTATCCCAGAAGGAGTAAGAAGACGCACATGGTATATACTCACTCATATAGTCCTGTAAGATATGATAAACATAATGTAATCTATCCACCTAGAGAAGATAAACAAGAAAGAGGACCCGGGGTAAGATGATAAATCCTCACTTAGAAAGACAAATGGGATGGACATTGGACATAGGAGAAAACAAGTAACAGGACAGGAGCCTACCGCAGAGGGCCCCTGAGAGCATCTACCTAGCAATATATCAAAGCAGATACTAAGACTCATAACCAAATCTTCGGCAGATTGCAGGGAATTGTAGGAAAGTAGGGGGAGATTGTATGATGTGGAAAGGATAGGAGCTCCACAAGGGACAAAATATATCTGGGCACAGGGGTCTTTTCTGAGACTGACACTCCACCAAGGACAGTGTATGGCTATAACCTAGAACCTCTGCTCAGATGTAGCCCATGGTAGCTCAGTATCCAAGTGGGTACCCTAATAAGGAGAACAGGGACTGTTTCTGGCAGGAACTCAATGGCAGGCTCTTTGACCTCCTCCCCTCCCCCAGGAGGAGCAGTCCTGCTAGGCCACAGAGGAGGACTTGGCAGCAAGTTCTGAAGATACCTAATAAAACAGGGTCAGATGAAAGGGGAGGAGGTCCTCCCCAATCCATGGACTTGGAAAGGGGCAGGGAGGAGATGAGGGAGGAAGGGTGGGATTGGGAGGGAAAGAGGGAACAGGATACAGCATGGATACAAAGTTAACAAACTGTAACTAATATTTAAAAATTGGAAAAAGAAAAAAAAAGAAGACCATCACTCAAACTCAAGTTAGGGATTTTTTTGTAATAACATATGTTATATACTCCTCAAAACTCTCATGGCTGCATGTAAAAGGAAAGGCAAGAAAACCTCACAGCCAGAGGCACTTAAGTAAATGCAATTAATTAAATGTAATATGATACACTAGATAGAATATTAGAACAAGAAAGAAAACACATGGGGAGTCAATTAATAAAAGTTCAATAAGTCAACATTGATTCATTAGCCATGATGAGTGAGCACACAAAGGTAAAGGGTGAGCAATAGAGACACATTTGTGTGGAGTATGTAGCAACTCTTTGCACTGTCTTTGCAATTTTAAATAATCAGCATTACAAAAACAAAAAGAAAGTGACATGCAAATGTTAGTTAATTGCTTGATGTACTATAATAACAGAAATTTCTAAAGGACAGAATACCTCATTTAGCCTTATTTTTCAAAGGAAACACACACACACACATGCTGTAAGATTATTTCCTCCAGAAACTATAATTGTAGCTGTAATGCTAATGTTCAGGTAGAACATATTAAATTCACACGATAGAAAGTTTCTGGATAAAATTTTTACCCAAGCACTTTAAGAATGTGTTTTAAAACATGAATTCGAAATTTCTCATGTGGACTATTTAATTCTTCTTTCATGTATTTAAATACAGTAAAGAGTAAAAGGACTAAAGAGATGGTTTGGTTACTAAAGTATTTGCTGTGCGACCCTACAGGCATAGATTCACATTCCAGCTTATCAAAAAAGCCAGATACTGCGGTCGGTCTGCTTCCAGTGCTATGGAAACAGAGGCAGGTGGATTTCTGGCTTTGATTGGCCAGTCAATCTATCCAATCAATGAGGTCCAAGTTCATTGTGAGATCTTGTTCCAAAGAAATAAGGTGGAAAGAGATTAAAGTACTATCATGGGTCTCTGACCTACGTAACACAAAGGAGAGGATCCCTGATGGATGACAGAGACCTGTCAAATCTAGGGCCTACCTGCTCATTTCCATTGTCTCTGCTAGCATTGTCTCTCTTTAAATGCTGTGTTCTAATCCTGGTTTTTATAATTTCCTTTGCTCATCATTAATATACTCAGAATCTGCCTGTTTCCATGTTGACTAAAATGCCTCCACAGAGTTGGCATTTTCAGAGCTTGACTCTACCTGCAGCTGTAACTCCTTTGGCAATGTGTCTCTCTTTCTGTCCTAAAAACAGAGCCCAAACATGCCCATGGAGTGTGACATGTCTTTGTCCTCAAACAATGGCTTTTGAAACGCTTCCCATCGCTTGCTAGGGACAAGCTGTTTCTCCTTCTGTTAAACAGCCGACAGCTGGAACTTGTCTACTATATTCTAGTCACTTCATCCAGTTTGTCAAACACCAAAACTCAACAGGACCACTCTTTCCAACTCACTTCACCTTAACACTGAAAGAGGGGTACTGTTCACTCTCAGGACCTCTACAAAGTGTGGGCCAAGGAAGTCGAATTGTCTCAAATACAATGAGAGACCAAAAACTTGTTAACTTTAAATTTTGCATTTAAAGAAAATTAATTAATTATTATCTCTGTATAAAGGATAATCTCTGCTAAATTATATACATTCATCATGTTGTTGGAATGCTATAATCTCTCTCTTTTTCTCTCTTGGTTTTCAGAGACAGTGTTTCTCTGGTAATAGCTTTGGCTGTTCTGAAACTCACTCTGAAGAGCAGGCTGGCCTGGAACTCACAGAAATCTGCCTGCCTCTGATTCCAGAGTTCTAGGATTAAAGGCATGCACCACGATAGCACAGCTACAATGAGCTCTTTATAACTCCCTTAATGAGATGTTAAAATTTCACAGTGGTTTAGCATTTCTAAATCCCATTCCACTCATGATTTTAGTTCCTTGATAACTATGTGAAGTAAAAAAAAAAAAAAACACAACCAGGCAGTTCTGCAGATGTCCAAATGGAATAATAAATTGATTAAGGTCTTAAAACCACTTGTAGAATGAAAGCCAGATGACCTTACTGTAAGTCCAAAGATAGCGATGCCATATCTCACTGAGCACCAAGGTAAGAAGAGTCTGCTAAATGATGCCTTTGCTACCCTTCCTCCTGGATGAGCTTAGATATTGACCACTTGTTAACCATTTTCCTACCTCTGGTGCCTTTTGTGTACTTCAGAATAGTTCAGCTCTGGATAGATTTTTTTTTTTCTCTGCACCTCCCTTCTTTTAAACTAAAGGAAAGCCAAGTTGTGGCAAGAGTAAAATGTTTATATTCAGGCTGACGGGAGTTCCAGTGCTGAGCTAAGGTTTGGCAGCTTCCACCAACACTCTGAGCAGCAGCGGTGCCTCAGTTCTTTAATCTGAGCAGTGGCAGATTCAACACTCACTCTGAAGGGTTTTAACTATTGCAGCTGTGATAAAAAACAAAGTGCAACATTACTATGGTCTCTCGTGTAGAATAGACTGCACAGCATCTGCAGTTTTGCTGTATCTTTTTCACACAATTATGCCACCATATTTGACACTGGAAGGTACCCATTTTACAGATGGTCTGTGCAAAAGGCTAGAGTAATATCCTACAGCTAAGATGAAATTTGAACGATGTCTCCTAACGCTTTCCACAGACACCCTTGGGGGCCTGAGTTAAGTGCTTTAGCTGGACTGACTCCAGCTACTGAAGTGGGTGGCTCTCACCTGCTTTCCACTCCAGGTACTCTTTGTCAGTACGCTTTCATCAGTGAAGTTCTGGTAAAGGTCCCAGTAGTTCCTACCATAGGAAGTCCTGGAAATACATAGGTTTTTGAATCCTTAAATGCATCCTTCAACAAATAGCAGCAGGCAGATGTCCTTTGGGACAGATAATTCTGAAATACAGAATTTAAGTCCAGTTGCCCAAGCAAAAGCCATCTCAATCAAAGTCTGATTTTGTTCCTTCTGTGTGTGTCATATTCTCCTCTACTCCCCCAATCCTGATTTCTGGGTTCAACTTCTAAATAAACAGCATGACTGAAAGTCAGTCTTAGACTACATCTGGGAAAGAGAGACCTGGGGTGGGAAAGGGGGCAGTCAGGTTAATCTTGCTTTGTTTCTATTGGTGTTTGGACTGCATTTCTCTCTGTTTCTCCATAGGTCACCAAGATGCTGGCAGTGGTTGTAATTCTGTTTGCTCTTTTATGGATGCCCTACAGGACTCTTGTGGTTGTGAACTCATTTCTCTCCAGCCCTTTCCAGGAAAATTGGTTCTTGCTCTTTTGCAGAATTTGCATTTATCTCAACAGTGCCATCAATCCAGTGATTTACAACCTTATGTCTCAGAAATTCCGTGCAGCCTTCAGAAAACTCTGCAATTGCAAGCAAAAGCCCACAGAGAAACCTGCTAACTACAGTGTGGCCCTAAATTACAGCGTCATCAAGGAGTCAGATCGGTTCAGCACAGAGCTGGATGACATCACTGTCACAGACACTTATGTGTCAACCACGAAAGTGTCATTTGATGACACCTGCTTGGCTTCTGAGGTAACCTTTAGCTAGAGATGATTCATGAATGAAAAGAAAATGAATCACAGTCTATGTTGAGTCTGTGCTATTATCCATGAGAGAGAAAACAGCCAATATTTACACTGGAGACATAGCAGGCAAGCCTGGCTTTGCTCTTAGGAATCTTGGCCCTGCATACTTTAACCCATGACAGTGTTTCTTTCACTTTCCTTCCATTGAAACTAGAATCACAAAAATAGGCTCTAACTCTGAAGGGGATAAACGGTGGAAACTAAAAGGCTGCTTGCTTTCATTTAATGTGGGAAATCACTCTCTTTACTGGAGTGAGGATGTCTCCATAAAATCTAGATATCAGTTTAAATACCTCACCACAACCTTATTAAATGTGACTTCAAACACACACACTCCAAATATCTATACATTTGGTAACTTGACAACATGCAATTTTTAAATGATTTAATATTTCATTTAACAAAATACAGTGCTATTTCATGAATATCTGAACTACATAAAAAAAAAAACCAACACAAATTAGAAACTCAAAATGCCCCCAGATTATAGAGATATGTGGATTTGATTTTGAAGCAAAGCTAAATTTTATCAACTCTTCAGGCTTCCTAAATAGTGGTTGGTGTAAAGATGTATCCATTTTAAATAGCTGTGAAGATACCAGTTAACATATAATGAATATTCAGATGTATAGCAAGTACCAGGCTGAGTATTTAAAACATAGTTTCACCTTTTCCTCAAAACCTTTAAGGTTAAAATTCCCTTTGAACATCCTTGTACATAAACTACTGAGCCGAGTCAAGTAAATCTTCCAACCAAACCAAACAAGTCTGAAATAGTTTGTGGGATTTAGTTGTTTTTTGAAATCAGTGAAATTCTGGCTATTTTGCCTCAAGGTAAAGGTGCTCCAGTCCATACTGGACTTTAACTTGCCTGCAATTGTCTTTCATTGCTCCCCCTTGTCATTTTCCAAATTTGTTTTACTTCAGGATATTTTGCTTACAGATTCTAAATCAAAGCACCACAAATCTGCTGACTAGTTTGAAACTGATTTCATCCTATTATCGCTCTCTCATCTTTACAGTTTGAACTTTGACCTAGTGTTCCAGTTATTATTAGACAGGTATGAATATGCATCTACCCAAGAGGCTTACAGGTCTTACTTTAATCCTCTTCAAATATCTCACCTACTGGGATATAGCCAATCAGATATTAAAGAATATAAATTGGCCTTGGTGATAGTTTCATGGTCATTAATTTTTAATAGTTGGTCAAAAGTCATATTTTAAATGCCCTGTAAAACTGATACACTCTAGCCTCTATCTTTAGTTCATGGATTTTCTTTGAAACTTAATTGATAATGATAATTAACCCTTCACATCCTTTTAATAAAGAATATATTGACTTCATGGATTTCCAGTCAAACTGGACCCATTCTAGGTATGCTATGAAATTTTTCTTCATTTACTCCAGGAAGACATTTCTTATTTCTGCTACCATATCAGCAAAACAATGTAACAAATTATTTGCAGAAAGTACCAGAAGTCTTTCTCCATTACACTAAGCAATCTATTTTAATTTAATTTTTCATTCTGCGTTAATTATTATTATTGGAGTAATATAGATAGGGCACTAGTATGATCCAACCTCAAATCACATTAAGTAGGTGTTTAGGTACAAACAAACACATACCCATAGGTGCATAAATATATGTACAAAGACAATTAGCATATATTAGACCTCTTACATTAAGGAAAGGGAATAATATCATTGAACATCAGCTGTGTCCTGGACATATATTAGACCTCTTACATTAAGGATATATATTAGACCTCTTACATTAAGGAAAGGGAATAATATCATTGAACATCAGCTGTGTCCTGGACATACTGATGGATACTTAAGCACCATTCTCTCCACTACCATGTCTTGACAAATATCATGGTGTTTTCCTAAACAGTGTGACCACTAAAGAAAGAAAACAAGTTTCTTTTGTAAAGTTGACAGTTAAATTCTTGGTATCCGGTAGTCATAGGAGCACACACATGATCACATGCATGCACACAAGAATGACAATATCAGATATTGAACACAGCATGTTTTACATAATATACAAGACAAAATGCACTTTCTTGACCTTTGTAAGTTTCATGCAGAGGCTCAGTTTTCCCCTTTTAATTTTTGAAAAGTTATTTGCTAGTCTTGCTTTTTGACCACATGAAAAATTGAGAAGAATACAATTCATATTGTTTCAACTTTTTTAAAAAAGGAAATGACATTATAAAATCAAATGTTCCTGTGTAAAGTCAAACAGATAGCTGGATTTACACAAAGGGTATATAAATTTCTGAAGTATTCAGTATCCTGCTACATCAACTCATAAATATCTCCATTGATAATCAAAACCATATATCATCAAATGGAAAATAAAAGACTAAATTAAAATTTGCTGGTGTAGTGAAGCAATCTTATTAAGAGACTCCCTTAATAAGCCTCCTAGAGCTGTTATATCACTTCCAATTCTATTAATTGCTAAGGGACTTTGAGTGAGGCTACACACCTGAGGAAAGTGGGCAAAGGTGAATGAATAACACAAGCCAAGATAGATCTCCCCTTCGGGTTTCTTCCCTGATAGGATTATTGCACTTTTAAAGTTTGACGTAGATCACAACTATTCTACATCCTGAAGATAAATAGAAAAAGTCAAATTCTCTAAGCATTTTGAAGTACATGAAATGCACAGAACTATGCACACACCTTGAAAATCTACAAAAAGTGATTGTTAGTTTGTGCTAAGTGCTTGGTAAATCCATGTAAAAGATGCTGTAGGAAAATCAAACTAGGTTTTAAGTGGAGAGTGGAGTTGCTTTATTCAGGGTACATGCCTTAGGAAAGCAAGGGCTACACAGTTCTGCTCACTTCTTCGAAAAGTAAACCCCTAGCGCTGCCATTCCAAAGGACTTTAAATTGGTAAAAATTATAAGACGGAAAAATTAACTTTTAAGTGGAAAATAATTTTAATTATTAACCATTAATTCTATACATTTTACAAGTAACATATTCAATGTTGTTTTAATTTCATTCAAATCCTGGAAATACTGTAATGTTGTATTCAAAGTAAATAAATAAATAGATAGATAAAAATAAATAAATAAATAAAAATGTATGTAAGTGAGAAAACACTCAAGTCTGCCCCAAGTTGAAGAGACACATTCCAAATGTTTGATCAACCTTTGGCCAGCAGGGCACAAACATGAGACTGCAGCAACGCATTTTGGATTTCCTCAGCTGGTAAAGAATAAGTATAACCCAAGCAAACACTGGACAGAGCAATCATTGCGTGTTCTACTAGCACGCACCATGAAGCCTTGAGAAACTTCTATTAATGATATTGTCTCTCTTCCCCTCCTCTCAAATGCTCATCTGTGCACAAGCATCGCTTTGCTCAGAGTTGCAGAACTCCACTAACTTCCCCAAAGAGTAAACGTGGACCTCAAGTATCTTAAGAGAATGTACAAATGTTCTCTTGAATGTATTATGTATGGAAAAATATTACACAAATTTTAATTTTTATAAAAATCTCTATTAAATAATAGAAAACTGATCTGTTGCTTCTAAAATTTCTATTTAGATTTGTCATGATATATATATAGTAGGAATGGTATAGAATTGAGTTGTTTAATATAGCTTTTTTCTCAGACAATAAAGTAGAGGCTTGACATTTCACAAGCTTCAGTCAGAAACCAGAAACACAACATTAAATATATGTAAAATCATTGCTAACATTTTTGTGAGAGAAATAAGAGTCTTTCTATTTTTACGAAACTCACAACCAAATTAAAAAAAAAAAAAAAAGCAGACCTACATAATATAACCTCAACTTGCAATTCTTAGGCAATGTTGAGAATACAAATTAGAGTCATAAGAAATACAGTGTAAAGGAGTTTTTAATAGTCTACCTGAAAATGCCTAAGATGACTTGATATAGGGATTATTTATATAGTTTATTTTATTTTAATGAACTATGATTTAAAATAACTAATTTAACTCTTGTTTTTACTTACCACAGAAATAACGAAGGTCATCAGACCCTGCAATGCTTTCCTTGTATGTTTATTTCATAACTATGATCTCAAGTCATTCAGCAGCTGATGTCACCCAAGAAAGTTGCACATTGGGAAACAGTTCACTATTAAGATTTTCAGCAACAAATGGACTACACGACTGACAAGTTTATCTATATCATTCTTAATTCAATACCCAAATAATCCTCTTTGACAAGAGTGATCATGGATGTATTCAATGCTGTCAGATTAAACAAGATGTAAATAGCGTTCTTTTATACCAAGCAAATTCATGCTAACCAGGTAGAATGTGATTAAGTGATATTTTAAGAATTATATCTAGAAAAGTGGAAAAGGCTGGAATAGGTAATACCAGTTAAGACAGTACATTGTCCAAAACTATCAAATCTGGATGTGGTCAAGAAAAGAATTTAGTGGCGAATAAAATATATTAGTCACATCATGACTGTAAGCCATAGGCTTTCAGCTGGAATGATGGAAATGTGAAGGATAGTGAAATTGATGCTAAGTTATGCTAATGGGATAACCAGTAGTGTTAGCAAGCATTCCTGAAAGCCTATAAGTGACTCTTTCCTTCCTTACAGAAGAATAGACCCAGTTCTTGTGCATGTATGGTCATGACAAACAGGAGCACATATGAACTTCCTCAATAACATCTTGGACTGGCTTTAAAAAAAGGTGAAACCTTTCCAGAAAAAAAAAAAAAAAGAATACAGTATAACTCAGAATAAGATGGTACCAACTGACCAAAAGTCTTCATTCAGAAGTCAGTAATAACATCCTGATACCGAAACAGTACAATAAGGAATCAAACACTAAATTCCTAGCCATAAGTATTACCACTCCTGTTTTGGTATACATAAAAATTACTGAAGAGTTTATCCTAATATGTGCTTTGTTTGTCTCTGTCTTAAGAAATTGTCATTTGTTGTATTTCTCTGAACACACTCTGAAAACCACTTTATTCTGAGCTTCTACATATATCCTTCAAATGATGCCTGATTTTCTCATAGATTTATCTTTACAATTACATAGCTTGTTTGTAGTTTGTTTTTATTGACTTAAACCATTCTCTTGGCTCATTAGGGTATACTATTTTGTGTCATATGACTCTCACAACTGTCCCTTGTGTATATATTGGGAGTGCAAACTTCAACAGCACTCACATCTCTCACTTAATTTTATCATGATCAAGATTATTATACTGTATGTATGTTCAGAGAATGACAACATATTATCACTGAAATGTGAAGAAAGTGTGCAGAGTGCATGGTAGAAAGACAATTTACATTATTTCGGACTACAAACATTAGAATTCCCCATGGGAAAAGAATCAGGAAGTCCTAGAGTCATTGGAACAACTTGGTAGAGAAGCTTGGGTTTTTGTTAAGAGTAGACTTTGTTTAGATAGTTAAGAAAAGACAATCGATATGAGCGAAGTAATGAGTAAGTGTGGGATAAAAAGAAACAGCTCTAGCTGTTAAGAATATGTGTTCAGTGCATTATGATTCATCAGGGATTAGTTAAGGCAGACAGCTGGTAGGAAGGAAAGGAAAGAAAGGTTAAAGTACTTCCCCATGCTTATATTTGGTGAGAAAATGTTCTCTCCAACACAGGAGGTAGATATGTATATAAGTAAGCTATTGTATATTTTGTCAATTATTTATTATCTACAGAAAAGATAGTATACTATTTGTCTCCTAAGTGTTATAATTCTGAAAGTATTCTTAAAGTCATAATTTTCCAAGTAAAAATTATATTGTATACGTGAATATTTTTTCTATATTATATTGTCATCATATGGAGAAATATTTATGTATGTATATATGATTCAGAGGTCCTCAATAGGCATGAAGTTATCCAGTTATGCTAAACATGGATCAAACTAGCTCATAAGCCCTTCATGAACTAAGCATCCATATTAAATGTGAAACTGAAAAGCAGCGAATAGCTTCTAACTCGCTGGGCCCGCTGATTTGCATGTTGCTTACGTCACGCTGTCGAATGTTTTGGTTTCTTATAACATGTCTCTAAATGTTCTGGTTTCCTTTACCAGTTGTAGAGTACTGCATGCTGACTTATCTCATCAACTGGAAATTAACCATTATGTCCATGTGGAAAAAAGAGTCTGCTTTAAGAAAGCACAGTATTATATGTTCTTTCTATAGTGAGAAACTGTTTCTGTAAGTGTATATATGAGCAATAAAGTATCAAACTGAAAGACCCAGATCCTTTGGGGTTTTTTTCTTTTTTCTTTTTTTTTTTTCCTTTTCCTTTTTTCTTTTTTGAACTTATCCTATTTTGGTATAGATTGATTCTATGCCTTTTGCTCCAAACATTTTATTTTGATATATTTTTATCTGATATGTACTATTGAGCTTTTTCAGATAATTACAAGTAATATGCAAATAGATACTTTTAATTTTAATAAGAAATGTAATGTGTACAAAAATGACCAACTTGTCATGTTATCCATGATTACACTGACATTAATGAGTCCATTTAATGTTAATATTAGATGAGGCAAAATCACAGTTATTAACAAGTAGTTAAAATTTGGGAAACCGTTTGGAGTGATTGCTTCAAATTTACTTAATTGTCAAATTTTCAGCAATAGCAAAGTATACTCAAATATTTGTGTGTAAAACAGAAAATCATGATACTCTTTCAATTACAAATAATCTGAAATGTGGCTGTAACCGGTGAAACAAATTTTCCCACAGCCTAGGCCTTGCCGCTAGCAAACAGATAAACATATTTTGGCATATAAAATCAATTTCATGCTTAAGTAAATCTCAGGTTTGTTAACATGACCACATTCTTTCAAACCAAACACAGAGATTTAATGTGTGTGTGTGTGTGTGTGTGTGTGTGTGTGTGTGTGTGTACTTGAAGCATTATAATTTTCAAAGGGCAAGAAAAGATTCATTTAAATACCTCATGATTATCAACCACTAATACCATACAAATAATATTGTTCTTATATTGTGACACATCACAGCTTGTTTTCTATAAGTTTTCAGTTCTCTAAGATAATTAACTTCATGAGATTTTCCCAAATGACCTTTTTTTAGACTTCCTGAAAATGACAACAAAAAGTGATGAAAACACATTTTTACTCACCAAGTTTAGCCAAGTGAAGCAATTTGCTCAGCAGCTGGGAAATAGTGGACCTTTCAAGAATCCTTGGTAGTGGATGAGAATTAATGGATTTATTTTTTAAAGAAGTTTTAATGAAAATGAAACATTGCATATGACACATCCCAACTATAGTTCAGCTTCCCCACAGAAACCGAGACCTTAGGACTACTCAATTTCAAACAGCATTTACTTATTCACAGTAACCTTAAAATAACTAAGCTTCACAATTTAATTATATGTCCTCTGACATGAAAGTTATTTGGCTTTCCCATCCTTTTTCTCAAAATGCCCTTTCTGCTGACACATCAGTTGTAAAAGGTGACATTTATTATGCTGTTGAGAATCTGTAAATACCAGTGGTGGCAGCATCTCGTGGTGCCTTATTCCTAACAGCATTATGATTCAGTGATTTCATCACAGCTATGGTAGACAGGTCCACACACACTGCAGTTCTTCACTGTCCTGAAAAGTGAAGGGACAGCCTCTTTACCCAACACTTTAGTCATAGCTATGGAATGATTACAGATAATCAAGAATTTCAAGGAAGTGAAGACACCTGGGGAAAGCAATCAAATAGTGCATATGAAATACAGTGGTAAAAAGCACTCACCTCTGGTAAAATGTTTCTGAGGTGTCTTTGCATGGCTGAGCGTCCAATGTCCATATTGGAAACAGCCCCAAACACTCTCTCTCTTTTCTGACTGCCCAAAGTCCTTCACCTCTTCTTTCTGAAGAACCTCCATGAACCATCTGCAACAAATCTTCCTTTCATGATATGCTTTATGGCACCATCAACCATCAATCTTATAATAATTTTGTTTTAAATTTAAAACAAAATTTGATCTCTTCACTACTCTAATGTAGCCTATGAATATTTAGTTCTCAGAGACTGTAATCTTCATCTAAAATGGAATCAGAAAAACATAGTTTATGGGTGAACTAGATGGATTAAATTTTATTTAAAAGAAGTCTTAAGGTACCTGGCCACAGTATGTATGTTTTTTCAGTGGAATGTCAAGAATTAGGTAACACTCTGAAAGCAATCAACTTTCACTCAAATGAGATATTTATTTGGGCTCTGCCTCACTACCTAAGAAATTTTCTTGAAAACATAAAGCATGATAATAATAACAACAACAATAACATTATTTTACTTAAATTATTTCTGGTTTGGAATAATGGTAATAATTGAAACTACTTTGCACATCTAAAATTATCCAAAGATATGCTTGCTAAAAGACAAGCAAGCAGAGATATTAGCAATGGTGTCCATTTGGTGCTGTCTGGAATGTTCCCCTCTGTGTTACAAAATGGTTTTAGCATCAAGATAAACATTTTTTTAAACATTAGCCAAATGACAAAATTATGCAAACCTTCTTTTAAAATCACTAGCTGTTCCTAACTGTCCAACACAATTTAAGTGCTACAGGGCAGGATCTCTGTGAATGGACTGCACTTCAGTCAGTTGACTCTATATTTTCTTATGTAGCTGCATAAGCCAGAAAAAAAAAAGTCCAAAATAAAAATATTCCCTCTCTCTCACAGAATTTTCAGAAGTATAAAATAAAATGAAATAAAAGGAATATAGTTTTTCCCTTCATACTCATCAGTCAACATACATGCTATGTCCTTTAGATGCCCTTGGAAATTTTCATGTTATTGGAAGCTGGAAATTACCTAAAATGAGTGTATAAAGACTCTCATTTTGCCATTTTATTCTTATGAAATTCCTCACTGATAATTAAAAAGAGATGTTTTAATTTTTCCTCATCCTCCAGACCTTACATTATTAATTTATTAATTGTGGCAATTTAAGTTTTATGGAACACTAGCTTTCACTACTGAACAAAACAAAATAAAACAAAAAGATTTGGCAATAGCAACAAACACAGTATTTAAATCCTGTTTCTTATCATTGAACAGAGTTGTACAGGAATATCTAGAAATGTTAACCCTAATGGGGTAGATGAAGGCAAGAAAAATAAGAATTATTTTAGAAACAAGAATCAGTGAAAATGCTTCCAAATCATGTATTCCATCTTGGATTTACTGAATAAGAGGAAGGGTTTTAGCATTCAGTATTAGCCTTTCACGTTACTCACAACTCACAATCAATCATTTTCTCTAGAATGAATCCCATTCGCCACCCAAAATAATTGAGATGACTGAAAGTATCGGCATCTTCACTTAGAATGCCAAACATGTTCTCCTTAATGTAAAGCTGTAAAAAAAAAAAAGGAAGAAGAATTTTTCTATAGACAAATGGTAAGCTACCACTCAGGAAGGAGTTGCTGAGCTTTCTGGCCTATTGATCACCTGTGAGCTATAGCTCTTAGTTCTTCCTATATTTGCTGACATGAGATGCCAATGAAGATGGTTACTATGAATTACTATACTTGTTTTTTTATATCAGTTACATACGTTTTCAGAAGTTTATTTATTTATTCATTTTTTATTCACTTTACATCCCAATCATAGCCTCTTCTCTGCTCTCCTCCTTGTCCCACTATCTTTCTCTATTCCCCAAATCCCCATTTTCCTCCCCCTCCGAATAGGAGAACCTCTCCACCACCTACCCATCCCAGCACAACGTATCCTTTACCAAGGTGGCCTGGCAAGGCAGCCCAGCTAGGGGAAAGTGATCACAAAGCATGCAAGAGAGTCCTTGACAGAGACAACCACCATTTCCATTACTAGAGAATCCACATGAAGACAAAGCTGTCCATCCCCTATTCATCCTAGGGGCCTAGGTCCAGTCCTTGGTTGGCTTTTCACTTTCTGCAAGCTACCCTCTCTGCAACCTGGACCCAGGTTAAAAGTTATGTTGGTCCTCTTATAGAGCTCCTGCTTCCTCCGAGTCCTTCCATCCTTCCTCTCACTCTTCCACAAGCCTCCCTGCCCTCTGCCCAATGTTTGTCTGAGAGTCTCAGCATCTGTTTCCATCCCTTGCTGGGCAGCTCCTCTCAGAGGACAGCTCTGCTAGGCAAGCTAGCAGAGTGTCCTTAATAGTGTCAGGGTTTGGCTCTATCCCATGGTGTGCCGAGGCATTGGTTGGATAATTCTCAATCTCTGCTCTATCTTTATCCCTGCACATCTTGTAGGCAGAGTAAATTTTGGGTCAAAGTTCTTGTGGGTGGGTTGGTGTTCTCCTTCCTCTACTATGAGTCCTCCTGGTTAGAGTGTGGCCTCTTCAGTCTACATATCCCCCCCCAGTAGGGGTCTCAGCTGGTCACCCCCCTTGCCTCCCAGAAGTCTACTTTGTCATAGGTCTCCAGCCTGTCTCAGAGATAAGATTGGAAGTATTATAGAAAGCAATACTGCTTTGTCTTATGATTGGCATTCTATAGTCAAACAGAGTAATGTAATGAAGACTGAAAGACTGAGGTGCCATATCAACACTGCCACCTGCAGGAAGCAAGCCCTGAGAAGAAAGATGACATGAAGAATAATTTAGCTTTGGTAGCAGAGGGAAAATCCAGCCTTGTGAGGTAATGGCTTTGTAATGTACATTATATTGGCAAACTGTCATGTGTTTATTAAGCTTGTTGAAAGCAGATGTTGAGAGTAAGTGGGGTTCTCCTATCCCATACTCTAGAATGTTTGTTTCAAGCGTCCTGCAACACCCCTTGTCTGCAAATTGGCTGCCACCCTGAAGAACAACAAAACAGCACAAGAGGAAGCTAGAGAAATGACTCGGCAGGTAAGAGCACTAGCTGCTTTTCAAAAGAAAAGGTTCGAGGCCCAGCACCCACATGGCAGCTCACAACTAGCAGTAATTCTAGTTCCAGGGGATCAGACACCTCCTTGGAAACTACACATGTAAATATACAACAGACATGTATACAGACAAATAAAAATAAATAAAACCTTTGAAAAACAGCTTGAGTAAAAATTATGTTCATAATAATAGTTCAAAGTATTCCAACGAGAGTACTATTGTTAACCTTGTAATATAAAAATGCCTACAGTGGGAAGAAGAATGTGGGATCTCATCTGTGGAGAGATTGCTGTGTTCTATTTGGACCTCTCAACTAGGAACTCCAGCATGGCTGTTTCATCTGGGCTTCCCTGGCTGATATCCGATGAATGTTTGGCTTGCTAATGCTAGCCTTTCCTCTCTGTAAATTGGGCTACTCCAGTAATCTCTGATGGATGTGAAGTTCTTTATTTGATGACATTTTGTTATCTATCTGATGTTTCTTTCTGTTAGTCTCTGTTTATTCTTTTATTTTGCTGCCATATACTTAATAAACCCACTCACACAAGTACAGCTATCAGATGATTCTCTTCCTGACAAAACAGCATTTATTATTTTTGAGATGGAACATTATCTTTATAAGAGTGAACATTATCTTTGCTTAGAACAATGGACTGAATTGAGATTAGCAAATTACTTTTTTTCCTGGTTCGTGTGCTTTGTCTACACGTGGTGGCGAGTGGCTAGTGTCTCAATCTTGTCAGCCTTAAATTTCACACCCAAGCACCCTAAACCCATTCTCATGCCCAACATTCAACTTATGAAATTCCAAGTCAAGACAAGAATGTTTATTTTAAAGACTTGATAAATAATGGAAAACAATTTATTATTTAAGATCTTTCTTCTTCAGATTGAGTTAAAACGTGCCACACAGACAAACAGCAAACAATTGAGGATCTGCACTGTGTGTTTAAATGCTTCCTTTTAATGTGTGTAGAGTTACTCTTGGCAGACTTCCTCCTGCTGGCATTACTACTACTTCATTTTCTAGCAGGCTCCTCAACCTTGTATCTGTTACTTTTCCAACACTCTTCATCATCCATTATCACCCCTCTTTAAATAAACCAATTTATTCAGAGCACTGTCCCGCCCAAGAAGTAGGATTTTCATTTTTTTACACCCCTAGGGGAACACATTTTTTGGAGGCTTTCGTTTCTGAAACATTCTAAAAGAAAGAGGAACTTTTTCTCATTAGATTTTAGAATAGTCAGGTGCAAATATGAAATAGTAGAAATAAAACAAATAAGGTCTTATTTGTCAGTAATTTGATATTAACTCATAGGTTCCTCAGGAAAAAGGAGCAATGCTTCTCTTTCCAAGTGAACGAAGCCTAAGGCCCAAATTATGCATTTGAATTGTCTGAGCTAGCAGCAATTGAAATTTCGTATCCTTTGACTTTCACCAGCCTGTAAATACTAAATAAGTCACATTACTATTCATGGACACTGTCACCAGTAAGCCAATAACCTTCCTAGCCAATGCACTTTATCTGTTCCTTCCATGCCCTAGAAATAAAACTGTAGTGGCATGGCCTGATGCTGTGTATAAATTGTTAATTATCTCGTCCCTCCCGTGATTCTTACTGTTCTGTGAACAATCCCTCAAGGTACCCCAAAATGATGTTTATGTGACCTTGCCTCTTGATTGGCTAAATAAAACTTCCTACACCCAGGTAGGGTAAAAGGGAGGTGCTCAGAGCTAAGGTTCTCAGGTTCTGACTGAGAGCAGATGGTGGGAAGGAGGAAAATGGTGGAGGAGAAAGGAATTGCCATGGGATGGAAAAGAATCACATGGTCCTCCTTTCCACTACAAGAATGGCGTAGAAAGGAACAACCAGGATGAAGAATATGAGCAAGAATGTGGGGCTTATAGATGGAAAATTGTTCAGATAGAAATGGTTAAAGCAGATGACAAGGGATGGGGATGGGAGATATTGAAATAGTGTAGGTGCAGTTCTCTGCCCAGCCCAAGGTGAAATGAGGTAAATCTAAAATCTAACCTGTGTCTGTGTCTTTTATTGATTGTGATATTGGGTTAGATATACTGCCAAATTAATTATAAGACAAATAATAGGCATTATTAGCATGTACTTTTAAAAATACCACAGCATAAAACACTCATGCAAAATTGACCAGTAAGAGCACTTTCCAGTCTCCTGGCTTCTGGTTCCTTCCCCAAACAGTTAGGTTCAATTTTGATCGAGGAATCTTTTCTGACCTCAAAAATGTAAAGTTCCCTATTGCCAAAAGGAAGTGCAAGCATTGCTCTTTTCTATGTATCCTAGACCTCCTACTACTTTCTATCTGTGTCGTGGGCTTGTTCGTATATACTGAGGCAGGAGACTGGTATATGAGAAAAGCCTCCTGGCAAAGAGTAAAGCTGGAGACCCTAGGCTTCAGGGCAGGTGCAGTGGCACTCTGGGAAATCAGAAAGTAGCTTGTGACATTACACACTACACGAAACAAACAACGTGTGCGAGAAAGCCTTTACCATACAAAGGACTCCAAAATGCCCGCCTTGTATGCTCTGAACGTCTCCATCCTCTCTATAATATTGCTGAGTTCCTAACTTTGCTCTTTGCTCTGCTCTGCTGCCTAGAAGAAAAGCGTTTCCTGGAAAATTCTGTTTCTGCTGTAACTGAGTGTCCCTCTGAGTGTTTGATTCTTTGTTCAGGGACACAAATACCTGGAAACCCCTCAAATACCTGCAGCTGTAAATAACACTATTTTACATACTGTGTGGAACAATGATACCTGTGAAAGCAAGCGGGCTCTGTTTCCACCAACAATCGCTCTCTTGTTAGAAGATGGAATCTAGGCTGGACCCATTCTCTTCCATCTTTTCTAATTCTCTGTCATTTAATTCTCACCTGTATTATGTATTTTTTTTTCTTTTGACAAAAGCCAACCTATGAATGTAAGTAACAGAAGGCCCTGAACTATCCGAAAAGCAGATTGGTCTGAGAGACCAAAAAGATTAAAAATTAGCAACTATTGAGGCCTGAGCTATGTGAGTGGAGAAGTCTGGTGATGCCCTGAGGGGAAGGACCACCTTATTGCATTCTTTCCCCACCTACTAGAGATAACAGTTGTTAGGAAACTGGCCCATCCCTCTAGGGAGGGACACCAGGTCATTATGGTCTGGGGACCTTCCTATAGCCAATCAATTCAAAATGTAGCATTTTGACCAATAGATGCTTGCAAGGCAGGAATTGCCCCTGCCTTGGGCATGCTGGGATGGACCAGAATCTATAAATCACCCCACTAACCTGGGCGCGGGGCGCTCAGCTCCCACTGCTTTGGCAGTGGGGCTGTGTAGCCCAAGCTGCAGCTTGTAATTTTCAATAAAAAGACCCTCATGTGTTTTGCAGCGGAGTGGATTCCTGGAGATCTTTTGGGGGCTCACGAACTGGGTATAACAGGTCTAATAAATGACAGCAGTGAAAATTACAAGCTGGGGTGGAGGGAGGATCAGGCCTGTAACCTCAGCTACTCAGGAAGCTGCAACAAGAGGATTACACATTTAAGGCCTGCTTGCTCAGATTAGTTAGGCTTTTAAATGTAAAGGGAGGTCATTCAGAGGATCCTGACTTCAGTCATCAGGATTAAGCAAAAACAAAAGCCACTTAATGTTCCTCAATCTTAAATGGTGAGCCCTAAAATCAACAGTTATTAAATTCGGTTGGTTTTGTGCATGGTGTGCATGTGTGTGTGTGTGTTTGTATTTGTCCGTAATATAACAATAATACTTACAGAATAAGAAGTCCTTCAAGAAATTCAAGAGTATTGGGAATGGGAGAAGTCAAAGGGGATAGTAGAAATGATATACAGTGTACTCATGTATGAGAGTCCCAAAAAAATAAACATAACAAAAATTTTAGAATTTTAAAAATTACAGCAGATATTAAAACCAACTGAGTTTATTTTGACATGGAATTTTGAGCTTCATTAGCAATATTTGTGTAGAAATAGATCTGTACATGTCAAAATAAAATATTTATTCTTTTTTAAATATATATTTATTTTTATTTCTTTATTATAATTTATTCATTTTGTATCCCAGCTATGGGCCCCTTCTTCTTCTCCTCCCAGTCCCACCCTCCTTCCCTCTTCTCCCCATGTGCCCTTTCCCAAGTCCCCTGATAGGGGAGGATCTTCTTCCCTTCTATCTGACCCTAGCATTTTTGTTTCATCAAGGCTGGCTGCATCATCTTCCTCTATGGCTTGGAAAGGCTGCACCCCCCCAGGGGGAGGTGATCAAAGAGGAGGCCACTGAGTTCATGTCAGAGACAGCCCCTGCCCCTCTTACTAGGAAACTCATTTGGAAACTGAGCCACCTATGGGCTTCTTCTGTGCAGGGGGTTTAGGTTCTCTCATGCATGCATGGTCCTTGGCAGCCAGAATCTGTAAACATATTAGATGTTCCTCAACAGAGAAATAGATATAAAAACTGTGGTACATTTACACAATTACACAATTTACACAACTCAGCAATTAAAAACAAGGAAATCATGAAATTTGCAGGCAAATGGTGGGAACTAGAAAAGAGCATCCTGAGTGAGGTAACCCAGAAGCAGAAAAACACACATGGTATATACTCACTTAAGAGTGGATATTAGACATAAAATAGAATAGACATACTAAAATCTATAGTCCTAAAGAAGCTAAACAACAAGGAGAACCCTAGGGAAGAGACTGAAACCTCACTCAGAAGAGCAAACGAGATAGATATCAGAAGTAGAAGAAGACAAGGAATAGGACAGGAGCCTTCCACTGGAGACCTCTGAAAGACTCTACCCATCAGGGTATCAAAGGAGATACTGAGACTCATAGCCAAACTTTGGGCAAAGTGCTGGAAACCTCATGAAAGAAGAGGGAGATAGAAAGACCTGGTGGGAACAGGAACTCCACAAGGAGACCAACTCCACAAGGAGAGCCAAAAAAAAAAAAAAAAAAAAAAAAAACCTAGGTCCAGGGGGCCCTGCAGAATCCAATACTCCAAAATATCTATTCTTAAAACCAAGGAAAAAAAAAGAGAGGGGAGAAGGAGGAAAAGAAAGAAGAAGAAACAAGAGAAGAGGAAAGAGGGGGAGAAAGAGCAAAGAAAGAAGGAAGGAATTCATGAAAAAATTTACTGATTTACTGTTGTATTGACAATAGATATTTAAAAGTTGAGTAAATGAATGAATTATTTTATTTATTTTCTGTGGGGAGTTGAATGAATAAAGCTTAAGATAAAGAAAACCTAACAAGACCCCTATTTATTTTAATGTGGGTACAACCTAGCTCATAAAAGAAGCACTAATACAACCTTAGACATCATCAGTAAAGGCTTCAAACTTCCTTTTCATCACCAATGGTGTCAGCTAGTCTGTGGGGTTTGGTGTAAGGAGGAAGAAACAAGAATGATACATATTTGATTATCTTCAGTCTATAAATGACCGGAAAGGGGAAAAAATGCACATATTGCAAGCAACTGACATTAGACAGTGGTAAGGTGGAATTCTGGTACATTTAGTTGCTACTATTTTTTCAATTCTTTATTAATTATACTTTATTCACTTTGTAACCCCTGTGGTTTCCTCCCTCCTCCCATCTCAATCCCTCCCTTTCTCCTCCCTCTGCACGTATGCCCCTCCCCAAGTCCACTGATAGGGGAGGTCTTATTTTCCTTCCTTCTGATCCTAGTTAATTAGGTCTCATCAGGAGTGGATGCATTGACTTCTCCTGTGGCCTGGTAAGGCTGCTCTCCCCTCAGGGGGAGGTGATCAAAGAGCAGGCCAATCAGTTTATGTCAGAGGCAGTCCCTCTTCCCATTACTATGTAACCCACTTAGACACTAAACTGTCAGGGACTACATCTGTGCAGGCGTTCTAGGATATCTCCATGACTGGTACTTGGTTGGAGTATGAGTCTCTGGGAAGACCCCTGTGCTCAGAATTTTTGGTTCTGTTGCTCTCCTTGTGGAGTTCCTGTCCTCTCCAGATCTTACTGTTTCCCACTTCTTTCATAAGATTCCCTGCACTCTGCCCAAAAGTTGCCCATAAGTCTCAGCATCTGCATTGAAAGTCTGCAGGGCAGAGCCTTTCAGAGGTCCTCTGTATCAGGCTCCTGGAGTTGCTATTATTTTAAAGGCAATAAATTCAGTCAAATTTATCCTGCTTTTCAGCTCCTCTTTCCAAGTCTTAGAGACTGGACTGAGATTATGCAGCATTCTGCCCAAGAAACCTAAAACTGCTGAACTTTGTCAGTGCACTTGGAGGGAGGAGATGGAGTTCACACTCTACTTCCTCAGTCACAAGCTGATAGGTTCATAAAATTAAATTGCACCTTGAAAGGCTGTGACATTGCTCTCTTCATGCTTTAAAAACCATCAGATAACCCTTTCTGTCCTTTCACAGGGGCATAGGGAACAGTGAGAACTAGAACTTCTCCTGCATTTTTATTAGCAAATAAGCAGTGCCTCAAAGAAGCACCTCCATTTGTACAGATAAATCACAATGCACTGCTCAGTGCGATTCCCCAAACCCAGTAAGAGCAGAGGCAAATAAGCATTCTTTAAATGGAATCCTAGAAGCTGATTTCCCTTTTGCCTATCACCTCTCCTAGGGAAAGTTCCTCATCAATTAGAGGTGTTGAATTCACGCAGAGTGCCTGCTACACAGACAAAATCATGCACAGAAATCGGGAGACGCACAGCAGCAGCAAGTACTGTAATTAAGAAAATTATTTTTATGGTTTCCTGTGAATACTGATGAGTGAATAAATGACCTAGTGATGTGGTCTCTTCAATGCTTAGCAGGCAGATGAAGGAAAGGCACCAAGTTCTTCAGAAGATTCAAGGTGACTTAGCAGGAGAAGTGGGGTCACGTGCCAGTGTTTCTCAGTAAAGACAGGGGCCTGGCTGTTTGCAAAATAGAAGATATCAATACATGCAGCTCAGATGCAGTTGCTTAAACATTATCCAGGATCAAGAGAGAAAATTTGGCAGAATATCATAGCCGGAGATGGCTTGGGAAGTGTGCAAACTATGTTGCCAAAACGCATTTCCCTAAGCTGTCAACTTCCTTAGGGAAACACAGCTCTTCAGCCTGCCCAGGATCTACTCTCCTATCACTGTAAGATGCTTTTGTTCTCACCTGTCCATGCTTTACCGAAGAGCTGGACAGTTGTCGAATGCAGGTTCTGAAGCCATGATGAAAAACGCAAAGAGGCACTAATTATGGTTCTCAGAAGAGTCTACTCATCAGAGATGATGCAAGACCTTCCCCAGGGGGTGTCTTTGACAAAGCAATGAGGAAACACTAGATACTAAGAACTAGACTTAGGACTTAGGAGGCAAATAGAAGCCAACATACCAGGAGCAAAATGAACAGTAAAAGAAGAAAATAGCCTATTGCTTGGACATCGTGTGCACTGAAAAGGAAGAGCCTTCTGGTTCTAGTTCACACATTCTCTGTGAGACTCAGTGACACATTTCAAACCAGTGGCCAAATCCCTTTCACAGTAGTCTCAGTGTCTCATGAGTACAGTATGTCAGCTTGAGAAGGTCTTTTAAGATACCACTAGAAACATATAAAGAACTAAAAAGTTCAAGTTAGAAAAGTGACTATAACATATGTATAGATCTAATATCACAGTCTGGTTACAAAAACTATAATAGTAGTTTCATAATAGTCTTATGCAATATAAAAGATAAATGACTGAATGTAAATGTGTGTTTGTGTGTGTGATACTGTACATAAAATTTAAACCCTGTATCGTCAATAAGGAAAGAATTGCTAGAGAAGCCCTTTAACTGTTCCAGTGTAGGAAGATACATACTTTGGTTACAACACTAAACTTTTTGTGATGTAACTATATCATGATCTCAGAAGTTTTCTGGACTCCAGCACAACTGAGATACAGAGCAATGCAAGCTCTACACCATTGCCTGAAATGAGAATTTAAGGATACCACAAGGAAGCTTTTGGGATTTACTGTAATCAGATTTTATGAGCAAAAAATACAGTGGGGCACAAGAAAGAAATTTACTCTGGGGGAAAAAATGTGTTTAAGTTTTCAAATTAAAAAAATATTTTTATTAATTTTTGCTAATTTTTACAACTTATTTTAAATTTTATTCACCTTAACTTCGCCCAGATCTGCACCTACATGCATACCCCCTCCCTTACTTCATGTCCTCCTTTTCTTTTAATAACCCATGCACTCAAGTTTGTGTTGTTAATATACTCAGGATGTGGAGCCATGAACTGTCACACTTCCTCAGTTAGGGTTTAGAACTCCTGAACCACACTTTCCATTCCATGCTAGAATGTTAGTGTGTCTGATTTGGTGCAGGGTTTCTGCATATGATCACAGCGGCAGTCAGTTAATAAGTGCACCAGTCCTATCCAGTCCAGAAGACAGTCCTCCCTCACCTCTGGCTCGTACCATCTTTATGCCTCTTCCTCTACAGTAGTCCCTGAGCCTTGGGTGGAGGTGTGATACACATGTTGCACTTGAGGCTAAGCATTCCACAGCCAAGTGTTCTCTATATGTATCTCTATACTTTGACCAGTTGTGAGTTTCTGAGTAAGTCACTGTATGCCGCATGATGTAACTTTTCTGGTGAGGTCTAAGAGCTGCACTATTCTATTGGTAGAGAACTATAAGTTCAGAGGGCAGCTTGATACTGGGTCCATTTGGCAAAATAATAGTAACAGGCACAACCCCTAGGCCCAGTGAGCTCCCAAACCATTAACAGATTTTCAGTAAAGGCATGAATTTCCTCTTGAAAAACGAGCTTCAAATACAACCAGGAAGTAGTTGGTTGTCTCATAGCACTTATGCCACTATTGCACTCATTAGCATATCTTGCCTCAACAGTCATTTATTGCTAGTAAGACTATGACCTTCTTGATGTCCTTCTTTCCCCTCCGGTAGCCTACATAGCACCTTCTAGTACATCAGGTAGGAAGCTTTCTGGTCAGTAACAATATTTATGTGAGCAATATTTGTGGTCTCTCTAAATAAGATCTTACCATCAAGTTCTGATGGGCAACGAAGAGCAATGGCAGTGGCCTGTGTTATTTGAGCTGTCTCTAGGACACCTGGGAGCAACAACTTTTAGGACAGCTAGCCCATACTCAGCACCAGGCATTTTATTTGGCAACTTATAGCTTCTGGATGAATATACTCCCCATATAAGATAACGCCAATTATATTTTTTCATATGAACTGATACACAGTCCCCTTTGATATTGGTTTTTTAATCTATAGTCTGAGCTAACCTGGAACTTGAGACCTGGCAAATGGAGTTACTGGCATCATCATTCCTTGTCTTTTATTTCTTTCTGAATTCTTTTTAATGCAAATATATCGTTATTTGTTACTTGAAAATAGTTGTTAAATACCTATAGATTTTGTCTGTCACCCATATCTTAATAAAGCAACTTTAAATTTAAACAAACAATTTTTAAAAATTTATGTCCACATTATCCAGGCTCATATTTTTTGTTTTTATCTATTTTATTTGAGGCTGGCATTATCCAGGGTATAACCAGGGTTACCCTTTAAGCTCTGGTATTTCTGCCTCTGCCTTTTTAGGGGTAGGACAAAGGTATATACCACCAAGTTCTCTTTTTCTTCCCCTTTCTTCTCATCTCCCTCTCTCCCACTTTTCCTCTTTAATTTTGTCATGCTAGTCTACTAAATATAATACGCACATTATATAATACATACATATAAAAAGCTCCATGTGTACAAGCTTATAGGTGTTGAAGTATGCCAGTCCAGAGAGGGATACCTTCAAAACAATGGCAGCTTTACATGATACGAACAAAATACTAATGGCTGAATTTAGCATGCGGTATATTATAAGGAAAAGCATGTAGTTCCCTTTATTGTGTTAGTTAAAGGACATCAATGAGATCCTTTAATTATTTTCACATTTTAATAGCCTATATTAAAGTTTTACCTCTTTGTGCTGAGGTGTTGTTGAATCCTGTTAGGATTAATCCTCATAGAATAAACTATAACTAGAGGGTTTGACTCTATGGTCCAAGGAGTAACTCCCATTTATTAAAAAGAAGATAGAATCTAGAATATTAGGTTTGTGAACATTTGTTAAACTCTTGCTGGGAAGTACGGACTAAATATTCAAGAGCAGAGCTGATCTTTACACTTCAGCTTATCAACCTAAGGAAATTGCTATTTTTATTTATTCAGAGGGAGAAGCAAAGGTGGACCTGAAGAACTAACTTAGGTGGGTGTCTGTGGTAAAGAAGCCTTTGAATGACTAATAAAGAGATGGAACATTGAGGAGAAACAATTAGGGGAAGACAGTAAAATAATGCGAAGATAAATGATGCTTCTTTCTAGTTTGACCTTTTAATACCTGTAGCCCTGAATCTTCGTACCATACAACAGGAACATACATTGCTGAGCTACTCAGCTTTCTGGAACAACAGCTTATCCGTGTGTCTTCCATTGTTAGAGCATGTATATGTCACATAGAGAGTGAAAAGCCCTACAGATTTATATGTGCTTATTGTAAATGAAAGAAGTAGCATTTGGCAAGTCGATTGGCAGCTCTTTGTGCCTTTTCTTTTTCTAAAAACAGATTTTTTTTTCTTATTTTCTGTCATTTGGAAACAATTGAAAAGACATTTCATTGTTTATAACATACTTAATAAACAGTTGGAAAGTAAACTTGGAATTCTAGATAAAGCCAGAAATAGAATCGTAGAATGGAAAAGAATGAAAGACAAACATCTATCATCTCATTGCAATGAAGTGAAATGAAGTCTCATAAAAATGATTACTGTGGACATCCGTACTTCTGTCCAAAGGGTGTTATTGAAAAGGACACAAATGTTTTTCTTTATGAATAATTGTCTTGGTTAGGGTTACTATTGCTGTGATGAAACATCACAGTCAGAAGCAACTTGGGATGTAAAGGCTTTATTTTGCTCACAGTTCCATAGAACAGTTCATCATCAAATCAATGAGGACAGGAGCTCATGCAAGAGAGGATCTGGGGCAGGAGCTGATGTCATGGCCAAAGACATCAAGGCATACCACCTTGTTCCCCACGGTTGCTCAGGCAGCTTTCTTATAGAGCCTAGGACCATTAGCCCAGTGTGGCACCACCTACAATTGGCTGTTCCCATCCTCATTGATCCCTAATTAGCAAAATGCCTTGCAGCTGGATTTTATGGAGTCTTTTTCTAAACTGAGGTTCCCTCCTCTTTGGTGACTCTAGCTTATGTCAAGTTGCATAAAACTAGCCAGTGCAATAAAAGAAAACTGATATAAAACTATGAACTCAGGATATTATTTAAAAGGAATTTTCTTTTTCTTGTTGAGAAATTATAGATGTAGCACATTGCACCTCAGTTTCCAAGTGGGTTCCCTAGTAATGGGAACAGGGACTGTCTCTGACATGAACTGACTGGCTGGCTCTTTTATCACCTCCCCCTGAGAGAGAAATAGCCTTGCCACGCCACAGAGGAAGACAATGCAGCTAATCCTGATGAGACCTGATAGGCTAAAGTCAGATGGAAGGGGAGGAGGACTTCTCCTATCGGTGCACTTGGGGAGGGGCATAGGTGGAATTGTGAATAAACTGTAATTAATAAAAAAAAATTACAAATTTTAAAAATAGAGAAATTACCCATTCTCCATTTGGCTCTAGACTTTTGTTCCTTTGTGTTTGATTAGACACTTACTGATCATGTAATTATCACCTGGAGAGCTAATTTAGTGAGGTCATACAAAGTAAGTATAGCATATGAGATTATTTAAGCTGTTGCTAATATCTTAATACTATTTACTGAAGAGTAAATAAACAACCATAACAGGAACACACATCAAGAGTCTCTAAGAAGACAAAATTCAAAAGACATGAGTTTGATTTATTTGAGGATGATGAGATTAGAAAAGCCACAAGTGATATGGTTCAGGGGATAAAAGAACACTGAACTGGCTGATGATTTGAGTTTGATCCCTGGAAGCCATGCAGAGATTACATAATACATACATACATATATACATACTTACATACATACACAAAAATTTTAAAGATTATAATCATCCCCTAAGGGGAAAAATAACAGATAACACAAGATATACTTGCTAGGATTTAGAGGCAAAATTCAATGATCTAAGTGCTGCCAGCATACAAATTCTCTTCACAGCTGTACTCACCAATTGAAGAAGCTAATGTGAAAACAAAACAAAACTTAATTTAGAGCAACAATGAAATCTTTCTTAGAACACACATTTCTTAGAAAACAAAAATGTTTGGTCAGGCATGGTAGTGCAAGCTTTTAATCGTCTTTAATCCCAGCACTTGAAGGCTGAGACGGACAGCTTTCGTTGAGTT
The DNA here is from genome assembly GCF_030254825.1 of Meriones unguiculatus. NCBI lineage: Eukaryota > Metazoa > Chordata > Mammalia > Rodentia > Muridae > Meriones > Meriones unguiculatus. Next base: position 56,836,559 of record NC_083356.1, on the reverse strand, counting down.
TCAGCCAGCGTGCTCTACACTACAATTACATGACAGCCAGATGTACGCAGTGAGACCTTAGATCTATCCTCCAAAAGTTTAACTTTTATCAGCCCTCCTTTGTTGCCACAGATTGAACCCTGAACTTTGTTTATATTGAGCACCTTCTCTGCCACTCAGCTACACTCTCATGGTTTTTTGTTTGATTTTTTGGTGTTTTGTTTTGTTTTGTTTTTTTGTCTGAAGTAAACGATACTATTTGCCAAAAGATAGAACAAAGGAAAATCTTATCATATTTCTGATTGGAGCGATTCAGTGTTGTAAAATTTCCCAAACCAATTCATAACTTAATTTATTCTCAATTAAAATTACAGCAGGAGTTTTCATGGAAATTGATATTTGTATTCTAAGTTCTACATGTAGAGGAACATGCTTAAAATATTTGGCAAAAGAAAAATGCAAAGGAAATAGAAATAATAATACACACATATTATATATGTTTTATACATGAAAAATTAATTAATTTTGCAAATGAAACACACCATAAAGCATGTTAAAAATAAATAGCTAAATGGGCAAAAACAGTTTTATAAATATACTGAAGATAAGTATCTAAAGAGTTTCCATAGAGAATTAAATCAGTAAAATTCCAGAAATTGTCAAAATAGACAAAGAACATGAAAGAGCAAATTACAAAATCAAAGAATCCATGTAAAGAGAGGGGAGAGTGGGACCGGATTGTTAGTAGTAAGGAAACTCAGTTTTAAAATGTGATTTTTAAACACACAGTTAAGAAAGCTTAAAAATAATAATGGTTACAATAGTTGAAAACAAAAAATGCACACTCTCATGTATTGCTAGTAGGTCTTTGAATGTGCACAGAGTTTGGGGAGGTCAGATTAGCACATAAGAAACTTTAAAGTGCACAGAAGTCTGACTCAGAAATTCACCTTGTAAAGCAGGTATTTCATGGGATTCCTGGGACATGTGCATAAACCCTCTTTAAAATTATGCTATTGAAAACCTGCCTGGGATAAGAGATTCTTTGGACAACATCACTGATGATGACTAACAACATAAGTAACTTACTCATGGCATGTATAGAGAGTAAACAATGTGCTACTGAGTGGCATTCTCCAGCTTGAGTGATATACACACCTTGCCACAGGGACTCTGATCTATTGATCCCTAGGCAGAGGAACTCTTAATTATTGATCCCTAGGCTAGCATGAAGAACATCTACAAGAATTGACAAATTTATCTTAGGTGAAAAAAAAAATTCAAGTTACAGAACTAACCAATTAGTACAAATTCTTTAAGGCCATGAACTCAAACTATGTATTTCATTCTCCCTTTGCTAAATATATAGAAGATAATGTAAAAACACATATTAAGTTGTTGCTAATGGTTATCTTTAGGGTATGTGTGAAATTGCTACATTAGTGATAATTTCATGTGTATTTACTATGTTCTGGATGGTTTCATTTATATTTAATATAAGAATGAATTTCTAAGCTGCTTATCTTTAAATATTAAAATAACTGAAAGGTATAATGTAGGGTCTGGAAAGAGGAAAAGGACAGAGGAAATTATGCAAATATATTGTGATTGCAAAAAAATAAAAGAAAAAATTAAATGATAAATTGTTCAAGAAAATAGTAATTTCAACAAAAATTTAAAGTCTATTATTCCAGCTTTGTTTTGATCTTCAAATTTACTTGGAGGTGAAATTCAAAGGACTAAAGAAGCAGGCCAAGTCATACTTAAACGAAATATATCAGCACAATGCACAATGAATTGTTTATTACAGAGTTCTAAAGCCAGGTACTCGGAATTATAGGCATAACAAACCAAGCGTTCTTTGTAAGCTTTGTAAAGTGTGACTTGCAACCCTAGCTTGCTCTAAAATATTCATTCAGTAAGTTACTGGCCTCATGCTATGTGCTGCTGTGGCAGAAAAGACGTTTTTTGTTCGTTGTATTTTGTTTGTATTCTATTTCTTTCTTTATTTTTTCTATTTTTGAAATTATAATACAATTACATCATTTCTCTCTTCCTTTTTCCCCCTCCAAAACCTCTCATATACCCTTACTTGCTCTCTTTCAAATTTTTCAGGCACACACACACACACACACACACACACACACACACACACCACAAACACATATGCACGCACACATGCATAAATATATATACATATACATATATATATACACACACATACATTTCTAAATATAACCTTCTCAATCTGTGTAATGTTAATTGTATGTATATTTTTCAAGGTGAATATTTGGTGTGCTGAGTAGTATTCCATTGTGTAGATGTATCATGATTTCTGTATCCATTCCTCAGTTGAGAACATCTTGGTTGTTTCTAGATTCTGGCTGTTATAAATAAAGCTGCTAGGAAAATAGTTAAGCAAATGTTCTTGCTGTATGGTTTAACATCTTTCAGATACATACCCTGGAGTGGTGTTCATGGATCTTGAGATAACACTATACCTAATCTATACTCCTAAAGAAACTAAAAACAAGCAAGATCCTGGAGAACTTGCTTAATTCTCATTCAGAAGGGCAAATAGGGTAGACATCAGAAGTAGGAGAACAGACAGGAGCCTACCACAGAGGGATTCTGAAAGACTCTACCCAGCAGCGTATTGAAGCAGATGCTGAGACTCATAACCAAACTTTAGGCAGATGCAGAGATTCTTTTTTTTTTAATTCTTTGTTTTCATTATTAGTTACATTTTATTAACTCTGTGTCCCAGCTGTATCCCGCGCCCTCATTCCCTCTCAATCCCACCCTCACCCCCTCATCTCCTTCCTGCCCCTTTCCAAGTCCACTGATTAGGGAGGACCTCCTTCCCTTTCATCTGACCCTGTTTTATCAGGTATCTTCAGAACTGGTAGCAAAGTACTGGCTGCAAAGTCCTCCTCCATGGCCTAGCAGGACTGCTTCTCCCTTGGGGGGTGGAGAGGTCAAAGAGCCTGCATTGAGTTCAGATCAGAAATAGTCCTTGTTTCCCTTACTAGGGAAACTCACTTGGTTACTGAGCTACCACGGGCTTCATCCTAGCAGAGGTTCTAGGTTATATTCATGTATGGTCCTTGGTGGAGTATCAGTCTCAGAAAAGACCCCTGTGCCCAGATATATTTGTCCCTTGTGGAGCTCCTATCCTCTCCACATCATACTAACTCCCCCTTCTTTCATATGATTCTCTGCTCTCTGCTGAAGGTTTGGTTATGATTCTTAGTATCTGCTTTGATACACTGCTAGGTAGAGTCTTTCAGAGCCCCTCTGCAGTAGGCTCCTGTCCTGTTACTTGTTTTCTCCTACATCCAATGTCCATCCCATTTGTCTTTCTAAGTGAGGATTTATCATTTACCCCGGGTCCTCTTTCTTGTTTATCTTCTTTAGGTGTGTAGATTTCCTTATGTTTATCATATATTATAGGTCTATATAAGTGAATATATACCATGTGTGTCTTTCTCCTGGGATACCTCATTCAGAATGATCTTTTCTAGATCCCACCATTTGGCTGCAAATTTCATGACTTTCTTGTTTTTGATTGCTAAGTAGTATTCCATTGTGTAAAAATACCACAATTTCTGTATCCATTCCTCTATTGGTGGACATCTGGGTTGTTTCCAGGTTCTGGATATTACAAATAAAGCTGCTACAAACATGGTTGAGCAAATGTCCCTGTTGTGTACTTGAGCAAATTTTGGGTATATGCCTAGGAGTGGGATAGCTGGGACCTGAGGAAGCACTATTCCTAATTGTCTGAGAAAGCACCAGATTGATTTCCAAAGTGGTTGTACCAGTTTACATTCCCACCAGTAACAGAGGAGGGTTCCCCTTTCTTCACAACCTCTCCAGCATGTCTTGTCATTTGAGTTTTTTATTTTAGCCATTTTGATGGGTTTAAGGTAAATCTCAGGGTCATTTTGATTTGCATCTCTCTGATGGCTAAGGATGATGAACATCTCTAAGTGTTTCTCTGACATTCTATATTAATCTACAGAGAATTCTCTGTTTAGCTCCTTATCCCATTTTTTAATTGGATTGCTTGATTTACTGCTTTTTAACTTCTTTAGTTATTTATATATTCTGGATATCAGCCCTCTGTCAGATATAGGGTTGGTGAAGATCCTTTCCCAGTCTTTAGGTTGTCGTTTTGTTCTGACAACAGTGTCTTTTGCTTTACAGAAGCTTTTCAGTTTCATGAGGTCCCATTTACTGATTGTTGCTCTTAGAGCTTGTGCTGTTGGTGTTCTGTTCAGGAAATTGTCTTCTGTGCCAATGAGTTCTAGGCTCTTCCCCACTTTTTCTTCTAACCGATTTAGAGTTTATGTTGAGGTCTTTGATTGACTTGAACTTTAATTTTGAGCAGGGTGATAAATATGGGTCTATTTTCATTTTTTCTGCATGTAGACATCCAGTTGACCAGCACCATTTGTTGAAGATGTTGTCTTTTATCCATTGAAAGGTTTTGGCTTCTTTGTCAAAAATTGAGTATTCATAGATGTGTGGGTTTATTTCTGGGTCTTCTGTTTGGTTCCATTGATCCGTTTTTATTACTTTGATCCGTTTTTATTACTTTTACTCTGTAGTACAGCTTGAGATCAGGGATGGAGATACCTCCAGATGATTTGTTGTTGTACAGGTTCGTTTTGAAGATTCTGGATTTTTTTGTTTCTCCATATGAAGCTGAGACTCTTTCTTTCAAGGTCTGTAAAGAATTGAGTTGTTATTTTGATGGGAATTGTGTTGAATCTGTAGAATGGCCATCAGGGTGTTGTTTCCCTGATTTCTTTCTCAGCCCTTTTGTCTTTGGTATATAGGAGGGCTTCTGATTTTTTTGGGTTGATTTTGTATCCAGCCACTTTGCTGAAGGTGATTATCAGCTGAAGGAGGTCTCTGGTTTAATTTTTGGGGTCACTCATGTATACTATCATATCATCTGCCAATAGGGACACTTTGAACTCTTCCTTTATGATTTATATCCCCTTGACCTCCTTTAGTTGTCTTATTGCTTTAGCTAGGACTTCAAGTAGTATGTTGAAGAGATATGGAGACAGTGGGCAGCCTTGCCTTGTCCCTGATTTCAGTGGGGTTGATTTAAGTTTCTCTCCATTGGGTTTGATGTTGGCTATAGGCTTGCTGTATATTGCCTTACTATGTTTTTTTTAAACATATTTATTTATTTTTATTATGTGTACAGTGTTCTGTCTGCATGTACACCTGAATGCCAGAAGAGGCACCAGATTTCATTATAGATGGCTGTAAGCCACCATGTGGTTGCTGGGATTTGAACTCAAGACCTCTGGAAGAGCAAGCAGTGCTCTTAACCTCTGAGCCATCTCTCCAGCCCCCTTGCCTTACTATGTTTAGATATGTGCCTTGTATCCCTGCTCTCTCCAAGACTTTAAACATGAATGGGTGTTGGACTTTGTCAAATGCTTTTTCGGCATCTAAGGAGATGATCATGTGCTTTTTCTCCTTCAGTTTGTTTATGTGGTAGATTACATGGATGGATTTCCGTATGTTGAACCACCCTTGAATGCCTGGGATGAAGCCTACTTGGCCATGGTGGATGATATCTTTGATGTGTTCTTAGATTTGATTTGCAAGTATTTTATTGAGTATTTTTGCATCAATGTTCATAAGAGAGATAGGTCTGAAGTCTTTTTTGTTGGGTCTTTGTGTGGTGCAGGTATGAAGGTGTCATAGCATGTGTTTGGTAATGATATTTCTGTTTCTAATTTGTGGAATAGTTTGGAGAGAATTGGAGTTAGCACTTTTTTGAAGGTCTGGTAGAATTCTGCACTAAATCCATCTGGCCCAGGGCTTTTTTGAGAAGGGAGACTGTTGATGACTACTTCTATTTCCTTGGGGAATATAGGACTATTCAATCTTTCTACCTGATCTTGACTTAATTTTGGTAGATGGAAACTATCAAGAAAATTGTCCATTTCTTTTAGATTTTCGAATTTTGTGGCATATAGGCTTTTGTAGTAAGACCTAATGATTGTTTGGATTTCCTCAGTGTCTGTAGTTATGTCCCCCTTTTCATTTCTGATTTTGCTGATTTGGCTAGTTTCTCTCTGCCTTTTAGTTAGTTTGGCTAAAGGTTTGTCTATCTTGTTGATTTTCTCAAAGAACCAGCTCTTGGTTTCATTGATTCTTTGGATAGTTTTATTTGTTTCTAATTGATTGATTTCAGCCCTGAGTTTGAATATTTCCAGCTGTCTGCTCCTCTTGGGTGTATTTCCTTCTTTTTTTTTTTTTTTTTCCTAGGGCTTTCAGTTGGGCCATTAAGTTGCTTGTATGATGTGTCACAAATTTCTTCTTAAAGACACTTAGTGCTATAAATTTTCCTTTGAGCACTGCTTTCATTGTGTCCCATAAATTAGGGTATGTTTTACCTTCATTTTCATTGAATTCTAGGAAGTCTTCAATTTCTTTCTTCATTTCTTCCTTAACCCAGCTGTCATTGAGCAGCAAGTTGTTCAGTTTCCATATGCTTGTAGGCTTTTTTCTAATTCCATTGTTGTTGCGGTCCAGCTTTAGTCCATGGTGGTCAGATAGAATACAGGGGATTATTTCAATCTTCTCGTATCTGTTGAGGCTTACTTTGTGACCAACTATATGGTCTGTTTTGGAGGAAAGTAGGTGTGCGCACAAGGGCAAATGCAGGTGTGTATGCGTGTGTGTGTTTGTGTAAGTGTGCATGGAAGTGTGTCTCGAGGGACAGAGCGATAGAGAATGTTGAACCCTTGAGTATGTGGGAGGGGCTCTGCCTTGCAGGCTTCTAGGTGGTTACTAGTGCGTGCACTGTATATGTAGCAGGAGCTATTGATAGTCGCAGCACAATTTCCGGTGTTATCCGCCTTAACGTCTCAGTTGGACTGGCAGAGTAGGGGCTTCAATGTCCCCCGTGACCCTCTGTTTCCCACAGTGGGTATGTGGGAAACAGAGTTTAGAAGGACCCTGGATCTGGGGCTCTACAGACACTCAAGGGCGCACTCACTCTCAAGCAGGTCACATAGGCAAGGATCGGGGTATCTGGGCTCTCTACTCTCTGGTTTGGCCCTGCTTAGTCTTATGCAGGAGGACTGACATGCTCTGCCAGCTCAGTACTACTGCAGCTGCCAGGTTAGGAAGTCCAGCTACAGCTGGAGACTGGGATGCTGGTCCAGCTGACTTCTGGGAAGTCCTGGGGGCCCTCCATTTTGCTCTCCAGGCCTGGGAGCCCCAGCTCCTGGTGTGCCTACCTTGTATGGCGGGTCTGCTGGGCTTTGGTTGGTATATAGCATATTACCTGTCACTGATGGTTTGGGCAGGCTATTCAGTCAGTGGCTAAAAGACCCTACAGAGCCAGTATGGCAACTAGCAGACCTGGGACCCTGGGAGTATGGTGCTACAGATCTGGTACTCCAAGACAGGTACAACTGGAAGTTGCCGCTAAGAGGCTAGGAGCTCTGCCTCAGCCACTGCAGACCCCAGGCAGTGAGCTCTAAGCTGAGAATCTCGGTGAGCTGGCTATGCCAAGGAGGAGGGAGGTCTGAGAAAGGGGAGTGCCGGGAGATCAAAGGATCATTTCTCTCCTTCTGCAAACGAGTCCACAGGTGACCCTAGTCCAAAGTTTTCACCTTGTGCGATGTTCCCTGTTGTTTAGAAAGCCCCACCATCATTTTCCTGGCTTCAGAAGTCCTTCCACTCATCAACTCAGGTGTTCAGCTCTTCCTCGACTCAGAAACTGTGCATGCTGGTAGCCATCTTGCCCCCTCTCCCCCCAGTGCAGAGATTCTTATGGGAGAAGGAGGAGATAGAAAAACCTGGAGTGGACAGGAGCACTACAAGGAGACCAACAGAGCTGGACGATAGGGAACAGCAGAGGCTGAAGAATCAACCAAGAACCATGCATGGAGAGAATGTGGACTCCCTGCTCAGATGTAGAACATGGGCATCTCATTCTCCATGGGGAGTAGGGGCTGTCTCTGGCATGGACTAGGTTGCTGCTCTTTAATCACTTCCCCCCTAGAGAGATGGCCTTACTAAGCCACAGAAAAAGAGGATCCAGATAGTCCTGATAAGGCCTGATGGGCTAGGGTTAGATAGTAGGAGAGGAGATCCTTCCCTATTAGGGGAAGAGGCATGATGGGGGGAAGAGGCAGGGAGGGTGAGACCAGGAGGAAATGAGGGAGGGAGCTAGAGCAGGATACAAAGTGAATGAATTGAATTAATAATAACAATAATAATTTTTTTAAACCATACCTCATAAGCATGCCCACAGACCAACCTGATCCAAACAATATCTTTTTTTTTGGAGAGAGAATAAAAATAGTAAGTTACAATCTTTTTTTGATATAATTTTTTTATTTGTTCATATTAATTACAGTTTATTTACTTTGTGTCCGAGCTGTTGCTCCTTCCATCATTCCCCCATTCCCACCCTCCCTCTCTCATCTCCTCCTTGCCTCTCTCTAAGTCCACTTATAGGGGAGGTCCTCCTCCCCTTCCATCTGTTCCTAGCTTATCAGGTCTCACAAGAAGTAGGACCCAGGGTAAGAAGATCAATCCTTACTTAGAAAGACAAATAGGATGGACAGTGGAAGTAGGAGAAAATGAGAAGCAGGATAGGAGCCTACCACAGAGGGCCTCTGAAAGACTCTACATGGCAGTGTATCAAAGCAGATGCTGAGACTCATAGCCCAACTTTGGGCAGAGTTCAGGGAATCATTTGAAAGAAGAAAGAGTTAGTAAGATCTGGAGAGAACAGGAGCTCCAGAAGGACCAGATATATCTGGGCACAGGGGCTTGTCTGAGACTGATTCTCCAACCAGGGACCATGTATGGATAGAATCCCTGCTCAGATGTAGCCCATGGAAACTCAGTATCCAAGTGGCTTCCTAGTAAAGTGAAAAGGGACTTGCTCTGCCGTGAACTCTATGGCCAGCTCTTTGACTCCCCAGCCCCTGTGGGAGGAGCAGCCTAGCTAGGCCACAGAGGAGGACATTGCAGCCAGACAATCATTTAATGGAGACTTCCTTTCAGATGATTCTAGGCTGTGCCAAGTTGGCAGTCAACACTAACTAGGACAACTGCCAATGGAATGATATCACATTTTGTATGTGTTATGTTTTTTTTTTAGTAGGTAAATACCTTTGATAAAGTTGAATTTATAAATTAGTCACAGAAAGAGACTAAAAACAATAGTTAATAATATCACAGGGCAATTATAAAAGTAACCATTTTTAAACTTTTCTACTTAATAGTGACTCTAGGTGACTGCAACTGGGAAAAGTGGAAGAGATAACCAAAGGAGGAATAAATGTTTGTCATCATGGATTACCCAAATATAGATATTGTCTCAAATAATGACAGTTTAATATTGATGCATACTATAGCAACAATCAACTCCAGAGTCTATTTAAAGTTTCTCAGCTAAACTAATAGATATGTTCTTCATATCTATTTTCTGCCAAGTCTATCTGGAAGGCAACCAAATATTGCCTTTCCTATTTTAATTTTTTACTCATCAACACTTCCAAAAATGTTTCAGCCCTTACCTCTGCAGAGTACTAGTACTACAGTTATGGGTTGATACAGACTTGTGTACCAATGACTTGCATAAGAACTGGCAGGAAGACTGGTCTGGTCCCACCAAAGACCTTCTTAGGAGCCACAGTTGGGATTCAGAGGGTCATATTGGTGATCAAGCCACATTATAGTTAGGGGTCACGTCAAGACACACTTTGTGGCAAATTAACATGTATATTTTATAGGTGAAGACAGTTCCATATAGTTAGTGGTAGAATAAGGATTCACCCTCATATCTCTCACATTTCAATCCTTCTACCTACACATTTCAATATGATGTGTCTGACACTTTCTTTAATTCTTTTCCAGAAACCATAATAATAATTTTCTGTCCATTGACATTAGTGGGCATTATCATACTTTTTCAGCATTCTTTTTTTTTCTTTTGCCTTGATCATGAGACTCTCTTCTTGAAAATGAATTTTCAGCTCAATTCTGTCTTGAGATTTTATCAATTTCAAAATCCTTGCTTGCATGTTAGTTTCTCTGTAAAGGCCACCCTGACATCCTCAGATAGAATTTACCACTGAGCCTGTACACTGAACTTTACAGATTTCTGTGTCAAAATGGATTTCATTGATTATGTATCAATTCAAAACTGAGAAAAGGGTGGCCTTGACCTAGCACCCTAGCTGGAACATTGCATGTGACTGAAAATTATTACTTAACCAATGAGCTTTCATATGAATTTACCTACTGGCTCCAATGTCTATGGATTTATGAATTGAAGAACGCATAATATAAGATAACTAAATTAATCCAAAGTAAAGCACAGAGGCAACTGCCATCTAAAGGATTTACAAACTCAAGTCATTGTCCTATATCACAAAGTTTGATAAAAATCTGGCTTCTAGAGACCAACAGGATTTAATTGGATGACATCAATTCTTCCATTTGAAGAAATGGATTTTAGCTTGAACAAATCATTTTTTCAATTCTTCAGGGAACATAGCTTGGGTTTACTTATATGAAAGCTGTTTAATCTTTCAAATGAAATTTGGCTTTTAGTGCTAGAGGCTGCCAGCACTGAGAGATGCGTGAGTGAAACCTACAATGTGGACTGAATGAATCTAGAGGGTTCAGACATGTGCAATGTGTCTGAGGGGTGATGACAGAATAGAGTAAAAAATAACTGATATTCATGAGATAACTAAAAGCCACATTGTGATAGCTCACGTGGAATGAAAGTCATTTTAATGAATGAAATCTTAGTGAATGAAATTTTAGAGGGAGTATAAGTGAGTATTTTGAATTTTTCAAGCATGTACCATTTGGCCCATTGCTATTGGAATCAATTTCATTATCTATATGATCATTTTCATTTGAACACTACTTGATTACCAATGACAGAAATAGTTTAGGTATTTAGAAAGTTTCAATTCTAAATTGTTCAAAATGTATACCTATGTAAAGTATTCCTGCCCAATCTTATACATGGGAAGCACTGTGTGATAATTACTGGTCCATTGTCCTCCTAAGCCATTAGGAACATTTGTGTCACCATGACCAAAGTACTTGTTAGAAACCACTTAAAGGACACAAAAGATATTTTGTCACATGATTTCAGACATATTTCAGTCCATCATGACAGGAATGGCATGGCAAGAGGAGTAGCTTCCAACCACATTGCTGGAAACAGGTCTAGACACCGCTTGATCATATGTCCAAAGGCCAGAAGCAGGGATAAGTAAAACTGTCCAAGATTGACTCCATGTCTCCTGCCAGTCAGGCCCCACATTCCTAAGTTTCTACGCTCTTCAAAATTGAACTTCACCCTGCGGACCTGCCATTTAAAAATAGGCCTCTGAGGCCAATTCAGAATTCAAATCACAATACCAGTTCCTCAGAAAAATAATCTGTCAGGTCTCATCAGGACTGTCTGGATCCTGAGAGATTATCTTTCTGAGGAACTGGTATTGTGATTTAAATTTTAAGTGGACTAGGGGAGAGCCATGGGGAAGGGGAGGAGGTAGGGTGTAAAGCCAGGATACAAAATGAACAAACTCTAATAACTAATAATGATACAGAAAAAAAAATAAAATTAATCTCTCTGCATGATTATTAAGCCAGGCACTTTTAGTTACTTAACATTCATCCTTTTTTTCCTTCCTTCACCCAAATCTTGTGTTTTTCTGGGTGCCAATCCCTACACAGCTTCTCCTAGATTAAGAGGAGATTGATGTATTCCCAAGTATCAGTGGTGGTAACTGGCACACAGAAATCCTAAGCACATGGCACCCCCTGCAACTGTTGTGAGACAGGAATGGGCGCCTGTGTTTCGATCCTTCGTCATACTACTAGGAAAGGCCTCTACTCAGTCGTTTCTCTCTCACAGTCTTGATGTGCACAAGAACCATGTTGCTTCAGTTGCTGCTGCATGCAGCCATCTAATGGCAATAATGAACAAGACCTTAGGACACTCTAAAGAGTAGAACAGAAAGACAAACATTCTGGGCTTCTGGAGTTTAAATCAGAGCCAGTGAATCAAATCTTCTTGCAGATGATAATTGCACAATTGGGATGCAGCATAATAAAGTCCTTTCTTGTTTCTATCAGGATGGTTCACTGCTTCTGCTACTGTGATTGAAACCACACCAACAGATACCTTACAGGAACAGCTAATTATTATTACTGAAAATGCAAAAAGTTTGAGTTGTGCTCAAAAGAAAAGTTAAAGCTAACCTAATTAAAATGATTTATATAATTGTTACCATACCATAAAGTAATTAGATATAAATCATACTCGGTGTACATAAATGAATAATTTTTTAGGGAGCTGGAGGAAGAAGGTTACATACACAAAGTAACGAATAGCAAACATTGTTCAAAACTATCGAGTGACTCTGACCTACTTATTTCTAAAAGAAGGAATAAAATCTAAGTAAGGCATACATAGTGCCTACAGAGGTAGTAAAGTCAGTAAAGTGTTTGGTGTGAAATTATGAGGACTTAGGTTCATATCCTTGGAAGACACTTAAAAGCCAGGCACAGCTATACACACCTGTAACCCCAGCACTGGGGTGGTAAAGAAAGGTAGCTGCTTGGGACTTGCTGGCCAGCCATCACAGGTAAATCAGTGAGACCAGGTTCAGTGAGAGACTCTATCTCAACAAGTAAGATGTGGAACAATTGACAAAGTTGTTTGACATCAGCCTTTGGCTCCACATACATACATATGTGAACACACACACACACATACGAGTCAGTCAACAGATATCTGTCATAGTACTGTTTAAATATTTAATTGTTAAGAACAATTGAAAGCTAAACAAAATGCTAAAAGGATGTTTGTTTTCTTTTCTAATTTTTTAAAATTTATTTATATTTTTGTTATTTATAGTTTATTCACTTTGTATCCCTGCTGTATCCCCCTCCCTCGGCCCCTCCCAATCCCACCTGCCCTCCCTTATCTCCTCCCATGCACCTCTCCCAGTCAACTGATAGGGGAGAACCTCCACCCCTTCCCTTTGATCGTAACCTATCAGGTCTCATCAGGACTGGCTGTATTGTCTTCCTTGGTGGCCTAGCAAGGCTGTTCCCCACTCAGGGGGAAGTGATCAAAGAGCCAGCCACTGAGTTCATGCCAGAGACAGTCCCTGTTCCCATTACTAGAGAACCCACTTAGACACTGAGCTGCCATGGGCTACGTCTGTGCAGGGGTTCTAAGTTAACTCTATGCATGGTCTTTGATTGGAGTATCAGTCTCAGAAAAGACCCCTGGACTCAGAATTTTTTGGTTCTGTTGCTTTCCTTGTGGAACTCCTGTCCCCTAAGGTCCTTCTATTTCCCCCTTCTTTCATAAGATTCCCTGCACTTGCCCAAAGTTTGGCTATGAGTCTCAGCATCTGAACATCCTACCCTGAGGATGTTTGTTTTCTAAGCTATAATAGAGCCATTAATTTGGCACAACCCATCTGGGTGATCAAAGGGCCACTGCAATAATGCTTCCCACTGATGATGCTTTCTGCCTTTTTCCTGTCTTCCAGAGTTATCAGAAGATTTCATTATAGTTGACATAGAGTTTATAAAGACAGAAGGGATGATGAGAATGTCAAATATTCAGTACAGGAGTTGTGCGAGATAGATGTGACAGTCCTGGTGTGATATATTAGGCAAGTCCATGCTGCTGAATAGAAGTTAATCATCTAAGTTATATGAACTCCTACAGCTCCTCTGCAGCAGACATAAGATTCAAATTAAGCCTGATTGCAGGCTTCCTACCTTTCTGTCACGTGATGATGCCCTCACGTCATCATGTGACCCCAGGCTGGGATTGGAGGCAAGAGTCATTGGGGGAGGGACTTTTAATTTTCAGTGAAACTAATGTACAGAAAAAAAAAATGCATGCACCAAGTTTAGAGAAGAGTTAGAGTGCCTTGTAATCAAAGTAAAATAGGACTCGAAATTCCATTTTGATTGACTCTCTGAAGATCAGATTTCATTATTGAACAAAACAGTACAGTTGGCACATTGCCATGAAACGTGGTTGGTAGTCTTGAAAACTGATTCTAATTCTGTTTTTTATTTTAATCTTGGAAACTATTTGTAAAACTGTCTGTGACATGGGTTTAGACTTTCTGTTTTGCAAAGAGTGTTTTCAGCTCCCAATAGTTCACTTCTGGATGCAACAGATGTTCCTTGTAAATGATTCATTACTTGAAACTTAGAGAAAGCCTTTGGGATGTCAAGCCCCTTGATCTCTTGCTAACTTCAGAAAATCTAAAATTTTTTTTTCAAATTGGTAAGAATCCTTTTTAAGCAATCCTGTTGAAGAATGACTTACAAAAAATAGTTTGGTAAACACTTGATGTATGCAATTGAATGTGTTTGGATATGTGCATAATTTATTTCTGTGTATATGTATGTGTGTATGTAAGTATTTATAATATATATTTATATAGTGTATGTGTGTGTGCATTCATGTCTAAGTATGCTTGCTACAATGTGCCTGTGGAGGTTAAAGAGCAACCCGGGCATCTGTCCCCTTCCACCTTGTTTGAGGCAGGATATCTGTAGTTTCTGCTCGCTCACCAGTATTATGCTTTATGTGAAAACTTCTCATGTGTGTTTTTTTTTTCTGGAATGGTCCATTATTATTATGCACATATATTATAATACATATATATGCGTATTATATGTGTGTGTCAGTTCTAAGCATTTATCTTGTAGTACAGAGTTCACAAGACTTCTGTTGGATCACCTGAAAACAAGTTTTAGTGTGGTATGGATTATATGGAAACAGGAAAGCTCACACCATTAAGCTCCCAACATTGAAACAGTGTTCTTTTTCAAAAGTGCATAATCTTTGTTATTTTCATACCAGAAGTTCTTATGGTTAAAAATTTTGGAATTCATTTATTCATATTTATCTTCTTAAAATCTTAAACTTGTTGCAATTTGGTATTAAGGCAAGTCAAAGTCAATGAGTAGGTGAATAGATAGTTCAAGGGATGTATTGGAGCTTAGGATCAACTACTGTTCAACAACAATTCAATTACATGAAAGATGACTGGAATATATTTAAATACTCATAATAGTAACAATATCAGACACTATTGTTACAATTTTGTGTTTTGTGTAGGCCAAGTTCTACATACAGAATTTGGCTCACTCTAAAAACTTGAGTATAGTTATTCTTGAGCTACAAGTAAATAAATGAGCAATTCAGAGACTATGACTCAGCCAAGTTTACATATTTAGCCAGGTCAAACTATAAATAAAACTACATCAAACTATAAATAAATGTGTCTAAATGCTTAAACTCAGGTTCTTGTTACTACCACATACCTTCATTTAACTGTAGAATTGTTAGTATGTATGTATCTCATATGTGTTGATCTGTACCTATCATGTTTATATTCATATTATCAATATGTGTCTCTTAATAACAAATGAAATACACAAAAAGGGAAGTTTGGTAAAACTGGTAATAATTTCTTAATTTCTACTAGTTAGTCAGAAATTGTCTATACTGACACAAATAGAATTATTTTAATTTTTCCTCCTTGTCGAAACTCTCATTCATGCCGCCATCTGGGCTTTTTGCCATAAATGAGCAAGATTGTATCTGAAAATATTTCAGTGATGATGTATGTGGTATGCAGTTCACATTTTCTAAGTATGTCCAAAATGTCATGTGAAGTATTAAATCCCAGGAAAATACGTTTCCATTAAAAAAAAAAAAAACCCTAATAGTTGTGAGATATAGTATTTATGTGACAGATGTTCAAAGCTGAGCCACGCAACATGGTCTAGATGGTGCCGTATAACCTGTGTATTAAACCTAAACAAGGTTTAATACAAGAAACAGTCACTCCATCCATCCGTGTGCCAGGGTTTAATAGAAACAGTCACTCCATCCATCCGTGTGCCAGGGTTTAATACAAGAAACAGTCACTCCATCCATCCGTGTGCCAGGGTTTGTATTTGGTGCTGGCAATACTGTAGTGAACTTTATAGACACTGCCTTTATCTCCAAATCAGATAAAAACTGATCCGTGTGTTTGCAGAAAATATGTCAACAAGGCACAGAATCCAGTCTTGAAGGTGGAGGAGGGAGAATGGTGGGGGACAGCCACATGAATGGGGAAGAAAGATCAAAGTTTTTCTTCCAGTAACAGGAATCTCTCTCACCCTTTTGTTTCAGAGTTAAGAAAGAGTTTAGTCAGCATACCTGGAGGCTAGACTTTAGCAAGAAGAAGAAATCAGGGCCCAGTCAGTCAGTATATGTCAGCCTCCTTAATAATTTTATATTTTACCCTGAATACAACTGGAAATCTTTAACAAGTTTCCTTTTAAGATATTATCAGATACACCCTAAAATAACCTACATTCTTGTTGCAGTCTGAAAGAATGGTTTAGAACCAAACTAAATTCTTATAGGGAGATCTGGTCAGTGACAATTATAATAATCAGGAAAGTAAAAATTTAAACCCACAGTAAATGCCACAGAACTAGACAGATTTCATCAGCAAAAATGGGACAGATTACACATGAATTTATATAATTTGATGTAACATGAAGAAAAGGGTGATATCAAGGTTGAATTTTGAGTTAAAGATTGGGTTGAAAAAATAATTAAATAAAAAAGAAATTTAAAAATTGTGATAAAAAAGATTGGGTTGAGAATCATGGAAATTTTGCATATTCTGCATACAATTTTGCATATTCACTCAACAAACACCTATTGAGCAGAGGTGAGAGCCCTGTGTTACTTTGGGTGCTCGGGGAAAATATGGGAGAAAATGAGTCTCTGCCCAGCTGTGGCTTACCTGCTACCATGGATATATTCAAACATAAATGCTGGACAGCTGTTCCCAGTGTTGTGGAGCAATATCTCTGCCAAGGAGTGTCATTTCAGTGATATTCTAACATGGCCTAAAACTTTACTTGACGTCATTTTAGATTTAAGAGTCCCCAGTCTAAACACTGTAAGTATAGTCATGTGCCAAATAAGACCTCTCTTTTTCTCTCTTGCTCTCATGTGACTCTCATCTTTTTTTCCCAATAAATTAGAAGTCAAGAAAACAATTCAAAGAATCAATAAAACCAAGAGTTGGTTCTTTGGGGGAAAACAGCAAAATAAAAAAAAAAAAACCCTTGGCCAAACTAATTAAAAGGCAGAAAGACACTACTCAAATCAACAAAATTAAAAGGGAGGCATAACAACAGACACTGTGGAAATCCAAACAATCATTAGGTCCTACTTCAAAAGCCTATACTCAACAAAATTTGAAAAGCTAAGTGAAATGGAAAATTATCTTGATCAATTCCATTTACCAAAGCTGAATCAATATCAGGTAAATAAATTAAATAATCCCATATCCCCTAAGAAGTACAGAAGCTGTCATCAAAAGTCTCCCATCCAAAAAAAGCCCAGGGCCAGATGGTTTCAGCACAGAATTCTACCAGACCTTCAAAGAAGAGCTAACAACAATAGTCTTCAAACTATTCCACAAAATATAAACAGAAGGAACATTCCCAACCTTATTCTATGAGGACACAGTCACCTTGAAACCTGAACTTCATGAAGACCCAACAAAGAAAGAACTTGAGACCAATCTCGCATATGAACATTGATGCAAAAATAATCAGTAAAATACTTTACTTTTGTGCAGGGTGATAAATATGGATTTATTTGCATTTTTCTACAAGGAGATATCCAGTTAGACCAGCACCATTTGTTGAAGATGCTGTCTTTTTTCTATTGCATGATCTTGGATTCTTTGTCAAAAATCAGGTGTCCTTGGGTGTGTGGGTTTATTTCTGTCTTTGATTCAATTCCATTGATCCTCCGGTCTGTTTTGATGCCAGTACCATGCCATTTTTATTACTGCTGCTCTATAGTACAGCTTGAGATCAGAGATGGAGATACCTCCAGAAGTTTATAGTAAAAATGACCATCTTACCAAAATTAATCTACATATTCGATGCAATTCCAATCAAAATACCAACACAATTCTTTATAAACCATGAAAAAACAATTCTTAGCTTCATATGGAATTAAAAAAAAAAAAAAACAGAATAACTAAAACCATCCTGTATAACAGTTGTGTTTCCTTAAACCTTTTTATTATGCTTTAAATTTTTTTAATTCTTTATTAATTACAGTTTATTTACTTTGTATCCCCCCTGTGGATCCCTCCCTCCTCCTGTCCCAATCCCTCCCTTCCTCCCCCCTCTGCATGCATGCCCCTCCCCAGGTCCACTGATAGGGAAGGCCTTCTTTTCTTTCCTTCCGATCCTAGTTAATTAGGTCTCATCAGGAGTGACTGAATTGTCTTCTTCTGTGGCCTGGTAATGCTGCTTCCCCCTCAGGGGGAGGTAATTAAAGAGCAGGCCAATCAGTTCATGTCAGAGACAGTCCCTGTTCCTATTGTAATGGAACCTACTTGGATACTGAACTGACATGGGCTACATCTGTGCAGGGGTCTTAGGTTATCTTCAGGCATAGTCCTTGATTGGAGTATCAGTCTCAGGAAAGACCCCTGTGCTCAGATTTTTTTGGTTCTGTTGCTCTCCTTATGGAGTTCCTGTCCTCTCCAGATCTTACTGTTTCCCCCCTTCTTTCATGAGATTCCCTGCACTCTGCCCAAAGGTTGCCCATAAGTCTTAGCATCTGCCTTGATAGTCTGCAGGGCAGAGCCTTTCAGAGGTCCTCTGTGTCAGGCTCCTGACTTGTTCCCTCTTTTCTCCTTCTGATGTCCATCCTCTTTGCCTTTCTGTATAGGAATTGAGCATTTTAGCCAGAGTTCTCCCTCTTCATTAGTTTCTTTAGGTATACAGATTTTAGTAGGTTTATCCTATATTATATGTCTATATGAGTGAGTATATACCATGTGTATCTTTCTGCTTCTGGGATAGCTCACTCAGGATGATCTTTTCCAGATCCCACCATTTACCTGCAAATTTCATGATTTCCTTGTTTTTTTTTATTGCTGAGTAATATTCCATTGTGTAGATATAACACAATTTGTGCATCCATTCCTCCACTGAGGGACATCTGGGCTATTTCCAGCTTCTGGCTATTACAAATAAGGCTGCTACAAACATGGTTGAGCAAATGTCCTTATTGTGTACTTGAGACTGCTTTGGGTATACGCCTAGTAGTGGTATAGCTGGATCTTGAGGAAGCGCTATTCCTAGTTGTCTGAGAAAGCACCAGATTGATTTCCAGAGTGGTTGTACAAGTTTACATTCCCACCAGCAGTGGAGGAGGGTTCCCCTCTCTCCACAACCTCTCCAGATGGCAGTGCAGGACAACTCTCCTTCTGACCAGCAGCACAGCAGGATTGGCACAGTAACCAGCAGTCAGAACTAGCGGCTCTAAAACACAAGTGATTGTGTTTCCCAGGTGAGAGGATACCCCATGGTGGGGGATTCAATCAGCTTTAACTCACCCAGCTAAACCGCTGAAGAGATCCCGGTTCCACCAGGCGCTTGGTCGCCAGCCCAGAGACACATGCCAGTGTGCTCTGATCACCGTCCCAGACTGAACTGTGGGCACCACAACATCAGAGACTGATATTTCCAGGTGAGAGATAACCCCACGTCGCAGGATATGATTGGGACCTGCCTTAGGTCATGCAGACATTCCCTGGAAAAGACTCAGGGTTCTGAGGGCTCCCAGGAGCCAGCCCAGAGCACAGAGTCCTGCCTGTGTGCCTGACTCGCTGCCCCAGATAGAATTGTGGACCCCAGGGCACCAGAGACTGAGTTTCTCTGTCAGGTGCAAACCCACAGGGAGGGGAAGAGCTGGTCTGATATCATAGCACTTAGCTGATACCACCACCCTGAAAAGGTCTCCAGAAAAATTACCCAGTTTCACCAGATGCCCAGGCATCCAATCCCCAGAAAGGAAGAAAGGCAGAACCATGAAAGTCTGTGCCTGCTGGTTCTACTGGTCATCACAAACAGAACTGCTGTCCCCAAAGCAAAGACTGGGTGTCCCTGTAAGGAGGAAACCTCACAGCGGGGGAATCATCAGGTCCAAAGCTCAGGACACTTACCTCCAAAAGACTTTCTGTATCCACGCAGACTCTAGGCTCTAGCCTTCTACTGCAGGCATGAGCGCTGTGCTCTCTGCCATTATTGAATACCACTAGGGCACTGAGGCACACAGCTGCACCCTCAGACCTACAAAAGCCAGAGAGCCATTACAGAAGCCCTCAGATACTGCTCCAAGAATCAACCAGTTATCCCTAGTTAAACTGACAAAACTGTGGGAATCCCCGGTTCTTCAAGAGGGCTATACCCAACAATTACACCTTAAGAGCAACAGCTGCTACTCACTAAATTCAGAGCAAGAAACCCAGTAGCAGGGCAGCCATCTCCAGGACTTCTCCTGATGATAGGAGAGCCTTCCTGAACACCACGGTTACTGCACAGGTCCATATGCCTGAAGTAAACTGTGACAATTCCTGAGAAGTGTCACCATTCAGTTGACCATACCCAAAAAGCAGAGTAGAACTTCAGAACCCTGCCAAGTGGATTCTCCTCACCCAGGACCCAGCAGGCACCAGAAATTAACAGACAACACCTGAGACAGAGAGATGGGTAGAGGCCAGTGAAAAAGCACAACCAACAAAAGGCAAAGCAACATGGCATCCCCAGAACCCAGTTATCCAGGGGCAAGTAGCCCTGGATAACTAACATAAGTGAAATTCAAGAAGATAACCTTACATTTATGCTTATGAAGAGGTTAATGGAGGCAAATAAAATGTGTAAAGAATTAGGGGAAGATATAATAAAACAGATTATAATCATCCATAAAGAAATACAGGAAGATGCAGCCAAACAGTCTGTGGCATTCAGAGAAGAAATGATTAAATCACTGAAAGAAATAAAAGGAACAGAGGAATGTTCAAACAAACAGCTGAAGGAATTGAAGGAAAATACAGTCAGACAGGTGAAGGAAATCAACAAAACAGTTCAAGATCTGAAGATAGAATTGGACGAATTAAAGAAAACACAAATGGAGGAAATCATGGAGAGGGAGAACCTAGGAAAGAAAACAGGAACTACAGAGGTAAGCATAACCAACAGACTACAAGAGATGGAAGAAAGAATCTCAGGTGTGGAAGATACAATGGAAGAAATCGATGTATCTGTCAAAGAAAATAATAATTCTAAAAAATTCCTGCCACAAACCATCCAAGAAATCCAAGACAACGTAAAAAGACAAAACCTAAGAATAATAGGAATAGAGGAAAAAGACGATTCCCTCCTCCAAGGACCAGAAAATATTTTCAACAAAATCATTGAAGAAAATTTCTCCAACTTAAAGGGGAGGCTTATAAGAATACAAGAGGCCTACAGAACACCCAGTAAATTAGACCAGAAAAGAAAATCCTCCCACCACATAATAATTCTTAAACCTTTTAAGCATATAGACCTGAGGGTATTATGTGAATCCCTATCATTTCTATTGTGAGTGCCATATTTTTCATCTCTCATATGTATTAGAACCAACCTGAAAGATAGCTTTTTAAAAACTCTCAGATCCTGTCTTCACAGATGAAGTTTGATGGCTTATGAGTGGGGCTAAGGACTCTGGGTGATTTTATTTGAACTTCTCAAGTCATCCTGAAATACTGCCAGTCTGAGAAGGACCATGCCAAGCAGATGTGTCAACCAGGTGTCAGGCAGAAAATTTCTGCTTTGGGCTCTCTTGTTAAATTCTAATTAAATTTGTGTTTATACAGATCTTTGTAATTCTTGACTAAAAGTCATTCCTAATTTCTTTCCCTGTGGTATTAGCAAAATGCTAGTAGGTAATTTCTCTGTGGAGAGAAATAGAAAATTAAAATTTGAAACTGCAAATTTTAAGCATAAACAGTCCTTAAAGCAATATCTATATTTTCTTTTATTCTTATCCTCTTCTTAGGATTAAAAACTATCAGTTCCAATGTGACAGTGTTCAAAGGTCTGAACAAAGTGAACTATTTCAACATTGTTATTATTATTTTTTTTTTAGTACAAATAAGGGACATCAGAATAAGCCGAAAAAAATAATGAGTAAGATACAAGTGCAAGTACTCTAGTTGATGGTGCTGATATTCTGTTGGCGGTGATGGCGAGCAGTGACAGAGACAGATGGCGTATTTTGATGTTCTCAGAACCCGAGGCGTGAGGATAGGTTTTCTCCCAATTAGCTGTGCCTTCTTTTAAAGAGGAGGATCTGAGAAACCAGGTCAGATGGTGTTTTGGAAAAATCTCCAAAAATTTGACAGGTTGGCAGGAAGTGTAAATTATTCACAATTTTCCTTTATGCCATGGTATTTCTTGTGTCAAGGCTCTAGATTTCTTCTTTTAACTAAATCTCCTCTATACATCTACAATTTGAAGAACAGCTACGCATAACCTTTTAATAAACTCCTTGTTGTTCCTGTGACAAGAGTATTTTAAATCATCAAAAGATAATCTTAATAGTCAATTAAATAAAGAGTTTCTCTATAGGAATCGAAATGTTCACAAAAGTACCCATTTGTGGAACACATATGTGTCTGGCTGGTCGTAATGTGTATCAAATCATTTAATTCACCCAAGAATCATCTAAAATAAATATTATTTCAAGCCTCATATTACTGAATAAGGAGAATTCATTTCCTAAGATCTGAGCCCAAAGCCAGTCATAACGTCATGTCCATGGCATTGCAAATGCATGCAACCTAATGAGTTGCAAAGTGACAGAACATGCATTGTTTCTCCTGTACTTATAAACTCATAACAGAAGTGTTTCTCCTCCCAATATTGTATAATCTCACTCCTGAAGCTTGGGTAGCATTTCCTCATGTTTGCATGCATCAAGTTACTTAAAAAGCACCTAGGTAATTAATATCTTTGTGAAGAAAAATTTTCAACTTCTCTGTTTTTCAGACCCTCCCCCCACGATAAATAAAACGGGCTTTTCTAGGTTCAGTACTGTGTTCCTGAGAAGTCAGTGGCCCTGACTGAATTCTAGGATTCACAGATCCTAAATCCTCCACGTATAATTACTACCGTGTACACAACATCTTGAGAAAACATCTCAAGTTCCAGGCCTGCTGCAAACAGGAAAACATGAATGGAGACAGGACAACATGAATGAAACATTTCAGTCAAATGTTAATGATTTCATCTATTTTTTGATACATCTGGATGTTTTCTTTGTCTGGTTTCTAACTTTATTTTGCTATAATATGACACATATTGTAGAAATAATTTGTGTGTGTGTGGATGTGGGTGTTGTTAGGTAGCTAGGAATGCACCTTGGATGAAATTTCACTGGTAAATATCAGAAAGATACTCATCACCCCCAAAGTTAAATCTTATTCATCTTTTCCACATCAAACTACTCTCTGAAGTTGATAGTGCTTATAGACTGCAAAGAGTTGCCTCAAATCAGAATAGCTTCATTCAGTGTCTTGATATATCTACTCTAAAAAAGAAGGGAAAATTCTGGGAATGAACTAACGGTTGACCCAGAAATCAATACATTGGTACATTTACTGTAGTACTGGGAGACATCAGTGTAGCACTATTTTGCTTAAATAAACTTGTTAATAGTTCAGTACTTAGAGCTTCTTACATATATACATAAAGACAGAGAGAGAGACAAACACACACAGAAAGAGAAAGATAGAGAAACAAACATAGAGAGAAATAGAGAGAGAAAGAAAAAATAATATTTCTTTCTTTCACACTTCCTGCATCTGGCTGTGTTGTGATAATATTGTGTCTCATTCTAGTTATCTTACCATCTTGGAGTCAGTGGTTACATGAAAGCCTCTCATTCTGGACCACACACTTCAGAAGTATGGAGACCAAGTTCAAGTCATTTCTGTACCTATTCTTTTTGACATAGCTTCTGGCATATACCCAGGTTTCAAGGTTTGAAGTGGTAACAAATGTAAACAAAAATGAATATTTTTCCAACAGAGCTACTTATGAGACTCATTCAGTCTTCTGAAATACAAGAAGGCTTCAAAGACTTTATTCTTTACTCTACTTTTAAGAACTGGTTTCTGTAACCATGTTGTGTATCACATTGGGCATTTCACTAATGTTCACTTATGTGCCTTTGTGAGTTCTAAATCACTCCTTATTTTGCAGTCAATATATAATGGAGAAAGAGGAGCGATCCTCCATTGCTGGTGGAGAAAGGGGAATGCTCCTTCATTGCTGGCAGGAGAGCAAACTTGCACATGCCGTTCTTAATGTACCTTTTGTTCTTCTTTCCATAACTGACTAGTTAACTTCTATAATACAGACTCTGGTGAACATAGTTGAACAAATGTCCTTGTTGTATGGTTGAGCATCTTTTAGATATATGCCCAGGAGTGGTATAACTGTATCTTGAGGTAGCACTATTCCTAATTTTCTGAGAAAGCACCAAATTGATTTCCAAAGTGGTTGTACAAGTTTACAATCCCAAAAAGCAATGGAGGTCTTCCTGTTTCCCACTTCTTTCATAAGGTTCCCTGCACTCTGCCCAAAGGTTGCCCATACGTCTCAGCATCTGCTTTGATACCCTGTAGGGTAGAGCCTTTCACAGGCCCTCTGTGGCAGGCTCCTCTCCTGTTCCCTGTTTTCTCCTTCTTCTGATGACCATCCTCTTTGCCTTTCTGAATGGGGATGGAGCATTTTAGCCAGAGTCCTCCCCCTTAATTAGTTTCCTTAGGTGTACAGATTTTAGTAGGTTTATCCTACATTATATGTCTAATATCCACTTATGAGTGAGTATATACCCTGTGTGTCTCTCTGATTCTGGGATACCTCACTCAGATGATCTTTTCCGGTTCCCACCATTTACCTGCAAATTTCATGATTTCCTTTTTTTATTGCTGAGTAATATTCTGTTATGTAGATGTATCACAATTTCTGTATCCATTCTTCAGTTGAGGGGCATCTGGGTTGTTTCCAGCTTCTGGCTATTACAAATAAAGCTGCTACAAACATGGTTGAGCAAATGTCCTTGTTATATAGTTGAGCATATTTTGAATTTATTCCTCGGAGTGGTATTGCTGGATCTTGGGGAAGCACTATTCCTAATTTTCTGAGAAAGCACCAGATTGATTTCCAAAGTGGTTGTACAAGTTTACAATCCCACCAGCAGTGGAGGAGGGTTCCCCTTTCTCCACATCCTCTCCAGCATGTGTTCACTTGAGTTTTTGATCTTGGCCATTCTGATGGGTGTCAGGTAAAATCTCAGGGCCGTTTTGATTTGCATCTCCCTGATGACTAAAGATATTGAGCATTTCTTTAAGTGTTTCTCTGCCATTTGATATTCCTTTACTGAGAATTTGTTTAGCTCAGTTCTCCATTTTTTCTCTTTAAATTTTTTTTTTAATTACAATTTATTCACTTTGTAGTCTAGCTGAAGTCCTATCCCTCAGCCTCTCCCAATTCCCACTTTTCCTCCCTGTTCTCCTCCATGGCCCTCCCCCATTCCACTGATAAAGGAGGTCTTCTTTCCTTACATCTGATCCCAGCCCCATTTTTAATTTGGATTACTTAGGTTTTTTGGTGTTTAGCTTCTTCAGTTCTTTATATATTCTGAATATTAGCCCTCTGTCACATGTAGAATTGGTGAAGTTCTTTTCCTAGTCTCTGTTGGCTGTCATTTTGTTCTGTTGAGAGTGCACTTTGCTTTACAGAAGCTTTTCAGTTTCATGAGGTCCCATTTATTAATTGTTGCTCTTAGAGCCCGTGCTGTTGGTGTTCTGTTCAGGAAGTTTTCTCCTGTGTCAATGAGGTCAAGGTTCTTCACCATTTTTTTCTCCTAAAAGATTTAGTGTTTGAAAAAGCATCAGATTGATTTCCAAAGTTGTTGTACAAGTTTACATTCCCACCAGCAGTGGAGGTGGGTTCCCCTTTCTCCACGTCCTCTCCAGCATGTGTTCACTTGAGTTTTTTATCTTAGCCATTCATGGGTGTAAGGTAAAATCTCAGAGTCGTTTTGATTTGCATTTCCTTGATGACTAAGGATGTTGAACATTTCTTTAAGTGTTTCTCTGCCATTCAATATTTTTCTATTGAGAATTCTCTGTTTAGCTCTGTACCACATTTTTTAATTGGATTACTTGATTTGTTGCTGTTTAACTTCTTGAGTTCTTTATATATACTGGATATTAGCCCTCTGTCAGATATAGGGTTGGTGAAGATCCTTTCCCAATCTGTAGGCTGTCATTTTGTTCTGACGACAGTGTCCTTTGCTTTACAGAAGCTTTTCAGTTTCATGAGGTCCCATTTATTGATTGTTGCTCTTAGAGCCTGTGTTATTGGTGTTTTGTTCAGGAAGTTGTCTCCTGTGCCAATGAGTTCTAGGCTGTTCCCCACTTTTTCTTCTTACAGGTTTAGTGTGTCTCGTTTTATATTGAGGTCTTTGATCCACTTAGACTTAAGTTTTGTGCAAGGTGATAAGTATGGATATATTTGCATTTTTCTACATGTAGACATCCAGTTAGACCAGCACCATTTGTTGAAGATGCTATCTTTTTTCCTTTGTATGGGTTTGGATTCTTTGTTAAAAATTAAGTATCCATAGGTTTGTGGGTTTATTTCTGGGTCTGTCTTGTATACAATTCCATTGATCCACCATTCTGTTTCTATGCCAGTACCATGCAGTTTTTATTACTGTTGCTCTATAGTACAGCTTGAGATCAGGTATGAAGATACCCTCAGAAGATCTTTTATTGTAGAGGATTGTTTTAACAATTCTGGGTTTCTTGTTATTCCATTTGAAGCACAGGGGTCTTTTCTGAGACTGATTCTCCAGCCAAGGACCACTCATGGAGATGGCCTGGAACTCCTACACAAAGGTAGCCCATGGCAGTTCAGTGTCCAAGTGGGTTCCATAGTAATGGGGAAAAAGACTGTTTTTGATCACCTCCCCCTGAAGGGGTCGGGGGAAGCAGCCTTACCAGGCCACAGAGGAAGACAATGCAGCCACTCCTAATGAGACCTGATAGACTAGGATCATAGGGAAGGAAAGGAAGACCTCCCTTATCAGTGGACTGGGAGAGGGGCACAGGTGGGAAAGAGGGAGAGAGGATTGGATTCGTGGGAGAGGAAGGAGGTACAGGGGTGATACAAAGTGAATAAGCTGTAATTAATTAAAATAAAGTAATTAAAATGATTTAGTGTGTCTGGTTTTATGTTGAGGTCTTTGATCCACTTGGACTTTACTTCTGTGCAGAGTGACAGATATGGGTCTATTTACATTTTTCCACATGTAGACATCCAGTTAGATCAATCATTTGTTGAAGATGCTATCTGGTTTTGGCTTCTTTATAAAAAATCAAGTGTCCATAGGTTCACTTCTGGTCTTCAGTTTGATTCCATTGATCTGCCAGTCTGTTTCTATGCCAGTACCATGCCATTTATGTTATTGTTACTCTATAGTACTGCTTGAGATCAGGGATGGAGATATCGCCAGAAGATCTTAGATGTCCCTCAATGTAGGAATGGATACAGAAATTGTGGTACATTTATACAAAGGAATACTACTCAGCAATTTAAAAAACAAGAAAATCTTGACTTTTTCAGGCAAATAGTTGGAACTAGGAAAGATCACCCTGAGTGAGGTAACCCAGAAGCAGAAAAACACATATGGTATATACTCATTTAAGAGTGGATATTAGACATACAATATAGTATAAACATAATAAAATTTATAATCCTAAAGAGGCTAAACAACAAGGAAGACCCTAGAGAAGAGGCTGAAATCTCATTCAAAAGGGCAAACAGGAGAGACATCAGAAGTAGGAGAAGGCAGGGAATGGGACAGGAGCCTTCCACAGGGAGACTCTGAAAGACTCTATCCACCAAAGGAGATGCTGAGACTCATAGCCAAACTTTGGGCAGAGTTCTGGAAATCTTATGGAAGAACGGAGAGATAAAAACACCTCGAGGGGATAGGAACTCCACAAGGAGATCAACAGAGCCAAATAACCTGGGCCCAGAGGGCCTGCAGAGACTAATACTCCAACCAAGGACCATGCATGAATAGGAACTAAAACCCCTATAAAGAGGAAACTCATAAGCTGCTCAGGTTCTGTGTGGGTTCCCTAGTAAGAGGACCATGCATAGATAGGACCTAAAACCCCTACACAGAGGAAGCCCATAAGCTGCTCAGGTTCTGTGTGGGTTCCCTAATAAGAAGAGGTGGTCCTCCCCTATCAGTGGACTAGGGAAGGTGTATAGGGGGAGAAGAGGGAGGGTGGATGGGACTGGGAAGAGACAAGGGAGGGGACTACAGTGGGGATACAAGTAAATAAATTGTAATAAATAGAGAGATAGATGGATAGATAGATAGATAAATAAATAAATAAATTCTATAATACAGAGTATGTTGGCTGTTCTCCAAGTAAGGATAGCTCAGCTCTTTGGATGTCTCACTGTCTTATAACTAATGTAAGAAAGATTAGTGGAGGCAAATATTGGTGCTTAGTTTTCTTTTTTAATTTCACATGCACACACACACCACTGAAATACAGCATATTTATAAATGAATTTTTCAAGTGTCTACACTACACTATGTGCTATAAGTCATTTGTCGCTGGCACTGACAGCATATTTCTCATATTAAAGTGATGCAAAGATGGCAATAGAAAGGAAACTATTGCTGCTGTAATTTCTCTGGTGAATGAAGATAGCTTTAGCTCATGGTGGATACAAACATATAAGTAAAACCTGTTGTATTTACTGGATGCAAAGGGATTATGTGTCCCATGGGGAAGAGGAAGGTTGTTGGAGTCTCTGCAAACACCACAGCCAGAAAAGTGTTGATCCACATGAGGCAAGAAGGAAATCGGTTCAACACAACTCAGTAGCTGATATTTGGTCAAACTTTTAGAGACTGACATAGAACAGTTTGTTTTAGGCATATTTAAGTGCAGCGTAATTTGAAAAAAAAAATTCTGGCATAGTACAATCCCATGTGCACAATGAGCATACTAACCTTGAAACTCTCTCAAGGGGAGTTGGGTTCTATAGAAAGGACACATGTGTCATCTTAAGGGCCTAAAGGAGGCCCTTTAGGGTGTTACCATGGAATAATCATTGTTATTCCATGTGAAGCACAGGGGTCTTTTCTGAGACTGATTCTCCAGCCAAGGACCACCACCAGATGATGGTAGGTCATCTAGATAGTGAAGATGTCAGCTAGGCTATAAACCACCTCTGTTACCAGCTTCCTGGGCAGAAAACAGCTTATACGTCTTTCTTTGAGAGACAACCCTGCATTTCTGGCTTCCCTAGTGCTTAGCTGTGAGTACAAAGACTTCTTTTCTCCCAGGAGAAGGTGACCACTGGACTTGGTGTCTGGGTCATGCCTGTGTGAAATATATGACTGAAGAGTACACTACTAGGAAAAGGTGGTTGTGGTGGAAAAGGAAAGAGAAAGCAATTTGCTGTCTTTAATAAAAATGTGTTGGAAGAGA
Source organism: Meriones unguiculatus (assembly GCF_030254825.1). Classification (NCBI taxonomy): domain Eukaryota; kingdom Metazoa; phylum Chordata; class Mammalia; order Rodentia; family Muridae; genus Meriones; species Meriones unguiculatus. The sequence continues at coordinate 56,807,052 of NC_083356.1, read as the reverse complement.
TTGACTTGCACTCTAGTTTTTGTGCATCTATCCCAACTAGGGCAAAACTAAAGGAAACTCTGAGGCTTGAAGCAACTATTAGGTTTCTGACATTCACATATGAGAGTTTCAGTGAGTCAGGAACCTGAGCCTTCAAACAAATAACACATTTGCAGAGCTTTGTGTCTCTCAGTAACTACTATTTTTTTTTTTAGGTTTTTGAGGTGTGTGTGTGTGTGTGTGTGCGTGTGCGCACACACACGTGCATGTTCATGCATGCACAGACATGACCAAGCTAAAGACTTTAGGATAGTACTGTTTTTTGGTACTGGTCTTCCAGGTTTGCCTTATTAGTCATGGTTCTCTAGAGTCACAGAACTTATAGAATGAATATATACACATATATACAGGTATGTGATGTGTGTATGTGTGTGTGATATGGTGTGTAAATGGAATTTATTAGAATAACTTACAGTCTGAAGTCCAATTAATCCGATAATGGCCAGCTGTGAATGCAAAGTCCAAGAATTTAATAGTTGCTCAGTTCCACCAGACTGGGTGTCTCATCTGGTCTTCTGTATAAGCTGGAATCCTGAAGAAGTAGGTTCCGGTGGATGTGCTGGCAAAGCAAGTGCAAACATGCAAAGAAAAAAGGAACTCTTTCTTCCTCTATTGTCCTTATATAGGCTTCAAGCAAAAGGTATGACCCAGATTAAAGGAGTACCTCAAGACCTGGCTTCGAGGCAAGTGCCATGCCACTTCAAGATCCAGATCAAAAGCATGTGTCTTCCCACCTCAAGATGCAGATCACAGGTGTGCCCTCAATTTCTGGGTTGTACTTAATTCCAGAAATAGTCAAGATGACAACCAAGAATAGCCATCATACCCTAGGAAATCCACTTACCAATTACTTCCTGGTGATTTTTTGAGTCTCAAGTTTCTTGAGAATCACTGGGGATAATAGGGCCACCCACTCTTATGGTCCTTGTCCCAACACTGCAATTCTTAGAAGGATCTGCTTGAAAAGTTAGCCTTGCCTGTCATATGCAAATTTGGCTCTTTTGTTATTATCAGCAAACTTTTAACTAATAAAGTAGAGTGTGGCTAATCTACAGCTACAGTTTATGCTGTGTGTCTGCCTTCCATCTGAAAGGTGGAATTTTGTCACTTTCTATGTAGAGAATGGACTTTGACCAGCTACCATCAATAGCTGTAGGCATTCTCTCCAATGGGCTTGTCTATGCAGAAACATTGCTTGAACCAAGTAGCATTTGTATTTATGGAGAAGAATTTGTTTTGTGTCTCTTTGTGGACTGGAAAGAACATGATGGACAACACGGAGTCTTGTAGAATCTTCTGATCTGTGTATGTAATTTACCATATAGTCACAGTAAGTATTAGACATCTACATAAAGGGTCCTGTGGACCTTTCTAGAAAATCTTATAAGGCATTTTGGGCTTTCCCAAAGCAGTACCTCATGAATTTATAACATACTAGAGAAGACATGAACTAGCAGGCCCTTATGTTATAGTAGGTGATGAAAAATGTATAATAATCCTGGATGCTCTGCAGCAACAGGAGAAATCTTTTCTGCATCCTTATAGGGTCAGACAAACATCCATAGAAAAGTTAAACTTTTTCTGACCCCTGAATGATTAGTTGAGAACCAGATGGCTACAGTCTTTAGATGCTGATATTTTCTCTAATACAATGTCAGAAAATAGCCCTCATATAACACTCTAAACCATAATTATCAGGACACTGAAATTTAAAGAATAGTAGCAATTTGTCCTCTCACAATCACAGGCCTGATCTAGCCCACATAAATAAGTTTCCATGGCAACAGAAAAGCAAAAACTTATTGTCTCCACCTGGTTCAGAATTCAGGCTTGCTTTGTTCATGAATACTGATCATTAACCCCTGATCCTTACTTTTCACATGTTTTCTTGAGGACACACTATCTTCACTCTTACACACACTTTCTCACGGCTCAACCGATCTTCACAGGTAACGTGTAGGGACCAGTCATGGCTCTCACATTCCAGTGTTTGAATAGCCTGATTCTGACCTTCCACGTAACTTCCTTAAAGCATGGTTTATAAGAACTTTGCAGTGTTAAACGGTTTATAGTTTTTAAAAGAGTCTTTTAATGATTGATAATATAAACACTAAGTCATAGGCATATCCTAAAAACACAGCTAAAGAAAGTAACTTTCTTTATAGTCCAAGGAATTGTCTCGAGATATACTTGGATCATGGAGAAAACTGAAACTAAAGCTAAGCTCTGTTTTTGAAGTTTTTGGTTCAATCAACCAACTCTCTTTTTGTTAAAGTGTAGAAGAGAGAGCAGGACCTCACTCATGGTTTATAAATGGTCTACCACTGAGCCATCCCCATAGCTCAAGATGTATTTCTATGTTCTCCAGTGATACGCGTGTTTTTAGTCAGGGGTCAGAATTTGGGAATCACTGTTGTTCTATTTCTCAAACTATTTGGTGTCACCACCTGAGAATCCAAAAAGCAGCATCAAAGACCTGGGTGTTCTCTATAAAATAATTTAATTTGAATACTTTTATCATGATAATTATACAAAATTAATAGTTTATGCTAAAGCATCTAAATGAGCACATTATTTTCATATAATTTCAGTGTATATATTGCACTTATAATCAAAATTACACGTTCCTTTAGTTTCTGCTATTGAAAACTAGACAGTGTGCTAAGACTAGAGGAAGACTGATTAAATAAATTAAGAATTCCTATTTGGGGAGAATCTAATTAGATCATAAATATGACTGAATTTAGCAGCTAGTAGAGACGTGGCACTAATTGGAATCCAAAGCATGATGCAGGGAAAGATCGGCGCTATCCATCCATAGCTGCAGAAAGCAACGGAAAATCTCAATCAAAATGTGTCAAACGGAAATACAAAGTACCATATTCTGTTGATAAATAGTGATTTAGCTTGGGGAAAATACGAGTTCTCGCATTAATTTAGATGTCATTGATTCTAAGAATTGCATTTCAGTGAGGTAGTGTTTGAAACATGGGTGAGTAGATACATTCCTTCTTATTTGCACTGTTTTGGCAATTTTTTAAAACTTCCAAGCTCAATAATCTTATCAGTGTTAGTAGACCTTAATTTTTATATATTATCTATAAATTATCAGACAACCTCCTAGGTAACTGGAGTTCAGCCATGTAGGACAATGTTGACAGTAAACTTCTAATTGTTATGGTAACAAGAAACGTAGTTTCTTGTTTTTTATTTTAATTATTATTATTTATTACAATTTATTCATTTTGTATCCCTCCCTCATCTCCTCCCAATCCCGCCCTGTCAGGTCTCATTAGGACTGGCTGCATTGTCTTCCTCTGTGGCTTCAATCTTTTTTAAATTCTCTCTGTGAGTGGCAAAAACTAATGAACAAAATACATTTTTAATATAAAGACTACAAACAATAAGCAGATGTGGATAGAAACCAATGTATAAAATAAATAAAATGAACAAATTGTAATAAACAAGTACAACTCTGAGTAACTGACAGAAAGAAGGGAGCAATGAAACAGGAAAAATGAATCAGCAGAAATGTGCCTGGCAACAAATAAAACATCTCTGCAAAGGGCAAAGACATATATTATGCCTTATATTTGATAAAAACATGAAATTTAATTATTATGATAAGATTTGTACAAGAAACCCATGAATCTTTTTCTTTCTCCTATGCTAAATAAAAATCATTAATCAGTCTTAACTACATCTCAGCTTTCTTCAGCAAACTCTGAGAGCAGTGTGCCTGCTTACAGACAATAAACAAATGACAGCTGTTTATGGGAACTGATAGAGTTGAGCAGCCCAGCAATTCGCAAACACTGTTGCTCTTTACTGCCTCTGACATAATCTGATTGGCCTGCTCTTTGATCACGAGGGGAGAGCAGCCTTACCAGGCCACAGAGGAAGACAATGCAGCCACTCCTGATGTGATCTGATAGACTAGGATCAGAAAGAAGGAGAGGAGGACCTCCCTTATCAATGGACTTGGGGAGGGGCATGCATGAAGAAGGGGAAAGGAGGGTGGGACCGGGAGGAGAGGAGGGAGGGGCTTATGGGGGGATACAAAGTGAATAAAGTGTAATTAATAAAAATAAAAATAAATCTTTAAAAAAATATCACAAGCTAGGTGCTAGCCTCGGTGCACAATCATAGGTAAAATGTATAGACATCATTTTTATGGAACCTATGGTATGGAGGAGAATATGAGCAAAACACAGAAAGAATGCCTGCCCTGATTAAAAAGGTCAGCAGTGCGTGTATGAGAAAGTGGGAAAGGGAGGAATTAACAATAGGTCTTCCTATGATTTACCCTTAAAAGAGGAAAAAAAGTCTCCGAAATAAATCTCTAGGAAGACAGGCCACTTTCAGTCTCTGTGCAAATACAATAATGAACTACCCATTGGCCTTTTCTGTGGGAAGATTCTTTTCTTTGATGTGTTGTTTATTATTAGAAGAAAAACCTGAAAATTTAAATCTATAGCACATACTTCACTAAAAATCACAGACACACACACACACACACAATCCAATCCATGATGGAAATGGTGCCTATTGGGAAAATAATATCCTAAGGCATCCCTTTGACCCTTACAGGTTCCACCATGTATCCTAATATGCTTAAATTATTTTTCCCACATTTCACTTGAATGCCCTTATTTTCAATATGCTCTCAAGCTCATGATTCCTATTTCTGTGTTATTTCAGCAATGAGAAACTTTGACTGGAAGAGTCAGATGGAAATAGTCAGGTAAAATGATGATGAGACATACAAAGAGAGAAGAGCACAAAATGACAGAAAACTGTGCTTATGATAGAGGAAGTGGTTTGTGAGGGAGCCTTGTCGTAAGTGAACAGGTTTGGCTTAAACAAAACGTGAAAGATGAAATAAGCCGATGCCAAGTTACAGAAGGCTCTGTGGACCATGGAAGTAGTTTGTAATTCATTCCCAAAGCGATGTGACACAGTTGAAATGGTTTTTGAATAAAAGTGACAGGATTAGGTAGGATTTTTGGAAACAACATCCTGGACAGTATGGAGAAGATATTAAAGAAAGGCAAGACATACAGCAGAAATCTTTTAAAGTCATAAATATAAAAATATTAATGAAACAATTAAAATGTTGGGTTTTTGCCCTAAAAGTTTACCCCGTCAGTGGACATGCATATACTGAATATCAAACCAAATTTAGAAGAATGAGTTTAGTATTACCTGCAATAACCCATGTTGGAAATGAACAAACTGCTGGTACAAAAACAATGGGTATAATTCTCACAGTTGCAAAATTGCACTAAGCAATCCAGACACAAATAATGTATTCTCTACGCTTTCATTTATGTAAGTCTCCATTCATTTTGAAAGAATAGTTTCTTTCAAAGTAAAGTGAAATCTGGGAGGGAAACAACTCCTGAGTTCCTGAGGTACTGGTAGTGTTCTGTTTCCTGGTGAGGATATTGGCTCATTGATCTTTATAACCAAATACTGCAAGTACCCTTTATTTTTTCTTTCTGTGTTCTTCTGTGTATATGTTACATTTCAATATCATTACTGAAAACAAAATCAAAAGTATACCTGAGTTTTCCATGCCTAGAAAAGTAAACACAAAGCAAATTAATGAGGAAATAAATGTCAAAATTGAGGTTTAATTTCCACATACTCTTGACAGCAGTAGCCAGGCATTTGAAAGATATAATAGTTTGTGTTTGCCTGGTTTTTGTTTGAGAATATTCTGGTGAGTTGTAAGTGGTTTGGGTTCACTGATAGAGAGAAAAGTTTGAAAATTTCAAAACATGTAGTAGAGGATAGTGAGAATTTTGGTTTACAATGCAGCCACTCCTGATGAGATCTGATAGAGGGGGACATCCCCTACCAGTAGACTTGGGGAAGGGTATGCATGGAGAAGGGGGAAGGAAAGTGAGATTAAGAGGGGAAGAGGGATGGTTTTATGGGGGATACAAAGTGAATAAAGTGTAATTAATAAAAGTTTAAAAAAGAAAAAAAAAAAGAAAATGTTATGTTCTGTGATGGTGTTTTTGTTTTAACCCCAGGTCTGGGATATGAGGCTGCTTCAGTTTGCCCACAGCCATGAACTATGATTGTCTTATACACTAGTAGGGGCATGATCTTTGCCAGCTGCAGATAGTTTAATTCTAGAGACTCTGAGAGGGTATAAATGCCAGCACCCAGAGAGGGACAGGGGAAGAAGAAGAAGAAGAAGAAGAAGAAGAAGAAGAAGAAGAAGAAGAAGAAGAAGAAGAAGAAGAAGAAGAAGAAGAAGAAGAAGAGGAATTCTGCTCATGGTTGCTGTTGTTGCAGTTGGATGAAAAGTTGGAGATGTCATGGCTACAAAGACTGAACTTTCCCCAAGGAGCCTGATGACCCCACACAGCAAGAAGCAGGTCTAAAGAGACCTGAACCCCCTTTTCCCTCTAACCTTCTGTTCCATCTACCTGCTGTTGGCATGCTGGAAGGTAATGGGGTGAAGAAGGGAGGCAGAAGTCTAAGAAACCAAAATAAAGTAGCATAAAGAAACAGCACCAACTGTAGAAAAGAATGTGTGACTGCAAAAACACATCCACTTACAGCAAGAAAGTTTTCAGACTGTGTGTGAGTATGTATGCATGTGGAGGGGGGAGAATATGGCAAGAGCTCAAAAAGATCAAAAAATAATGGATGAATTTGAAGTACTCAGCCTCCACTACATTCCTAGACTCAATCTTTAAGTCAATCAATCAAGCAATCAGTCAGTCAATTAATCAAATTTGTTGATGAAAATTTGCATGTGCCACAGAGCACAAGGGAAGAGGAAGGGCACAATGGAGGGAAGATGACAACTCAATGGAAGCAACTCTTTCCTTGCAACCTGTGGAGGTCCTGGGTTTCAAACTCAGGTCATGAGACTTGATACCAAGCATCTTTACACACTGGACTATCTCACCAGCCCTCCTGTAATTAATTCTGTTCTCAGCAGCAGGTTACTTAGCAGGTACTGGGCAGACAAACATTCCTTCTACTCAAAAAGTTCAAAAAGACTTCATAGCCCTGGAAGAAAAGTCCCTGAACCACACAACACCATAACATGGAAAAACAGGGAGTGGTAGGGAGAAAGCGAGCTGATACATTTGCCTCAAGTCTCAAGATCTCCAGCCACATGGCAAAGCATCTACAAAGTTAGACATTTAGACACTGATATCCAAGAGCATCATAAAAACCAGCACTGCACCAGAAGAAAGCTGGGGTAGAAATGACAGCAATGCAGTCTGGGGTACACAGATGACTCAAGGTAGAGGGAGGTACATCAGCAGACATACCAGATCTGACAGGACAACCATGCGGGCAGTCAACCAATGCCAGAAAGCAACCATAGAATCCCTTCCTAGGTCATTTCTTGGGGTCACATATACTATAACTTCCCCCAACCTCAGATGTTCAACAAGAACACAAGAGGGTGGAATGGGAGGAGGGACATAGTTGAGGAGTCTGAGCTCTAAGCTGGCAAACTGAATTTCACCACCAAGCACAAAGGAGGAAGTTTTATCTTTCTGCCTTGAATCTAGATTTTAAGGGCAGTTCATAAAAAAAGATTTGCAAGTAGTTTGGGAGCCTGGTTGTTACTCCCTTCACATCCAGAAAGCTGGGCCTTCTAAAGTCTGGAGATAGCTTTAGAGGAGGAGCTCTTCATCCATTAAGGTAAGAATTAAGAAACAAAACGAAGGCAGCTGTCACCAAGAATCTGTAGACACAAATCCTCTCAAGATTTCTCTCAAGATATGAAAGGGTTGACTAAGACCACCAGGAGCCTTCTGAGCCACCACCTGCCCTTATGAAAAAAAAAAAAAAAAGGCAGGCACAAGGTAAACTATTGTCTGATGTAGTTTTGGAGACTTAGGCAGAAGACTTTTGTACATGATGCTGTTTATTCATATTTTGTACCTTCTTCCTAGAGACTTAAGCCATTTTTTAGCATTAAAGGAACCTTGAAAAGACAGAAATAATTGCTTGCACCATTTCCTATGACTTTAGCTTTCCCTGAAGATCAGCCATCAAATCTTCACTTAACATTTGTGCATGTAAGGTAAATTATGTCAACTCATTTAACCTTCCCTCATTGTCCTGTTTTAAGATCTGTTTTTTGATTCTCAGTGCTAAAATCGTTTTTTAAAATGTGACGATCAGTGGAGCACAGAATGTTCTAAGTAGGAAAATCACTTCAATTTTATGCCATAAGTGATAATGTTTTTAAACAACCCACAAACACTGCTAATCTGTAAGACAACTAATGTTTTTAAGAGGTGAATACTAAGTGGATTCTTCCCTGAATATCATCCGAAAGAAGAGATTTAATGGAACAAGAAATGTCTGTGGCTTACTCATGTTTAGACAACAGTTGAATGGAACCAGGACACTATTTGAATCCCCTCTCTCAAGCACTCTCTCTTTCTGGGATAAACCCCATCATCTCTGACCTGAACCATGACTGTTACCTCTTCACTACTATGGCCCACATATTCACATTTGCCTTCTTTAATTTACATTCTAGACTTTATCCAAAGTTCTTCACTAAAGATGACATTAGCTCCTTAGCTAAAACTTCAGAATGACTTTCACTGCTCAGGGACAAATGACCGAGAATATTTGACATAAAGGCCAGATTCTCCCTGATCTCCTTTAAGTGTGCCTCTTCAGCCCACTCCATCTCACAGCCACATCTCTTCCTTTCAAACTGGATTCCCTTCTTCCTCCCTCAGTTTCTTTCTATCTAGTAGGTTTTTACATACACAGTTTTCCTTGCTTGAAATGTTCTTTTCCTTCATATTTTCTTTCGTCAATTGTTAGTTACTTTTTCTAGAGTCCTCAATTTACATACTCTATTATGAGGTAATCAATCCTCTCTAAACTCCTTATCTTACAGGACATCACAACCTTCCCTTATAGCTGGGAATGACAGTGCTGTTGTAGGAGATTGTGGATCCATCATGACATGGTAGTTCACAGGGGAGAGATGTTGGCGTACTTCTTAAAAAACCCTTTTATTTGTATTTCTCTTATCTTTTTCTCCCTACTCCAACCTAATCCCTTCCAACACCCCTACACCAGGTAGGAGAGAAAAAGGTTAGTGGGAGAGGAGACACAGTTCTATTAGCTGCTTCCTGCTAGTTAGGGTTGTTGTGTTCCTTGGAGCCAGTCCAATCCTTGTTTAGGAAATCTGCAGATTCTTGTCTCACTGCAACAACAGCAACAGGAGACAAAGGAGGGAAGAAACAGCAGCCTTATTCTTTCTCCTCACTCTGTAGGCTCTAGCATTTATTATCTTTCCAGAGTTTTCAGATTTAAATTATCTGCAGCTGGCAAAGAGCTCCTCTCAGAGCCCACATGAGGCAGAGTCTGCTGCTGTGGACCATCTGAATCAGTTCCACATCCCACACCTGGAAGAAAAACAAAAACATGCTTATATCTGCAACAGAGAGATTGTAAAGATGTATAGATTACCTCTGCTATTTATGCTTTCTGACTTACTTATGCCTGAATATGACCAGGTCCCATGATATGATCCTTTATCTCATTATCCTGTCAGTACCATCAGAAGGTATAATAAAATCTTTTATGTCATTGCTGAGCTTGTTTTAACCTAACCTTTCTTTCAATAGCTCTTTCATAGGCCTCTCTAACTCCTAAAAATTACCCTCAACATTGCTTGTTGAGAAGGGGCTTGTTTTATTTTAAACACTTCATTATTTCTGTCCATACAAGATGTCTCAGGCATGTCCGAGGAAAGCAAAGTGGGCCTTGTCATTGAAATTTTAAAATCTCGACAATTGTTTAGACAGATTTGCAGCGCAGGAAAAATTCTCATGTTGTATGCTAGTGACACAAAGTCCAGCATACTTTCATTGACAGCCAGGTTGAGCGATTTGCCATAGGGTATCAATTTGCTCCTGCAAGAGGTCAATCCTCTGATTGAACACCATCAAGCTTCCTTTTAGTTGAGCATTAATTCCTTTATGTACAACTAAGGCATGAGCTACATTGGCTAAATGATTATTCAGGGTCTGAGCAGTCTGCCCAGTATGACTCATGGCTAATGCCCTGGTGGTAGCTCCAACAGCCGTCAATGAGATGGTAGTAACAATGGTGGCTGTAGTTCCAAGATCCCTTTTCTGTCTGAAGAGAGTCATAGCGTGAGGGGCATCAATGGGCATAGGCACCCAGTGAGGCATGCGAGTAACCAGGGCATACCTAACTTTACTAGCATTCCAGCATTGGGCAAAAAAGCAAGTATCATTACCACAATTACTTGGCTCTATCTGGCTAATAATAAATAAAAATGGGGGATATAGACAAACAGGTGTGGGCTTATAGGAAATATTATGAGAAGCCTTAACCCCTCGTTGGAACATCCTGCGTCAGTTCTAGAACTAGCAGTGGTGGTGTCCGAGGTCTGAGTAGGTTTAGGAGACCATTGCCCCCAGGGGCGAGACGTGCTCCATGCCAATTGATCTGTCTAAACAATTGTCGAGCTATATTTTAGGTAATTGGACTGGAGAATTCGATACTACAATGGAGCAGCTGAGAGTGGCTATTGTCACAGTAAATTCTACCGGAGTGGACGCAGGACTAGCCACAGGATTATCAACATGGATTGCTGCAGCCATGAATCATCTGAAGGAATGGGCGGGCATGGGAGTGTTAGCAGGCCTTCTGGTGTTGGTCTCCTTGGTTTGCCTGTGGTATATATGCAAGATTAGAGTCTCACAACAGTGTGATGCAGCCATGATCATTCAGGCCTTTACAGCCATTGAAGCAGGACATTCTCCCCAAGCATGGTTGGATACCATAAAAAGCTAAAATGATACGCTCAGGATGCGAGGCTAAGCACTGCACTCAGGGTCAGCCACTTTGGACCCAGAGAAGAGCATGTCTGATTGCATGCGGGTTGATGCCCCAGGTCCCGCCTCTGAGAAAAAGGTATTGGACGGGTCTGATGCTCTTTGGGTGGATGACACCTAAATGAACATCTGTACAAAGTCCCAATTTATTTCTAATATCAGAGATCAGACCTCTACTCTTGCCTGATGCATCTAAAACAAAAAGGGGGAACTGTAGAGAGCTGCGGAATGCTATGCCTTAAAGATGGAGCTGGTTTCTGCCTTCCACCTTCCCGATGGTGAGTGCTCTCTGTCACGAACAACTCCACATTTGGCTAAGGCCAAGGATCTGGCTTGCTTCCATGTATGTGGACCTATCTGCATTGCCCCCGTGGCACGCCTGGGTTGGCTACCCAGAGGCTATTTAAGCTGTGGGCTGGCTTTCCCCGGGGTCCGAGGATTGTTCAATGTTCCTGAATAAACTGCATTGAAAAAAAAAAAAAAAAAGAAAAAGAAATTTTAAAATCTCTGGATGCTAGATATATTGATGTCTTATTTCTATGTCCTCTGTGTAAAAAGGAAAAAAACTATGTACATATATATGTGTGTGTGTGTGTGTGTGTGTGTGTGTGTATAATTCATTTGTCCACTTATTTTAACTGATGTTTATAAACTACCTTTGATGGAACAAAACTGTTCTTAATGTTTGAATACAATGGTATGAGAAAAACTGATATAATATAATGTATTAATATACCTAATAGTTATATATCATATGATATATTATATTATATTATGATGTATTTATTACATATTATATAGATTATAGAATATATCAGTATTATATGATACATTGTATTTTTTATTTTACACATAATTTATATATAATTCATTATGATCTATTTATTATATATTATATAGAATATATCAATATTATATATACATACATATTAGCATATAGAGATATAAAGGTAGTCATTTATGCTGTACTGAACATGAGTTTGTACTAAAACATCACACCTTAATTTATTCATTCTAGATACATTCTCCAAATGCTCATTAACCTCTGACTCAAACAGTGAAAAATCTGGCTATCTCCATTCATCTTCCATACTAAATTATTTGATCACAGTATGCTTGGATAGGGACACCAAATCACTGACTCACACTTTATCAACTAGAGTACAATGCAGTGCTTATGTGTACATTTTTTTTTTTTTGGCCTTTAGCTCATTGTTTTACACTCATCTGCAATTTTACTTAGTTCATCATTTTTTTCTCCATTTTTTTTCTTTAACGAGGCTGTTTTATGCACTGTAGTAGAGCTTGATTCCTTAGGTTTCTTTCTGCCCTTAAGGGACTCCTTGGAGATTTGCAATGCATTATGATTTATGCTGACATATTTCCAGTCTCCACCAAGTAAGCAGATCTCAGCATGACTGTCCAGATCGATCTTGCTTTCTAGATTTGAGCATAGCACCATGTCCTGTGGCAATACCACTTGTGAAGACAGAAATGATGACATTGAGTTCTTTCTATACACAGTAGTATTAAAATATATTTATTTTAATGCTTTTGTTCTTCCTTAAATGCTAAGATATTTAAGGAAAAGATTGTCAGTTTTGCTCACATCATTGTATTCCAACACTGAACACAGGATCTGCCACATCAAAAGTACTTTATTAGCATCTGTTAAAATGAATGTACAAATGAATAAAGTCCAAATAGAAATCTAATGACCCTTTCCATCTCATGTGTACTCCTCCTTTCTTCTGCCTTACCCTCCTTTTCTGTTTGTAGGCTTTTCTTTGGTCCTGATTTGTTGTTTCTCAGTGAACTTTCACTCATAAATGTAAACTCCCTCTTAGCAATTATTCAATACCTTTTAGGGGAAAGGAATGACAGCCTTCCTTGATAGTCTATTTTTCATTTTAATTATTATAAACTTTTTTCAGACAAAAACTAATTATTGAGCTGCCTAGGAAGATGTGTTTTAACTCCATGGTAAATTTATATGAAAATATAAACCAAACTGTACAGAAGAGATTGATTACTTGTCATTGTGCTGAGAATAAGTGACCTTGAAAGGTCAGCCGTAGATGGGTTAGTGACATCAATCTCCCTGAATGAAAGTTTTTGGGAACATTGTGGAAGAGTAGGCAGAAAGAATGTAAGAGCCTGAGCCCTGGGCTGAGAGCTGTGAAATTCAGACTCCTGGACATCACAAGGATGATTCACACATCAATTCATAACAGATGTGGTTCTGTGCACAAAACCTACACACATTCAAGCCAATACAAGTTTCAGCATGGATGGGGGAGGGACCCCACCTCTAGCTAAGGGGCTATTGTCAACTGATAGCTGCTAAGGAAGGAACAGTTTGGGGGAAGCAGATTTTCTGTTCCTTTAATGAAAGGCCTAAAGCACCAAGTTTTGACAAAATATATTTAAAACATATAGAAAAGAGGAGATGCATCATTTTATAAAGCTGTCCTAGCGAAGTTATTTTAAAATTATTCCTGGTTCAAGTCTTATTCTTCCTAAGTGCACTGCATTAAAACTATATGATTGTAAGTGCAAAAATAACAGAAATAATTAATAGTAGCTTGAAGGGCCCCTAGAAGGTATTTTTGGTACAACTCCCTGCATCTGAGACAATAAATGACTCCAGTAATGACTAGGAAATCTTTGCAAGTGAATTTATTTTCAATTTTGGCTCTCAACCAAATGATGATTGACCTAATAGAAGAGGTTAGCTAATAGATCATTAAAGCTGACTTTGAAATGCTTGGCGTATCACCCAAAAAATATTCAAATAATTAAATGAATTCTATTCTTATCTACTTATCACCAGAATAAAATCCATTTTATTCTATGATTCCAACCTACATGGGTTGATGCTGAAACATCTGCATCTTTCCCAAGTGGTAAGTATGTATATTCAATCAGAATCTCATTGCATTAGTCAGTGTGCTCTCGAATAACAGAACTTATAGAATGAAGCTCGTTCTATATTATAGAAAGGACATATATTAGAATGATGTACAGGCTGCTGTCCTGATAGTCCAGCAATGACTGGCTGTGAATGAAAAAGCCAAGATTTTTCACTCCTTCCACAGCAGTTGCTCACTCCACAGCGCTGGTTCTCTCAGCGGATCTTCAGTATATGATGGAATCCTGAAGAAGTAGACTCTAATGCCAGGGAATGGACCAGCTAGTGAGGCAAAGAGCAAAACTTCCTTTTTCCATGTCCTTATATTCCATGTCCTTCCAGCAAACTGTGTGGCCCTGATTAAAGGTGTGTCTTCCCTCCTCGAGATTTGTATTAAAAGCATCCTAGCTCAAAGCTCCAGATTATTGAAGTAGGTAAAGTGGATCTACCTACTTCAAATTCAGCAAATATCCTTCACAGGTGTGCCCTCCATTTTTGGATTTTAGTTAATTCCAGATGTAGTCAGTTGACAACCAAGAATAGTCAACACATACATAGATTAATGGAAGAAGTGTCGTGATCTTAATAAATGCTGATCTAACTTCTACCTCTCTGTATCTCTATATCTTTCTTTTATTTTGTTTATTTTATGTGTGTTGGTGTTATGTCTACATGTGTGCCTGTAAGCCTCATGCATGCCCAATGCCCATGGAAATAAAAAAAGGGTGTCAACCCCCTTGAGATTGGAGTTATCAAAACTGTGTAAGCTGTGATATGGGTGCTGGGAACTGAACTCAGATCTTTTGGAAGAACAACCAGTGCTTTTCACTACTAAGCCAACTCTTAGTAGTGACTCTCCTTGATGTCAGACTCACAGCATTCCTCCTGTCTACTTCAGGCTCTGGGTTTCTGTGACTGTAGTCATGAACAGCATGCTTGGATGTCTTTGTTTAATCATTAGCAAAGTACTTGTACTGGGTCTGCTGGAGGATGGGCGATGATACCACAGCTCTCAGATATGTGTGGAAGAGCATGGGCCCTGTCGGATACGAGAAGTGGGTAAAGATTTATACTAGAACAGACTTAGAAAATAAAGCACATGATCAACAAATTGACATTGCTATGTGCTTTGAGACCTCTCTCTGCCCTCTGCAGAACTATAAATTCTGTGGAGTACCAGGACCAAGGAATGATGAGCTTTTTTACTTTTTAAAAAAATCCTTAAAATGTAATTTTGAGAGCAATGAAAAAGGCCTTACAGGACAGCTTAGTAAATAATGCAATACCAACAGTATATGATCTTACCAGTCTTTGAAGAACTCCCATAGCAGATATCAAAAATAAGTAAAATAATTGAGTGAAGAATTCAAGACACTGATACCGAAGTGATGAGACTTCTGAAAAGGACCATAAACAAACAACAGAAATGCTCAGAATCTCAGCGCAGAGGGTATGACCAACAGTTTAGAGACATTTTGCCTTTAACCATTGGAGAAAAAGAGCACAAAGGAAACCCAAAGTCTTTATTTAACTGTTGTATCTTGTAGAAAAATAAAACTATAAGTGAATGGGCATGAAGCTGCTGAGATCCAAGGTTTACTTCTGATAATCCTTGGGTACCACGAGCATGCTAGTTGAATTTTGCTGAAGAGGTTTTTTTTCTTTAATTTTTATTTTTTTTAATATTAATCACAGGTTATTTACTTTGTATCCCAGCTGTAGCACCCTCCCTCATCCCTCCCAATCCCACCCTCCCTCTCTCATCTCCCTGTCCCTTTCCAACTCCACTGCTAGGGGAGGTCTTCCTCCCCTTCCATCTAACCCTAGCTGATCAGGTATCTTCAGTACTGGCTGCAATGTCCTCCTCTGTGGCCTGGCAAGGCTGTACCTCCCTTGGGGGTGGGGGGAGGTAAAGGAGCCAGTCCTTGAGTTCATGTCAGAAATAGTTCCTGTTCCCCTTCCTAGGAAAACCCACTTGGATACTGAGCTGCCATGGGCTACAGCCGAGCAGGGGTTCTAGATTATATCTATACATGGTCCTTGGTTGGAGAATCAGTCTCATAGAGGACCCCATGCCCTGACATATTTTGTCCTTGTAGAGCTCCTGTCCACTCCTGGTCATATTAACTTCCCCTGTTCTCATATGATTTCCTGCACTCTACCGAAGGTTTGGTTATGAGTCTCAGCATCTGCTTTACTACGATGCTAGATAGAGTCTTTCAGAGACCCTCTGTGGCAGGCTCCTGTCCTGTTTCTTGTTTTCTCCTACTTCCCATGTTCATTCCATTTGTCTTTCTAAGTGAGGATTGATCATCTTACCCCCAGTCCTTTATCTTCTTTAGATACACATATTTTAGTATGTTTATCCTATCTTATAGGATTATATAAGTGAATATATACCATGTGTGTCTCTCTGCTCCTAGGTTAGCTCACTCAGAAAGACCTTTGGAAATCAATCTGGCGCTTTCTCAGACAATGAGGAGTAGCACTTCCTCAAGATCTAGCTATACCACTCCTGGGCATATACCCAAAAGAGGCTCAAGTACACAACAAAGACATTTATTTGCTCAACCATGTTTGTAGCAGCTTTATTCATAATAGCCAGAACCTGGAAACAACCCAGATGCCCCTCAACGGAGGAATGGATACAGGAATGATACTTTTACACTGTGGAATACTACTCAGCAATTAAGAACAAGGAAATCATGAAATTTGCAGGCAAATGGTGAGATCTAGAAAAGAGCATGCTAAAGAGGTCTTAAGAAAGCTCTTTGAGACAACAGTAGAAAACACATTGTTCTGGATCTAACACAGCAGAAGATGATTTTAAAAAAACTATGTGAGTTGCATTTGGGAAGAAACACTTAGGGAAGAAACACTCAGGCTCTTTTCTGGAGTCAGGGACAATGTTGTAGACACAGCAGGGGATAGTCACATACCTGCTGCAGGTGAGCTTCGCTCATGTCCATCATACAGGAATGTGTGGGCTTTCTGCCTATGAAGTTCATATAAAATAATACCTAGAAATTTTTCTTCTCACATAGAAGAGAAGACTGAATATGGAATATTGTGACAGAGACAGGCTTATGTTGTGCAGAGTGGATTTTTCTTTCCAGTTTAAAGTTATAGCTTCTAAATTTGCATAATACTGTTCCCAAGCTCTGTAAACACCCTGGTGTTTCTTGGTCTAAAGCATGTGATTGATAAAAGTCTGCCCTTGCTATAGAGATATCAATGGTACTAGGAACAACTGAGAATTTTGGTTTTTTTTTCTGTTTTTCATTGCTCACAACTGCTTTTAGAATATGATTATATAATTTCTGTTCTGTAGCTGCTCTATGCTACTTTGTGGGTTATTTTTCCCAACCTTTATCCCCCAGTTTCACCCCCTATCACTAGATAGGAGAGAAATAAAGATAGAGGAAGAGAGATTCTTTGTAACCACAAGGCTTTCTATGTCTACCCCAGTACTACATAATGACACAGAGACATTATTAAGAATTATAGCTGGTCTCATCAGGAGTGGCTGCCTTGTCCTCTTCTGTGGCCTGGTAATGCTGCTTCCCCCTCAGGGGGAGGTGATAAAAGAGTAGGCCAATCAGTTCATGTTAGAGACAGTCCCTGTTCTTATCACATTGGAACCCACTTGGATAATGATCTGCCATGGGCTACATCTGTGCAGGGGTCTTAGGTTATCTCCATGCATAGTCTTTGGTTGGAATAGCAGTCTCAGGAAAGACCCCTGTGCTCAGATTTTTTGGTTCTGTTGCTCTCCTTGTGGAGTTCCTATCCTCTCCAGATCTTAATGTTTCCCACTTCTTTCATAAGATTCCCTGCACTCTGCCCAAAGGTTGCCCATAAGTCTCAGTATCTACAATGATAGTCTGCAGGGCAGAGCTTTTCAGAGATCCTCTGTGTCAGGCTCCTGACTTGTTCCCTCTTTTCTCCTTCTTCTGAGACCTAATTGACTAGGATCAGAAGGAAGGAAAAGAAGTCCTCCCCTATCAGTGGACTTGGGGAGGGGCATGCATGCAGAGGGTAGAGGAAGGGAGGGATTGGGACAGGAGGAGGGAGAGAACCACGGGGGGATACAAAGTGAGTAAAGTGTAATTAATAAAGAAAAGTAAAATAAAAATAAAAAAATAAATTTTACAAAAGTAAAAAAAAGAAAATAAAAAAATAGATAAAAAATATACACACACACAAAAAAAAGAATTATAGTTGGGCTGATTCTCACTTATTCTAGCTCAACAATACTGGCCTGGCCTATGTCCTGCCATGTAGCCCATTATCTGCCATCTTAGTCTAATACTGGCACCTGCTTCTTACTTAATGTCCAGCAGGTCACTCCTCTCTCATCCTCACCCAAGATCCTCTTTCTCTCCCTTGGAAGTCCCTCCTTAACTCTCCAGTTGAACCATTAACTCTTTATTTGACCAATCAGAAGGTGAAGGAGAGCAATATTTTAGAAATACTAAAATAGAAGATGCTTCATAAAAATGACAATACCAAAGTCTGGCCAAAGTACTCAACTCTCTAGATACCGGAAATCAGCATTTGAATACACAATACACAAAAACATCACTCGAGCTATCCCTGAATCTGATTTCTTTCTTCTTGTTTCTTCTTTGAATATTACTATGACTACTAATAAACTGCAACCAACCCCCTGAATGGCCAAAAGTCCCCAATCCTGCCTTTTTGGGCCATAGCATTTATGTACTTTTTGAAAAGTTCCCAGAATTCCAAATGTCACAGAAAAGCAGAAACTATCTGTAGCTGGCAAACCCATGTCTCTGCAAGAGCATGAGGCAAATCATAGTCAGCTAGTACAAACAGTCTGAAGCAGCCCCAGAGCCCTACACCTGGGCTTAAAACAAAAACATATTCTTATAATATTTCTGTGTTTTTAAAGAAACTGAACTTCCAGAATTCTCACTATACTGTTCTTTTTCAGAATCATGAAAATCAGGGTAGAGAGACAAAGGAAGCTCAGAGTCGCAGTGGATGGCAGGATTCTTTTGAAATTTAGAAATCCTACAAGTACATTTGTTGTTGTTTTGTTATTGTTGTTATGTGTATTTGTGTTTTTGAAATTAAAATATAATTACATCATTTTTCCCTTCATCCTT
This sequence comes from Meriones unguiculatus, assembly GCF_030254825.1. Taxonomy (NCBI): domain Eukaryota; kingdom Metazoa; phylum Chordata; class Mammalia; order Rodentia; family Muridae; genus Meriones; species Meriones unguiculatus. Next base: position 56,788,090 of record NC_083356.1, on the reverse strand, counting down.
CCTTCATATTTCTCTCTCTTTCTCTCTCTCAAAATCATGGTCTCTAGCCTCTTTTTCTTTAATTGTTTTTAGATAGATAAAGAGATAGATAGATAGATAGATAGATAGATAGATAGATAGATAGAGGGATAGGGAGATAGAGGGATAGGGAGATAGATGATAGATAGGACAGATTCATAGATAGATGACAGCTAGATGATAAGCAGATAAGTACAAAGAGAGAAATAGATAAATAGATAGATAGATAGATGATAGACAAATAGACAGACACACAGATTCCTAAACATACAGAAGCAACCTGATCAGTTCATATAATGTTCCTCATATAAATATGATTTTGTGGCTGACCATTAGTATTGAAAAAGCAATTGAGGAGCTGGGTGTGGTGATATATACTTTTAATCCCAGCACTCAGGGAGGCAGAGGCAGGAGGATCTCTGTGATTTTGAGGCCAGCCTGGTCTACAATGTGAGGCCAGGGCAGCCAGGGCTACACAGATAAACCATCAAAAAAGAAAAGAAAAGAGAGAGAGAGAGAGAGAGAGAGAGAAAGAAAGAAAGAAAGAAAGAAAGAAAGAAAGAAAGACCAAAAAGAAAAGAAAATCCAGCGAGTTGGGGGCTCTTCACTGGGAAAAACTATTTCTCCTGCTCACAGCATTCCTTAGTTGCCTATAGTCCTTTGTCCTTTGTCTTGGGTTAGGAGTTCCATGAGATTCCCCTGATCCTCTGTTAGCCTATAGGCATATCTGTGGAGAACTACCTTGGATGTTAATCAATATATAATGACTCATCTTACTGTGGGCCGCACCATTCCCTAGACTGGGCCCTGACTATGTAAGAGTGGGGATAAAAAGCATCCAAGTAAGCAAAGACACATGCACATATTTCTCTATGTGTTCTTGACTGCGAATGTGGTATTTTACATTCTTGCCTTGAATTGTTTTTTACAATAATGTACTGTAACCTGACATTGTAAACTAAACCAAACCCTTTCCTCCACTATGCTGGGTTTTCATCAAGCTGTTTATCACAGCACCATAAATGAAACTAGATAGATGCCATAGCTGTATGTATAATAGCCGAGCCTCTGTACTCTGTAGAGCAGTGACGATTCTAACTGTATTGTTCTCATTGTTGTATTTTTAACATATCTCATTTTACAAAGGCCTTTGGGAAAATTCCAAAGAACAAACTTTGCATCCAGTACACTGACTACAGTATTTCTTACACTGTGAGGACATAGAAAATATTGAAGTTTATCATAAGGTAAGTCACACATTTGACAACCAAATTTTCTACTTAGTTGAAACTCCTAGGGAAGTTTCATAGTGCTCAAGCTAACATCTAGAAGTTTCTATAAAGAATCCCTTAATGTTCTGACAATGAAGCACATTATTCAGGATCGTAAAGAAAGCTTTGACATCAGCACTTCAGAGCTCTGAAATGCCTATCTCTGGTACCCTCAGTACAGTGGGGCAAGTGGCACAAAGAACAGTGCATCTATTATTGGCCTGATACCTTCAGTCATGAGATACCTCAAATTCAATGTGCCAGAGAAACAATATGCTGACATGTACAGAAGTGATCTACCCAATCCTCACACCTTTTCAGTGGAGCTCACCTGTTGACAAATCAAGAAGAAATGCAGGGGGAGAGATATGAAGCTTTAATCCACAACTTATGAAGTTCTTCATAGATCTAAAAGTGTACATTATATGCCTTGCTGAAGGTACTCTACATTCTTGTTGTAATGAAGATTGAGAACATACACCTTGAAAATGGAAAGAAAAAAAGAAGCATTCTTTCTAGGTTGCTTTCTAGTGAGGTAATAAAGACCATGACCAAAAGCAATGCAGAGAAGAAAGGGGTTATTTGGATTACAGTTTCAATTAATTTTCAAGGGAAGCCAAAACAGGAACTAAAGGCAGAACCCATGGAGGAATGTTGCTCATGGGCTTGCTCTCCTGACTTTCCAACCTTCTTTCTTTTACCACCAAGGCTTACCTGGGGTGGCAACACCCCCAGTGGTCTGGGCCCTTGCATATTACTGATTAAGAAAATGTGTCCACTGGCTAGCTCAGAGGTATTCAAATGAAGGCCATTTCTTGATTAAGTACTCTCTAGCTCATGTACATTGACAATTCAAATTTTGGTCTAAAACATAATCTGTATTTAATGATGAACATATATCAAACTCAATGTAAACAAGTCAACATGTCCTACAGATAATTCAGAAATCATTAAAAAGACATGAAGGTCTGGAGTCCAACATGGCAGCAACCAGAGTGTACTGTATCTGAGGGGCACAGGAAACTCTGAAATTGGTGAGTGGAGGGACAGCTGAAGCCAGAACATCCACATTGAGGCTTCCTGGGCAAGAGGGGACAACCCATGAGCTGGGACAGTTTGGATCCAGGTCACCCATGGACTGAGAGTGGCAAATATTCACCCTCCCCAACCCCCATGCACTTCTCCTTGCCCCAAGCACGGGCCTCCCTAAGGCAGAGGCATCAGTGGTTGCCCCAAGCGTGAGCCTCCATGTTCAGTGACTGAGAAGACAGAGGCAGAGGCAGTACAGGCCTCCCAGTTCATCAGCTGCAGTGTCCATACATGCCTCTCAGCTGTAGCTATGGCAGGTGGTGGCTAGCCCTGGCAGGAGCCTCCATGCTCAATGATTGAGATAGCAGATGCAGCTGCCCCAAGCATGGGTCTCCATGTCAGGCAGCAAATGAATGGACACCACTGAACGCTTACATTTTCATTTCCCCTGTGGGCCCAAATCAGAGAGTAGAGAACAGGGAAAACCGCTGTGCTTTCTGATCAGACATGCTCAAGAATGAGTGTGCCTTCAAGTGAGTACATGCAGAACCCCAGATACAGGGTCCCTCTAAGCTAGCAGCCAGACGTTGGAGCCCTTCTACTCACACCCTCACTGCGGGAAACAGAGGGATCCTTGGGACAATGTTCTAAACATTGAAGCCTTTCTCCTATGCATCTCCCAGTGGAGTCCAGGCAAACAATTCCAGGAGCCCAAACAGATCTGAATAACAGGATGACAGTACAACAGGCCTGTAAGCCACTGAGGTATTCAGGCTACCTGTGCATACCCATTACGCCTAAGAACAGTGCCAGCACTCTGTCCTGTGCTTAAGCGCCACACTTCCAGGCATCTACACACTCTAGCATACTGTCATTCAAGGCACATTCCCACGCATACTACCATGCTTGTGCACATACTCCTGCAACCTTCCTCCCTTAGCTACAGCTGAAACACCAACATCCACTCTCAAACCAGTGGACATATCCCATCTTCCTGAAGAATACTCCAGACACCAGAAACAGACTGACCCAGTCTGAAGTACAAACTCCAGGAACAAACAGCAAAGGTTAGACATAAGCAGATGACTAGAACACATCCAACAAAAATAAAGATATTATGGCTTCACCAGCAACACCAAAATTCAATGGATATTTTAATTCATCAGAAACAGAGGGAAAGTTTTTCAAATCTATGCTTATCCAGTGAATAGAGGCACATAAAGAGGAAACAAACAAAGCTCTCAAAGAAATACAGGCAAAAACAGCCAGACAAATAGAGGCACATGTAGAGGCACAAATAGTGGCATATAGAGAAGAAACAAAAGAACAGCAATGAAAAAAGTAGAGGCCATCATGAAAAGACAGGAACTAACATTCAAACTGATGAAGGAAATGGTGCAAGACATGAAAACAGAATTAGAATAAAAAAGGAAACATAGAGAAAATCCCAGAACTGGGGAACATGGAGAAAATATCAGGAACTACAAAGGTAAGCATCACCAACAGAATACAAGAGATGGAAGAGAGAATCTCAGGCGCTGAACATACAATTGCAGAAACTGATACATCTCTCAAAGAAAAAGTAAAATCAGAAAAGTCCCAAACACAAAACATCCAAGAAATCAGGACACCATGAAAAGACGAAATCTAAGAATAATAGGAATAGATGAAAAAGAAGATGCCAGGCTCCAAGATCCAGAAATTATTTTCAAGAAAATCATAGAAAAAAATTCCCAACTTAAAAAAAGAGATGTCCATTAATATACAAGAGGCCTAGAGAACACAAAATACACTTGCCAGAAAAGAAACTCCTCATGTCATATAATAGTCAAAGCCATTATATACAGAACAAAGAAAAAAATATTAAAAGTAGCAAGGGGAAAAGGCCAAGTAACATACAAAGGTAGACCTATCAGAATTGCTCCAGACTTCTCATCAGAAACCATGAAAGCCAGAAGGACCTGGGCAGGTGTCATGCTGACTTGAAGAGACCACAGATGCCAACACAGACTACTCTCCTCAGAAAAGCTTTCAGTCAACATATATGGAGAAAACAAAATGTTCCATGACAAAACTAAACTAAATCAATATCTAAACAGCAACCCAGTCCTACAGAAGATGCTAGAAGGAAAACTCTTATCTAATGAAATCAACTACACCCAAAAAAACACAGGGTGTGGATAACATCACAACAAAAAATTAAATGAAAACAGCATAGAAACACAGTAGCACCACCAACTCCAAAATAAAAGGTACTAACATTCATTGGTCACTATTATCTATCAACATCAGTGGACTCAACTCTCCAATAAAAAGTCACAGACTAACAGAATGGGTGCAGAAATAGGATCCAGCATTCTGCTGCATCCAAGAAACACACTTCTGCAACAAAGATAAACACTACCTCAGAGTAAAGGACTGGAAAAATGTTTTTCAAGCAAACACAGAAAACAAGCTGGGGTAGCTATCCTAATAGCTAATAAAATAGATTTTAACCAAAATTAATCGAAAAAGATGAGGAGGAGCACTACATTCTCATCAAAGGAAAAATACACCAGGAGGACATCACAACCCTGAACATCTATGCCCCAAATACAAAAGCACGTGCATTTGTAAACAAAACATTATTAAAGCTTAAATCACACATCAATCCAAACACCTTAATAATGGGAGAATTCAACACTCCATCCTCACCAAAGAACAGATCATTTGGACAGAAGCTAAGTAGGGAAATAATGGCACTTACAGAGGTCCTAAAACAAATGGATCTGATAGATGTCTACAGAACTTTGTACCCAAACTAAAAAGAGTATACCTTCTTTTCAGCACCTCATGGAACCTTATCAAAAATTGACCATAAAGTTGGAAACAAAGCAAGCCTCAACAGAAACAAGAAGATCAAAATAATCGCTTGTATCCTATCAGAACACCATGACCTAAAGCTAGACTTCAACAATAACAGAAATAATAAAAAGCCTACTTGCACATGGAAACTAAACAACTCTCCAATCAATGACAGCTTGATCAGGGAAGAAATGAAAAAAGAAATTAGAGACTTCCTAAAATTCAATGAAAATGAAGTCACAACTTACCCAAACTTATGGGACACAATGAAAGCTGGTAAGAGGAAAGTTCAGAGCACTAAGTGCCTCCAGAAAGAAGTCTGAGACATCTCCTAAAAGCCACTTAAGGGAACACCTAAAAGCCCTAGGAAAAAAAAAAAAAAGAAGCAGACACACCCAAAAGGAGTAGACAATTGGAAATTATCAAACTCAGAGCTGAAATCAATGAATCGGAAACAATGAACCAATTCAAAGAATCAATGAAACCAAGAGTTGGATCTTTGAGAAACTCAACAAGATAGACAAACCTTTAGCCAAACTATCTAAAAGGCAGAGAGACACTATCCAAATCAACAAAATCAGAAATGAAAAGTGGGACATAATGACAGACACTGAGGAAATCCAAACAATCATTATGTGTTACTTCAAAAGTCTATATGCCACAAAATTTGAAAATCTAAATGAAATGGACAATTTTCTTGATAGATTCCATGCACCAAAATCAAGATCAGTTAAGTAGAATAAACAGTTCTATATTCCCCAAGGAAATTGAAGCAGTCATCAAAAGTCTCCCTTCCAAAAAGCCCAGGGCCAGAATGCAGAATTCTACCAGACCTTCAAAGAAGAGCTAAATCCAATTCTCTTCAAACAATCCACAAAATAGAAACAGAAGGAACATTACCAAACTCATTCTGTGAGGCCACAGTCACCTTGACACCTAAACCACATAAAGACCCAACAAAAAATAATTTCAGACCTATCTCTGTCATGAACATTGATGCAAAAATATTCAATAAAATACTTGCAAACTGAATCCAAGAACACATAAAAGATATCATCCACCATGACCAATAGAATTCATCCCAGGTATTCAGGAGTGGTTCAATGTACAGAAATCCATCAATGTAATCACCACATAAACAAACTGAAGGAGAAAAACCATATAATCATCTCCTTAGATGCCAAAAAAGTATTTTACAAATTCTAACACCCAGTCATGTTTAAAGTCTTGTAGAGATCAGGAATACAAGGCACATGCCTAAACATACTAGAGGCAGTATACAGCATGCTTATGACCAACATCAAACTAAATGGAGAGAAACTTAAATCAGTCTCACTGAAATAAAGGAGAAGGCAAGGTTGTCTCTTCATATCTCTTCAACATAGTACTTGAAGTGTTGCAAGAGCAATAAGAAAACAAAAGAGATCAAGGGGCTACAAATTGGAAAGGAAGAAGTCAAAGTATTACCATTTGCAGATGATATGATAGTATACATGAACGACCCAAAAAGTTCAACCAGAGAACACCTTCAGCTCATAAACACCTTCAGCAAAGTGGCTGGATACAAAATTAACTGAAAAAATCAGTAGCCCTCCTGTATATGAAAGACAAGAGGGCTGAGAAAGAAATTAGGGAAACCAAACCTTTCATAATAGCCACTAATAACATAAAGTATCTTGATGTGGCTCTAACCAAGCAAGTGAAAAACGTGTTTGAAAAAAAAAAACAACAAAAAAACAAAAAAGAAAAACTTCAAGTCTGAAGAAAGAAATTGAAGAAGATAGCAAAAGATGGAAAGATCTCCCATTCTCATGGATAGGTAGGATTAACATAGTGAAAATGGCCATCCTTCCAAAAGCAATCCACAGATACCATGCAATTCCCATCAAAATACCAACATAACTCTTTACAGAACAAAATAGGACAATTCTCAATTTTATATGGAAAAACAAAAAACTCAGAATTGCCAAAATGACCCTGTACCCAAAAGATCCCTTGGAGGTATCTCCATCCCTGATCTCAAGCTATAATACAGAGCAATAGTAATAAAAAAATGCTTGATACTGACTTAGAAACAGACTGGTGGATCAATGGAATTGAATACAAGACCCAGAAATAAACCCAAACACCCACAGATACTTGATTTTTAACAAAGAATCCAAACCCATACAAAGGGGAAAAGATAGCATCTTCAACAAATGGTGCTGGTCTAACTGGATGTTAATATGTAGAAAATTGCAAATAGATCCATATTTATCACCCTGCACAAAACTAAAGTCCAAGTGGATCAAACACCTCAATATAAAACCAGATACTCTAAACCTGTTAGAAGAAAGAGTGGGGAAGAGCCTTGAATTCATTGGCACAGGAAACAACTTCTTGAACAGAACACCAACAGCACAGGCTCTAAGAGCAACAATCAATAAATGTGACTTTATGAAACTGAAAACCTTCTGTAAAGCAAAGGACACTGTCACCAGAACAAAACGACAGTCTACAGATTGGGAAAGGATCTTTACCAACCATATATCTGACAGAGGTCTATTATCCAGAATATATAAAGAACTGAAGAAGTTAAACAGCAACAAATTAAGTAGTTCAATTAAAAAATCAGGGGTACAGAGCTAAACAGAGAATTCTAAATAGAGGAATATGGAATGGCAGAGCAACACTTAAAGAAATGCTCAAAGTCCTTAGTCGTCAAGGAAATGCAAATCAAAACGACCCTGAGATTTGACCTTACCTCCATCAGAATGGCCAAGATCAAAATCTCAACTGAGAACACATGCTGAAGAGGATGTGGAGAAAGGGGAGGAATGTAAACTGTACAACCACTTTGGAAATCAATCTGGCTCTTTCTCAGACAATAAGGAATAGCGCTTCTTCAAGATCCAGCTATACCACTCCTAGCCATAAATCCAAAATATCCTCAAGTACACAAGGACATTTGTTCAACAATGTTTGTAGCAGCCTTTTTCATAATAGCCAGAACCTGAAAACAACCCAGCTGTCCCTCAACGAAGAAATGGATACGGAAATGTTACTATATTTACACAATGAAGTACAACTCAGCAATTAAAAACAAAGAAATCATGAGATTTGCAAGCAAATGTTGGGATTTAGAAAAGACCATTCTGAGTGAGGTATCCCAGAAGCAGAAAGACACACGTGGTATATACTCACTTATAAGTAGATACTTGACCTATAATGTAAGATAAATACACTAAAATATGTACACCTAAAGAAGCTAATCATGAAGGAGGACCCTGGGTAAGATGATCAATCCTCATTCAGAAAGAGAAACAGGATGGACATTGGAAGGAGAAAACAGGAAATAGGACAGGAGCCTACCACAGACAGCTTCTGAAAGACTCTATCCAGCAGTGTATCAAAGCAGATGGTGAGAGTCATAACCAAACTTTGAACAGAGTGCAGGGAAGCATGTGAAAGAAGGGGGTAATGGTAAGATCTGGAGAGGTAGGAGCTCTACAAAGAGCAACAGAACAAAAATATCTGGGCACAGGGGTCTTTTCTGAGACTGATACCCCAACCAAGGACCTTACATGGAGATAAACTAGAACCCCTTCACAGATGTAGCCCATGGCAGCTCAGTCTCCAAAGGGGTCACCTAGTAAGGGGAACAGGGACTGTCTCTGACATGAACTCAGTAGTGGGCTTTTTGACCTCCCCCCACCCTGAAGGAAGAGCAGCCTTGCCAGGCCACAGAGGAGAACAACACAGCCACTCCTGTTGAGACCTGATAAGCTCAGGTAAAATTGAAAGGGAGGAGGACCTCCCCTATCAGTGGACTTGGAGAAGGATATGGGAGGAGATGAGAGAGGAAGGATGGGATTGGGAGGGAATGAGGGAATGGGCTATAGCTTTGATACAAAGTAAACAAGCTGTAATTAATATAAAATAATGAAATTTAATAAGAAAAGAAAAAGAAAAAATAAAATAAAAATCTCAGTATTGAGTAATTTGATGTAAGTTGTCTGTCTTAAAGTAATGTGTTTTCCAACAAGGCAACAACTAATTACAGGTATCCACTCAGTAATGAAAATATTAATAGCAAGTACTTAGATAGACTCTAAATATAAAATACACATTGAATTTCATACTTACATGAATAAGAATTCTAAAAGGTAGCACTAATAATTATATTTCAGATTGATTACAACTTGTCATAAATATATTTTTGGCAAATTGGGTTAAGTAAATTCAATGTTGAAAACTAAGTTTGTACTTTTGAAACATGCTTTCTGGGCCATCAAGATCACTCCACAATACTGAAGAGGTCAGTAGGCTTTAAAGTGCATGTGACGTCTCCCCAAAGGATGGGTTCCATTGACTGAGAAACAAAGATAAATGTTAAGATCTACTGAGAGAGCTTGGGATAAATATTCTGGAAGCTTTAGGTGACTTCTGAATCTATGTTTTAAAAGGTAAACTTACATTTTTAATTAATTTATTTTTTATTGATTACAATTTATTTATTTATTTTATCCCAGCTGTGGCTCTCTCCCTCATCCCCTCTCATTTCCTCCCCCTTCTCCTCCCATGCCCCTGCACGAGTCCACTGATAGGGGAGGTCCTCCTCCCCTTTCCTCTGACCCTAGCCTATCAGTTCTCATCAGGACTGGCTGCATTGTCTTCCTCTGTGGCCTGGCAAGGCTGCTCACCCATCAGGGGGAGGTGATCTAAGAGCCAGCCACTGAGTTCCTGTCAGAGATGTTCCTGTTCCCCTTACTAGGGTACATACTTAGATACTGAGCTGCCATCAGCTTCACCTGTGCGGGGATTCTACATTATCTTCATGCATGGAACATTATATATATTTTTTTCTAATTTTATTTATTTATTTTATTAATTACACTTTATTCACTTTGTATCCCAGCTGTAACCTCCACCTTCATCTCCTCCCAGTTCCACCCTCCCTCCCTCTTCTCCTCCTATGCTTCTTCCCTAGTCCACTGTTAGGGGAGGTCCTCCTCCCCTACTATCTGACCAGAGCTTAGCAGATCTCCTCAGGACTAGCTGCATTGTCTTCCTCTGTGGAATGGCAATGCTTCCCCCCACTAGGGGGAGATGATCAAAGAGCTAGCCACTGAGTCCATATCAGAGGCAGCCCCTGCTCCTCTTACTAGGAAAACCACATGGAGACTGGCATGCCTGTGATATACATCTAAGCAGGGTTCTAAGCCCTCTCTGTGTATGGTCCTTGACTGGCACATCAGTCTCTACAGGCCCCATTGGGCCCAGATTTTTTTTGAGGGGGGGCTCTGTTGGTCTCCTTGTGGAGCTCCTGGTCTTTCTATCTCTTCCTTCTTCTATAAAATTCCCTCTTCCTCTAGATCCAGCCACACCACTTCTAGGCATATATCCAAAAGAGGCTCAAGTACATAATAAGGATATTTGTTCAACCACGTTTGTAGAAGCTTTATTTGTAATAGCCAGAAGCTGGAAACAACCCAGATGTCCCTAAACTAAAGAATGGATACAGAAATTGTGATACATCTACATAATGGAATACTACTCAGCAAAAAAAAAAAAAAAGGACATCATGAAATTTGCAGGTAAAAAAGATCTTACTGAGTGAGCTATCCCAAGAACAGAAAGACACACACAGTATATATTCACTCATACAGACATATAATATAGAATAAACCTACTAAAATCTGTACACGTAAAGAAACTAATCAAGAGGGAGGACTCTGGCTAAAATTCTCAATCTCCATCCAGAAAGGCAAAGAGGATGGACATCAGAAGAAGGAGAAACAAACAGGGAAAAAGTTAGGAACCTGCCACAGAGGGCCTCTGAAAGGCTCTGCCCTGCAGACTATCAAAGCAGATGCTGAGACTTATGGCCAACCTTTGGGCAGAGTGCAGGGAATCTTATGAAAGAAGTGGGAGTTAGTGAGACCTGGAGTGGACAGGAGCTCCACAAGAAGAACAATAGATCCAAAAAATCTGGGCACATGGGTCTTCCCTGAGATTGATAGTCCAACCAAGTAGCATGCATGGAGATAACCCAGAACCCCTGCACAGATGTAGCCCATGACAGTTCAGTGTCCAAGTGGGTTCCATAGTAATGGGAACAGCGACTGTCTCTGACATAAACTGATTGACCTGCTCTTTGATCACCTCCCCCTGAAGGGAGCAGCCTTACCAGGCCACAGAGGAAGACAATGCAGCCACTCCTGATGAGACCTAACAGACTAGGATCAAAAGGAAGGAAAAGAAGACCTCCCCTACCAGTGGACTTGGGGAGGGGCATGCTTGGAGGTGGAGGAAGGGAGGGATTGGGAGGGGAGGAGGGAGGGAAACACAGGAAGGATACAAAGTAAATAAAGTGTAATTAATTAAAAAATAAAATTAAAAATAAAAAAAAAGATTTCCAAACCTCTGCCCAAAGTTTGACCATGAGTCTCAGCATCTGATACCCTCAAAGTCTCAGCTTTGATACCCTGCTGGGTAGATTCTTTTCAAGGCCTTCTGTAGTAGGCTCCTGTCCTATTTTCTGTCTTCCCACTTCTGATGTCCAGAATATATAAAGAACTCAAGAAGTTAAGCATCAACAAACCAAGTAATCAGATTAAAAAATGGAGTACAGAGCTAAACAGAGAATTCTCAATAGAGGAATATCGAATGGCAGAGAAAGAAATGCCCAACATGCTTAGTCATCAGGATAATGCAAATCAAAACAACCATGTGATTTCAACTTATACCCATCAGAATGGCTAAGATCAAAAACTGAAGGGATGACACGTGCTGGGAAAGTTGTGGAGAAAGTGGAACCCTCCTCCTTTGATGGTGGTAATGTAAATTTGTATAACACTTTGGAAATCAATCTGGCTCTTTCTCAGAAAATTAGGAATAGTTCTACCTCAAGATCCAGCTACTCCTGGTTATGTATCTGAAAGATGTTCAAGCATTCAACAAAGACTTTTACTCAGTTATGTTCATAGCAGCTTTATTTGTAATAGCCAGAATCTGAAAACAAACTAGATGTCCCTCAACCAAGGAATGGATGCAGAAATTGTGGTACATTTAAACAATGGAATACTACCAAGCAATTAAAATCAAGAAGACAATGCAGCCACTCCTGATAAGATCTGATAGACTAGGATCAGAAGGAAGAAGAGGAAGACCTCCCCTATCAGTGGACTTGGGAAGGGGCATGCATGGAGAAGGGGGAGGAAAGGTGGGATTGGGAGGGGAGAAGAGAGGGACTTATGGTGGGATACAAAGTAAATAAAGTGTAATTAATAAAATTTAAAATTAAAAATTAAAAAAGAAAGATACAAAATAACTTATGCTGAAATACAATTTATATTAAAACTCCTATTCTAAAAGAAAAAATAAAACAAAACAAAACAAAAAACCAAACAAACAAGAAATCATGGAATTTGCAGACACATGGATGGAACTAGAAAAGATCATCCTGAGTGAGATATCCCAGGAGCAGAAAGACACACAAGGTATATACTCACTTATACATGGACATTAGCCATAAAATATAGAATAAACATACTAAAATATATAGTCATAAAGAAGCTAAACAACAAGGAGGATGCTAGGGAAGATGTTCAATCTTCGTTCAGAAGAGTACACAGTTTATTGTAAGCACATTTAAACATGGTATGATTTGAGGGTGGGGGGAAGCTTCCCAATGTAATACAATTTCTAGTAAACAAGAAGGCATAATTACATCCAAACTTAACTCAAAGTACATGTGATCATGAAAATGGGTTCTATATCTTAAGAGTCTAGGATTTGGTTTGGCATCTGACCAAGATGGTGAAGAGGGCAAGGTCAGTAGGCTGTAACATCTCCCCAAAGGATGAGTTTTATTGGCTGAGAAACAAAGATAATGATACAGATAATAACAATGAGGGTGAATCTGAGATAAACATTCAGATGGACTTAGCTGGGTTCCGTATCAACAGATACCAAAGTTCATTGAGTCATTAACAATATCCACTCCCAGACTTCTGAGTGGAAACAAACATTCATTTTAAAGATACGACCCTGTGTGATTGACATTCCTGGTTTAACATTCCTAGTGATCTGTGGACTCAGGAACCTTTGTGCTTCCAACACAAAGGTTCTGAAACTGACCAGAGCCACTAATTCCCCCCCCCAACACTTAAATAAGCAGTAAATACTGCTGAGAGACCATCCCAGGCAAGACAAGCTGCCTGAAAAATGTTTAGACAAACTGAACTCCCTAGAAGAGACATTCTCTAATTTTTTGAGTTGCCTGCAAGTTATTTAGTGACCTCTAGGATTCCAGGTTTCACAAGGCATTATCCATACTAGCATGGGGTTTGGGTAATACAGCCAGCTGTCTTTGAATCATTTCTGTCCCTGTCAGATTTCTCACCCATATTTCTATAAGAAACCAAATAAGTTCATTGGTTCACCAAATTGGGCTTTGGTGGCATCTAAGTCTGTTATCAATTCACTGTGAGGGGTGAGTAGAAATTTGTTCACATCTCCCTGGAAATGGTGTCAGCCAACAATTTATGAGTCCTTGTGGGCACAGGTGCCGGGTAAGGACAGAAGAGGACACCAGATCTCCTGGAATTAGAATTACAGGTGACTGAAGGCTTCCTATGTTAGTGCTGTGAACCAGGCTCTGGTCCCCTGCCAGAAAGCAAGCAATTTTAACTGCTGAACCATCTCTCTAGCCTCACGAACCTGTGCTTTTAGCACTCTGCTTTTCTAAATTGCAAGTTTATTCATTCTATTTCTTTCTTATTTATTTCAAATGCTTTTGAAAACGTTGAGACTTTTTATAGGTCATTTTCAGTACACACCAAAATTGAACAAGGTAGAGCTTCCCATTTGTACATTTTCAGGTAGCAGATTTTTTTTTTTTTCAATGCTGTTTATTCAGGAACATTGAACAATCCTCGGACCCCGGGGAAAGCCAGCCCACAGCTTAAATAGCCTCTGGGTAGCCAACCCAGGCGTGCCACGGGGGCAATGCAGATAGGTCCACATACATGGAAGCAAGCCAGATCCTCGGCCTTAGCCAAATGTGGAGTTGTTCGTGACAGAGAGCACTCACCATCGGGAAGGTGGAAGGCGGAAACCAGCTCCATCTTTAAGGCACAGCATTCCGCAGCTCTCTACAGTTCCCCCTTTTTGTTTTAGACGCATCAGGCAAGAGTAGAGGTCTGATCTCTGATATTAGAAATAAATTGGGACTTTGTACAGATGTTCATTTATGGGGGGATGCAGAATGAATAAAGTGTAATTGATGAAAAATTTAAGAAAAAAGGGAAAAAATAATTTAAGAACCTTAAATGACTTTCAAAATTGGAGGAAAACATGGAGTTAGTCAATTGGCATGGAGCACGTCTCGCCCCTGGGGGCAATGGTCTCCTGAACCTACTCAGACCTCGGACACCACCACTGCTAGTTCTAGAACTGACGCAGGATGTTCCAACGAGGGGTTAAGGCTTCTCATAATATTTCCTATAAGCCCACACCTGTTTGTCTATATCCCCCATTTTTATTCATTATTAGCCAGATAGAGTCAGGTAGCAGATTTTTATCAGACTTTTGCAAATATTTTCCTCATTTGCAGTTTGTGTTGTCATTTGGTGATGGTATTATAGTACAGACAAACGTAGCCCACTTACCTTCTGATTCCTAAACTATAGCTTTTACCTCCCTTGGGAGCCCCTCTTCAGGTCTGCATTCCCTGTGCTCTAGTCTCTTCTGTTCTTTTTTATTTTACTTATATCTTTATCTATATTTCACTTCTAATTCCACAGGTATTCTATAACTGACTCATTTTTTTTCAGAACACATTCCTTCCTAAAATTATGATTGTGATGTACATCTTTAATGTTCAACCCAAAATATAAATAGCTCTAAGGCGTGGGATGCCAGGGATCAGAAAAGAAACAATGCTTATCACATCTATGCAATAATGAAGACTAAAGAAATGTCAAATGTGACTTTGGTTTAGGTTAATTAGCTACAGCAGGAAGGTCATGGTGATTACCATAAGGGCTCAGAGATTATTGAATGGGTTCGGTTTTGGCTGGCCCTAGTCCTTAAAAACCTAGAAGAGTCTTTCTTAGTGTAACTGGCTATGCAGGCTTGAGTTGTCTTTTTATGAGTAAATGTAAGTCTTCATGATTGGGTAACTAACTTTCTTAGGCTTATTGTGTATACTCATACAGAGTGGCTTAATATTGTTGCTACCAAAGTGTACAAATATTTCCTTCTCCTTGTGTTTCACTACTGGGCATAACACTGTAACACTTTGTAACTATCACATACCCCAGGTGAAATCTTGATCTCAGATTTTATCCTCATTTTTTCTCCCATTTCAATTAATGATACCGATACCATGGTGACTAGGAACCAGCTACAATCTCTTTTTACATACTACAACACATCCCTAATACATCACTAAGAATCCTGTCAGCTCTCACTTCATGGGCTCCTTACATCTAATTATCCTCCAATTCCTCCATTACTCTTCAAATTATGACAAGGCATCATTCCTTCTAACAGAACAATAATAACCCTAGGTAAGGGCCTAACCACAGTTGGGAGAAGCTGTCAAGTTAATAGGAAGCCAATGATCTTGGAAAGACCAGTACTTACTATGTATAAACTTTGAAACTTTCAAATAAACAGACAAACTTCGAAAAATTTCAAATATGCCCATAAATTATATTAGCCAGCCACAATGGAAATATCATGGTGACTGACAAAAGGACTCAGAAATTATTAAATAAAATCTCTTATAACAGGCCCTAGTCCTTACACACACGGAAGGGAACTTTTTGGTAGAGCCTACAAGGTTCAGCGGCCTCCTCATTGATCACTGTGCTCCCCTCTTGCTTCTCTAGACTCTGTATAGTCAAATTGATCTCCTAAAGTTTCAGTCAGACCAGAAAATTGCCTTCCCCAAATCCTTTCTGTATCTCTCCAAGATACTTATAATAAAATACAGTGCTTAAATGGCACACAACTCTTCTGACTCTTTCCCTTCAATTCTCAGTCCCAACACCCATCCCCGGTTTAGGTCTCACCAGACACAGTGACTATCTATGATTTGGCTCATCAGTATATCAGAGCATTTATGCTCCTTTCAGGGCTATGCTCAGATGCTCCTTTCAGAAATTAATCCCTTGACCTGGTATCTTCTCAAAATTAGTTCTCCGTTTGTTCCCACCAACTAATCTTTGGCTTTTTACCTTGATTTCTGTCTTTCACAGGATTTACTTTCACTTGGAATCATCCGTTTATGTGTTCAACTGTTTTATTTCCCATACCAATCCTCAAGAAATTATAAACTAACTGCCTCGTTCATCACTGTACCTTCAATAACTAGAAAAATGCTTTATATATCAAGTAGTCAAAAATTGTTGTTCAGTGGAGGAATAAATGAGTCTTCTTTATGTAATCCAGCCAAATAGTTTTTTTAAAGTATCATTTATTTAATGTTACATTTTGCCTTTACATTTACCTTAGCCTCTGTTTATTTTTTAATATTATACAACTGAATTCGTGGCAGATACAAAAGAAGGAAGTGCCAGTAAGATTTCTGGTACAAAGAAAAGGGTACTCAGAAACTTTTCATTTGTCTAGATCAGATTCTCCATTTTACTAGACTGCTGTTATCAGTCACAAGATTTCAAATCATTACACACAAATAAAAGTTGAAATGTCCTCAAAGCCATATTAAAGATAAAAGCTATCTCTCTTACATTTTTGACAATGTATTATTTTAATATTTAACTCTTTCAGTAATTGAAGTAGTAAGGAATTCATATTGCAACAAGAGACAAGGTTTTGTAATATTAAAGCCTTAGATGTGCCAATACCCTCTGACCAAGACCACAGAAACAGTCCTATACTTGGACAAAGTTGAGCTTATTGATTTGCTCTGAAGGAGTTGATACATCACAGAGACCCATGGGGTTTCTCAAGGAAGACTCAGAATCTGAGCTCTCATTTTATGTGTTCAAGCAAGGATTGGAGCTTGTTCTGGGAGTGCCCAAGTGGCAGGACATTATTCTGAATTGGAAGTTAACCAGAAGTACAAGTAATTTTATAAAGTTATCTTAGTAAATCATATCTATTATCTGGAAGGTATGAAACAGGATAAATATGGGATGGACAACAGCAGTTTTTAGCTAACACAGGAAAATATTTGGTCATTTTGTTCAGACATGATTATAGAGTAGCCTTGTTTTGTCTTGAATGTCCTGAGGATAAGGTGTCTAACATATCTCTTGTTCCTTGACACCTCAGAGTTCACATACTTGAGCCCAACTTACTCTTCAACAACTGAAGGCTTTGGCTCAGTGACAACAAAGTGAATGTCTGTTTGCCAAACCTGGTACAAATATAGGTTTTATATGCGTCTCCTAGTATCTTTCCAAGATAAAATTAGTTGCTAACGTTTAAAGTTGGGAAATTTTATGTAAGACAAATGCACGTTGGCTTGTCTAGACAAATGCATACCCTTTGCCATGCTGAATCTATGTGCCTGCCTGGCAACGCTTAGCCAGGGCTGAGAAAGACCTGGCATGTGGCTTGCTCCCCGCAGGCATATGGGCTTGGCAGATAGCTCCGATTCACTTCCTATCCTTCAGTGCTTACTCTGCCACCATCCACAGTTGTTTCAATAACTTCTAGGAACCCACCCAGCATTGCAAATCTAAGTTTCTTAACTTTCCCTCAAAAGGGTCCTTGCTCTTACTTTATTTCAATTTCACAATTCTGTTGCCTGTAGTAGTTCCAACCAATAAAGACATCAACGTCAGCCTCCTCTGGCAACAGCTAATAACCTCTAGTCACTCTTTTTGTCCCCTACTGGGACTTTCAATTACCTCATATAGACCTTGTATCCTTTTAATGAACTCATTTCTCTCCCATCCCCTTTCCAACACTCCCTTTTTGTCATCACTGCTGCCAACCACATTAGATTGTGTGGACCACCTGACTTGTCTTTGAGCTCAATTATTTATCTTGGATTTCCATGCCAGAATAAATGAATGTTGCCAGAGAAATCATATAACTAGAGGAAATTACATATATCTTAAATTCACTTAAAATTCAAATTATAAACTTAACATAGCCAAAACCTATATGATATTTTTAGAGCATTAATTTGTTGTATTTCACTTTGAGTCATCCTCATCTCCTCCCTCATACACTAATCTCAGCTGTCTCACCTCAAATCCTTTAGAAGGCACTTCTAGGCTGGAAAGAAGTTTATTTTTTAGGACAGCAAGTATTATTGTTTTAGCGAGGGACACCTGTTGGATGAAACAGAGTGAGAGCCTAATAAATACTGTGCAGGGTGAATACTTTTCTGCCACAAAATCCACCAAGCTACCTGTACGTGTATCCATTTTTGTTAACCCTCTCTCCTATTCAGTAGAAGTAGCCCTGTTCACATCTGTGTATTCTGCAATTTTAGTCTTCTATATTATTTTTAAATACTTGATAAGAGTTTAATTGAATTTGAAAAGCAATAGGGGTTATCACAAGGTATTGAAACATTACATTTGTCCAAGAGTACCCATGAATGACCCTTACACAAAATATTTTATTACAGTGAATATAATCACAGATAACAATTATTGACTGCTCTCCTTTGCTAAGTGCTAGCCCAAGGGCCCACTGTGTAATAACCTATTTAACTTTCACAATAGCATGAGATAGGAACTATGTTTTTATCTCTATTTGATTAAATGTACAAAGCCTAGAGATAGTGGAACAATACTCTTATTCATTATACTCTTCTGCCTCTTTTAGAAAGTAAAGAATAAAGGGGGGAAACATTAATACAACCAGCCACAATAATATGTAGGTTAGTACTGAGATAGAAAAATTAAAGTAAGAAAAAAGAGAAGAAAAACGTTAATGCTTCTGTCTCTAAATGCTGGCATCCCTTCATCTTTCATTTCTTTGCTGGTCCAAAATACTACTTTTCATCATCCACGCTACTGTTCTGACATTCTCACTGTCCTCTGTTACTATCCCTGTTCCAGCCATTTGTTTAAAACATAAACTAGGAAATCAAATCATTTCCATATCTCTAAGCATTTCTCCTGGCCTTTTAATCCCAAGTATCTAGAACAGTGATGATAAATTGTGATGATACCCAGCATGTACACATTGAATGAGTAAGTAAAGTAAAATACTATGTAGAGAACATTTAACATTTCCAAAGCCCAAGGATGCACCACAATGGCCAACAACTGTTAGTAATTGACCTTCTAAAATAAGGTAGAATACTTCTTAATATACTCTGTAATCTCAATGATATTTTCAAAAGCATAGAAACAGCTTGAGAGAGCTGTGTGTCTCAAAGGGAGATTAGAAATGAAGTTATTCAGTGTCTTTGAGCATGGGTCACACTTTTCCAAGTTACACTCTGCTTTCTAATCGGTGGTGGTGTTTTTAGCTTACCACAGGCCCCACAAGCGATGACATTTCCTTGTGATATTCTCTGCAAAACACTGTGAAATAAAACCACAGGTAATGGTTTGAATTCTGAATAACTGTTGCTAATTATAGAATGTGGTTTATTGTCCATATAAAATGAGCAATGTTGCTTGTAGTCCTACCTATCAATTAACACTTTTTAAAATCTGACATGTTAATTCCTTTGATTTAAGGTTAAAAAAAACTTACAATCGATTTTTTTCTATTTTGTTGTCCTTCAAACAGCATCCCACTGAAGACCATTTTTCAAACAACTTGGGAAAATCAAAATGTTTTCTAATAAACATTCTTAAAAGATTTAACATGTAGTAAATTTGTATATTATATATGAATAATATAAATGAACTATATCAAATATATAATATTTTATTCACATAATGTTTATCTACATGTATTTATTTAATTCAGCTTCTAACTTAGATGTAAGTTAACTGAGCAAGGCTGAGTCAATGTTGACATGATTTCCAGTTCTCTACCACACCCTTGTGGCTCAAGCCAGAGCCAAACACAAACTCAGCTAGGTTTAACATACATATATTCATATATAAGTAGTTCCAGAATTTGGGAAGCTGAGGCAAGAAGGTTGCTTTAGTCCAACCTGAGATATTCAGTGAGTTCAAGTCAAGCCTAGACTAGCGAAAGAGACCTTGTCTCAGAAACAGAAAAAACAACTGTGAGTGTGAGAGAGAAAAAGTGAGTCCAAACCTTATGTCATTACTTCTAATAAGAAGTGGAATATAAGAGAAATAATGTATATGTGTCTCATAGTGATAAATATATTTTTGTTGTCTGTGATAAATATATTTTTTCTCTCAACTTAAGAATTAGATAAGGAGGCAGAGCAAGATTGCGGCACCAGGAGGACTCTCATTCTGACCAGCAGCACAGCAGGATCAGCACAGTGACCAGCAATCAGAACTTGAGGCCATAAAACACAAGTGATTGAGGAGGGGCAAAATGGTGGCGCCGGGAGGACTCTCATTCTGAGCAGCAGCAGCAGGATCAGCACAGTGACCAGTAATCGGAACTCGCGGCCATAAAACACAGTCATTGTGTTTCCCAGGTGAGAGGATACCCCACGGTGGGGGATTCAATCAACTTTTAACTCACCCGGCTAAACCACGGAAAAGATCCCGGTTCCACCAGACGCTTGGCTGCCGGCCGCCAGCCCCAGCCCCAGCCCAGAGCCACAACCCAGTGTCTCTGGTCACGGTCCCAGACTGAACCATGCGCACCACACTATCAGAGACTGGAATTTTCAGTCAAGAGATAACCCCAGGGTACAAGAAACGATTGGGACCGGCCTTAGGTCACCCAGACATCCCCTGGAAAAGACTCGGGTTCCACGGGCACCCCAGGACCCAGCCTAGAGCCAGAGCCCGAGACCCAGGTTCCAGCACAGAGCCCTGCCTACCTGCGTGCCTGATTCGCCGCCTGAGATAGAACTGTGGGCACCAAGGCACCAGCCAATGAGTTTCACTGTCCGGTGCAAACACACAGGGAGGGAAACAGCTGGTCTGATCTCAGAGCACTCAGCTGACACCCCTAGCCTGAAAACGTCCCCGGAAAATTACCCAGCTTAGGGGGGCACCCAGGCTCCCAAAGGCCACACAAAGGCAGAAACAGGCAATTTCTGCGCTCCAGACAGCTGGCGGAGACTGAGCCGCCATCACCCAGTTGTGCTCCAGGCACAGGCAGTTTCTTCGGCCAGCCAGCTGGCAGACACTGAGAAGTGTGCACCAGGGCAAAAAAGACACTGGGAGTCCGTGTCTCCAGAGAATCCACAGGGAAGGAAGGAAACTGTACTGACTTAAATCACCCAATCCTTCCTTAGAAAAAGTCTAGCAGTCTAGCAGACCAGAGGGGCCATCATTCAGCTGTGCTCCAGACACAGGCACAAACAGTTGCTGCTCACCTGATGTCCAACTGGGTCACAGCAGCTGATCATTAAATTTACAGCAAGAAACCCAGAAACAGGACAGCTGCCCTCAGGACTTCCCTGGGTGAGAGGAGAACCCTCTCGACTAACAAAGACCACAGTTACCACTCAGGTCTATATCCCTGAGGTGAGCAACTCCTGAAAAAACACCAGCCATCCAGGGACTATACCCAAAAAGCTGAGAAGACATCCTTCAGGAAAAACCAGCTTTCTGCAAAGGGGATTCGCTCCACCACAGGATCCCCAGGAACCACCAGAAAATAACTCCAAACACCTAAGATAACACAATGGGTAGAGGCCAGCATAAAAGCTCAAGCAACAAAAGACAGAGCAATATGGCATCTCCAGAACCCAGTTACCCAGGGGCAAGTAGCCCTGGACACCCCAGCATAACTGAAATCCAAGAAGATGACCTAACAACTATGCTCATGAAGATGATAACAGAGGAAACAAATAAGATACATAAAGACATAGAGGAAGATAAACTCAAACAAAATATTTCCATCCGTAAAGAAATAGAGGAAGCTGCAGCCAAACAGTTTATGGCCTTTAGAAAGGAAATGCTTAAAACACTGAATGAAATGAAAGAAACAGAGTTGAAGGAACTAAAAGAAAAACAGGAAAGTACAATCAGACAGGTGAAGGAAGTAAACAAAACAACTCAAGACCTGAAGATAGAACTGGAAAAATTAAAGAAAACACAAATGGAGGAAATAATGGAAAGGAAGAATCTAGGGAAGAAAACAGGAACTACAGAGGTAAGCATAACCAACACACTACAAGAGATGGAAGAAAGAATCTCAGGTGTAGAAAATACAATGGAAGAAATCGATGTATCTGTCAAAGAAAATGTTAAATCCAAAAAATTCCTGACAAAGACCGTCCAAGAAATCCAAGACAATATGAAAAGACCTAAGAATCCCTAAGAATAATAGGTATAGAGGAAAAAGAAGACTCCCTTCTCCAAGGCCCAGAAAATATTTTCAACAAAATCATTGAAGAAAATTTCCCCAAGCTAAAGAAGAGGCCAATTAGAATACATGAGGCCTACAGAACACCCAACAAATTTGACCAGAAAAGAAAATCCTCCCGCCACATAATAATCAAAAGAGTAAGTATACAGAACAAAGAAAAAAATCCTAAAAGCTGCAAGGGAAAAAGGCCAAGTTACATATAATGGCAAACCCATTAGAACCACACCTGACTTTTCAACAGAGACTATGAAAGCCAGAAGGGCCTGGACGGATATCATGCAGACCCTAAGAGAACACAGATGTCAGCCCAGGCTACTATATCCAGCAAAACTCTCAGTCCTCATAGATGGAGAAAAAAAGATATTCAATGACAAAAACAAATTTCAACAATACCTACAAACAAATCCAGCATTACAGAAGACACTAGAAGGGAAAATACAACCCAGGAAAACTAGCTACATTCAGGAAAACACAGGAAATAAATAACCTCACTTCAGTAAAACAAAAAGCAACCAAACACACAACCTGATGACCACAGCCAACATCAAAATCAAGGGATCTAGCAGCCACTGGTCATTAATCTCTCTCAACATCAATGGACTCAACTCTCCAATAAAAAGACACAGATTAACAGAATGGATACATAAACAAAACCCAGCAATCTGTTGCATACAAGAAACTCACCTAAGACACAAAGATAGACATTTCCTGAGGGTAAAGGGTTGGAAGACGACTTTCCAAGCAAACGGACCCAAGAACCAAGCAGGAGTAGCCATTCTAATATCTGATAAAATAGACTTTCAACCAAAATTAATCAAAAGAGATGGGGAAGGACACTTCATACTCATCAAGGGAAAATTCCACCAGGAAGACATCACAATCCTGAACATCTATGCCCCAAATACAAGGGCACACACATTTGTGAAAGAAATATTGATAAAATTTAAAGCACATATAGATCCCCACACATTAATAGTGGGAGACTTCAACACCACACTCTTAACAAAGGACAGGTCAACAAAACAGAAATTAAACAAAGAAACAATAACTCTGACAGAGGTAATGAATCAAATGGACCTAACAGACATTTACAGAACTTTACGCCCAAACACAAAAGAATTTACCTTCTTCTCAGCACCTCATGGAACCTTCTCCAAAATAGACCACATAGTTGGTCACAAAGCAAGCCTCAACAGATACAAGAAGATTGAAATAATTCCTTGTATCTTGTCTGATCACCATGGAATAAAGCTGGACCTCAACAACAACAGAAATAGCAAAAAGCATACACACACATGGAAACTGAACAACTTGTTACTAAATGACAGCTGGGTCAGGAAAGAAATAAAGAAAGAAATTAAAGTCTTTCTAGAACTCAATGAAAATGAAGACACAACATACCCAAACTTGTGGGACACAATGAAAGCAATGCTAAGAGGAAAGTTCATAGCACTAAGTGTCTTCAAGAAGAAATTCGAGACAGCTCATTCAAGCACCTTAATGGCTCACTTAAAAACCCTAGAAAAAGAAGAAGGAGACACACCAAAAAGGAGTAGATGGCTGGAAATTATCAAACTCAGGGCTGAAATCAATCAATTGGAAACAAATAAAACAATTCAAAGAATCAATGAAACCAAGAGCTGGTTCTTTGAGAAAATCAACAAGATCGACAAACCCTTAGCCAAGCTAACTAAAAGGCAGAGAGACACCACCCAAATCAACAAAATCAGAAATGAAAAGGGGGACATAACTACAGACACTGAGGAAATCCAAACCATCGTTAGGACTTACTTCAAAAGTTTATATGCCACAAAATTTGAAAATCTAAATGAAATGGACAATTTTTTTGATCGATTTGACTTACCAAAGCTGAATCAGGACCAGGTAAATCAACTAAATAGTCCTATATCCCCTAAAGAAATAGAAGCGGTCATCAAAAGTCTCCCATCCAAAAAGAGCCCAGGACCAGATGGCTTCAGCACAGAATTCTACCAGACCTTCAAAGAAGAGCTAACACCAATTCTCTTCAAACTATTCCACAAAATAGAAACAGAAGGAACATTACCAAACTTATTCTTTGAATCCACAGTCACCTTGGTACCTAAATCTCACAAAGACTCAACAAAGAAAGAGAATTTCAGGCCAATCTTCCTCATGAACATTGATGCAAAAATACTTAATAAAATACTTGCAAACCGAATCCAAGAACAAATTAAAAATATTATCCACTATGACCAAGTAGGCTTCATCCCAGGTATGCAGGGGTGGTTCAATATACGGAAATCCATCAATGTGATCCACCATATTAACAAACTGAAAGAAAAAAACCACATGATAAACTCCCTAGATGCTGAAAAAGCATTTGACAAAATCCAACATCCATTCATGTTTAAAGTATTGGAGAGATCAGGGATACAAGGCACATATCTAAACATAGTAAAGGCGATATACAGCAAGCCTATAGCCAACATCAACATGAACGGAGAGAAACTTAAAGCAATCCCACTAAAATCAGGGACAAGACAAGGCTGCCCACTCTCTCCATATCTCTTCAACATAGTGCTTGAAGTCCTTGCTAGAGCAATAAGACAGTTGGAGATCAAGGGGATACAAATTGGAAAGGAAGAAGTCAAATTATCACTATTTGCAGATGATATGATAGTATACGTGAGTGACCCCAAAAACTCTACCAGGGAACTCCTACAGCTGATAAACACGTTCAGCAAAGTGGCCGGATACAAAATTAACTCAAAAAAATTAGTAGCCCTCCTGTATACAAAAGACAAAAGGGCTGAGAAAGAAATAAGAGAAACAACACCCTTCACAATAGCCACAAATGACATAAGGTACCTCAGAGTAACCCTAACCAAGGAAGTCAAAGACTTGTATGAAAAAAATTTCAAATCTCTGAAGAAAGAATTAGAAGAAGCTATCAGAAGATGGAAAGATCTCCCATGCTCATGGCTTGGCAGGATTAACATAGTAAAAATGGCCATCTTACCAAAAGCAATCTACAGATTCAATGCAATGCCCATCAAATTACCAACACAATTCTTTACAGACCTGAAAAGAAAAATTCACAACTTCATATGGAATAACAAGA
Source organism: Meriones unguiculatus (assembly GCF_030254825.1). Classification (NCBI taxonomy): domain Eukaryota; kingdom Metazoa; phylum Chordata; class Mammalia; order Rodentia; family Muridae; genus Meriones; species Meriones unguiculatus. The sequence continues at coordinate 56,762,419 of NC_083356.1, read as the reverse complement.
AACCCAGAATTGCTAAAACAATCCTCTACAATAAAAGATCTTCTGGAGGTATTTCCATCCCTGATCTTAAGTTGTACTATAGAGCAACAGTTTTAAAAACTGCATGGTACTGGCATAGAAACAGAATGGTGGATCAATGGAACCGAACAGAGGACCCAGAAATAAACCCACACACTTATGGACACCTGATCTTTGACAAAGACGCCAAAACCATTCAATGGAAAAAAGATAGCATCTTCAACAAATGGTGCTGGTCCAACTGGATGTCTACATGTAGAAAAATGAAAATAGATCCATACTTATCACCCTGCACAAAACTGAAGTCCAAGTGGATCAAAGACCTCAACATAAAACCAGACACATTAAATCGGCTTGAAAAAAAAAAAGTGGGAAATACCCTAGAACTCATTGGTACAGGAAAAAACTTTCTGAACAGAACACCAACAGCACAGGCTCTAAGAGCAACAATCAACAAATGGGACCTCATGAAACTGAAAAGCTTCTGTAAAGCAAAGGCCACCATCATCAAAACAAAGGGACTGCCTACAGATTGGGAAAATTCTTCACCAACCCTTTATCTGACAGAGGATTCATATCCAGTATATATAAAGAACTAAAGAAGCTGAAAAGCAGCAAACCAAGTAATCCACTTAAAAAATGGGGAACAGCGCTAAACAGAGAATTCTCTATAGAGGAATATCGAATGGCAGAGAAGCACTTAAAGAAATGCTCAACCTCACTAGCCATTAGGGAAATGCAAATCAAAACAACCCTGAGATTTCACCATACACCCATGAGAATGGCCAAGACCAAAAACTCAAGTGACAACACATGCTGGAGAGGTTGTGGAGAAAGGGGAACCCTTCTCCACTGCTGGTAGGAATGTAAACTTGTACAACCACTCTGGAAATCAATCTGGCGCTTTCTCAGACAACTAGGAATAGCGCTTCCTCAAGATCCAGCCATACCACTCCTGGGCATATATCCAAAAGAGGCTCAAGTACACAAAAAGGACATTTGCTCAACCATGTTTGTAGCAGCTTTATTTGTAATAGCCAGAAGCTGGAAACAACCCAGATGCCCCTCAACTGAAGAATGGATGCAGAAATTGTGGTACATCTACACAATGGAATATTACTCAGCAATGAAAAATAAGGAAATCATGAAATTTGCAGGTAAATGGTGGGATCTGGAAAGGATCATCCTGAGTGACTTGTCCCAGAAGCAAAAAGACACACATGGTATATACTCACTCATATAGACATACAACATAGGACAAACCCACTAAAACCTGTGCATCTAAAGAAACTAAGCAAGAGAGAGGACCCTAACTAAAATGTCCAATCCCCATCCGGAAAGGCAAAGAGGATGGACATCAGAAGAAGAAGAAAACAGGAAACAACCTAGGAACCTACCACAGAGGGCCTCTGAAACCCTCTGCCCTACAGACTATCAAAGCAGATGCTGAGCCTGATGGGCAACTGTTGGGCAAAGTGAATGGAATTTTAGGTAAGAACTAGGAAATAGTAAGAGCTGGAGAGGACAGGGTCTCCACAAGGAGAGCAACAGAACCAGAAAATTTGAACACAGGGAACTTCCCAGAGACTCATACTCCAACCAAAAACTATTCATAGAGATAACCCAGAACCCCTGCACAGATATAGCCCGGGGCAGTTCAGAGTCCAATTGGGTTACATAGTAATGTGCAGAGGGACTGCCTCTGACATAATCTGATTGGTCTGCTCTTTGATCACCTCCCCCTGGGGGTGGAGCAGCCTTACCAGGCCATAGTAGAGGACAATGCAACCACTTTTGATGTGAACTGATAGACTAAGATCAGAAAGGAGAGGAGAACCTCCCCTATCATTGGACTTGGGGAGTGGCATGCATGCAGAGGGAGGAGGGAGGGTGGGGTCGGGAGGGGAGGAGGGACGGCTTATGGGGGGATGCAGAATGAATAAAGTGTAATTGATGAAAAATTAAAAAAAAAACAAAACACAAGTGATTGTGTTTCCCAGGTGAGAGGATACCCAATGGTGAGGGATTCAATCAGCTTTAACTCACCCAGCTAAACCAAAGAAGAGATCCTGGTTCCACCAGGCGCTTGGCCGCCAGCCCCAGCCCAGAACTACACGCCAGTATCTCTGGTCACTGTCCCAGACTGAACTGTGGGCCCACAACATCACAGGCTGGATTTTCCAGTCGAGAGATAACCCCACAAAGCAGGAAACGATTGGGACAGACCTTAGGTCACCCAGACGTCCCCTGGAAAAGACTCAGGCTCCGCATCCAGGAGCCAGCCCGGAGCCAGAGCCGGGGACCCAGGCGCCTGCACAGAGCCTTGCCTGCGTGCCTGATTCACCACCTCAGATAGAACTGTGGGCCCCAGGGCACCAAAGACTGAGTTTCACTTTCTGGTGCAAACCCACAGGGAGGGAATCGGCTGGTCTGATCTCAGAGCACTCAGCTGATACCACCACCCTGAAAAGGTCTTGGGAAAATTACCCAGTTTAGGCAGACGCCCAGGCTCCCAAAGGCCAGAAAGTTGGAGCCACAGGCAGGTGTCTGTGCCTGTGGGTTCTACTCGCCACCCCAGACAGAACAGCGGTCCCCAAAGCAAAGACTGGATGTCCCTGGTAGGAGGAAACCCCACAGCGGGGGGATCATCAGGTCTAACGCTTGGGACACCCAGCACCAAAAGACTTTCTGGATTCACCCAGACTCTAGGCTCTAGCTTTCTAATGCAGGCAGGAGGGCTGTGCTCAGCCACGATTATTGAGTACCCCTGGGGCACTGGGGCACACAGCTGCATCCTCAGACCTACAAAAGCCAGAGAGCCATTACAGCAGCCCTCAGATACTGTGCCAAGGATCAACCAGTTATCCCTAGCTAGACTGACAAAACTGTGGGAATCCCTGGTCCTTCAAGAGGGCTACAACCACAGCGTCCGGACCAGAGCAGTGCCCGCAGCCGACAAACCAGACAGGGACACACAGCTTCTGGTCCAGAGTGAGGCACCCAGCCTTCATACCAGAGTGAAACCCTCAGTTACCAGCCTCCGGACCAGAGCAGCGCCCCCAGGTGCCAACTCAACCTAGGTGCACATTCTCCAGGCCCAGAGCAGAGCACTCAGCCTCTGGCCCAGAGACTTGCTGGGCACTCCTCTCACTTTCCCGGACAGAACTGTGTGCCCCAGGATAACAGACTGAATTTCCCTGTTGGGAGAAAACCCCACAGCTAGGGAATCAGCATTTTCTTCAAGAGGACTGTACCTGGAAAACTGTAACAACAGCAGCAGCTCACTAAATTTATAACGAGAAACCCAGCAGCGGGGCAGCTGTCTTGAGAACTTCTATGGGTAAGAGGAGAGCCCCCCTGCCTAACAAAGACCACAGCTACTACTCAGGTCTATACACCTGAGGTGAGCAGTGGCAATTCCTGAGAAACACTGGCCATACAGTGACCATACCCAAAAAGAAGAGGAGGACTACTTGAGGAAAAATCGTCTTCCGGCCAAGGAGATTCTCCCTACCTCAGGACTCCAGGAAGCACAGAAACTAACAGCCAACACCTAAAACAGCCCAATGGGTAGAGGTCAGCATAAAAACTCAACCAACAAAAGACAGAGCAATATGGCATCTCCAAAACCCAGCCATCCAGAGGCAAACAGCCCTGGACAACGCAGCATAATAGAAAATCAAGAAGATGACCTTACATCTATGCTGATGAAGAGGATAATAGAGGAAACAAATAAAATACATAAAAAATTAGAGGAAGATAAAACCAAACAGATCATGGCTATCCATTAAGAAATGGAGGAAGTTAAAGACAAGCTGATTATGGCCATCAGTGAAGAAATACGGGAAGATGCAGCCAAACAGTTTGCGGCCTTCAGAGAAGAAATAATTAAATCACTGAAAGAAGTAAAAGAAACAGAGTTGAAGGAACTAAAAGAAAAAGAGGAAAATACAATCAGACAGGTGAAGGAAGTAAACAAAACAAATCAAGACCTGAGGATAGAACTGGAAAAATTAAAGAAAACACAAATGGAGGAAATAATGGAGAGGAAGAATTTAGGGAAGAAAACAGGAACTACAGAGGTAAGCACAACCAACAGACTACAAGAGATGGAAGAAAAAATCTCAGGTGTAAAAGATACAATGGAAGAAATCGATGTATCTGTCAAAGAAAATGTTAAATCCAAAAAATTCCTGACAAAGACCGTCCAAGAAATCCAAGATAATATGAAAAGACAAAACCTAAGAATAATAGGTATAGAGGAAAAAGAAGACTCCCTTCTCCAAGGCCCAGAAAATATTTTCAACAAAATCATTGAAGAAAATTTCCCCAAGCTAAAGGAGAGGCCAATTAGAATACATGAGGCCTACAGAACACCCAACAAATTTGACCAGAAAAGAAAATCCTCCCGCCACATAATAATCAAAAGAGTAAGTATACAGAACAAAGAAAAAAATCCTAAAAGCTGCAAGGGAAAAAGGCCAAGTTACATATAATGGCAAACCCATTAGAATCACATCTGACTTTTCAACAGAGACTATGAAAGCCAGAAGGGCCTGGACGGATATCATGCAGACCCTAAGAGAACACAGATGTCAGCCCAGGCTACTATACCCAGCAAAACTCTCAGTCCTCATAGATGGAGAAAACAAGATATTCAATGACAAAAACAAATTTCAACAATACCTACAAACAAATCCAGCATTACAGAAGACACTAGAAAGGAAAATACAACCCCCAAAAATTAGCTTCTGTCAAGAAAACACAGGAAATAATTAACCTTACTACAGTAAAACAAAAAGCAAACAAGCACACAACCTTATGACCACAGCCAACATCAAAATCAAAGGATCTAACAGCCACTGGTCATTAATCTCTCTCAACATCAATGGACTCAACTCTCCAGTAAAAAGACACAGATTAACAGAATGGATACATAAACAAAACCCAGCAATCTGTTGCATACAAGAAACACACCTAAGGCACAAAGATAGACATTGCCTGAGAGTAAAAGTTTGGAAGACGACTTTCCAAGCAAATGGTCCCAAGAAACAAGCAGGAGTAGCCATTCTAATATCTGATAAAATAGACTTTCAACCAAAATTAATCAAAAGAGATGGGGAAGGACACTTCATACTCATCAAGGGAAAATTCCACCAGGAAGACATCACAATCCTGAACATCTATGCCCCAAATACAAGAGCACCCACATTTGTTAAAGAAACATCGATAAAATTTAAACCACATAGAGATCCCCACACATTAAGAGTGGGAGACTTCAACACCCCACTCTCGACAAAGGACAGGTGAAAAAAACAGAAATTAAACAAAGAAACAATAACTCTGACAGAGGTCATGAATCAAATGGACCTCACAGACATTTACAGAACTTTACACCCAAACACAAAAGAATTTACCTTCTTCTCAGCACCTCATGGAACCTTCTCCAAAATAGACCACATAGTTGGTCACAAAGCAAGCCTCAACAGATACAAGAAGATTGAAATAATTCCTTGTATCTTGTCTGATCACCATGGAATAAAGCTGGACCTCAACAACAACAGAAATAGCAAAAAGCATACAAACACATGGAAACTGAACAACTTGTTACTAAATGACAGCTGGGTCAGGGAAGAAATAAAGAAAGAAATTAAAGTCTTCCTAGAACTCAATGAAAATGGAGACACAACATACCCAAACTTGTGGGACACAATGAAAGCAATGCTAAGAGGAAAGTTCATAGCACTAAGTGTCTTCAAGAAGAAATTCGAGACAGCTCATTCAAGCAACTTAATGGCCCACTTAAAAACCATAGAAAAAGAAGAAGCAGACACACCAAAAAGGAGTAGACGGCTGGAAATAATCAAACTCAGGGCTGAAAGCAATCAATTAGAAACAAATAAAACAATTCAAAGAATCAATGAAACCAAGAGCTGGTTCTTTGAGAAAATCAACAAGATAGACAAACCCTTAGCCAAGCTAACTAAAAGGCAAAGAGACATCACCCAAATCAACAAAATCAGAAATGAAAAGGGGGACAATAACTACAGACACTGAGGAAATCCAAACAATCATTAGGACTTACTTCAAAAGTCTATATACCACAAAATTTGAAAATCTAAATGAAATGGACAATTTTCTTGATCGATTTGATTTACGAAAGCTGAACCAGGACCAGGTAAATCAACTAAATAGTCCTACATCCCCCAAAGAAATAGAAGCTGTCATCAAAAGTCTCCCAACCAAAAAGAGCCCAGGACCAGATGGCTTCAGCGCAGAATTCTACCAGACCTTCAAGGAAGAGCTAACACCAATTCTCTTCAAACTATTCTAAAAAATAGAAACAGAAGGAACATTACCAAACTCATTCTATGAAGCCAGTCCCCTTGGTACCTAAATCTCACAAAGACTCAACAAAGAAATAGAATTTCAGGCCAATCTCCCTTATGAACATTGATGCAAAAATACTTAACAAAATACTTGCAAACCCAATACAAGAACACATCAAAGCTATTATCTAGTATGACCAGGTAGGCTCCATCCCAGGTATGCAGGGGTGGTTCAATATACAGAAATCCATCAATGTGATCCACCATATTAACAAACTGAAAGAAAAAAATCACATGATAAACTCCCTACATGCTGAATTGACAAAATCCAACATCCATTCATGTTTAAAGTATTGGAGAGATCAGGGATACAAGGCACATATCTAAACATAGTAAAGGTGATATACAGCAAGCCTATAGCCAACATCAAACTGAATGGAGAGATACTTAAAGCAAGCCCACTGAAATCAGGGACAAGACAAGGCTGCCCACTCTCTCCATATCTCTTCAACATAGTGCTGGAAGTCCTTGCTAGAGCAATAAGACAGTTGAAGGAGATCAAGGGGATACAGATTAGAAAGGAAGAAGTCAAATTATCACTATTTGCAGATGATATGATAGTATATGTGAGTGACCGCAAAAACTCTACCAGGGAACTCCTACAGCTCATAAACACCTTCAGCATAGTGGCTGGATACAAAACTAACTCAAAAAAATCTGTATACAAAAGACAAAAGGGGTGAGAAAGACGACCCAGAAATAAACCCACACACTTATGGACACCTGATTTTTGACAAAGATGCTAAAACCACACAATGGAAAAAAGATAGCATCTTCAACAAATGGTGCTGGTCCAATTGGATGTCTACATGTAGAAAAATGAAAATAGATCCATATTTATCACCCTGCACAAAACTGAAGTCCAAGTGGATCAAAGACCTCAACATAAAACCAGATACATTAAATCGGCTAGAAAAAAAAGTAGGGAATACCCTAGAACTCATTGGTACAGGAGGCAACTTCCTGAACAGAACACCAACAGCACAGGCTATAAGAGCAACAATCAGTGAATGGGACCTTATAAAACTGAAAAGCTTCTGTAAAGCTAAGGCCACCATCATCAAAACAAAGCGACTGCCTACAGATAGGGAAAGAATCATCACCAACCCTTTATCTGACAGAGGACTCATATCCAGTATATATAAAGAACTAAAGAAGCTGAAAAGCAGCAAACCAAGTAATCCACTTAAGAAATGGGGAACAGAGCTAAACAGAGAATTCTCTGTAGAGGAATATCGAATGGCAGAGAAGCACTTAAAGAAATGCTCAACATCATTAGCCATTAGGGAAATGCAAATCAAAACAACCCTGAGATTTCACCTTACACCCATCAGAATGGCTAAGATAAAAAACTCAAGTAACAACACATGCTGGAGAGGTTGTGGAGAAAGGGGAACCCTTCTCCACTGCTGGTAGGAATGTAAACTTGTACAACCACTCTGGAAATCAATCTGGCGCTTTCTCAGACAACTAGGAATAGTGCTTCCTCAAGATCCAGCCATACCACTCCTAGGTATATATCCAAAAGAGGCTCAAGTACACAAAAAGGACATTTGCTCAACCATTTTTGTAGCAGTTTTATTTGTAATAGCCAGAAGCTGGAAACTACCCTGGTGCCCCTCAACTGAAGAATGGATGCAGAATCTGTGGTACATCTATTCAATGGAGTATTACTCAGCAATGAAAAATAAGGAAATCATGAAATTTGCAGGTAAATGGTGGGACCTGGAAAGGATCACCCTGAGTGAGCTGTCCCAGAAGCAAAAAGACACACATGGTATATACTCACTCATATAAACATACAACATAGAATAAACCCACTAAAATCTGTACATCTAAACAAACTAAGCAAAAGAGAGGACCCTAACTAAACTGTTCAATCCCCACCCTGAAAGGCAAAAAGGATGGACATCAGAAGAAAAAGAAAACAGCAAACAACCTAGGAACCTGCTACAGAGGGCCTCTGAAAGCCAGAAGAAGAGAACAGGAAACAACCTCGGAACCTGCCACAGAGGGCCTCTGAAAGCCTCTGCAGTGCAGACTGTCAAAGCAGATGCTGAGCCTGATGGCCAACTGTTGGGCAGAGTGAATGGAATTTTATGTAAGAAGTGGGAAATAGTAAGAGCTGGAGAGGACAGGAACTCCACAAGGAGAGCAACAGAACAAGAAAATTTGAACACAGGGAACTTCCCAGAGACTCATACTCCAACCAAAGGCTATTCATGGAGATAACCTAGAACCCTGACAATGCAGCCACTTCTGATGAGAACTGATAGACTAAGATCAGAAAGGAGAGGAGGACCTCCCCTATCGGTGGACTTGGGGAGGGGCATGCATGCAGAAAGTTGGGGGGGAGGGTGGGGCTGGGAGGGGAAGAGGGAGGGGCTTATGGGGGATACAAAATGAATAAAGTGTAATTAATAAAAGTTAAAAAAATTAAAAAAGAATTAGATAAGATAAGATCAGATAAAAGGAGACAAGGTCCTCCCCTATCAGTGAACTAGAGGAGGGGAATAGGAGGAGAAGAGGGATGGAGGGAGGGAGGGATTGGAAAGAGATGAGGGAGACAGCCCCAGCCTTGATACAAAGTGAATAAATTGTAATAAATAATTATTTTTTTAAAAACCTAAAATAAAAAATAATTTGAAAATGTTACACTGAAGGATTGAATGTAGACACCTCTTCTGCCATTAGGCTGAGTTCACTGACTTTTCCCGACACTTCCTTTAAACAGAGCATTTGGATGGAGTCTTTCAGAGGACCTCTATGGTAGGCTCCTGTCCTGTTCCCTCTCTTCAACTGCTTCTGGTGTCTATTCTATTTCCCCTTCTGAATGAGAATCAAGACTCTACCCAGCAGGGGATAAAAGCAGATGTTGAGACTCACAGCCAAACTCTGGGCAGAGCGCAAGGAGTTTTATGGAAGAGTCGGGGGACAGAAGTACCTGAAAGGGACAGGAGCTCTACAAGAAGACCAACAGAGTCAACCAATCTGGGCCAAGGGTGTCCTGTGGAGACTGATGCATCAACCAACAACCAGCATGGAAAAGAACCTGCTCAGATGTATGTAGCTCATAGTAAGGGGAGCATGGGCTGTCGCTGACATGGACTCTGTTGCCTGCTCTTTGTTCACTTTCCCCTGGTGAGGTGGCCTTGCCAGGCCACAGAGAAAGAGGATGCAAACAGTCCTGATGAAATTTGATAGGCTGGGGTCAGATGGTAAGGGAGGAAGGCTCCCCTTCTCTGGAGACTTTTCTGGGGGGTGGGGACACAAGGAAGGGAGGGTGGGACAGGGAGAAGACAAGGAAAGGGGCTACAATTGGGATGTAAAATAAATAAATTATAAAAATATAAATTAAAAATAAAAAAAAATAAAACGACCATTCTGGTGGTTGGAAAGTTCATAGTAACCTCCATTCTTTGCCTCACTCTTCATTCCTACCTCCAGTGACTAGGGACAGGGGCTGCACTCCATACTGACCACTTCTTCCTAGCTTAGATTTGTAAGCAAAATGTTTGATAGTTATATGAAATTCATGCTTTTCATCTGAAGAACTGGACACTGCCCCTTCCCTTAGATGCCAGAGAAAATACAAGACATAACACCTGACACCACAATAATGACCAAGCAGGCATGATGTTTCCATGGATCAGAGTCCCAAGGGCATCTACGAGTGTAGAGACAAGTTTCCTGTGTGAGTGACCCACTCACAATGGTCAGACAATGAGGCACTGTTATTTAGTTGTCTTCCAAATACAAGATATAGCTTTAAAAAAAAATCTCATGAAAGGCACACAGTAACCACTATATCCAGATTCCTGTTATTTCCTGTTAGGCAGGATTACTGGATGCTCTGGTACTCAAACGTTAGTTTAGCCAGGAGCTCTCAAAACATGCCCATTCTTTTTTTTTTAAGTTTTTATTGATTTCTTGTGAATTTCACACACCTTGCACCCCAATCCCACTCATCTCCTTGTCCCTTCATATCTGCCCTCTGCCCTTGAAAGCTTTCTAAATAAATAAATACATACTATGGGAAACCAATTGGTTTTTGAGCTACCACAAGCTTCGTCTGAGTAAAGGTTCTAGGTTATATCCATACATGGTCCTTGGATGGAGAAACAGTTTCAGAAAAAAAAAAAAAAACAACCCTGTGCCCAGATATATTTGGTCCTTGTGGGGCTACTATCCTTTCCCTGTCATACTAACTCCCCTTCTGCCAAAGGTTTGGATATGAGTCTTAGTATCTGTTTTGAAACGCTGCTTGGTAGGGTCTTTCAGATGCCTTCTGTGGTAGACTCCTGTCATACGTCCTATGCACATCTCATTTGTCTTTCTAAGTGAGGATTGATCATCTTACCTCCTGTCTGCCTCCTTGTTTATCTCCTTTAGGTGTATAGACTTCATTATGTTTATCATATCTTGTAGGTCTATATAAGCGAAGAGAACAGGGACTGTCTCTGACAGGAACTCAATGGCAGGCTCTTTGACTCCCTACCCCCCAAGGGAGGAGCAGTTCTGCTAGGCCACAGAGGAGGACTTCGCAGCCAGCCCTGAAGATAACGTGATAAAACAGGGCCAGGCGAAAGGGGAGGAGGTCCTCCCCAATCCATGGACTTGGAAAGGGGCAGAGAGAAGCTGAGGGAGGGAGGGTGGGATTGGGAGGGAATAAGGGAGCGGGATACAGCTGGGATACAGAGTTAATAAAATGTAACTAATAATAATAAACACAAATAAATAAATAAATAAATAGATAGATAGATAGATAGATAGATAGATAGATAGATAAATAAATAAATACAAAATCATCTTACCATAGAAGCTGAGGTGTGTCACAGTGTGCCATAGGTATACCCTTTTGCCAAAACAACTTTACTTGCAATTGTTCATGGCAATGACTCACCAGTCTGGTTCAAGGCCTCTGGCTTCTGCTACACTATCAATACTGGATTCTCACCAGGACTCCTCTCAAATATCCTCTTGTTACCCTGTGTCAGGGAGATCCTGCTGCATTGGATGTGCAGGACCAGCCCCTGTATATGCTCTAGCAGTCCATAGATGGAGCAGATATTGGAGTGGTCCAACTGGATCTGGACCACGGTGGAAGCTGAGTTGGTCAGCTATCCTTCTCTCTTGTGCCTATGCCTCCAGGGCTAGCTCTGCTGCTTGGTCCAGGCAAGGAGTGGTGCCAGCTCTCCCACTCTCATGTTCACCCACCTGCCATAGATAGTGGGGTCGGAGGTGGGGTAAGGTTGTGGGGTGCAGGGGTGGTGTGCATCTCTCCCAAGCCCAAACCACTGCATGGCAGATAAGGGACAAGGAAAGCTCTCCCATGCTCAAACCCTTGGGGCCAGCTCACCCTTACCTCTGACACTAGGGCCACTAGGGAGTGCTTTGGCTGATGAGGGGCAGAGTCAGCTCTCCTGTGCTCACTCCATCTAGACCTGCTTTTCCACACCAATGCCACCAGAGCAAGTAGTTTTCCCATGCTGCCTGGGCAAGGGACAAGGCTAGCTCTCCTGAGTGTGGTGCCGAGAGAGAGGCAGGGCCATCTCAGTACAGTGCTTGGCCATCAACATGACCTCAGGCAGCCCCCGAAAGCAGGGACATCCGCATGAACTTTGGAAGAAACATGGGCCTCAGACATCAACACAGACCCGAGCTATAAGAGGATCATGGATCCATACATGGCCCCCCAGGTCTCTGACAGCAGCATGGGCCTGGGTGTCACCATGGCCTCAGGTGGCAGTGCACGCTACTCAGATCTGTTAGTTCCTTGCTATCAGCATGGTTCTCAGACATCTGCATGGTCTCAGGCGGCAGCCCAGACCACTGACATCTTCATGGCCTTTGGTGGTAACTCAGACCACAGACATCAACACAGACCCCAGCTTCAATAGGGCCATGGAGCCAGACCTGACCATGGCCCTTGGCAGCAGCCTGAGCCAGGTCCTCACCATGGCCCCAGGTGGCTGTGCAGGCTCCTCAAATCTGCATGTTCTTCACCGTGGTGGTATTTCCGGTACCAACTCTCTCCTCAGTGCACGAACACCTTGTCTTTGCTTTCTCTCTCATCTCTCCAACACATACTCCCCCTTTCCCATCTTTCCATCACATATTGCTCAACATAATAGTACCTGCCCTGGGGCTCAGGGTGGGCACCTGCGTGTCTCTCTGTTCCAGGAAAAACATGCATATTCTTAATAGCTTTTTAGTTTTCAATCTACCACTTTGCGAAAGCATTGATGTTGGAGATATTCTATGAAGTCAATAATCTTAGAATAGTTTGATCACCAATTTAAATATATTATCATGTAAGAAAACTTGGAGGTTTTCCACAAGAGTTGATGGCAACCTTTATTTAATTCCTCCCAAATTTATTCATTAATGCTCTATGATTTGAAGGCAGTATGGCCACTCTCTGAAAGCTACTTAGAGTGAACTCAACTTATAGTCTATCTCATGAAATTATCTTCTTGATGTAAATAGGACCCTATTCTGATGTAGGCTTCCCTATGTGTAACAGTATCATCTTACAATACACCATTTTGCCTTCCAATATCTCCATGTATCCATCTCTGCTATCTGGCACCAGAAGCTACTCCAGGCTCATAGTGTAGTTTAGATGATCTAATGCTAGAATTAAGCACCTCTTCAAGCTGCCTTTGATTTTTGTGCATTAATATTTATCCACATTATGGGTTACAATATGCTTCTTTAGGTATTTCATTTACTTTGGTGAAATGTAAATAACTTAAAACAACATTGTTTCATGTATTCCCAACCTTAACCTATAGCACTATTGGTCTGTCATCTATGTATCTGTCTATGTATCTACCTATTTATCTATGCATCTATCTAAACATGTGGGTATGTAGCTATAGGCCAAAGATATAAATGTAGATGTCAATCTAAATAGATGTAATTGAATATAAACCCATTTTATAAAACATTTTATAAAAATCTATTTTATAAAACCCATTTCATAAAACTGTTTATAAAAACAATTTTATAACTTATTAGTTTTTCCTTTTATTGAAAATAGATTAACTTTTCCCAGTCTGTAGGCTGTCATTTTGTCCTGCTGACAGTATTCTTTGCTTTACAGAAGCTTTTCAGTTTCACGGGGTCCCATTTATTAACTGTAGATCTTAGAGCCTGAGCTGTTGATGTTTTGTTCAGGAAATTGTCTCCTGTGCCAATGAGTTTGAGGCTTTTCCCCAACTTTTATTCCAACATTATTTAGTGTGTCTGGTTTTATGTTGAGGTCTTTAATCTACTTGGAGTTTAATTTTGTGCAGGGTGATAAGTATGGTTCTATTTGCATTTTTCTACATGTGAACTTCCAGTTAGACCAGCACCATTTGTTGAAGATGCTATCTTTTCTTCCATTGTATGGTTTTGGCATCTTTGTCAAAAATCAGGTGTCCATAGGTGTGTGAGTTTATTTCTGGGTCTTCAGTTCAGTTCCATTGATCCACCAGTCTGTTTCTATGCTAGTACTGTGTGGTCTTTAATACTGTTGCTCTATAGTACAGCTTGAGATCAGGGATGGAGATACCTCCAGAAGATCTTTTATTGTAGAGGATTGTTTTAGCAATTCTGGGTTTCTTGTTATTCCATATGAAGTTGAGAATTTACACAATAAAGTACTATTCAGCTATCAAAAACAAGGAAATCATGAAATTTGTGGGCAAATGGATGAAACTAGGAGAGATCATCCTGATTGAGGTAACCCAGAAATAGAAAGACAGCCATAGATAACATTCACTAATAAGCAGATATCAGCCATATAATATCTACAAACATCCACAGACCTAAAGAAGCCAAACACTAAGGAGGCCCCTAGGGAGAATGTTTAAATATAATTCAGAATGGCAAACAGGTTAGACACCAGAAGGGATGGAAGAGAGGAAACAGGATGGGAGTCTACTACAGAGGGTCCTCTGAAAGGACTTGCCCAACAGGGGATCAAAGCAGGGCCAGGATCTCAGCAGGGACGCAGAGACTCAGGAGCAATCTTTGGGCAGAGTGCAGGGCATCTTATAGAGGAAGAGAGGGCTGAAAATAAAGGGTCATGGAAGGGACAGGAGCCCCACAAGGAGACCAACAAACTAAAACATCTGAGCCCAGAGGGTCTTGCAGAGACTGACGCACCAGTGGAGGACCATGCATGGAGAGGACCTAGACCCCCTGCTCAGATGTGGCCTATTGGCAGCTCAGTCTCCATGTGGATTTCTGAGAGGGTCAAGGACTGCCTCTATCATGAACTCAGTTGACTACTCTCTGATCATTCATTCTTGATGATGCAGCCTTGCCAGGCCATGGAGTAAGAGGATCTAAGCTGCCCTGAAGATACTTAACAAGCTACGGGCAGATGGCAAGAGTGGAGAACGCCCCCTTTCGGTGGACTAGGGGAAAGGGATGAGGGGAAGAAGGAGAGAGGGTGGGACTGGGGGAGTTGAGGGAGGGGGTTTCAACTGGGATATATAATGAATAAATTGTGAAAAAAATTTAAAAAGAAAACAGATGTTTTTTCTTCACATTGTGCATCATAATTATTGTTTCCGCTCTCTCAACTCCTCTCAGTTTCTCCTCACCTCCCCTTTCAAATCTACCCCATTCTGTTTCTTATTAGAAATCTAAGGAATAAAATAAAATATATATAATAAGATAAAACAAATGTAACACATTTGAATGGGACAAAACAAACAGAAGAAAAAGAGCTCAAGGCGGAAAAAATTTCAAGAAACATATACATGCAGAGTCCTGCCCATTCACACACTCTAGAATCCCATTTAAAAAAAAAACACTAAACTGGAAGTCATAATACATACATAAAGTACATGTAGGGTAAAAATGAGAAAATACATAAATAAAATAAAAATAAAGCATATTTTAAAAAAAAGAAAGAAAGAAAAAGAAGAATCCTGACAGGACATTACAAAACAAGGAATCTCCAAGATGCAGTTGAGTTCATTTTCTGTTGGCCATCTCCTGCTGGGCATGCAGCCTACCATCAAGAGTAGTTTTGTTTTGTTTTGTTTTCTTTTTTTCCCAGTGGGACTCCCTTGAAGGAAACTAGGTTTTCATTTACAAGTGATTGTCAATCAAAGAAAGCTTCTGGATGAGGGATGCAGGCATGTGTCCACTTCTTTCAGCTCTATGATCCCATTTGCTGTAGACCCATGCAGGCCTTTTGAATACTGTCTCGATCTTTTGTGAGCTCATATGTGCTTGTGTTATGTTGGTTTAGAGGACCTTCCTTCCTTGGCCTTCTCTGTTCCCTCTGCCTCTTACAGTCTTTCTACCTCTTCTTCTGCAGGAAAAAGCCTAAGCTCTGAGGGGAGGGATCTAACGAAGACATCCCAGTTAGTGCTGAGTATTTCAAGGTCTCTCACTCTGAATAATGCCTGGCTGTGAGTCTCTATTTCTTACCATCTGCTACAGGAGAAAGCTTCTCTGATGATGGCTGAACCAGGCATTATTCTGCTTCACTGGCCAGAGTCAGATCATAACTTTTGTTTTCAAATATCATATGTCTTTGAGGAAATTAAGATTAAAAGAGAATTCAAATAAATTTATAAATATATATAACTAAGTATATATAAGTATAAAAATATATATCTCATATATAATATACTTATGTAATATAATACATACATATATGTACATACTTATATATAAGAATACTTTTATATAATGTACTTATAGTTTATATAAAATATTTATGCCTATATGTGTATCTTAAATATAAGATATGTGGATAGATAGATAGATAGATAGATAGATAGATAGATAGATGCATCAGTTTATTACTCAAGATGTTGTCCATTCATTGTTATATTGCTTTAATTTCCATCTGGAAAAAGTTTCATTTACCTGAAGAACTTTCTATACTATAATTTAGCATAGTGTTGTGTACTATATTATAAATTCAGTAGTAACTACTTTTTTTTGGTTTTAAATTAAATGTTTCTATATTTTAATCTTCATTATTTAAGGTTACACAAAATATTATTTGCTCCTTGTCATTAATATAACATAAATTTTCTGTTTGTATAAATGACGCCTTTTCTGGTTACTTCCAAGATTAACTTTTATATTTGGTACTTACAATGTTAATTCTGATGTACCCAGGTGTTGCTTTTTATATTTGTTTGGCTAGAGTTTCTTTGAGATTCTTAGATGTGTTCTTTAATCTCTCTCTCTTTTTTTTTTTTTTTTTCAAGAAAGGGTTTCTCTGTGTAGTCTTGGCTGTCTGGGAACACATGCTGTAGTCTAGGCTGGCCTCAAACTCACAAAGATCCACCTGCCTCGCCTCTCAAGTGCTAGGATTAATGGCATTCGCCACACCACCTAATGTGTACTTTAATCTTATTCACCAAATTTGTAATGGTTATAGCTGAGATTTTACTCTTGTATTTATCATCCTTCTTCTGGGATCTCAGTCACACTTATCTTGAACTTCCTGTTTGTTACAATAGTATTTTTTGAGGCTTTCTAAATTTGTCTATAAAATATGAAGTGTTGCTATATGCTATAGCATAGATAAGCCTTGAAAATATTTGATAAATAAAAAAAAAGAAATTACTGGATTTTATGTGTAAATATTTTTGTTTTCAATATTATCCTCAAACTAAAACATTTATTATGAGAAGTGTTTTCCCAGCAGCAAGTTTAAAGTTTTTGAGAATAAGCCCGGCATGAGAGCATGTATCTGTGATCTCAACGTTTAAAACTGGAAGCAAGAGACACTTGGAGTTCAAAGACATCCTCAGCAATAACATGAGTTCAAGACCTGCATGGACTCCAGGAGACTCTGTCTCAGAACAACAACAAAAATTTAAATACTGGTGAGATGGCTCAGTGGGTCATGACATATGCCACCAAACCTGACAATTGAAGTTCAATTGCCAAGGCACACTCGGCAGAAAGAGAGAACTGACTCTGGAAAGCTGTCCTATGACCTCCACACACCTGCCACGGCATGCACACATGCACAAATGCGCGCACACACACACACACAGAGAGAGAGAGAAAATAATGATAATAAATATAGTAGATGTATTTTAAGTTTTTGAAAATAAAAAAAAACATTAAATGTAAAAATAAATAAATAAATAATGAAAAACAACTAATGAATGGATCCATTTATTTGAAATGCTTGCATGGTCAATAGGGGCAGCAGTTGGGAATATGACATGACTGAGTATGAGTGCAAGTGTCCTTGAGAGATGATGAAATACAATGAGATAAGATGGTGTTGATTGTAAAGTGCTGTGGTTTGAGTTTTGCTTCTCAGAATTCATGAATGCCAGTGGTGATCCTCGAAATAATATATTAATGGCATTTAGAGGTAGCGCCTTTCAAGGGTGGTTAGTCCCTACCATAGGACATTCACAGGAGCTCTGAGGCAGTAGTCGTGTTGTGATGTGAGGTCTGTCTGATGCTCTCAAATCTGCCGTCCTTTCCATATACAGCCACTTGACAAAGAGATGCAGAAACCATACTTTTGGCTTCCCAGTCTCCAGAGCTGTGAGCTAGGTAAATTTCTCTTCTTTTGCATTAATAGTATGTGATATTCATATGTAGCAACAGAAGATGGACTAAAACATACAACCTCTTAGTACTTATAAGCCCCTGAGTCTTTAAAATGGCAAAAACACATTCTATGTAAATTATACATCTATTTCAGAAAAGGTAAGGAATTGTGTAGAGAAAATGCTGCAATCAAGATCAAGAATAAACATCCATAGAAGTGGGAAAGAATAGGAGATAATGGTGTCATAGACAGCAAGGCAGAGACGTTCCTGGAGTGCTGTGCAGTACCAGGAATCATGGTGAGTGGAGGCTGAAAAGTAACTACTGGGTTGAGGACTGGGATATAATTGACGTCTTTCTAAGAGGTCGTTCAGTAGGTTGCTAAGAGAAACCAGGGAGCAGTGTAGGAGGAGATTAAAGGAAAGTAAGAAAGCAATTATTATTTACTTCTTCTGGAAGTTTTACTGGGTAAGAAAAAGCAGACAGGCAGAACATAAATGAGGAACTAGGTTTCAATGAAAACTAATTTTGTTGGCCTTAATTGCTTTTTATGTATTATCTAACCAATAAACCTGCAAAAATGACAACTATAATTGAGATAATTTAGACTTCTTAAAAAGAATATGTAATTTTCCCCTGGCATCATGCAATCCCTTATCTATCACTACTTAGTATCAATTTGAAATATGTAGCACTTTCTTATAATTAATGGGCTTTAGTAATAGTTCCTAATTTATATTTGATTTCCTACTGACGTTTTACATTGCTTTCCATTATCTTAATATTTTAATAACATGCCAATGAATGGAAATCACTTCTCAAGTGTGGGGCATTAGATAATGCATCACATAGAGGATATATGTGGTCTCTCGTTTCCTGTCCTTTTAAAATACCTACTCATTATTACCAATTTGTAATGAAAAGCAGCAATTTCGAAGAAAGTGTCTGTGTCACATAAACTATGGATTATCTGATGCTTAAGTCTGACATACCATTTTCAGTAAGAAACTTTCATCAATTTTGTTTTAGATATTTTAAATCTAATCTCTTGATTTTCTAAGAAAGCTTTAATATCCTCTGGAATACTACTGTTGCCAAATAATATAACCTTATGTGTTTGAGAGGTACTTCTTATGTCTCAGCTAGGGTCTTAAAGAAAGGGAAAAAAAAAAAAAAAACAGGGTATATTCCCATACATAGAACTCATTCAAAGAGATGGTTGTGTTTAATTATTTCAGATACTCAATTGTTTTTCTAATGATAAATGTTAAAAATCTGACACATGTGAAACAAACATAAACTATCTATACATATGAAAAGAATCTCCTTTTCTAAGACACTGTATTTCTCCAGAACTCACAGAAGTGGTACCAGTTAGGTGAAGAAGTAGCCAGGCTCTGTTTCAGCAACAAAAATCAGGCTATAAATTGAAACATTTGCCATATTGAATCCTCCACGTATTTCATATGATTAACTGTATTTTATTAATTTGTTGCAGGCTGATATTTCAGTACACACACACACACACACATACACACATAGAAATACAAAATGAATAGTGTTGGGGGGGAGGGGAATAGAAGGCCACACTTCAAATGACTTAATTTCAATAGTAAATAGTTTTTTTTGAAATTTTATATGAATAGTGCATGTATATTATTATTATTATTATTATTATTATTATTATTATTATTATTATTGAAATAAACTGCATATGTAAATAAAAAACAACCAAAATGGCTCATTGAAGAATGGCTAATTTAGTGCTCTTCAAACTGTAATCACACAACAGTCTGTAATAGAGAGAACAGAACTCTAAGATCATGTACAAATGTTTGCAGAAACTGTCTATTAAAGTCCTCAGTGTTTTTGTTGGTTTCACCTACACTTCTGTTTTGGGTTTTTTTTTTTTCTTTTTTTTTTAATTTTATTTTTCTCATTAGTTACATTTTGTTAATTCTGTATCCCAGCTGTATCCCTCATTCCCTCCCCAATCCCACCCTTCCTCCCTCATCTCCTCCCTGCTCCTTTCCGAGTCCACTGATAGGGGAGGACCTCCTCCCCTTTCATATGACTCTGTTTTGTCAGGAATTTTCAGGACTGGCTGCAAAGTCCTCCTCTGTGGCCTAAGAGTACTGCTCCTCCCTTGGGAGGTGGGGAGGTCAAAGAGCCAGTCATTGAGTTCCTGTTAGAAATAGTCCTTGTTCCCCTTACTATGGGAAACCAATTGATTACTGAGCTATCACGGGTCACATCTGAGCAGAGATTCTAGGTTTTATCCTCTCATGGTCTTTGGTTGAGTGTCCATCTCAGAAAAGACCCTGTGCCCAGATATGTTTGGTCCTTGTGGAGCTCCTATCCTTTCCACATCAAACTCCCCTTCTTTCATATGATTCCTTGCACTCTGCCGAAGGTTTGGTTATGAGTCTTAGTATCTATTTTGGAGTACTGCTAGGTAGAGTCTTTCAGATGCTTTCTGCGGTAGACTCCTGTCACATGTTCAATGCATATCCCATTTGTCTTTCTAAATGAGGATTGATCATCATACCCCATGTCTGCTTTCTTGATTATCTTCTTTAGGTGTATAGATTTCATTATGTTTATCATATCTTTTAGGTCTATATAAGCGAGTATATTCCATGTTTGTCTTTCTCCTTCTGGGATACTTCACTCAGGATGATCTTTTCTAGATCCCACCATTTGCCTGCAAATTTCATGATTTCCTCTTTTTTGATTGCTGAGTAGTATTCCATTGCGTAAAAATACCACAATTTCTGTACCCATTCCTCCGTTGATGGACATCTGGGTTGTTTCCGGGTTTTTATTTTCATTTTTATTTCCATGAAATAGTGAGTGAAGATCAGAGAATCTTACATTTTTTTTCTCTTCTAAATTTATTTATTTATTTATTTATTTTTTCAATGCAGTTTATTCAGGAACCTTGAACAATCATCTGACCCTGGGGAAAGCCAGCCCACAGCTTAAATAGCCTCTGGGTAGCCAACCCAGGCGTGCCACGTGGGCAATGCAGATAGGTCCACATA
The DNA here is from genome assembly GCF_030254825.1 of Meriones unguiculatus. NCBI lineage: Eukaryota > Metazoa > Chordata > Mammalia > Rodentia > Muridae > Meriones > Meriones unguiculatus. The sequence continues at coordinate 56,741,424 of NC_083356.1, read as the reverse complement.
CATGGAAGCAAGCCAGATCCTCAGCCTTAGCCAAATGTGGAATTGTTCATGACAGAGAGCACTCACCATCGGGAAGGTGGAAGGCGGAAACCAGCTCCATCTTTAAGGCATAGCATTCCGCAGCTCTCTACAGTTCCCCCTTTTTGTTTTAGACGCATCAGGCAAGAGTAGAGGTCTGATCTCTGATATTAGAAATAAATTGGGACTTTGTACCGATAAGCTAGAGTCAGATGGAAAGGGAGGAGGACCTCCCCTATCAGTGGACTTAGAGAAGGGCAGGGAGGAGATGAAGAAGGGAGGGTGGGGTTGGGAGGGAATAAGGGAAGGGGCTACAGCTGGGATACAAAGTAAATAAACTGTGATTAATATATAAAAATAAAAATTTAATAAAATAAACAGGCTATGTAGGGAAGACATATTCAGACAATCTGATCAGTATCACAGTTTTTGATCAAACCAACTGAGGAATATGGATATGTAGCCTCCAGATGATGTAGAGTCCAATTGATGAGTTCTTCTTCTCCCTTACCCCCACACTACCCCCTAGTCCCCAACCCCTCTAGCCTTTGTGTCCTTTCAGTTGAGGTCCCAGACACTGGATGGGAAACAAGCCATCTATATTACAGGCTAACTGAAGATTCTCAGAATGTAGGAGAGTAATTAAACAATCATTGTTTTAAGCCAAGTGTTGTTTGTTATATGCTAATAGTAACCAGACAGAGCAAAGAACAGATTCACAGAAATCTGTTTAGTGTAATGTTTAACAGTGCTGAGTAGCTGGTCACTCTTGTCCAGATAAGTAGAGACAATAGCCTGTCATTGTACATTAGATGCAGCTCTTAAACTATGAGGTGTCCCACAAAGATTCAGACTGAATTCTTCAAGTGCCACTGTATTTCTGGTCAGATTGCGCCAACATGTGTTTTGTTTTGTTTTTCCTTTCAGTTTCCTTTTTGGTATGACTGAGTATGAACCTAGGACCTCACATATGCTAAGCTAGTGCTCCACCACTGAGCTACAGTCCTACCCCTACATTTGCTTTTGAAAATTAGTCAACTTATCTTTTCCCCTACATGACCAGTTGTTGCTTCAGTGACAGTTGTTGCCCTCATTTCTGAATTCTTCAGGCACTACCTGCATTGAATTGACCTCACTGTGGCCCTTCGGAGACAGCAACAGCTGCTGACCTTGAAGGTTCCCTCTTTGAAACTCCGATCATCACTCTGGAGCCACCAAGCTTTGGTGTCTCTCCTCTGAGCTACAAGGTAACTCCAACCTAGCTCCATTTTTTGTTTGTTTGTTTGTTTGTTTGTTTGTTTTTCAGCCTTGCAGGACAATGACTGTATTGTTTCTTCTGGGAGACAATACCTCTCAACGTAGGTCAGATCATCCTCTCCTTGCACTTACACTTCTTATTGTAACTCCTTCCCTGGTGAAAATCCTCTTGCTTGAAATATCTGTTGTAGCTTGTATTGCAAACTATCTCTATTGCTATGTTAGAGTAATAATGACTATAATCTTGACGTAAATCAAGCAATAGGGTTACCAGGAGCCTGAAAATTTTTTTTCTTCATTCATTCTATAGACTTTAATCCAGCATATTCAAATAGAAAAGCATTTACTTGGCTGTGGAAATAAAAGGTATGTACTACACAGTACTTTTCTTTGGAAAAAAAAACTATAAAAAGCCAACTTTAAGTGGATTAAGTGGCCATAATATTGTTTGCAATCCAGTGAATCACTTGGCAGCCCATTGATCCATACCAAGAAATGTCTTGTATTGTATTTATATCTGTTAGTTTTAATTGCTTTTGGCATGTGCCTCTACTTTTTAAATTTGGCTTTTAAAATGAAGACACATGCATTGTGACTCATACACTTTTGTTCTTATTTAAAAATGTAAATAACTCTATAACTTATAAATGCCAAATTACTAGCCAGAGTAAGGAAGGATTAATAAACATTATTTCTTTATTTAAACATCTTTGTTATAACTTGAAAGAGTACATACCAGATATATTTAGTAAAATGGACGAAGAGTGAGTAAAAGTTTGGGAACCAGTTATGATAAATAAATATTTTTTAAAAACAATTTTATAAGAATAATTCTTTAAAGAAAAATATATACATTCTCTTTTCTGCTTGAAAATGTTCCATAAGACAAGGAGTGTGCCTTATTCAGTGACTATCTTCTAATTTGGTTTGTTTTTAGAGCAGCTTAAAATGGGGGCGTATGCTTTCTTCTCCCGGTAGTAGAGCTGCCAATGCCTTTGCCTGGGATACTTGTTGGCAAGAACCAACCTAGCAAAGGGAAAATGGTAAATGTATTATGAGAATATTGGTACATCTTAACAACTTGAGAAATACACTGAGTGTAGGAATTTTGGAGTCAGAACATTCACTGTTTTAGGTCTCTTGGTATTTTCGCTTTCTGTACTTCTGTGTCATCTTTTCTCTCTTTTGGCCATTTTCAATTTTATTATTATTATTACTTATTACAATTCATTCACTTTGTATCCTGCTGTGGTCTCCTCCCTCATCTCCTCCCAATCCCACCTTTCCTCCTTCTCCCCCTAAGCCCCTCTCCAAGTCCACTAATAGAGGAGGTCCTGCCTGCTTCTATCTGACCCTAGCCTATCAGGTCTTATCAGGACTGGCTGCTGCATTATCTTCCTTTGTGGCCTGACAAAGTTGCACCCCCAAGGAGAAGGGGATCAGAGAGCCAGCCACTGGGTTCATACCAGAGACAGCCCTTGCTTGCCTTACTAGGGAACCCACTTGGAGACTGTGTCTGTGGGTTATATGTGAGCAGGGGTTTTAGGTCCTCTCCTTGCATGGTCCTTGGTTAGGGTATCAGTCTCTGCAGGGCCCCCAGGTCCCAGTATTTTGGCTCTGTTGGTCTCCTTTTAAAGCTCCTGTCTTTCCATCTCCCTCTTCTTTCATAAAATTCCATGCACTCTGCCCAAAGTTTGGCTATGACTTTCCGCCTCTGCTTCGATACCTCAATCATGGAAATCACTCTGGCACTTTATCAGAAAATTAGGAATAATGCTATCTCAAGATCCAGCAATACTACTCCTAGGCATATATCTGAAATATGCTCAAGTACACAACAAGGACATTTGCTCAACGACATGTTTGTAGCAACTCTATTCGTAATAGCTAGAATCTGGAAACAACCTAGATGTCCCTCAAAGGAGAAATGAATACAGAAATTGTGGTGCATTTACACAATGAAATACTACTCATTAAAATACTATTCATTTTAAAAAAGGAAATCATGAAATTTGCAGACAAATGGTGGGAACTAGAAAAGATCATCATGAGTGAGGCAACCCAGAAGCAAAACATGGTATATACTCACTCATAAGTGGTTATTAGACATATAATATAGAATAAACACACTAAAATCTATACTCCTAAAGAACCTAAACAATAAGGAAAACTCTAGGAAAGGTGCTCAATCCTCATCCAGAAGGGCAAACGTGATAGACATCGGAAGCAGAAGAAGACACAGAACAGGACAGGAACCTACCACAGAGGGCCTCTGAAATACTCTACTGATCGAGGTATCAAAGCAGAGGCTGAGACTTTTCATAGGTCATAATGACACTGACTGATAGCAAGTAAAGCAGGATTTTGTGGGGATGATAATGACTTTGTTTGATCTAATTCGTGTTTCATTATATTATGCTCCTTACCTACAATGTGAGGATGGATAATCAGTCAAAATGAAAATTAGTTGTGATTTTTGTCACACAATGTATTCAGCTCACCAATATGGTAAACCGAAACCCTAAAGCAGAAAACTCTTAGATGCCCTATCACGTACTGGCTCAATACAGAGACAGAGTCTCAAAAGAATAATGATGAGTATTTGGGAATAAAAGAGCATTTCGATGAAAACATATGTGCCAAAATAAATTATGAGCAAATTCCATGAGGAAAGGAAGGGTTGTAAATATGAGCATGAGGAGAATTATGTAACATAATTTTTAAAAATGGTTCTTGACTTCAAGGATTCATAGCGAAGGTAGCAAATATCTAACACCAAACAAGCTGGGTAGATGTCTTTGCAGAAGTAGGTGTGCATGGGCAGTGTCTGCATAAGCAGTGTGTGCAGTGTGTGCAGTGTGTGTGTGTGTGTGTGTGTGTGTGTATGTTAAAAGTTGTGATGGTGATTGGCCTGCTCTTTGATCACCTCCCCCTGGGGGGGAGCAGCCTTACCAGGCCACAGTAGAGGACAATGCAGCCACTTTTGATGTGAACTGATAGACTAAGATCAGAAAGGAGAGGAGGAAGACCTCCCCTATCAGTGGACTTGGGGAGTGTCATGCATGCAGAAAGGGGAGAGAGGGTGGGATCGGGAGGGGATACAAAATAAATAAAGTGTAATTAATAAAAAAAATTAAAAAAAATGTTTGGGGCTATGCTGAATCTTTAAAAAAAAAAAAAAGTTGTGATGGGGGTTCGACAAGATGGTGGCGCCAGGAGGACACTGTGTCTGAGGAGCAGGACAGCGGTGTTGGCACAGCGACCAGGAGACTGAACTCTAGGACCTAAAACACCAGCGTTTGTGATTTCCAGGTGAGAGGAAATCCTACAGTGTGCAGTGGAAATCAATTGGGACCGACCTCAGGTCACCCAGTCAATCAATCCCTGGAAAAGGTCCTGGCGACCAGCCGATGCACCCGCTGTACACAGCCTCCTGTGGCACCCCCAGCCACCATCCCGGACCTGAACACACAGCTTCCGGCCCAGAGTCAGGCGTCCAGCCTCCGGACCAGAGCAGAGACCTCAGTTGCTGGCTCAGAGAGGAGTGCACAGGCTAAAAGCTGGCCCAAAGCTTGGGGCACAGTTGCCAGCCCAGATCGGGGTGGACAACCTTTGGCGCAGAGCTGAGACCCCAGCCACCATCTCAGACTGTGGGGCACAGCCTCTAGCCCAGAGTGAGGTGCCAAGCCTCTGACCCAGAGTAGAGCCCTTAGTTGCTGGCCTAGAGAGGTGGTCACAGCCTCTGGCCCAGAAAGAGACACACAGCTACCAGGCCATATTAACAAATTGAAAGAAAAAAAACAACATGATAATCTCCTTAGATTATTTGACAAAATCCAATATCCATTTATGTTTAAAGTATTAGAGAGAATAGGGATACAAGGCACATACCTATACATAGTAAAGGCAATATACAGCAAGCCTATAGCCAACATCAAACTAAACAGAGAGAAACTTAAATCAATCCCACTGCAATCAGGGAAAAGGCAAGGCTTGCCCACTCTCTCCATATCTCTTCAACATAGTTCTTGAAGTCCTTGAAAGAGCAATAAGACAACTGAAGGAGATCAAGGGGATACAAATAGGAAAGGAAGAAGTCCAAGTATCACTATTTGCAGATGATATGATAGTATACTTAAGTGACTCCAAAATTTCTACCAGAGAACTCCTACAGTTGATAAACACCTTTAGCAAAATGGATGGATACAAAATTAACTCAAAAAAATCAGTAGCCTTCCTGTATACAAAAGACAAAAAGGGCCAAGAAAGAAATCAGGGAAATAACACCCTTCACAATAGCCATAAAAGACATACAGTACCTTGGTATGACCCTAACCAAACAAGTCAAAGACTTGTACGAAAAAAATTTCAAGTCTCTGAAGAAAGAATTAGAAGAAGATATCCCAAGATGGAAAGATCTGCCATGCTCGTGGCTTGGCAGTATTAACATAGTAAAAATGGCCATCTTTACCAAAAGCAATCTACAGATTCAATGCAATTCCCATCAAATAACAACACATTTTTTTACTGACCTGGAAAAAAAATTCTCAACTTTATATGGAATAACAAGAAACCCAGAATTGCTAAAACAATCCTCTACAATAAAAGATCTTCAGGAGGTATCTCCATCCCTGATCTCAAGCTGTACTATAGAGCAAGAGTAATAAAAACTGCATGGTACTGGCATAGAAACAGAACAGTGGATCAATGAACCAAACAGAAGACCCAGAAATAAACCCACACACCTATAGACACCTGAATTTTGAAAAAGATGCCAAAAGCATACATTGGAAAAAAAAGATAGCATCTTTAACAAATGATGATGGTCTAACTGGATGTCTACATATAGAAAAATGCAAATAGATCCATACTTATCACCCTGCACAAAACTAATGTCCAGGTAGATCAAAGATTTCAACATAAAACCAGACACATTAAATCGGTTAGAAGAAAAAGTGGGGGAAGAGCCTGGAATTCATTGGCACAGGAGGCCACTTCCTGAACAGAACACCAATGGCACAGGCTCTAAGAGCAACAATTAATAAATGGGACCTCATGAAACTGAAAAGCTTCTGTAAAGCAAAGGACACTGTCCTCAAAACAAAACTACTGCCTACAGATTGGGAAAGAATCTTCACCAACCCTATATCTGACAGAGGTCTAATATCCAATATATACAAAGAACTAAAGATGTTGCAAAGCCATAAATCAAGTAATCCAATTAAAAAATGGGGAACAGAGCTAAATAGAATTCTCAATAGAGGAATATCAAATGGCAGAGAAACACTTAAAGAAATGCTCAACATCATTAGCCATCAGGGAAATGCAAATCAAAACAACCCTAAGATTTCACCTTACACCCATCAGAATGGCCAAGATCAAAACCTCAAGTGACAACACATGCTGGAGAGGTTGTGGAGAAAGGGGAACCCTCCTCCACTGCTGGTGGGAATGTAAACTTGTACAACCACTCTGGAAAGCAATCTGGCACTTTCTCAGACAAGAAGGAATAGCGCTTCCTCAAGATCCAGCCATACCACTCCTAGGCATATATCCAAAAGAGGCTCAAGTGCACAATAAGGACATATGCTCCACCATGTTTGTAGCAGCTTTATTTGTAATAACCAGGAGCTGGAAACAACCCAGATGCCCCTCAACTGATGAATGGATACAGAAATTGTGGTGCATTTACACAATGGAATATTACTCAACAATGAAAAACAAGGAAATCATGAAATTTGCAGGTAAATTGTCACTTGAGTTTTTGATATTGGCCATTCTAATGGGTGAAAAGTGAAATCTCAGGGTCATTTTGATTTGCATTTCCATGATGACTTAGGAGGCTGAGCATTTATTTGTTTCTCTGCAATTCAATATTCCTCAACTGAGAATTCTCTGTTTAGGTCTATACCCCATTTTTTAATTGGATTACCTGATGTGTTGCTTTTTAACTTCTTGAGTTCTTTATATTTTCTAAATAATAGACCTCTGTCAGCTATAGGGTTGATGAAGATCCTTTCCCAGTCTGTAGGGTGCCATTTTGTTCTGACAACAGGGTCCTTTGCTTTACAGCTTTTCAGTTTCACAAGGTCCCATTTATTGATCATTGATTTTAGAGCCTGTGCTGTTTGTGTTCTATTCAGGAAGTTGTCTCCTGTGCCAATGATTTCTAGGCTCTTCCCCTCTTTTTCTTGTAACCAATTTAGTGTGTCTGGTTATTATATTTAGGTCTTTGATCCACTTGGACTTTAATTTTTGTGCAGGGTAATAAATATAGTGTTTTTCTACATGTAGATATACAGTTAGACCAGCACCATTTGTTGAAGATGCTGTCTTTTTTTCTATTTTATAGTATTTGCTTCTTTATCAAAACTCAAGTGTCTGTAGGTGTGTGGGGTATTTTCTGGGTTTTTTACTCAATTCTATTGATCTACCATTCTGTTTTTAAGCCAGTGCCATGCAGTTTTTATTACTGTTGCTCTGTAGTACAGATTGAAATCAGGGATGGAGATACCTCCAGCCGATCTGTTGTTGTACAGGATCGTTTTGGCAATTATGGGTTTTTTTGTTTTTCCATGTGAAGTTGAGAATTTTTCTTTCCAGGTCTGTAAAGAATTATGTTGATATTTTGGTGGTAAATGCATTGAATCTGTATATTGCTTTTGGCAGGATGGCCATTTTTCCTATGTTAAACCTACCGATCCATGAGGATGAGAAACCTTTCCATCTTCTGATATCTTCTTCAATTTCTTTCTTCAGAGACTTAAAGGTTTTTTTCAAACAGGGCTTTCACTTACTTGGTTAGGATCACACCAAGGTGCTTTATGTTATTATTGGCTATTGTAAAGGGTAATATTTCCCTGACTTCTTTCTCGGCCCTTTTGTCTTTGGTATACACGAGGATTCTGTTTTTTTGTTTGTTTGATTTTAATTTTTTATTTAACTTTTATTAATTACACTTTATTCATTTTGTATCCCCCCCATAAGCCCCTCCCTCCTCCCCTCCCAATCCCATCCTCCTTCCCCTTTCTGCATGCATTCCTCTCCCCAAGTCCACTGATAGGGGAGGTCCTCCTCTCCTTCTTTCTGATCTTAGTCTATCAGGTCTCATCAGAAGTGGCTGCATTGTCATCTTCTGTGGCCTGGTAAGGCTGCTCCCCACTCAGGGGGAGGTGATCAAAGAGCAGGCCAATCAGAATATGTCAGAGGCAGTCCTCTGTTAAGATTGTATCCAGCCACTGTGCTGATGGTGTTTATCAGCTGAAGGAGTCCTCTGGTAGATTTTTTGCGGCCACTCACGTATACTATCATCTGCAAATAGTGACAATTTGATTTTCTTCCTTTCCTGTTTGTATCCCCTTGATCTCCTTTAGTTGTCTTATTGCTCTAGCTAGGACTTCAAGTGCTGTGTTGAAGAGATATGGAGAGAGTGAGCAGCCTTGCCTTGTCCCTGATTTCAGTGGGATTGGTTTAAGTTTCTCTCTGTTTAGTTTGATTTTGGCTATAGGCTTGCTGTATATTGTCTTTACAATGTTTAGGTATGTGCCTTGTATCCCTGATCTCTCAAAGGCTTTAAGCATGAATGGGTATTGGATTTTGTCAAATGCTTTTTTCTTCATCTAAGCAGATGATCATGTGGTTTTTCTCCTTCAGTTTGTTTACATGGTGGATTACATTGATGGATTTCCATAGACTGAACCACCCCTGCATGCTTGGGAAGAAACCTACTTGTATGGTGGATGGTATCTTTTATGTGTTTTTTTATTTGGTTTGCAAGTATTTTATCGAGTATTTTTTGCATCAATGTTCATAAGAGAGATAGCTCTGAAGTGCTCTTTTTTGTTGGGTCTTTGTGAGGTTTAGGTATCAAAGTGATTGTGGCTTCATAGAATGAGTCTGGTAATATTTATTCTGTTTCTATATTGTGAAATAGTTTGAAGAGAACTGGGGTTAGCTTTTCTTTGAAGGTCTGGTAAATTCTGTTCTGAAACCATCTGTCCCTGAACTTTTTAAAAAGATTTTTATGACTGCTTCTATTTCCTTGGGGGATATAGTACTATTCAATCTATTTACCTGATCTTGATTTAATTTTGGTAAATGGAATCTATAAAGAAAATTGTCCATTTCATTTAGATTTTCAAATTTTGTGGCATATAGGCTTTTGAAGTAAGACCTAATGATTGTTTAGATTACTTCAATGTCTGTTGTTGTAGCCCCCTTTTTGTTTCTGATTTTGATGATTTGGATAGTTTCTCTCTGCCTTTTAGTTAGTTTGGCTGTGAGTTTTTTATCTCATTGATTTTCTCAAAGAACCGGCTCTTGGTCTCATTGATTCTTTGAATTATTTTTTATTTGATTCTAATTTATTATTTCAGCCCCGAGTTTTATTATTTCTAGCCATCTACTCCTCTTTGGTGTGTCTGCTTCTTTTTTTTTTTTTTCCTTTGGGCTTTCAGGTGAGTCATTAAGTTGCTTGAGTGAGATGTTTCAAATTTCTTCTTGAAGGCATTTAGTGCTATGAACTTTCCTCTTAGCAGGTTTTCACGGCATCACATAAGTCTGGGTATGTTTTGCCTTCATTTTCATTGAATTCTAGGAAGTCTTTAATTTCTTTTTTTATTTCTTCCTTAACCCAGCTGACATTGAGTAGGAAGTTGTTCAGTTTCTTTGTGTTAGTAGGCTTTTTGTGATTTCTGTTTTTGTTGGGGGGGTCCAGCTTAATCCATGGTGGTCAGATAGGATACAAGGGATTATTTCAAACTTCTTGTATCTGTTGAGGCTTGCTTTGTGACCAACTCTATGGTCTACATTGTAAAAGGTTCCATGAGGTGCTGAAAAGAAGGTATACTCTTTTGAATTTGGGTGAAAAGTTCTGTAGACATCTATTAGGTCCATTTGATTTAGGACCTCTGTAAATGCCATTGTTTCCCTATCTAGCTTCTGTCTAGATAATCTGTCCCTTGCTGAGAGTGGGGTGTTGAAGTCTCCCACTATTAAAGTGTTGGGTCCATGTGTGATTTAAGCTTTAATGGGTGCTCTTGTATTTGGGGCATAAATGTTCAGGATTGTGATGTCCTCCTGGTGCATTTTTCCTTTGAGAATGAATGTGCCCTTCCTCGTTCTTTTTGGTTAATTTTGGTTGAAACTCTATTTTATTAGCTATTAGAATAGCTACTTGTTTTCTGGGTTCGTTTGCTTGAAAACCATTTTCCAGCCCTTTATTCTGATACAATGTTTGTCTTTGTTGCATAGGTGTGTTTCTTGGATGCAGCAAAATGTTGGACCCTGTTTCTGCAACCATTCTGTTAGTCTGTGTCTTTTTATGGGAGAGTTGATTCCATTGATATTGATAAATGATAGTGACCAAAGAATATTAGTTTCTTTTATTGTGGAGTTGGTGATGTAACTGTCTTTCATTGTTTGTTTTCTTTTAATTTTTTTTGTTGTGAAGTTATCTATAGCTTATGTTTTCTTGGGTGAAGTTGTTTTCATTGGATTGGAGTTTTTCTTCTAGTATCTTCTGTAGGGCTGAGTTGCTGTGTAAATGTTGTTTAAGTTTAGTTTTGTCATGGAACATTTTGTTTTCTCTATCTATGTTGATTAAAAGCTTTGCTGTGTATAGTAGTCTGGGTTGGCATCTGTAGTCTCTTAAAATCTGCATAACATTTTCCCAGGCCCTTCTGGCTTTCATAGTTTCTGTTGAGAAGTCTGGTGGTGTTCTTAAAGGTCTTCCTTTACATGTTACTTGGAATTTTGCCTTGCTGTTTTCAATATTTTTACTTTGTTCTGTAGATTTAGTGTTTTGACTATGATGTGACGTGGGAGTTTCTTTTCTGGTCTAGCGTATTTCGTGTTCTGTAAGCCTCTTGTATGTTTATGGACATCTCTTTAAGTTGGAAAAATTTTTTTTCTATGATTTTCTTGAAAATATTTTCTGGACCTTAAAGTCTAGAATCTTCTTTTTCATCTATTCCTATTATTCTTAGATTTCGTCTTTTTATGGTGTCCTTGATTTCCTGGATGTTTTTTGTTTGGAAGTTTTCCGATTTTACTTTTTCTTTAAGAGATGTATCAATTTCTGCAAGTATATCTTAAACACTTGAAATTCTCTCTTGCATCTCTTTTATTCTATTGGTGATGTTTACCTTTGTGGGTTCTGATCTTTTCTCTACCTTCTCCAGCTCCAGGGTTTTCTCTGTTTTTCTTTTCTTTATTGATTCTAATTCTGTTTTCATGCTGTGCACCTTTTCCTTCATCTGTTTCAATGTGAATTCCTGTCTTTCCTTGATGGCCTCTTTTTTTTTAATCGTTGTTGTTCATTTCCTCTCTATATGCCACTAATTGTGCCTCTATTTGTTTGGCTGTATTTGTCTATATTTCTTTGAGAACTTTGTTCCTCTTTACTAGCCTCCATTTGTGTGGCTATTTCTTTGAGAGACACATTCTTTTCGTCTTTATATGCCTCTAATAACTGGATAGGTACAGTTTTGAAATAATTTTCCTGTTTTTCCAATGAATTGAAATATCCATTGATTTGGGGGGGTTTCTGGTGAAGCCGTAATGTCCTGATTTTTGTTGAATGTGTTCTTATGCAGACATCTGGCCATCTTTTTATCCATAATTTTCACTGTTTGTTTCTGGAATCTGTACTTCAGACTGGGTCTGTCTTTCTCTGGTGTCTGAAGTATTCTCCAGGAAGATGAGAGAGGTCCACTGCTATGAGAGTGTGTGTTGGTGTTTCAGAAGTACCTAAGGAAGGAAGCTCTCAGGCTCAGGTGGACAAGCGCGGGTGAGGAAGCATGGACATGTGTGTGGAAGTGTGCCTTGAAAGACAGGGTGCTAGAGACTGTAGATGCCCAGGATGTGGGGCTTGGGGGTGCAGGTGCTGGAACTGTTAAACAGCCCAATATGCATGCACAGGTTCCCTAAATACCTCAGTGGCCACAGGCTTGTCACACTGTCCTTCTGGTATTCATATCTGTCTGGGATCCAGGAATTGTTTGGTAGATGCCACAGATAGAGGCTTCAATGTTGAGATTCCTGTCCCAAGAATCCCTATGTTGCCCACAGTCTGGGTATGAGTGGGAGGGATCGCATGTCTAGCTATTAGTGGAAAGGAACCCTGGATCTGGGGCTCTGCATGCACTCTCTTGAAGGTGCACTCACTCTCTAGTCGGCCTAAAAGGAAAGCACAGGTTTTCAGCCTGTTCTCAACTCTCAGATTTGAGCCTGCCAGGGCAAATGCTAATGTAGGAGATCTTTCAGCTCAGTCAGTGGTGCTGCAGCCTCAGAACTGGGAGGCCGGTTCAGATGCCTGCAGGGAGGTCCTGGGAGCCTTATAGAGTGTGGGCCTGAGTGGCCCGTTCAGCCACCTGCCTGCCGCCGAGGAACTGGGCACCCGGCCCTCTGTGTCTCAGATACCAAGCAGGGAGTTCTGTGCTAAAAGCAGTGGGCAACGTGGGAGACCCAACAAGGGGAAGTGCAGGAGGATTGAGTATTAGCCTCTCTCAGACCCTGGAGAAGTCCACGGGTGACCTGCATCCAAATGGTCTCAGCTCCCATGTTTTCTCCTCTCGCCGACAAAGCTTCAATGTCCATGTTCTGGCTTCAGTGCCCTCACACACACACTCACCAATTTCGGAGTTTCAGATCCTCTGTCCCTCAGATACAGTGCATGCTGATCGTTGCCATCTTGGATCCCCCTCTGGGCTTTATATTTTGTTAGCGTTAGTTAATACAAAAGACTACATTTTTATTCTGAAAATTTTCTCAGTTAATAACTATTAACAAAGAAGAATGTTTAGACCCTTTCTGCTCTCCCTGTAGTTTTTGTTTCTTTGTTCCTATTTTTAAATAAAAGGATACCTAGAAAATTTTATCAGCATGAGACTTTGTAAGAATTCATATTACCCCTTCTTATTTATCAGTGAATTGTACTCATATATTGGTAAGTGCTCTCCTTCACTAAGCTTTCGCCATCTCCTCCTAGCCCTTTAGATTTGACATGGGCATCCATCCTCATCAGGCTTCAAGTGCACTGTGGGAACAAGGATTCCGCTAAGTTCTTTAGAGAAAAGCCTATCACCTTCAATATTTAGTCAGATTGCTCATCCTTCACCCTTGTACCCGGCCAGGCTACCACCTTCGCCCTGATGCTCCTTCCTAGTCGCTTTCCGTCTATTCTTGATTCTCCCACCCCAGTCCTAATCTCCTCTCATCTATAAATCACCATTTACCTCTGCTGCATTGCAAAGCGATCCCCATCATATACTGGGGTCTATTTTCCTCCATTGCAATAATTTCTAAATATAATTTTTTAAATTGTTTTTTTAATATTTTTATTATTTAAAACAAATTTTTATTTATATGTATTTTGGTCATATTCTTCCGCTCCCCAAGTCCTTTCTGATGGTCTCCCCATCCCTATACACCTAACTTTGTTTGTTTTTTTTTTTTTTTTCAAAAAACAATCAAAAACTTAATACAGCAACAAAAGCCTCCAAACCAAGAAAACAAAATAAAATCACACCCCAAAACAAAACAAAACAAAACAAAACAAAAAACAAAACCCTTGCTAAACTCTAATCAATTAAAAACACACCAAAAACAAACAAAAGCAAAACAAAACTTTGTGGAGTCCATTATTTGTTAACCATTCTTGAACATGAGAATTGTCCTGGAGTAGTTGACATATTTGGCTATCCACTAAAGAAAAGTGTTTTAGGTTTTTGTTTTGTTTTGTTTTGTCTTGTTGTTTTTACTCAGCCAGCAGGTATAAGAGACAGATCAGTTGTAAGCCTTTACTAGTGTCTAGGTTTTCATTCATTCATTCATTCATTCATTCGTTCGTTCGTTCGTTATTCCTGTTTTCTTAAAATAGAGCGAATAAAATATAAGAAAAAATAAAAACTATGACATTAAAATTAGACAAGAAAAAGCCACAGAAGGAAAAAAAACCCAAGAAAAGGTATGATAATCGGAGACCTACTCATTCACACTCTCAGCAATCCCATAAAACTGGAAGCCATGATATACACAGAGGTCCTGGAACAGATCCATGCAGGCCCTTTGTGTGCTGCTCTAGCCTCTTTGAGTTCATATGAGTTTTGCTCATGTTGATTTTGTTTCCTTGGTGGCCTCCATCCTCTCTGTTTGCCATCACTTCCTAGGGATTTCATGGGCTCTGAGGAGAGGGATTTGATAGAGACATCCTATTTAGGTCTGAGTGTTCCAAGGTCTCTCACTCCCTACATAATGTGTGGTTGTGAGATTCTATTTTTGTTCCCATCTACTGCTGCAGGAAGCTTCTCTGATGATAGCTGAACACAGCATTGATCTGTGAATGTAGCAGAATATCACTAGGAGTCATTCTCTCACCACCTTTTTCTTTTTTTAGACTAGTATTATTTGGTTTTATCTTAGGTCTCTGCCTCTTGGTCAGTCTCATTGTTCAGTGTCAGATATGGGTTCCACCTCATGGAGTGAACTTAAGGTTTTATCAGTTATTGATTGTTACTTCTATAAGCTTTGTGCCACCATTGCCCTAGCCTATCTTGCAGGTAACATACCATTGCAGATAATGGTTTTGTGGCTGGTTTGCTGTTTAGCTTTCTTTTTTGAGAGCTGAAGAGTATTGCTGTAAAGAGACACCATGATTACAACAATTCTTATAAAACACAACATTTAATTTGGGCAGGCCTGAAGTTTCAGAGGTTTAGTTCATTATCATCATGGCAGGAAGCATGGTACCACACAGGCAGACATGGTGCTGGAGAAGTAGCAGATATTTCTCCATTTGGATAGGCAGACAGCAGTAAGAGAGACTGACACAAGGCTGGTTTGAGCTTCTGAAACATTAAAGGCTACCTACAGTAACAAGTTTCCTCTGAAAAGGCCATACTTCCCAGTACTACTGCTTTCTATGAGTCTATGGAGGCCATTTTAATTCAAACCACCACACTACTCATTTTTAGTATGATTTTTGTCTTTTTGTTATAGAGCTTTCAGGTGCACTGTTAAGCTGCTAGTGTGAGAGCTCTCCAGTTTAGTTTCGTAAGCTCTTATTGCTATTAACTTTCTTCTTATAACAGCTTTCATTATGTCGCATAAGTTTGGGTATGTTGTGTATTCAATTTTAGAAAGTCTTTCATTTCTTTCTTAATTTTTGTCTTGATCTATTTTTTATTTAGTAAAGAGTTGTTCAGTATCAATGGGTTTGTAAGATTTCTCTTGTTGATAATATCCAACTTTAATCCATGTGGTCAGGATGCAGGGTGTTATTTGCATTTTATTTTATCTGTTTAGATTCGCTTTGAGTTATTATGTGGCCAATTTTGGAGAAAGTTCCAAGAAGTGCTGCGAAGAAGGTATATTCTTTTGTCTTCCAGTGAAATGTTCTGTATCCGTTAGGTCTTTTTCATTTATAACTTCAGTCAGCTCCAGTATTTTCCTGTTTAGTGTTTGTCAGGCTAGCCTGCCTTTTGGCAAGACTGGAGTATTGTAGGTCTCCCACTATCATTGCCTGAGGGTCAACATGTGATTTAAGCTGTAGAAGTGTTTCCTTACAAACTTATGTGCCCTTATGTTTGGGGCATAAGTGTAAAGAATTGCAATAACTTCTTGGTGAATTTTTACTTTGAAGAGTATGCAGTGTTGTTTGCTATCTCTTCTGATGAGTTTTGGGTTGAAGTCTATTTTGTCAGATAGGCATTTTGTTAAAACGGCTAAACCATCTTCCTTCTTAGGTCCATTTGCTCAGAATATCTTTGTTTTTTACCCTTTACCTTAAGGTCATATCTATCCTTGATGTTAAGGATGGATGCTGTTTTCTTATCCATTCTTTTAGTCTTTATCTTTTTGTTGGAATTGAGTCCACTGATAGTGAGGAGCATCAATGACAAATGATTGTTAATTCCTGTATATTGCTGTTTGTGGTGGTGATGGTCTGAGTGTGTGTGTGTTTCCCTTCTTTTGGTTTTGCTGATGTAAGATGTTTATTTTCTGTATTTTCATGCATGTAGTTAACCTTCTCAGGTTGTAGTTTTTTTTCTAGCACCTTCATTAGGGCTGTATTTGTAGATAAGCATTGTTTAAATTTGACTTGCCATGGAATATTTTTCTCCATTTATTGTAATTGAAAGTTTCGCTGGAAATAGTAATCTGGACTAGCGTTTGTTATCTCAGCATCTGCAGCACCTCTCCCTCTCTCTGTGTGTGTGGGTGTGTGTTCCTCTTTTTTTTACTTTGCTGGTTTATGATTATTTATTCCCTTTGTTTTCTTGATATATTTTAGATTGGAATTTACGTTTTAGCTCTTTTTGTAGGGCTGGATTTGTAAGTAGACATTTATTACATTTTTTTTTTAAATCATGGAATGTCTTATTTTCTCAGGCTATGGTGACTAAAACTTTGCAGGGTATAGTAGTCTAATCTGGCATGTTTGGTGTCTTAGAGTCTGAAGTACATCTGTCTAGTCCTTTCTTGTTCTTGTGGTCTCCATGAAGAAGTCAGGTAAAATTCTAATAGGTCTTCTTTTATATGTTACTTGGTCTTTTTCCTTTGCAACTTTTAATATTTTTCTATGTTCCATATATTTAGTGTTTTATTATATAAACGCTTGTTATTCTATACATTTTTTGTGCCTTGATAGGTTAGAAAAATATTCTCCTTTGATATTGTTGAAAATATGTTTTATTCCTTTGACCTCTTCTTCTTCTTCTTCTTCTTCTTCTTCTTCTTCTTCTTCTTCTTCTTCTTCTTCTTTCTTCTTCTTCTTCTGTTCTTATTATCCTTATGTTTGGTCTTTTCATGGTGTCCCTGATTTCCTGAATGTTTTGTGACAGAATTTTTTTAGATTTAATATTTATGTATTTATGCATTTATTTATTTCTAAGGTATCCATTTCCTCTATAAAGTTTTCAATGCCTAAAATTCTCTCTTCCATCTCTTATATTTTGTTGGTAAATCTTGCCTCTGAGGTTCCTGTTCAAGTTCCTTGATTTTTCATTTCCAGATTTCCCTCAGTTTGACTTTTCTTTGTTTGTTTTATTTTACTTTCAAGTCTTGAATGGTTTTAGTTCCTTCTACTGTTTTTGCTTGTTTTGGTATGTGTATATGTTTTCATAGATTTCTTTATGAGATTTATTCATTTCCTTTTTATGGAGTTCTATCCCATGCACAAAGGCTGTTTTAGGGTCTTTTATTTTAGCTTCAGCTATGTTGAAATATTCGGGGATTGCTGTGGTGGCGTTTCTTGGCTCTAGTGGAGGCATGTTGTCTTGACTGTTACTGATTTATGTTTTATGCTGATGTCTAGACATCCTAGACTGATGAAAGGATTTTCTGGCAAGAATAAGGAGTATCTTGGCAACCAGGAGCCAAGGAATACCACAAAAATCACACCAGGCAACAAACTTTATGCAAGAGATTTATGGGGCAGAAAGGCATACAAAATGTCTGCCTCTGAGTGAGAATAGAGACAAGGACAGGCCAGGCTGGGATGGGGTTCTTAATACAGGGTATGGAATATGTGCAAGCAAATGTGTTACGCTGGCTGATAGTGATGGCACCAGCCACTGGTCCTGAGTCATTGAAGGTGAGGTGGGGTGGGAGATGGAGGAGCTCGGAAGAACATGGTTCTGGAAAGATCGTTGTATGACCAACAATTGGGAAAATTATAATTCTAGGTGCTGATATCTGCTCTTTGTTGGAGGAAATGTGTTTTGTTCCTTGATTTCTGTGCCCTCTCTGGTTCTTAGGAGAGTATAGAGGCTGGGTAGGAAAATCTGGTGTTTCGATAAATGTGGTTACTATGGTTTCAGTTTAAAATGTGTTTCTGGGTATTGGGATCTGAAACTTAAAAATAGGGCTTTGCTGGGAACAGAAGTGTTCCGTCAGGATCTGCTTAGTTACTCCACTGGGAACTGGAGCAGAGCGTGTGGAAAGCGTTTGGTACAGAGCTGAGGATGAAACTGGGGGATTGAACTTGGGGGACTAAAGGGAGAGGTGAAGATCTGCAACTGGCTTGCTTGCTTCTCTGGTCAGAGGGTCTCGGGTTCCCAGGGAGGGCCTCCTAGAGTTGGAGGAGAACAAAGCAATGCTTGCTTGCTTCTCTGGTCAGAGGGTCTCGGGTTCCCAGGGAGGGCCTCCTAGAGTTGGAGGAGAGCAAAGCAATGCTTGCTTGCTTCTCTGGTCAGAGGGTCTCGGGTTCCCAGGGAGGGCCTCCTAGAGTTGGAGGAGAGCAAAGCAATGCGGAGGGAGAAGGAAGTTTGGTGGGAAGATATGTGTTCCACTGGAGATGGGTGGATGAGGGTAGGAGAGGCTGAAGCATGTATTCTGCTGCAGAGCTGGAGATGAGGCTGGGAGATTAAGGTGGAGGAGCAGAGGGAAGAGTGAAGATCTACAATTAACCTACCTGTTTCCCTGCCCAGTGGCCATTGGGTTTTCAGGGAGTGCCTGCTGGGCTTTTGGGCTGGGAGAATGCAATAAGTAGCGAGAGGGAGGTTAAGAGGGCAATAGCTATGTGGTCTACTGGAGAAAGGGGCTGTGGTGAAGGGATAATGCCGCAGGGTTCTGGGAATAAAATAGAAGATTGGATTTAAAGGCGCAGAAGAGGTGAAGGTCTGCGGTTAGCTTACCTGTCTCCTTGGCTGGAGTGGTGTATGTGTTAGCAGGGAGTACCTATTGGAGTTGGATGATGAGGGAGGTAAGAAGGGTGTGGTACACTGAAGATGTGGGGGTGGGGGACTTCAAGAGTTCCTGAGTTATCTGCTGCAGAGTTACGTTTGAGACTGGGCGGGGGGGTTAAGGGTAAGATCTGTGTGGTACACTAGAGATTGAGGGGAGGAGTGTAGAGGCCTCAGGAGCACCCCAGTGATATGTTACAGAGTTAGGGATGAGACTGGGGAATTGGGTTTGGAAGAATGAAGGAAAAGGTGACTATCTACCTGTTTCTCTGACTGGAGTGGCCTGTGGGGTTTCAGAGAATGCCTGCTGGGGTTGGGAGCTGTGATAAAGCAATAGTGAGGATAAGGATGTTAGAAGGGGAAGATCTGTAGGATCCTTGGGAGACTGGAGCAGCAGGGGCATAGGAGACGGCAGCAGGTGTTCTGTTGCAGAGCTGGGGATGAGACTAGGGGATTTGACTTGGAGGAGCAGGAGCAGATGGAGAAGTGAGTCTGCAATGAGCCTAACTGCTTCCCTGGCCAGAGTGGTCTGCTGGTTCCCAGGGAGGGCCGGATGGAGTTCGGAGCTGGGATAAGGCAATGAGTTGGGTGTGGAAGGTTAGAAGATGAAGATTTGAGGGATCCACTAGAGATGAAGTGGGGTGAGGGATGTTAGGAGGAGATCTGTGGGAACCACTAGAGATGAAGTGGGGTGAGGCTGCCACCAGTGCTCTGCTAGAGAGCAGGTGACGAGAATGGGGAATTGGACCTGGAGGAATGAGTGGAAGGCAGTGGTCTGGTGTCACCCTACCTGCTTCCCTGACCAGACTGCTTTTTAATATCTGCTGTAGATGTTATAACAAAAAACTTCTGACAACAAAAACTTCATCCAGGTCTGTTCTGACTGAAAATCTCTGAAGCTTTCTCAGAAAAAAGCTTTATAACACCATAGCTGTCCGTCCGGCTTCTAAATCCCAAAGAACAATTTTAAGGATGACTAACATCCTTCTAAGAAATAAATAGTCAAATTGTCTAGGTCACAAAGATAATGGTACAATGCACAGGTACACTAAGAGCCTGGCTGCAGATCATGAACCTTTTTATTAAACAAAACAAAAATTTTGTTCTATCTTTTTACATAAATCATTATTGTTCTGCTTAATGGGGCTGCTATAAACTCAATAACCTGAAGGATTTGCAAACATTTTAATGAAAAATATACTGGCATTTTAGAGGAAAGTAATTTGGCCCAGAGAGAGATAGTTTGGATACAGGAGAGATTTATCCTAGGTAATCAACCGTGAGCTGTTACCTGGGTGATATAACACATTAGCAAAGATGAATTTATGTGATAAGTTGCTGCAGGTAAAATGTAGAAGCTGAAGATAAGTAGCAGGGCTCAGGAGATATATACATTGCACAGGATGCTGAGAGGAGAAGAGGGGAGATGAGCTGTGCTGCGGAGTAAAGGCCACCCTGAGAGTAACAGTTTGCTAGGGGAGATTTTCCTGAGTTTGTTGTTTGAAAGCTGCTAACAGCACTAACTTGTACAAGTGCATGCATGAGTAATGTGCAAAATTACTCCTCTTGAATGCTTGAAAACCAGGTGTTCACATATTCTGATATCTATAATAAAGCCTCATATACTTGCTGATCAGAGTTCTTTTCCTTCGAGACAAGAGAGTGTTTAATTGATTTGTGATTGTGTGTATGTTTTTGTGTGTGTGTTATTTTGTTGCTTGCTTATTTGCTTATTGTTTTTAGACACAAGAAAGCTTCAGAATTCTTCTGCAAGCTTTCTTGGCCTCCTAAAATCAGGCAAGAGATTAGTTCCCATTCCAGAGTTGAGCTACTGGACAACTTTGTTCATTTTACCAAAATAATTGCAAAGAGACTGATTCACAGACTAAGATCATCTGAAGGCCAACACTGGAAACTTGAAAAAAAATAAAAAACTAACAGATTATAAATTATTAGTGTGGATACTGTGATCTGTAAAAAAATCAAATTATCAGTGAATGGAGAAAGTCCTAGAAGCAGCAGGATAGTATGAAGGTGATGTAGTGAGGAAAAGAACCCAGAGGGAGTGAGAGCCAATGGTTTGGGTTCACTTTTTGAATTCCCATGAAGCTCATGTCCTTCCAGCAAGCACTTGTACTAGAACCAATGTCCTTGCTTAATATAGCTGCTATGGGAATAATAAAGGTGATTCAACTACATACTATCTTTCTTTAAAACCACCTCTTTATTCATGAAACTCTCACTTCCATGCCTCACTCGGGCTTCTCCCTTACTTTCAAGATAGAAGCTCACTCCTGGGAAGTTTAATGAGTTGAGAACACCATATCCTTTTATGTGAATCTCCTTATAAAATTCATTCATTCAAGTATGTGAGTTCAACAAATTGAGCAAAGATTCAGTGGTATCTGTAGGATAGCCACACAACATATTTCATGACCTTTGGTTTTCTTCATTTATTTGTTTATTTGTATTTGTTTATATGCACTCACATGCTTGTGTGTATGGTCACATATAAGTGTGCCAAATAGAGGTTAAAGGATAACTTGTAGGAGTTGGTTTTCTCTTTCCACTCTGTGGGTGCCAAGGTTGAAACTCAGGTCATCAGGTTTAGCTACAAGCACCTTTACCCACTGAGCCTTCTCACCAGTCTACCTATGGCCTTTAAAGTACCATAATCTTTTCTGTACCCCTTACCCCTTCCTCTCACATATATGTTTATATCTGTGTATTTTGATTGTTAGAACTGCAGTTACACTGCTGTGGGTACAATAGTGTGACCAAATTCACATAAAGGCAAAAGTAAAGGTTAAAATTAGAGCTTCAGGGCCTGAGATCACACCAAAGTGTTTGAATCATGACCTTTTCAATTTTATATTTTGTTCAGGGATTCAATTCACTAATTGTTCTCCTACACATGATATGTATATTTAGCAAACACTGAGTAGGTCAAACATTCATTACACCCTTAAAAAGCTCTTCTGTTTTAAAGCTCTTGATGTTGAAGACTTGCTCCTCACTGGACTGACTGCTCATTAATGTACTTACACAGCTGCCTAAGGAGACCCTTTTTTATCACTTCACTTCCTGTATCCAGTATCTCTTGTTCTTTCTCTTGGTTCCTTTTTTCATTTATTTAACAAATTCTTACTTAGAAAATATTCACCATTCTGAGAGCTTACACATAGGAATGTATCCAACTGATGACTTGTAGGATAAAAATTTCTGGATTGGAAATAACTATGACAGAATTTTTAATTTACTACATCATTATTTTTATTCGTCTGTATAATTGGGGTGGAATTAGGTGAATTTGTTTTTTTCCTTTGAAGTATGTAGGATTATGACTTTGTGGTGTTATTATGAAAGCTAATGGCAACATGCAGATATGGGTTTTCTCGTAAATATTTTATCATTTTAGTCTTCTTTGTTTTGCCAATATACACACAATTGTCATTACCAATCACCATCCAAGTTTGTTTAAAATAAATGTCATAATACCACTGATCACATTCTCTGATATTTGGAATTTTTATTTCTTTTTGGATTAGATCATTTTAAAGGGGAATAAAAACAGGCCCCTGTTTAAACTAGAAGATCTAGTAAGGAATCCAATATCTGTTCATTAGTACAGCACACCCTATTGTGAGCCAACAGAGAACCATTGTGAAGCTACAAATCTGCCTGACCTCTCAAGAGAGAAAGACTTTTCTCAGAAATGTTATGTGTCTACCAAGAACCCTTAGTGGGTTTCAGAGAATCAGTTCTGGTTTTTCACTTAAGCAGAAAAGGCCATAGATGCTCTGCCTAGAAGAATGTTGTATCCTTGTGACCTGGCAGCAGAGAAGAGGATCAGCAAGGACCCACAGGTACCTTTGGTCATACAGAAGCATACAGAGATTTTTAAGAAGTACTTCTGATTGCGGCTCCCTTATGTTGCCAGCTGGGTGAAGCTGAGTCCAGGGTTTCCATAGAGCTCCATCTTGGTGAGCTGGTTCCTGTCTCCTCACTAACCTTCTGATGTCTATATTCCTCCACACATTTCATAAGCAGCTCCACCTCAAATTTTTTCCAGAAATTTCCTTGAAAGGTGCTTAATCTGATTATTTTCCTGTTTACTGGAAGGTCATTTGAAAATTTTTTACTACCCATTTATATAATCACTTCATTTATAAATTCTTTGTCATAGCAAATATTTCTATTTGTATTGCCTTGTATATTGTTTTATTTCAAACAAGAGTTAAAGATTGCTTTCAACTTCTCTGTAGACAGGTAGATAAAGATATATGCATGTACATAATTTAATATCCTAATCACAATACAAATCTTAGAGATTCGTTAATTTGGTATATTTTTAATACTTTCTATAACAAATCACAAATATAGCAACTTTCTATGAACATAGTCACTTTAAACAGTACAGTATATATTGTGCTGTAAAATATTTGACTGTAAGGTTTTTTGGTTGGTTGGTTGGTTTGGTTTGGTTTTGGGGGTTTGGTTTTTTGCATACAAGCTCAAATTGCATTGTGGTTTGAATGGAAAGTATAAATAGGCTTATGAGTTTGAACACTTGGATCCTATTTTGGAAAACTGTAGACCTTTAGGAAGTGGAGCCTCATTGGAAGGAATTGGTCACTGGGCAGGGCTTGGGTGTTTGCTGACTGGCCCTCTTTCTATCTGCTGCTGCCTCCTGGCTGCTGACAAACTATGAGCCACTGTTCCATGCTCCGGCCACAGGTCTTCCCTCCCCCTCTAGACTGCTTCTTTTTAAAACTGTCAGTTAAAATGCAGTCTTCCTTAAGTCTTTGTATCATACATTTGATTGCAGAAACAAGAAAATAAATACAAACTGGTCATTTTAGGGTTCTGGAGGTGAGAAGTCTGAAGCAAGTCTGACAATGCTAAAGTCCAGCTCTTGGCAAGGCAGTATATGTTTGGAAGGCTATTGGGGACATTCCTTTTCTTTGCTTTGGCAGTTTCCACAGGTTACATGTATTCATACTCACAGCCTTTTACCACTCAGCAATGGCTGAGTGGCCTCCGTGCTGTACAATCCTTCCATACCTTGGTGCCCTTTAGAATACATGAGGATTCCCAGACAATCTTTCTACCTTAAGGTCAGCATATTAATAACCTTAATTCTATCTCCAATCTGTTTCTTATTTTACTTTCTGTTACTTTAGATATTTATTTTATTAGAACACAAGTACAACAATGAATGTCCCAAACTACCAGATCTCTAGGACTCTTAATATGATTACTTTTTGAGAGGTAGAATGAGGAAAATAAACTAAGTAACATAATTTTAAGAATGTTCTCTTTCAACACATTATTTTTCTATTGGTGAAACAAAATAATGATATAAAACAATATAAGTAATCTCTTTTAATGTCTCTTTTTAATAGAATTCTTGGAGAAAATTAGGGAATGTGATTGTCAAAACTTCTATCCAACCAGCCATAAATAAATATGGCAAAATTGAATTTCCCTGTTGATTAAAATCAGAAATTTTGACCAAAACCATTACCTTTGGAGCTTTAGTATCATGAGTCACCTAGGGTTTGTAAGTCTTCATCAGTCTGTAACTTTTGTATTGTGTTTTCATCTTGCTGTTAGACCTTAGATGAATGCTTGCTAACACCAATTGCACACATTTCTTAAGGGGCAGATGGTTGCCCCACTCCATACCTTCCCTTCAGTGGCTCAACCCTTATGAATCATGCTTTCAAAGTCCTTCCAGGAAGGCAAGGAAATCTACTCGTTACATCTCTATCAGAGAACTTCACTCATCTAAAGGAAATCTACCATTGCATCTGGCTGCACAGCAGGCAGGCTTGGCAAACAGGTCCCAGGCTTTCCTCCTTTGTAAATGACTCATGAACACTGGGCTTATTGGGGAGTGATATCTTTGCAAAACAAGGTACACAGGCATGTAAACAAGCATTTTTAGGCCAAGATTAAATGAAGATTGAAATAATACTTCAGAGAACTTATTTTTTAAAGGGAAAGAAAGATAGAAGGGAAAGAAGGAGGGAAGGAAGGAAGGAAGGGAAGAAGGAAGGAAAGAAGGAAGGAAGGAAAGAAGGAAGGAAGGAAAGAAGGAAGGAAGGAAGGAAGAAAGAAAGGAAGGAAGGAAGAAAGGAAGGAAGGAAGAAAGGAAGGAAGGAAGGAAAAAGAATGAGGAAGGAGCCTACAAACATCTATACATGCTCCAGAAGATGGTCCTACACTCTCACACATACTTACAACACTAAATGGACTCAATAGGTTTTTAAAAAAATAAAAAAAAAGCACATGACCGTGAAAGGAAAAATAGTGGTGATGATAGGCAGATGTAGCAGTAATTGAAATAGAGGGAAAGGTAAGTAGATTTGATCAAAGTATGTCATGGGCATGTATAAAACTCAATTAAAAATAAAATGGGGTCAAGAGCTGGAGAACAGAAAAACTACAAAAGAAGGGGCTGGTAAGATAGCTGAGCCGGTAAAGGCTGTCAGGCCAAGCCTGACTACAACCTCAATTTGATTCTGTAACTCATGTGGTAGGAGAGAACTGACCCACTAACCTACATAAGACCACTGTCATGCCCTCCCTTTCTGCAAGAAATGTTTAAGCAAGTGAAAAACAAAGCAAAAAAGCAGACGTAAGCCTGCAAATGAACCACTGTCTGAAAGCAAGCTATTCAGGAACAGCTGAGCGACAGCTTTCCCTTTCATGGTTCCAAGCTATAATAACCTTCAAAGCCTAATTAGGAACTATCCCAAAGCTGGAGTCAGTGACTCCGTCAGCACACAGGGAAAGTCATAAAAAAATAATTCATTTAGAAGCAATTCAAAATCCAGCATTCGTGAAAATCACAGTGGATATTAACCTATCCTACTATGTACGACACAAAATCATGAGCTTCTAAAATCAGAAATCAAGTTTTCCACTGGTTTGAGAACTTTTGCCCACTTTTTCAAAGCACTTGTCCTTGAAGATACTGACTTTTGACAACTGCAAGCAAGAAAAGTCACAAACACCAAAAAAAAGCAGTTGTTGAGACACAAATGTGTGCTGCACACGCTATCATGCTAGAGTTGTGGAACAGAGACAAAGTAATCACCATCAGAACCTTGAAAATGTGAACATGAACTGAAGTCATGGCTTAGCATACCAGGGACTTCTGGTTGTCAGGAATGATGGGAAACATTGGTAAGCTGCTGTTTGCACAACGTAGACCTGAAAAGTAACTGAGTCTATCAGAGCCTAGATTACCTTGGTTCAAATTAAGGCTTTAGTACTTACTGGTTGTGTAACTCAAATAAGCTACTAATTTCTCTTTGAGTTTGACATTGAAATAGGATTAATGTATAAAGAGTCCTAACAGTGGCTGCTTCAAGTGGTGCTCTAGATGTATTTGCTTCAATAGCCTTTCAAGGCACAAATGTCAACATGCCACTAAATGTATGTTTTTAGGCATGCTCCATCATCTTGTTTCAAGATCTTAAGAGATTTTGCTAATGTTTCTAAAAGAATTTTGTCTTGAAATGAAAGGCTTTTTCAAAAGACTGGCATTTTCAAGAGAGATTTCTTCTACAATTTTTCTCTAATCCTAAAAGCATGATTATCTTTAATTCCTTTCTTTTGAAACTTGAAATGTCATGGTTTTCTTTGCCACTCTTGTCTAATAGTATCCCTCTCCCTCATCTTTGTTGGCCTCTGCCATTCCTCTGGAGCTCTTGCAAACACCTTGATCCTAGTCTTCATGGTAAACACATGCCTCCAGTTTCTCTGTTGTTCAAATATACAAAATAATTTTTACAAAACTGTGTTTTTTTTTTGTTTGTTTGTTTGTTTGGTTGGATTTTTTGGCAATGGTGGAGAACAGACCTGGGCCTTGATCCTGTTAGATAAGCTAAGCTACACTAACTGAAGGTGAATGCTTTCAAGTTTCAATTTATTCTCTGTACTTCTTAGCCCCAAATCCCCTCAGATACATCTTTGAATCCTAATATTTAAAGCCCTATCCAATTTGGCCATAACTTAATCTTCCAAATTTAGCCTTTTGTCCTCTCCTCTCACAAGTTAAATACTCTATAACAGTAGTCTAGCATGAACACTTTTGTTCCTGCTGATTTTTGACCATCTTCATTGTCAAAGACTAGATTCAGAACCACCCAGGAGACACACCTTTATGTGCCTTTGGGGATTTCCCAAGATGACTGACTGAACAGAGAAGATCCACATTTAAATATGCACCATCAACCAATGAGGGGCTCAATGTGAGCAAGATTCTGCTCCACAGATAAGAGTGGCTCCTGCTGCTAGGGCTCAGTCTCCGCAGTAACAGCCCAGAACCCCTCCTTAATCCATGGCACAAAATCTGTCCTCTTTAAGTTGCTTCTTGTCTCAGTGCAGTGAAAAGTAACTACATTCAAAATTGTTCATGAAAAGAGATGTTGCTGTGATGAACATGATTCATTGGTTTAAGAGTTTAGAGCTGTGGGCTCGAAAATCCCTAGCTTTTCTAGAGAGGGAAGCAGAGACCATGAGCCATTCCATGGTAGTTCAGAAGACTGCAATAACAACCGAAATGCAGGTAGTTTCTGGGTTAGAAGACAACAGATTCTGATAGAGGCTCAATGGTATTTCATTTAGGTCCTTTAAATGAACAGAAGATGTGTGTGTGTGTGCATGAATTAAGATATATATATATATATATATATACACACACATATATATATGCATGTATATATATACATATATATATGTATGTATATATTACATACATATATATGTATGTAATATATATGTATATATATTACAGAATTTATCAAGGAAGATCTTAAATAGTAATGAGAGTCAAATGACATCTTGAATGGCAAGAACATAGAATTCAGTTCTTGAGCCTGGATACCTCAACAGTTGGAGTAGTCCAAGAACACCACTCTCACTAGGGCACAGATGGTGACCAGTAGTTACTCAATCTATAAAGCAGGGTGCCCCCATAGTCCCAGTTTGGTGCTGGAAGCCTGTAAAGTTTCCTGAAAACCAGTGTTCCCTAGCTGAGGACAAAAGCTTAGAAATGCTAATTCTGCTGTTAGTGAAGGAACCAAAGAGCAGGCACAGGAACAGAGCAGATCACTTTGGCCAGCAAGAGGGAAGATCAAGTGAGCAAGCAGCAGACAAACAGACTTCCTCCTGAAATGACCTTAATTGTTTGGTACCTGAGGGTGATTCACCTTCCCAAACCAAGTGAGTTCTTCAGTTGGGGTTCCCTACTGAGGTGCTTCTTCATTGTGACAAGTTGATATTAAAACTACCCATTACAAAGAAACTGTTTTACCTGTGGACTACAAAGTGAAGCAGGCTAAATTCACAAGTAATGGTCTAAGCTGTTTGGCAGAAGAAATTTCAAGACAAGGCAGTGGCATGGTTGTGGATTTATAGTGTGAGAGAGTGGAAGCAGAGAGAGTATGTAGAAACCATGTCAAAGAGAACAATGTGAACCTGGATAAAACATGGACAGAGAAGCGCAATTTGGCCATGAAGAGAGCTTAAGCCTCGATAGAATTGAGGACAAGTTCAGAAGTTACCTATAGGTAGCTAGCCATCCACCAAAGTATTACAAAAATACACTTTATCTCTTTGTAGATTAAAGGAGCCCCCAACATGGAGCATTTAGGGAGCTTTCTAACAATTGAGCAAGCACATTTTGGCTTCAACAAAAATACACCTACAAATTTAGGAATTACATGCAGCAAAAGGAATGCTAGAACAACATATATTTAATACCTTAATTGTGCAGATTATTATATGTTAATCAGTTCAAATGACACCATAAAAGTGTACACACACACACACACACACACACACACACACACACACGAGACTCCCTTTGGGGAAGAAGAGGGTCTTAGGAATTGCAATTCAGAAGACAGATTCAGGAATTTGGGGAACAATCAATCAGTGTTGCAAGACAGAAAAAGTAGGGGCTTACATGCGACACTGAAGGCTGAGAAAGAACAGGAGACATGGACCATATATGAATGGAATGGCAAAGCCCATAAGTCAAGTCTGATGACATCGGAGCCTCTGGGAACAGTGCAATGGGAAGTTCCCGTGCCTGTGGTTACTTTACAGGTGAACACATTCTAGGCAGCAGATGGCACTGTGCTGTTTGATAGCTTCCATAGTTTCCATTTTGAAAAGCTTTCGTTTATTTGTTTTGTTTTTTGAGACAGAGTTTCTCTTTGTAGCCTTGGCTGTCCTGAACTCATGCTGTAGACCAGGTTGGCCTTGAACTCAGAGATCTGCTTGCCTCTGTCTCCCAAATGGGATTAAAGGCATGAGCCACCACTATCCATCAAGTTTTGATGGATATTACATTTTTCTTCTCAATTTCAGTCAATCCTTTAGTAACACTGTTAAATATTTTAAATTACACATTAAAAATTATCAAAATTCTCCAAATAACCTTATTTTGCTACATTTCCACTTTTACTAATAACTGTTTTTATAATGCAATAGTTTGTGAATATAGATTTCTTGTATTTTGAGCATCAACATCTACTATCCTTTACATTGGAAGCCACACTATCATTTCTAATTCCATGTATTTGTATGTTGCTGGTCCATTCTTGGCATCAGTATAGAGACCATCACTAAGAATGAGCCAATGGGTACCTTGCAAATGCAGAGTTACTGATGTCCGTGATTAACTCAAGTGGGTACAATATGCATTTGATGTGATTTTTGCAACAAGTATTTATTGGAATGACAGTGATGGGGTTTAAAGACTTGTATTTATCACTGCAATAAGGCAAAAAGTTTTCAACTATACAGCCAACTGAGAGATGGGGTTAGTAACAGAATAAGCCTTGAGATTATGTAGTACTACTTACCAATGCTCATCTCTAATTTTAGAATTTTGGGTAATGTGAATCACTATGCTTCTTTTGCCCAAGTCAGTATAAGTCAGGTTTTCTTGGATATAATGAGAAGAGACCTGACTTCATGTTGAGTTGTGTGTGTGTGTGTATAACTATACTCTCCATACTTTACTCCATTTCCATCTGAGCTTATGAATAAGATTTTTTTAATTTACTCCCAGTTTAATGACTCCTCAAGAAACATTATTTATAAAAATAAAAATAAAAACTGAAAGGACCTTCTTTGATACCAAGAAAGGAAGGTTACAAGTAAAGTTGCAGAACCTTTTAATCCTGAAAATGTTCACAATTTCCCTATATCAAACTATACATCTTGATTCTAAAGAGGAGGGATTGGTCTCTGGTAATTTTAGGCCATTTAAAATTCTCTCTGGAAAACTGCATTCTAACAAACAGCTGAATTAGTTACTTGCTTCATAGAACTGGGTGTCAACACACAGGACTTCACAGTGTTACCAGGATCTCCTTCTGGTCTCCCCAGTCTTTGGGATTTCTGTTGGAAGAATTCACATAAGACTCACAAAAAGCAGTGAAGACAAGCAGTTTATTACAAGGCAAAAAGGCCACTCTAAAGGGTGAGGAATGCAACGGCCAAAGCAACTACTAATCAGACTTGTACAGTTTGTGCTCCTTGTTTAACAGGCTGATTACAAAAAGGACTATACTCAGCGATTTTTAAGCCTGCTGATGGTAGTTAACAGCTCTGCCACTCATCTATATAGAATTCAGATATAAAATCTCTTTCTCTTACTTTTTTTTTGCCTGACTCACAATACTTTTACTTTTTAAATTTATTACAATTTATTCACTTAGTATCCCAGGTATAGCCTCCTCCTTTGTCCCTTCCCAATCCTGCCTTCCCTCCCTCTTCTCCCATGCCCCTCCCCTAGTCCACTGATAGGGGAGGTCCTCCTCCCCTTCCATCTGACCCTAGCCTATCAGGTCTCAACAGGACTGTCTACATTGTCTTCCTCTGTGGCCTGGTAAGGCTGCCCCCCCTCGGGGGAGGTGATCAAAGAGCCAGGCACTGAGTTGATGATGTCAGACAGTCCCTGTTCCCCTTACTAGAGTGCACACTTGGACACTGAGCTGCCATGGCTATATCTGTGCAGGGGTTCTAGGTTATCTCCATGAATGGTCCTTGGTTGGAATATCAGTCTCAGAAAAGACCGCTGGGCCCAGACATTTTGGTTCTGTTGCTCTCCTTGTGGAACTCCTGTTCCCTCCAGGTCTTTCTATCTCCCCCTTCTTTCATGAGATTCCCTGCACTCTGCCCAAAGTTTGGCTCTGAGTTTCAGTATTAGACATATAATATAGGATAATCATATTAAAAACTGTACACTTAAAGAAGCTAATCAAGAAGGAGGACCCTGGGTAAGATGCTCAACCCTCATTCAGAAAGGCAAATGGGATAGACATCCGAAGAGGGAGAAAACAGGGAACAGGACAGGAGCCTACCACAGAGGGCCTCTGAAAGATTCTACCCAGCAGGATATTAAAGTAGATGCTGAGACTCATAGCCAATCTTTCTTACTCTTTTGTTTCTCAAGACTGCCTTCCTTCCTTTCCTTCTTTCTTTCTTATTCTCACTCTCATTGCTGGGGAAAAATGCAAGAACTTAAACATACTAAAATTAAAATTCAGTCAAAATTAAATGGAAAGCCAATGTCCTGGTTTGTGCTGTTTAGAAGGCTGAGGTAAGAAAAAGATGACCAGGTGTTCCAGGCCAGCCTGGAACTACATAGTGAGAACTGTCTCAAAATAAACCTAGCCAAAACAGCAACAACAAAGTTTTTTGTTGTTGTTCTTCAGTTTTTTGTTTGTTTGTTTTTTGACAGGGTTTTTCTGTGTAACCTTGGCTGTTCTGTCCTGACTCGCTTTGTAAACCAGGCTGGTGTGAAATTTACAGAGATCTACCTACCTCTGCCTCCCTGAGTGCTGGAATTACAGGCGTGTGCTACTGCACCCAGCTAACTGAAATTAACCATTCAAATACTGGCTAATTTGTGTGTGTACATATATCTCTATGCATGTTTATGAGGCTATGTGCACAGGTGTATACATGCATGTGGAGAACAAATATTGACCTCAAGTGTTTTGCTCATTCTGTACCTTCTTTAATGAGACTGGGTCTCAAGAGAACCTAGAGGTCAGACTCAGCTAGAGTGTGCGGCAAAGATGCTCCTGTATCTGCATTTCAAGTGCAAGGATTACTGATACATACAGTTATACCTACTTGCTTTTCTTCGTCTTTTTTTTTTTTAATGTGGGTGATGGGGAGATCTAAACTCAGGTCCTTATATTTATGTGGCAAGCACTTACAGAGAGCATCATCTCCCTAGACCAAATACTTGTTTAAATTTAATTCAATCAAGTATTTGTTCCAGATAAGCAAAACATACATTAATATACATATTTTCCATCATATAATCCTTTATCTTTACTTCCCTCCTCTTCAATTAAGTTCTTAAGAACTTTATTAAAATATGAACTCTAAAATAATGTGAAAATAAATAGAAAGCCACATTAAATACAAATTGAAAGAAGCTTGGAGAGTAAGTCTGAACCACAAATATTTACGGAGAAAAAAGTTGATATGCAAATAGAATGAATTGTCAGAAAGTGAGGGGTACCTAGTGAGACAAATCTATTAAAACTTATCCTGTGTGACTGTCCCCTCAATTGCCCCACTGTATCACAGCTCTCCTGTCTCTTTAGACTTGGTCATTTAACTCTCTTTGTCCATATGGTTAGCAAACATGAAAAGCCAAGCTTGGCAAACTTGAAACATGCTTTGATCTAGAATGTGTTCTCTATCATGGCAGAAAGCACAATTTTGGACTGGTAGATGACAAGAGACAACTCATAGAACTCATAAGGTTTTCGTAAACCTTAACTTGCTTTTGTTTTGAGAGTAGGTCTTGCTATGTGGCTCAGGCTGGCCTTGAACTAGTAATTCTCCAGCCTTAGCCTGCCACGTGCCACCTGAATTTTTTGGAGCTTTGTCATATAATAATGGAAAATGAGTAACTTTCTGTGGAGTGCAAATACATAAATAAATCTATACTTATCATGAAAACAAAGTTTAAAAGCAAACACTTAAAAGTGCTGTGTGCTTGCAGCTCTTCGCAGACCCATAACAATTCTTTATGTAGACTCAATATTTTACTGCTGCCCAAACATCCTACATAATGACTGCACCACTTTAAACAATGAGCTAAGTACATGATAAATATTTTTATTTTTAAACACTGAATTACACGTTTCCTATAAAAGATGAGACTCAATCCTCAGGTTTTAAAAAATAACTGTATTTGTCAATATGTTTGTATTTTTAACAGAAGCTAATATTCTCTAAATCCATAGCTTCACCTATCCTGTAGCTTTTACAGATTCATAATCTCTTGAATACATTTCCAATATCCTTTAAAAATAAAACTTCATAAAAGATATTTTTATTTAACACATGGAAACTTATCAAGTTGTAGCACAACTGTTCAGCCTTCCAGGTACCACTGGATACTTTTCAGAGAAATGTTGGAGGATTAGTTCTCTGTATTTACTTTTATTAAAAACAGGTTTTTGGTGGTGAGAACAAACAATCTCTCGTTTGTCGCCTGAAAGCCTAAAATAGGATCATTGGTTTCTAGGCTTGCTACTTGCTGCTTAGCAACCTGCCCCACATGCCTGCCCTCCTTTCTGTTGTAAAGCACGGTGGACATGGGAGCAGGCTGCCGATAGATGAACACCCGGCGAAGGCACTCACAAAGGGCTGCATAAGAATAATTTGGAGCACAGGCAAAAAATTTCTTGTCTCTTTTTGATGCTTGGACGTAACCTGCCAAAAATAAAAGAAAAAAAAAAAAAAGAACTATGTTAAACTGAAAGAGAGAAATCACGATTTAACACTTAATATTTCATGGTATCCATTAACAATTTAAATACTTAGTAACATATATCACTAATAGCCAACAATGGGTGAATTCAGCAACATTAAGAGTGAGCCACAGTTTCTTCTAAGAGGTGCAAAAATACAACTTTAATTCCTAACAAAGCAGTGATTCCTCCCTTCAGCAAAGGCACAATACAGTTCTATTAAATTTCCATGAAATAAAATAATTAAAATCTGAAATCTTAAATACCAAATACGTAAAAACTTAAATCCTAGCTAAACAGAAAAACAACTCCAGGAATATAATGACAACTAAATAAAAAAAAAAAAAATTAAGAAGGCACTAGATAATAGAAAGGCCTCCCATGGCCATGGATTAGCAGAATCAGTATCAGGAAAAGTATCAGTGAAAGTGATGTACAGTTTAAAAATATCCTCATCCAGATTCTAATGACATTCTTCAGGGAGAAAGATAAAACAACCCTGAAATTTATATAAAGGTATAAAAGACCCTAACCAAGACCCTAACCCTAGCCAAGGAAATCCTAAGCAAAAAATGGCTAGAGGTTATTAGAGTAATTGTTGACCTCAAGCCAAAGTACAGAGTCACAAGAACAAAAACACTGTAATACAGACACAAAAACAAATATATAGAAGAATGGAATGGTACAGAGTGGTGGTTCTCAATCCATGGGTCCAATACCTTTGGGGGTGGAATAACCCTTTTGAGGGACAATAGAGATATTTTGTCATTAACAGACATTTAAAATCCAACATCCTTTGTAACAAATACTGCTGGGAAATAGGATATCCATATGGAAAAGAATGAAACTAGACTCATTTTGAAGAATCAATTCAAAATGTATCAAAAACCCTTAAGACCTGAAATTCTGAAACTGGTAAAACAAGTGAATAGCAACCGATAAGCAAAAGAAGGGCTTTCAGGAACGACTATAATAGCTCAAGAAATGAAAGCAAAAGCTGACATATTGGATCATGTGGAAATAAAAAGGCAATGCACAGCAAGGAAGCAAGTAACTGTGGCAAGACACAGCCTACAAAATGGGAGACAATCTTTGCTGTTTATATATCTGAGAGACAATTCATATCCAGAATATGTAAAGACCTCGAGTTTCCCTAGTAAGGGGAACAGGGACTGTCTCTGACATCAACTCAGTGGCTGGCTCTTTCTCCTCCAAGGGAGGAGCAGCCCTGCTAGGCCACAGAGGAAGACAATGCAGCCAGTCCTGATGAGACCTGATAAACTAGGGTCAGATGGAAGGGGAGGAGGACCTCACTTATCAGTGGACTTAGAGAAGGGCATAGGAGGAGATGAGGGAAGGAGGGTGGGATTGGGAGGGAATGAGGGAGTGGGATACAGCTGGGATACAAAGTGAAATAAACTGTAATTAATATAAAAATAAAAATTTTATAATAAAAAAGGAACTCATAGAACTATCCCCAAACAAACCAATCCAGTATATGAATGGGTAATGACATGAACAAGTAGCTCTCAAATGTTGAAGCACAAATGTCTAGTAGACATATAAAATATGTCCAACATCTTTAATGTGGAAATTTAAATTACACTGTCATTGAGATTCTATCTAAGTGTGATCGGAATGGCTGTTATTACAAAGGATAATAAATGTTGAAGACAATGTGAGAAAAGAAGGGCGCTCACTTCAGTGTTGATGGGGTGTATACTCGTATAGATACTATGGAAATCAGTTCAACCTAAAAAACAGAACTACCATATGACACAGTTTTACCTGGTTATTTAGTGGAAGAAATCAGAAATGGTTGAAGATACCATAGAAGTCAAAATACAGAATTAGTTTAGAGAGCCATCGACAGAGTAACACATAAAGGAAATGTGATACAAAAATATGGTGTTTTATTCACCTGTAAAGAAAATTACGTCATCTATAGGGGAATAAATGTGAATGGACATTACCATCCAAAATGAAATCAGCCAGACTCAGAAAGACAAATACTGCATGTTTTCTTTCAACACATACACACACACACACTCACAAAAATACACGTAAATAGAGAGATAGAAAGGTGATTAAACAGAAGAAAATACAGAGAAAGGAAAGAAGGAAAATGGAGGAGACTTTTTTTCTTGTAAGTAAAGTACATTTAAATACATTTACATTTTTGTTCATTTATAGTGAGCAAAACCATGAGGCATAGCAGGTCAACACTCCTTTTAAAATATTAGGTGAGATGTAAAAAGGGAAACATGGAAATATAGGGATGTTTTGAGTAAACAAGCATTAACCGTATACTTTGACAGTAATGTACAAAATACCTCGAGTGCTATCTAAGATAAAGTTGATTTAACTTGTTAAAGCACAGTTCATTTGTAAAAGGGTTCTGACATGCAATTGAAGACTGAGCATCTAAAAGCAACCTGGAAGGACTTTGCTCTTCCTTAAGGAAGGAAGATAATTACAAAACAGGAATTCCAGTAGAAGCCAGAATAGTTAATTAATCCATCAAACCTGGTAGTACTTTATGTCAAAGAAATTCACTTGGAGTCTGAGTGAGGCAATTTAGCTTAAAGTGCTAGTGACAAATTTCCTCATCAATTAGAGTTCTCCATACGCAGCCTTTAAAATTCTCAATTTTACATTTTTTTGCTGCCCGTTTAAAATAAGCTTTCAATAAAGCAATAATCGTAGCTAATTCACATAATACAACTCCCTCAGAATACAGAAGTATTTTGACATAAAATCAATAATAACATAACCTTCAGTTATATGTGTCAAATTTTTTTCAAAGTATACTTTGAGAACACATATTTTCCCCTTTAACAAATAATTCAATTTATGTTCTTTCATTTTATGACTGCTTTTATTACCATGGTCTCTTCTTTTCACTGTGGTTCAGATTTTGAGTCAGACTTGTTATATAACTCTGGCTAGCCTCACACTGGTGCCTCCTGCCTCATCCAATCAGGTGGTGGGAATGCAGGTATATACTACCAAGCCAGGCAGGCTTCTTTAGCACTGAAGTTCAATTAAATAGGTCTTCTAAAAGATGTGCATTATGTACAGCAACTGCAGGATGATTTTGAAGATTAGTCTGAAGAGACTTAAATACAAGTTGCATGTATAGCAATGCCCAAGCTCTGATCATACTGACTTAAAACAAACAACTGATTAGAAATATTCAGATATATTGACACTTCCTTGTCCATCATGTATAAGAAAAGGTTCATCTTTCTAATCTAACAGTTTAACGGAATGCAGCCAACCGAACAGAGCATGAACCAATAAATGTAACTAGGAGGGCTCAATAAAAAGAGCAGTTTTAAGATGATGATAAGTTTTAAGCTGAGCGGATAGAAAAGCTACTGAAGAGAACGCTTTCTACCTAGTGCATTGAAGGTCGCAATGTGCTCCCACATGTCGTCCTGCTTGCTGCTGTGTGGCTGCCAGAGGAGAGCATCGACATCATGGCGTAGACAGAAGCAGGGCATTTCTTTAGGATCCACAGTGACTGAGAACAGGTACTGGTTGCTGCCAAGATTCACCTAAAGTGACAAAAATTATTCAAAAAGTTAGTAATAAATGACAACATCATCACCAGTTATTTTAAACCAATTTTTTCCTTTTACCATTTCCAAAGACAAAAATGAATGAAGTTCATGCTGGACTTGTACTTGGCAATTCTCCTGTCTCAACCTAGGATTTCACACATGTTCCAGCCACCATGCCTTGCTTGCTCTAGACTTCAAAGACCTAACTAGATTGATTCTTCATAGAACTCCTGAAGGACTGTGCTTCTCTAACATTCATTTTAAAGCTGAGGGAAGCCATGATGCACAGGGACTTAACTTGTCCAAGATCAGGATGGTTTTAAGTTATACACATAAAATCTGGACCTAGAGTCTCTGTTCTTAATCACTATGCTATCTACCCCTCAATGTTAGGAAAGATATGACATAAAATATCAATTGGATAAAAGAACAGTTTTAAATAACAGAATACAAACATCCAACTTATTAATGTTAGCTTGTAATATTGCCAAGAATAAATAACACCTACAGCTTATGACCTGAGTCTACATGCCAGGCTTGTGCTAAGTACTAACCTCCACAGCTCATGAGGAGCTGTCATCTTCATGTGATAGCTGAAAGTAGAGCCTTGAGGGTTTAAATAAGTGGTTCTAGGCTACAGGGAAAATCACAATATTGGAAAAAAATATAGATCTACATACCAATTGCCCCACTGTGCTCCTGAATTATGGCATTAATATCAATAAATACTGTTGGGGGGAGCCAAGATGGTGGTGGCGGGAGAGCTCTGTGTCTGAGAAGCTGGATAGCACTCTCCATGCAGCGACCAGGAGACTGAACTCTGGGCCCTAAAACTGCAGCTATCATGTTTCCCAGGTGAGGGGAGGCTCCCACGGGTCCACTCTTGGCTGCCCAGCCAGAACCCGGAAGAAATCCCTGGTAATGCAGGCTTTGGGTCTCCAGGCTGGAGCCGCAAGCCTGCATGTCCCCATCACTTTCCCAGGCTGATCGGTGGACACAAGGGTGCCTGAGACTGGGAGTCCCAGTCCCAAGAAAACCCCACAGGGAAGCAAAGTTGTGAGTCTGATCACGGGTCACCCAGTCTTTCCCTGGAAGGTCTCACGGACCACGGGTACCCGCCGCCATCGCAACTGAGCTCCCGCCGTGCTGAGAGCTGCAAGCCCAGCTCACTGATACAGACAAGCTGCGCGCCTCACTGCAAAAGAGGCTGGGTTTCCCTGTCTGAAGAGGGCCCCACAGGGAAGGAAGAAACCGTGCTACTGGAGTCACCAGCAGCACTATGCCTGGGGAAAGTCTAGCAGACTGCAGATCGCAAACAGGCAAGTACGCCCAGCCATCACAGATCCGGGCCCAAGCAGGGAGCACAGAGATATTGGGAACCCAGCCCCTGCAGACTAGCAGGTGGGTTCACGATACGCCAGCCCAGAGGCCTGCTTTGTACCAACTACTCCTTACAGACAGAACTCTGTGCCCCAAGACAACAGAGTCTTAGAGTCACTATCTGGAAAAACCCTCACAAGGAACAAGGAACGAAGCAAAGGGGACGGACTTAGGCAACCCAGTATATCCCCAGAAAAGGTGTCACAGACTGGCCCAACCCAGGGAACTGCTGTGCCCCAGATAGCCTGCTGTTACCACTAGAGCAGTACTCACCCGCCAGAGATTACCTCTTGGGTTCTGGGGCACAGAGAGCCCCTACCTCAGACCTACAAGAGACGGGGAACCCTGAGATCAACCCCCAGATACTGCTCAAAGGGGCAACCAGTTATCCCTAACAAAACCGACCAAACCACGGGACACACAGGTTAAGGGCAGCTGATCACTAAATTAACAGCAAGAAACCCAGAAGGAGGGCAGCTGTCTCCAGGACTTCTCCTGGTGAGAGGAGAGCCCTCTTGACTAATCAGGACCACAGTTACCACCCAGGTATCTATGCCTGAGGTGAGCTGTAGCAACTCCTGAAAAACACCGGCCATCCAGTGACTATACCCAAAAAGCTGAGAAGGCTTCCATCAGGAAAAACCATCTTCCTGCCAAAGGGATTCTCTCCACTACAAGAGTCCAGGAACAACCAGACACTAAGTTCAAACAACTAAGATAGCCCAATGGGTAGAGGACAGCGTAAAAGTTCAACCAACAAAAGCCAGAGCAATATGGCATCTCCAGAACCCAGTTATCCAGGGCAAATAGTTCTAGACACCCCAGCATAATTGAATCTCAAGGAGATGACCTAACATCTATGCTCATGAAGAAGATAACAGAGGAAACAAATAAAATATGAAAAGAAATAGAGGAAGCTGCAGCCAAAGAGTCTGTGGCCTTTAGAGAGGAAATGCTTGAATCACTGAATTATTGCAATAAAAGAAACTGTGGATTGTTCAAACAAACAGCTGAAGGAATTGACGGAAAAACGTGAAAATACAGTCAGACAGGTGAAGGAAACCAACAAAATAGCTCAAGACCTGAAGATAGAATTGGAAAAATTAAAAAAAAAACAAACAAAAAAACAAACAAACCAAAAAAAAAACACAAATGGAAGAAATTGTGGAGAGAAAGAACTTAGGGAAGAAAGCAGGAACTACAGAGGTTAGCATAACCAATAGGCTACAAGAAATGGAAGAAAGAATCTCAGGTGTGGAAGATACAATGGAAGAAATAGATGTATCTGTCAAAGAAAATGTTAAATCTAAAAAATTCCTGACACAGACCGTCCAAGAAATTCAAGACAACATAAAAAGACAAAACCTAAGAATAATAGGAATAGAGGAAAAAGAAGATTCCCTGCACCAAGGCCCAGAAAAATCTTCAACAAAATCATTGAAGAAAATTCCCCCAACTTAAAGGAGAGGCCAATAAGAATACAAGAGGCCTATAGAACATCCAATAAATTAGACCAGAAAAGAAAATCCTCGAGCCACATAATAATCAAAACCGTAAGTATGCAGAACAAAGAAAAAATACTAAAAGCTACAAGAGAAAAAGGCCAAGTAACATATAATGGCAAACCCATTAGAATCACACCTGACTTTTCAACAGAGACTATGAAAGCCAGAAGGGCCTGGACAGATATCATGCAGACCCTAAGAGAACACAGATGTCAGCCCAGGCTACTATACACAGCAAAACTCTCAGTCCTCATAGATGGAGAAAACAAGATATTCAATGACAAAAACAAATTTCAACACTACAAACAAATCCAGCATTACAGAAGACACTGGAAGGGAAAATACAACCCAAGAAAACTAGCTACATCCAAGAAAACACAGGAAATAAATAACCCCAATACAGTAAAACAAAAAGCAACCACGCACTCAACCATACGACCACAGCCAACATCAAAGTCAAAGGATTTAACAGCCACTGGTCATTAATCTCTCTCATTATCAATGGACTTAATTCTCCAATAAAAAGACACAGACTAACAGAATGGATACCTAAACAAAACCCAGCAATCTTTTGCATACAAGAAACACACCTAAGGCACAAAGATAGACATTGCCTGAGAGTAAAAGTTTGGAAGACGACTTTCCAAGCAAATGGTCCCAAGAAACAAGCAGGAGTAGCCATTCTAATATCTGATAAAATAGAATTTCAACCAAAATTAATCAAAAGAGATGGGGAAGGACACTTCATACTCATCAAGGGAAAATTCCACCAGGAAGACATCACAATCCTGAACATCTATGCAAATACAAGAACACCCACATTTGTGAAAGAAACATTGATAAAACTTAAACCACACATAGATCCCCACACACTAATAGTGGGAGACTTCAACACCCCACTCTCAACAAAGGACAGGTCAAAAAAACAGATTAAACAAAGAAACAACATCTCTAACAGAGGTCATGAATCAAATGGACCTAACAGACATCTACAGAACCTTACACCGAAACACAAAAGAATTTACCTTCTTCTCAGCATCTCATGGAACCTTCTCCAAAATAGACCATATAGTTGGTCACAAAGCAAGCCTCAACAGATACAAGAAGATTGAAATAATCCCTTGTATCCTGTCTGATCAACATGGAATAAAGCTGGACCTCAATAACAACAGAAATAGCAAAAAGCCTACACATACATGGAAACTGAACAACTTGCTACTAGAAGACAGCTGAGTCAGGGAAGAAATAAAGAAAGAAACTGAAGTCTTTCTAGAACTCAATGAAAATGAAGACACAACATACCCAAACTTGTGGGACACAATGAAGGCAGTGCTAAGAGGAAAGTTCATAGCACTAAGTGCCTTCAAGAAGAAATTTGAGACAGCGCATTCAAGCAACTTAATGGCTCACTTAAAAACCCTAGAAAAAGAAGAAGGAGACACACCAAAAAGGAGTAGATGGCTGGAAATAATCAAACTCAGGGCTGAAAGCAATCAATTAGAAACAAATAAAACAATTCAAAGAATCAATGAAACTAAGAGCTGGTTCTTTGAGAAAATCAACAAGATAGACAAACCCTTAGCCAAGCTAACTAAAAGGAAGAGAGACACCATCCAAATAAACAAAATCAGAAATGAAAAGGGGGACATAACTACAGACACGGAGGAAATCCAAACAATAATTAGGACTTACTTCAAAAGTCAGAACTCCTGCACAGATGTAGCCCAGGGCAGTTCAGAGTCCAATTGGGTTACATAGTAATGTGAAGAGGGACTGCCTCTGACATAATCTGATTGGCCTGCTCTTTGATCACCTCCCCATGGGGGCTAGCAGCCTTACCAGGCCATAGTAGAGGACAATGCAGCCACTTTTGATGTGAACTGATGGACTAAGATCAGAAAGGAGAGGAGAACCTCCCCTATCAGTGGACTTGGGGAGGGGCATGCATGCAGAGGGAGGAGGGAGGGTGGGATCGGGAGGGGAGGAGTGAGGGGCTTATGGGGGGATGCAGAATGAATAAAGTGTAATTGATGAAAAATTAAAAAAAATGAAAATAAAAATAAAAAAGAATCAAAAGTCTATACGAAACAAAATTTGAAAATTTAAATGAAATGGACAATTTTGTTGATCGATTCCACTTACCAAAGTTAAATCAGGACCAGGTAAATCAATTAAATAGTCCTATATCCCCCAAGGAAATAGAAGCAGTCATCGAAAGTCTCACATCCAAAAAAAGCCCAGGACCTGATGGTTTCAGCACAGAATTCTACCAGACATTCAAAAAGAGCTAACTCCAGTTCTGTTCAAACTATTCCACAAAATAGAAAGAGAAGGAACATTACCAAACTCATTCTATGAAGCCACAGTCACCTTGGTACCTAAACCACACAAAGTCCCAACAAAAAAAAAAAGAGAACTTCAGGCCAATCTCCCTTATAAACATTGATGCAAAAATACTTAACAAAATACTCGCAAACTGAATACAAGAACACATCAAAGATATCATCCACCATGACCAAGTAGGCTTCATCCCAGATATGCAGGGGTGGTTCAATATACGGAAATCCATCAATGTGATCCACCATATTAACAAACTGAAAGAAAAAAACCACATGATAATCTCCCTAGATGCTGAAAAAATATTTGACAAAATCCAACATCCATTCATGATTAAAGTATTGGAGAGATCAGGGATACAAGGCACATATCTAAACATAGTAAAGGCGATATACAGCAAACCTATAGCCAACATCAAATTGAACGGAGAGAAACTTAAAGCAATCCCACTGAAATCAGGGACAAGACAAGGCTGCCCACTCTCTCCATATCTCTTCAACATAGTGCTGGAAGTCCTTGCTAGAGCAATAAGACAGTTGAAGGAGATCAAGGGGATACAAATTGGAAAGGAAGAAGTCAAATTATCATTATTTGCAGATGATATGATAGTATACGTGAATGACCCCAAAAACTCTACCAGGGAACTCCTACAGCTCATAAACACCTTCAGCAAAGTGGCCGGATACAAAATTAACTAAAAAAAATCAGCAGCCCTCCTGTATACAAAAGACAAAAGGGCTGAGAAAGAAATTAGGGAAACAACACCCTTCACAATAGCCACAAATGACATATGGTACCTCGGAGTAACCCTAACCAAGCAAGTCAAAGACTTGTATGAAACAAATTTCAAGTCTCTGAAGAAAGAATTAGAAGAAGCTATCAGAAGATGGAAAGATCTGCCATGCTCATGGCTTGGCAGGATTAACATAGTAAAAATGGCCATCTTACCAAAAGCAATCTACAGATTCAATGCAATTCCCATCAAATTACCAACACAATTCTTTACCTACCTGGAAAGAAAAATTCTCAACTTCATATGGAATAACAAGAAACCCAGAATTACTAAAACAATCCTCTACAATAAAAGATCTTCTGGAGGTATCTCCATCCCTGATCTTAAGTT
This sequence comes from Meriones unguiculatus, assembly GCF_030254825.1. NCBI lineage: Eukaryota > Metazoa > Chordata > Mammalia > Rodentia > Muridae > Meriones > Meriones unguiculatus. The sequence continues at coordinate 56,697,744 of NC_083356.1, read as the reverse complement.
GTACTATAGAGCAACAGTTTTAAAAACTGCATGATACTGGCATAGAAACAGAATGGTGGATCAATGGAACCGAACAGAGGACCTAGAAATAAAGCCACACACTTATGGACACCTGATCTTTGACAAAGACGCCAAAACCATTCAATGGAAAAAAGATAGCATCTTCAACTAATGGTGTTGGTCCAACTGGATGTCTACATGTAGAAAAATGAAAATAGATCCATACTTATCACCCTGCACAAAACTGAAGTCCAAGTGGATCAAAGACCTCAACATAAAACCAGACACATTAAATCGCCTAGAAAAAAAAAGTGGGGAATACCCTAGAACTCATTGGTACAGGAGAAAACTTCCTGAACAGAACACCAACAGCACAGGCTCTAAGAGCAACAATCAATAAATGGGACCTCATGAAACTGAAAAGGTTCTGCACAGCAAAGGACACTGTCATCAAAACAAAGCGACTGCCTACAGACTGGGAAAAAAATCTTCACCAACCCTTTATCTGATAGAGGACTCATATACAGTATAAATAAAGAACTAAAGAAGCTGAAAAGCAGCAAACTAAGTAATCCACTTAAAAAATGGGGAACAGAGCTAAACAGAGAATTCTCTGTAGAGGAATATTGAATGGCAGAGAAGCACTTAAAGAAATGCTCAACCTCATTAGCCATTAGGGAAATGCAAATCAAAACAACCCTGAGATTTCACCTTACACCCATCAGAATGGTCCAGATCAAAAACTCAAGTGACAACACATGCTGGAGAGGTTGTGGAGAAAGGGGAACCCTTCTCCACTGCTGGTGGGAATGTAAACTTGTACAACCACTCTGGAAATCAATCTGGCGCTTTCTCAGACAACTAGGAATAGTGCTTCCCCAAGATCCAGCCATGCCATTCCTGGGCATATATCCAAAAGAGGCTCAAGTACACAAAAAGGACATTTGCTCAACCATGTTTGTAGCAGCTTTATTTGTAACAGCAAGAAGCTAGAAACAGCCCAGATTCCCCTCAACTGAAGAATGGATGCAGAAACTGTGGTACATCTATATAATGGAGTATTACTCAGCAATGAAAAATAAGGAAATCATGAAATTTGCAGGTAAATGATGGAACCTGGAAAGGATCATCCTGAGTGAGTTGTCCCAGAAGCAAAAAGACACACATGGTATATACTCACTCATATAGACATACAATATAGGACAAACCCACTAAAATCTGTGCATCTCAAGAAACTAAGCAAGAGAGAGGACCCTAATTAAAACGGTCAATCCCCATCCTGAAAGACAAAAAGGATGGACATCAGAAGAAGAAGAAAACAGGAAACAACCTAGGAACCTTCTACAGAGGGCTTCTGAAAGCCACAAGAAGAAAACAGGAAACAAACTAGGAACCTACCACAGAGGGCCTTTGAAAGCCTCTGCCCTACAGACTATTAAAGCAGATGCTGAGCCTGATGGTCAACTGTTGGGCAGAGTGAATGGAATTTTATGTAAGAATTGGGAAAGAGTAAGAGCTGGAGAGGACAGGGTCTCCACAAGGAGAGCAACAGAACAAGAAAATTGGAACACAGGGAATTTCCCAGAGACTCATACTCCAATCAAGGACTATTCATGGAGATAACCTAGAACCCCTGCACAGATGTAGCCCACAGCAGTTCAGTGTCCAAGTGGGTTCCATAGTAATGGGAAGAGGGACTGCCTCTGACATAATCTGATTGGCCTGGTCTTTTATCACCTCCCCCTGAGGGGGGAGCATCCTTACTAGGCCACAGTAGAGGACAATGCAACCACTTTTGATGTGAACTGATAGACTAAGATCAGAATGGAGAGGAGAACCTCCCCTATCAGTGGACTTGGGGAGTGGCATGCATGCAGAAAGGGGAGGGAGGGTGGGATTGGTAGGGGAGGAGGGAGGGGCTTATGGGGGGGATACAAAATGAATAAAGTGTAATTAATAAAAGTTAAATAAAAAATTTTAAAAAAATGGGTTTGCGAAGCACAAAATGAAGGAAGATTTACTTTGTGAACCTGAACAGCCTCATCAAGCATCTCTTCCCACTGCAGCCAAGAATCTCCACCTTGCAACACTCCCATCTGGTTAGATTTCATCAGCTAAGTTACTGGGCCCTGAAAGGTAAAAGAGCTTCTCGGGGGATATTCATGTTTTCTTCATAATGATTCATGGTTATTTTAATATTTTGTTCTAGTCAGATACCAAATAAAGATCTGATGTTTTATTAAAAATTAAAAAAATAAATAAATAAATACTGTTACGGTAATACTGTTGCTTGAGGAATTCATTTCACTACAAAAATCATCTTTTAAGACTTATGATTGGAAGCCACTTACAGGGAAGCTGCATTAGTAGAGACCGGTGCAGCCACATTCCTCATCAGTCATCTGATTATTAGAGCTTTAAATACCAACACAAATAACATCAAAATGTAGGTGCTAGGGTTAGGGTTAGAATTGGGGTGCTCTGTGTGTGAAAAATGTGACTTGATTTAGTGCAACAGAAAAGAAAAGTTGAGGCCTGACTTGCACTTTGTAAGGAAAGCTGTGAAAAGCTGTAGCATGATTTATTGGTTCACCAGGGCAAGCCAGGCTCTAAGAAAAGCTGCCCATGAGAATAACATGCAAGAGCAGGGCTTTTAGGCAGGCCCAGAGCACGCTCACTGTAGCAAGGATAGGCTGGTGCGTTCTTATCACTGCTTATCTCTTCTTTCCCTGTGATCTGGACTATCAGTGACTTACTTTGAAACTATTACTAGCAAATGGGCCTGCTAAGAAAGCCTCAGTTGACTCACCCCTGCTTCAGCTCTTTCCTCACCTCCACTGGTTTCCTCCGGATCACCGAGGTCTTTTCCAGAAGGACTAATCTAACTGAGGTAATGAACAGGTGGACTGCAATAGTATTTTTATAAAATGTGCTTACTTTCTTGAGAAAAATGAGCATTAACATTACTAACGCTGAAACTATTAGCCAGCCTCTTTTGCATGACTGCAGAAAAGTAACAAATCAGCTAAACTATCAACTGAAGGTTTAACCAAGAGAGATCAACCTTGAAAACACGAGCGTGAGGGTGAAGGTCTCTCAACATAAGCCCCTCATTCTGCTAAATGCTTTCTCTTTTGCCACTTACACTTGTGCTACATGGGATGTCAAAGCGCTACTGATGTTCCAACTCTGCCTTCACTGACTCCTCCTGTCCTCTTTCACATTCTACTAACCCCACAATTCAGACCAATAATCACCTGTTCATGAAATATTTATGATGCTAGGAGATGCTTAACTTTCAAAATTCCCTATTGTACCACAGAATGAAGAAATCTGGGCCCAGGAGTCTTTTCTGAGACTGATACTCCAACCAAGGACCATGTATGGAAATAACTTAGAACCCCTGCTCGGACATAGCCCATGGCAGCTCAGTATCCAAGTGGGTTCCCTAGTAAGGGGAACAGGGACTGTCTCTTGACATGAACTCAGTGGCTGGCTCTCTGATCACCTCCCCCTGAGGGAGGAACAGCCTTGCCAGGCCACAGAGGAAGACAATGCAGCCAGTCCTGATGAGGCCAGATAGGCTAGGGTCAGATGGAAGGGACGAGGACCTCTCCTATCAGTGGACTAGGGGCGGGGCATGGGAGGAGATGAGGGAGGGAAGATGAGATTGGGAGGGAATGAGGGTGTTACAGCTGGGATGCAAAGCGAATAAACTGTAATTAACATAAAAAATAAAAATTAAAAGTATTCCCTATTGCATGATTATCATTTCTCACACAATATACTATCATATTAGATTGTTGTTAAGCACAGACATTGTCACCCCTGTACACCCACACCTTAGGCCTCTGGAACTTCTGAGTATTTTTTTAGATAATAAAAAATATGTTTAGGATTTTCAAATGATGAGATTAACCTGGATGAGCTGAGTGAACCCAAAGTATTATTAAGATTCCTTGTAAGAGGGAGGAGAGAAGAGGGCTACAAATACAAAGGGCAATGGGACAATAGCAGCACAGAGAAAAGAGGGTGACTCAAGACACTACACTGTTGGTTATGTGTCTAGGAGATGGGACTAAGAGCCAAGAGATGGAAGCCCCCTCTAGGAGTGAGAAAGGCAAAGAAAAATTCTCTCCAGAACTCCACAAAGCAACATGGGCAGACCGGAAAGCCCATTTAGGATTTTGGGCATTCGGTTACACCAGAATGAAATACCATTTTTTTCAGCTACTAATCCATGAAATTTTTCACAATAACAGTAACCCAAGATAGTGGCCATGTTAGTAAATGTCTTGAGAACTAAAACTTTGTCTTGGCTCCATATTCTTTCTGCCTCGACTACAGTTTCTCTTTTCTTCACGTGACGTGATGCTGTAAATTTCCCCTTCTGAAGTACCAAGCATCCTGCCTGTGCTGGGTGTCATCTGTAATCAATACAAAATTCCTCTATGTCTCATGAGTTACTGAGAAATATATCCCTTAATTCCTACATAATTTTGCAGTATTTATTTATGGTGTGATCCTGTTAGCCAAAGAACATTTTATATCTATTCTCTTACACTTGTTTTTGTTTGGTCTTGAACATGTTCTATTTTGATGAGTGCTCTATCACTCTTTTCCACTTAGTTGTATATACACAGCCCTCCCATATGTTCTAGAAAAACAAGCAGCAAACCCTAAACACCCCACCCTGTTGTAAACATAAACTATGATTTAAGTACCAAGTTTCAGTAATAGTAGTTTTTAACCCCCTCTCAATGTCAGTCGTTTTGTTTCTGTGCTGCCCTGAGTATATGGGAGTCTGTTAGTGCCATACTCTTTGTCTTGTCCTTTTTTTTTTATTCTTAATTTTATCTATAATGTGTAGCATGTATTGATCTTTTCTACTGTCTTTGCCATAATGACAACAGTTAGATTAAATTATTTCTGATAATTCCTTGTTTCTTGACAATGGGATACTTTTACTGTATCTAGTTGCTTTTGTTGCTGCTGTGACAAAATGCCTGGCATAAATAGCTTATCGGAGGAAGACTCTTACTCCCAGTCTCAGTCCCTGCTGTAGGGGCAGGCCACTGGAACAGAGTGGCCTACATCATGCCACGGTGGGGGTGGGGCATGCCATGGAGAATAGGCTTGTGCCACCTGGCTTTCTCTTTTCCTCAGCCTATCAGATGTTAGCTTTGACACGCAGGGTGGGTTTTCCCTGATGAATCCCTCCTCCCTGGAAAAGCCTTCATATAATAGCCCTGAAATACTCTTTGTTAATCTACATGCTTTTTAGTCCACTCAGAATGAAGAGCAAGATTAAGTGTATAACAAACTAAGATGATTAAAATAACTACCTTAATAAGTGAACGAAATAAAGTGAGATAACAAACAAAGATAATTTGTATTTTTGTATTGAATGCTCTACGTTCAATCCCTAGATATTTTTTTTATCCTTAGTCAAGAACAGGAAGCATAAATCAAAATTTTCAACATAAAACTCTATATCCTGGTTATAAATAAAATCTCATGGAATTTATAACTCTAGACAAAAGTAAACTGGGGGTATGACAAAAAAAGATGACTGCTCTGGGCAGATACACTATCAACAATAGGCAATAATTAATAGCTTATTAGCAGCACGAAAACCCAGGGAAACCAACTACAATCAGATGAGAACATTTTAGGGCTGTGCTAGGTCAACTTATTGTAGAGGTAATAAATATTAATTACCTCAAATGCTGCTATCACATTCTAAGGAAATAATATAGTAACTGCTAGTATGCAAGCTTCAATACAAGGTTATATTCTTCAGGGTGCTCTATACACAACACTGGACAAATAAAAAGATTTGAATAAGACTATTGACAGGTCTTTGAACATAGGTTTTATATTTAAATGAGAAAATTAATTTAGACAGTTTACTTCATAGAAGCTCATTCCTCATTAGTACCAAGTATGTATCTTATGGCCTAAATTTAAGAAATCTTTTGTCCAATAAAATAAAATTTCACATTATGTCTATTTTCGTAATCACTGTAGATAAGGCTATATTTAATGCTGAAGTACCAGCGAAGACTACAGTTAGAGTAAAATGTTCTCAAGAAAATGTGAAAAGTATTTCAAGTAGTCAGCTGATAGTCTTCTTAGGAACATGCAGCAATTAGACTTCTGAAGATTTCATGTCAGAATGAAAAAGTTCAAAGAATCTGCCATTACTTTTACTAGCAAATTAAACTGAGAAATAATACTGAGAAAAGGATTTTATTTTACTTATCTGGAAAAATCAGATCAAAACTTGGATTTCCAATTAATATTTGGTACAGACTTACACTCTATTAAATACCCAGAATCTCTACCTCAGAATATTTACCTTATTCCTACCTTATTTGCTCTTCCCTATATTATATAAGAAGTAAAAAGACAATCCCACTTCATAAATAAATTTAAGTAACAGAGATATGTAAGTTAAGGGGTTAATAGATACTGGCTATAATTTAAATACTGATATATATTTCCAAACTCGTGTTCTTCATTACCCATCTGTTTCTGTTGTCTTCATAGTAATCATGAAACATCTGCCCTAGTCTCCCTGAATGGAATGGTAATCCTCATTCACTTCTGTTAGTCAGTTTGTACAGTAAGTTGTTCTTGCCTTTATATCTTAAATTGAAAATCAAAGTGTTATAAAATCCTCTTTTGTTTTAGCACTCATTTTATTAAATTACCTATGTAATTGTTTTTTTTTTCCATGATTACAAGCTAGGATAATATAACTAGCTAAGTGATATAAAGTGCAAATGATAGAAATAAACCTTTAAAAATGTACAAAAATTTCTAAAAGTAATTTCCACTTAGAAAAATAAGAAAAAGAGTATCATTCTGGTTTTAAAATTGATCACATTTGATATTTAGTGATATAAATTATAATTGTCATCAAATGTCACCAAACTATTCTAATAGAAACATGTAACTATATTGAATGAACGGCACAAAATGAATTCAGTATCAGAAACACTTTACAATTGGCTGTTGTAAAGTAAAGGAGGATAAAACTAGCTGCTCTTGGCTTTGAAAACATACTCTCACTTGCAGTTCATTGCCTATCACCCTCACTGCATTCTGTATCTTGCTTGAATTCTCTCAATGGCGCACACAAGGACCTGGGAGTCAGGAGTCTAGAGCACTCGGTGACAAGAATCAAAAATCAGCTACCTGGCTGGGTGGTGGTGGCACACAGCTTTAATCTAACCACCCAGCACTCAGAGAGGCAGAGGAAGGCGGATCCCTGAGTTTGAGGCCAGCCTGGGCTACAAAGAGAGTACAGGACAGCCAAGGCTACAAAGAGAAACCCTGTCTCAAAAAACCAAAGCCAAAATAATCAGTTATCTAATCTTCTCCTAAGATTAGAAAAACAAATTAAATAAAAAAAATAAAGCACAAAAAATACGGAGGAAAGTGAACACAAATGACAAAAACAAAAAAATAATGAAACTTGATTATTTTATTAAATCAAGTTCTAGCCAGATTGGTCAAGAAATATAATAGTACATATAAAAGAGAAACTCTTACTACAAATTCTGTTAGCATCAAAAAATTAAAAAGAGACTATTCAGAAGAACTTTCCCCAATGTATTAAAAAGAAAAAAGCTGGATGAGATGAAGAAGTGACAACCACCATTTACACATTTAAGCCAGTCACTGAAATCCCATTTCTGCGCGAAATGTCATTTCACTGGAAACAACTGACAATCTGCAGTTACTAAGAACCAGGTGTTTCACACCAACACAGAAGGTGCAGGTAAAGCACGGTGAAGCAGGCAATGAAGGACACACAGCTCTGAGACTGCACCGTAGAGGCCAGTCCTCAGGAGCCTTAGTCTTTGTGCTGTCACTAAAGATTTCTGAATATAAAAAGGCTTCATGAATAAATGATTTTTTTAATGGTAGCATAATGAATGGTAGTTTAGTTATTAAAGGGTACTAAAGAACGCCTCAGCACTTGACAGCACTTACTTCATAATCACAAGGAGCAGAGTTTGGATTTCAGCATAACAAGCAAGGATCCTGCAGATGCCCGTAACTTCAACTTTCGGGGATCTGACCTACTCCACCGGCCTCTGTCTGCACATTCATGCACAAATGTGGGCAGTCATGCATAAACTCGTATGCACACACATACACTCACACATGTGGTACACACATACTCATGTGCATACACACACTCATACAGACATGTACATATACACTCAACTGCACATACACACATACACAGAAACCATTTTTTTGTTTGTTTGTTTTTTTGTTTTTCAAGACAGGGTTTTTCTGTGTAGCCTTGACAGTATTGGACTCGACTATAGACCACGTTGGCCTCAAACTCACAAAGATCTGCCTGTCTTTGCCTCCTACAGTACTGGGATTACAGGTGTATACCACCGGACTTGGCCATCACACACACAAACCATTTTTTTAAAGTTATTAATAACATGAGAAAATATTCTTAATGTTCAGTATTAGAAACAGGTATGAAGGAAATTACTATACAAAATAGGGTCATAACTGCATATAAAAATTAGGCAGAGAAGAAAGCCTGAAAAATGCCAATACACCACAGAACTCTAACAACAGGCCTGAATTTGGTATAATGGAAATGAGGCTACTTTATGGAGTGGTAAGATTTATACCTTGAAGAGGACCTAAAACCCAGGCTCAGATGTAGCCCATAGACTCAGTATCCAAATGAGGTCCCTAGTAAGGGGATCAGGGACTTTCTCTGGCATGAACTCAGTGGCTGGCTCTTTAATCACTTCCTTCCTGGGGGAGTGCAGCCTTGCCAGGCCACAGAGGAAGACAATGCAACCAGTCCTGATGAGACCTGATAGGCTAGGGTCAGAGGAAAGGGGAGGAAGAACTCCTCTATCAGTGCACTATGGGAGGGACACAGAGAGAGAAGAGGGAGGGAGAGTGGGATTGGGAGGAAACGAGGGAGGGGGGCCACAGCTGGGACACAAATTGAATAAACTGTAATAAATGATAGTAATATAAAAAGATTTATCATACCTAGTAACTTTCAATCAAACTATTTTTGCAAAACATGCATTTCATTCAATTTTCATCTGCCAAATTTCTATTTATTGTCTACAACATTTTAGAATTCCTATTATCAAGACTTACCACATGAGTTGTCTTTAATGTATTGCCATCAAATCTGCATAAACTGGAGCTTTCTTCAAAGAAAATGTCACATTCTTCTAATTCCTGAGCATTACAAGGAGGCTTTTCTTTTTCTGGACTCGGATTCTTAAGCAAATAAAAATAAATAAATTATATATATATATATATATATATATATATATATATATATATATATTACATAAAACAATAGGAAATAATTTATTCATTCCTAAAAATGTTGTCAAAACGAAAGATTACCACAGTTGGCTGTTGGGCACAGTGTTTCAAGCCTGTGAACTCACAACTCAAATGTCTGAGACAGAAGGCCTGCCTGGAGTACACAGTGAGACTGTGTACAGTCCGGATACAATCCAGACCGTGTTTCTATCCCCAGAAACTAAAACCCACCAATGAACCAACTGGTCAGCCAGCCAGCAACGACAACAAAACAAAAGAGAACTCTTAGCTATTATAAGTATATTCTATATACTCTAAGATGAAAAAAAAATTGAACATATTGACATATGGAACACAGAAAAAAGAACCTAAGTGAACTTCTAGATATGAAAATGAAAAATTCAAACAAAAACCAAAACATGAGATAGTTAGGTAATTAGTCAATGCAGGAAGTATAAAGACAGAACTAAAGACTACAGAGCATCAGAAATTGCTGTATATTTTTAAAAAATAGGATATAGCAAGTCATAATAATAAGACTGCTAAAAAGTAGTAAGAAAGAGAAAATACTAACAGCAGGCAGGAGGAACTACTTTACATGACTGAACAACCATACAAATAACTGACTTCTTACACAAGCTAGCAAGGGAAATAAACTGCTGCTACCACTGAATTATACTCCTGTCAAAGGAACAGAAAAAAAAGAAAAACAGGAAAAACGCTTTTACCAACAAAAGCTAGGAGAATTAAGCCACACTACTGTAAGAGATACTCAGGGAACTTCTTCAAGGATGTAAAAACATGAAATAGACATCTGAGTCAACACAAATGTAAGCCAGTAGAAACGGCGAATAGGTACATAATCGAAAAAGGTATGTTTTCCCTCAGTTTTGCTCTTCTTCAAAAAACTAAGGCTAAAAAAATGTTTTGCGAGGTATAGGAGTCAGAAATAAAACATAACAAAAATACAAAAAAGAAAGGAATGGGTTCTTAAGTTATAAATGTAATAATACTTTTAAAAAGGGAAATATTATATTATACACGAATTTTCACCTAAACAAGTGCACACATTAAATAAGATCATTATTTTAAAAATTAATTGTCTAAGCTAACTGCAAAGGCAGAAAAGTAACAAACTTAATTCAAAGTAAGCAAAAGGGAGAGATAAATGCAGTAATTGAGAAAGTAAAAAACTGAAAGTCAATAGAAACTTATACTTAATATAACATTCCATGTAGTAAAGTGAATAGTTAAAACTTTGAAAAAGCCAGGAATGGTGGTGTATGCGTGTAATCCCTTTACCTGGGAAGACAGAGGCAGGTGGATCTCTGTGAGTTTGAGGCCAGCCAGGTCTACAAAGCCAGTTCAGGATAGCCAGGCTGACATAAGAGAAACCCTGTCTCAAAAAAAACCTAAAAACAACAACAAAAAACTTTCAAAACAGGGAACTTGCAGCAGAGATGGCGAAAACGTGAGACAACACTATATAGTCTCTTTCACGACGAGGAAGGTTTCCCTAATCGCTTTATGATGTTAGCATTATCCAGATATCAAAAGTGGATAGCCATTTCTAAAAGTTGAGAAAAAAGAAAAAGAGCAATTTACCATTCCCTAAGTTCACTGTCATTATCAGGTGTAGCAAAACATACAACACTATTTTACAAAATATAAAATACTAGGGCATAGGTAACTTTCTCACCAATATCAACGCTCCTTTGAAACCAAGCTCAAAAGGAATTCAGTTTAATTATCAACAATCTCTTAGTGTCACAATTATTATATTCTCAATAAAATCTGCAGAATGACTGAACCTACAGAATGAGATCCCTCCCTTTTTTTCCTTCGTAAAAAAAGGCTATGAAATCACACTTTCTGGCATGGCATATGAATTTGAATAATTTTTCAAAGTGTTAATGACTATCGGCAAAAATGAAATTTATGTTCTCTCTTTAGGCCATACTTCTGTTTGTGAAAAACATTCCCTTTCAAAAATTTAACCTCTCTTTTCTACCCAGGATGCATCTAACACCGCAGGGTAAATAATTTTGCAGAATCATTACCACTATAATTCAATATGGCAATAAGTCCAACAATTACACATGCTCTTATCACTGTTGGTAAATGATCATATAAGCAATGTTCTAAGGTATTGTTGGATGTTATCAAATTTTCAATAGGTTACTGCAAATTGTTAATACAGTAATGTTTTCTAGTCTGTAGGGGGAAAACGTATTGTCAGGTCATTGTAATCACTAATCACTACAAGAAAATATTTTGTTCATTAAATAATTACTATCCTAGAAGATGTACAGCAAATCTTAGCTCAAGACTGGACTTGAGAAAAAAATAGGAGGCATGGAAATGCAAAGGACAGAAAAAAAAAAAAAAAAAACAACCCCCACACCATATAGATATGAAATGATAAAGATAAGAACACTGAATGTTAGCCTTATAAAAAAACAAAGTTTTAAATCCATGAGAAAACAAAGGGAAGGCAGGGACATTCAGTGACACTAAAATGGAACTTTCTTTGGACCTCCAGCTCCTAAATAATGACACGGAGACTTTTTATAAATTATTAATAAAGCTTGGCCTTAGCTTAGGCTCGTTCCCAACTAGCACTTAACTTAAATTATCCCAATTATATTAGTCTACTTTCTGCCACATGACCCATTACCTTTCCTCATTACCAGCACCTCTTTCTTCCTCTGTGTCTGGCTGGAGACTCTTTCTACACCTGATTCTTTCCCAGAGTTCTTACCTCTGTCCAGAAATCCTACCTTCCTCTCCTGCCTTTGCTATTGGCCGTTCAGCCCTTTATTAACCCAATCACAATGTGTTGGGGGAGATGTTTACCAAAGTCCTGCCTGTAATCAGATCTCTGCCAATACAGAAATCAGTATTTGAGTATACAAAGACAATCTTTACACAGTGCACAAACATGTCAGCCCAACAACACTGTAAACAGGACATGTGCCGATGATGTTGCTTTAATTTTATTTTTATCACACTTTTTAAAATATGTGCTCTCATATTTGTAATAATTAGGTTTCATATTAGTTAGGTTTCAACTGTTCTGTTCATGACTGTGTGCTCCCAATGGCATGGGAAAAAGGGAATTCATATACTTGTCCAGGAGTGGGATGTGGCGCAGCTCAGACACATGGTAGTTTTACTTTCGTTTTCTGAGTAAACTCCATAGTAATTTGTACACTGGTTAGGTGTGTACGGCAGAGACATCTTTACATTTATGTTTATTATAGCACAACTTATAATAGTTAAATTATAGAATCAGCCTAGGTTATTAGCATATAAATGGCATAATTGTAATTTGCTTGTGCTAACATTGGTTGATGCTTCTAAACAATGTCAAAATACACACCTACACATATATACCATATAAAATATGCCGAGGGAGGAAGAGCCTTGCTAGGCCACAGCGGAGGACATTGGAGCCAGTCCTGATGAGACCTGATAAACTAGGGTCAGATGGAAGGGGAGGAAGACCTCCCCCATTAGTGGACTAGGGAAAGGGCATTAGAGAAGAGGGAGGGTGGGTAGGATTGGGAGAAGATGAGGGAGGGGGCTAGAGCTGGGATACAAAGTAAATAAACTGTAATTAATATAAAAAATAAAAATTAAAAATATGCCTTCACATTTCTATATATATTGAGTAAAATATATAAATATTAGAACTCCAATTCCTATCAAAACATTAATTAGGTAGATAATTACTGATCTGTGCCACTTATATGAGGGAAGGCAAACTAGCGCTTGACAGGGCACACTCTTCATGTAAGACATTCTGCATTCTCCGACAGTGCCTTGCTACTGTAATTGCTTACCAGCTCATCAGAGGTGAGGTGCATCAAGCGTTCCGCTATTGCAGCACACTGGGCAGGGTCTCTTATAAGTTCTCCTTGTTTATCACCAACTACCAGCTCTGGCCATGTTAGTCCTTCATTCTTCTTAATCAAGGAAATCTCCAAGCTAAAAGCGTAAATGAGAAACATGATGATAAATAAAATGTTAAACATCAAAACCAGATGTGGTATTTTATTCTAGTATCCCAGCACTCAGTATGCTCAAACAGGAAAGAATCAAGAGTTTTAGGCCACTCAAGACTATGTAATGAGAGCACATATCAAAACGAGAGAGAGAGGGAAAAGAAGTGGGAGGGAGAGATGAAGCTAAGTATTATTACCTATTTGAATCTAGAAAATATTTTACCAAAAATCTTATTAATTTTGGCTTTATATGTGATGGAAAAATATGTATCCAACGATAAATAACCTAAACTTCTTGAGTAAATATGAAAGTAGCACTGGTAATGGAGCAACAAATGGCTTGGAAACAGAATAGTGAAGTGATTGGAAAGACAGCATATAGAAAATTCTGCTGGAATGCAGGTATCTGGTGTGTTACTCAATCTAAGTAGCTGAAGTACAAACAGCATGGATCTATCTATGGGACACTGTGAATATACAGTGGAGCACATACAGCAAGAAAATGGCCAACAACACACTCAACAATTTACTATTGTAAACTAATAGCCTTCCTATATAATTTTAATCAAAGACAGGGCAAATTCAGTTAATGTCAAACGTTTAAAAATGCTATTTATTATTTATTACAATTTATTCACTTTGTATCCCAGCTGTGGCCACCTCCGTCACCTCCTCCTATACCCCTCCCCTAGTCCACTGACAGGGGAGATCCTCTTCACCTTCCCTCTGACCCTAGCCTATCAGGTCTCATCAGGGCTGGCTGCATCATCTTCCTGTGGCCTGGCAAGGATGCACCCCCCAGGAGGAGGTGATCAGAAAGACTGCCACTGAGTTCATGCCAGATTACAGCCTCTGTTCCCCTTACTAGGGTATCCACTTATAGACTGAGTCTACGGGCTATATCTGAGCAGGGGTTTTAGGTCCTCTCCATGCATGGTCCTGTCAAATTTTTAAAACATGGATTTTTAAAGAGCTGAAAATAAATGTAAGAACTACAAAAACAAAAACAAATCACAGGAAATATTTTAATGTAGTCTAAATAAATTGTTTTAAACCTAATTCCATGCATTCAAGCTGTTAAACACAAACTCCAAATGCACTAAGAGGGGCCTGCCAGAAACCTGAAGATCAAGAACTTATGTTGCAGGAAAATGAAGCACTGAGTCAGGACCAGCAGTGGACAGCAGAGGAGGCAGCTGGCCCACATTCTTTGGATAGGAGAGGAAACTCGGACGGTAGGCCTTATGTGTTACTTCCATAGGAAAGAATCTTTTCCATGAGCCATTTCTGACAGATGTACACCAAATTAACCACACCATGGAGTCCAGTTCCAAGAAAATAATCCCAAGAGTACAATAAAACCCATTATTGCAATTATCAAATAGAACATGTACACTTATCAACTATTCTTTTACAAGAATAGGTTGTTATTATGACAAATCTGTAACGTAATTATTCCATTTAAAAACTATTTAAGTGACTATACAAAATAATATCACTTATATAACAAAAGACCTTTTCATTAACACTAAAAATTATCACAACAATCAATAATGCCCAAATTTAGTTATATTATCTAAGGTATACACTAATCTGATGAAGATGATAACAAAAATAACAACACTCGCTCATAATTACCTAATGCTTTATCACATGTTAGGGACTATCTTAGGCACTTTATGTCACTTATTCATTAATACAACTATAAAGTCTATCTTTATGTCCACATTCCAAATAAGAATGACTTAAGTGCTTAAGTAACTTGCCAAAGTCACAAGCTAGGAAAGCATTGCATCAGCTATCAATATTACTAATTTTTAACTACAAATTTTAAATGCTGTCTTCAAGACTTTTACAAACAGATAAACATGATACACAGATATGTAAAGATAAAGTATTTTTAAAAGAACTTTTAAGATAGAAACATAATTGCACCTGAACTAAATCCTAAGCCCCTAGGTTATCTTAGGAAATTATAGTGCTTTCCTGCACTGAAAATGTAAGTTTTGTATATAAATATTTCCTTAACTGTTCATGTCTTACACCATCCATCTATCTATCTATCTATCTATCTATCTATCTATCTATCTATCTATCTATCTATCTACCTACCTACCTATCCATCCAACTAACTTACTATAGCCTTGCAGTAGAGTTTAAATCAAGGATGGAACTACCTCTGGCAGTTATTTTTTTTTTGCTTTTTCCCCCCCATATGAAGTTGAGTATTGTTCTTTCAAGGTTTGTAAATAATTGTCAAGATTTTAATGGGAATGGTGCTGAATCTGTAGATTGCTTTTCGTAAGATGGCCATTTTCACTATGTTAATCACACTGATCATGGGAGATCTTTTCAAGCTTCTGATATCTTGTCTCTTTATCTCTTAAACACATTTTTAGAGAATATAGCATTTAGAGAATGGGAAAAACATTCAAATTTTTAAAAATGATTTTGATTTTTGAGACAGGTTTTGAGACATGTAACCCAGATTAACCTTAGACCTGAAAAAGCTGAGGTTGACCTTCAATTCCTGATTCTCCTTTCTCAGCTTGGCAAATACTAGGATATAAGGTTTCTACCACATCATTTGACTTTTCCATTCTGAAGAGCACAAACATTTTAAAGTTTAATTATCATGTATTTCTTTTGTGCTTTAATTTTTTGTGTCTCAAACTCAGAAGACACAAAAGAAATATAAATGATTAATTTATACTGAAGTAAAATTTGTTTCTCAAAATTCTGAAAGAAATATTAATCCTTTGTAGGAAGAAATTTATCTTCCTATACATGCAAAATAACATAATTATTCACTGTAGTAAAAGGTTAGAAATATTGTAATTGCCCAACAACAGAAGACTAAATGATGATCTATTAACAGACACAACTTTACAAAGCCACAATGAAGGACTGAAAATGATCATGTACCCTTAATGGAAAAACATCTAAAAGTAACTTTTGAATATGCAAAAAATAGTAAGTATATAGCAGAAATCTTTTCCTTGAAAACTAAAGTATTTCACAGAATAAACAGAACATGTTTCTGGATGCTACTAACAGTCACTTGGGGGCAGGGTACACCTGTGATTGGTGGACTGGAAAATTTCTCATGCTATTACCTAAAAATGGGGCTGTATTATTTTATAACCAAATTAAACAACAGTGTTTTAAGAGCACAAACTAAAACACGCAAATAGCTTCACCTTTGTCATTACTGCACCTACAACTGGTAATGAAAACAGCAAGTACAGCAGCATCTTTAATCTTAATTACAATTACATTTGTTATGTAGTTTCAGCATTTTAGTCTATCTGAAAAATCATCAATATGGTTGGAACTATTATATTCACCTTCAATGTACCTACTGTAGAGAGAAAAAAAATTAAAAAGTAAAGCCATAAAAAATAAAATTTCAAGAAGCTAAGCAAGAAGGAGGACCCTGGTTAAGATGTTCAATCCTCATTCAGAAAGGCAAACGGGATGGACATTGGAAGAGGAAGAAAACAAAGAACAAGATAGGAGCCTACCACAGAAGGCCTCTGAAAGACTCTACCCATCATGGTATTAAAGCAGATAGTGAGACTCATAGCCAAACTTTGGGCAGAGTGCAGGGAATCTTATGAAAGAAGGGGTACATAGAAAGACCCGGAGGGGACAGGAGTTCCACGAGGAGAGCAACAGAACCAAAAAATTCTGGACACAGGTGTTTTTTCTGAAACTGATACTCCAACCAAGGACTATTCATGGATATAACCTAGAACCCCTGCACAGATATAGCCCATGGCAGTTCAGTCTCCAAAAGGGCACCCTAGTAAGGGGAACAGGGACTGTCTCTGACATGAACTCAGTGGCTGGCTCTTTCATCACCTTCCCCTGAAGGAGGAGCAGCCTTACCAGGCCATGCAACCAATCCTGATGTGACCTCATAGGCTAGAGTCAGATGGAAGGGAAGGAGGACCTCCCCTATCAGTGGACTTGGGGAAGGGCATGGGAGGAGAAGAGGGAGGGAGAGTGGGATTGGGAGGGTATGAGGGAGGGGGCTACAGTTGGACTACAAAGTGAATAAACTATAATTAATAAAAAAAAAATTCAAATGTAAAACTACCAAAATACCTATCATTCTCTTTAATTGTCCATGTACTGCTTTCATGATCAATAGATGAATGGAGTTTTCCTTCCAAAACCTGGACATCCTTCAGCACAATGTTGATGTTATCAGGCAAAAACTGTATTCGAATATCTTCCTTAGTACTGTTTTCTGGAAGTCTTACTGTCACTGTCAAATCATCCTCAGTTTGTTGCCAGTAATACAGAGGTTCTACTGGGAATAGATGAAAATGCATTATGTAATAAAAATTAGACACAACATACAAAATTAGATCTTAGGCCTCTAAGAGAACACCTATCTAAATCAGTCAGCATATTTTCTGCCAATCATCTCTTTCACACATACACAAATCATAAAAACACAGACTTCAAGGAATCTGACACAGAGTTGTAACTAATGCACATGCTATTTTCCTCCTCTGAGCTCACCCAACTCATTAAGAGACTAGCACTCATAAATACTACTGACAACAATCACTTACTTTTTTTTTGTTCTTTTGTTTTGTTGTTTTTGGTTTTTTGAGATACAGTTTCTCTGTGTAGCCCTGGCTGTCCTGGACTCACTTTGTAAACCAGGCTGGCTTTGAACTAGGATCTGCCAGCACCCACCTCCTTAGAATCCCATACATAGTTACTGTACTTTCTGGCTCTCTTTACCTCTCCCCCTTCTTCTCCCTCTTATTTACAACACACACACACACATACACACACACACCCCACTAGCCTCATGAAATGTGAACATATCAGTTTATACAATAAAATTATATATGTTATAAAATTATATAACCTCTGATGGACAATGAGGATAGGAGGAACCTGTAAACTTACATGTAAGTTTTAGTAGAAAAGATTTTAAAAATCCAGAATTTCTTAATCCCTTCATCATAAGGAGTATATTAACAATTACATTTCCCCTGTTTTCGTATGGTGAAGGTCAAACCTGGGGCTTTGCATGTGCTAGGCAAGCTCTCCACCACTAGGCTGTCTCAGACTTTTGACGGTGGGTGCTTTGACATATATCCTGTGCCTTTAGATTATGTTTACATTTTAAAAAGAAAATATAATCAATCACTTATCTCATTGTGATGATATGAAATACCAAAAAGCCATCATACTCCTTTTCATGAGACTTACAAAGAATGAAAGCAGTCTCTGTTCCCAGAGTGTTAGGAGTGCTAATATAACACAAATACAATTTTAAACACATGCCTCTTCTCCTTTATCATTGTGAAAATATCACACACAATAATTAATGAGTTGCAGAGCAACTGAAGACGTAACATGAAGCTTCAACAAGAAAAGCAGGTAAAGGACTACAGTAACCCAAGCACATGCTGTGCTCCACTAGAGCTCTGACTGCCCTCCCCCCACCCTCCCAACTGCTTAGTGAATGACTTCTAAAGGGCATGTGGGCTTGGCATATGAACACTGATTCGGAAAAAGACTTTAGCAAATTTACAATGAAATAGGATCAGTGAATTTATTTCACTAAGAAGTCTCAGTCTAACAACAACAAAAAATAGTATGTGAGGAAACAGTGGTAAAAGAGATGAAGAGGACTAAGGGCAGTTTTCTTTTGTATCTAGAGGCTCATATATTCATAAATCCACAGGAAACATTTTTAAATATTGATTACATTAGTATCAAATATTTTTGAAGGATTAATTTTTAAAAGCTATACAAAAATACTGAGGCCAATTTTATTTCAGATCTTTATTTACATTAATATGTATTGGTGCTCGCATGTGTCAGATCCACTGACACTGAAGATAAGGGTGGTTGTGAGCCACCATGTGAGTGCTGGGTACCACACCCACGTCAGCAACATCAGCAACCTCTCTAACTTCTGAGTTATCTCTGCAGCCCCAGATCTTATTTCAAGTAATTATCAAATGCTATATAATTTTGTTAAATATACTATTCTCTAATATGAACAGAAATATCCTTTATTAAAAATACAAGTTTCTTCCAGAAGACATTGTTGACCTTTCACCCTAAGATATAACCTTTTCTCATTCACTCAATCTCGAAATGCAGTGATTCTGACCCCAAGGAACTGTGAGTTTAGTACGAAGGTAAGAATATACATATTAGGCCTTATTTTGGAAGAACAGTTATCATACTGCCTTTACCAGTGTTAATATAAACATTACATAATAAATATAAAGCAGGAAATCATGTAAGGTAACTGCAATTTCTAAAATAACAGAGAATTACAAAGTTATGAATATAAAGCAGTCCACATCAGTCAGGGAGTAACCTCCAGAAAAAGAGGTGGAGGTAGGATATGAACGAAAATTAAGATAAAGCAACCATTATACCCTACTGGAACCCATAAAATTCCATGGGAAATAAAGCAGACAGATGTGTGTGTACAAACACAAGTACGCATGAGCATGAGCACCCTGACAGGTTAAATTACCTTTCATTTTCTCAGACCTGTCTTCATCCATACTGTCGTCAAGATCGTGACCTACTGCAACACCCTGGAAGGACTTGTAGGATACAATCATTAGGCCGTTTCCATCAGGCTCAATCGCTGCATAATGCGGAACTGACTTTCCATGGAAAACATGACGCTTTGTAATTTCATACTTGTTATTATCTGTAGGAAAATAAATAGTATGGAAAGCTACATTGTAAAGAATATTTTGGTATGAATAAATGAATTAATAACTTAGGACCACCAAGGTGGCTCACTGGGTAAGGGTCCTTGACACCAAGCCTGATGACAAGAGTCCAATACCCAACAACAACATGGTAGAAATGGACAGTTCTCCTCTGGCACACACACACATACACTCACACATGTCTGAGAACTTCATCGTCCTTCAACAAGTCACTACTTTAGACTACTGGTTTTGATGAAATTTGCTCTAAATTGTACTGTCCAGTGCAGTAGTCCCTACTGCAAATGGCTATTTAATTAAAATTAAGTAAAGTCTAAAATTCACTACCTTAGGCTACTTAGGCATATTTCAAGTGTTTAACAGCCACACATGACTTGTGGTTAATCCCAGTGAATGTCATACAAATAAAGCATGTCCAACCTGTACAAGTTCCCACTGGAGAACAAAGTCTAGACCTCAGTATGACC
This sequence comes from Meriones unguiculatus, assembly GCF_030254825.1. Lineage (NCBI taxonomy): Eukaryota > Metazoa > Chordata > Mammalia > Rodentia > Muridae > Meriones > Meriones unguiculatus. The sequence goes on along the minus strand of NC_083356.1, from coordinate 56,677,197 downwards.
AACTGCATTCTCAGCAGGTCTGTGATACACACCTTTTAAAAAGACACTATCTGAGATGGGGGTGGGGAGAAGTGGAGAAGGAACTATTTTCCTCTTGTTTTAGCTACTCATAAAAAGGGCTTCTTAAAATGAAATATTTTCATAGTAGCTGGTTTTTATAGAACAAAACAGAACTACATGAATATTATAATCAATAATGAAATTATAAGTACTTGCAACATTTGCTATAATACCAATTTTATTGTACTTTAAGGTTTTAGTAAATGTATTCTATTATGAAGACACATTGTTTTCTACATACTCAAAACACTTCAGATAAAAAAACCACTCTGTACCAAGAACCCACAGCCACCACAGTTGGCTGGCACCCAAATCACTACATTGCTCAACCTTCATCAGAGAAGCTCCTTCTTGCAGTAGATGAGAATTTAGAGACCCACAACTAGACAATGTGCAGATGGTTAGAGATCTTGGAGAACTCAGCCCTATATGGGATGTTTATAACAAATGCTTCCTCTTATGGCTCAAAAACCTATGCAGAAGATGAGGTGGAAGAGATTGTAAAGGCCAGAGACACAGAAAGATATCTAGACATCAGGGCTAATTAATGCACCTATGAATTCCCACAGACTGTGACAGAACACTCAAGACCTGTACAAGTTCATGCCAGAAAACATTCCAACACTCGTAAATGGAAGTGAAATTGTATGCAAAGTCACACTCCTAATAAGAAATAATTTACAATGATACCGCTAATTTTCTCCAGTGAAATATTACTAGGTATATGAAACACACTCGAGGGCAGACATCATGCTTAGGAGTAGCTGATCAACATTTTGTCCCCAGAATACACAATTATAAAGTCAATCATGTTCTGTTTTGTTGTTTGTGTGTTGCATGTGCGCATGCATGCAGCACTTTTTTTTTTTTCTGCTATAATTACTGCTTTTGTCTTTTTGTTTTCTTTTTATTTTGTTTGCTTTTGGGTTGTGTTTTTTTTTGAGAGAGAATGGAGAAGCATGAAGTTGTGTAAGGAGGATTGAGGAGGACTTGTGAGAGGAAGAAAAAAATATGATTAAAATACATTGCACACAAAAATAAAAATATTAAAAACAAATTTAAAAAATTAAAAATATTTAATAAGGAATGCAAACAAGCAAGCAAGCAAACAAAAAAATCACTTCAGGCAAGTATATACCTTTATACTACTACTCTATTAGATGGATCCTATTTTTGGAAGTTTAACACTAAGTAGTTAAAAATCAGCTTAACATTTACTAATCAAGTAAACAAGTAATTTACTTATCAAGTAAACATTGTCATTTTCCAATTTAACCCTTTATAAAATATAATTTATTCTATGTTTCCCTCAACACGGTTTAGGAAAATATCCTGCTTTACTGTGCTAAATTCAAACATCAAAATGACTGTGATATAGTTCAGCCAATTCGCTCGCTGTGCAAACAGGAGAATTTGACCAAGATCCACCTTTACAAAGCCACACACAGTGCATGAACTTGTACTCTGAGCATTAGAAAAGCAGAACAGATGGACATTTGTACTCAATGCCAACCAGTCTAGCCTACTTCGTGAACTCCAGACTAAAGAGAAACTCCACCTTAAAACACAAGGTAGCCTGCTTCTAATGACACGTGAGGTAGACCTCTGACCTCCACATGCCCCTGAAAACACACACCACACATACAGGGATGAGAAGGGATTTAAAAAGAACACAGTTCTATTAGTAATTGGGGAAAACACAATACGAAAAACAGCAAAGACAGCCAAGGCAACACAGAGAAACGTGCCTCAGAAACAACAACAAAAACAAAACAAAAACAAAAACAAAAACAAAAAACAAGAAAGACCGTAAGTCTCAGGCAGTTTAGTGTCCAAGTGGGTTCCATAGTAATGGAAAGAGGGACTGCCTCTGACATAATATGATTGGCCTGCTCTTTGATCACCTCCCCCTAGGGGAGAGCAGCCTTACCAGGCCACAGAAGAAGACAACGCAGCCACTCCTGATGAGATCTGATAGACTAAGATCAGAAGGAAAGAGAGGAAGACCTTACCTATCAGTGGACTTGGGGAGGGGCATGCGTGAAGAAGAGGGAGGGAGGGTGGGACTGGGAGAGGAGGAAGGAGGGACTTATGGGGGGGAATCAAAGTGAATAAAGTGTAATTAATAAAATAATATAAAAGAAAACAAGAAAGAAAAAGAGAAACTTAAGAAAATTGCTGCATTCCATCAAATAACAATCCTCGGAGAAAAAACAAAAAAAAAACAAAAAGGAAAATCTAAGAGTGCCTGCTCACTTGAGGAGAGATGGCAGAGCTGCTGAAACAGAGTACAGGCATCTGGGAAGTACCATGAACTGACCTACAGCTACAGAATCAAGTCTGTTTAGGACAGGCAGAGGGAAAAGGTACAATGATTTCTCCTCTAAGAAGCCAAATCATATACTTTAAAAAATACTTCTACTCTGTCTGGTTTTATGTTGAGGTCTTTGACCCCTTTGGACTTTAGTTTTGTGCATAAATATGAATCTATTTGAATTTTTCTACATGTAGACATCCAGTTAGACCAGCACATTTTTTTCCATTGCATGGTTTTGGCATTTTTGTAAAAAATCAGGTGTTCATACGTGTGTGAGTTTATTTCAGAGTCTTCTATTCAATTCCATTGATCCACCAGCCAGTTTCTATAACAGTATCATGCAGTTTTTACTATTGTTGCTCTATAGTACAGCTTGAGATAAAGGATGGAGATGCCTCCAGAAAATCTTTTATTGTAAAGGATTGTTTTAGTGATTCTGAGTTATTCCATATGAAGTTGGGAATTTTTCTTTCAAGGTCTGTAAAGAATTGTGTTGGTAATTTGATGGGAATTGCATTGAATCTGTAGATTGCTTTTGGTAAGATGGCCATTTTTTTCCCTGTGCTGCAAATCTGTCTAAACAATTGTCTAGCTATATTTTAGGTAAATGGACTGGAGAATTCGATACTACGATGGGGCAGCTGAGAGTGGCCATTGTCACGGTAAATTCTACCAGAGTGGACGCAGGACTAGCCACAGGATTATCATCATGGATTGCTGCAGCCATGAATCATCTGAAGGAATGGGCGGGCATGGGAGCGTTAGCAGGCCTTCTGGTGTTGGTCTCCTTGGTTTGCCTGTGGTATATATGCAAGATTAGAGTCTCACAACAGCGTAATGCAGCCATGACCATTCAGGCCTTTACAGCCATTGAAGCAGGACAGTCTCCCCAAGCATGGTTGGCTACCATAAAAAGCTAAAATGTTATGCTCAGGATGCGAGGCTAAGCACTACACTCAGGGTCAGCCGCTTTGGACCCAGAGAAGAGCATGTCTGATTGCATGCGGGTTGATGCCCCAGGTCCCGCCTCTGAGAAAAAGGTATCAGACGGGTCTGATGCTCTTTGGGTGGATGACACCTAAATGAACATCAGTACAAAGTCCCAATTTATTTCTAATATCAGAGATCAGACCTCTACTCTTGCCTGATGCGTCTAAAACAAAAAGGGGGAACTGTAGAGAGCTGCGGAATGCCGCGCCTGAAAGATGGAGCTGGTTTCCGCCTTCCACCTTCCCGATGGTGAGTGCTCTCTATCACAAACAACTCCACATTTGGCTAAGGCTGAGGATCTGGCTTGCTTCCATGTATGTGGACCTATCTGCATTGCCCACGTGGCATGCTGGGGCTGGCTACCCAGAAGCTATTTAAGCTGTGGGCTGGCTTTCCCCAGGGTCAGATGATTGTTCAAGGTTCCTGAATAAACTGCATTGAAAAAAAAAAAAAAAGATGGCCATTTTTACTATGTTAATCCTGCCAAGCCATGAGCATGGCAGATCTTTCCATCTTCTGATAGCTTCTTCTAATTCTTTCTTCAGAGACTGGAAATTTGTTTCATACAAGTCTTTGACTTGCTTGGTTAGGGTTACACCAAGGTATTTTATGTCATTTGTGGCTATTGTGAAGGGTGCTGTTTCCATAAATTCTTTCTCAGCCCTTTTGTCTTTTGTATACAAGAGGGCTACTGATTTTTTACAGTTAATTTTGTATCCAGCCACTTTGCTGAAGGTGTTTATCAGCTGTAGAAGTTCCCTGGTGGAGTTTTTGGGGTCACTCAGGTATATAATCATATCATCTGCAAATAATGATAATTTGACTTCTTTCTTTCCAATTTGTATCCCCTCGATCTTTTTCATCTATCTTATTGCTCTAGCAAGGACTTCCAGAACTATGTTGAAGAGATATGGAGAGAGTTTGCAGCCTTGTCTTGTCCCTGATTTCAGTGGGATTGCTTTAAGTTTCTCTCCATTTAGTTTGATGTTGGCTATAAGCTTGCTATATATTACCTTTACTATGTTTAGGTAAGTGCCTTGTATCCCTGATCTATCCAAGACTTTAAATATGAATGGGTGTTGGGATTTTACAAATGCTTTTTCAGCATCTAAGGAGATGATCATGTGGGGTTTTTTCTCCTTCAGTTTATTTATATGGTGGATTTCCATATATTGAACTACCCCTGCATACCTGGACACACTAAACCTGTTAGAAGAAAAAGTGAGAAAAAGCCTTGAATTCATTGGCACAGGACACAATTTCCTGAACAGAATTTCAGGACAGCACAGGCCCTAGGAGCAACAATCAATGAATGGGACCTCATGACAATGAAGAGCTTCTGTAAAGCAAAGGATACTGTCATCAGAACAAAACGACAGCCTACAGATTGGGAATGGATCTTCACCAACCCTATATTTGACAGAAGGCTAATATACAAAATATATAAAAAACTCAAGAAGTTAAACAACAAGTCAAGTAATAAAGTTAACAAATGGGGTACAGAGCTAAACAGAGAATTCTCAATAGAGGAATATCGAATGGCAGAGAAACATTTAAAGAAATGCTCAACATTCTTAGCTATCAGGGAAATGCAAATCAGAAACAACCCTGAGATTTCACCTTACATCTATCAGAATGGCTAAGAGCAAAATCTCAAGTAAGAACATACCCTGGAGAGGATGTGGAGAAAGGGGAACCCTCCTCCATTGATGGTTGGAATGTAAAATTATACAACCACTTTGGAAACCAATCTGACGCTTTCTCAGACAATAAGGAATAGCACTTACTCATATATCCAAAAGATGCTCAAGTAAACAACAAGGACATTAGCTCAACCATGTTTGTAGCAGCATTATTCATAATAGCCAGAACCTAGAAACAACCCAGATGTTTCTCAGTTGAGGAATGGATACAGAAATTGTGGTACATTTACACAATGGAATACTACTCAGCAATTAAAAACAAGGAAATCATGAAATATGAATGCAAATGGTAGGAACTAGAAAAGATCATCCTGAGTGAGGTGTCCCAAAAGCATGGTATATACTCACTTATAAGTGGATATTAGACCTATAATACAGGATAATCATACTAAAATCTGTACACCTAAGGAAATTAATCAAGAAGGAACACCCTGGGTAAGATATCAATCCTCATTCAGAAAGGCAAACGGGATGGACATTTGAAGAGGGAGAAAACAGGGAACAGGACAGGAGCTTACCACAGGGCGCCTCTGAAAGACTCTACCCAGCAGAGTATCAAAGCAGAGGCTGAGACTCATAGCCAAACTTTGGGCAGAGTGCAGGGAATTTTAAGGAAGGGGAGATAGAAAGACCTGGAGGGGACAGGAGCTCCACAAGGAGAGAGAACAAAAAAATCTGGGCACAGGGGTCCTTTCTGAGACTGATACTACAACCAAAGACCATTCATGGAGATAACCTAGAACCCCTGCACAAATGTAGCCCATGTCAGCTCAGTGTCCAAATGGGTTCCCTAGCAATGGGAATAGAGACTGTCTCTGAGATGAACTCAGTGGCCTGCTCTTTGATTACCTCCTCCTGAAGGGGGAACAGCCTTACTAGGCCACAGAGGACAGTCCTGATGAGACCTTATAGACTAGGATCAAATGGAAGGGGAGGAGGATTTCCCCTAACAGTGGACTAGGGTAGAGACATGGTGAAGAAGAGGTGGGGTGGGATTTGGAGGGGACCAGGGAAGGGGTACAGTTGGGATACAAAGTGAAAAAACTGTAATCAATAAAAAATAAATAAAATAAATACTTCTACTATTTCCTTAAGTCTTCAAACTACAACCCAACAGCCAAAGCCGAATCTGTACCTATGTTCGTACAACTTCAGGGTTGAATATGACTTTGCATTTTGGGTGGTAAAAAAATAATTCTTAGTACTCAGCCTTCACTGTCCCTAAATATTTTAGAACCTAGCTTACTCATTTGTTCATAAACTCTCCGTTGCTCTTTTCATGTCATAACAAACAACACAGGTGAATAGCTGTGACACAGACTGTCTGGTTCCTGTCTGTTCCTTTAAAAGTTTCCCCCCTGACTCCTAAAATATAATTACTGCATTCCTACAGAAACGGAAATAAACACTGGGGAAAACAAGGTTTATTCAGCAATTTCTATGTCGACACAGACGTTTCTTATAGTGGTTATTCCTTCTAAAAAAAAAAAAATTCTTAATAGCCTATATCTGAAATGTAAATGTAAAATAAAGAGTATTTTTCACTTTAGTTATTTTGTTTTGTTGTTTTTTTGTATTGATGAAGAATTTCAGTTAAATTAATTTTCTTCTAATTGAATAAGGAAGAGTAGTGAGACAATGCCAAAATGGAAAAACAAAACAAAACAAAGAAAAAAACAAAGAACAAAAAGCAAACTCCCATAGCTACCAATTAGAAAAATGAAGAGAGTGACAGAGGGGAAGAACATTAGATATATCATGTAAACTAAGCTGAGTCTTTCAAGGAACAGGAAGTTATTATACATATGCAGAAGAACTTTTATGGAAGATAGATGCAAAAGACAAGGGGAACAAAACATAGGTAATTATTCCATCTTCCTGTTCTTATTTATATTTATATATTCAAATTACATTAAAATTTACAATTACTGGTAAGTAACTATTTCCTGTAAATTAAAACACGTCCTCTTTAGAAAGAAGAAAATTTCATAAGACTCAGGTGAATGCAACAAGATTCAGGAAACCCCTGAAAGTTATAAAGAGCAGACTCTCCTGCGCACACATGCTGAGAGTTGAATAGAGATCCAGGAAGACAGTTTTCAGTTTGTTAGCAGTGCAGTGTCAGCTTTTCAGTGCTGCACCACCCAGGCTCCCACAAGTAAATCATTGTTTATGCTCCTGTATGTGGCCTCAATAAACTCAATGCCTTGGTAAGCTATTCATAGATGTTACTTTGGTCTGTTGTTTGTGCTATAACCAGCGAATGAAGTTTATTCATGTCTCACAGAAAAAGTCAAACATCAGCTACTTATATCCATGTGTGTATGTATATATATATATATATATATATATATATATATATATTTAAGTATAAACTTTTAGCTGTTTTAAAATTATATATCTTATGATCTCCAAAATTCATGTAATGTCTTCTTTTAAACAAAATGCAGTTAGTTGTAGAAGCATATTATAGGCCGTAAGTACCATAATTTATTACAATGCTCAAAAAGCAAGCAGTGAATCTTACATCCCAAGCCCCACCAAGTGGCATCAAGCTAGAGAAGTTCAGAATCTTGTTACTTTACCTTCTTTCTTCTTACTGACAGTGACCCACTCCAAAGAAACATAGAAGCCACTTCCTTTCAAGTCCAACCCCTCCTTCTCTATTCGAAGAAGCAGGATAGCTACTGAATGTTCTTCAGCTTTCAGCAATGAGATGCTGTGAATTATAATAAAAGGATTCCCAAGCTCTTCATTAAAAATAATCTATAGGAAATAAACCACATATTTAAAGTGCATGGTTTAGAAAACAGAAATACAATCAGCACTCTTTATAAAACAAACAAACAAAACAAAGAAATAACAGAAAATTAGAACAGAATGAAAAAGAGAGAGAGAGAACTAAGGCAAACCTTAGAATCATAAAGGAAAAGGGGATGATTCACACAGCACACAAAGCAGGCAGGTAAAAGACTTCTCCATCCAATTTTCATACACCTTCTGGACTCCTCACAAGTCTTACAAAGAACAAAAAAACAACTTACCTCCCATTTTTCAGGACTATTTCCACGGTCACCTGTTCCAATGACATACAGTCTTCCTGTTCCATCTGACAAGGTAACCCAGGCAGGGGATGTGAAATGAATAGATGCACAAAGACGATTGTCATATGCTGTCACATCTGTAGGAAGTCGGAACACTTCTCGAGGTTTTCCTAAGGCAGTGTCCTAAGAAAAAATGAAAGATTACAAACAAATCTCTTCCTAGTACTGACCCATACACAACATAAATACCTACTGTACAGCAGATTCTTTTGTGTCCGAAAGCTGGCTGGATTTCCTTTTCTTTGAGGGTAAACTGTACTGAGTCTCTTCTAACAAATAAAATACACTAGGTGGGGACAGGTGACATGCAACCCCTTGGAGGAAACCACAAAATACTTCATCATCTTCACTCTTTCTTAGGTTACACGCATTAAGGAGGCTAGCTGCCAGGCTGTGGTCATGATTAGATAGGAAAGTGATGTAAAGACCCACACAGGGAGGAACTGAGGGGGCCCAACAATAACAGCACTGAGTGAACCAGGCTGAAACTGCATTCTTCAGCTATAGTCAAGTTTCCGATGAGAAACCATCAGGGAGACAGACATTTACACCACTTTATGATTCCTGACCTCAGAGACTGTGAGATGGTCATTGCTTGCTGTTTCAAGTCACCAATCTCTGCAGTTGTTGTATCAGGAGAGAGCCAGTACAATGCAGTAATGTAAGTGCTTTCGCTTCACGTTAGGGTGAATGACCAGTATTTTTAATTTAGTAAATAGCTATATCACGTTGCATTTTGAATGCCTATGCAGATAACATTTTACAACAGTGGTTCTCAACCTTCCTAATGCTACAATCCTTTAATGCAGTTCCTCATGTTGTGGTGACCCCAACCATAAAGTTATTTTCATTGCTACTTCATAACTGTAATTTTGCTACAGTTATAAATGGTAATATAAATATCTATATTTTCTAATGGTCTTAGGTGAACCCTGTAAAGGAGTCATTAGACCCCCAAAGGTATCATAACGCATAGGTTGAGAACTGCTGTTCTATAGCAAAAAAGCATTACATTTAGACTACTACCAACTTAGATTTGTTAACAAATTTCTAGCTGTGTCTGTCTTCACAACATAGAGCTACAATATGAAGAATCACCAAAATGTTTTATGAGAAAATACACTCAAACATTTACCATTTAGGAAATAAATGCTCATAAACCAGAATATATTCAATTGCACATTAAAAAACATGTCAGATTTCCCTACAGATGGAAATCAATCCTTAGTACATGCATTTCATTCTTTTGGCTCTACAACTGTCTTAATCTATAATCCTTTCATTACAAAGTTCTTACTAGCCACAAGGTTTTAAAAAACAAACAAAAAAAAAAAAAAAAAACAAATTCAATTATCTATAATCATAGCATTAATTTTTTTGCTCACATTTTTTAAATTTGGTAATGTTGAATTAAATAAGAAATATAAAATAGCAAGTATAGCTACCAACAACTCTTTAGAAACATCAAATCTGAGTATTAGCAATATAAAACAGGGTAGTACTGATATGTATCATATACAGTGCAGCACAGACATCATCAGTAAACATTTGCCTTAAACAGTCTCCAGTCCTGAAGTTTTATGGAGGAAACAAACAACATCAGTTAATCTAAGCAGTTAGATGGAGGTCAGTTAAGAGAAATTTTGCCATAGGCTGATGTACATGTCTGCATTTAGAACAGGACATGGTAGTTCAACAGATTTGTCAACAAATGATACTGCCACACCAGAGCACTTCTGAAAAGAAGTTCATCTCTGACACACACATGAAATCATTCCATATTCCTGACGGAGAAGTAACCTGAATGCTTTAGAGAAAAAGTTAAATGACTGATAGAGGACAGTTTTAACATTCAGTGATTTCCTATGCAAAAATCAAAGATATAGGAAACAAAGACTACAAACACAGGACTAACGTCCATATAAACATCAGCTTGTCCTTAAAGAGTCCTTAAAGCCTGTTAGGCAATCATATATACATAGATTTAAATGGAGAAAAATGTAAACAGGAAAATTATGGTTATTTAATAAAGTTTTAAAAGTAAAAGCCAACTGTATAAATATATTTTTAAAAGGTAAAATAATATTCTACCATTAGCAAAGAGAAAAAAGATACTAACTAGACTTGCAATGCCTATCACTGGCTGAGGTGCTTATTAAAAATGGTAAGAATGTAAATCTAATGACGTTTTACATACCCTTTGATATAATTAAGCTTATAGAAATTTATATACTATTTCCTTTACTGTAAAGCTGCAAATAAAAAGAATAAGAAAACCTAAGCCAGTAAAGCTGGAATAGAGTGTAGCAGCAGCCTCTGTAGCCATGGAGCTTGCCTGGAGCCTCAGGCAGGTCTTCATTCAGTTACAAAAGTCCAATACTTTCAGCATTCTTCTATTAAACAAAAATATCAGACAAACACACTGTGTAACTACAATGGAACAAAAGAATGTCATGGCATGAGAATTCTATGTACAAAAGAACAAGTCAATGTTACGAATGTGATCATACAGCACACTAGTCAAATCTCCTGCATCTTCCTGACTAATCACAGCCACCGTTCCATTCTAGTTCTCCTTCCTACACGAGACTTACCTAACTTGTACATCACTTACTTCCTTAAGCCCACCCTCCAAATCACCTAAGCCAATCAGATCTTTCCATATCACCAATGCTAACTACCTCCTTTCAGACACCCTGTAGCTCTCCTTCACTTATGTTCGCCTTGCTGCAAGTAGTAAATGCAACTTGCTCAAACAATGTGACTTTTTTATTCTTTTGTCTAGAAAATGCTGGCAATTAATTAGAACATCCACCCGGGGAATTCCCAAAAACCTCTTAAATGTACTGAGATAAATATATATTGCTGACAAAACAAAAAAAAAAAAAAAATAGTAAAACCAATGATATACTAACAACCACAACAAAAGATAAAATGGTATAATATGTTTAACATTCAACATGAGTTCATGTATGCTGAAACAAATAGTTGAGAGTAAATTATGGACAGATACATAACAGTGCTTAGTATAAGAGGGAGACCCGAGTAAAGGCAATTTTCCCCCTTTGCTTCAAATGTTCCTATTTTTGTTCCACACCAAATAATTTGTGTAACACATATATGTATATATATTAAAATAGTAATAAGACAAAGCAAAATAAATTTCCACAAAGCAGATGTCTCAAAGCAAAGCTCTCCTGAGATTTATTGTATGGCCTTCCAGACTTCCTCTAGTGAAACATCATTAAGAAGGAAGGCACTGTTCAGTCATATTCAAGTAAGTGTTTTAGTCCATTTTCTTTTAAATACATGGCTTTAAACACATGACTGAAGTTAATAGAGGCATAATTATCAGATAAATTGGTTCAATATCTAATAGAATAATTAAGACACTCAATTATATAAATGTGAAGCCAAAATTAACTAACTTAAAACACACTGTGTCTCCCTCACTTGAGTTAAATGATAAAATGAAACCAATCCAAACATTCCTGATTTTAGTTCAGTTTTAAAGTGGCCTCATAATAATGCCTTACGAAAACAACATTTCTAGTCCCAGGTTCCACCCATTTTCCCTTTCCTCCCAAAAAGTAAGGCAACCATGTTCAAGGGTATTAAAAAACTATTGTGAGGCAATAACTCACTGTTGATTTGTGGGATTAAAATTGTGTTAGCAAATTTAATACTCAATGAGGGATACAGCATGAAGCATTTTCAATTATGATCATTTCATGTAGATATCCCCAAACCTATGGCTGCAAGCATTAATCACAGTTTAAGAGAGGTTCAAATGGATAAACCCGACTCAAACTCCACTGCTACAGGGCCAAGATTCCAAACTTTCTCAATCCTGTGGATGGCTAATATTTCTTCGACTTGTATCTTTTAGAAAAGAAGTTATTTCTGCATTTTTCTAAACAAGTAATATTTCAAATCTCAATGCAATTTTCAAATACCAGCCCCTAAAACATTCTCTCTGTTTGCAATTATCACATTCAGTTTTTTCCATTAGCTAAACATATATTTTTAAATAAGACTCCTATACCAATAAGATGTAATACAAGTCAAAATGTTCATTCATTATATATGGATGCCATTATAAAGAAATTGTTAATAAACACCTATGTCATACATTTATTAAACTAGATTTTGAAGTTCTTGTAGTTGCAGATGGAAACAGAAAAGCTTTGAATGAATAAAATTCTGTAGTTGTTGTTTTAATACATCCACACTTAGAGGAAAACTCAAGGATTAAAAACATGCTCAAGTAAAATCTATAAGGGATGCCACCCATCAGTATTGTTAGACTAGCATTTCTAATTTTACCCCTAAAAAGGAAGCAAAAATGCATCCCTATTGCTAAACATTAACTTCATTTCTTAATCCTTTTCCATTTCTATTATGATTTGGCATTAAAAACAGATGTTTATACTCAATTTAACCTGATCAATGTCTAAGTAAAATGAAGCTTTGAATACTGTCTTAAACATTTTTATTTTCAAATTTCATCCCTCTCTTTTATCTTCTTCTTTCACCTTAAATAACTAGGTTCCGATTACTTAACTGAACTGTTATAAATAAGCTGAGTTTCAGGCAAAGAGGCAGTTTCTTTGCACCTAAAAATCTGGACTAAAAAGCAGTTATTATTTGTTTCTCTAAGGCATGGTCACAAAATACATGTTTACAAATGAAATCTAAAAGCTACTGCCCAGATTTTAAAGACACCACAGAAAATGCTGTTCTTATTGGAGAAAACAACATAGCTTTTCAGGTAAATGGATGTTTGTTATGGCAAAAATATTCTAAATACTGAGAAACAAGTTTTCTTAAATTGAGCAGTAGCTGCAAATAAAATGTTTCTCTCTCCTGTCCCCATCCCAAGCGTTTTCTACACGTTAAGCACAGTTTTTCCTCAATGACATTTCTCAAAGCTGAAATATTGCAAGCATGCAGTTAAACTTGTGCTGCCATCTGCTGGCTTCCAACAGAGAAGGAACAATGTGTGGCCCTCAAACCTTTCTCAAAGCTGAAATATTGCAATCCTGCAGTTAAACTTGCTTGGAGAAAGGAGCAATGTGTAGACCTCAAATATTTCTCAAAGCTGAAATATTGCAAGCCTGCAGTTAAACTTGCTTGGATATAGAAAGTTGGATATAGGAACATTGAGTTGCTGCCATCTTCTGGCTTCTAACAGAGAAGGACCTCAAACCTCACGGTAGCCTTCCCCTTTGGACGTGGTGTAATTTTGCAGATTTAACAGGATACTCACTTACACCCCCCACAGGAAAAAGCTGCTATCTAATTAGTGGTCAGAATTCTTCACATACTGTCAACATAGCAGTTCAAAGAACTGCCTGATTTATTTTGTTGCTGATGGGAAAAAATATGGTGTTCTACTACTCCCCGGCACTTGGTTTCTCAAGATGCAGTCATAACTAGTGCCCCAGGAGAACTGCCTACAGTGCTGAATAAAATTTTAAATCTCCAGACCACCGTCAGCCATGACACACTGATTCAGAATCTTTGGAAATGGAAACCTGAAACTAGTTCTTATGTTGACCAAGTACTCTATGTGATTATGAGGTGAAACAGAGCTCCAAAATCAAAGAAAGAAGCTTAATAAATGCCATAAAAATCAAAACTTGGGTCTTTACAATATAATATATATTATTATAATAATAGTATGTTTCTAAAACTTGATTAACTGAAAGGAGTAAAATTACAGAAAAGAGAAAAGGTAACAACTAAACTAAAAATGTAGAACTACGTTCTTGAACTTGCCCTTGGAGACGCTAAATTATGTCAGAAAAATGAATTTGAGAAGTATTGGTATTTGCCCCAATTCCATGTCAACAAATCTGTTTTGGTATAATTATAATAACGCAGTTTCTATGGAAATTTTCCAACACAGGAAAAGACATGGACCAATCCACAATGTTTCCTCAGATTCCTAGTACAATTACGTTTTTACTTCAGTCCTTGTTCCCTTTACTAGGAAACCCACTTGGACACTGAGATTCTATAAGCTACACCTGTGCAGGGGTTCTATGTTATCTCCATGCGTGGTCCCTGGTTGGAGTATCAGTCTCAGAAAAGACCTCTGGGCCCAGTTTAAAGGCAGTTTTGCTGTGTAAATCAGTTTGCCTCTGACTTGTGATTATCCTGCTTCAACCTTCTGATTGACGGGAATACAGGTGTGAATCCCGCTCCTGCTTGGCAAATTCTAATGCATCCTTCCACACTCCATTGAGCTGACATCTCCATGGAGATGAAAACTCAGGAAACCCTGAACCATGCACTGGTACACCTGTTGTTTCCTCCTTTGTGTTGTTCTGCATCTTACTGCTGTCTTTCACTTTTCCATGCTAGTTATTTATTTTTTACTACTAACCATATAGAAGCGTTCAATCAATGTCTAAAGAAAAGTATTTCCTCAGTCTGAAAACGAAAATACCTAAAAATCCTAAAGACACCTAAGAATATATATTTGTGTGTGTTTTTTTCATACCGAATGGTAAAAGTTAGTGAAACAGAACAAAAAGGGTTATAAATGAGCTACTGAAACTTTCCCCTTCAGAGAGAACCACTAAATAGTACTGAATATGTTTCCTCCAAGAGCAATCTCCTTCTACTTTACTAAAAAAAAAAAAAATTTTTTTGAGAGAAAAAGAAACAAAGGAATATGATTTTACTGATGAATAATGAATGGTAGAAAATTTTGAAGCATATACACACATCAAAAGTAGGCCGATAGCATATAATCCTAAGCATATAATAAATACAAACAGCTTAAAGACAGCATTCAGAAGACAAGGGCCAGAAGAGGCAGTTTGATTTAAATAGTCTGAATCAGCTTTTTACAAAAAGAAAAAGGATGTAAAAAGGACAAGGAAATCACAATGCCTACATTAACGATCCACTCTTTCTTCCTTTAGTTTAAGAGGCTTATTCTTCTTACCTTACTCACTAAATTAAAGTCAACAATCTGTAAAGACCATGACACAAAACTTTAAGAAATCATTTGACAAGAGTTAAAAATGTATATAGACTGTACATGATTATTTCAGAAATACAATGTCATTTGCCTGTGGCTTTTACCTGGTAAGTCTCCCTGCTAGCAGATCCAAAAGCTGGAATTAAGTGAATGACTATTATTTCTGGAATTCAAACTCAGTGGGATGATACATTAATATTTGTGAAAAAATAAAATCAGAATCTAGACTTGGCTACATATATATGAACTCAATTTGGACAGAAACTTCTACCAACAACAACAACAAAAATCACATGGAGTAGATGAAAACAGAGATGTACCTGGAGCTACTGTGAGGAAAGCAAACTCTGGAAAGGAGTAGGAGTGAGGTTCCTTATCTACTGTTGGTGTCAGTGTGGCTACTACAGAGACCAGTGCAGGGCTTCTCAAAACACTAGCCATAGAACTAACGCGTGAGGCAGCTAACACCTCCTCTGGACATGTACACAAAAACCAGAGATACTTGCATATCCCTTGTTAACACAGTTCCAGTCATATCAGCAAGGAAATGGAGTCAGGCCAGATGTCCATCAACAGATGAGTGGATAACGAAAATGTGGAACACATATACAATAGTATTTATGAAGTTATGGATGGAAGTGGAAAATACTAGGTACAGATAAACAGATCCTAGACTCCAATTGTTACATATGTGTTTCCAGATAAGAGTAAATATGGGTAAGGGCAAGAAACTAGAAAGAGACCCATATGGCTAGAATAAAAAAAAAAAAGAAAAGAAAGGGAAAAAAAGCTGTAAGAGAGTGAAGAGTGGATAAGACAATACAACAAAATGGATAGGGAAATACTAGTGGTGAAAGGATACAGCAGAGAAAGGAGGCAGAGAGAAAAAGTGAAGTAAAAAGGAAGCAGAATCAATAAAAACATAATATATATGGAAATCTAAGTTAATTTAAAAACAAAAAATAAATTATTAATTTAAAAATAAATAGTAGCAAATATAGTACTGTAATGAAGGCAATGTTTCACAGAAACATAACCCAACTAGACATTCAGTCTAGTCAAAACACCAGGCTTTGGATTTACTGAGAGACCCTGTCTCAAAATAAGTTCAGAAAGTGATGGGTGATGGAGGACCACCAGTTTCCTATTTTTTTTTTTTTGAGTCAGCATCTCTCTGGATGGCCTCAAACTCACTATGTAGACCAGGCTGGCCTTGAACTCACAAAAATCCACCTGCCTCTACCTCCCAAGTTCTGAGATTAAAGGCATACAACCAAACCTGGTGGAGCAGCATCCTTCTACATCAAACTCCGGTTTGAACATGAGCCTGCGGAGAGGAGCGCATACACACACACAAATTTTTGAAGAAATGGGTTAATGAAAAACACTGACTAAGGTTTTCAGGTTTGCTTTCCTCTTAGAGGTAAGAAGAGAAACACACTGAAATACAAGGAATCAGAGTGCAAATTGGAGGGAGGACAACATAAAACCGAAGATAATTAAATATGAATATAAGCCATCTAACTAAAAGACTGTCATACTGGGTAAAAACACTGAAGAACTAGCTATTTATTTATTTTAATATTCATTAATTTTCCTTTTATTAGAAGTAGATTTTTCTTCTCACAGAATATATCCTGATTACAATGTCCACTCCCTCTGCTCCTCCTAGTTCCTCACTACCTCCCCTCACATCCAGATCCACTCCCTTTCTGTTTCTCATTAGAAGACAAACAAGCTGCTAAGGTATAATAATAATATAAATATAATAAGATAAAACAAAAACCAATACATTAAATGAACAAAACAAACAAACAAAAGAAAAAAAGCTGAAGGAAAGGCACAAGAAAAGAGAAACCCTGTCGTTTGTACTCAGGAATCCATAAAAACACAAAACTAGAAGCCATATAATATAATGTAATATATATGTATGTGTGTGTGTATATATATATTACATTATATTTACAATTATAAATTATAATATATTATTATATTACATATAAATATATTACATAAATATGAATGACCTGATACAGTCCAGTGTAGCCTATACTTGCCCAGTGCACACTGCCTCAGTCTCTGAGTTCATGTGAATTCTGCTCATGTTGATTTAGTCTTGTTTTCTTAGTATCCTCCATGCCCTCTGGCTCTCCTCTTCCACAGGGAACCCTGAGAACTAAGGGGAAGAATAGGATGGAGACATCCCTTTTAGGGCTGTGTGTTCCAAGTTCTTTGTGTGTATGTGTAATGTCTAACCATGGGTCTCTGTGTTTGCTTCCATTTGCTGCAGGAGGAAGTTTCTGTGATGATGGCTGAGCAAGGCATTGATCTATGAGTATAACAGAATGTCATTAGGAATCATTTTATGATTACATGTTTGTTTTTTTTATTTTTTTAGGACAATAGTATTTGGTTTTATCCTCAGTCCCAGATTGCTTTCACTAACAACTCATTTATATATAACCCAATTCCAGAACTAGAAGCATCATTTAGTGACAAGAGATGGCCAGTTGGGGCTTTGTGTCTCCCAGTATTTGGTAAATTTAATTAGATCACCTCCATAGACATATATATATTTTAAGAAACTTCTACTGTATTAGGTTTTCCAACTACCCTCAAACGCCCCTTCATTTTAGCTGTCTCTCCCAGTATTCCTTCACTCATGACCCTCTTTCCTCCCAGCTTGATCCTCCCATTCCAGCCTCCACCATCTATACATAACTATCTATCCTATTTCCCATTTTGAAGGAGATCTATCTGTCTCTCCTAGTCCTTTACTGCATACCTAACCTCTGATTGTTTGGACTATAGCTTGGTTATAATTGACTTAACAGCTACTATCTACACATAAGCAAATACATACCATATTTGTCTTTCTTAGTTTGGGATACCTCACTAAGGATGATTATTTTCAAGTCCCATTCCTTTACCTGTGAAACTAATGATTTCATTTTTTTTTTTTAAACTGTGCAAATGTATCGCATTTTTTAATCAATTTTGTTGAGGGACATCTGAGTTGTTTCCAATTGTGGCTATTGTGAACAGAGCAGCATTGAAAATGTTTGGGCAAGTATCCTTGTGGTAGATAAGATGAAGCATTCTTTGGGTATATGCTAAAGAGTGGTACACATAAATCTTCAGATAGATCCACATCTTCCTGAGGAACTGCCACAGTGATTTTCACAGTGGCTGTAGTATGGACTCCTGTCAATGGATGAGTGCTCCCTCACTCCACATCCTCACCAATATGAGCTGTTATTATTTTATTGATTTTGGCCATTCGATGGGTATTAGGATGACATCTCAAAGCTGTTTCAATTTGCATTTTCTTAATGGTGAAGGATGGTGAACATTTCTTTAAATGTTTCTCAGCAATTTGAGTTTCTACTTGAAGGGCAAATTGATAGACATGAGAAGCAGGAGTACACAGGGAACAGGCAGGAGCCTACCACAGAAGGCCTCTGAAAGACTCTATTGATCAAGGTACTGAAGCGGAGGCTGAGACTCATAGCCAAACTTTGGGCAAAATGCATGGAATTTTATGAAAGAAGGGGGAGATAGAAAGACCTGGAGGGGACAGGAGCTCCAAAAGGAAACCAACAGAGCCAAAAAAAAAAAAAAAAAACAAAAAAAAAAAAACAAAAAAAAAAACAAACACTGGGCCCTGGAGCCACTGCAAAGACTGATACCACAACCAAGGACCATGCATGGAGAGGACCTAAAACCCCTGCTCAGATGTAGCCCATAGACTCAGTCTCCAAGTGAGTTCCCCAGTAAGGAGAGCAGAGGCTATTTCAGGCATGAAATTGGTGGCAGGCTCTCTGATCACTTCCCCCTGGGGAGGGGCAGCGGTGAAGCCTTGCCAAGCCACAGAGGAAGACAATGCAACCAGTCCTGATGAGACCTGATAGGCTAGAGTCAAATAAAAGGGGAGGATGACCTCACCTGTCAGTATACTAGGAGAGGGGCATAGGGGGAGAAGAGGGAGGGAGTGTGGGACTGGGAGGAGACAAGGGAGGAGGCCAGGCCACAGTCGGATACAAAGTGAATAAATTGTAATAAATAGTAAATAATTTTTTAAAGAATTCAGTTTAGATCTATATCCCATTTATAACTGTGTTATTTGCTTTCTTGATATCTATTTTTTTTTCAGTTCTTATATATTTTGAAATATTAATTAGCCCTTGTCCTATTTAGGGTTACTATTGCTATGATGAAACACCATGAACAAAGCAACTTGGAAAGGAAAGGGTTTATTGGCTTATGCTTCCATATTGGTTTATTATCAAAGGCAATCAGGACAGGAACTCAAGCAGGGCAGAAACCTGGAAGCAAGATCTGATATAAAGGCCAAAGAAGAATGCTGCCTATTAGCTTACTAATTTTTATTTCTTATCAAATCCAAGACCACCAGCCCAGGGATGGCACCACAATCAATGGGCTGGGCCCTCTCCCATCAATCACTAAGAAAACACCTTACAGGCTTGCTTCAGCTTAATATTATAGAGGCGTTTTTAAAATTCATCTATGTATCTATTACAATTTATTCACTTTGTATCCCTGCTGCAGACCCCTCCCTCATCTTCTCCTAATCCTACCCACCCTCCCTCTTCTCCTCCAATGCCCTTTCCCTAGTCCACTGATGGAGAGGTCCTCCTCCCCTTCCCTCTGACCCTAGTCTATCAGGTCTCATCAGGACTGGTTGCATTGTCTTCCTCTGTGGCCTGGCAAGGCTGCACCCCTCCCCCAGGTAATCAAAGAGCCAGACACTGAGTTCATGCCAGAGAAAGTCCCTGATCCCCTTATTAGGAACCCACTTGGAGACTGAGTCTGTGAGCTACATCTAAGCAGGAGTTTTAGGTTCTCTTCATGCATTGTCCTTGCTTGGGGTATCACTCTCTGCAGGGCCCCAGGGCTTAGTTGGAAATCAATTTGGCACTTTCTCAGAAAATTGGGAATAGTGCTACCTCAAGATCCAGCTATACTACTCCTAGGGAGATATCCAAAACATGCTCAACCATATAACAAGGACATTTGCTCAACCATGTTCATAGTAGCTCTATTCCTAGTAGCCAGAAGCTGGAAACAACCTAGATGTCCCTCAACAGAGGAATGGATACAAAAATTGTGATACATTTACACAATGGAATATGACTCAGCTATTAAAAATAAGGAAATCATGAAATTTGCAGGCAAATGGTGGGAAATAGAAAAGATCATCATGAGTGAGGTATCCTAGAAGCAGAAAAACATACATGTATACACTCACTCATAAGTAGATATTAGCAATATAATACAGGATAACATACTAAAATCTGTACTCCTAAAGAAGCTAAACAACAAGGAAGACCATAGGGAAGATGTTCAATGCTCATTCAGAAGGACAAATGTGATAGGCATTTGTGTAGGGGGTTTAGGTCCAGCCCAAGCATGCTCTTTGGTTGGTCTCTAGTTTGTGAGTCCCCTTGAATCCACATTAGTTTATTCTGTAGATCTTCTTGTAGTGTCCTTTATGTGTCAGGCTCGCTCAATCCTTCCTCCCTCTCTTCCACAGTACTTCCCAAGCTCAGCCCATTGCTTGGCCTTGGGTCTCTGCATCTGTTTCTATCAACTGCTAGATGAAGCCTGTCAGAGGACAGTTATGCTAGGTTCCTGTCTACAAGCATAGCAGATATCATTAGTAGTGTCAGGCGTTGGCTCTCTCCCGTGGGGTGGGTTTCAAATTGGACTAGCCATTGGTTTGCCATTCCTTCAATCTCTGCTCCATCTTTATCCCTACATTTCTTGTATGCAGAACAAATTTTGGGTTGAAGGTTTTATAGGTAGGTTCCCTCCAATGGAAGTCCCACCTGGCTACAGGAGGTGACAATTTCAGGTTCCATATCCCCTGCTGTTAGGAATCTCAACTAGGGTCACCCCTTAGTCTCCCATGGGCCTCACCTGTCCCAGAGATGCTACCCCACCTATTTCTGCTCTATCTCCACATCCTCGCCTCCATTCTCCCTCCCCTACTTTCTGAACACCTGATCACCACCCCGAAATACCTTCTCTGCCCCATCACCCACACATCTCTCTCCTTCCATCTACTTCAGATGTCTATTTTACTTCCTCTTCTGAATGAGATTCAAGTGATCTCCCTTAGGCCTTCTTTGGCTTCTTTGGGTCTCTGGATGTTAGCATGATTATCCTGTACTTTATGGCTAATGAATGATGTCTTTGTTTTTAATAGCTGAGTAGTAAATCTTTGTATAAATGTACCATATTTTTTCTATCCATTTATCTGTTAAGAGACATCTAGGTTGTTTCCAGTTTCTGGCTATTACGAATAAAACTGCTATGACCATGTAAACTACCTTTCTTATGTTGAGGTATTTTCCTAGAATCCCTAATCTTCTCAGAACTTTTATGGTGTTGGATTTTGTCCAAGACCTTTTCTGCATCTAATGAGATGATTATGTCACTTTTATCTTTCAGTTTCTTTATCTGGTAGATTACATTTATCAATTTATGGATGCTTAACCATCCCTGCATCTCTTGACACCTACTTGATCATGATAGATGATATTTTTGATGTGTTCTTGGATTCAGTTTGCAAGCGTTTTCTTGAGTATTTTTTTATTTATGTTCATAAGGAAAATTGACCTGTAACTCTCTTTCTTTGTTGGCTCTTTATGTGGTTTCTGTACCAGGATAACTGTGGCCTCATAAAATGAACTGGGCAATATTCCTTCTGTTTCTATGTTGTGGAATAATTTGAGGAATATTGGCATTAATTCTTGTGTGAAAGTCTGTGCTAAAACCATCTAGTCCTGGATTTACTCTCGTTTTTTGGTGGGGGGTGGTGTTAATCACTGCTTCTATTTCACTAGGGATTGCAGGTCTATTTAAATTCCTTATCTGGTCTTGTTTTAACTTTGGTAAGTAACATGTATTGAGAAAATTATCAGTTTCTTTTAGATTTTCCAATTTGATAGAGTATAGGTTTTTTAAAGTATGTCTTTACGATTCTATATATTTCCTCAGTATCTGTTGCTATATTGCTATTTTCATTTCTAATTTTGTTAATTTAGATAAATGAATACATAACATATCCAAACTTATGGGACCCAAAGAAGGTAGTTCTAAGAGGCAAATGTACAGCACTAAATGCCTACATTTAAAAAAAAAATTTAAAACAACAACAAAAAACAAATAGAGAGCCAGGTGCAGTGGTGCACACCTGTGATCCCAGTACCCTGGGAGGAAGAGTCAGGCAGTGGATCTCTGTGAGTTTGAGCCTGGTCTACAAAGTGAGTTTAGGACAGCCAGGGCTACACAGAGAAACCCTGTCTCAAAAACCAAAAATAAACAAACAAACAAACAAAAAATTAGAGGAACCTCATACTAGAACTTACCAGCACGTCTGAAAGCTCTATAACAAAAAGAAATCACGGCTAAAAGGAGTAGACAGCAGAAATAATTACAGAACTCGAAATCAATAACCAATTACTGAAATCAGTAAAATAGAAACAAACAAGCAAACAAACAAACAAACAAAAAAAAAACCCACAAAAATCAAGAGTCAATGAAACAAAGAGTTGACTTTTGAGAAAAATTGACAGGCTCTTATCAAAATTAACTACTAGATATTTATGAGACACACTGTAACCCTTTCAGGTAAAAATGTTGATACATTCAAAGAACAAAGATGACCACTTCTGTGTGCACCTGTGTATGTGTTTGTGCAGGTGCACAAGTGTTCGTATACTCATGGAGATCAATCTCTGGGGGTTCTGCAGACACTGTTTACCTTTACAATTCAGGGGCTTAGCTCTGACTTCTCAGGGCTGAGATTACAAGTGAGTTCTACCACAACAGGACTGTTGATGTGGGCTCTAGATATAGAAGAGACAATCACTTTACTGAGATTTCTCCCTTGCCAGAATATTAGTTTTTAAGTCAAATATGACTATATTAATAACAGACAAACAAGATTTCAAGGTAAAAAATTATTCAAGACCTACAGGAAAAAAAGGATAATTTCAAAATGCTAAAAAGATCAACTCAAACAACCAAACCTAAATGTTAACATAGTTTAAGTAAACTCTAAACAAGGAAAAAAGAAATCCATTACTACACTAAGGATATACCACACACAGGTATAAATGGTTGGGTACAGGGACAAAAAAACAAGAACAAGAATAAAAGCTACAACTGATGTAAGTAGAAAGGGAGCCTTATACAGCTTGATAACAGGTTTCTACATTCCAAAGGTATGTGTACATTGACTGTCTGGACATCAAATTCCAAAGAGAGGAAAGACCAAACAGAACAGGATGAGCTCTGTCTTTATACTCTGCATGTTTTTCTTACCAGCATCACTGTTAAATTCATAATTCTTCCAAGGTTATCAATGTAGTAGACACTGTCTTGATACCAGACATCATAGTGCAGGTAATTATACATTCCAAAAGCATGCATATGCTCCAATGTATACTGGTCATCCCGAAGTTTTACTTCTGCCACAGCTGAAAGACAAATATATACATATATTTTGACATATATCTATATGTATATATAACTATAAACACAATCACCAAAACTTGCTTCTCAGATCCTTCCTTCTTACAGCATGCCTGCCTACAGGGGACAGAAACAAGGCAATGCCAGCTGCAGAAGCTATATTTATTATACGATTATACACTTAAAAATTATATGTAAACATAAACAGTGACTTCAACATCACATTTCATCTTTGCCAATTATATAGAATAAAATATATCATAGCTAAGACATACAAAAGGTTTTCTATGTACAGAACAGGGCTCTCTCAACTAAAACATTAGCTGTTTTTCTAATTCTAAATTGGACAAATATGGTCTCTGCCTCACAGTCCTGTCTTTCTGTGCAGTTAGGAACTCTTGCACTACTCATGTTGTACAATTAATTTCAGTTGTACCAGCAAATATTAAGTGCACTGCACTGAGCCTACATGTTACCTGATTATAAAAACCACTTTAATGCTATTCTCATTGCACTATTTTTGTCTTTATGCATTGCTTTAGGTTCCATTCTATTGCTGTGATAAACTCCATGACCAACCAAAAGCAACCTCAGAGAGGAAAGGGTTAATTCCAGCTTTGGCATCCAGGTCACAGAAGTCAGGACAGAAACTCAAACAGGAATTGAAGTAGAAAGCCCAGAAGAATGTTGTTGCTTACTGGATGGCTTCTTTTGACTTGTGTTCAGCCAGCTTTCTTATAAACCATCAGAGGTGGCACTGTCCACAGTGGGCTAGCCTTCCTACAATAATCAAGAATAAAGACAATTCCTCACATAGAAGGCCACAGGCCAATCTGATCTGAGCAATATCACAATTGAGACGCCCTCTTTGGGTAACTCTTAATTATGTCAAGTTGACAAGAAAAACTACCCAGAACAACATACCACTTCGTTATTTTCTTTTTCATCTTTATTTTGTGTATGTGTTTATGTGCATGAATGAATGTGTGTCACTTATATGTCTGTTGCCTACGGTGACAGAAAGGAATCTGATCCTTTGGACTTGGGTTACAAATGCTTGTAAGCCACCAGTTAGGTTCTGAACCCTCTGCAAAAGGAACACATGCTCTTACCTGTGGAGCTGCCTCTCCAGCCCCACATTTCCTATTTTCTTTTTCTTTATGTATTTTTTTTCTTTATTAATTACACTTTACTCACTTTGTATCACACCCCCCCCCGTGGTTCCCTCCCTCCTCCCGTCCCAATCCCTCCCTTCCTCCACCCCCTGCATGCATGCCCCTCCCCAAGTCCACTGATAGGGGAGGACTTCTCCTTCCTTCTGATCCTAGTCAATTAGGTCTCATCAGGAGTGGCTACAGTGTCTTCTTCTGTGGCCTGGTAATGCTGCTTCCCCCTCACCGGGAGGTAATTAAAGAGTAGGCCAATCAGTTCATGTCAGAGACAGTCCCTGTTCCTATTACAATGGAACCCACTTGTACACTGAACTGCCATGGGCTACATCTGTGCAGGGGTCTTATGTTATCTTCATGCATAGTCCTTGGTTGGAGTATCAGTCTCAGGAAAGACTCCTGTGCTCAAGATTTTTTGGTTCTGTTGCTCTCCTTATGGAGTTCCTGTCCTCTCCAGATCTTACTGTTTCCCACTTCTTTCCTAAGATTCCCTGCACTCTGCCCAAAGATTGCCCATAAGTCTTAGTATCTACACTACATTGATAGTCTGCAGGGCAGAGCTTTTCAGAGGTCCTCTGTGTCAGGCTCCTGACTTGTTCCCTCTTTTCTCCTTTTTCTGATGTCCAGACTCTTTGCCTTTCTGGATAGGAATTGAGCATTTTAGCCAGAATCCTCCCTCTTGATTAGTTTCTTTAGGTGTACAGATTTTAGTAGGTTTATCCTATATTATATGTCTATATGAGTGAGTATATACCGTGTGCATCTTTCTGCTTCTGGGATAGCTTACTCAGGATGATGTTTTCCCGATCCCACCATTTACCTGCAAATTTCATGATTTCCTTGTTTTTTATTGCTGAGTAATATTCCACTGTGTAGTTATACCACAATTTGTGCATCCATTCCTCCACTGAGGGGCATCTGGGCTGTTTCCAGCTTCTGGCTATTACAAATAAGGCTGCTACAAACATGGTTGAGCAAATGTCCTTATTGTGTACTTGAGAATCTTTTGGATATATGCCTAGGAGTGGTATAGCTGGATCTTAAGGAAGCACTATTCCTAGTTGTCTGAGAAAGTGTCAGATTGATTTCCAGAGTGATTGTACAAGTTTACATTCCCACCATCAGTGGAGAAGGGTTCCCCTTTCTCCACAACCTCTCCAGCATGTGTTGTCACTTGAGTTTTTGATCTTAACCATTCTGATGGGTGTAACACCCATCTTAGGTCAAATCAAATCTTAGGGTCATTTTGATTTGCATTTCCCTGATGGATAATGAGGTTGATCATTTTTTTAAGTGTTTCTCTGCCATTCGATATTCTTCTGTAGAGAATTCTCTGTTTAGCTCAGTACCCCATTTTTTAATTGGATTACTTGATTTTTTTCTGTTTAACTTCTTTAGTTCTTTATATATACTGGACATTAGCCCTCTGTCAGATATAGGGTTGGTGAAGATCTTTTCCCAATCTGTAGGCTGTCGTTCTGTTCTGAGGACAGTGTTTTACAGAACACTTTTCAGAAGCTTTACAGTTTGCTTTACAGAAGCTTTTCAGTTTCATGAGGTCCCATTTATTGATTGTTGCTCTTAGAGCCTGTACTGTTGATGTTCCCTGCACTGAATCCTGACTTGCTATTTATTCACTCACTTATTTAGCAAATCTTCTAACAGACACCAATGACATTGGTGATACAAAATGAGAACACACCTTCTAAGAACTTGATCTTGCAGGACAAAGGATAGTGGGCCAGGTGTGATGGTGCACACCTTAAATCCCAGTATTTGGAAGGCAGAAGCACATGGATCTCTGTGAATTAGAGGCCAGCAAGTTTCAAGCCAGCTAGGGCTTATACAGTGAGAACTTGTTTCAAAATAATAAATAAATAATCCCATCCCTCAAACACAACACAGCAGCACTAGTCAATCACATGTTGTATAATGAATTTTATAAAATTAAACTGATATATAAAAAACACAAATACTCTAAGAATATATAAAAGAGACTGAATCTCATATTTCAGGAGATTAACAAAAGCTTTCCAAAATTTAAAAAAAACGGAAGAATTAATTGAAGAACTACACCTTTAAATAGCATCCCTTCTAAGCAAAAAAAAAAAAGAAAAGAAAAAGAAAAAACAAGCATTCATACCAGCTGCCCTAGTTTTCTTTCCTGTTACTGTGATAAACCCTGACAAAAGCAACTTAGAGAAGAAAGGGTATTTATTTGTGTCACAATTCCAGATGACCAGGTCACTGCTAGGGCACACTTAGTGCTATACTCATCTATCCCTGTCACTCATGCCAGGGCCTAACCCATTAAATGGTGCCAATGCATTCAATGTATGCCTTCCCATCTCAATTAACTGAAGAAAAAAAATCCCGCACAGGTGAATTTAACCAATCTACTCCTTACTGAGACTTCCTTCTCAGGTGATTCCAGATTGTATCCAATGGACAATTACAACTAACCACCTTTAGTGGTCTTTAGTATAAGGAAGTATTTATTTTATAAGGAATAATTAAAAATAATATACTCTACTAAATAAGAGAGAAACAGGAATCGATTGTTGGTTTTCTAGCACCACTGTGTGGATGAAACTTAATAATACAGGAAGCATTATGAACATAACAGCACAAGGCAGTAATGATATTAGACAATAAGCCAAGTACGGTTTTTTTATCATCTTTGGATAGACAGCCCTGGGTAACCCTAAACAAACCAGAAGTTTCTTAACATGTTGCCTCACTAGAACACTACCCACAAACATATATAGAGCTGGGCTTGTTTGATGGATTTCTACAAGATGACTCACGTCAGTAGAATAAAAAAGC
This sequence comes from Meriones unguiculatus, assembly GCF_030254825.1. NCBI lineage: Eukaryota > Metazoa > Chordata > Mammalia > Rodentia > Muridae > Meriones > Meriones unguiculatus. The sequence continues at coordinate 56,649,532 of NC_083356.1, read as the reverse complement.
CAACATGGTCATAGAGGGTGGTGATTATTTTATAAACCTTTTAATTCACAGAAAAAGGCTACCTCGCTGGCCCCAAGTGAGCAATGAAGAGTGGTAACTGCATTTATCATGCCAATCACCTTAAGTACAAAGAGTAGAAAAGGAAGAAAGCAGTTTTCAGTTCAAGGCAGTGCTTAAAAACCAAGAGAACTCTTCTGAAAAGCCTGCTCACCCCAAGAAGAGGGGCCCAGGATGGCTATACTCTCTCGAGGATCTGAGAGACTGGTGAAGAACACTTTTACAGTGATGCCAACACTTGGTGTTTTATTATTTAAAGCTACCATTCACTATAAATAAACATTACTAGGACAGTCATTAGTTTCTTTATAGAAAACTCAGGATCCCAGAAGGAGACCTCTCCTAAATCTTTGTAAAAATATCTTTATAACTCTTACCCCCAATGGACCCTCAAAAATCACTATGGTTTGACAGTCTACTACAGGCCAGGCATTGATTGCACTTGGCTTTGGGCAGATATTGCTGAGAAACTGCAGGCCTCACTCCTGTGTTAACAACAGCCACTCACTACTGTTTCTTGGCTTTTGAAATATACTATTGTGCTGAACCACATGAAATCCCTTGTATTTTAACTCTTGACTGATGAAGTAATAAACAATCTAATATGTATGTAAGTACATTAGTTTACAATGGAAGGGGCACAAAGAACATTGATTGCAAAACTAACTTTGAGGCCATAAGCAAAATAACACTTCTTTCCTTTAAGTTGTGACACTAAATGAATAACTAACAGTCTCCCTGCAATTCTCAAACATCTTTACAAAGTTGGGTCTCCTTCCATTCCACACACCCTTGTCAGACATTGCCAACTGTTTCCAGTTCATTTAAAATATATCTTGAACAATATTTATTTCCAATCAAGATGGAATAACAGAACCAGTTATCTTTCATCAAAACAACCACTAAGATAAATCACACAAAATTAAATAAAGTTTCCAAGAACTATACACAGGCAACTAAAGCTAGAGATCCTTCAGACACAGGACACAAAAAGGGTCAGCCCACTATGCCTCACCTTGCAGTCTTGAAAAGCATCCAGGCCACAGGACAAGATAAGCAAGATGGAAGACAGCAAGGTCCCTCACTTAAAGATACAGCCCTGAAATTCTGATAAAACCAATGTGGCCATGGTTCCTTACACAGGGAAGCAAAGAAGGGAAGAGCTAAAAGACACAATACTGGAGATGGACAAAAGGGCTCAATCAAGCACTCAGCACAGCAAAGCATGCCTGAGTTTGATGAAAGTAACTCTGGCCAAAGACTGAGTAAGACCCACAGCAAGGATTAGAAGAAACAATGTGGAACCAACCTAGAAATAAACCTTTCCAAAAAAGTGAAAGACTTCTACAATGAAAACTTTAAGATATTAAATAACAGTAATAATAAATAATAGTAATAGCAATAAATTAAAGAAGATATTAGATGATGGAAAGACCTTCCATGATCACGGACTGGATAAAATGATATTGTAGAAATGGCTATATTACCAAACTTACTAACTCACACAAGGCTGGGAAATCACTAAGATGAACAGGTAGCATGGGAAAATGTCCTAATTTGGGGTTAGTGGCTGGAATACATGTGAAAGGCTACCCTCAGTTTGAATAGTTTGTTGTAGCCTGAGCAGTATTACAAACCAGCTTAACCAATCGTAAAATGATTGGTTAAAAAGCCCAATGATCTTAACATTTCAAAGTAACTGAAGTATATCCTAGGGGGAAACAGTTAAGACTATAAGAGTACAGAAATATTCTATATTCATATACTCAATCAATATATGTAATATACTATGTAAGTAAACATAAGATGATCTATGATTGTCTTGATACACTCAGAAAAGGCATTAGACTAATGCCTTTTCATTAGGCCTTCATGACAAAAGTCCTAAATTAGGAATAGATGAACTATTAAAAATAGTAAGTAACAAACCTATAACCAACATTGTAAACAAAATGGGGAAAAAAAGAGAGCATTTCTTCTAAAATGAAGAAGAAACAAGAGTACCTACTCTTTCTATCTTATTTAATATGGTTCTTGAAGTCTGGAGTACTAAGAAAATAAAATAAAAGGAATACAAACAGGAAAATCAAAATTATGTCCACTCATGGATGACACGATTCTATAGGTATAGACCCTATAGACACTACCAGGAAACTCTCAGATCAAATAAAAACCTTCAGTAAAACTGCAGAATACAAATCAATATTCAATAGCTTTCATATATACCAATAATGAATTTGCTGAGAAATAAATAAAACATTCCATTCACTGTTTTGAAAGACTGAAAGAAAAAAGAACCAACCAACCTAGAAATAAACCTTACCATGAAAGTGAAAGACATCTACAATGAAAACTTTAAGATACTAAAGGTAAATAAATAAATCCTTTGATGCTATTAGATGATGAAAAGACCTTCCATGATCATGGGATGGATGACTTAATTATGGTAAGAATGGGTATACTAGCAAAATTATTCCATAGATTCAATGTAATCCTCTTCAAGTTTGCATTGAAGATTGCATCTATGGCAATCTTCATAGACATAGAAGAACTAATCCAAAAGTTCACATGGAAATGCATCAGACCACAAATAATCAAAGCAATTCTAAGCAGCAATACTAGTGGAGGTATCAAATACCTGACCTTATTCTACAGCCATCATAACAAAGACAGAATGACACCAACATAAAGTCAGACCCATGGAACAAATGAACAGGTGAAAGACCAAAAATCAATCCCCACAGCTATGAGCACCTAATCTTTCACAAAGGTGTCAAAAACATAGCTAGAAAAACAAACAGCTCACTTAACAAATGATGCTGACAAACTTGCTATCTACTTGCAGAATGAAATTAAATCCACATCTCCTACTCTGGGTTTCAAATTACATCAAAGGTCTTATTAAAATCCAAAACATTAAAATGGCTACAAGAAATCAATGGGAATACACTTCAAGATAAGGTATAGACAAAAACTTTTTAACAGGACTTCATCAGCACAGGAAATAGTCACAGGAATTAATAAATACGATGACATAAAATTAAAATGTGTGTACAGCAAAGAAACTATTAACAGAGTAAAACAGACTACAGAATAAGACAAAATTGTTATCAGTCATACTTCAGACAAAAGGTTAATAACTATACAAAAAACCTACAAAAATTAAAACATGCACACAAAATTAAATCAAACAAAAAACTGCTAATCAACAAATAAGGCTAATGTAATGAACATACAGCCCTCAAAAGAAACACACACACACACACACACATACACACACACACACACACACACACACACACACGGACACATGCGCACACAGGCACAACTTTAAAGTTTACCTCCTCAGCAATCAGGAAAAAAATTGACACTACTTTGAGATTTAGTGTCATCCCAGTGAGACAGGCTATAAGAAATACTGGTGAGCCCTTATTCACAACTGGTGGAAATTTAAACTAGTTGTAGCCATTATGGAAATGGAGGTTTCTCCAAAACTTAAAACTACCATATGACCTAGCTATGCCACTTCTGGGCATATACCCAAAGGGTGCTTTATCCTACCACTGAGATCCTTGAACACCCATGTTCATTGTTGCTCTGTTCACAATAGCTAGGGAACAATACAGAGGACTAGAACTGCCTCTACCAGCCCCTAACTGAGCATAGATGCTGGAATGAGCACCGAGAGGAGGAACAGAGATCTGCACATCTGAGAGCAACAGCACCTTGTTTTTGGCCATCAAGTTTGTCACCTTGTGTTTTGTTTCCAATGAATTAGCTAACTGAACACAGTAGGATCATTTATTGACACAGAGATAAAAACAACAACAATGCCCAAGAGAAAGAAGGAAGCTCCTCTCCTCCTACACCAGCCAATAGCCAACTGCCTGACCTTCACAGCTCAACTTATTTATCAACTCCTCCAGGAAGCTTTCCCAGATCTCCACGGGAGTTATACCATAACATTTTGTTCACATCCCTATCAGTACTTGCCCATGCTGCAACTATATTTGTATTCCTGGGTGGATTATGATTTGTTAGGCACTTATGAACTGTTTCATACCAATCATGTAATCATTGTAATGCAACCCAAAACAGGCCCACAACAATTACTTCTAAATCGATTAAACAAATTAAAACAATAAACAAAAAAAAACAAAACAAATAAACAAACAACCAAACAAAAAGCAGGCATTTGTTGGGTTGCTTGGTGCCATACACCTTTAGTCTTATTACTAAGATGGCAGAGGCAGATGGATGTCTGTGAGTTTAGGGACAGGCTGCTCTACAAAGCTAGTGCCAGGACAGTCAAGAACGTACACTCCCTAGATGGATGGATAGATATAGATAGATAGATAGATAGATAGATAGATAGATAGACAGACAGACAACATTTGCTTGATGCTCAAACGTCTAATACCTCTTGGATCAGTATTTCTCAAAGTGCCACCCACGGAAAACCTGTATCAAAATCAGGAGACACGTATTTAAATACACAAGTCTTTGTGCCCTTTCGTTAACAAAACTTCAGTTTCTAACGTAGTAAAATGGAGAACAGCCTCTGCCCAGTTACAAATGAGTAGTAGCAGTAAGCAGTAGTAACTGCACTAAACTACTTTCCCTCGATAAACTGTATCGTTGTTATGTGTGTCTGGACCTGGGTACCTGAAACTGCTAACTGAACGTGGGAAAATTTCTCTCCAAAGAAATGATTCTGCGTCAGAAGGAAAAGTAGCTGGGGATTTTCCAAGGAGGTGTGGCCTCTCAGCGAACACGTTTACAAAAGGTGCTTCGGGAATGAAGGACAACCCGAGCCGACAGTACAACGTGGGCCTGAGGTGTCCGGGCGGGGAACTTCTGAGCCTGAGCTGCGGACGCCTGGGCTGGCCCACGGTCCCGCGACTAAGGCGCGGAGGGAACAGGCGCATCCCCAGGTCGCCGCGTGGGCACCGTTCTCCAGGGAGCGCCGCTCTGGGTGCAGCCCGGCAAGATGCACCCAGAGGAAGGCCAGCGTACCTGGCTAACCAGAGACAGAGTCGCGCATGGCAGCCTAAACGGAAAGGAACCGGGTGCGAGAGGGCGCCGCCGATCCCACCTGCATCAAGCTCCAGCTGGTAGCAGGGCAGCGGCTCCAGAGACAGCTTGTAGCCCTCGAAGCGGGGATCCAGTAGGGGTCTCTTCACCCGCAGGGAGCAATTGGCCGCCTCCATCGCGTTCCCGGATCCCAGCAAGAGAATCAATAAAGCTCTTGTTGAAAGGTTCGCGCTTCACTCCAGGAACTGAGGCTGGGAAGCGGCATGGTTCCCACCCAAGAGAACTCCGCGGGGCCAACTCTATTCTGGGAAATGTAGTGTCCACCAGCAAGACACTATGCTGGGAAATGTAGTTTTCTCATAGCCGAACACCCTCCCGCTTAACACACTCTGGACTTCCCTACCCAGAGGGCTGAGCGACCAGAAGGCGGCCCGCGCTAGTTGAATTCTCACATTTATAGGCAGGGCGGCCAGATCCCGCCCCGGAAATGCGTGTTCTAGCTTTCTGTGTGCTTAGGTGCCCGAGCTACTGAGGGTCTAAGTCCGGGCAGCCGAAGAGTGTGGTAGGTAACGGTCGCCAGCGCAAGGGTCATTTCGTCGCTGGGAAGGGACGGCCCTCGCCCGCGGTGATGGTGGTGAGCTATGCCCGTGGTCCTCAGGGCCGGGACCCGGGCCCAGCCCAGGCTCCTTTCGATGTGCTGTCTTTAGTTAGCTTCCCCGACCCGCGCTCTGCGGGCCTGTAGGGCTCTCCGACAGGGCGTGCTGCTGGAGTTGGCCTGGAGCCAGTCCTCGCTTTGTTTTCTGGCTCCTCCCCTCCGCCTCTCCAGCTGTCTCGGCCCTGTTTCCTTTTCCCAAAGAATGTCAGGAGTGGGAGGGATTCCCTAGCGCCCTTGTTTTACCAGTGAGAAAACTGAGGCCTGTAGGAATTAAGTCACTTGCCCAAGGTCACTCTCCGTGATTTTAGGGGCCAAGACGAGGTGAAGTTTTGCTATTCTTGGTATGGTACTGACTAAACTTTTGCAGTTATTTTGAAAATGTTAAGCTCCAACTACAGAAGTAAAACATTACCTAGTTATTAACCTTCTCTTCCCCTGCTTCTTGCCCAGTCCAATTCTGAAAATTCTTTTTTACTCTAAGTTTTCATATACACAGGATCGAAAAATCACAAAAATAGTCTCAAGTTAGTGACATTAAGTAGAAAAACATTAACTAATTTTATTTTAAACTTTTAAATAGCAAAATTGTCCACAAAACTTACCCTTAACCTTGCTTTTTGTTTGTTTGTTTGTTTGTTTCCCTACACCGATTTTGGCATTGGTTTCCCTGCTTTTAATGAAAATGGAGAATTTTCTCAATTAAGGAATAATTTGAAATTTGTTTTTCCTTATCTTACCGTCCAGTTTCCGTGCCTCAGTGTTCTCATCTGTAAAATAATATCTTGGTAGTAAAGCAAGTTTGGGAGTTAAATATGCTCAGTATTAGGAATCATGTTATAATAGTAGTTAATCCCTTAAAAACTCATTAATAAAGAGCTTATGAGGGAAGGGAATAGCGTATTGAATATGAATTGAATTAATAAATAATACTAAGAATAATGATAGATACCACTTAACATACTTGCAATATCCTTTCCTTGCTGGGATGTTCAGTGCCTTAGGATGATTGTCTAGACAGACTTAGAAAGAAACCCTTTTCTAAATTTATGTATCTCAAAATGCATGTTGATGTCCAGGTTAGCAAGATGAACAAAGATGCGCAGATGAGAGCAGCGATTAACCAAAAGTTAATAGAAACTGGAGAAAGAGAACGGTGAGTAATACATCATATTAATAAGCATAGTTTTGCCATCTCTAATAATTGTTATATTGGACAAATTTCAAGTATCAAGAGACAAAACCTGTTTAGAAAGAATTACAGAAAAGTAAAGATTATCAGAGTTTCTATCTATAATAGTTTGAATCAGCATTGCAGGCTTTGTAAGAGTCATACACAAAGGTCAGCAACAATGCTGCTGAAGCTGCTTAATAACAAGGAGAAGAGACAGCATTGCCACAAATAACTACAGCTGGAGAATATTACCCAGGTTTATTATAGAACTACGTTAAGTTACCTCATGCTCGTAACTCTGGAGCAGCATGTGCTGTTGCTACTTTCTGCTAGACTTTCTTCTTCCTTTCATTTTAATATTCCATAAAGTATCTTCAGATTCCAGCTCTTGTATCCACTACCTACTCCCACTAGTGAATGGTCTTCAGTGTGACCCAATTTCCGCGATAGAAATACCTTTGTATACCCACTATGTAATGCTATTCTTAGAGCCTAATTTAAGAAGCACATGTTTAAAGAAAGCACTGATTTGGAAGTACAAAAAAAGGATTGAGAATGTGGTTACCAGAGCAGGGTAATAAAGTTTACAAAAGGGTATGTGTATATGCAGAAACAAGACAATGTCTTCCATTTTTTCTGGAGGTGATTGGTTTAAATAATAAAAGAATTTCACCTAGAGTAGAGGAGGAATCAGCAGAAAAGATGGTCTAGGCAAAAGGAAAAGAATATGATATGCAGTCAGAGATTTGAAACTGCAGAATACAGGGAAAGTATGAAAGCTTGTGGCTGGAGCAGTACACAGGATTTTTGTGTAAGAATTCTGTCCATTGAAAACATACTAAATTTCAAAACTGTTATAACCAATGAAGTATTTAAGCCCATTTAATTAAAATTCTGAAGATGCTTTTTACATCATTGAGTCTAGGCACTTAGAAATGGTTGCAAGATTTATCTTTTCCTCTCTCAGCTCTGCTTTCCTCTTTGTTGTCTTTATTCTCAAACAGGCCCTACCACAGGTGGCAGAGATTAGCAGTTCAAAATTTACATTCCACCAGCTCAGAGTACCTTTCTCAGCAAAGAGCCTCACTTGGTTACCATCTTGCTTAGGTAATAGGCAAGTTATGATCAGCCTTGTCCAGGTCCTATTTCACATTACAAGAACTTTGTCCAGATCTCTATAGGAGAGTGACACAATAGTGTTTACTTATGTTTCTGTTATGGAGCAGAAAAATAAGAGCCTTGGTATGCAAAAGCATATGTTGCTGTCTTTATCTTTGGATAATGGGAAGTACTAAGGATTTTTGCAAAGGAAGTGACTGGTTTACATTTTCATTGTAGGGAGATTATTCTGGCAGTGTGAATGTAGATTTGAAGGGACGAAGATAGATGGTAAAAAATTAATTAGAAAGGTGATGGGGCAAAGGTAAAAAGAAGCAAATATGGAAAGGAGGATATGCTTTTGTAATTTTTCAAAATGAAAATGAGAAACAGACCTCCATATGCTGTGTTGGCGTGTGGGCAAATAGTGTTGAAGGGATGTGTTTAGAGAATTACCATATTTTTTATTCATGCATTGTCATGTGCCATTCTCTGTTAGGTGTCCAGGATACAGTAGTGAAGTGTACTTTCATGGGATTCACATGTTAATGGTAGGAATCACATCATAACTGTAATATATCACATGGTGATGAGTGCCAGGGAAAGAATAAAGCATGGGATATTCAGGAAGTGTGATTTTTAGTCAGAAGTATGTGATAAGAGAGCAGATGAGTATGAAGGAATTGGGGGGGTGGTTTCCAATAGCCACAGTAGTAAGATAAACTTGCCTAAATAATCATATGCCACCTCAGGAGAAAAGTGAGTGAAGGGAGAGGACATAGAGTAAGAAGCAAGGCTGATGAGAAGGCAGAGCTTATTTGGTCTGTAGGGGAGCTTTAGAATGTTATGCTGAGTAAATTAGGAAGGAACTGGAAGATTTTAAGGAGAATGTTGTGTTCAAGGGAAGAGGCATAGTAGATGTAGAAAGTTAGGTATAAGTTCAGACAAGGAAAGCTCGTGGCTGGAACTAGGGTACTTTTGGCAGAGAAACATTTGAATTATAGGTAAGCATTTTAAAACTGAAACTAGAGAGTTTACTCATACACTGGATATGTAACTAGATGAACGATACTCCCAAGTTCTAACCTAGCAACCCAGAAGAGTGAGATTGTCATTTTGAAGAGGAGAGAAAGTGAGAGAGAATATGAAGTTGGGTTTTGGCTCTGGAAATGAAAGACCTAATTAGATAGCAAGATAGACATGTCACATCATGTATCTCTAGGGTATTGAAAAAGCAGTGGTTTGCAGGGAAAGAGAATCAGTTTAAGATGTGACACATTTGAATTATTTCGGTTAAGGATTTTGAATTTACAAAAATGGGTGTGGCAAAAGTAGTAAAATATTTTATTGTTTCAGCATTAAGAAAAAATTCTTGCTAATTAAATTGCAACAGCCATGCCAATTGCTGCAGTGTAGAAACAGGGAGAGACGCAAGGCAGCTTAAGACAGTAGTGAATGGATTTGGAACCTGAATATACAGGAGTACGAGATTTGGCATGTGTAACATCAGAACACCAAGTAATGACTCAGGATTAGACCACAGTTAAAGCCTGGGGATGGAAAGCAGTGAGTTTTCAGTTGATCAGTTTGTACAAGTACATTGCTGCAGACATTCGTATTTACAGTATCTTGCTTCAGTTAATTTGAAAACATTTCCTTTTTAAACAGCCTCAAAGAGTTGCTGAGAGCTAAATTAATTGAGTGCGGCTGGAAGGATCAGTTGAAGGCACACTGTAAAGGTAATCAGTTTCACTTAGATAAGCTGCTTTTTTCCTGGGTTGGTCTAGGAGTCATTATAAGAAAGTATAGTTCATTTCCTACCGTGTAAATCCTCAAGCGTCATTTTAAGCAAATGCAAATTGAGTCTTCTGGTGAGAGTTTTCTTCTCAATGATATTTTTAGACTTGATTCCTGAATTTTTAGGGATTTTCCGTGTATTCTGCAAAAGTGAAGCAAGAGTACTGAAGTTCCTGTGGGATCAGAATGTAGACTTCAGTGTTTTTCTGTAAAATTAGTAGTCCTTTCTCTTTAGCAAGAAGACACACTTTCTCTTAGTATGATGAGCATTTGATGGTTGACGTTGTGCCAGATATGGGTGTGGTGGTGTTTGTGAGTGTTGTCAGGGAGTTAAAGTTACAACAGAAAATGTACAATCAAAGGCTTTTTTTTAACATTTTTGGGAGCTATTGCTGAGACTGCACATGCTTTTAAAATGTGCTTTTAAAACCCCTTTCTAGCTCAACTTTTGGTATAAAATTCTAAATATTTTTAATGAGTTATAATATTTTCTGCAAGTAAATATAATAGATTGTGTCTGTATTAAATATAAGAAAGCATTGTGATGACTTAATAAAAGAAGGAAGCTGAAATCGTGCAGACCTTCAATACTGAATTTCGTTTTCCGTCATATACAAATGAGTAATCTTTATGCCTCAGGTGCCTTACCTCTGTCATAGGAGTTTTATGAGATATTTAAAGTTGTAAAGCAGCTAGCAGGGTTCCAGCAAATGTTGATTGTTTTCCCTCTTCATTTCCTTTGGTCCAGTCTAGAGAAGAGAAAAGCACAGTAACTGTACATCTTAATTTTGACTGTAAAGTTATAAAGTAGCCTCAAAAAATAGATTTGTTTCCTTGATACAGTTAAATGTAATGTGCTTATACTAAGCTCTGTTTGGTTCCAGCTTTTCACAAAAGTTAGATTTAGATTTGTGCCCAGTTCTAATCTACCCTAATACAGCTATTTGTTTGCTTAAGTTATTTAGCTGAAGTATGAACAGACTGTGTGTAAGCTGGAGATTAGTACATTCATGAGGCTATAAATTTTCATTAAAAAAAAAAGTGTCCTCTTTTTATTTAAAGACCAATCTATACTCTAAAAACATGATTTTAACCCTTCCTCTATGAAAATCTTTCTTACAGATAATGATTTTAAATGATATGATTTGTTTTTTGCTTTTGCATAAGAGGTAATTAAAGAAAAAGGACTAGAACACGTTACTGTTGATGACTTGGTGGCTGAAATCACTCCAAAAGGCAGAGGTAAGGAGTACAGATTGTGTCAGAGGAAACAGGCTTTTTATAGGAAAAACATCGTTTCCAAAATCGTAGAGTTGTTCTTCATGTGGTAACAGCTTAAGTTGCATAGCTGACTGGTGTGGCAGGCTTGAGTAACAAATGAGATAATAGGTATAAATTGACACTCAGTTTGCAGTGTTAGATTGATGTTTGGTAAGGCAGATCATTTTAAACATGAGCTTTTATATGGGAAAATGTCACTCAAAGCTATGATTTATAAACTTTATTAGATATGGCCTGATTCCACTTAAATATTTAATAATTCAACATTTTATTCCAGTCCTGAGTCATTGTCCTACTATCTCTTTCCTTATTAAAAATAAATGAAAGTCTCTCTTCTTGAATGTCTAATTTGGTAATTCAGGGTAATACATATTTAAGACTTAGAAGTGAAAGCATCTAAATTAGATGAGTTATAGATGTCTGTACACATAGCTACAATCAGAATCCTTTGAGTATAAAATAAATGTCTGAAAATTACTACAGAATATGAATTTCCTGTTGAGAAGGAACTGTAAAACCCCATGGTCCTTTTTTTAAAAGCTTGTTTACAACTGAAAAACATTTTTTCTTCAAGTATGGCTCTGGAAAGATATTTGTTCATTTTATGAGGTTACACTTCAGTAGTTTTCTGATTTATTTTTCTATTTTTTTTTTTTTCTTAATCTGTTAACATTGTTTAGGCACCATATATTTCAGTAAATTCTCCCATTTCTCCATCATTTTCACCATGGATATAATTCGTGTCTTGCACATTTCCTATTGGTATCCAGTAAATTTGACCACTTTTTTGAGATTATAATATAATTACATTTCTTTCTCTTCCTTTCTTCCCTTGTAGCCCTGTTGTGTTCCCTTCCCACCCAACTCCCCTTCAAATTCATAGCCTCTGTTTTAATGAAAACTTTCTTGAGTTCTGTACATGTGTAAATTCATTTAGCTGCCACCTCAAGAAGCCCCCCAATAAAAATTCTTTTCAACTCTATTGTGCCTTGACTATCAGACTGTCTAGGGTGACTGCTTGTTGTGAGTCTTGTTGAAGTCCGATTTATCAGTATGTCTTTGCATTTTCAAATATATCTGTGTATATCTAGTTTAAAGAATTTCCCTGGCTTGCGTCTCATTGTTGTGCTATGTGCTTAAGTATTAGATATTAAGTCTGACATCTTTATCTTTTTGTTTTTTAATTCAACCATGAGAGTTCTGTGAAATGCCTGTATTGGTAATCTTTAATAAAACGTCAAGTCAACTTGACATGTAATAATTGGAGTTTTCTTACTTTAACATTTGATTTTTATGTTTCAGCGCTGGTACCTGACAGTGTAAAGAAGGAACTTCTACAAAGAATAAGAACATTCCTTGCTCAGCATGCCAGTCTTTAAGGGTGAATTAGAATGTGTTGTTCTGTGGATTTATTTCTGAAAGTAAAACTTGCCATAAATTAGAAATTGATTTCCCAAAATAAAGTCCTTTTTTTGTATGATGGTATACAGTTTTCAGTAATGATGTATACATTGTATTGATTTTTTTCCCTAAATGTGTTATTTTAATAAATATCTCATGAATGAGTTTCATTTTTTTTTTTATTTTGGAATAAATGGGACTGTAGTGTTTATTACTGATTGACTAGAAATGTTGAGAGAAAATGCCAGCAGTTAACTATAATCCAGTATTTATATGTGTGATTCTCTATGCTAACATCTGAGAAGCCTTTCCGAGTTGTCTGCTTATGGTTTGTTCCTCTTTTGCATCCTCACATTTGATGACTGTAATGTCTCCATCTTATACTGTAGGTTGTCTAATTTTTTTTTTGTTGTTGTTACAAATTCTGAGGGTTAGGACTGGGTCTTATCTGTATGTGCCTTCCTTATGCCTCAAAACCATCTAGTGGAAGACAACATTTACAAGCTGGCTGCACATCACATTCTCTTCTCATCTGACTTTGAAAGCAGAATCTCTTAAATTGCATCCCCATATACTGAGGTCAAGAAAGAACTATAATGAAAAATAATCTCAAACCCATTAGCTTTACTCTTGACATCAGGATTGCTTGATTTAATGTGACTTTTGGTAGAGAGTGATAATGTTGCCCATCCTTCCACTTGGAACTTTCCATCCTATTCCTCACATTGCATCTTACCATTGGAAGTCGTTTCAGGTTTTTCATAGAGTACCTTTTGCTGTATGTAATTTTTTAAGTAATATTTTATAGGACTTTCTCCTGAGTCTTCTGATTAGCAATATATTTTCTCTGGCTGAATCCCAGAAGGTAGGACTGACCATGCTTCAGATACCAGTAAATTGATAAATGCTAAATGTTCTCACAGCCAGGCTTAATTGTAGCCTCCCAAACTATATACCCATCAGTGGGTCTACTTCCTTCGATACTCCACAAACACCTTAAAATGACCATACTTTAGTAACATTTCCCCTAGTAACTACCTGTGTTTTATTCCTTATGGGGTCTCTCAGATACAAATGACTCAAGATGATTGTTAATGTTATTTCTGAAGGTAAGAGATAAAAGATTATTTCTGAAACAATTCTGTGCTCCTGCTGACTGGTTGAGGACCACTGTGAGACTATCAGCTATAAAACTTGGATTATCCTTTTTGGCCCTCCTAAGCCCCAAGTGATTGCAGTGGCTCCTCTGTGCCTCCACTATATCTTCCTCACTGTTACTGCCCGTGTGGCCTTATGTAATTCAAGTTGGATCATTTCATTCCCCCACTTGAAATGTTTTATTCCTGGATGTAATTCAAACTCGGCATTAAGCTAGGCTTTCTAAATCTAGCATGTTCTTATCTCCAGTCTGTAGAATCCCCCAACATATTAAATTGTTCCATCCCTTAGTACCTCACAAAATCCATCACCTAGGAAGGGCTTTAGGTCACTGCATCACTACTTTCCCTTCAGAGTTCGACTTAAGTTTTTAAATTTTCTGACAGGCCTATGATTTATATTCCTTATTACTGATTTCTATTTGAGAGAGACTATCCCTATATAGATCAGATGTCCTCAAACTCATACAGCCCGGGCTGTCTGTGAACATGGATGCCTAGAGGTGAGAATACAGGCCTGTTGGTAATGGAGGGGAGGAAACAACTTCATTGTCAGATGCTCTTTTTTAAATGCATGGATATGGCAATGAATGAATTGAGAGCACTACAGGAACATGAGATAAAGTCCTAATAAATGGGTACAATTGAGAAAAGGCTTCTCAATGTTTGGTTCATGGTACACACTGTTGAGTTTAAATGTCATTGAGTCGCTTACATAACTATAAACTGTGTTTGGATCATGATAATGTACACACGAAATCTTACCCAAAGTGAAGTTTTGTTTCAGTTTCATAATGTTCTAAAATATTGATAGGGATGTTCACTTTGTTATTCATTATCAAAAAGGAAATAGTCTTACGTGGTACACAGAAAATATTAGAAATAAGGGGTAGTTCTTCATAATTCTGTACATAGAAATAAATGAAAGGGCTTATAAAGATACTGTGTTAATATCCCAAAAGACTTTTAAAAATGACAGATTTTGGAAATATCTTGAAAATGGGAAAATAGCTGAGCTGAAAATACTTTGTAGAAATTTAAGGTAAGAGAATAGAATGGTATTTTTTTTAATAGTTTTTGTTTCTGCGGCTTGTTTTGAGACAGGGTCACATGTAGTCCAGGCTTTCCCTGTATATGCTGTGTAGCCTAGGTAAGCCTTGAATACGTGATCCTCCTACCTCTACCTCCCAAGTTCTGGGATTACAGGTGTGTGCCACCACTGGGGCCCATAAATAAGCCTAGATTTAAAATATGCTAAGACTCCCCTACCACTTTTTTCTTTGGCATCTTATAAATGTCTTGTAGATTGAACCTAGAATCACTGATGTTTGTAAATAAACCAACTTTGTGAACATTTTTGGCTCTCATTGATTTATGTAAAGTAGAATACATTGAAAACTTTTTCACCCTTTCACAGTCAATGTTGGAAGTGTAATACAATTGTTCCATACCTGCACTGGGTTCGTATAATCAGCCTCTCTGTATACTGTGTGAAAGAAGAACCAGCTAAATTATTTATACAATCACTTTAGGCATTATAAGTGTATCATTTGTTTAAACAGTGCCAAGCCAGGGACTGGTTGGTAATTGGATATAGGACTTTACATAACTTGATAGAAAGTTCCACCCAACACGAGAACTGTGACAGCTGCTCAATAGCTGGTGTTGGAACTGAGCGTATGTGTGTGTTTGTGTGTCCATGGGTCACATGTGTGCCTGCACATAGCTAACCCTTGCAAAGGCCTAGAAACAAACCTGTTGACTGAACCTACTGTTAAGTACATTGAGATCATTCAGGTTTGGAACTCATGATGCTAGATTAACAGATAAGAGTGACTCTTGCCTTGGTTTCCTTATTTAAATAGTGTCCTGGCAAGAATTAATAAAGACTTGAATTCTGATATGGTAATGAAAGCATATGGATTTATGTTAGCTTAACAAATTTAGAAATAATGTGTTTTCTCGTGTGAAAATGCATGAATTACTACAATTCTGTGTGAAAAAAAATATACATGTTGGAAGTTTCTAGATAGTATTAGTTGCTATGAAATGCAGACCAAAAAAAAAATATGTCCTTAAGTCAGGAGAGTAGTTCATTTATAGGTGCATAATTTTGAAGCATAACAAATTTTGTTCTTAGAACTAATGTCACTCTACAGTGCTTAGCAAGGAAGGTTGAAATTTAGCTGTTTTTACCCTCTTAACTCCTCTATGGCTTAGACTATATCCCATTTACTTATGTTGAGTCTTCAGTACTCAACATAGAAGTCTTAAAATGGTCTTTTTAATTGAATCAACAGAAACAAAATGAGAATAAATTTATGCCAAGTAAATTCAATATCTGCCTATTTATTCCAGATTTCAAATGATACTTGGTTACTCTACTTCTCAGCCACAAGAGGGCCCCTAGCTCCTGTACTTTGAAGCTCTCTGGGACTTACTTTAATTGAACTGAGTATCACATTTTACCAGGCTCAATTCCAATTTAGAGGCCAACTAGATGGTTGAAGATGAAAGTGTTGTTGGATTAAAACTTAATGTGAGAGCATCAGAATGTGGTTCTTCTAAATATGAGGCTACCATCTTAAGGTGTAGATGTCAGGCTGGGATAATTTTCAAGAAGCCAATTCCATAAGTAGGAAGCTGATTTAAATAGCATATATGATTCCCAAATAGTTTTATTTTACCGATTTATGACAGGAAAGTGGAGTAGATTTAAATTCATGAACTTGTGCATTTATTGCAGTGAAGGTGGTGAACATGGGCCTTCGTGCATTGTAGGTAAAGGCTTACTGCTGAGCTGCATCCCAAGCCCAAGAGAGTCTCAACAAATGAAATAAAATTATTTCCAATATTCCCCAAAGAATAATATTCATATTTTTCTTTGTGTTCTCTGTTCTATTGTAAAGAAAAAAGTTTAGAGCATATGTAATACCCAAAAACTGGACATTCAATGATGTGTTTTACAATGACAATAATAATCAAAAGAAAACAAAGGCATGTGGGATCTACACTCATGTTGAAGGGTTGCTGTTGTGTAGTTCTAAGTATAGAACTATGGCACCAGAGTTTTTACATGCATAGGTGGTTTGGCATTATGCCTAGAATTACAAGAATTAAATGATAATAAAGGACTTTCAGTTGCCCCCATTTTGTTGTTGTTGAGGACATAGCCTTCAAAACCTATCCCTTCTAAAGAATCACCTATTTCAGAGTTAGACTTTGACAAGAGAAGAGTCACAATATCCAATATCACATTTACAGAAATGCCCATAGAGCCATAGCTTGGTTGCTGTGCAGGTGATGTAAGTAGCAATGTGCGATGTATGATCTTAGGTGTGTTCAGTTTGGTGGAGATACACTGTGGCCATGACACAGAGACACAAACAACATGGGAGTGTTGTTTCTAGCACTAATATGCTTAAGGACCTTTTTAGTTACACAGGCGTTAAGCCTGACAGTGCCTTTCAATAGTATACCTTATGTTTAGGGACATGTACAGTATGATGAAGTATGAGGTTATGGATGTGCCTCTTGGGAAAGAGGATATAAGGCCAAAGTCATGGTTAAGACCCTAGCACATATAACATGAGTACTGAGTAACATTCAGTACTCATAAAACAGTTTTGTGCATAAGATTTCTCTTTCTAACCCAACCACAAAGGCACGTTTCACAAACAGACATACAAACATATTTAGTGAAAATGAAGACATATTTATCTACTGCATTTTCTGCTCCTCCTATTTTGCCACTTTATAGAGACTTTATTTTTAGAAACTTTGTTTTTATATTTTTACTTTTATATGTATTTTATTTAATATTAATATAATAAAATATGTTTATTTTGTAGTAACTTTATAGAACTGCAAGTACTTCACTTGAGCTAAGAGTCTATTGTTTGTCATTAGAAATCCCTTGTCTGATCCCTCTTCTTTCTAATCACATTGCAGTGCCCATTTAATAACTTAAACATGACTGCCCCAAACTATTTCTGTGTAGGCACCTGACCATTTCAAATTTGTTAAAGAACATTTCATTGTCCTAAGTTTTCTTTTAAAAGTGGTGCATTCTCAGTATCATTGGCATTGATTTTGATGTGGCACTGTTGTGGTGTGAGGGGATTCTGACTTGGGAAGAACATCATGATAGCAGAAGCCTGTGATGGAGAAGGACCTTCTCCTCTTATCAGATAAAAAGAGAGCAGGAACCTATCTCCTCCAGGGAGATTCCCCATTCAGAATTTTCCGAAATTCAGAATTTTGGAATCCAAAATAGAAACAAAACATTCAGTACATGGGCCTGTGGGAGACATTGTATATTGAGAGCACAACATATTTTGGTTAAGTGTATTGGGTAGTTTTTGTCAAGCTGACAGAAACTGGAGTTACTTGGGAAGAAACCCCAGTTGAGGAATTGCCTCCAACAGATTGGCTTATGGTCGTGTCTGCAGGAACTTTTCCTGACTGCTGACTGAAAGGGCCCGCCTACTGTGCGTGGTGTCAGCACTGCCAGGAGAAATTAGAAAAGTAGCTGAACATGGGTCTAGAAGCAAGCTGAAGAGTGTCTTTTCTCCATGGTTGCTGCCTCTGCTTTTGCTTGAGTTCTTGTCCTGACTTTCCTCTATGGTGGACTATGGTCAGGATATACAAGCCAAGCAAATCCTTACATTCCCCAAATTTCTTTTGATCATGGTGTTTATTTTGTTTAAGTAAAGGAAATTTTAATTCCACGAGGGTTATCTATGCCAAGATATAGGAAAAATTTTCAACAGCCCTTGTCATCAGAGAAGTACAAGTTAAGGGCACAGCAATTATCTCACACCTATTAGGATCATTGATATGAAAAATAAAGGACATGAAGAGTGCTGATGAGAAAGTGGAGAAAAAGGCACTGTTAGTACAACTATTGTGGAAGGCAATATGAAGAGCAGCCTGGGGGTATGTGCTTGCAGTCCTAGCAGTAGGGAAGCTAAGATGGAAGAAGTTCTACAAGTTCAAAGCCAAATTCTGTCTTGGAAAAAGTGAAACAATAACAACAGTATGGAAGTTCCTTGAAAACTTGAAACAAAACTGCCACATGGTCCAGCAAGTTCGTTCTTGGGGACCTATACAATAGAATTATTCACTGTTGGTATAATGTTCTTGTGGAATGTATACAGTTTTCCCTTGTTCATTCAGATGCTGCTATCTCTACCCCAATATACGGTTTCAATCTGGACATTGCATTGTGATGTTTATTCTAAGCATCAACTATCTCAAGTTTGTGTAAACATGCCACCATTTGTTCTCTGTATCGTCAATAAACAACCAGCCAATGCTGAGGAATGGAGAGAATAGGGTAGGATATCCTGTTCCAGAGGGGAAGAGAAAGAAGTGAGTGGGGTGAGTTGGGAAGAGAGATCCAGGAAGAGAGGACCTGGAAACATCAGGAGAAATGAAATGGACTAAATAATGTGGGAAATCTGAATGGAGAAAGCTGTGCAGGCTTGGAGTTTTAGGATGGAGTAATTATTGCCCAGAATTGTGCTCTAGCTTAATTAAATACATCTTTGTCTCTGTGTGGTGATTGGAAGAGGGAGAAAGCAGAGAACAGAACAGGATCCTACCACAGAGGGCCTTTGAAAGACTCTACCCAGCAGGGTTTCAAAGCAGAGACTGAGATTCATAGCCAAACTTTGGGCAGTGTGCAGGGAATCTTATGAAAGAATGGGGAGATAGAAAGACCTGGAGGGAACAGGAGCTCTACAAGGAGAGCAACAAGACAAAAAAATCTGGGCACAGGGGTCTTTCCTGAGACTGATACTCCAAACAAGAACTATGCATGAAGTTAACCTAGAACCCCAGCACAGATGTAGCCCATGACATCTCAATATTCAAGGGGTATACAGATTGTTTAGGAATAACACTGTTTAACTAAAAGAAAAATCAATAATAAATATAAATAATAACAATTCACTAGAGCCAGTATGGAAATATCAGTAATGTATATCCGTGGATATACATGAAAATTATATATATTATTATATATACCAGGACACTTAAGTTTCGCAGAAGAAACATTGTCATTTGTAAATAAATAAAATAGGAAGATTTTTTTTGTCAAGTTAGATAAATGAGACATATAGGGAAAGTACATATGTATATGGAGAAATGGAAACAGAGAATGGTGGTTTCTAAAGACTGAAATGATGCTTAAGCCCTAAGATACAAACAAGGTTTCCACAGGAGTTCAAGAACCATAATTTGTTTCTTAACTAAATTTGTTCTTTGACCATTTCATTTATGTGTGTGTGTGTTATGTGTGTGTGTGTGTGTGTGTGTGTGTGTGTGTGTGTAGAAAATTATGCTTAGTCTCTCCTCAACCTCTACCTCTATAATCCTCCTCTTTCTTATAGGCCCCATGCCCACATATATGCATTTTTGGTTTTTTGTAGTTGTTTTTATATCTTCTCATACAATGTATTCCACACAACAGCTTTTCCTCTTCCCAACATGCTCCCTCATTCTCTCTTCCCCAGATCCATTGCTCCTCCATTTTTCTTCAGAAAAGAGCAGGCCTCCCAGTGATATCAATTGACCATGTAATAACACAATGTAATAAGACAAGTCATAAAGTGTCATATTTAGCTGGATGAGGTAACCCAGTAGGAGGAAAAGGATCCCGAATGCAGACAAAAGACAGATACCCAGCTTCCACTGTTAGGAGTCCTATATGAACACCAAGCTAACAACCATAATGTATATGCATAGGGCCTATCTCAGACCCATGAAGGCTCCGTGATTGCCACTTCAGTCTCTGTGAGCTCCTATAAGCCCTAAGCTAATTCTGTGGGCCCTGTTACCCTGGTGTCTCCAAACACTCTGGCTCCTACAATCCTTCTTCCCCAACTTCCACAGGGTTTTGCTGGTATGTTTGGCTCTGGATCTCTGTATTTGCTCCCATCCATGCTGGAGGAAGCCTCTCTGATGACAATTGGGCTACGTACGAACCTATTAGTATAGCAGAATACCATTAGAAATAGTTTCATTGACTTTTTTTTTGTCAGTTGTGTTTGGTTCCATCCTAGGTCTTTGGGCTACCCAGTTTCCAGATCCTGGTCATTCAGCTGTATTAAGTGTGGGCTCCTTCTCATGTCTTGGACCTCAAGTTAAACCAGTCATTGGTTGGCCAGTTACAAGCACCAAGCCACCACTGCCCCAGCACATCTTGCAGGCAGGATAATGACCCAAAAATGTGGGCAAGGGATTGAAAACATGGATTGGAAATTGGTGGGATTGCCCTTTGGTGAACAACTAAAGATAATGACTGACCCTCCCAAGGAATCCATCGGTTGCCAATAGTTCATCAGTGGGAGTAGTGTCCCATGTAATGATCCACTTCTGGGTTAGTGCTTGTTTTGTGAATAGACACAGTCTTGTGCATACTCAGTATGGGCAGCTACAACTTCTGTGAGATTATGTTTGCAATCGCTATGTCATTTTCTGAAGATATATTTCCCAACCCTTCTTCTTATTGTCTTGCTCTTAATTTCTTTCCATTCTTGCATCCCAGTGTTCCCTGACCCTGGTATAGTGGTGGTATAAATGTCCTATTTAGAGCTAAACATGAAACATATTTATTTAAACATCTTGAGCAGCCAGAAGTTTGCATTTACTGTCATTTACAGCAAAAAGAAAGATCTCTGAGTAAGGCTGAGATTAGCATTTGTGTATGCACATAAGCATAAATATATAAACTGCAGTTCTGTGTCATGTCAGTTTAGCTAAACAAGAGTAGTGGGTTTCCCCTTAGGGCCTATGACCAAACTGTCATGAGCTTTTGGCTGGCTTTACTGTGTCAGGTTTATATTCCCTTCTGCGGAGCAGACCTTAAACCCAATTCAAGAGGAGCTGGTATTCCCTAACAGTTTTGTCACTAGTGAACCAGCAGGCACACATTGACAGGCAGGTTGGAATTGGAATTTGTACGGTTCACATTGGAGATTATGAGACCATTAAAGCCCTATATCCCTAGAAGACTACATAACTCATATCTAGTAGTGTATTTTCTATTTCTTCTTGCAGGTTTGCTGTTGAGGTCTTTGATCTGTTTGCAGTTGATTTTTGTGAGCAATGTGAGAAAGAGGGCTCTAGATTTCCTTCTGTAGGTAGATAACCAGTTTTCCCACAACCATTTGCTAAAGAAGGTTATCTTTTCTCAGGTGTGCATTTTTTGTCTCTGTCAAAAATTAAGTGGTTATAGTTGTAAGGATTTATGTCCAGGCTTTCTCCTCTCAACCATTGATGTGTGTGTGTGTGCATGTGCGTGTGTGTGGCTAATTTTGTTCCAATACTGTGTTACTTTTATTTCTCTTGAACTCTTCATTTTCATCAAATGTTACTCATTGATGTAGTTGCTCAAGCTGAAAATCTCTGACTTACCTTTAGTTTATACCTATTCTTTTTATCCTACCTCCCTTCTCATCCATTACTTCTGTCTTTATGGATTCAACTTAATCACTGTATCTACATGTACCACCAAGTGGACAATTTCCCATCTATACTATGAAAACAGAATCATGTCATCTGTAAATAAGGATATTTTGAATTCTTCCCATCCTATTTGTATCCTCTTAATTTCCTTTTCTTTTCTTACTGTTCTAGCTAAGACTTCAAGCTTAAAAAGAAGTAGAGAAAATAGAGATCTTTGTCTTATTACATATTTTAGTGGAAATGTTTATAATTTTTCCACTTAGCATAATGTTGGTTATAGGCCTGTTACAAGTAGCATTTATTTGAGTGAGATATGCTCTGGGAAAGATAGTCTCTCCCGGGCCTTAACATGAAGGGGTGGTGGATTTAGTCGAATGCCTTTTCTGGACCCACTAAGATGATCATGTAATTTCTTTCATTTTTTAATTTTAAAAAGGAAATATATGATGTCATGATCAATATTTACTTTCATGTTTACCCATGTTCCTCTCCATGATGGCTCTAAATTACAAAGGCTAGAAGATTTTAAGAATAAGATTTTAATTCAACCAGAGAACTCCTCCAGCTGATAAACACCTTCAGCATAGTGGCAGGATACAAAATCAACTCAAAAAAATCAGAAGCCCTCCTGTATACCAAAGACAAAAAGGCTGAGAAAGAAATTAAGGAAACAACACCCTTCACAATAGCCACTAATAACATAAAGTACCTTGATGTCACTCTAACCAAGCAAGTGAAAGACCTGTTTGAGAAAAACTTCAAGTCTCTAAAGAAAAAAATCGAAGAAGATATCAAAAGATGGAAAGATCTCCTGTGCTCATGGATTGGTAGGATTAACATTGGGAAAATGGCCATCCTGCCAAAAGCAATGTACAGATTCAATGCAATTCCCATCAAAATACCAACTCAGTTCTTTAGAGACCTTGAAAAAAAGATTCTCAGCTTCATATGGAGAAACAAAAAACCCAGATTCTCCAAAACGATCCTGTACAACAACAGATCATCTGGAGGTATCTCCATCCCCGATCTCAAGCTGTACTACAGGGCAACAGTAATAAAAACTGCATGGTATTGGCATAAAAATGGAAAGGAGGATCAGTGGGACTGAATAGAAGACCCAGAAATAAACCCACACACCTATGATATCCTCGATATTTGACAAAGAAGCCAAATCCAGTCAATCGAAAAAAGACAGTATCTTCAACAAATGGTGCTGGACCAACTGGATTTCTACATGCAGAAAAATGAAAATAGATCCAAATTTATCACCCTGCACAAAACTATAGTCGAAGTGGATCAAGGACCTCAACATAACCCAGATACTCTAAATCAGTTGGAAAAAAAAAGTGGGGAACAGCCTAGAACTCATTGGCACAGGAGACAACTTCCTGAACAGAACACCAACAGCACAGGCTCTAAGGGCAACAATCAATAAATGGGACCTCATGAAACTGAAAAGCTTCTGTAAAGCAAAGGACACCGTCATCAAAACAAAACGACTGGGCTGGAGAGATGGCTCAGTGGTTAAGAGCACTGGCTGCTCTTCCAAAGGACCCGGGTTCAATTCCCAGCACCCACATGGCAGCTCACAACTGTCTGTACCACCAATTCCAAGGAATCTGACACCTTCACACTAATACACATAAAGTAAAATTAAATAAACCTAAAAAAATTATTAAAAAAAAAAAAAAACGACTGCCTACAGATTGGGAAAGAATCTTCACCAACCCTTTATCTGACAGAGGGCTAATATCCACTATATATAAAGAACTAAAAAAGCAGAAAAGCAACAAACCAAGTAATCCAATTAAAAAATGGGCAACAGAGCTAAACAGAGAATTCTCTGTAGAGAAACATCGGATGGCAGAGAAACACTTAAAGAAATGCTCAACCTCATTAGCCATTAGGGAAATGCAAATCAAAACGACCCTGAGATTTCACCTTACACCCATCAGAATGGCCAAGATCAAAAACTCAAGTGACAACACATACTGGAGAGGTTGTGGAGAAAGGGGAAACCTCCTCCATTGCTGGTGGGAATGTAAACTGGTACAACCACTTTGGAAGTAAATCTGGTGCTGTCTCAGCCAATTAGCAGTAGTGCTATCTCAAGACCCAGCTATACCACTCCTAGGTATATACCCAAAATTTGCTCAAGTACACAACAAGGACATTTATTCAACCATGTTTGTAGCAGCTTTATTTGTAATAGCTAGAACCTGGAAACAACCCAGATGTTCATCAACGGAGGAATGGATACAGAAATTGTGGTATTTTTACACAATGGAATACTACTCAGCAATCAAAAAGGAGGAAATCATGAAATTTGCAGGCAAATGGTGGGATCTGGAAAAGATCATTCTGAGTGAAGTATCCCAGAAGCAGAAAGACAAACATGGTATATACTCGCTTATATAGACCTACAAGATATGATAAACATAATGAAATCCACACACCTAAAGAAGATAATCAAGAAAGCAGACACGGGCAAAGATGATCAATCCTCATTTAGAAAGACAGATGGGATGTGCATTGAACGTATGACAGGAGTCTATTGAAGGCATCTGAAAGACTAACTAGCAGTGTTTCAAAGCAGACACTAAGACTCATAACCAAACCTTTGGCAGAGTGCAGGGAATCATATGAAAGAAGGGGAGTTAGTATGATGTGGAAAGGATAGGAGCTCTACAAGGACCAAATATATCTGGGCACAGGGTCTTTTCTGAGACTGACACTCAACCAAGGACCATCTATGGATATAACCTAGAACTTCTGCTCGGATGTGGCCCGTGGTAGCTCAGTAACCAAGTCGTTTTCCAAAGTAAGGGGAACAAGGACTATTTCTAACAGGATCTCAAGGGCAGGCTCTTTGACCTCCCCAGCCCCCCCAGGGGAGGAGCAGTCCTGTTAGGCCACAGAGGAGGACTTTGCAGCCAGTCCTGAAGATACCTGATAAAACAGGGTCAAATGAAAGGGGAAGAGGTCCTCCCCTATCAGTGGACTTGAAAAGGGGTAGGGAGGAGACCAGGGAAGGAGTGTGGGGTAGGGGAGGGAATGAGGGAGCAGAATACAGCTGGGACACAGAGTTAACAAAATGTAACTAATAAGAAAAATAAAATTAAAAAAAAGAAAAGTAAGTAAATGAGCATGACAAATACCAAAAGAAAAAAAATGAGATTTTAAGCTTTTTAAGAAGCATTTTCAGTCATAAACCACAAAGCCAAATCTGGACCCAAGAAGACCTTTGGTTACACGAATTTTCATTGTTTTATAATTATTTATTGTGAAATTATTGCCTCAAATTATTTTATTTTAATTAAAACACCCACTAATGTTATCTTATCTCAAGGAGTTTATTTATCATATACATAAAAATGCTTATTTACATAAGGTATTTATATATCATATTATTAAATATTAACATTATATTAAATATAATATAAATGTTTTATGTATTAAATACATATATTAAAATAGTATAAACTATATTTTATATATATAATATAAACATATTAAATATAAATATATTGCATGCTATATAATAAATATACAAAATAATATAAATGATTACATTAAATACATTAATATATCAAATACATGTAATAATAATGTATTAAATGTAATATATATTAAGTAAGCATCAGTTAAAGATGCTCATTCCTTCAACAAATGCTTATTAAAAATTTATATATGCCAAATATAGTGCTTACAAGCATTAAAAGAAAACTAATTTCCTTTAAAAAAAATTAACTTACTTAAAACCAATTAGCCAAATGATCTAAATGATCTTTTTGTTGAGTAACCAATTTGGCAATTTTTCCTAAAAGAAAAGACTGTAGAAATATTTGTCTGCTTTTAACAGGATATTTTTATTTGGGATACCAGTTACTACATATAAAATATATATATTAGATGTACAGATTTTAGTATGTTTATCCTATCTCAATGCTCTAGTATCCACTTATGAGTGAGTATATATTGTGTGTGTCTTTCTGCTTCTGGGATACCTCACTCAGGATGATCTTTTCTAGATCCCACCATTTGCCTGCAAGTTTCATGATTTCCTTGTTTCTAATTGCTGAGTAGTATTCCATTGTGTAAATGTACCACAATTTCTGTTTCCTTTCCTCCATTAAGGGATATCTGGATTGTTTCTAGGTTCTGGCTATTACGAATAAAGCTGCTACAAATATGGTTAAACAAATGTCCTTGCTAAGCAAGAAGGAGGACCCTGGGTAAGATGATCAATCCTCACTTAGAAAGACAAATGGGATGGACATTGGAAGTAGGAGAAAACACGAAACAGGACAGGAGCCGACCATAGAGGGCCTATGAAAGACTCTACCTAGCAGTGTATCAAAGCAGATGCTGAGACTCATAACCAAACCTTCAGCAGAGTGCAGGGAATCATATGAAAGAAGGGGGAATTAATAAGACCTGGAGAGGACAGGAGCCCCACAAGGACAAAATATATCTGGGCACAGGGTTTTTTTCTGAGACTGATTCTCCAACCAAGGACCACGCATGGATATAACCTGGAACCCCTGTTCAGATGTAGCCCATTGCAGCTCAGTATCCCATTGGGTATCCTAGTAAGTGGATCAGGGACTGTCTCTGACATGAACTCAGTGGCTGGCTCTTTGACCTCCCCACCTCCCATGGGAGGAGCAGCTTTACCAGGCCACAAAGAAGGACATTGCAACCAGTACTGATGAGACCTGATGAGCTAGGATCAGATGGAAAGGGAGGAATTAGGGAGGGGCAGGGAGAAGACGAGAGAGGGAGGGTGGGGTTGGGAGGGAATGAGGAAGGGTGCTACAGCTGGGGTACAAAGTAAATAACTGTAATTAATATATAAAAAATAATAACAATATATATTAAATATGAAATGAATCAATAGTGTTGAACATCACATATTCATATGCACTATGTATATATGTAGTAATATACATACAAACATGTATATAGATACACAAATGTACATAACTGTACACATTTAACCTGTTTAAAAAAACTAGTGTTAATGGAGGTGAGGCTAGGAGGAAAGAACAACTGCAGTGAACCAGATAATTATACTTGGTTAAATAGAAACAGAATAGGACACAAAAGGGTCCAAAAGATGGCTGAGAGAGTAGAGGAACTTGTCACCAAGTCTAATGATATGAGTTTGATCCGTGGGTCTCATCTGGTAGAAAAGCAGAATTGACTATTGCAAGTTGCCCTCTGGTTGCCAAATACTCACTATGGCACAGGTACCCATGTCCACACATAAATATTCACGCAAATAAATAAATAAATGTAAATTATTAGATGTTAAAAATAGAATACAACAATAGAGCCAAAAAATCTGGGCCCAGGGGATCCTGCAGAGACCAATACTCCAACCAAAGACCATGCATGGAGAGGACCTAGACCCCTTTTTCAGAGGAGGCCTGTAGGCTGTTCAGTTTCTAAGTGGGTTCCCTAGTAAGGGGAGCAGGGGCTGTCTCTGACATGAACTCAGTGGCCAGCTATTTGATCACCTCCCCCTGGGAGGGGTGCAGTCTTGCCTGGCCACAGAGAAAGACAATGCAGCCAGTCCTGATGAGACCTGATAGGTTAGGGTCTGATAAAAGGGGAGGAGGACCTCCCCCATCAGGGGACTAGGGAAAGGAAAAAGAGGAAGGGTGGGTACAACTGGGGGCAGATGAGGGAAAGGGTTACAGCAGGGATACAAAGTGAATACATTGAAATAAATAAATAAATAAAATTTTAAAAATAGAATACAAGTAATGTAATAACATTATATATTAAATAATGATTATTGTATGTCATTTTCCGGCTGACATGTTGTCTGAGAAATTTTAGAAGAATCTTAAAAACTGGCCTTGGTGATGTAAGACTGTAATTTTAGCTATGTAGGAGGCTGGAGCAGGGGCATCATAAGCTTTGAAGGCCTGTCCAGGCTACAGAGTGAGTTCTAGGCCACTCTAGGCAACTTAGCAGAACTTTCTTGGATTTAAAATGAGCAAAGAAACAAAAATCAGGGCTAAGTGTATAGCTCAGCAGTAAAACACAAGCTACCGTGTGCTGAGTCCTGGATTCAATTTTCAGTACTACTCCCTCACCCCTATCTCACCTCCACCCATGGGGGCAAAAAAGGAAAAGAAAAAAAGGAATCTTAAAAACATTAAATATTAACCATCAATGAATTCAGTGAAAATAAATTTCTAATCACTCTGTTGATGTGCCCAAAGGCAACAGATTTGTTCTTTGCTGTCAACTGTAAGCATCCTGCAGGAAACCGTTAAGTTCGAAACTTAAGTTGATGCAGGAAAGCTTGGCTCACCAACGATTCCTTATTAGAAATCGCAGCTTTCATAAAGACCAGGTTTTTCAACTGTTTCTGATCTTTCTATAATCTCCTCCAGCATCATTTTCAGAATTTTAATACTAAGAACATTCTAGTATCCCTGTAGTATCACTTAGCCTAGTCCTCGACTCCATTCTAATTTGTAAATTCAGAAACATCTAAAGGGTTGGGGATGTAGCTCAGAGGTCAAGTTATTTGCATAACATGAATCCTGGGTTTAATTCCACAAAGGATAATACGAATGTAGCTGTGAACATTTATATTTTAAGTAAGCCTTTCAAAGTTTAATTCAGGTTAAATTTAATACCAAATCATCCAAAGGAATCAATAATTAGCAAGCCTTTCCATGTAAACATTCCCATATTAAATTTCATTTTGCTTACTATTGCTTTTGTGTATGCTTACTTTTATACAAAAATACAAATAAACATAATACAAATAATAATACACATAATACAAATAATACAAATGAAACATTCTTGTTGCTGTTTCTTTATTGTTCCCAGTGACGTTGCTAAGTATTACTACTAAACATTACAGTTCAAATTCAGTAAATCTGGCAAATCGTTAAGAGGCAAATTTGACTTCAGCTGTCTAGTTTCCTGCTTACTTGCCGCTTCTATAGAAGAGTGGGATGGGTGAGCTGAACCTTCAGTGATGCTGATTTCAGAAAGAAGGTGGGAGAGAGAAATGGTGAGAAATGAAAGAGTGCTGAGAAAATAGAATTTCAGATGTCAGAACGCGTGTGTGGAAGATCCTGGGTCTGTCTACACAAACTAATTGCTCCAAGTAGAACAATATATGTGGGTTGATTTGCAGCCAACTGTGAGATGTGTAGAATGACCTGGATGATGAATGTTCTCTTCTTAAAAGAGCTCTGCTTGTCACTAAAAGTGTCTCAGACCCTCAACAGCAAGATATTTATCTTAGTAATATTGTTCCTTTCAATCAGACTCGTCATTGGAAAGTAATAATACAAAAATGAGGTAAATTTGAATCTCACTTAAGAATATAAAAAAATTAGTAGTGGTTAACATTGCATTTCATCAGACATACTTATATCAAAGAAAAAGGAGGAGGAGGAGAGAGGGAGGAGGAGAGAGAAAGAGAAAGGGAGGGCTATAATTTATTTATTTTGAAATCAAATTATACTCATTCTTTTTTCTCTTTCTTTCTTTGTTTCAAAATTAACTAGATGGCTGCTTTATCTGTCAAGTGTTCCAGATTCCACCCTTCCTCTACCCTTCAAGCACTGGGACAGAGGTTGGAACACCCTCTTGGAGTAGATCATTAGTATGAACAGTGTCCTTGAATAAGCTGTACAAAGCTGTTTTGAGAAGTGTAAAAACAAACAAGTTTGGGATTTTTGCCATAATTTTACAAAAAGATAAAGGCCTAACTGGGTGTGGTGGGACAGGCCTGTCAGTCCAACACTTAGAAAGGAAGGGACAAGAGGATCCAGAGTTTGAGGCTAGCCTGGGCTGTATAATAACATTCTGTGTCAAACACACACACATTACACACAGTTTCTGTCTGTCTGTCTGTCTGTCTCTCTCTCTCTCACACTCACACACACACACACACACACATTGTTTTTATTCTTTGCATAATGCATATTGTGCTCATTTTCAGGAAAGGTGGAAAGAGGAGAGGGGACTCAATAGAATGAGGCAAACGGGATGTTGATAAAACAGTGATTTGGGACAGAAAGAGGTCTGAGAGTGCACAAGAGGATGGAGGCATGTATGGAAGAAAAGTACTCCTTCCCAAAAAAGAGAAAACTGAAAGGATGAACAAGAAATTTTAAATGTTCTAGTTAGGAAAATTTTCAAAATCATAGCAAACTGAAAAACGTGGACATATGGATAAATAAATTCTGATATTTAAAATTTTGGTTTTAATTTAATCAGCAATCATGTTTCATTTCACATATTTTCTTTGGTTTATTCTAGGCATCATGATGCTGAAACCACAAAGGCTTCAGCATGCAATTCTAAAGCATGAACATTCTTCCCCGCGGAAGGATACTGTTATTCTACCTATCCAAGCAAACACTTCCACCATGTCTTTTAGTACTTGGTCAGTTTTCAGCTCCCTTATGCATCCTGTAAGAATGAGGTACCTCGAAAACTAGGGCATGTGGAGTAGAAGGAGATCAAGAGGTTAGAATATTAGAGATAGCAAAGGTTCTGGAGTCACCTTGGGGAGCATTCACTAGGGATGAGAACCACGAAGTCCAGAGGTGAGCACCATTGTTTCTTATTCTTCTGCTACCTGGCACGCTCATGCAGAGGACAGCAATGTCTTGCTACATGCTGCTTTCCCAGAAACCTCTCTCCAGAGATCCAGCGTCCTCACTTTTCTAAGTGTATATAGCTGTGCGAACTGCCCAGTGTCACTCTGTCTCAGTCTACCGGGACAGTTGGGCTTGCACTAGCAAGGAAAATATCAGTTGTGAGTTGTGTCTGCTCTGCTGTAGACACGGTGTTTGGGAAACGTTTAGCTATCAGTTAATGTTTTAATTGTTGTCAAGTGAAGAGAAAGTACACTGCTGTGTGAAGGGAACTGAATGCGGTTTGTGTATTAGGTGGTCTTATAATTAACCTATCTAAGACGATTAATGAGCGTGGCAGACAGGCAAATAAAAACATAAAGCTTCAAAATTTAAAAGAAGGAAAATAAAGATAGAGAAAAACAGAAATCGTGTGTATGTGTCTGTCTTCTGTCTCTGTTTCTCTGTCTCTCTGACTCTGTCTGTCTCTGTGTCTCTGTGTGGGTGTGTCTGTGTGAGATTCTAGAGGCACAGAGGACTAGCTGGAGGCGGGGCAGGCCTCCGGTAGCCAGGTTCACCCTGGCTTCTGGGGCGAGTGCCTTGCGCAGGAACAGCTTCAGTCCGGAGCCAAGCTTCAGCGCGGGCGGCTGGTGCCAGCCAGCGGGAGGTGCAGACTGCAGCGCGCTTTGCGATGGGACACCTGTGGCTCTCCGGGACCTGGTTTCTCTTGGGGTTGTTTCCCTGTGCCGCAGATTTCCACCCAGGTAACGCAGTCGGGAAGGTAGGAAGCCAGTCCAACCCCCTGCTCCACAGGTCACAGAGAGGCGAGACCACCCACCTGCCTGCTGCCCTGGGCAGAGGCCCTCCCGGGAACCCGGCTCCTAGAAGAAAGGACTGACTCTGACACTACAGAGACAGTACCGAGAGAGACTGAAACAGAAGTAGGGAGCTAGGGAAAGACACAGGCAAGGGTAGGGCTAGAGAAACTGCTCTTATAAAAGCTGAACAGCGCTGGTAGTTGAACTGAGGAAGTTTCTCACCTCCATCAAAGTGACACAATTGAGAAAAGGCTGGAAAAGCAGCTGGGTAAGGGGTGAGGGGCAGGAGGCACCATCTCGGTTCCTCTCTCCTTGTTCTTCTTGGTTCTCTTTTTCTAATGAAGAGAAAACTAGTACCAGGAGGTCGGGATGGGTTGTTATGAGGGTGTCAGTCACTTCCCGGGTAAGCTGCCCAGTATCTTCAAAGCAATCCCCAGGAGAGGGCTGGGGAGAAAGTGATAAGAAATTGGAGTTGTGCGCTGAGATAAGGAGAGGATGAACTTGAGATAGGCAGGCGGCAATGTCGGCAATGTCTAGAGATAGGCTCCAGCTCCCTGCAGATCCTCTCTTGGCTCTCTAACACAGGCACTGCAAGAAGGAACATATTGCGTAGCAAACTCAAGATCTGTGCTAGCTGGAAGCGCACAGGCATTGGGTCTAGGCCCCTTTTGGCTGAAAGCTTTGGCTGTCATGCATCAAGTCCGTGCTACACATATTTAGACCTTTTTTTTCAAACATCCATTTCAAACAATAATCTCCGTGGCTGTTTTTGTGCCTTAATATTTTTTGCTTACTCTGATAAATTGTTTTTACTTCAAGTTAAATTGCCTCTACACACTCTAAGCAAAAAAATAAAACACTCCTAGCTACAGCACATTGTATTTCCTAGCCATGTTAAAGAATTAAGTGCATTTCTTCAGAGAAGCAGCTGGCTTGCCTTGCTCGTCCCGCAGCTCCTTCTGTTAGAACCTTCCTTCTATTTCTGGATGTTAGATTCTGGCTACCTAGTGCCCTTCAAGATGCAGCAGAGGAATCGCCTTCTAGAAACCAGTGTGGTACCAGAAATAGGAGTGAAATGTCTCTTTCCCAAGCAACCCGGGACCCTGTGCTCTTTCTGTCATTTTGTACTAAGCTAGACTTTGGGAAAAGTAGTACTAATGGGCACTTTCCTATCCTACCCCAGTGTGATGAGCAGATAAGTGGCCCCTACACTATGCACCCCGCGTCATTAGGACACTGAAGAGCTGTCAGGAACTATCTATCATTCCTAAAGTGACAGGAAACACTCTCTTCTTAAAACGCGGCATTTGTCTTTGCACCTCCTAGCACTGCACTTACACGCCAGTGCTAGATAAAAATCTGTTTCTCCGTACTGTGCTGTGTGAGCTGCTGCGTGAGGTTATGCATCTGAAGCTAGAAGAGCATGACACAACTTTTAGGGTTTTCCAATGTGTTATGACATAGTAGACAGGAATGTTGAAAATGGTTATGTTATTCTTACTCTTTGTCAACCCAAGAAACTTCTTTACACAAGGCTTGTGAGTGTTAAGTTATTTTAAGTACTTAAATCCTTGTTTGGGTGTTAGTCACAGTTCATTCACATTTTCCAGTATGAATGTAAAATGCGGTGTTTGAAATGCAGATTTGATTATTTCATCACGACCATCCTTGTCTGTCTTTCAGATGGTTCTGAGACAATTCCCAAGGTGACAGAAGTTATGCCGAAATATGGCAGCATAAACGGAGCAACAAGACTGACTATCAAAGGAGAAGGTATGCTTGCCCTGTGTGTCCACATGAAAGCACCAAGAACGAGATATTTCCCTCTTTTCATTTTGTGGTGCTGGTGTTCCACATTATTAATCTGAATATTCAGGGCTTCACACATTCTGCATGGGTACTGCTCCCCTCTTAGAGTTTCATGGTTAACATCAACCCCAACACAAAATACACATTGCTGGAAAAGTCTTTGCAATTGGCTAAAATGGTTGAATTCTTCCTCTTGATAGCAATTAATTAAGTAAATTTAATAAGTAAATTTAGTTAAAATAGTCTAATCAATTATTAATTAAATAAGAAAAACCCAACAACATTCTCATCAAATTGATCACTTGGACTCTAATTACAATGACCTGTTTGACATTGAGAAATCTGGATTTAGAGGCTAAGGTGAAGAGAAAGCCATTACTTTAACTCAACTCTTTAGTTCTTTCCTTATTCCCCATAGGTCTGGTGATTTTAGTCACTCATAGTTGGAATGTAACATGCTGGGGATGGAAAGGCCAGATGTTGGTAGAGAAATAGAATGTTAATGAAAGATGTAAGATAACAGAAAGCAAAACATGGGCTCCCGCCTGCTGCCACCTAAACCTTATCACAGGCTGCATCAAGACATGAGTTATGTATGATGCTTCCTCCTTGCCTGGTCTCAGAATGAAAGTATAGAAGGTAGGTAAATTTAAAGTGCACCACCTCGCAGGATGAAGTAAGCATATGGTTCTGTAACCATCAGGCCTTTGTAATAAAACGGGCAATAATTCTCAGAAGGCTAAGAATTTTTAAAGAACATGAAAGAAACACTTTTTTTTTAAAAGAAACTTTAACAAAATCTTATATTTGGTCTCTAAAATAACAAATAAAACTTTTGAGTCAGAATTTAGCATATGGAAATAGTTATTAGGTCATATATATTATTGTATTTTATTACTTCTAACACTTCTATAAAATTCATTACCTTAATGACATGCTTAAACAGATTATGTTCCTGAAGGGTGAGCAATGCACATTAGTGTCCCTTTTTGTATGCAGTTAGGAGTAGGAAACTATGTTTTTAATTAAAATTTTTTAAGACATTGTAATCCAACTACTTTGTTTTGTAAAATGTTGTTAAGACAATGTACTGGGAAGATACGAGGTTTCCATCATAAATTTAAATGCCACAGAGGAAAGTCCAGGTTGATAGAAAAGCGAAACAGGCCACCCCAACTTTTCCTGCACCTTCAAATGTGACCTTCTAGCAAAGGAACCATGACTGCAGTCTGACTAAACAGAGCCAGATCATTCCTGCTTATGAGGTTTCAGACAGCACTATTCCTTGGTGACCCTTAAGACAATTAGGCTCAGACTTCTGAGGCTTCAGCAATAAAGCATAAAATGTTAAGGCAAATGTTTCCTTTTCCTTCCGTCCCCTGCTTTCTGATTGCTTTCACCAGAGTTAATAGATGTGTTAGCTTCCGTTTGGATTGGAGACACCTCCATCCTCATCTTTATGTCTCACCCACCCCCTCTGCTCGAATCACACTCTGTAGCTAACTCAAACCGTGTTGGTGTAACTCTCTTTTTAAATGGGGGCTGAATATTGTTTTTCCTGCTTTATAGAAGCAGAGTTTAGCATGATGGGTGTCAAGGGCCTGGAGCAGGTGGAGTGGTGGGTATTGGGTATTGCACTAGGTTTTAGTTATGAGAAATAAGTATAGCCTGAGCATGGCATAGTATGTTGTACATTATAATATTTTGCTGGCAATTTGACTTGCTTACCTAAATTTTGCTAAGGGAAAAGGTTGTATGCTGAGTGTTATAAATACAATTTTTAAAAATTAAGTGAAAGGGCTTAGGAAGAAACATTTAGAGATATTGGAAAAGTTTGTAAAAAACTCTTGTAATGATTATTTGTATGGGTATATTTTACATATCTAAGCTGATTAAATTGTATATGTTACATTAGGTTTGTATAGCTTTTTGTATGTTACTCATACTTCAATAATATAGTTTTAAACAAAGTAAATTTAATATAGACTTTTGGATGTCTTGATGAATATGGAATTTGTATGAAGCAATGATGATGAGCTTACACATCGAAGCTCTTGAATGAATGTTTCATTCTATAAAACCTATTGTGCAAAATCAAGATATTGCATAATAAGTATTAATTTGGAAGTTGAGTTCTCTGTGATCCCTCACACTAAAAAATTGACTGCTGATACTTCGCAGTATCCAAATGAGCCTCAACCCTTAAAAAGCAAATATTTCCTGTGATTATTTTGTTCAAAAGACCATACTTAGTGTTGGAGGTTTATGTAGCTCAGTTGTGGCTTACCTGAATCCTGAGTCCCACCACAAGCACTGAAGGAAAAATAAAAAGGAACAAAATATAACTGTTGTGTTATATTTTGAGGGTGGCAAAGATACGTGCTGTTGCAAACAATAATACCATACAAGTAACTGTCCTTTTGTGGACTTGATAACAAGGGTGGTCATTTGCATAGTCCTAGTGTAGCCACAAATTCAATTATTTTGCTGCTTTCAAGTTACTGTTCATAATATTAGATTGTCTTCCCATCTTAATTACCATGTCTCTGTTTTAAAACGTTAGATGAGGAGAGGCTTTGGCTACTTTTTCTGGTTCTCTATGATGATAGCCGGTACACACATTGTATTGCAGTGTTTGGTCATAGTACACTTTATATTTTGGAAAGGACATGGGTTTTGCTTCAGTTCAACTGGCTTTTAATCCTATTTGATGTTGGAGCTAGTTAATTCTGTGATCACTGCCTTTCTCATCAGTGAAATGGGTACATTTTCCAGCTGCTGTTCCTCATAACTGTGAGACGGTAACATAACCAAAATTACCTGTTACACCGTCTATACTCTAGCCACTGAGCTTTTAATCTTGTTTGTCTTTGGAGTTCCCATTGAGACTGTAACATGCAAGAGGGCTGCTGGAAACTAAAGAATGGAAAGTTTTGCTTGTGATATGCTTCAGGATGTGACACATGTGTTTATTTTTATAGTAGGTACATGCTGCAGCAATGATAGGTTAACACGTCTGCACTTCGGCATACTGAAGACAAGTGCAATATCCAATAATAATACTAATGAATGGTGATACTGGTTTTTCCTCAGAAGGAGCTATAACATTAAAAACAAATATGTGAAGATGTTCAAGTAAAACCATAGAGAAAATATGAAGAAAATCATATTTTCCAGTCATCCCTATGTATCTTTCCGCCCCATGGTTTTACAACATTTAAGGACATCACATTTTTGTGCCAGCTTTGTAAACCTGAGAAACCAAAACAGCCTACACTGTTCATAACAACGGCCAGCTTCAACAACACTGCCAGTTTCCATGATAGCAGTGTGGGCGTCACTGCTGGATTGCTGCTATCAGGAGACCAGCTCTATGTGCCTGGCAATTTCTGTCTCCAGCTTTTCTTCAAAAGAAAAAGAACACATCAACAGGAAAAGAATTTCCATCCAAATCCTCATTCTTTCAGTTTCCAGGACACACCCAACCCTTCCTGTAATCGTGTGCTTTGGAAAACTTTCAGAGGTGTCAGCTTTTGCCTGATGACTTACTTAGAATTATACTTAGAATTAATTTTACCAAATAATCTATTTGCACTCTCCTTTCTTCCTTGAGATCAAGTTACCTTCAAACCTATTCTATATTTTTCAGCATATCTTTTTATTTATTTCTTTTTCTTTTGTCTTGCTTGCTTACATGTCTGCATCACATGCATGCATAGAAGCAGAGAGGGAGTCAGATTCCATGGACTTGGAGTTACAGTTGGTTGTGAGCTGCAATTTGGATGTGGGGACAGAAACGCAGGTACTTTGGAAAAGGAGCTAGTGTTCTTAGATACCGAACCATCTCTCTAACCCCAGGTCCATGGTTTTAAAGCAAAGAATATAATTAAAATGGTTAAAAATCTTGCTGACTTTCTTCATCTTTTCTCTATGGTTTTACTTGGACATCTTCACATATTTGTGTTTGATATTATAGCTACTTGTGAGGTAAAACCAATATCACCATTATTATTGGATATTGCACTTGTCTTCAGAATGCCGAAGTGCAGACACGTGTTAACCTATCATTGCTGCAGCATGTACCTACTTTAAAAATAAACACATGTGTCACATCCTGAAGCATATCACAAGCAAAATTTTCCTTTCTTTAGTTTCCAGCAGCCCTCCCTCATGCAACAAACTCAATGTGAACTCCAAAGATAAGCAGAAGTTGGTAAAAGAGAAAGCGTGGGTTTGTGCTTACCTTGTGGTTTTTTTCCACAATTCTATTTTATTAGTAACTGCCTTTATAGTTTTAAAACTTCAAGTCAAATGCATCTATAAGTCTTGCATCTTTCATATGCAAGACTTATAGATGGTTTTTTTTTTTTTTTGTTAATCTATGCTGAATAGGTTGTCTGGTCAAGGTTTCGGTTTGAGGAGTAAGGTCTCTATCCTTTGCTGAATTTTCTTTCTTTCTTTCTTTCTTTCTTTCTTTCTTTCTTTCTTTCTTTCTTTCTCTTTCTCTTTCTTTCTCCTTTTCTTTCATTGCACATGCAAGAAATGAGAGAAGAATTGAAAAATAGGGGACGGTGGAAGTTAAATGTAATAACAAATAACAACATTTTCTGGAGCCTGTGTTATTTTTAAAAGGAATATTAATGCTGGACCTAAATATTAGAGCTTTTATGGCTGACACAGGTAATTAAAGAACTCCTAGATGAGATCTATTGTGCTGGTACCAAGCTAAGCGCTGTACACACTACATGGCATTTCAGGAAATTCAACTGCAGAGATGATGGAGATTTTCAGATGAGAAGAAAAAGAGAGTTTATAGGTTTGCTTAAAGTTAACCTAGCAGGAAATGCTGGCCCTGAGACTCAAGCCCAGGAGGTGACAGTATGAAGCCTGAACACTTTCCATTAA
Organism: Meriones unguiculatus; assembly: GCF_030254825.1. Lineage (NCBI taxonomy): Eukaryota > Metazoa > Chordata > Mammalia > Rodentia > Muridae > Meriones > Meriones unguiculatus. Next base: position 56,611,253 of record NC_083356.1, on the reverse strand, counting down.
AAGACACCATCACAAGTAGCTTTACCCGAGCTGGATTACAGAGGCATTGGGGGTATTATGAGCTTCTCTCGTGATGAAGTCTTGAAGTCTTATATTAAACTAGGCAATATTGCACACATGTTATCTAGTGGACCTTTGTAAAACAGTGAAAATGTGCAGTAATTTAACAGTGAGTCATACCATATCTTTCTGAATTTATTTACTGTTTCCTAACGTTGATTAGTATAATAAACAGGTTATTTATATCATGGTGTCATTTATGTTATTATAAATAAGATTATACACAGGAAATAAAGTTTATTGACCTTTCAGTGTTCATCATTTTTCCATGTTCACTGATATTAAATTATTGTTCTGAGGATACAGTCTGAAAGCAATTATGTTATGAAATTTAAACAACTTATAAATATGCATTAATGACAAAGCAGAAAGTATGTCAACATAAAATAAAAAATTTGTTAAGTTCAAAATCAGCATAGGATAAAATTTTACAATACTGGTATTTTAAAATTAAATGCTTTGATATTTTTAGGAAAATATTCTTAAATGTATGTATTTTAATATCCAAAACTTAATAATTTTAGATTTTACGCAATCTAGACAAAATTGAAAGAAATTAATTTATAAAACAATTGCACCTAGATAATTCCATAAACATATGATTTACCTTAATACTAGAATAACAGTGAATACTTATTTAGCATTATTTGAAGAAGATTTAAATACGTATTTTAATTAAACTATTATCTAATTTTCTTCTATTTTGTCTTAACTATTTGTTGTGTTTTGTTTAGTTATATCCATCAGCCTGACAATATACTTTTATTTTGCCAAACTAAAAATAATTTTAAATGAACATCACTAGCTTTCTTTCTCTGCCTACCTGTCATCTCCACAGTCAAGTTCTCTGACTCCTTTTATAGTAAAATTTCAGAAAAAGATCACCAAGCTTTGCTGTCTGTTCTTATTGCCTTCAGTGTTCTCTTGAACAAATCACTAATCCTAACCTTTTTCGTCATTTGCTGAAAAGTTCATTTTCAGAATAGCAGTGAATCTAGGAAGGCCACTGTCCTGTGCCTTGAGTGTTTCTCTACATAAAGAAATGATCCAAACCCCTACACTTCTCTCTTATTTTCATTACTTCTTACATAGACTTCCCTAAACATAGTGTTTATTACTTGACTCTACAAATGTGGTCTCTCCACTGCTTTGGTGTATTCTGTTCCCCTCTACATAAAATGTGTTTCTTTTAGATGTTCTTAGGCCTCCCACCCTCTGAAAAGCACTTAGACTATCTTTATCCTGTGTCTCCTGTGTCTCTGCCACACCATGCCATTTTTATCTTTCTAAGTGAGGATTGATCATCTTACCTTGGGTCCTCTTTCTTGTTTGTCTTCTTTAGATGAATAGATTATGTTTATCATACCTTATAGGACTATATGAGTGAGTATATACCATGTGTGTCTTCTCCTTCTGGAATAGCTCACTCAGAATGATCTTTTCTAGATCCCACCATTTGCCTGCAAATTTCATGATTTCCTCATTTTTAATTGCTGAATAGTATTCCATTGTGTAAAATGCACCACAATTTCTGTATCAATTCCTCAGTTGAGGGACATCTGGGTAGTTTCCAGATTCTGACTATTACAAATAAAGCTGCTATGAACATGGTTGTGCAAATATCCTTCTTGTATAGTTGAACATATTTTGGATATATGCCTAGCAGTGGTATAGCTGGATCTTGAGGTAGCACTATTCCTAATTGTCTGTGAAGGTGCCAGATTAATTTCCAAACTGGTTGAACAAGTTTACATTCCCACCAACAATGGAGGAGGGTGCCCCTTTCTCCACATCCTCTCCAGCATGTGTTGTCACTTGAGTTTTTTATCTTAGCCATTCAGATGGGTGTAAGGTGAAATCTCAGGGTTGTTTTGATTTGCATTTCCCTGATGGCTAAGGATGTTGAGCATTTCTTTAAGTATTTCTCTGCTATTTGATATTCCTCTATAGAGAATTCTTTATTTAGCTCTGTACCCCCTTTGTTAATTGTATTACTTGATTTTGTTGTTTAACTTCTTGAGTTCTTTATATATACTGGATATTAGCCCTCTGTCAGCTATAAAGGTGACGATCCTTTCCCAATCTATAGGCTGTCGTTTTGTTCTGATGACAGTGTCCTTTGCTTTACAGACGCTTTTTAGAAGCTTTTCAGTTTCATGAGGTCCCATTTATTGATTGTTGATCTTAAAGCCTGTGCTGTTGATGTCCTGTTCAAGAAGTTGTGTCCTGTACCAATGAGTTCAAGGTTCTTTCCCACTTTTTCTTCTAACAGGTTTAGTGTGTCTGGTTTTATGTTGAGGTCTTTGATCCACTTGGACTTTAGTTTTGTGCAGGGTGATAAATATGGATCTATTTGCATTTTTTGACATGTAGACATCCAGTTAGACCAGCCCCTAAGTCAAAGTATCACTGTTTGCAGATGATATGATAGTATACACGAGTGACCCCAAAAGGCCAACCAGAGAACTCAAATTCACCTTCAGCAAAGTGGCTAAATAAAAAATTAACTCAAAGAAATCAGTAGCCATCCTGTATATGAAAGACAAAAGGGCTGAGAAAGAAATTAGGGAAACAACACCCTTCACAATAGCCGTTAATAACATAAAGTACCTTGGTGTGACTCTAACTAAGCAAATGAAAGACCTGTTTGAAATAAACTGAAGAAAGAAGTTGAAGATATCAGAAGATGGAAAGATCTCCCATGCTCATGGATAGGTAGGAGTAACAGTGAAAATGGCCATCCTGCCAACAGCAATCTACAGATTCAATGCATTTCCCATCAAAATACCAACACAATTCTTTACAGACCTGGAAAGTTCTCCATCTCATATTGAAAAACAAAAAACGCAGAATTGCAAAAACAATCCTGTACAACAACAGATCTTCTGGAGGTATCTCCAACCCTGATCTCATGCTGTACAACAGAGCATTAGTAATAAGAACTACATGGTACTGGCATAGAAACAGAATGGTGGATCAACGGAATCAAATAGAAGACACAGAAATAAACGCACACACCTACGGATATTTGATTTTTGAGAAAGAGGCCAAAACAATGGAATGAAAAAAAGACAGCATCTTCAGTTTTACAAATTATTGATCTTACTTTAGTTTCTAATCCTAACTTCAGCAAATAGGATCCTGTGTTCTTTGGCTCAAACTGTGTGTTTGTCTTCTTTCTAGAAGTTCCCACATCTTTGTTGCCTCAAACCAAGTGTCTCTGTTGCTTCAAAGGACTTTGATAAAATTAAGCAGAACATTGGAGTCTATATATTACATGACCACAGGAAGATTCAACATACAGGACTGTAGACTATATACATGAAAGAAAATGTGATTTCTCAGTCCTCCCTGTCTCTCACTACTACTATATTATGTGCATTTTAACACAATTTCATGAATAAATTAATTCAAGACCATTATTTATACTCCCTAAGAATATTAACATATGGATAGATATAAAATAAGTTCATTTTTCTTTAGTTGTATTCATTATTATGTTATTATTGGTTTGGTACTCGGTTATAACTGTCAGAGCTCAAGAAATAGCTCATTAATAATAGTTTTATTACTTTTGCAGGTTTCTCTCAAGCAAATCAGTTCAACTATGGAGCTGACAATATGGAATTGGGAAACCATGTTCAATTAGTTTCTTCTTTCCAGTCATTTACTTGCGATGTGGAAAAAGATTCAAGTCATTCAACTCAAATTACATGCTATACTAGGTCTGTTTAGATGTACCCTTAATAATATTATTTTTATTATGTCATAAATCAGTTATGTATATTTGTATTTTAACAGATTAATCATGCTGCCTATTACAAATAATAGTTCTAGTTATATTTGATTTCTTAATGTTCATATTAGTTTGTACCTTTATTATGGTTAATTATAATGCTCTTTATACATGATGACAAGGTAAATATATACTCTGCATCCTCTCTACTGTTATTGGCACTATTATTCTTATCATTATTGGACTCTTCTAAAAGATGAATGGCTGGTATTAATCAGTAATGATGTGCCTCAAAGTGTCTAAATCATCCTTTCCTGTTCAATTTGATTAACCTTATTCAAACCTTCATATTCTTATTATAATTAAAGATGATCGTTTTGTATGGTGACATTTCAAGTTCTTTGCTATCACATCAAATTGATCTGTATTATTAATGATTTAGGGGAGCATTTAACCATTCTAAAATGCAGCTTCTAACACTGACTTGATCACATGTTCTCAAGGATTTTATATGCATTAGACTTGCAGCCTGTTTGGGGGAGACGTGATTAACAGTTTTAAAAAGTGCAGCACAGGATAACTGAGTACACAAGAGTGGGTGCAGGCTGCATGTTTATTATTGCTTGTTCTGATACCATTTAGTTTTCATTTTAATAAAAGCTCATGTGCATACTCACATTTCTTATATGATATTACAATTTTCAGTACAGGATGGTTTAGAATGAACTTCATTTCATAAAATAAAAGTGAAGTTTACAATAGATCCATTGGGATTTGAGACTTTGTTTCAACAGTGAGGTAGACCAGAGGCAGGAGTTTTCATTGTTACTATATGCTGACTAGCAGTTACTGTGTATCTCATGCGTTCTTCACTCATTTTTCCAGGGCAATGCCAGAAGACACCTACGCTGTTAGAGTCAGTGTGGACGGGGTACCAGTCGCAGAGAATAACACCTGCAAAGGGCTCGCCAGCAGCTGGGCATGCAGCTTCACTGTATGTGGGATCATTTCAATACCAATCAATGAGTTCATGTTTTTCTAACAAAACTGGACCTTTTTTAGTTTTGTAGATTGTTATCCATTACCACATTCAAAAATATGTTATCAAGTAGTTTCCATTTTAATTGTCTTCCATAGCAACCAAACCTCTTTTACTTGTTTTGTTTTACCCTCCTTTACATTTAGTTTTAGCAATGAATTAAATGCTCATATTCTCAACTGATTTTTTTGTTAATGATTTATTTCCCTCCTTCTAAATTCTACTCTCAATTTTATTTTTTCCTTTCTTTCAAGGGACTCACCCCTCCATTTTAAATAGCAATGTTAACTATTTCCCTTTGTATATAATTGCTAAGGTAATGAGCCTGTCAAATTTAGGGGCTCATTTCATAATAGTTATGAAAATATATTTTTTCAAATATTGTCTTACAAATTCTTGTAAACTGCACTTACATTTTAAGTTGTTCATTATATATTATATATATTATATCAAACAATATGTTCCAGTGCTACTTTGGATAATTGTCAGTGTATTATTTACTGTGTCTGGGAAGTGTTCGAATATTTTGTGATTATTAACTTTTAACTCATATAACAATCTTATAATTGGATGCTCAAATTACTATCTCTAAAACTGAAACACAGAAGAATTTTTTATTACTTACATGAAGTTACATGGCTAGTGAGTTGTTGAGCTTAAATATCCGTTTGGACCACTGACTCTTTGTGTATGTACTTAAATGTGTCTGAAAAGCAGTTATTTGTGTCTAATTCAATGCAGTAAGTAGTCATCGTAACAGTGGCTTGTTATACAAATCTCCTATCCCACAGCTCTGTAGACTGGAAGATCAGAAGTCTGATGTAAGGTGCCAATGAGGGGTGGCATTGTTTGTTTAGACTCTAGGAGGGAACATTGGTTCCTTGACTTTTCTTGCTTCTTGATGCTGTCCACATTTCTTGGCTCCTGGTCATCTTCCATTTTTTCAGAACCACCAATGGCAGTCTAAATTTTACATTTTACTCTCACTTTGCTCCTTAGTAATCTGCAGTCCATCTGGAGCCGTCTGTATACCCTGACATATGGATATATAGATGTATAGCTATGTAGCCATGTATATATCCTGACATCCCCACAGATGAGAATAGAGGCACTTTTTCAGGACTGTTGTCACAGGCATGAGAGTTTCCGTCACACTGATGATCCCCTTAGAATTCTTAAGAATTCTAGAGGATTATCATTTTCATGGTGACTAAGCCTTGCGGAGAGTTTTCTACTTGTTCTTTTTATGCTTGAAATACACTTTGTTATTTTTCTTCAGAAGATTAATCAAAAGCAGATTTTAAAAATATATTTCATCCATTCCTGAAAGTCTTTACTGGAGGCCAATGCTGCGATTTGGCTTACACTACTTACAAAGAAGTGACTGACCTAAAATTGCAGACTGCCAATATTGTGAAATGCAAGACAATTTTTAGAGAATAAAGAAAAGGTCTTGAAAAATAAATTAAAAAATCAGACTGTCCCATACATCATTTCTTATATGAAAAACTATTTTGACAGTCAGATTATGGGTAAAATTGGAATATAAGTAATCCAATAAACAGATTTTGTCATGAAATTAGAATCTAAATAGAGAGGAATGCTATTAACATGATTGTTAATATCTTACAGGCAAAAAGCTTTAGAACCCCAACAATAACGAGCATCAGACCTCCATCTGGGACTCCAGGTCTGTTCTATGGCAGCTGAAATGCTTTCAATTTTGTGGCAATTAATTTATTTTTAGCATATAAAAGTATGTTTAGTTTATAAATATTCTTTTCCTGATATAAAAATAATGACTAATTTAAAATTATTTTCAAAGGTTGAATCTTAATCACAAATAATGTGTTTTCTCTTGCCAGACATTTAGTTAGTATCTAGTGTTCGTTATGATAAAATGATCTTATTAGTTTTGATCTTCTAATTTTGTAGAAATATGTGAGAATGCCCCTTGTTGCAGCCTGAACTAGTGGAAGTCCTAATGATTATCAGCAACTTTGTATCAGGCATGGTTGCATATACTTGTAACTCTCAAACTCAGGATGTGAACAGTTTGTTTAAAAAAAAAAGATAAAACAATTAACTGGCTTTAAATCTTCCTCTTTTTATGACGTATGTCATCAGAATTGTCTAAGGTTTATTTTTCATTACCTTCTTTTATTGCTTATTTATTTGTCTTTTTAAAAAAGACATTTGAGGGTACATCCTGCTATGTACCCATGGTTGGCCTGGATCTCATTTTGTAGGAAAGACTAGGCCTGAAATTGCAGCACTCCTCCTGTCTCTGTGTTAGAAGCTCAGGTGTGAACCGCCATGCCAGCTTCTTGGCTTAATTTGAAGGTAGTCATGTTTTATCATACTAAGAACTTTTTGTTTCAATGATATAAATGTTAATATATGTCACATATGTGGAAAAGGTATTTTGAATGTATGATTTGCGTTAAAATTAATGAACAGTTATTCTATGAAGTAATTTTAATTTCTCTATCCAATCTATAGATTTTAATAAGTCTTTTTTTCCTGTTTATTCTGGATTATATAAATAATACATAAAACTTTTATATAGTTTTCAGGAGTTTTTAATTTCATTTTTATATTGTTTTTATTTAAGATAAAATTTTTAATATTTGGAATAAAGCAGGCTATTTTTCTTTTCAAGCAAGCTAAGCCTTTATTTAAGTAATGTTTTAACCCTGCTATTTACTTTTTAGTACGTTAATCCATGACTACTTAGTGGTGTTCGTTCATGTTTATTTGTAGTTTTAGATATCCCAAACCAAAGCTGAGAAACAGTGTTGGATATAGGCATCTAGAGTTTGATTTTATTGGGAAAATCTGCAGTGTTTTGGAATAAAATGTACAGATAGATACTCTCAACCAGAACAGACTAGAATGAGATATAGAGAACCAATTTGAGGTTTTGGTGTGTTTTGCTTTTAGGTACCTTAATAACAATTCAAGGCAGGCTCTTCACTGATGTGTATGGAAGTAATACTGCATTGAGCTCAAATGGAAGAAATGTTAGGATTCTAAGGTAATTTTCATTGTGGAGTTATTACAATATTCTGGTAACTCATAGATGCAATATGATACCCTAGAAGTAACAGGGTCTAGGTGGTGTAAAAGCCCATTACAACTGAATGGGACTGGTCAGGATCCTAGGAAGAAAACCTTGTACAGTTGATTCCTTCTCTGGTCTGTGAAGGCAAAGCTGGTGACAACTGAGGTATAGCCATGGGACGTTAGTTATCAGAACCTTATTACTTATCAGAACCTTATTACTGAACCAGCCACATTTTTCATGTGAACATTCCCAAAGCTCTGTCATAGCTCTGTCAAGGTCAAGAACAGAAATAAAGGCTTCTGACACAAACCTGTTTCTACTGCACTTTGATATAGATGAGAGTATTGAAAGTAAGCACAGTCAACGACTCATGAGCAGCCAGGGTTTTAGTTGTGGTTACTCTATTTACCAGCTGTGGGCCAGATGATAACACTGGATAGTCCAAAAGCAACTGTTACATTTTGGACTGGAGACCTTTGCTGTCCCTGGAGTGTTCTGGAGGCTATGTGTGGTTATCTCAGCTGCGTCTGAAAAGATTGAAAGGTGTCCATTTCTTGCCTAATGAAGGGTCGATTCCGTATGCTGGCTTTCATGACTACTGAATAGTTGTATCTAACAGATGAATGGATAAACTCAATTTACAATTTAAACAGCAGTTAAAAGTGTTTTTAAATATACATTTACATGTATGGTTTTCTAAACAAGCAATGTAATATTTTTTACTAAATAAAATCAAGATGATTTATCGGTATACTGTAAGCTAGAACTCAGTTAAATCATGGTGGTATATAATGTTTTACAACCATTTATAATGAATATGTATATGTAGGAAAATGATTACAAGAAAAACATTTTTATGAGGACAATTTATTGTAAGTGAAGAGTGTGCACTTCAGTATAACTGAGTGTTACGAATGGCTTATATTTCAGCCGTTAGATAAAATTTTCTCACCTATCTTCTCCTATAATGATTACAGGAATGGAAACTGTAAGTTTCCAAGTAAGATTCCTGGCCAGCAAAATGGCTCAGCATGTCAAAGAGTTTGCAAACAAGCACATCTGTGTGAATTTGATCCTCAGAGCCCATGGTGGAAGAAGAGAACCAACTCTGGAAAATTATACTCTGACTTCCACACACAAGCATGCAAGCATGCAATTCCCATCACATTATCAGTGTGCACATATCCACATAATAATAAACCAAACTAAATTTTAGAAAAGAGAGTACCCTCCCTACCATTAGAATTTATTTCTGTGCCATACCAGGAAATCAGTAAAACCTATTCTAAGAAATTAAAAAAATAAATTATTTTATTTATTTTATTAAGCTGATTTCAGAAATCAGCTTACCTCACCCTTGCAGTCTAAAAATCTGGAGCTATTACAGGTAAGTGTAGGACATTTTCACCCACTGAGAGAGTGAGAGTTCTGAAGCACTCACTAATCTCTTCTGAACCTTGTTGACTATGACACTGGGGCTCCCAGGACACTTTATCGTTCCTGAGTTGCAAAGGGCCTGTGCAGTAGGAATGAAGCCAGAAGAGCTTCTGCCTGTCAGGCCTTGCCCTCTCATACAGATTTCCCAAAGTGGTCTAGGTATAAATCATGAAGGACATTCAAATGAATTGAGGGACTGGTACCTGTTCCCAAGTTTTTTATCCCAAAGTCTCAACAACGAAAATTCTAAAATAGATATATGTTTAAGATCAGATAGGGTACTAATTTTTCTACCAGGGGCATATGTGACTGAGAACACAGAACACTTAAGTTTGAATTCTTACTGTACCCCTCACTGGCTAGACATGAGCAAGCTACGTCACTCCTCTACCTCAGTTTCTTCATCTGAAAATGGAAGGGTAATAGTGATTAAATTATAACATGATCACAATGATTAAATTTATCTAACAAGAGCTTACATTAACTGCTAAATTTACTATTTCCTTGGAGTAAGATGGAAGGTTAAAAGGTAAATTTGACTTGACAGACCTCTATAATGGAAAGAGTGTTTTAGTTCTCTATTTTATTTAGAAACCTCGTATAATGGTTACATGAAATATGTTTATGCACTTATACATATATGTGACAATAACAAAGTGGACATGAATCTAAAAGGGAGCAGGGGGAATAAAAGGGGTTTGAGGGAGAAAAATTATGGAATTATATCTTGATTTAAGAAAATGAAAAGAGACTGTCTATAAAAGTACATTTAAAATGTCAGTATTTTCTAAAAAAATAATTTTTATAGTTAAAATTTGAATGTACCTTGGAATTTAGTTTACAGGAGCTAGGTAATGTGTTCTGATGCTACAAATAATAAATGATGGTATTACAAAATAATTGTAAACTGCGAGCATTCTATAGCATTTGGTGATAACATCACATGCTTTGATGTTTAATTCCTGCATATTTAACCTACAAAAATATATTTTATTTGAGTTGGTTAAATTTTCAGTGTATAAGTCCTTAGCTTGTTTCATGATTAATTTGTACCAAAATAGGTTATGATCAAAATATTTAGTAATCTTTCCCAGAAAATTGTCACTAGTCCAAGTGTAGATAAGTTCTGCTTTCACAGACATGTCCCAATGCCAAGAGAAGAAACTAACATCTAATGAAGGTGATTAGATTTTTAAGGAGTAAATGATGAATAATAAGTGACTGAGGAAAAATAATTCAGCCATTGAGTTTGATAAAAAGAGTAGAATCTTAAATAATTTATTAAATATGACTTAATCTTTTCCATAAATATTTATACAGAATTTATATTGGAGGAATGCCCTGTGAACTCCTCATACCACATTCTGATGACTTGTAAGTAATTAAAATGATTTTTAAACAAAACTTGATATGAATGCAATAGTTTTAAGTATCAATAATGCATAGTTACATGTGTCATAATAACTATCTTGTATGCAGTAAACAGGTGTTTATTTATGTAACTGGCTTCTTTCTTGTACAGAGCTATGTTTTTAATGTAGTATTATATTATTCAGGTTCTAACATATGGAGATATACTGAGAAATAATATCAAATCATTGTCTCACTTGATAGCATTTTAAATTCCTTTAAAGTAACATTAACAAAGAATACAAAGTTAATCACAAGCTATTTCACTAATAAATGAATTTGATTAAAATGTCTTCAATAAAGCCTGAGGAATGGTTTATTTTGCTGGAATTTTAGTTGTAGCAATAGCTACTATCTGGACACCTGCTGTGAAGTAACGAGACATTTTTAGGGAACGGCAGTTCTAAGCAGTCAATATGAACTTTGATACAAGCATATGTACTTTGCTAGGTATGGTCTAAAACTCCATCAGCCCAGTGGAGATACAGGGTCTGTAACATGTAAGACCACTGGGACTTACATTGGTAAGTGCTGACCTTCCTCTTGCCATGCATGGTTCTTCCCTGTTTTATTTTCTTCTCGACATTACCCAAGTCATTTTCCCTCAAATCTATAATGTTTTTTTCTTAAGATTTGCAGACAATGTAGTGCTTCCCACTCCCTCCCCCCCCCCCTTTTTTTACTGCCTTCCTCTGTCAGGGGATTCACAACTAATTCTGCTGTTATATTTATTCTCTGATTTAGCAACTTTTTCTTCTCACGCTGTTTACCCCAAATACATAGGTATTTTACTTCTTTAAGGTTTTACTAACATATAGTAGTTATGTATAATACTTCACTGTGATATTTCAAAAATGTATACAATGTATTTTTCATATTCACCCGTTCACTTTCTCCCAACTCCCTCCAGCTCCCATTGCACAGCTTTTACTTCCCAAGTGAGCTTCCTCCCTTCTGTCTCAGGCCCTATGCAAACATTATAGCCTGAACATTTCAGATAAGATTGTTGCTCAGGAACTCCATCTCAGACTCCTGTTCTTCATTCTCAGACCTCCATTTTTTTTTTCTTAGATAGCCTTATCACAAAGGTTAGCTCTCTGTGTCATTGCTCCTGACTGGCTATACTTTCTCATAGATAATATGTTGCCTTAGGAAAAGGACACACAATGTGTTTTCCTGCTATCTGCTCCTGCTGGCCAAAGCTCCAAACTACTCAGTAGGTTTTGAAAGAATGAAAGGATTTCAAGGAAGCACACAGAGGCATCTTTTATCATTCATTATTTGCAATCGTATTTTGTCAGACTTCCCAGTTACAACCTCAAAATGCCCACTTGCATATTTTTATATTGTCCATAATTTTTTTAAAAATTCACTTTTCACTTCATGAAGGCTAAGCATATTTTCATAAACTTCTCTAAATTTTGATCAGCATTTTAATGTAGTTATTGTTCTCTTTTGATTGAGAATTTAATTGATTGTGTATTTTAATTAATTCCAGGTCATCACAATGTCAGCTTCATCTTAGATAGTGATTATGGAAGGTAGGCCATTTTGTAAATAATGATTTTCATAATTTATTCAAATGGATAAATAAAGCATATATTTACTTTGTTCTAATGATGAAGAGATTAAAGGATTAATCATTTTTCTCACCAAAATTTACATTTAAAGAGTCTGTAGCTCCTGTTCACTTATAACTTGTGCCTCACCCAAAAACAAGCAAGAACGAAAATTCTTTCTCTTATTGGGAATTGAGCTTATAGTAATGGTAAAAAGGAACATTAGCTCTGATATGGAAAAATGTTATCTTATATCTTGTTCTTTTTCTGTTCTAATTACAATTCTTTTGAGAACAAAAATAATATTTGTTTTGGATTAATGTAAAAACAAATAAAACCTCATGATTGTTACCTGATAAATATTTTTTAACATACTCAGACTCAGAGTGTTGAAAAGGTGATATAGTTTTCAAATCTGTGTCTTAATACCATTGCTAATAACATAGAGCTATGTCTTTTAATAAAAGCAGAATTTATTTTGAAATTTCCTATATACATAATTCAGTAGAAAAGATTTCATGTATTCATAGAAAAAAAAGAATGTGAGTATCTCATTGTATTGCACACTTGGGTTATATATTAATAATAAGACAATGGCAGGCATGATTTTAGGCTCTTTAACATATGCTATCCAGATTCATCTTCCAAAGAACCTTTAAGGTAAGCTAACACCCACTGTCACCCATTCTGTTTCCCACTGGAAAACAAAATGAATAGTAAATAGTTAATCAGAAATGTCTAATAAGTAAGTAAAACCAGATAATGCATGTTGTTTAAATCCATGTCCTGTCATGACTGATGGAGGGTTTCAGCCTTTAGAACCACATCTCATCACTATCTAAAATTCTGATCTAGGATTTTTTCCAAGCAGGACTACTACATTCTTGGGACAGTTGAAGATGTATGTTGGGGCAGCATTTCCTGGATGTCAGTAAAACAGTGTGGTAATGATTCTTGTAAGCAGGACCATGATGTAGGAAACATAAATGAATTGTTCTGGCCCAAGTGTCATAATTATTTTCATTGAGAACATGAGCTAGTTGACAGACATCCAAATGAGTAACATTCTTTCGTATCTGATACTAATAAAGCAGTAATGACTCAATAACAGAAGCCTATAGGTTTCTTTTTGTGACTGAAGAATGGATCAGTGATGAAAAGTGGGAAATGAATGACAGTGACAGTAGTTGCAATGGAAGTAGATAGTGTCATTTCTGGCAGTGACACAGGCTGAAGGAAGTATTTACATTTTGTCACTCCCTACATAGACTGCAATTACAGTTAGGTCAAGGTCCACCATTGTATTCAGAGACCCATTTAGTCTAAATAGACACTAAAAAACCATCTAAATAAACACACAAAGGCAAAATTTTCATAAGAAAATCATGCCCAAGCCAGATACTTTATTATAAACCAAACTTTATTATAAATCATAGGTGATTTATATTAGAGAAGCATGAAAATAAGTATAATTCAAGAACAAATCAGGGCAGAAGATACATAAACAGGTTAGAACACACCTTTGGGAAATATTCAAGGTGATAACTAGAGTTTAATGTGATTTAATAGCTATTTTGCACAACAGACCTACATAGAAATAATTTGCATACCTGGCAGTAGAATTTTACCCAAAGATTATAAAACTGTGCTAACACTAACAATTAAGGAATTTTAAATGATTCCTAGAACCACAGAGTTCTTTTAGGCTCTCAGTCTCATTCTTTCTAAAATAAAATAAAATTAATTTCTTGCTTCTGAGTGTGTATGAAAAGTATTAATTGCCAAATCCATCATACATCTCTCAGAAAACTAATTATCTTGAAGTGAATGGTTTGAATGCTCAAAGCTGAACGTGACTGGACAATGTACATAAATCAATCTGCTGCAGCAACAGACTCAGACTGCATCAAAAAAAAAAAAAAAAAAAAAAAAAAAAAACAGCAAAGGCTGATCAGAAAAGTCCACACCTGTCATTTCAGCACTCAAGAAGCGGAGGCAGGAGGAATGTCATAAGTTTGAGCCCCACCTGGGCTACATAATGAGTTCTAGTCTGGTCTGGGCTACAAAATGAGACCCTGTTTCAAAAAAATAATTTTTGAAGCTTGCAAATTCACACATAAGATTGACAAACATCCCAATAAAATGTGAATTCTGTGGTTCTGATTAGTAATGTCATTTTAATTTTTTAAGCTAACAACTAGCTGGTCATGGTGATGGAAACTGTAGCCTCAGGGCTGGCACAAGAGATTTATCATAAGTTCAAGGATACCCTGAGCTACACAGTGAATACCAGAGAGCCAGGGCTGCAAAACAAGACTCTGTCTCAAAATCACAAAAGAAAGAAAGCCCATGGCTGATCTATTTGTATTGATGCCTTATAATTTTGAAAAGTATGTTTCTATATAAAATAGTCTTAGGAATTTAAGGTAATTATTAAAATATGACATTTGCCACATAAAAATTCTTGGTTTAAAATTACATGGTATTACTAAAAACATTAAATCTTTTCATAGTTATAAAATTCGTATGTTACAAGTTTCAGGCGCTCTCCTGCATATCAAATGAAACAATTAAAGACAATGTTGGCACCCATGCTGTATCTCTTAGAATGCCCAACCTTTGATGCTCTGTCTCCCCAAGTTCAAACAACAGCTGTTCCAAACTGATAAGGTTTAGATGAGGCTGTCTTAATTGAGAAATGCCTAGTCATTATCAATAAATTAGTGGAAATCACCTCAGTGTCATCCACAATAAATTACATTCAAATTTTTTTTCAGGAGGCAATTTTCTTGCTAACTTTAGGAGTAGCATTAATTTTTGAGATGTAGTGTATGGCCAGCCACAATGTTATTGGTACTATCATGGCATCAGATCACGGAAATCAACTGAAAAGCTTATGGTATAAAAATAGACAAATTAAGATGGCATTCTTTCACAAATTTAGCATAAACTATTTTCATGGACACTTTGGTATTGAAAGTACACATTGTAAAGCCTGGGTTAGGTTTACAGAAGGGTTCGCCATTGGTCTCAGCCACAAGACTTGCATTATCCTAGAGAGTATTTTAGCGTATAGTGATTATGACCAGTGTGTTTGGTTCTTCTATTATTATTTGAATTTTTAAATCTTCTATAATCATGCCTTTGTTAAAATAATTACGACAGCAATATTAATTTTCAGTATTCTTCCTTTTCTTTTTTGGGATGGGGGAGGGAGGAAAGGGATTTTTTTGGCTTACCCTCCATATTGTTGTTCTTCATCAAAGGAAGTCAGTATTGGAACTCAAACAGGGCAGGAACCTGGAGGCAGGATCTGACTCAGAGGCCATGGTGGGGTGCTGCTTACTGGCTTGCTCCTCATAGCATGCTCCTTATTGCTCAACCTACTTTCTTATAGAACCCAGGACCGCCAGTCCAGGGATGGCACTACCCACAACAGTGGTGGAGTGATGGCTCAGCCGTTAAAGGCTAGGCTCACAACAATAAATATAAGGATTCTTCCTTTTCTTTTCCATCTTCTAGGTTATGGAATTATAAATGTGTATCAAAAGTATATGCAAATATCAGAACACTGTGTTTCTGAAGGATGATATAAACCTAGGGCATGAAACCTTGTTCTCATCTGTTTTTACTATCACACAAACTAGTGGGCTGGCCAGGAATACTATGTAGACCCTTGTTAGGAGTGGGCTCTGGCTTCAAGGGGCCTGGACTGCAGTTCTGGATTTGCCACTTACTAGTTTTGTATCCTTGACTAAACTAATTCTTTGATCTTCATCTCTATCACATAGCTATCAACATATATGATGATCAGATGGCACAATATACTGAGCACTCTTAACTCGGTGTTCTTACATTCTAGGAGGCCAAGGGACAGTGTGGGTAGCTAGGGGAATAGCTCACTTATGTACAATGTACTCTTCCAGCTCTGTTCTGTTTTAATACTTTAGCAAAACAAATTCCTAAAGCTGACTTTATTAAAAATATTTGGATGTGATAAAAGGCAGGTATCAACAGTGTATAGTTTAGAAAGTTCTCAGAAATCTCTATTACATGCATAACCAACAAGTGAAAGGGGATGTGGAACATTCTACGGTCTTCCTCCAGTGGTTCTGCCCTGCTACCTTGCAGGCTGTGCTATAATTTCCATCCTCGCAGCAACCAAATTGAATAATGAAACCCTTCAGCAAAGGTAATTTTTAAAACAAAGAACTTTTACTTTTTTTTTCTTCTCAACAGGAGTTTCCCAGAGAAAATGACATATTTTGTTTCATCTCTCAATAAAATATCAATGTTTCAAACATATGCAGGTATGTGACGTTTTCCTCACTTTCGTGTGAGAGAAATCTTGTGCAGTTTGTTTCATCCAACCAAGTATAGTAATGAAAGTAAGGTGTGTATTATTTTATGTACTGCTAAGAAATGAACAGTCCCTACAATGGGGCATGTAACTGAAGACCTGACAAAGAATCAGAGCCCCTCAAAGCTACTGTTAGCGTAAAAGAAAACTGAACGTAAACACTAACAGAAGAGAACACTGAAACAAGCTGCTCTCAACTTTAGTTGTTGATGGACAGATATAATCTCTCAATTTCAACACATGGCTGTATCCTCAGGTTTGTGCTCTCAGTATGGTCCACAAAAACCTCTAAGCAGACTTTAATTTGATTTAATTATTTTGAAGGAACCTCAGGTTAAATTACTCCCAAGAGAGTGTCAGAAGCAAATATCAATGCTGCTGGAAGAACTGTTCTTCTTTCCTGGTCAGGAGTAGCTTAAGGACAGGCTAAGACTCCAAGGATGTTAACCTCCCTGGGGGAAGGGGGAGGGGATTTGTGTGCAGCCTTACCAGGCCACAGAGGAAGACAATGCAGCCAATCCTGATGAGACCTGATAGGCTAGGGTCAGGAAAGGGAGGAAGAACTCCCCTATCAGTAGACTGGGGGAGGGACATGGGTGGAGAAGACAGAGGGGATGTGGGGTTGGGAGGGGAAGAGGGAGGAAGCTACAGGTGGGATACAAAGTAAATAAACTGTAATTAATAAAAAAATAAAAATTAAAAATTTAAAAATTTAAAAATGTGGGGAAATGGTTTGAGTGTTCATATCAATAGGTTGTGCAAAATCTTGACTTGTCCTTCAAATTTATTTGCTGCAAAATCCACATGTAATAATAACATATAAAACTGTGATATAATAATGATGATGCTGCTGATGATACTAATAATAAAACAATTGTCCTGAGATTGGGATTATTTTAGAAAACAATATATACACTACTGATTTGATCATGTTAATTACAGATTATATTTAAATAAAAGAAGAAAAAAATTATGAAAACAATTAGTAATGATTTACCATATGCCTTGGACTGAGCTGTTTTAATAATACAACTAAACCTTTTCTGCACAAAAAAAAAAAAAAAAAAAAATTGTACCTATAGTTAAATGTATTTATCTTTGGAGGAAATCTCAGATGTCAGTCCAAAGGCAAGCACAGCTCTTACCTGTGATCATGGCATTTGGACGACTGGGGCAGGAGCTTTGCAGTGAGCTCAAGTTCAGCCTCAGCTACATACTGAGTACCAGGCCTACCGGGTTATATAATAACATCCCGCCAAAACAACATGTTGCTCTACAAATACATGTCCTTTACGATCCTGTGGGAAGAGAGGTGCCTTTCCTTTAATTCTGCTTGTTTTCTTTGGGAGCTGTTTGTGCTCAACTCGGGTTTTCTCTGTTTTCTTAACCTTTTGAGAGCCAGTAGTCACTCCCCATGCCTGGTAGAGAACTCTGTGAAAGCTGGGATGTCAGCCTCTTTGCTGGACCTCATTAGTGAAAGCCTGGTTTCATTCATTTACAATTCACTTTAGGCACTGTGAGACTTTTCTTGTGTTAGCTATGCTGAGGAGGATACACGGAAATCTTTGTGAAATGAAGCAAATTGGATTAGTGTGTGATGTTTACAAACGTGCTTTTCTTCCTCAGAGGTCATGATGATTTCACCTTCAAAAGGCAGCACTCAGGGTGGCACAACATTGACCATCTACGGGCGGTTCTTTGACCAGACCGATCTCCCCGCCAGGGTTCTCGTTGGAGGTATTTCTTATACTTTTTATTGTACTCATTTATAAGGACAAATCCTGCCTGTTCATTAGTAAATTGTACAGAAAGTTGCCTTTTCACCACTGTTTATCACCTATATAAAGCTAGGTATTTTCACTAAATAGTTGGTTCTGGAATGAGTATTCTTCTCAATCAATGCACCCCTGTGTGACTGGAATTTAAGCTCCGCGTGTGGTACCGGAGAGGACACTGGCTGCCACCCTCCAGTTCCACAGTAAAGCTGAGAATGCCCTCCAGGATATTTGCTTAAATACCCTTCTTGAACGGAAATTATCTTTCTGTGAGTTGGGTAGTAATGGGGAGATTTCAATTGTTATTTGGGGATAGGATAGTCTTATACTTTTTCTTGAACTCTTTAGGCATTACCAACAGTTGCTGGTGACATTGGCCTTTGAAAGAGCATTAATTAGTCTGCTACCCATTTATAAAGGCAAATGGGCTTGAGTTTCTGTTGGCACATCCCTGTCATTTGTCTTGTCTAGATCTCTCCTGGGAGAAGGAACTATGCAGCTATCAAGAGGGCTTAGATCAATGTAGCGGTAGGGTACCCACACTGAGTCACAATTTCTTGATAGGCAGGGACAGATACCTGTCCACGTACTAGGCAGATGCATTTCCCGCTATAGTCCTCTTTTCTAGCTATTTGCTACCTTTTATGGAATCAGTATGTGACTCTGCCAAAATAGTGATTCCCAAGTTGAAATAATCCAAGCCACCAAATGAAACTTGGCAAGGATATACCTCCCTATTCTCATTATCCTCACTTTTTATAGGTTGCAATTGCTATTCACCACTTTGGAAGTCAATCTGGCGCTTTCTCAGACAGTTAGGAATAGAGCTTCCTCAAGACCTGACTGTACCACCTCTAGGCATATACCCAAAATTTGCTCAAGTACACAACAAGGACATTTGCTCAACCATGTTTTTAGCAGCTTTATTTGTAATAGCCAGAACCTGGAAACAACCCAGATGTCCATCATCGGAGGAATGGATACAGAAGTTGTGGTATTTTTACACAATTGAATACTACTCAGCAATCAAAAAAGAGGAAATCATGAAATTTGCAGGCAAATGGTAGGATCTAGAAAAAGACTATACCTAGCAGTGTATCAAAGCAGATACTAAAACTCATAACCAAACCTTCGGCAGAGTGTAGGGAACCATATGAAAGAAGGGGGAGTTTGCATGATGTAGAAAGGATAGGAGCTCCACAAGGACCAAATATATCTGGGCACAGGGGTCTTTTCTGAGACTGATACTCCACCAAGGACCATGTGTGGAGATAACCTAGAACCTCTGCTCAGATGAAGCCCGTGGTAGCTCAGTAACCAATTGGTTTTCCATAGTAAGGGGAACAGAAACTATTTCTGACATGAACTCAGTGGCAGGCTCTTTGACCTTCCCACCTCCCAAGGGGGGAGCAGTCCTGTTAGGCCACAGAGGAGGACTTTGCAGCCCTGAAGATACCTGATAAAACAGCGTCAAATGAAAGGGGAGGAGGTCCTCCCCAATCAGTGGACTTGGAAAGGGGCAGGGAGGAGATGAGGGAGGGACGGTTTGAGAGGGAATGAGGGAGCAGGATTCAGCTGGGATAGAGTTAATAAAATGTAACTAATAATAATAATAATAAAATACTCAGCATGGACCGGCCGTATGTGAGGCACATGTTGGGGTCTAAAGTACAGACTCCGTCAAGTGTAAGGGTATTTACACAGAAGTGTTCATGTTCCTCTTGGCACCCTTGTCTTTTTTGCTCTCAGTCTTATTGAAATACCATTTGTAAATTGCTGAAGAACTTGAATTAAGGCACTGAATTTCTACCTAAAAGGGCTGGAAATTTCCCACCTTTGCATAATCTGAACCTCTTTCATGTTTGATTCTCACAAAAAGAGAACCTGAAGGCTTTCTTTTGGACTCAGAAGTGACATGTGCTATACTGACATGTAGTTTTTTTCTATTTTTTTTTTCATAATTTTCTAAGAAATAAAGATAGTTTCTACCTCAGATTTGTGATATCTTTCCAGGAAGCAATTTTCTTTTTGTGGAAATTTAAAGACTAGTGGATTACAAGACTGCTGGGGAGTATATGAAGGACATAAAAGCCCTAGCTTAGCCATTTGGTTATAATCTTTTTTTTATTAAAAAAAAGCATTTCAAGGGCTAAAGAGAAGGTTCAGGGGCTAGGAACATGTGATGCTCTCAGAGTGGTCCTAGGTTCCATTTCTAGTACCTAAATGGTAATTCAGGACCATTCACAGCTCTCACTTTAGGGAATGTAATGCCCTTTTCTGACTTTTCCATACACCATGCATGCATGTGGTGCGCAGACATACACTCAGCAAAACAAACAAAATATTTCAAGATAGGCTGGCATGTTCTACATTCTAAAGTTTGCTTGTAAAAGTTCTAAATTTTGCTTTTGTATAGGTCAAGCCTGTGAGATTTTGAACATCACAGAAAATAATATATACTGCAAGACTCCTCCCAAACCACATTTTCTCAAAGCCACATTTCCAGGTAAGTTGCCAGATCTGAGAGCGGCCATTTCTACATCTGCAGGAAAAATTATCACTGACTTATATTCTTAGTTTTAAAATATTAGTTGAACTTTTAGGAATTTTCATGTACTTCCTCAAAGCTATCCAGTTTACAGTTTTTCTAGGTTCACAGATATTTTTTTCACAGATATTTTTATAGCAGACTTTTTATCAATTGAACCTTCTCTGCAGCCCCAAGAATTGCTTGTATTAAAATAGCTGCATTGAAGCTCAACCAGTGGAGAAAAACTGATCCCAAATTCTAACACCATTTTGAAAAAAATGAAACAGCACACTTGTTTAAATTCCACTGTTGCTGCTGAATATAGACATAGTAGATGTGGAAATATTAGCAGCCCACAAGGCCACAACCCTATACAAAGAGCTACAGGCAACTAGGAATGCTAGAAATAGTATAAATTATCTTCATGAGGAAGAGCACACCAAATTGTTATCCAACACTAAATCGTCAGCCTCGAAAGCATGTATACAAGGAACTTTATACAGGCTGAGCAGGGTATATTTAGGAATGTATGTGTATATACATGTATATGCATGCATGCAGTAACAACTAATGAAAAAAAAAGGCCATTAATTTGGAGGAGAGTGATAAGGAGTATACAGGAGGGTTTTGAAGAAGAAAAGGGAAAATGTTGTAAATAAACTGTGCTATCAAAAATAAAAAATAATGCTTTTTCTAAAAAAAAATTTAAAATACATTTTTTGTGGTTAAACTGTAAATGTGAAAGATTAAATCTTACTGGTCTGTAATGATCTGGCATAAAAGTAGAGGAAAAAAAACCACAGCTCAGAATTTTTCTCAGACTTTCTGATGATAGCCCTGTGGAATTGTCATTCTTGGCCATCCTTCATATTGCATCTCTGAAAGGCTGTGTGTAGCAGCAATTGCATGTCTTCTGAACATAGTGAAATCTATTCTTAACCATGTCATTTCTATTTGTAGTATAACAAATTATCACTTGCAACCTCCTAGATTCTTTTGCTTTGAATTCCAGGAAAAATTCTTTTTTTTTTTTCTAGACAGGGTTTCTCTGTGTAGCCTTGGCTGTCGTGGACTCAGTTTGTAGGCCACACTGGCCTCAAACTCACAGAGATCTGCCTGCCTCTGCCTCCCTGAGTAATGGAATATCAGGCATGCGCCACCACACCGGGCTAGGAAAAAAGTTTTTAATTTACAAAATAATTAGGATATTAATGATTGATGACACAGGTAAAATTGTATATCAGTGAACATTGACACTAAAAAGTTTTTTGGTGTCACTAAAGTTTTTTCCCAGAAAATTCAAACTAAGAGGATTAGCCATTATTTCCTAGATGAGAACAAACTGCAGGCTACTGGAGGAAGGCATTGGCCTCATGCTGTTACATTTTTAGGAAAAAAGAATTTGACAATTTCTTTCAGATTGAGAAAAAGATTAATCAGGGATTATCTCACATTTGGAGTTAGACCCAATTGAGAACATTTCCTCTTTGATTCTATCCAAAAAGCAAATGACTGCTCAGCTCAGAATCAATGTTTTAAAAAGCAACAATAAAGAAAACAAATACTGAGAGAAATATTAAAACACCAATGTCAGTACTTTTATAACTGGCTTTGCAAGTCAGTTTCTTTGTCAGAGAAAATGATCAAACCAAGGTTTGTTTTTTTGTTTGTTTGTTTTTGTTTTTGCAATCAAATGGTTTTTATTTTGAACATTTGGGGCTTGCTATGTGAAACATGAGTTATGCAGTTAGGCAACCTAGTCAACCATGTGTTGTCACCTTACCTATAGAAATTAAGTATAAAATATTTAACATGCACAATTCATATCATCCACACTATCATTTATATGTTTAATATGGGTGAAAAAGTCAACTCTGGCAAATCAACCAATAATAAATGAGGTGTAGACAGATCTAGCAGCACTCTGTCTGTAAGATCAGGCACACATAGGGTCTGTGTAACTGTTTACATATATGTTCTAAAAATGTGACCTGACGTGGAACCTCAACAACTGCCCCCAAATGGGCCATGGAGACACTGCTCCATGATGCTGATGAATAATTTCACTCTTTGTATTTTGCTTAGGTGGAAGAGGCCTAAAGATGGAGGTTTGGAACAATAGTCGGCCAGCACATCTTGAAGAGGTTCTTGAATACAATGAGCATACCCCAGGGTATGTGGGTGCCAGCTGGATAGATTCTGCTTCCTATGCTTGGCCCATGGAACAGGACACATTTGTTGCACGCATCAGTGGATTTTTGGTGCCTCCAGAATCTGATGTTTATCGATTTTTTATCAGAGGTGATGACCGCTATGCTATTTATTTCAGCCAGACTGGACGCACAGAGGACAAGGTAGGGGACCTGCAAAATGCTATTGAATAGCATGAAAACACTGTGATAATATCTTTAATGTGTCTTTCTTACACTGGCCAAAATCAGTAAATATATTAAAGACTTTACAAGAAATGATAACATGGGATTGGGTCCTTATTATTTTAATACAAATTGATCCAACACTAGAAAGTTCTAGTAGGAATTCGACAGCTTTAAAAAAATGTTTTCCTTATTTAATTCATTACCACAGAATACACACACATGTGGGAAACACACATGGGAAACACACACACAGAAATGGAGGTTTTCTTAATTGTGAATGAATTATAACAAGAATAAGGGTAATTTTAAAAGAATTTAAAAATTTTATTACATTTTCTCAGTTACGAGACAAAACTATATTTGAGTTTTTGCATAACTAGATTCATAAATTCAACTTCATAGTCATCTTTCATTTTGTATTAGTGTATATGATAAGTATAGTTGCTGTTTATTGGAATTTAAAATTATTGAACATGCTGTTTCATGGGTTTACTAAGCTCATAAATCTCACTACCAATAACTTTTAAACTTACTTCTGGTTTGTTATGCCCATGTATAAATACTCAATTGAGTACCAGTGTTCATTTGAAGTTTTCATGTTTTGGACTATTCTCTCAAGACAGTTTTAAGAATGTGAAAATAAGCCAGCCATGGTGGTACAAACCTTTAATCTCATTTGAGAGGCAGAGGCAAGTGGGTCTTTGTGAATTTGAGGTTAGCCTAGTCTATTAACCGAGCTTCAGGATAACCAGGGCTACACATAGAAGCCCTGTATCCAAAAAACAAACAACCAAACAGACAGACAAATGTAAAAATAATACATCAAGTTTTAAAATCACACTTTAATACTTAATTTATTTAACAAGATGTTTTTCTGTACTGGCTACATAGGCTTAGATTGTTACTTCAATTTTGTAAATTCTAATGCTCCATTGCTTGTTCACACACTTATTAAAGAATGATGTAGTCACTCTTTTTAAATGAATTATTCATTTTTTTATTCACTTTACTTCCTGGTTGTGGTCCCATCCCTCCTCACTTCCCAGTCTCACTCTTCTTCCTTTTCAACTTCCCCTTCCTCCTCCCCCTTTCCATATTCCTCAGAAAAGGAAGCTCCCCACTCCATCCACCCCAGCTCATCAAGTGGCATCAGGACTAAGTATGTCTTCTTCCCCTGTGGCCTGGCAAAGTAGTCCAGGAGGAAGTGATCACAAAGACAGGCCTTGTCAGATTCAGGTCCCAATTCTTTTACTAGAGGACCCACATGAAGTCTAAGCTGCCCATTGGCTACATTTTGTTGTGGGTGGGAGTGCCTAGGTTCAGTCCATGCATGGTCTTGTTTGACACTTCAGCCTCAGCAAGCCCCTCTGAGCCCTGGTTAGCTGGCTCTGTTGGTCTTTCTGTGAAGCCCCTGGCACCTCCAGGTCTTTTTCTCTTTCCTGCCACTTTTCCACAAAACTCCCTACGCATTGCCCAATGTTTGGCTGTGAGTCTCCATATCTGTTCTGAGGCACTGCTTGGTAGATCCTCTCAGAGGACAACTCTGTCAGGCTCCTGTCTGCAAGCTTAGCAGAGTATCATTCAAAGTGTCAAGGGTTGGCACTCTCTGATAAGCGTGGGTCTTTGGTTGGGCCAGGCATTGTTTGGGTATTCCCTCAATCTCTGATCTATCTGCTCTATCTTTATCTCTGCACATCTTGTAGGCAGGGTAAATTTGGGGTCAAAGATTTTGTGGGTGAGTTGGTGCTCTACTAGCTCTACTAGGGAGTGTTTTTTGTTTTTCATAAAAAAAACACATTTATTTACTATTAATAACTCCATCCCTAGTTTGTATCTTTGTTATTTTCTTCTGCAACTGGAAAGGCTAGAACTATGTAGTGGACTTGAGTAATGATATTTCACTAGTAAAAACTGGAACAAATAAAGATTTGATAATTTTCTAAGTTCATATTGCTATGAATAACAGATCTTAGAAGAAAGATACAGATTTTTTAAACATTTTTCTATGATAAAATTTCTAAAATTGAAGTAGTGTTAAATGGTAATTAATGATAGAAAATTTTTATTTAATTTTTTTCTCTCTTTCTGGAATAAGGTGAAGATTGCATATTACTCAGCAAATGCCAACAGTTATTTTTCAAGTTCTACACAAAGATCAGATGAGATTCATCTTCAGAAAGGAAAAGAGTAAGGGTGTTTTTTCTTATATTTAAGTTACTTATATTTAAGTTGTCATCTAAGATGAACCTTATTTTGAAACATTTTAATTTTTGTTGTATATACAATGATCTATTGGCTTAAGTTAGAAAGTTAATCATTCTCAAAAGCTGTAACAAGTTTGTCAAGTGTGAGCAAAGCCAGAGAATCTGTGTCCTATACTGTAGGGGTATTTATAATTGGTTGTTTTCCATAATTCTTGTTAAATGCTGTTCTATTTTTTTTAAAAATACTAACATTAAACTAAGGGGGTAAGTTTAAATTAAAAGAAAGATTGATGTTGTTTATGGCTTCAGATGTTTCAGTTCATGCCCCTAGGCCCTAGTGCTGGCCCAGTACATCATGACAGAAAGTATGTAATGGGTGAAAGAAGCCTATTCACATCATTGTACCTAGGAAGAAAAGGAAAAGATAGAGATAGGGATAGAGGAAGAGAGACTCAGTATATCTTTCTCCAGGATATGTCCTCAAAGACTTCCTTCTACTTTGGTCCACTTGGTAAAGGTTTCATTACCCCAGGAATGCCATAGGCTCTCCGTCAAGCCTTTATCACTTGATCTTTTGGAGAATGCTTAAGACCCAAACCATTTCAAGAACTTTCTACTTCACCTCACACATCCACCAATCAATGAAGTCTGATAAATGTAACCTAGACACTGTTCTCTCTGAAGCTCTAAGCGTCTTGCTTTAACCTCCTCCTGTCCTCAGGATTGTATTATGGGAGGTTAGTGTCATGGTCTCCACCATTATTTTTCTTCAATTCTTTAAGAATGCGGGCTAGTACCTTCTCTAGTAGATATTTATTGACTAATCTGAATGGGAACAGATTTTTTATAATGTAAGTGTACTACATTATACAGTGGTTTAACACACTGACATAATAAAACCTGTTTTGTCTGTTTATACACTATTATAATTTAATAACTTATATTTGAATTATTGCTTTTTATTCATTTTAAAAAATATTTGATGCCATAAGTTTTGAGGAAAATATTTACCTTCCTTACTGTTTCTCAGATATTACATTGAAATATTGCTGCAAGAGTATAGATTGAGTGCTTTTGTTGATGTTGGACTGTACCAGCATAAAAATGTCTTTACTGAACAGCAGACAGGAGATGCCATAAACGAAGAACAAGTCATCAAATCTCAGTCAACAGTCATCCCAGAAGTACAGGTTTGCTGTGATGATAGAGCCATTTTACTGAAAATCAGTGTCTAGTCCTAAGGATTGTCACTGTAATATTTGCCTAACATTGATGAGGCCCTGAGTCCTCTTCTTTTCCTTAAGAGTAAATGCATGATGACAGGCTCCATTTGGTTATTAATTAAGTGTGTTAGGGGAATTTGTAGTTGTTGAGTTTTCTCTTGACATATCTATTTTATAACCATCAGGATGTTATTTCCTAAGACTCTTTTAAGCATGTTATTTACATTAAAACAGAACACTGTAGAGTCACTGAATTACAAATATTTAAACTTTGTTTATCTCTATACATTAATTTGTTCTACTTATTTGGAAAATAGGTAATAACATTGGAAAACTGGGAGGCAAGTGATGCGACTAATGAAGTGCAGCAGGTCACAGTGACCAGTGCATGTGTGGTAGTGAACTCATGCTCACTTTCCCAGTACAGACTCATCTACAACATGGAAAAGACTGGTACGCGACTCTAGCAACAGAAACATTTGCCTTTGTGTGTAAACATAAGTATAAAGTATTCACTCTAGTACAATCATAATTTAGAAACTATAGCTTTAGTGTTGTGCTAGACAAAGGAGAAACATATGAAGAAAGGGTTCTACTGAGATTCGAAAATAGCAAACATCAAACCAGTTTAAAAGCATTTGTCTTCTTCAGCTTTTACAACTTAAAATCAACAAAGCTGCATTAAAAGCAGGACTAACCATCATCAGACAATCTCTATGAGTAACATGTTACATGTGCAATATTTTTGCATTAGAGCATTCTTACTGGTAATTTTTCTGTACTTGGCCTGATTTACTGTTATAATAAAATGAAAAAATTTTTAAAAAGAAAAGAGCAAACAATTTTCTAGCATATACCATTGCATTTATTTATAAGACTTAGAATACATTTATACATTTAAGTTCAAAAACTAGGAATCAAATTTATAATAGAGAATAAATACATCTTTCAATGTATCATGGAAATACATCTGCAAAATATTCATTTGTCAGTAACACATTTCTGTATTAATAAATCTTAAACAATTAATTCTAGATGATTGTCTTTGTTGTCTTAAGTAAAATATATCAATTAGTGCATGCAATACTTATTATGGTGGAATATTTAAATACAACACGGTTCCCTACTGTCCAAGACATTACTAACCAATTAAACAGTCAGTATTACTATCCTGGATCAGTTTTATGCCTGTTAGCTTTAATGTGACCAAGAACAAATTTAAGTAAAAGAAACAGTTTGGCCTGTAATAGCCTAGAAAGATTTTGATTCTTCTATTTTCCTTTTTTAAATTCATCCAAAGTCTGGCTGCCTGTTGATGCTTCTGACTTCATGCTGCAATCAGCTTTAAATGACCTTTGGTCTATAAAGCCAGATTCAGTAAGAGTGACCAGCAAGAGGGATCTCCAGAGCTTTATCTACACAATAACCTTTGTATCAACTAGAGGTAAGCTCAAATTTCATTTGTATTATACATCACAGAGAAACTTTGAAGCTCCAGCAGAGACCTTAACATGGCAAAATCCTAACAGGGTGTATTACAAGACTGTTTGTACCCAACAGAGAAGGGCAGCGAAATTCAAGGCCTTACTTAGTTGCAAATTGCTGCCTTAAGCACAAGCCCGTGAATGTAAGCTGTTATTGGAAATTAGCCTTATACTCTATTGATAGTCAACAGAAACAGGGCAGTTTTCTGCACTAAAGAAGTTTCTGCAATAAATATTTACATTTAAGAAGACTAAATTAGTGTTTTGAATATCCCGTTGCTTCCTCCCCTTTACTGCATGATTCAATTGTATCCTGCTTTTCTTAAATGGTTCTCTTAACCCATAAATAGCATTTAAATGAATCAAATGATATCTGGCTGTTTTTGCTGAGAATAAATCTGCTCTACTGGAATACTCTGCATCTTTCCCATTCCTTCTTCCTTTATATTAATGGAACTCTAAATACAATCAATTTGGTTACAGTTGAATGTCTCCTTCAGATGTATAGGTGTCATGTTAATTATTGTTTTTAAATTCTATTTGGTACCTCATGCAGGAGACTTTGATCTGCTTGGTTATGAAGTATTTGAAGGAAACAATGTCACGCTGAATATTACAGAACAAACCAGAGGAAAACCTAGTTTGGAGACATTCACTTTAAACTGGGATGGGATTGCTTCTAAGCCCATTGCCCCAGAGTCATCAGAAGCTGAAGTATGCTCCAGAAATGTTCTATCGTGTTTTTCTTTTCTTTTTCTTTCATATGAAACAAATATATAAATATGTATATATTTATTTATTTACTTTACAACCAAAGGGTGCCCCCTCCTCTCCTCCCAGCCTCTCTTCCTCTCCTTCCTCCCCTGAGAAAATGGGAGTCCCCTTACCCCCATATCAATCCTCTCCAGCACATTAAGTCACATCAGGACTGAGCATATCCCCATCTCCTGAGGCCAGGCAAGGCAGCACTGCATCCAAATGCATGCAACAGAGTCCACCCTCCCCCGTCCTCCACTCACTAGGCAACCCACATAAAGACCAAGCCTCCTATTGGCCGCATATGTGCAGAGGTCTTAGGTCCAGACCATGCATGTTCCCTAGCCTCTGTAAGCCCCAAGGGTCTGGGTTACTTATCTATGTTGCTCTTCTTGTGAGATTCCATCTTTCCCCTGAAAACTTTCATAGGACCCCCCAGAGCTCTGCTCAGTGCTTGGCTGCAAGTCCTAGTATCTGTCTCTATCACTGGCTGGCTGGGAACAACAATTCATCAACAAAACCTTTGATTCAAAAGTTACCCTGCCTACAAGAAGTGCAGGGACAACAAGGGAAAAAAGATTGAGGGAAAGTCCAACCAATAATTGGCCCAACCTGAGACCCACCCCATGATAGAGAGCCAGCCCCTGACATTAATAATGATACTCTGCTATGCTTGCAGACAGGAGCCTAACTTGACTGTCCACATATCATGTATTTTTTTCTGGAGCCTTTCACTGTTCCTATCTGCCATTTATAGGTAGATGTGAAAGGACATTGCATTAAGGCATCTGTGAAAAATTACTTGATATTTGGCTAACTTAATGAAATGTGTATCACAAATGCTTCTGTCTCACATGGGCACAAGGACAGTCTAGTGTGATCACCCATTTTTCTGGCTAAAACATCTCAAATCTATCACGACCATTCCTTGCTTTTGTGGGGAGTATTTATGTCCCATACTCATCACAATATTCTCATTCACTTCAAATCCAAATTTTATTATTTGCAAGTCAAGAGACTTTTAAAGAGGGCATGCAGCAAAGACTTTGTTATAAAACTTAAATACTTTTTTATTAAAAAGAAACTTATCTAAATATCAATCTATATAAGCAATATATCAAGGAGATGTAATACATTCTCCTACGGTTTTGGCCCATCAACTGTAAGCAAAGAAGGGAGAAAATATGACAAACACTGAGAAAATAAAAAAATTATTCTTTGATTCATGTCAACATGACCTACTATGCTTCATAGGGGTGAAGTGGGGGATGTTTGTTAAGAAAAGCATGCTTGTGGGTTACCTATTCTTGGAAACTATCTGTACAGTGACTTTCAATTAATATTTGCTTAGGGATTAAATATTATGCATCGCCTTAAGCCTTTAATTCCTAAGCAACAATCATTTCCTGTACAAATAGAAATGAAAGTTATAAGATTCATGTGTGCATAATCATTCCCATTTAATCCAAAATACTTAGTATTTTAGATAATTGGAAGTTTAGGCTTCCAGCGTTTGATCTGTTTTTTTTTTGAAATAGAACATGTTTAAGCATATAGTTTTATTCTTAGTTATTTTTCAATTTATTAAGGAAATCATTTATTTGGAATATGTTTAACTGGGTAATTGTTTACTTCATTTTTTTATTTCTCTCCTTAAATTTACTTAATAAAATGACTGTATTATATAAAAACTAAGATAATAGTAGCCAGTTGGACTTATTACCCTAAGAAAAATCTCTTGGACACTAAAAAAAAAAAAGAAAAAAATCAATGAACACTAAAAAAAAAAAAAAAATCACATATTAACTTGAAAATTCTTACAGAATTAGAGATGAGAGTATCCTAATTGTGGCTTACAATTATCTCACGAAAATATTCTGATAGATAATTAGTCAAATTAAGAGTAGAGTTGCTAATACCCCGAGTTCATTAGAAGTTTCTAAAGCACATAATGTTCACTAAGTTTCAGGCAGCTGTGGAAGAGATGGTGAGCGCCAAGTGTCCACCAGAAATCGCACGACTGGAGGAAGGATTTCTAGTGAGATACTTCAGAGACTATGAAACTGATTTTGAACTGGTATGTAGTGTCGAGTGAGCCTTGAAAGAGACTGAATAAAACTTCCCATAAGTGTTTGAGAGTTTGTGATTTTTTTTTCTTGAGCTAGTATTAGTTGTTAGTACTATTCTAAGTCAAGCTGCAAATGAAATTTCACCATAGATTTGCTGGCAAGACTCAATCTAGCATCTTCCCTAACCCTAAGATGAGTCATTTGTGAAAGCTGTGCTTCCGTCATGCGTGGATTTACTTTGTAAGTAGACAGTGAGAAAAATGGATAAAGCTTAGAACTTTAGAATTGTGTTTTTTGCATTTTCTTCTCATGATTGAAGAGGGCTTTCCTTTCCTCACTGGCTTCAGACCACAATATTTGTATAGGAACAAATATTAAAGTAAATTCCCTTTCTTGCTTTTTGAAATCACAAAGTCAGTTATTACAATACCTACCTCATCCTTATTTGTTTCTTGATCAGATATAAAAATTTGATTAGTATGTAGAAGAAAACATTAAAAATATATGTTCTAAGTTTTTTTTTTTTTCTGGGTGCTTGAAGAAGGAGTCTAGGTGTGAATTCTTTCCAAGTGACACTCTGAAAATATGAAACTCAGGCCTGGGGAGAGCGATCAGTGAACAAAACACTTGTATTAAATGTGAGGACTTGCATTCATATGCCCAGAACCCATGTAATCCAGATGTGGTGTCGAGTTGCCATAATCCAGTTCTTGTATAGTGAGGTTGGAGGTAGAGACACAGAAATCCCCAGAAATTCACAGTCAGCTAACCTATATGTGCCACAGCAAACAAGAGAGCCTGACTCAAAGAAGGTGGAAAATGTGGACTGACTTCTAAATTTGTGCCATGACACATGTACATGCCTCACACGTATACACGCATGTGCACAAATCATTCATGCATGCACACACACAAAGATAAAGCACGGAGTCTAAGTATTTTCCATGCACACACAAAGAAAAAGCATAGGGTCTAGGTAATTATATTAGCTCAATACTCTAGAAATAACTATGAATCATTAAAGAATATAGCACATGATACTTTGCATTATCAGGTTTATTAGAAATAAAATGGAAAATCTTCAGCTAATGCCAGCCTTCTCAACGTAATTCACACATGTGTGTCTGAATGTAGCCCTACTGGCTGTAAGGTTTAGATTCCATTCCATTTCTTTACTGCTGCGTCTCTCATCACCATCCCAGCATTCTTTCCTGCGCTCTGCCTAACTTCAACTACTTGCATTTTCCAACACCAAGATCCTCCTGTTTTTGATATTTCACACAGATTTTTACCTTCTGATGTCTGTTGATCCTTTCTCTGATTTGAAAAGCTCTTGTTTATCTTTAAACACAACTCATTTGTCACTTCCAGTGAGGTTGCTTTTACATGAGTTAGATGCCTCTTATGGAGATTAACATAATTCTTAGCTCTTTTGTCCCAAGGTGTTACCCACTTCATATAAGGAGAGTGTTCTTCATTAAACTACACACAAACAAAAACCTGGTACAAAGTAATTACTAAACAAACACTCATAGAGAATAACTAAGTATCCTTAGTGAGCTTGTAGTATCAGAAAAGATGATAGGATTTGGGGAAGAGTCACATAGAGGCAGAATGTATTGTATGATTATGAATTGTAATGAACATATAAAGATTTCATAGATGGAAGAAATCATTTTAACTTAAAGTATTGAAGAAACAATGGAATTAGAGTAAGACCTTGAATAACTTTGTTGGAGATGTTGAGAGAAAAACAAGACAATAAATCACATTTTTATTTGAAATATTATTTTTTCTACAGGAACATATTAATAGAGGGCAGAAGACAGCCGAGACAGATGCTTTCTGTGGCCGGTATTCCCTGAAAAACCCAGCTGTTCTTTTTGACTCAGCACATGTTAAGCCAAATAAATTACCATATGGAGACATTTTATTATTCCCCTATAATCAGGTGAGCTTGTGAAAACTAAATGCTAATTGAATCTGGGAAATACCCTGCTAATAAAATTTCATGAAAATTTAAGACTAGGAAAAGTGCTTGCCATTTTGAATCATGTCATATTGGACAAGAATAATGATTCCTATTCTGGCTTCTGTGATCTTTCTCCTAGTGACTCTCAGAAGAAAAAAGAAGAACAGGGAGAGGGAGGGAAGGGAAAATAGTATAAGATAAATATATCACCTTTTTATGGAAATCACAATCAAATACACAATTCTTTGTTAGTTAACTGGACAAAATCTAGTTGGGTTTTTTTAATGTTTTGATATACTTTATATAAAAATGTTCAATAACTATATATTGATTTTCACTTATTTCATTTGAATTGAATAATACAATAATTGTAAAAGGTTTTTGTTGACCCCTTTCATATTTTCCATGTAGCTGTGTTTAGCATACAAAGGATCCCTGGCCAACTACATTGGTCTGAAGTTCAAGTATCAAGACAGTGGCAAGATCATTAGAAGTGCTGATAGGCAATTTGAATATAACTTTGCTTCTGGAAATACGTAAGAAATATTATGGGTTCAAAACAAGTTATTATATATATCTTATAAAGATAGTCTTGGTATTTTTGTTTACCGTGATCAAATTGGCTTCACTCCAGAGGTAATATGCAAATATAAATCAGCATATGCAAATCAGTAAACATATGCACTACAGGAATAGACTAAAGAACAGAAATCACAGAAAATTACAATAGATGCAGAAAAGACTTTTGACAAAATCCAAAATCTCTTGATGTTAAAATCCCTGAAGTGATTAGTAGTAGAAGGAACATGTCTCAACTTAACAAAGTCTACATATGATAAACCTATGGGCAATCTTATTACTAAAAGAAAAACGTCAAAGCATTTCTGCTAAAATTGGAATGAGAAGTTTCTATTCTATTTCTCACATATTTAAAAAAAAACAGCTAATTTTATTCTATCTTGTCTTCAAAAGGTGCTCTATGCCAATTGTGTTTTTTAACTTTATATCAGGATAAAAAGTTATTTTGCATCCCTGTAGATAATGCCAAGGCTACAAAGAAAACCTCTGCACATACACATTTTTCACTGTGTACATGAAAGTATTATCTTTTGTTCTACAAAATTTGGAGGGGGGGATGTTTCTTTATATGTGTATACATGTGCCTATGAGATTGTGTGCAAGTATGCACATCTATGTAAACAGCAGAGATTAACATTAGGCACATTTGTTTGTAAGTTCCCACCTTACTTTTGAGACAGAGTCTTAAGGTAAATTTGGAGCTCACCAATTGGGCTAGACTTGATAGGCATGAGCACCAGAGTTCCTCTTGTCTTGTCCCTCTGCATTCTGATTACTTTGTGCAGCAAGCACTCCCAAATAGAGCCATCTCTCTGGTCCTCTGTTCTTTAAATTGTAGCACCATTTATATTATTATGTTATATTAATTACATTATATTAATTACAAATATTAACACCAAATATTCAAAAAATTTCAGGTGGACCTACACTTGCATAGATCTTCTAGATTTCTTACAATCCAAATATGCTGGGGTAAGTTTTTCTCTACAGAGGGTTAGCTTACAAAAATCATCAGAATTCCAGTCCATCTATGTGGATGCAGTGTACATTGGACAGACCCCTACAATCTCAGCCTTGGATGGTATGTTGAGTCATTTGATATATCCTTCCAACTTCTATGTCTAGCCTGTAAAAACTTAACATGGAAATCATTGTTATACTCAGTGGTACACACAAAATGCTAACCCCTACTTATTAATGATTTGCTCTTTCACTTCCGCAATATCATGAATTAACTTTATTTTAGTGAATATGATTGTGTGGTTATTTCAAGGATGAATGATTCATAATATAGACTCTTACTACATTAGCAATTTTAATTTTATGATTCTGGATTTTGCCTGTTAATAAATGTACAATGTAAAAACGTTTTCACTTTACTTTCTTTGAAAGAAAAATCATATAGGAGAGCTGCTCTTCAGATGCAGCTATTTGACAGTGACAGCTTTGTAATAAGGCTGACCTGAAAGCTTTTGTAGACTTAAGTGATAATAATGCAAAAGTAAAAATTTTATTTCCTTGTCTTAGCATCATTTATCAAGTCCTATGCATAGACTGATACACAAATAAATTCTGCCAAAAGCATAGCAAAAACATAGCACTGCAATCTTATCTCTCACTTACTTTTTCAGAAATGCCAAAAAGAAGACCTCCAGCATTAGCAAACAGAGGAATATTTGTAAAGCATTTTCAAGTTAATCAGACCAAATTAAGTGCCTCAACTCTGACAATTCAGTATTCAATTACCATGACTTTGTATAACTGCAGTCATAATATACCTCTGATGGCTGTGAGCTTTGGGCAGGTAAGCCTAGAACTTAGTAGTTACTACTTCATGTTTGATATAGTTCACTTTCTTACTTACAAAATATCTGGTATACAATTATTATTTATTATGCCGAAGCAATGATCATAGCTTAAAGACTTATTGAGATTGAAGATTAAAGTGCTTTGAGAATTCTTTTTAAATATGTCTGTGGGGAAGACCCAGGGGAGTTTTGCCTGCATGTATGTCTTTCACCACATGTGTGCAGTGACTACAGAGAACAAGAGAGGGCGTCTGCTAACTGGAGCTGCAGTTACAGATGGTTGTGAGCTGCCTTGTAGTTGCTGGGGATTAAACCTACGTCCTTAGAAGGGCAGCCAGTGTTCTTCACCTCTGAGCCTGCAAAAGAGATTCTTAAACATACATTATTGAAGGAAAAGCTGAATGTTGCAAATTATTTCTGTTAGGAAGAGCATTTCATTTGCTTGCATCAAAATCTATACAGATCCACAAGAACTTGAGCAGTTTCTATACCACTTGAGTTATTTAAAGTCCCATCAGAATTGGATGCTAAGAGTATAATGAATATTTAAAAGCTTAATTTTCAATAAAAATGCACAATTTTTTAGCTTTGTTTCTGCAACAAAATAAAAACAAATATATAAAAGCTCAAGATTAAAATTTAATTAATTAACCCTTGTAGAGAGGCCTACAGAAAAACTCTCACCAAGTAAACAGCTTCATAACTGGACATATAAAGAAGTGAATATTCTCCAAAACATTGCCTTCACCTCGTCCTGGACCTGTGTTTAGTCTTACTGTCTTTAAGATGCTCACTGTGTACATATTTACTGTAAATGACTTGCTTAACAATAGTATAAAATGTGCTCAAGGTGGGGCTTTGTGTTTTTCAGACACAAGCATCAGCAATCTCTCATTTCCCAAGATTCCTTATTTGCACCAATAATAGCTAATTTTAATGCAGTCTTAGTTATTTCTTCAAGGTTAAACTGGAGAATATGGACCTTTTTTTGTGTTTTTACAAGCATATTCAAGTTAAATGAAGCAATACACATTATTTTAGAAACTTTAACTTTGAGGTAATTGCAAGATCACACCCAGTTGTAAAAAAATAATAAATTAAAAATAATTTCATATTCCTCAGTCAACAATCACTTCTCATACAAATAACATAGCATAATAGGGTAATGAAAAAAACTGATCAACCCACCGAGTAATCTTACACAGATTTTGTCAGTTTTGAGTGGACTCGTTGTGTGTGTGTGTGTGTATTTGAACCTCTACACTTGGATAGGATCATCAGACCCTCACCAGAAACGTACTGTGACGTGCTCCACCATGTTAACCTTCTATAGCCACAGCCACTTTCTCCATAAGCTTCCTGCCACCGATCTTTATCTGACAGCCCTTGATCTGTCTACCCAATTCTGTCATTTCAACATATTGAGACTTTAAGCAATAAAATGACATATAATCTCCTAAGATTGCCCCTCTCTCACAGCAAAATTTTTATGAAATCCTTCCATATTGCCTGATGGCTTGTGAGTAGGGTTTACTGTCATGCACATGTCACAGTTCGGCCACTACTTACTGAAAGACATTCAGGTGCTTTGCTCTTCAGTGTTATTTTGAATGTGATTTTGGGAGAAAGTTAATTTATAGGTTTCAAACCTAAGTCTTCATTTTTGGGTGCTGTTTGCAGAACAGCTACAATTACAGGGTAATTTGGGAAGTACAACTATGGCTCTCTAGAGACAATGTAAACTCTTTTCCAAAATGGACACACTACTATAGATTCCTCCTAGAAGTATGGGAACGATACAGATTCCGCACAAATTTTCCAGCATTTTGTTGTTCTCACTATTTTTTTCATTTTATCCATAGATAAATGAAAAAAATTGATAGATGATATTAATTCCATCATTTTATGTACTTCTTCAACCACTCATATATTTTCTATGGAGTGCCCACTTACGATTTTGCACACTTTTATTATTTTTTAATATTTTTTATTTTTAAATAATTTTATATATTCACTTGTATCCCAGCTGTAGCCCTCTCCCTCTTTCCCTCCCAATCCTCCCCTCCCTCCCTCATCTCCTCCCTGCCCCCTTCCGAGTCCACTGAGAGGGGGTGTCCTCCTCTCCTTTCATCTGGCCCTAGCTTATCAGGTATCTTCAGGATGGTTGCAATGTCCTTGTCTGTGGCCTAGCAAGGCTGCTCCTCCCTCAGGGGGGAGGGGAAGCTCATGAGTTCATGTCAGAAACAATTCCTGTTCCCCTTACTAGGGAACCCACTTGGATGTTGAGCTACCATGGACTCTGTCTGAGCAGGGTTGTAGGTTATATCCATGATTTTGCACATTTTTAATTTGATTATTTATTGTGTGTTTTTTAAGTTTTTCAACATCTTTACACATTTCTCAACAAACATTTTTCTCTAGACTCTAGTTTGCCTTTTCGTCCTCATTGTAAAGTCTCCCAGAAAGTGCTTAGTTATGTTTGGTTCCAATTCATGTGTTTTTAGTGCTCCTGATTTCAAATCTGAGAATATTAACTCAGGGTTTTGGCTCCCAAGACTTTCTATTTCATACTTATGCTCTGACCCACTCTAGGTTGAGCTTTAATAAGGTTTGGTCTTAGGATAGTACATATTTGCTTATTACTCTAGTTACTCTGGTATCAGTTATTAAAGATACTTTCATTCCTCTATTGGATTATTCCTACAAATTTTGGAAAGCATTACTTAAGCACATTTTGTAGTTATAGTTATATTTATGTGTTCTGCTCCATTCTGTCTATGTATTTTCTTTCACAATACCACACTCTCTTGTTACTATGGCTACATAGTAAGACTGAACACTGAATAGAATGGGTTCTTTTGCCTTTTTCTTCTTGTGTTGAAGCGCTTTATTTTAGGTCTGTCTTCATATAAATTCTGTTCCAGTTCTTT
This sequence comes from Meriones unguiculatus, assembly GCF_030254825.1. NCBI lineage: Eukaryota > Metazoa > Chordata > Mammalia > Rodentia > Muridae > Meriones > Meriones unguiculatus. The sequence goes on along the minus strand of NC_083356.1, from coordinate 56,572,877 downwards.
GTGCCTACAGAGTGTCTTGCTGATATTTTGATAACAATTGCATTAAATCTATAGATTGTTTTTGAGTAATAGTACCAATATTATGCTGAGTATTCTAGTTTATAAAATATCTCTCATTTATTTTAATCTTCTTATGTTTTTACAAAAACAGTGTTTTAGCCATTCTTTGATTATATTTTACTAGGCTTTTGCAATTTGTTAGATCAGATCCAGACCATGGGTGTTTGGTCTCTGTGTGTGTGTTTGTATGTGAGTGTTGTATCAGCACATGTTGTGGTATATGTAAATGCACATATGTAGAGGCCAGAAGATGATATAAGATGCCATGCTATATCAGTCTCCACTCTATATTCTTGAGATTGGGTCTCACTCTGTACCCTAGCTGAGCTGGGGGTCTAACTTCCTGTCTCTTTCTCTACAGCTGTGGGGTCACTGGCATTTGTGACTGGCCATCTTTTTCATGTGGCTGTTGGGATACAATCTCAGATCGCCATGCTTGCATAGCAGGTGCTCTCACCGGCTGAGCCTTCTCACCAGCCCCTAGAATATGTTTTGCTAGACTTGTATGTAACTATTTCAACTTTGAAGCAATTATAAATGGTCTTATTTTTATTGGAAATAGATTCTCCTCTCATAAAACACATTTGGACCACAGTTCCCCTTTTTCCACTCCTCCCAGAACCCGCTCTACCCATTCTCCCCTCTCCTCTAGATCCAATCCCCTTCCAATTCTCTTCAGAAAGGAGCAGGCCCCCAAGAGACAACAACCAAGCACAACAAAATAAGTTACAATAAGATAAGACAGAAGCCTTCATATTGAGGCTGGACAAGAAACCAAATAGGAGAAAAAGAATCCCAAGAGCTCGCAAAACAGACACACCAGTTCTCGCTGTTTGTAGTTCCGCAAAGACACTAAGCTAACAGCCACACAGACAGCCTGGTGCAGACCTGTGCAGGCCCAGAGCTTGCTGCTTCAGACGAAGCCCATATGAGCCCTGCCTAGTTGATTCTGTGGACCGTGTTCTCCTGGTGTCCTCCACCCCCTCTGACTCCTATAATATTTCCTCCCCTTCTTCTGTGGGAGTTCCCCAAGCTCTGAGTGTAGGGACCTACCTGATGGAGACCTCCAATTTAGACCCCTTCTGCCTATAGTGAATTGCTGCAGTCTTTTTGCACCCACGCTTATCTCTGACAGGGGAAGCCCCTCTGATGTTGACTGGACAAGGTCCCAATCTATGATTGTAGTACTTATCATTAGTAGTACCTTAATTAATTATTTGGGGGAGGGGGGGTCACTAGTATTTGGTTCTACTTTGGGTCTCTGGGCTATACAGTCCCTAGTTCCTGATCATCCTGGCCGTGCAAGGTATGGAGTCCCTCTCATTGCATGGGCCTCAAGTTAAACCGGACATTGGTTGGCCACTCTGGCAAATTATACCCCACCATTGGCCAGCACGTCTTACAGACAGGACAGACTGTAGGTTGGAAGATTTTTTTGGCTGAATTGGTGTCTATATTTCTCTTTCAGTACCAATGTGTTGAGTTCTCGGAGAAAGCTGAAAAAACTCCCTTCAGACACGGAAACTTAAAATGCAAGCTTTAAGGATCAGAATATAAAGTAAATAAATAAATACATATATATTAAAAAATGCAAGCTTTAAAAATAAAGTGCAAGCTTTATTTTCTGCCCATGCAACAGAGGCAGGCAGCTCGGGATCTGAACCGTGTCCCCACGGAAGGCTGTACTGCATATTTAAAGGATGAAAGCCTCAAGGCAAAGGGGGACTTTGGTGAGTGGTGAGGTCATCCGATCAAATTTTACCATTAAGGGTTAAGCAAGGAAGTATCTGTTGGAGACTGTGCCCTTAACTATTCCCTAGACATCCGGTCTGGAATTCACGGTCCCTAATTCCTCCTCCTAGACACTCAAGTTGACAAGGGAACGAAGGAGCAGGTCATCTGTAGTTTCTGAAGGGTTAGCAAGCAATATGTTTTTACAGCTTGGGCACCTTGGTTAAGATAACAGCAAGTTTTACATTCTTTTACCAGTTTAACAGACAATTAGGAAAATACTTCCAGGGCAGGATAGGAGTAGGTTCTGCAAGCTTATCAGAGATCAGACCTCTACTCTTGCCTGATGCATCTAAAACAAAAAGGGGGAACTGTAGAGAGCTGCGTAATGCCCCGCCTTAAAGATGGAGCTGGTTTCCGCCTTCCACCTTCCCGATGGTGAGTGCTCTCTGTCACGAACAACTCCACATTTGGCTAAGGCTGAGGATCTGGCTTGCTTCCATGTATGTGGACCTATATGCATTGCCCACATGGCATGCTGGGGTTGGCTACCCAGAGGCTATTTAAGCTGTGGGCTGGCTTTCCCCAGGGTCAAATGATTGTTCAAGGTTCCTGAATAAACTGCATTGAAAAAAAAAAGAATATGAACCTAGTTTGACCCTGCTAACAAAATGAGGGAGCAAAACTGCCTTTGAGCAATCTGGGGTGAAAAGTTGCTCTCAGAAGTGTGGTCTCTGGAGGTGAAGGCTTCACGCAGACACCAACTCTTTCTGTTCACTGAGCTATGTGGATGTTGTCTTTGGCAAGGGGACCCCACTGTCAGTTTTCAGAGAGAGAGCCTCTGTCCTAGCATCAGCCTGGGTTGTTTGGGGATCTCCATGGAACCCAAACAATTCAACCAAATGCAATCCCAGCCCACCACTGAAAGCCTTGCCTGGCTACAAAAGATGGCCTCTTGAGACTCAGGATCATATTCTCCACTACCAGGAGTCCTCCTGAGTGTCATGTTCATAGATTCCAGAAAATTTCCACCGCACTAGGTTTCCACACCATTCCCCAAATGCCCCCTCCAATACCAGCCTTCTGCCTCCACACTCTCTCTCTCCATTCCTCCTCCCCCGACCCTGAGCCCCCTGCTCCACTTTCCATCAGCCCTAGTCCACCTGCAAAATCTATGTCCCTTCCCAGGGAGATCAAGATCCATGTGTCCCACCCCTCCTTCAGACCCCTACTTTTTACCTATCCTTTTCTAGATCTGTGGCTTTTAGCTTGATTCTCATTTCTTTAACAGCTAATAGCCATGTATTTGTGAATACATAAATGATTTTGATATTTTAAATGATTTCCAAGTATTTGTTGTGTGTATTTGGAATAATGGTTGGGTTCTTGTTGTTGTTCATTCTATATCCTTGAACCTTGATGAACTCACTGAGTTTTTAAGAAGTAACTTTGGTTATTGAGAGCATGTTAGATCAAGGAAAAAGATCAGTCATTCCTGGGAGCTTTTCCCGTGACTCTCCTATTTTGCCTTCTATTATCAATAATTAGCTTTTCTTATTTTTAAACTTCATTCCGATAGAATCATACATGTTTACATGATTTTAATCAAGGTTTCCTTATCAATTTTGCAAGATTCATTTTGTTATCTTTAGTGAGAGTTCAATCTTTTGAATTGCTGCATATCATAGCACAAAGAAAACACAGTTTTTCCTTTTTATTGATGGAGGTTAGTGTCATTTCTAATCTTTGGCATGGATAAAATTGGCAAGTACACACACACACACCCACACACACACATTTTTCTATCATTTATGTTACTTATTTCTATATGAGTTTCGGTTCCACAAAACTGGCAGAACACTCTGAATAGCCAGAAATAAAAAAATAAAAAATAAAAGATCATATTCCTCAGTATACTTACAACCTATGACTGTCAATAGCACATACTGCTTCTGTTAGTTGATTGGTGTTCAACACCTTAAGAATGTTTAGTGATGCTGGGACAGTCACACTTCTGACCACATAACCCTTTATATTGTTGGTTATGTATCTACAGTTTTAGTTGTTTGATAGTGCTGATTCCATCTCACAATTCTTTGCCTCTACAGTGTGTGCTTTGTACCTTGAACAGAATGCTTGCTTGATAAATATTTGTTCCTTGAGTGATGGAGGGTATGCTCTGAATTAATGAGGTATTACTGCGATTCCAGCTGATGGCTGCACGGATGACTGCGTTGACTTTGGCCTCATTATTGCAGCTATATAGGCATGGCCTGTGTTGATTTATGGAGCTCTTCTTAATGTCCTGAAGAATCCTGAATATATGAGGCTCATTTATGTCGTGTCACAGGATCCTACACGATGAAATGGAAATTGTGTTAGCCATTGTTAGGTTTAATCATTCTATCAATATTTATTTTGGAAATTAGATAATCACAAACGAGACAAAGAATGAGTTGGTTTACAGAGGAAATAATTGGCCAGGGGAGTCAAAGATTCGTATTAAAAAAATTCAAGAAGCTTCTCCACCTATAAGTGGCAGCTTTGACATTCAAGCTTATGGACATATCCTGAAAGGTATATTTAAAATGTTCAGAGGTATATCAATATTGCTCAATATACATTGTTTATTAAATATTAACTATTATTGTTTTAATAATTACTGTATATGGTTATCTTATATTGAAATATCTAAATAAATGATGAATAATAATAATATGTGTCATAATAAAGTAAGTAATAACATTTTGTATCAGAATTGTTCTTTTAGTAATTCAGGAAGTAATACATCCATCTAAAGCCAATGTTATCAGTTATAAGCCATTTTTATTGAAAACTAATATATAATTTTGTTTTATTTAAAATATGTTTGTTTTATTTACAACAAAATTATAACAGACTCTTAATAATCCTTTTCTAAAGGGGTTGAAATTATGGTCTTATACAAAGTTACAGCCTTATATGATGCATTGAAAAAAATTATTACTGTGGTATCTAGAAATATTAAATATTTAATATTAAATAATAGTAAAGTAGTACAAAATGGGATTAAAATAATATTTTTAAATAAATCTTAACTAAATCATGTAAATATGTGCTCTTCTGTCCAAAATGGTGTCTATTACCATGTGTCCACTCAACTCTCGGACTGTAATAAGCACCATATATTGAGATAAATAACATTTGTGTGGTTTAATACTTGTTTCATATTAGATTTGGTATCTATTTAGTTTTACTTTATAAAATATTACTACTAACACTAGAAAAATATTAATTTATGTCTGTGTTTCACAGTCTTTATCATATGGACAGTAAGTGCTAATTTAAACTATATTTTTGGTACACTTATTTCTAATGACACTTTCTACATGATTTATATAATTAAAATTGTCAGTAAGAAGAAACAATATTATCTAGAATAACTGACATTTGAGTTTGTTTTTCGGTGCCTTTTCAAGTATAACTGATTTCGTTTCCAAAAGTTTCTCTTACATTCATGTCTTATAGATTCTCCAAAAAGTAAACTGATACTCAAAAATATTTAAACCAAGACAACAAGAGATTCATTACTCATGTAATTTTGTTTCTCTTTAATACATAAACTCTTGGGATAGAAGTCTAAACTTCTCTTTGACAGTACTGGAATAGATCTGTGATTGACAAATGATACTTTACACACACAATCCCTTCGACAGTGCTCAGGCTGTTATTTTTTGCTCCTTTCTGTGACACAGGCATCCCTGCTGATGTGCCAGCCACAGACTTGCAGTTTTCCCTGCAGAGCCTGGAAGAAATAGGACAAGTCTCAGTAAGCAGAGAGGGAATGTGTGCTGGCTACTCATGGAGCATCAAGTGGAAAAGCCCCTGTGGAAGGCAACCTCTTCTGCAGGTCCCGTCATTAGAACAGCTTCTGTTTCCTGCCCTGCGCTCTTTGCTAATTTACACTCTTCCTTGTCCTAAAACAACCTCGAGACCGAGGAGTTTTCAAAACCAACCCATAAGCTATTTGTATTTTGTCTTTGTTATGTTTGTATTTTTTTAACATAGGGTCTCACTATGTAGCCTTGGCTGGACTGCCGCTTGCTATGTAGAGCAGGCTAGTGTTGAATGGGTAGAAATATGGACGGAAATCCACCTGCCTTTGCCTCCCACGTGCTGGGATTAAAGGTGTGTGTCACCATACCCAGCTCATAAACATTTTTTAAGTTATTTGAACAGAAGAAAACTATTCTGCATTAGAATGACCAAGCAAGTGTGCTGTTTTTTTTTTTTTGTGGGGTTTTTTTTGTTTGTTTGTTTGTTTTTCTTTTATTTTTTTTTTTCATAAAGAATAGCTGTTGGTATGGAAGGGGAGGAGGACCTCCCCTATCAGTGGATTTGGGGAGGGGCATGGGAGGAGAAGAGGAAAGGAAGGTGGGATTGGGAGGGGACAAGGGAGGATCTACAGCTGGTAAACAAAGTGAATAAATAATAATTAATAAAAAACAAATTAATTTAAAAAAGAATAGCTGTTTAAATCCCAGTGCTTTTGGAAAAAGCCAATAGGTATTGTGAGAAAACCCTTGATGGTACACAGGCAGAATCAGTCTCACAAATAAATTCTGCTGCAATTTAGACAGGGCACATGAATAATTAGTCTCATTACCTATAATTCTTCTGAGACTGAAAACTCTTGTTATTGTAGAGATGGTATGTTTAAGTCTAATCTAAAGTTGCCATCTACTGTTATATTTTGCACATCAAAGTAGTAGAAGAATGAATGCCAATTTGTGTGAAGAAGAACTGGAGGCACACAGAACCTAAAACTATAACAAGGCTTCTGCAACTAGTCAATGAGCAGGACACTCTGGGCTTTGTGTTTAATGCACACCTACACACACACACACGGACAATGTTTTTTAGTGATGATGAAGTGTGAGGAAGCACTCCTTCTTATACCCTGCTAGATAGACCAGCTTTTTCAAGGATTTTGTAGTACCAACTTAATATATGGCTACCTGTGATCTGTCATATAATTCTCCCCTATTGGAATAGTAAGCCAAATACAAGATGGCACAAGCAAAAAGGTAGTAACCACAGCGTCATTTTCCCCGTATAAATGTAGAAACCTAAATCTCTTCAAAGGGAAAATCATTGTTGAAATCACAGAATCCTCTAATGACTATTATGTGGCCATACGTTATGCCGTGAGGTGAAGAAGGTGAAGAGCTCTACTCGGAAAATGTCTTTATTAGGGAGATAGGAAAGCAGGAGACAAAAACACATAGAACTATGTAAACAAAATTCATCGTGCAAAATATAACAGTTATAAAGACGCAGAGGTTCTTTTACAGACACTTGCTTGGAACTAGAATTCTAAAATTTTCTAACTTAGACAGGCCTCCTCTTGCTAGCTCTGCTCATTTCTGGTATCCATCTCTGCTCTTTCCCTCCAGTCTCCATTGCTTATTTATTATTGCTGTTTGTTATCACAGGCTCATGCATAGTCCTTCATGGAGGCACCTATGTCTTTGTTAGTGCCCTGATATATCAGAAAGTTGCCATAGGGAAATATGGACTTTGACATAATTAGATTAAACATATGGATGTAATTTTATTCTATTTTTTAATTTAATTTAATTTTTATTTTTATTATTAGTTACATTTTATTAACTCTATATCCCACTCCCTCATTCCCTCCCAAGCACACCCTCCCTCCCTCATCTCCTCCCTGCCCCTTTCCAAGTCCACTGATTGGGGAGGACCTCCTCTCCTTTCATCTGACCCTGTTTTATCAGGTATCTTTAGGACTGGCTGCAAAGTCCTCCTCTGTGGCCCAGCAGGACTGCTCCTCCCTTGGGGGATGGGGAGGTCAAAGAGCCAGTCATTGAGTTCCTGTCAGAAATAGTTTCTGTTCCCCTTACTATGGGAAATCAGTTGGTTACTGAGCTACCACAGGCTTCATCCGGGCAGAGGTTTGAGGTTATATCCATACATGATCCTTTGTGGAGTGTCAGTCTCAGAAAAGACCTCTGTGCCCAGATATATTTGGTCCTTGTGGAGCTCCTATCCTCTCCAGGTCATACTAACTCCCCCTTCTTTCATATGATTCCATAAACTCTGCTGAAGGTTTGATTATGTGTCTTACTTTGATACACTGCTAGGTAGAGTCTCTCAGGGGCCCTCTGCGGTAAGCTTCTGTCCTGTTACTTGTTTTCTCCTACATCCAGTGCACATACCATTTGTCTTTCTAAGTGAGGATTGATCTTCTTACCCCAGGTCTTCTTTCTTGTTTATCTTCTTTAGGTATATAGATTTCATTATGTTTATCATATCTTATAGGTCTATATAAGTGAGTATATACTATGGCTCGCCCAAATCTCATTCTATTTTTATGACTAAAAGAAAATATAATTCCAGAATGAGATACCAGGATAGCCAGAGATGAAAAATACTGAAGGGAAAAAATAACTTTTTAATTATTTATTAATAATTTACCAAAGTAACTGTATTTAGAAAGAGCAGAGAACATTTTCAGCTATAGAGTTAAATAAGTTTGTTTTATTTAGATTTATTCATATTTTAATTAATGCAACATATTAAAATGCAATGGTTTTACTAATTTTTTGAATTGATTATAGTTATTCTAGAAAAGGTTTTTTCAATTAAACGTGACTAAATTTTTTCATTTTTTTACAACTGTAAGCTTTTACTTAGCTTCACTCACACTTAAATTGATCATATTCTCCATCGCTATTCTAATAAATTCATCTTGTGCAAAAACAGGTTAATGATTCCAACATTACTGGAGAAAAGGCTAACGTGACAGTTACCACTCTAAAGGAGGGTGGCTTATTTAGACAGCGTATACCTGGAGACATGCTTCGCACACCTAACCAGAAACCACAGGTATTTTCAAGCTGTTCTCATGACATTTTTACTTTCAAATGTGTGACTAATTTGTACCGATGTACCAAAGACCTGGTAAAACAAAATTGTTTTCAGCTGTAGTTCCCTGAGAACATTTTGTTTGAGAGTTGACCAGTTTATTTTTATTTTCCCACTTCTTCCTAACTATTCTTCCTAAAATTATCTTCCTAATGGTAAAAGAACTTTTTGAAAAATCTACCACTGACATAATTAGTAGCATTTATAGCATTCGTGTCAGACAATTATTAATTTTGTTACTTTAGTGATGAGAATACTAAAATATATTGAGTATAGGTGACTTTTCTTAAAGCAACCTCTACTTTTCTTCATAGCACTAATTAAAACAGTGTTTCAATGATTTATTTTGTATAAGTTTTATCCTACGTTTACTATAAACTGGATGACAGCAAGAATGCCATCTGTTTTCTTTCATGTATTTTCTATATTCCTCTTTACAACTGCATCAGAAGCCTAATGGTATGTTTGCAATACAAATAAATAGATTAATGAATGAATGAATACACGAATGAATAAGATGTCATAGCAGAATTCATAAACATTTCGTAGACAAATAACATTTTATGTGTTCCATATCTTGTGCATTAAGACTATACTTTTGGGGATTATTACTATATTCTGCTTCAAAATTCTGTGCATGTTATACTGAGCTCTGCTGTCTCTTTAGCCATGTTCACTTCTGGGTCTGTGTTTCTTGACTTGAAGGTTGAAGTCTATGTCAATGGAATTGCAGCCAAATGTTCAGGTGACTGTGGGTTTACATGGGATCCCACGACTACTCCCCTGATCTTGACAACAACACCTTCTGAAGGTACTGCTTTGCTTTCAAACTAGAAATACAAGGTGGAGGACAGCTAGAAAAATGTAACTTCTGATAATGATCTTTAAATATATGTCACTAACTAAAGTAAGCAAATAGCTCAACATAGTGAAAGCTATTTATCAGCTGAAACTATGGAAAGAAGCACTTGTTATTTACTTGGAAAAAACTCTACATATGCAACCAAAGTATGTCATTAATCTCTCTGTTCCTTACTTTTACAAGTTAGAATCCGTCTGTGTAATTTCTCTGTGACTTTGGACATTGTTCTTTCACTTGACCAGTGTATGTATTAACATCCATCATGTGAGAACTCTTACAGCAGAGCTAGCAACTAGGCAAGCAGTAGGATAGCTAGGGTTTAACAAAAGGGAACTGAGTACTCACTTTGAGAAAACAGAACAATTAATGCCAAGAACTCAACTCAACCTAGGGGATGCATAAAAAGGCTTTTTTTTTAATGCACTTTTTTTTATTAGTTACATTTTATTAAGTCTGTATCGCAGGTATATCCTACTCCTTCATTCTCTCCCAATCCCACCCTCCTTTCCTCATCTCCTCCCTGCCCCTTTCCAAATCCATTGATTGGGGAGGACCTCTTCCCCTTTCATCTGACCCTGTTTTATCAGGTATCTTCAGGACTGGCTGCAAAGTCCTCCTCTGTGGCCTAGCAGGACTGCTCCTCCCTTGGGAGGTGGGTAGGTCAAAGAGCCTGCCATTGAGTTCATGTCATAAATAGTCCTTGTTCCCCTTACTAGGGAAAACCAATTGTTTACTGAGCTACCACAGGCTACATCTGAGCAGAGGTTCTAGGTTATATCCATACATGGTCCTTGGTGGAGTATCAAGGACCATGTATGTATAAAAAGGCTTTTATTCGCCTTCTACAATTGTCTCAGAGCTTATTGCCTCTCTCTGCTAATGTAGGCTTAGTCCTGAAAACTTCCAGCCTCTGTACAATCTTTCCTAGGCCTAGAACCTTTTTAGCCTTTGAGACTTATTGCTGAATAAGCTTACCCTTTCTTGTTATTTCTAAGCTCTAGGATGGATGGTTCAATTTATCTATACTGGTTCAAATTCCTTTCCCAGCTGACTTAGTCAACCTGGCTTTTCTCTCACCCCCTGAATTGCTCTTCTTGGCCTCAAACTAACTCCAGCAATCTGCTCTCATCTCCTGGCTCCTTTCATTCTTTGGCTTGTTCTGTCTCTGTATCTAGCTTGTTCTCTCTCTGCAACCATGTCTCTCTACTATCGTCCCAGTAAAACTGCCTCCTCTCTGTATTGCCCCTTAAGTAGCTTCCCTTTCATCTCTCTTCTCCTGAGAGTTGGGTGTATCCTACTCTATCAAGTCTTTCTCTGCTTCATGAGTATTTCTGCCACACAATTAGACATCACTTTCAAACATGGATGCTTCCTTCTACAAACTAACTACCTTCATTGCTTGGGATTAAAGGATGTGCCACCATACTGGGACCTAAGCTTTTCTTTACCTGATACTTGCTCTATACCAGGCTGGCCTTGTATTCAGATCTGCTTGCCTCTATCTCCTGGATTAAAAGCATGTTTGTATTCCAGCTGAATCACACAGACTTAGAAGGTCTTTAGATTGCTTGTCAGAACTGCCATGTTCTGAATTAAATTCCTCTACAGGGATGCATTATTATTCGGGGAAAATGTGATTGTGTTTTTTGAGTGAGCTCCTGAAAAATTAAATACGCATCAGGGATAAGGACTATAAAGGGTGAGTTTTTAACCATAGTGATGAATTCAGAAATAATAACCTTATATTTAGTCTTAGTAGCTGATAGGAAACCTTATATGGTTTGTGTTCTTGCATTTGCTAGTGATTTTTCCATTTTTCTATGCAGTTCCTAAAACTTATTTAGGGCTGGAATAAGTAACAACCTGAGTTTGCTTTTATTATGTTTGATCAAATTAAAAATAATGGAATAAGATATTAAGTACAATAAAAATATCCATATTTTCTTCACTGACAATTGTCTGCTTACATTTTTATATGCATTCCAATCACCAGCTTAAAATATTAGGAGAGGCTAAAATCCTCTATAAATATTGTAGCTCTCCTAGCCCGCACAGCTCTCTGAGGCAACCACAATTAGTAGTTCTGTTTGTTTTCTTCCATGCTGTTTAATGCTTTTTGTGTTTGAGATACATGTATAGTAACTGTGGGAGGGGCATGTTTGTGTGTCTGTGTCTTTGTGTGTCTGTGTGCATGTGGTGGGAAAGAAAGGTTAATCTTTGGTGTCATTTCTCAGGGGCTGTCTACTTTGCTTTATCTATAGTTAGAATATGTTTATAATATATAATAATTAGTTTTTTATGACATTTTCATACATGCATTTTGATCATATTCATCCTTTATTACTTTCTCTTCTTTCCTCTCCCATCCTTCTCCCACTGATCTCAGTTTCTTCTTCAACTTTCCCCTTGGTTTGCCTTCAAGGTGCATCTCCTTTCCCCCATGTCCTTTGCAAATGAAAAGTGTCACTTGTAACTCATGCTTTTCTCCACGTTTTCATGATGGATCACTGCCTTTTCAACTTGTTTGTCAAAAGAATGCTTTTTCTTTTTTTTTTAAACCTAGTTCCATATTTCAACGAGATAATATTATGATACATATTAACACAGAGATTCAAAATATTAATCAATACAGAGTAATTATACAGAAAAATATGATTGCCAAATATATGTGTTTAATACCTGCCTAATTTCAGGTTTATTGTTTGTAGCTTATAAAAGATATGCATATTCTTGCTTAAGAAATATCTGATTTTTAGTATAAGATTCTAAGTGTTTTCATCTAAAATGTAGTGACTTAAAGTTATCATTTTCAGGGTCCTACGCAGAAAGCACGATACTAACCATAGCAGGCTCTGGATTTTCTTCGACCTCTCCTGTATCCGTCACTGTTGGGTCTACCAGTTGTTCTCTTCTTTCCGTGGATGGTAGGTTCTTTCAAATGTCATGAAGTTTGGATATTTTTCTCAAAAAAAAAAAATCGGAAGAAATAACTATCACTAATATAATTGCCCTCTTGTATTTATCATGGAGTCACGAAATTAGAAACCTGGTCTGGAAAACTATATATATATATAGTCATATATAGAAATCATATATGAGTACTTGATTATATTCTACTCATATATGAGTACGTGATTATATTCTTTGATTTCTATATACATAGGACTTCTCTAGTTTCGCAGAATTTAAAAATCATTTATATTTTTAACTTCTTGACATTGGTGGAAACACAGTTACTTAATTTCACTGAAAGTTAGTATTCACATTCCTAGATATTTTCCTTAATTTAAACAAATTGAAATCACATGAGCAAGACCACCTAGCAAATTACTGTTGTTTTTATTTAAATGTTTTCTTGAGGTCAAATAACCAGTATTATAGCAGTATTACCTAAACTATAATAAAGTGAAAAAAATGTTTCTATTTAATTTTATCCATTTTTATTGATAAAACATATCAGTTTTAGACATAAGCAAAATGCTGAACCAAAATTTTAGTAGAAATACTAATTAAAATTAAAATTATAAAAATTTTGATATGGATCATCTTCGGGCAAGGTTTCCTGATTTGTTTTCATTGTTGCTTTACTGTTTCCCAGAAGTAAGTAATTCATAGCAGCTGGTTGCTTGCAAAGATTCTACTTCCCCACTAAGATTTCCCTGTCCCAGCCTAATGTGAGTAGTTTACCTAAAATATAGTTCTTGGAGTCTAAAAAGAAAAGGCCAATGTTAATATTTATAAGTTAATTTTGGTGAGTTCTTTTTAATCTCAAAACACCACCACATTTGTTTTATCGTTTTCTTCTTCTCTTTTTATCAAAAGAAAATGAGATCAAGTGCCAGATTCTGAATGGAAGTGCTGGACATGCAGCAGTTGCCGTGTCCATTGCTGGTGTTGGACTAGCACAGAGTCTAGAGAGTGAGGGATCCCACTTCATTTATCGGAGTCAGATCTCCCATGTCTGGCCTGACTCTGGAAGCCTGGCAGGTAATAGCTAACAGTTCTCAAGAGAGGGTATTGCATACATTTTCACAACTGGCTTTCCACTGCTTTGCTTCTAGTGCCAGGGCAAGGGCATGGAACCCAAGGCTCCCTGACAGACAAAAGGGAATGGCACAGCAGTTAAATGGCTCATACTTACGTCATAGGTTATTGAATTAATATCATCAATTATTACATGTTTCTATAACAACCTCATTAATTATGTCAAGATAAGATTTATTAGTTACTTTTCTGCTTACCAGCTGCTCCATTTGTAACGAGAGTCTCAGTGGAGCTTCTCTACCTAGAATAAAGTTCTGGGACAAACAAGACAAAGAAAGGATGACAAAAACGATGCACAGACAATATCACATTTTTCTTGGCTGTTTTACTTAGTAATTTTTTATCCATGATTAATATTAGAACTTGTGCTTCATTAATTGATTTTTGTGATATTTTTAAACTACTTTTACTTTATTTTGTTTAGCTCTTGGATTTTTCTCCTTATTTAGAGATACTAAAATTTAAGTCTTAATTCACCCTCATTTCCCACACATGGGATAAATAGAAATATTGCAACTTCTTTCCCGGATGAAGAATTAGTTGCTGCTAATATACCACAGAGCCAATGTGGACAACCTGAGCCATTGAGAGTGTAGCTGGGCTTGTGGTGGCAACTGTGCATGGCTGCTTGTCCATCCACTTGCTGTCCTTCTTATGTGACTAGGTGATTTGGAAGTCATGTGTGAGGAAGTTTCATTATGCTATAGCTGATCTGATTTTGGGTTTTATTTTCTTTGGTTCCCTTTTAAAGGTGGCACTCTACTGACAGTATCTGGATTTGGTTTTAGTAAAAATTCAACAGTTTTAGTTGGAAATGAAACCTGCAATATGATTGAAGGAGATTTGTATACAATAACCTGCAGAACATCAAAAGTAAGGCCTTTGACTTCATTCCTCCCTCACCTCTGATAGGCCTAAGCATAGGAACTAGGAAACATCTAGGCAGCTGGTTAGACAAGTGACATGTTTCTGCAAATTTCAGGGTTTTCATTATTGTCTGTAAAAATTATCTCTTCATTGTATTTTTATATCAAATTACTTATTGTCATTAATTTTTACAATTTATTCGCTTTGTATCCCACTTGTAGCCACCTCTCTCTTATCCTCCCGGTCCCACTCTCCCTTCCTTTTCCTTCCCTATCACTCTTCCCTAGTTCACTGACAGGGGAAGTCATCTTCCTCTACTGTCTAACTCTAACCTATCAGGTCTAATCAGGACTGTCTGGATACTTTTCCTCTGTGGGCTGGCTAGGTTCCCCCACAAACACTTCCCCCAGAGAGAAGTGATCAAGGAGCATACAACTGAGTTCATGTCAGAGACTGTCCCTTCTCCCCTTACTAGGCAACCCACATGGAGACTGAGCTGTCTATGAGCTAAATCTGGGCAGGGGGTCTATATCCTCTTTATACATGATCTTAGGTTGATGTATCATTCTCCATAGTCCCCTCCGGGCTCAGCTTTTTTGGCTTTGTTGTTCTCTTTGTGGGGTTCCTATCTCCCCCTTCTTCTAGAATAAGATTCTCTGTGCTCTGTCCAAAGTTTGGCTGTGACTCTCTGAATAGGCTTTGATCCCTTGCTGGGTGGAGACCTTTTAAAGGAGATCTGAGGTAGGCTTCCTGTCCTGTTCTCTCTCCTCTATTGCTTCCAGTGTCTATCCTGTTTTTCCTTCTCAATAAGAATTAATCATCTTTCCTAGGGTCCTCCTTGTTGTTTATCTTTTCTAGATATATAGATTTTAGTATGCTTATCCTATATCATATGGTTAATATATACTTGTAACTGAATATATATTATATGTATCTTTCTGGGTCTAGGTTACCTTACTCAGGATCATCTTTTCTAGTTCCATCGATTTGCCTGCAAATTTCATTGTTTCCTTGTTTTGAATAGCTAAGTAGTATTCCTTTATGTAAATGTACCACAATTTCTGCATCTATTCTGTAGATGCAGAATAGATTCTGAGGAAAATCTAGATTGTTTCCAGATTCTGGCTATTATGAATAAAGATTCTATAAACATAGTTGAGCAACTGTCCTTGTTGTATGGTTGAGTACATTTTGAATATATGCCCAGGAGTGGTATAGCTGGGTCTTAGGTTAGCACTATTCCAGGTTTTCTGAGAAAGCACCAGATTTCTTCATCATCTTTTAATTAAAATCTAAAGCCAAAATAATATTTCCATTTTCATGGGTGTAAGGTGAAATCTCAGGGTCATTTTGATTTGCATTTCCCTGATGACTAAGGATGTTGAACCTTTTTTAATAATTTTTATTTTTTTATTATTAGCTACATTTTATTAACTCTGTATCCCAGCTGCATCCCGCGCCCTCATTCCCTTCCAAACCATCCCTGCCTCCCTCATATCCTCCCTGCCCCTTTCCAAGTCCACTGATTGGGGAGGACCTCGTCTCCTTTCATCTGACCCTGTTTTATCAGGTATCTTTAGGACTGACTGCAAAGTCCTCCTCTGTGGCCTAGCAGAACTACTCTTCCCTTGGGGGGTGGGGAGGTCAAAGAGCCTGCCATTGAGTTCATGTCAGAAATAGTCCCTGTTCCCCTTACTATGGAAAACCAATTGGCTACTGAGCTACCACAGGCTTAATCTGAGCAGAGGTTCTAGTTTATATCCATACATGGTCCTTAGTGGAGTGTCAGTCTCAGAAGAGACCCCCGTGTCAGATATATTTGGTCCTTGTGGAGCTCCTATCCTTTCCATGTCATACTAACTCCCTTCTTTCATATGATTCCCTGCACTCTGCCAAAGGTTTGATTATGTGTCTTAGAATCTACTTTGATACACTGCTAGGTAGAGTCTTTCAGGGGCCCTCTGTGGTAGGCTCCTGTCCTGTTACTTGTTTTCTCCTACATCCAGTGCACATCCCATTTGTCTTTCTAAGTGAGGATTGATCATCTTACCCGGTGTCCTCTTTCTTGTTTATCTTCTTTAGGTGTATAGATTTCATTATGTTTATCATATCTTATAGGACTATATGAGTAAGTATATACCATGTGTGTATTTCTCCTTCTGGGATACATTTCTTTAAGTGTTTCTTTGTCATTTGATATCCCTCTACAGAGAATGCTCTGTTTAGCTCTATACCCCATTTTTTAATTGGATTACTTGATTTGTTGCTGTTTAACTTCTTGAGTTCTTCATATATTCTGGATATTAGCCCTCTGTCAGATATAGGGTTGGTGAAGATCTTTTCCCAATCTTTGGGCTGTCATTTTGTTCTGATGACAGTGTCCTTTGCTTTACAGAAGCTTTTCCTTTTCATGAGATCCATTTATTGATTGTTGGTTTTAGAGCCTGTGCTGTTGGTGTTCTGTTCAAGAAGTTGTGTCCTCTGCCAATGATTTCAAGGTTCTTCCGCACTTTTTCTTTTAAGAGATTTAGTGTGTCTGGTTTTATGTTGAGGTCTTTGATGCACTTGGACTTTAGTTTTGTGCAGGGTGATAAATATGGGTCTATTTGCATTTTTCTACATGCAGACATCCAGTTAGACGAGCACCATTGGTTGAAGATGCTGTCTTTTTTCCATCATATGGTTTTGGCTTCTTGGTCAAAAATCAAGTATCCGTAGGCATGTGGGTTTATTTCTGGATCTTCTATTCAATTCCATTGATCCACCATTCTGTTTCTATGCCAGCACCATGCAGTTTTTATTACTATTTCTCTTTCAAAAACTCAAGTGACAATACATGCTGGAGAGGATGTGGAAAAAGGGGAACCCTCCTCCATTGCTGGTGGGAATGTAAACTTGAACAACCACTTTGGAAATCAGTCTGGCACTTCCTTAGACATTTAGGAATAGTGCTTCCCCAATATCCAGCTATACCACTCCTAGGAATATATCCAAAAGATGCTCAGGTACACAACAAGGACATTTGTTCAACCATGTTTGTAGCAGCTTTATTTGTAATAGCCAGAATCTGGCATCAACCCAGATTGCTCCTCAACTGAGTAATGGAAATAGAAATTGTGGTACATTTACACAATGGAATATTACTCAGCAATTAAAATCAAGGAAATCATAAAATTTGCAGGCAAATGATGGGACCAAGAAAAGATCATCCTGAGTGAAGTATCCAAGAAGCAGAAAGACACACATGGTATATACTCACTTATAAGTGAATATTAGATATATAATATAGGATGAACACATTAAAAGCTATACACCTAAAGAAGCTAAGTAAGAAGGAGGACCCTGAGATAATATGAACAATCCTCACTCAAAAGGGCAAAGAGGATGGAAATCAGAAGAGAATGAAAACAGGAAACAGGCCTACCACAGAGGGCCTCTGAAAGACTCTACCCAGAAGTGTATCAAAGAAGATGCTGAGACTCATAACCAAACTTTGGGCAGAGTGCAAGGATCCTAGTGAAAGAAAGGAGAGATAGAAAGACCTAGAAGGGGCTGGAGCTCTACAAGGAGAGCAACAGAACCAAAAAATCTGGGCACAGGGGTCTTTTCTGAAACTGATACTCCAGCCAAAGATCATTCATGGAGAACCCCTGCTCAGATGTAGCCCATGGCAGCTCAGTTTTCAAGTGAGTACCCTAGTAAGGGGAACAGGGACTGTTTCTGACATGAACTCAGTGGCTGGCTCTTTGATCACTTCCTCCTGAAGGGGGAACAGCCTTACCAGGCCACAAAGGAAGACAATGCAGCCAGTCCTGATGAGACCTGATAGACTGGGGTCAGATGGAAGGGGTGGAGGCTCTTCCCTATCAATGGACTTGGAGAGGGACATGGGAGGAGATGAGGATGGGAGGGTGGGGCCTAGGAGGGGATGAGGGAGGGGGCTACAGCTGGGATACAAAGTGAATAAATTGTAATTAATATAAAATATAAAAATTAAAATTAAAATACAAAAACAAAAACAAAAAAGAAATTTATTTTCATTTTTATTTTTCTATTGAAAATTTACATTCATTTACTTTTTATGTACATGTATGAATGTGACATGACAGTCACTGTATATATGTGGAAGTAGGAAGACAACCTTCAAAGTCAAATCTCTTCCTGGATGTTCCCAGAATCAAAAAGATCACAGTTGGTAGCAAGTATTTTTTCTCCTGAGCCAGAAAATTATGTTTAATGTGCTAAAATTTCAATTTGTTGACAAAAATTTGATGTTTACCATGATATAAAACCTTAGAATCAATCATTATTCCATATTAAAAAATCCTTAGATTTAAATCATGTCTGTGGTTCACTAATTTGTGAGAAGGAAGATAAGTGCAAATGCAGTCACTAATAGGAATTCTGAAAACACAGCAAAGTAAGTAGGAAAAAGGGAAGATGTATAGGAAAAAAAATCAATGAGTTTGTCTTATCTGGAATGATAAAATAAGGATTTCTGGGCTATGATAATATGAAAAACATTTTGATTAATTCATTCAGTTCAACATGACATGTGCATTAATAAAATGTCAGATGATAAAGGCTGCATTACTGAGAATTGCACAGATGCCATCAGTAAGAGTATAAAGCAGTTTTTAGTGTATAAGTTTAGAGTAAGTAACTAGGTCAGCTAAATATGCAACCTCGTTTGTGTTTAAAATAGAAGAATTAGGATTGGATTTATAGCAAGAAAACAAGAGTAAAATTTTGGTATTCTTTGTCAAGGAGAGAACCATTTGCCCAGAGCATCTCAGCTGCATTGTGGAGCTCTTAAAATGCAATAATATAGATGCAGTTAAATGGATCATAAACTCTGCAGGATCGTTAGTTCGCTGTCCTTAGAATTTAGATGCATACCCCATACTTATTACAACAGCTTTAAATATCTGAGAAGAAACTCTGATTCGTGACTGAAGTGAAACAATTTCAGTTTATTTTTCTTCAGCCACTGGATTTTTGCTTTTGCTTTTGTTTTTGGTGTGTGTGTCTGCATGTTTACACAACCTTGGATGTAGTGCCTCAGGAATTGTCCCCCATTTTTTCAGATATGTCTCATTGTCTAGATTTTGCCAACAAGGCTAGGATGAGAGGTCAAGGCACTACAGCTGGCTTTTTTCCATTTTTTCTGTCTGTCTCCTTTATCAATGTGAGTTCTAGGGATCAAACTGGGGTCCTCATGCTTGCAACACAAACATTTGCTGACTGAGTTAGCTCCCCAACTAAGTGACTGGATTTAAACAGTTCATTGCTTAAACTTTTTTTAATCCCATTTATTTCAGAGAATTGAGGGTACAGTTGATATTTCTGTTATTACCAATGGAATTGAAGCCACAGCCAAGGATAGTTTTAGTTACAGCTGCTTACAAACACCAGTCATCATTGATTTCAGCCCAAGAGAACGGACAATTCTCGGTAAGAAACTCTTCAGTAAAATCAATCATTTGTCTTTCTGGGTCTGGGTTACCTCACTCAATATGATTATTTCAAGTTCCATCAATTTATGCGCAAATTTTGCAATATCCTTTTACTTCACAGCTGAATAAAATCAATTGTGTATATTTACATTTTCATTGTCCATTCATCAGCTGATAGGCATCTAGGGCAGTGGAGGCTTCACAAGTAGTAGTGGATTTTGGGTGTAACCCCAACCTGCATACTTCATTATATAGTTTTTTCTTAATTTCTGAAAACAAGCTTTATTTAAATAAGGGTTTAAATACATTATATTATATTAAAACTGGAAGGGAAAAGAAAACCAAAAGACCAGTTTGTTTCTTCACACAGCACTGGGCTGCTGGTGGAATTGAGTTGAAACCTCTAACGCTAGCCACATGACTGATGGCATCAGTTTGGTATTTTTTCCCTTGTCATAAGTTTAAGCTGATACTAGGCTGACCTCACCCTTCAGCTGTTTCAGCAGCCCTTAGGGTATATCTGGTTAAGATGATGACCCCAGGGGTGAGCCAGATTCCAATGACCTGGCTGCAAAGGTGGCCCTTTCTGAACCTTGCCTACCTGGCCATATATCAGGGGATCTTTTTTACTGCCAGAGACCCCTCTAGTGACATAGCTGGTGCGATGTTACGAATCCTCTGGTTCACCTGGACTGTTCAAGTGGGGACATTCTCCTAAGGGGAGATAGCTGAGTACTCGGCAGCGGCTCAGTGACTCCCACCTCATCTTTTCTATACTTCCTACCACATTGCTGAATTTTAAGTGTACAAGTGACTTTTTCCACTTTTTAAGACCAAATAGACAAAAAAAAAAAAAAAAACAAAAAACAAAAAAAAAAACAATCATTAGATGAATATTTGGAAACCACTTCCAGAAAGGCTTTCAAAGCACAGTTTCTCACTGAAGTTTGCTTCTTACATTGAAACACATTCTTTACTTTTCTTTTGCTTTGAAATACAAACAAGTGAACTTAAAATTTTACTCTAAATATGTACGGTGGTGAGAAAAATAATACATCTTTTAAAAATACTTCAGTGCTTTTTTTCCTTCGTGAAACAAACATGTGTTTTATGTGTACATAGGAGCATGAGCTAACTCATTCTTTTGGATTTTGCTTCTGAGAGTGTCAAATTTTCTAAATCAATGAAAGATAAGCATGTTGCTTTGGTTAATATGCAAATTTTTTGCTGGATGAAAAGCTAAACTTTTGTAAAACAAGTTGTATTTTTCTTTTAAAACAATAGGAAATGTCAATTTAACCATTAAGGGGTATAACTTTGGAAATGAACTCTCACAGAACATTGTGAATGTTGGAGGAAAACCCTGCCAGATTCTTCACTCGAACTTCACAGACATTAGATGCCTTTTGCCCAAGTTGCCTCCAGGAAAGCATGACATCTATGTCAGAGTCAGAAACTGGGGTTTAGCATCAGCAAGGTATGATGCAGTTTATAAATGATGGAACTGTGGAATGGTTGGGGCTGATAAAATTGGGAAAGGGTAAAATTAATCATCAACTATGATTAATATGTCAATTGCTTTCTCTGCAATTAATTGTATATCTGTTCATAGAAAAGATTTTTTTAAATCTCATAAAGTATAAAATAACACTGGTTTTTGACCAAACCATTTAGAACAGGTTATAAAAATTCTCGATGCAAATGAATTTTTGTATCACTCATGTGATTTACGTTCATCCAGGAAATTATTTTCAAGCAGTTTTGGCAGTGGAGAGAGTGTTTTTTTAATTCTGAATTTACAATAATTTGCTGCACTAATGGTACTCACAATTTTGTTGGGAGGATTTTCACCAAAGATTAAACAAGTTCCATAACAACTATAAATGTGAAAAAGTTGATTCTAGCTATTCTAAGAATGTATAAGGAGGGAATCAGCATTCCACGGTACATGGCAGGATTCCCTGAAATAGTGACAGTTAAGTCAGGATCTGGCCCTCTAAGGAAAGGAGTGGAGGTAATCTCTTTCTGATTTGTTTCCTATGGGAATTTTGAAATTTTTTTTCCTGAAACTGTCAAGAGCAAAATTTTAGTTCTTTTCTGAGAAAATTGATAATTTGAAATACTTTGAAGAACAGCAAGCTAAATTGATGGCTTAAAAAGAAAGCAGTTGTCAAAATAGAACACATGATCGCCTCCAAAATCTTAAGGAAATGACAACCAGTAAACGAGAACTCTAAGGCTGTAATTCCTGTTGGATTTACTGGGAGGAACTCACAGAGTTCTTGAAAAGCTACTGGCTTCTGCTGGTCCTGATTGGTATTGTGTGCAGAGTCAAACCCAAACTGTGTGTTTAGACAGTAGCTGGAAAACACCAACCCAGCATGCTAAAAGAGTTAAATAAAGCAACACAAAACCTCTTTGGAATCTAGATTGTGCTGTCATGGTGGGACCTAGAATGTACCAGTAGGACCCTCTGTCTCAGGTCAGAAGAACATTGCACAAAATGATGGTGCTCTACTGGAAAACTCATCTATAATTTTTAAAAAAGTAACTAGAAAATGTTTTCCATGAGATAATAAGAAATCTTGACAAGTTTTCAATAACTAGGAATAATAAAACTGACTGCACAAAAATTAATTCCCTCTATAATGTAAGGAATTTTGTTGCTATTTTTTAACATGTAAAAGTGTCTTTATATTTTACTACAGTAAAAAAAAATGTAAAATGCTTTTAAAGAATTTCATTTACTTCTTGTGACTTCGTTTCTTATAATCATATTTAATTTATTATTTTCAGACTTTCTATCTCACATATTTCTGCTATCAGATTTTCCAGAACTCTTGTTTTCAAAATTAATATATAAAGATATAATATATAAATATATAATATATAATGATGATTACCAGATTATCTAGTCTGAAAAATTAATGTCTAATTACATATGTATTCAATTATTTCCTATTCCCAAACACAGTACACCTGAGATAAGGAAGCTCATTGGAAATAAATCTATTTCCTTTTTTTTTTGTCTCTTTCAGGAACAAGTTAAATGCTTCCATACAGTACATTTTGGAAGTCATCCACATGTTTCCCCAGAGAGGGTCCTTGTATGGTGGCACTGACATCACTATAATGGGATTTGGGTTCAGCACGATACCAACTGAAAATTCTGTCTTCTTAGGTAAACCTTTGTCCTGAGGTAGTGAGGAGGTCTGTTAAATTATATTAAAAAAGAAGGGGGAGATAGAAAAACCTGGAAGGGTCTGCAGCCCCATAAGGAGAACAACAGAACCAAAAAATCTGGGCCCAGAGGTCTTTTCGGAGACTGATATTCCAACCAAGGCCCATTCATGGAGATAACCTAGAACTCCTGCACAGATTAGCCTGTGGCAACATCCCTAGTAAAAAGAACAGAGGCTGTCTCTGACATGAACTCAGTGTCTGGCTCTTTGATCACCTCCCCCTGAGTGAGGAGGGGCAGCCTTACCAGGCCACAGAGGAAGACAATGCAGCCAGTCCTAATGAGACATGATAGGCTAGGGTCAGATAGAAGGAAAGGAGGATTTCCCCTATCAGTGGACTGGGGAAGGGGCATGGGAGGAGATGACAGAGGGAGGTCAAGATTGGGAGGGGACGAGGGTAGGGGCAACAGCTGGGATACAAACTGAATAAATTATAATAAATAAAAAATTATATTAAAAAATAAATCCTTAAAATACTTCTAAAAATATTTTCCTTGACTAAAAGGATCTGCTGGAGAAATGGGGTTGTTTCACAAATAATTTCAATGTTTTTTTCAATATTGTAAGAAAGGTTACACAAATACTCTTAATTTCTTTTCTATATCTTAATATGTATGGGGAGTCACTCATATTGGTACTCATATGAGGTCACAGGAAGATATAGGGTACCCTGGAGTTGAAGTTACAGGCAGTTGTGAACCACTGGACGTGAGGGCTGGGAACTGAACTTGGAACCTCTGCAAAAACAGCAAGAGCTCGTAACTACTGATCCTCTCCAGTTCATTTGTCCATTAATGTAGAAAAGGTCAAGGGTTTATGGTTAAAGTGATGGTGATAAAATGAACAACTCTGCTTTGATTTTTAATCAGTTATCATTGTTTAATTAATGTGTGTAAAACACTTCCTTGAAAATACTCAGTCAACTATAATCACCATCAAAAACAAATCCCCGAAGACCCTCCCGTACACCACAGAGCTTTGTTAAGCTTTGGATCTTTACTACTGATACTCCATCTCTAGAGTTCACAAAAACAACTGAATATTTTTCTCCTACCTTTGCATTTTTAGGTTCCTTTCCATGCAACATTACGTCATCATCAGAAAATGTCATCAAATGCACTCTTCATTCAACAGGGACTGTATTCAGGATTGCCAACAATGGTTCACATTTAGGTACTAACCAACATTTATATGTTGAAAAACAAAAGGAGAGACTTTAGTGTGAAAATGAGTTGATTTTTATTTTGCATTTCAAGTTGTTCATGGAATCAATGTTGTTTCTTTTAGGCTTTTGCAGTGCTCTCCATATGAGATTCAAAGTCACATACTTACTATATATGTGCTAACATATGCGATGAGCTTGAGTTACGAAAGCCAGGCTGCATACTACATATGTAGTCATATATGAGGAACTCAAGAAGGCCATGGTTTATAATTTCATGTTCAGAGATTTCCCATGATTTTGCTGCAGTCCAGGACCATTTGAGTTACTGCAGCCTCTCATGAGTCATCAGTTTCAGAATGAATATCAAGTTGAAATTATTAGCATGATCAATTGCTTCCAAAAATTCTTATGTGTAAATAGCTGGTAAGAGCATTAGAAGTATTCCATGTAATGTTTCTGAACAACTTATTAATTGAGCATCCAACCCTTTTTAGTGTCTCCTGAGCATCACTTCTGGGGTTACTAGTTAAAATTTATTTCCTTTTTTACATGCCATGGTCTTGTTTTCTAGTAATCCTGGTTTTATTTCGGAGGAGTGTTTAAATTATGTATGAACAGAAATGTATATTTCTATCTTGACAGTTGTTCTCACTTTATAAAAATGACTTTACATGGTTAATTATTAAGACATTTACTCCTTTCCCTTTTAAAATCTACCTCCATTCTTACTCCCAGTGTATGGACTAGGTTATTCGTGGTCACCACCAGTGTTAAATGTGACTGTGGGAGATACTGTGGTGTGGTCCTGGCAAGCACACCCCTTTCTTAGGAGTGTAGGGTACAGAGTTTTCTCAGTCTCCAGTCCTGGAAGTGTGACTTATGATGGCAAAGGATTTACAAATGGAAGGCAAAAGTCTGCATCAGGTATGCTTCTGTTTTGTTGACGTTTTCATCATACTTCTTTTTCTTAGTTATAGTAAATATGTTTACACATATAGTCATACACATAAAATAACAAATTTGTTTACCTGGCATGTTATGCCTATTGAAAAACATTATAAATAAATATACACAATTATCTTAAGTATACTATAATGATTCCTTGCCTTTGTTATCTTTATTGATTGCATGAGAGTTGACCAACTAAAACATGTGTTGTTCAACAAAGTACAATGAAAATAGGACTGTATGTTTTAGTCATACCGATCTGATAACAAATAATGAACTTTTGTTGATTGTAATCAGCTTATCAGAATTTCTTGTTGGATAGATAGCTAAGCGTTGTGTGTTTTCAGACTGAGGAGTTTGTTCTTGGTTATAATTGTATATTTGAATTTCCATTGCATTTTTTAAAAAATTTGATACATTGGGCCAGACTTTTCATGGTTTTCTTTAAAAAATAAAGCTAGATCTTGCTTTTCTGGACTGTAATTTTACTATTAAAAATACCTTTATATTTAGTGTCTCATTCTCTACTACTTCCTGTTGAGTCATGAGACACATAAAAAATGAGAAAACTGTCATTCTCATGTGCTTGAACTGATAATTTCCAATTTCCTCACATAGTTTTTTTAAGATTCATTAATTGCGTGTATCTCTTGTGACAATCCTATTTTATGGCAGGTTCGTTTTCCTACCAGTTTACTTCTCCCGGAATCTATTACTACAGCAGCGGGTATGTTGATGAGACTCACTCAATAGCTCTCCAAGGGGCCATTATTGTTTCACCCGCGGAGACCAGGCACCTTCCCCTGCACCTGTTTGTGGGAAACATTGAAGCAACGTATGCTCCAGGTAAGATCATCAAACATGGCAACCACACCAGGTGACTCAGGCTTAAAGTGACCTTTGTAGTGTAGGAATCAGATGACTGGATCTAAGTGCTGTTTTTCTTCCTAAGGCTAAAATTAATTACATAAAATTGCTCTATTAAAAAAATTACCAGATCTCCAGAATGTAAAACCAGCTACTGCCCTCATTAAAATAATCAGTAATGAAGTCTGAACACAGTTCTTCTTGTAGGATAGTGTGCATGACTTACAGATGGTTCTTTTGTCTAAAGCAGGCTCTGAGAATTTACACTTGGCAAGCACTGCAGCAGGCTGCCTGGCAACAGACCCCCTGTGTGGCCTGAATGATACCAGGGTGAAAAATTCAAATAAATTGCTCTTTGAGCTTTCAAATTGTATTTCACCATCTATAAGCAACATTACTCCCTCTACCGGAACAGTGAATGAACTCATAACAATCACTGGACATGGCTTCAGTAGTCTTACATGTGCTAATAAGGTAAGGAAATCAAATCTCTTCTTCTCAGTGTCCACATACTCAGTAAAATGAAAAATTTTTTTAACCACACACTCCTAGTATAATTTCATCAGATTTATGATCTGTAACATGCATACTACTAACTTAATGTTTATAATTACACATTTGTGTGTTATTTGGTAGTATATTAATGGAGATGTGCACCTGTGACTGGAATAAGTTTTAAATTATGTCATGGTCATAAAAGAAATCTTTTTGGACATCACACACCTTTCTCATCCATTTCAGCATGCTTGTAACCACTAATATGCTTCTCCTCTATATAGATTTGCCTGTTCTGAACAGTTTTCTACAATATAAAATTCTTTGTGAACATCTACTTTCCTTTGGCATAATATTGAAAGTTCACTCATGTTTCAGTACTTCATTTCTTTTCATGGATGACTAAATACTTCATTGTATGGCATGTATATCACAGCAAGTTTATTCATTCACTCAGTTGATGGTTATTTAGTTTTTATACTTTTTGGCTAATGTGAATAACTCAGTTATTAACACTTGTACAATCATGACATTGATTTTACGGGCAATTTACGATATGTGTTCATCAATTTCCCAACAAATTTTTCATAGAATTAACTTTTTCAAAATATAATTGATGATGATACAAACATATAGTTCATATGAGAGTAGTGGATTAATGTATTTTATTTCATATTCATTTTTCTTCCAGGTTACAATTGGCAGCTATCCTTGTATTGTAGAAGAAAGTAGTGAAAATTCTATCATGTGCCACATTGACCCTCAAAACTCAATGGATGTTGGAGTCAGAGAAATTGTTTCTTTGATTGTCTACAATCTAGGCACTGCTATCAACACACTGCCCAGTGAATTTGACAGGCAGTTTGTACTTTTGCCAAACATAGATATGGTACTGCCAAAAGCAGGGTCAACTACAGGAATGACAAGGGTGACCATACAAGGCTCTGGGTTCATGGCTTCTTCTGCAGGTGTAGAAGTCTTTCTGGGTGAATTCTCATGTAAAGTTCTAACTGTGACCTACACAGCCGTTGAATGTGAAACATCTCCTGCTCCCCAGCAACTTGTTCTTGTAGACCTTCTAATACATGGAGTGCCTGCCCAATGTCAGGGCAACTGCAGCTTTTCATACTTAGAAAACATTGCTCCTTACGTAACAGGAGTCTTCCCAAACTCTATCCAAGGAACTATAAATGTCATTATTGAAGGAGAGGGTTTTGGGACAGTGTTGGAAGAGATTTCTGTATTTGTTGGAAGTCAACAGTTCAAAGCAATAGAAGTTAATGAAAATAATATTACTGTTCTTATGACCCCACTAGCAGCTGGCCCTCATTCTCTCAGCGTTGTGGTTGGATCTAAGGGCTTAGCTCTGGGAAACCTGACTATCAGTAGCCCTACAATAGCTTCTATCTCACCAACCTCTGGAAGCATTGCTGGTGGGACCACATTGATGATCACAGGCAACGGCTTTTCTTCTGGCAACACCACAGTCACTGTTGGAGATAACCCTTGTCAAATTATGTTCATCAACTCCAGCAAGGTCTACTGCACCACCCCAGCTGGGAGAGCTGGTACAGCCAATCTGAAGATCTTTGTTAATGCAGCCATTTACCCATCTTTGTCATTTGCATATGCCATGGAGGATACTCCATTTCTCGAAAGAATCATCCCAAATAGAGGTACTCCAATATCTCCATGCCTTTTATTGTATTGATGTCAAATTAATAGTAATATTCATTATTATGGGGTTTTGATATTAAAGTTTGTCTTCTACATAGTTATACTTAATCTAATTAATATAATACATGGGATTCAAGTTCTGTGCAGTCTCTATTTTTTAATACATTCTCAGTATAAAATCTCAGTGTAAAATTCCATCAACTTGATCTAAATTACAAATGAGGATGAAATAGATGACTGTCTTGGGAGCAGAATGAGTAGTTTATGTCATTAATGTTGATGTGGCACAAGAAAAGACTGTTAAGATTTACAAGTGAGTTTTCTTATTAACACTGATACTTTTTCAGAGTATTTTATTTCTATGAACTCCAGCTGATTATTGTTGGTACAACAGAATTCTTTCTGAGGGAGCAGCATGTTCAGATAGAAATGACATCCTTTGCCATGTGCCAGATTTTCTAGTCTTCATGCTATCTGAATGCTAATATGTGTGAGAGACCCTAGAAAAGCAGCTGCAGCATAACTGTTAAGACCATGCCTGTTTTAGGTTGCTTTCCATCGCTGGGATAACATGTCATGACTCAGAGCAACATGCAATTTGTGGAGAATGGGTTTATTTGACTTACACATTCTTTTCACAGTCCATCTTATAAGGAGGTCAAAGTAGGTACTAAAGGCAGGAACCTGCAAGCAGATTCCTAAACAGGGTCCATGGAGAAGCACGGCTTAATGACTTGATGTTCATGGCTTGCTCAACCTGCTTTCCTTCTTTCTTTCTTTCTTTCTTTCTTTCTTTCTTTCTTTCTTTCTTTCTTTCTTTCTTTCTTTCTTTCTTTCTTTCTTTGCATTTATTTTATTTTCATTTTTATTTATTTATTATTAATTACAATTTATTCACCAATCCTACCTTCCCTCCCTCTTCTCCTCCCATGCCCCTCTCCAAGTCCACTGATGGGGGAGGTCCTCCTCCCCTTCCATCTGAACACAGCCTATCAGGTTTCATCAGGACTGGCTGCATTGTCTTCCTCTGTAGCCTGGTAAGGCTGCTCCCCCTTCAGGGGGAGGTGATCAAAAAGCCAGCCAATGAGTTCATGCCAAGACAGTCTCTGTTTCCCTTACTAGGCAACCCACTTGGAGACTGAGCTGCCATGGCTATATCTGTGCAGGGGTTCTAGGTTATCTCCATGAATGGTCCTTGGTTGGAGTACCAGTCTCAGAAGAGATCCCTGGGCCCAGATGTTTTGATTCTGTTGCTTTCCTTGTGGAGCTCCTGTCCCCTCCAGGTCTTTCTGTCTCCCCCTTCTTTCATAAGAGTCTCTGAAATCTGCCCAAAGTTTGGCTATGGGTCTCTGCATCTGCTTTAATACCCTACTGGGTAGAGTCTTTCAGATGCACTCTATGATAGGCTCCTGTCTTGTTACCTGTTTTCTCCCTCTTCTGATGTCCATCCCATTTGCCTTTCTGAAGGAGGATTGAGCATCTTACCCAGGGTCTTCCTTCTTGTTTAGCTTCTTTAGGTGTACAAATTTTCGTATGATTTTCCTATACCACTCAGGACTACCTGCATAGCTGTAGCACCTGCCCAGGGCTGGTACTAACCGCATTGGCAGTGACTTTTGGTTTTTACCTCCATGACCATTCTTTCCATAACTGTCTTTGGATGTACCCTTTAGAGAACACCTGTGATGAAGAGGAAACTTGTAGAAAGTGAAACCAGGGCTGCTTTGTTTAGTAATGAAACAGGCTATAGATTACACTAAAATAATACAGCATTTGAAATGGCAAACAAAATTTTAACCTTTATAAAGCAATTTTAGCTTTTATTTGAAAATATATTGTTAGCATGAATTATTTTATTAACATGTATAATTTTTATTGTAATAACTCATAGTTATTTATATTATCATAATCCTTACTTCATTGGACAATATATAGTAATTTTTATTATAAGAAGTAAGTGTAACTGCTTCTTGTAGTTTTTTTTACATTTTTTATTATTTTATTTTTTACAGTTTATTCATTTTTTTATCCCGATGGTAGCCCCCTCCCTCAACTTCTTCTGATCCCATTCTCCCTTCCTCGTCCCCCAAATCTCCTTCCTCTAGTCCACTGAAAGGGGAAGTTCTCTCCCCTGCCATCTGCTCCTAGCTATGAAGTCTCATTAGGACTGCCTGGATCCTCTTCCTCTGTGGCCTGGCAAGGCCACATCACCAGAGTGAAGTGATCAAAGAGCAGAAAACCAAGTTCACGCCAGAGGAAACCCCTGCTCCCCTTACCTGGACACCCACATGGAGACTGAGTTGCCAATAGGCTACATATGAGCAGAGGATCTTGGTCCATGCATGGTCCTTGGTCGGTGCATCAGTCTCTACAGGAGCTCCTGAGCTCAGAACTTTTAGCTTTGTTGATCTCCTTGTGAAGCTCCTGCCTCCTTCATGTCCTTTTATTTTCCACTTCTTCTATAAGACTCCCTGTGCTTGGCCCAGAGTTTGGCTGTGAGTTTCTGTATCTGCTTCAATCCCCTGTTGGGTGGAGACTTTCAGAGGACCCTCTATAATAGGATCCCATACTGTTTCCCCCTTTTCCACCACTTCTAGTGTCTATCCTGTTTGCCATTCTGAATGAGGTGTAAGCACTCTCCCTAGGGTCCTCCTTGTTGTTTAGCTTCTTTAGGTCTGTAGATTATAGTTTAATTATCCTTTTATTATACGGCAAATATCTGCTTATAGGCGAGTTTATACCATGCATGTCTATTCATGCAAAATTTAGGAATTTGGGTATTTGTTTTAATGCCTTATGGGATTTCCATATTTAGTGCCCTCAATGTAAATTTGTTTAAAAAAAGGTATAGTTAATTACCTAAAGCTGAAAGTGGGGAAATGAGCATAGGTCTAAACAAGTAAATCCTGTTGGGCTTGCTTAGAAAATAATGAATTTTACTCAAAAACTATGAGATATTGTTAAATAACTGCAACAGAAACAGCAAACTATAAGTGATTAGATTAGATAAATGATTAATTAAATGCATCTATGACATAAATTGGACAACAAATAATGCAGATTTGGATGGAATAAAATTGGAAAGCAGGAAGAAAACTCACAGGTACAGTATTTGGTCTTGCATATTATGATAATTTGATATAAAATACTAGTGTATGTGAAAAAGGAAGGGCTGTATTAGGAAGGTGCTCTTCATTATCTTGGAGTCTCTATTTTCCTTGATAATTAAATCAATATTGGATTGACAGTAACCTTATAAGAAAATGAAAAGGCAATTACAAATTTTTATTTTATTGTTATGTATATAAATGTTTTGCTTACAAGTATGTATGTGTGCCTCTTGTGGGACCATTATGAGTCAACGTGTGGGTTCTGGGAATCACACCCAGTTCCTCTGGAAGAACACCAGTGTTCTTCATCACTAAACCTTATCTTCAGCCATGCAAAGACAGCTGTGCCTAACTGCCCTTAAATAAAGTAAGAATTGTTTAGAACTTACTAAAAATACAAGGGGAAATTAAATAATAAAGTATTATTATATCATAAAAGAAATAAAGAAACAGATAAGATTTAAAAATTTTTGGGTTTTGTATATTTAACTTAAGGCCTTAACATCAATATTTACTCTCCAAAAATTCTTAAAGTAGTTCTTTCCCTCTATTTTCTAGTATATCTAATTATTTACATATCATGACTTTTTTTTCAAAATGTGGCTACTGAAATATTTTAGTAACAGAAAGTATAGCCCATTCTCAAAAAGAATTATTACAGTCAAAGGAAAAAAAGAGCAGGAAATGCTAAATCTCATGCTCAGAAATCCATAGTTCCCATTCTTCCTTTTCTCTGCTTTCTCTACTAGTATGAAGAGGTAATTTTTAAGTTATTATGGACAAAAAGGCTGAAACAGTGAAGATTGAGAAAGTCACTTGTAATGTACAACCAGCTGGTCTATATTACAATAAAATATAAATAACACATCATGTATACTCTTATTTATATAGCTTTAGACACTGAATATTATTTTGTTTTGGTTTTGGTTTTTCAAGACAGGATTTCTCCATGAATCCCTAGCCGTCCTGTAACTTGCTCTGTTGACCAGGCTAGTCTCAAACTCAGAGATCCACCAGCCTCTGTTTCTTGAACACTGGGATTAATGGCATGTCTGGCTCAACTGGATATTATTTTATTCACAGCAGCAAAGCCACATATCTTTAAGTGCATATAGGAAATCATTAGTATGTAGTGTATTTATATCATTTCCTTTTTTTTTTTTTTTTTTTAAGGTCCACCAGGAACTGAAGTTGAAATAACAGGCTCTAACCTTGGATTTGCTATCTCGGATGTTTCAGTGATGATAAAAGACAGTGCATGTAAAGTGACCACTATCAATGACAGTGTGTTACAGTGCATTGTGGGAGAACATGCAGGGGGCATCTTTCCTGTGACGATGCTTCATAGGACAAAAGGCTCTGCCCTCTCCTCTGTTGTATTTGAGTACCCACTTTATATTCAGAATATTTACCCAAGACAAGGTGATCAGATAGTTTTTATTATTTCAGTATTCATTAGAAATGATATATTCTTAAAGCCCTGCTATCACTTGTACTTCTTATTAGCATTAAAATACTTATCTTCATCTGTCCAACAAACAACATTCAAGAGTATTAATTAATTATTCCAAAACAATAAAATATTTCTCTTACTTCTGTATTGTTTAATTAAAACTTTTCTAATTTTAAATTGTCAAGTTACATGTGAAAATTTAAAAATCATATTTAGTATAACTGGAATATAATTTTTCCATGGAAAATACTGTTTCTAGTTGAAAATTAGTGGTTAAAAACTTCTAAAAAGTATGGTGAAAATACTAAATTAAGTAGTAATGTTACGAGTACTCTGACATAGTTTGTCATACCTCTTTCAAATTAAATTTTAGTTTCTAGAACTATTTACTTAAGTTACCAGAAGAAACATTTATTCATTGAAAATTTAAAACATTACAATTAAAATATATTTTGTTTTATTAATAATATAATAAATTTCAGATCTGAGGAAGTTATTTAAAGTGACTTCCCTTTCAAGTTTTTAACTAAAGCAAATATGTAGAGAAGGAAAGTTTTCTGTATATTCACTATTTTTTTTTTCCTGTATTTCTCTTCTTCAGGGAGTTTTGGTGGTGGCCAAACCATGACTGTGACAGGCATTGGGTTTGATCCACAGAGTTCAACTATATTGGTCTGTGGCTCTGAATGTGCAGTAGACAAACTTGTGTCTAACTCCACAACACTGTTCTGTGAGATTCCACCTAATAATGGTAAGCACTCAAAAAAAAAACAAACAAACAAACAAACCCACCAAAGGAATGCCAGCCTGTGAGAAATGCTAATTTTACAGTCTTTAAAGTTTACAGTCTCTTTTCTCAAGTTGTTGAAGTCTTTTGAGGTGATTGAGCCAGATTTATGATCATTCTGACTTCAAGCAACTTGGTCAGAACTTTATTTTCTACCTTTGTAACTCTGAGGACTTTAGTTTGTGATATCAGTTGGTGGCTTTTAGTTAGTTGAGTATTCAAATGGAGAGCAGGTCTTTAGATCTTGTTAGTTAAGTTTCTTTAAAGACAACTAAGAAATGCTGAGAGAGGGAGGAAGAATCTTCTCCACGGAGGAGTACACTAACTGGTTATCTAATACCAATGGTCAACCTTGAAAACATATACATAAGTAACATTACACAGACAGATCATGTCTATTTAGAAATATATGTATATACATACATGAATATGACAGCAATTAATAGAAAGTGGGGCCATAAACTTGAAACATAGTAAGAAAGGGTATATGGTTTATGTAAAAATATTTTAACAAATGATTTTATAGTTTCATGAACTATAATTGTCTTTCTTGATATTTTTGATGATGAGTTTTGTCATTTAAATACTAGAGTTTGTATTTTGATAAAAATATACCACAGTGCTACTGAAAATTGGCAGACTGTGAGTCTCAACATTGGCTTCTCCTCTTCCTTTTATTTTATGTGGGTTACTTGTGCTTTAGCGCCTGCCCCGATCTCTGTTGCCTTGCTTCTGTTTCATTTTCCAGCTCTAATTTGCAACATTGGACCTTCAAGGACTGGGACTGGAAAATTAAGATGGCAGGTTTGCAGAATTGTTCTTGTAAAGAGAAGTCTAGGTTTTTTGCTTTTTTCGTTACTAGTGTGTATAGGTTCTGTGATATTTTTAGCTGTCACTAGAGAATATTGCTAGTTCATGTACAACCTGTGTGCATTATGAAGTACTCACAGAAAAAGCATGCTTATAATGAAAATATTTAGGGGTGTTGGCAGTGAATCTGGGCATGATGGCAGAACGCCACTCACTTTGACTCCCTTTTTCCCATAGGCAGGGGGCCTGATCAAGCCTGTAGAGTGAGTGTGGTCAATGGGAAAGACTCATCACAGTCCACAATCCTGTTTACATACGTCTTGTCCCTGACTCCACTCATCGCTGAAATATCTCCCAGGAGAGGCAGCACTGCTGGGGGGACCAGACTTACAGTCATGGGATCTGGATTCAGGTACTGTCTTCACACAAGTACACATCCACATGCTTACAGATGCAAGCCATTACACCTGCTCTTCTACGCCTCACAGTTATCAAAGACAGTCTTGTAGTGTAGACCTTTCTGTTTGTAAGGCATGCTTGAGGTACAAAAGAGTACTAAGAGCAACATTCACTGGATACATACTCTGTACTAGGGACCTTTCTACTCACAGCAGCTTCCTTTTTTGCCATGTAATATGTTTTTATCCCACTTCATGTTTAGGAGGTTAAAGTGCAAGAGAGAGAATGACTTGTCATATTGTGACTTGTCATAAGTTCATATTGTGGTGGTTTTTCCTCCTGGCCCTCAACTCCCAGAATAAAGACTCAGACTCAAAATATTATTTACAAATACCTATACCATATATATAGGCTTTTCTCTGACTAGATCATAACATAAAATAAACCATTTATACTACATTTAATCTACATTCTGTCAAATGGCTGTTTACCTGTGCGCAGGTACCATGCATCTGTTCTCCTCACATCTTGCCAGGTGCATCTCC
Organism: Meriones unguiculatus; assembly: GCF_030254825.1. Lineage (NCBI taxonomy): Eukaryota > Metazoa > Chordata > Mammalia > Rodentia > Muridae > Meriones > Meriones unguiculatus. Next base: position 56,537,432 of record NC_083356.1, on the reverse strand, counting down.
CACGCTGGCTCTATCTCAGAATCCTTTCTGCCTGCCAGATGTCCCACCTTCTATTTTACCTATCCTATAAACCATAGGTCTTTTTTAATTGACAGGTAATGCATCCGTACAATACACAAGATATTCTCCCAACAAGTTTACCAACATAAATCATTTGTGATACTTTTCCCATCAGCTCACCTCCAATCACAATATGTTTCATTGCTCCAAAAGAAACACCTTTTTTCTCATCAAATCCATTCCTTTGCAATGAGCTAGGCTTATTCTCTGATCCTATTACTCAGCTTCATGGCATCATTCTTCAGTGGACAGAGCTGTCTTCAAAGCATGAAAGGATAGATTAGTTTCTTGGGCCCCTTACAGTTGGATACTTTGGCATTTCAAGTAGTGGTTAAATTCTAGGGCTTATGACTGTGCTCAAACTATTGCAAAGGGAAAAAAAAATCTATGTACAATTTGTAAACTGCAACTGTTTGGAGGCCACAGAGAATCTTGGTCCCTTAAAGCCAGGCAACCTTTCCTTTAACATCAAAACACTGGCTAGCTTGTACATTTTTATACCCTGATTTCTTGAAAAGCTTTCTTATTTTTCTCAACAAATATTTTTGAATTTTAATATGGTGTCAGCCTGCACTTTGAGAAACCATAGGGCATTCATTACCAGTGTTTTTAAAGAAACATATGAACATAGGGCTTTTAATATGTAAAGTAGAAATTCAAGATAAGCATATATGGTTAACATTTTCTTCCTTCACAGTGAAAACACACAGGATGTTCATGTCTCTATAGCAAATGACAAATGTGATGTCCAGTATTCCAACAAGACACATATCATCTGTATGACAAGTGCTCACGCTCCTTCAGGGTGGGCTCCAGTTCGTGTCAACATCGAGAACATCGGCATGGCCAGAATGGTAATAACAGTTGGGTATAGCAAGCACAGTAATGAAAATCTGGTTCCCTGAAGTTGGGCTGATTGCTAGTGGATATCTTTTTCCAATGTCTCCAACTGATGATTTAAGTGTGTCTGTACAAAACTTAAGCAGTGTATATTTTTGTTCTTTATTATTCATGTTTTATTTGGTATTTTAATTATTCTGTATGGAATAAATAATCATGGAATTTAACTTTTTTCTTGTCATGAAAGGATTGGTTCATCTGTAACATCTTTAAATTGAGTTCCATTTCATTACTTAGATAAATGTATCTTGTTTCAGATTTTTTCTTTGAGAGATTATCTGATTAATTCTCTGAACTTTATGGCTTCTCACACTCTGTTATAGGAGAATGCTGACTTCTTATATGTTGATGTTTGGTCTGCCAACTCCTCATGGGGAGGAAAACCCCCACCAGAGGCAGGGTCACTTGCTGTTATTACAAAAGGACAGATATTTCTGCTGGATCAGAGTACCCCTATTCTGAAAATGTTACTTATTCAAGGTAAATTTGTGAAAATATGTAGGTTAGACTGCTGATTATTTCTATGAAGCTAATTTAATCAAAAGTCATGATTAGGAGCATTCATCGTTGCACTACTCTTTTAAATCTATTTGTGATTATGATATTTAGTGTGTTGCCAGTAGCATTCTTTAAACTTTGTTTCATTAAGCTTTTCTTCAGTGAGGCTGGTGTTTTGTTTTGTTTTGTTTTGTTTTGTTTTGTTTTGTTTTGTTTTTCAGGAGGGTGGTGAGCATCTAGCTGTACTCACATTTAATTGATTTAATTGATCCATGTAAAAAAATACTGGGGTGGTGGACCCCAGAGGCTACAAAATTATAGCAGTTTTCTGAAGTCGATCCTACACAACCCCTGACTGGCCTAGAAGCTGTCCACAGTTCTCTCCTTTGTCCATGAACCTGCTTGTAGTTGTGACCTGAGTTCTCTCTGCTTCTTAGTATTATGTATCTACTATAAAAATGAAATAACCACAGAACTTACAATTAAACATAAATGAAACATTAAACAGGAATAGTAAAATGCTTGGAGATTTTGTCCATAAACGTTGGCATAATGGTCTCATGTACTTGAAGACTTTTGTAATTTTATGATTTTTTAAGCTTCTGAAATTATAAAAATGTTTATTTGAAGTTATTAAAGAATTGAATTATACTTTATTCTGACATTGATCTTATAAAAAGGCATCTTAGTATATTCTTAATGATATTAGTCAAGCTATTGCTGTGGCACAAAATAGTAAAAATTTCAGATATAAATTTTTATAAGGTGAGAGATAATGTTAACATTATAATGGTTTCTACAAAAATGACTGTGTCTTTGTCCTTAATTTATATTTTGAAGCCCTATTTTATAAAATTAACCTGTCTCACTGCACTATTTAATGATAATTAATATAACAAGTGATTATTGGAAAGAAGTTTTCTCTAGAATTTCTTTTGCTGTCAACTTTTGAGATTCTGTGACACATTAAAATTATGTGGTTCCTAGGTGGTACTCTGATATTTGATGAAGCTGATATTGAGCTCCAGGCAGAGAATATCCTAATCACAGATGGGGGTGTTCTTCAGGTATAAAAACCAATATTTTTATTTTATTTTATTGTTTAAAAATATTAGGTGTGAAAAATAGTTAAGTCTACCAAGTTTTTCTGAGGTTATCTCTGTTTAGATCAGTTTAATTACTGTGAAAACATTGAAAAAGGTTTATTCTCAGAATATTCCTGCATTTTAATAGAGGTAAGTTAGTGTGTTGCCAGATTTAAAGGAAAAGGAAAACTTCCCTGGGTCATCAGTGTGTTCCCTGAAGGTGGGCTGTTTGAAATTGACCTATTAGGAAATTCAAGTTTCAGGGTTGGAGGGAGCTAGGAAGATGCTACAATAAGAAAATGTAGACATCGCTGGATCATCTTCTAGGATCCTCATGCAAAACCAGCAGCTTTAACCATATTTGCCGTACCAGGGTAACATTGTTCAAAAGGTACATGAGCTGCACCTTCTCCATATGGATGTTTTCCATGTGACATAGCATACACACGAACCTACAAACATATGAAAACACATACACACACAAAAATTTAAGGCTTACGTTGTAAAAGAAAGATATCAATGACTAGACAGTTCTCAAATGAAGACGAAAAGGAAAAGTAATTATTTTCTCATAATTAGAACTGTGAGTTGAGTTTTGGTTTTGTGAACAAGGTCTGAAAATTTTTTCAGATTGGGACAGAAGCATCCCCATTTCAGCACCAGGCGGTCATTACTCTGCACGGGCATCTTAGATCTCCTGAGCTCCCTGTGTATGGAGCTAAAACACTGGCTGTGCGCGAGGGCACCCTGGATCTGCACGGTAGGCTAAAGACACTCTGAAAAAGGCTCGCTGGGCTTCTCCTGTGGCTGGATCATCTCTGTTTCCCCTGTCTTTCTGACTCCACCCTTCAGTCTAGAAAGCCACACACACACAAGCAGATCTCAGAGCCAAGGGTATGCCTTCTTCTAGGCCATCTGGATTCCTTCTCATACCCATTTCTATGGATGGCCAAACTCTATTGTCACAATTTTCTCTTACCTTAAATACATTATGTACTCACTCTCCCTGGAAAGGCACTAAATTTGGAATTAGATGATGGTAATTTCTTGATTTATTTATTTATTTTTTTACTTTGGAAACCAGAATACTTATAAAAAATAAAGATAAATCTATAGTTGTCCTTTTCTACAGCTTTAGTTTCAGAAAATTGTTATCAAGTAACGTGGTTTGATTATGTTTGAGGTGCCAGGGTGGCATTGCTTAAACATAAACTGAGTCATTTTTACACTGATGCCTTCCACATGATGATAATTGTAGTCTTCGTGAATGCAGAGTGTGAATATAGATGTCACACATGGAACCAAACATACATCATACATTTTAGTAGTCAATTGTATGGCTTATCTGTAGATTATCAGTTTAAACAGTTCAGACCGATAACAATAATTTGATTACAATTTAGATTGAGTTTATGTAAAGATTTTCATAAACAGAGCACATCGTTGCAGAAGCACAACTTACTAATTTTATAGATGTATAGGTTATTATAGGATGTTATGATAAACCAGACTGTTAATTTTCTGAAACAAGAATTTCTCATCCCCTTCCCCTTTATTTGAGAAAAGATTTGAAATCCTAAGGTAAAATAACTCTTCACCAAACTGACTTAATTCAAAAGCAGAAAGCACTTAGTAACCCAGAAAACACATCTGAAGAAATGCTCAGTTTGTATGTGGCTTCCAGGTCTGCCTGTTCCTGTGGTCTGGACCCGTTTGGCTCACACTGCAAATGCCGGAGACTGGGCTTTAACTCTACAACAAACAGTGACATGGAAGGCGGGAGACGTCATCGTGATCGCTAGCACAGGACACCGGTATCTAATGAGAATTTATTTGGATACGATTTTTTTTATAAAAATCTATGTTAAAAAAAGAATTATGGGAATTCCTCGAACTATTTTATTCTAACTCAAAGCATATGGTAAAGAATCATAAACAAGCTGGGTGGTGGTGGTGTATGCATCTAACCCAAGCGCTCAGAAGGCAGAGGCAGGAGGAGCTCTGTGAGTTCAAGGCCAGCCTGCCCCCCGGAGGGGGAGCTACAGAGAGAAACTCTGTCTCAAAACAAGCAAACAAACATAAACAGCCAAATACAGGTGGGTCAAATGTCAGCCTCTGTCTGATCACCACTGTGCTGAGTTTTCAGTGACTGAATTTGTTACAAAAACACGAATAAATCTGAACCATAGTTAAACAATGAGTAGCAATAAAATATTTTACATGGTTAGATATTCTTAGGTAAGATTTCCTTGGAAAAAAAGTGTTCCAGTTTTTTTTTTCCCTGGGGGAGGGGGGAACTGCTACTAAAAGTCGTTTGAAAAGGTCTGACTTGGTGAAAAATACATTCAAGAAACCAAAAAAGTAAATTAGCTTCTTTGTAAGGGATCAGCAGAGGACATGGCTGAGCAGCAGGCAGAACTTCCTATCTTTCAGGCTTGGCAGTGTCTCCCATGGAGACAGGGGGTAGTGATAGAATAAAAAGTGAAGGCATCAGTGTACAATGAGAGAGAGCTGGCGGAGTCTTCAAATGCCTGACACTTCACTGCTCAAACTATGCCCCTTAACTTCCATTTAGTTGCATGTTCTATCAATTAAGAAATTAAAATATACCACAGCTGCCCCGAATATATCAGGGAGTGAGGACGAAAGGAGGCTTGGTTTAGCTTGTTCAAATTACAAACATTAAGATTGCATGTGGTTATGTTTATCAGGAAATGAAGAGCAATTACGACAAGGAACAGATCTGTCAAGTCCATGATGGAATTTAAAAATTGAAATTCAAGATGCCATTTTTCAAGTTAAAAATAGGCTTGCAGATGTTAGAAAGAGATAAATATATACTTACAAATTTAGCTTTGTAAGTGCCTATTTATTCCCCTTCAGAAGGAAATTTAAATTATATAATGACAAAATAAAAAAGGAGAAAAATGAAGGGGCTCACTAATAAAATAGGAAATACTTACAGCCTTTCTATGAGAAATAAAAGAGCAACTTTACAATGTAGAATGGAGCTTGTTTTAGGAAACATGAATTAGCGCTGGGGAGATGGCTCAGCTGTTAAAAGCTAGGCTTATAACCAAAACATCAAGAAATATGAATTAAGGGATTTCCTATAAAATCTAATTCACTATTTATAGGTAAAAACTATCTGAGAATTTTTTTCACAATTTATTCATTATATATATCCTGATTGAAGCACCCTCCCTCAACTGCCCCTCTCAGTCCCACCCTCCCTCTCATGAACTCCAATGCCTGCTCTTTAATCATTCACCTCTGGTTATACAGCCTTGCTGGGCCATGGAGGAAGAGGATCCAAGCAATCCTGATAAGACTTAACAAACTATGGGCAGATGGCGATGGTGGAGAACTCCTCCAATATGAGAATTTCTAAAGCCAGAGTTAAGAGAAAGACTTTTCTGTAACGACATTGGTTAAAGAAGAGGAAGTAATGAATTCTGGAAGCAGGTTCAGGGGGTTGAATAAAGAAGGGATGTAAAGGAAAGAGGAGGTAGAAATGATGTAATTGTATTTCAATTAAATATAAAAAGATTAAAATTTGTAATGTTTGTTGTGAGGGTTATGCACTCCTAGCAATACCACATACCATGGTCATTACTTGGCGTTTCTCAGCTTCAGTAGAATTGCAGTGCTATCCTTTCCTACCGTATTCATCTACTGTGAAGATGCTGCGAGGTGATAGGCCCAATAACAAGATGTATTTCAAAGAAAGTTCTTCATAGGCATGTGACATCACTAAAGGATAAAGGAAAACGTGTTTATGTACTATGACATTGAAAATACTATCTAGAAATTTCTAGGGATGTAGCATGGTTGGTAGAGTGCTTACCTGACATGCATGGAGCCCCAGCTAGTTTGCAGATGGAGCAGCGCATAAAGCAGGCATGGTTCATCCCTGTAAAGCTAGCACTCAATAGGTAGGGGCAGGAGAAGCAGAAGTTTAAGGCCATCTTCAGCTGCATAGCGAGTTCAAGGTAAACCTAGGATATACGGACAGCTAAATTTTTTTCTAAAGAAATTTCTATAGCCTGTTGATTTAAGACAGTAAGAGAACAGCCTAAACTGCTTCCACATACCTCCTGTGGGATCTTGACTTATTCACCCTTAACTATCTTGTAGTTTCTACCTCTCCCTGGCCTTTTTCCTGCAGCTCCTCCCTTGGTCCTTTGGGGATTTGGGGTTCCTATGGCCACCTACTAACTTGGAAAGTAAGTTTGTTTTGTATCCTCTATTTTCTTTTATCATTATCCTTTACTTTTTTAAAAGTTATTAAACTGTTCAAGTTTTCTATGTTCATTTTATGCCATGTGACCTTCTTCACCTTGTAACAGTCCAGAATCTAATGTTTTACTTTACCAAAGCGTTGGCAGTGACCTTTCATTGCCCAGGTCCCACACTTCCTATGCATCAAATCCCTTCAGCTCTGAGCTTGAACTTTTGTTCCATCAGCTTTTCCTGCTTTCTAACTTAGTTCCTCATCACTGGATGATTATGGCATCTTTCTGGTTTTGTAAGTGCTCAGCAGGCAAAATAATTCAATGAGCCCTTTCCTGCAGCATCTCAACCAGAAGATAGGACAGAGGACCACAGTGTGGCTGCTTTGAGTGCCAACAGGGAAATCTGCAGGTTGTAATAGAGATCAAGAACTGCTTGATCATTTAAAATGAGACAATTCATTTTAAATCTCATTGATATATGACACTAGCATTTTATCAAGGTTTAAAAATAAGAAAGAAATACAGGAAAAACAAGAACCCAAAGAAAATGCAATCATCTCCTCTAAGATTACCTTTTGATAGGACCAATTACACTTTGTTGAAACTATAAAATAATGTCTTGGCAAAATAGAAAGCAAGCCAGACCACAGTTTTGTGTAAGAGCTAAATATATGAATGTGTACATTATAAAATTAGCAATACTCATTTACTGTGGCTGGAATTTTGAGTATATTAGACAATAAACAACTGAATAAGTTCTCTTCTTAGAAACTTCTAGCTACTTTCCTTTGTAATACTCTCTATCTTGCCATGTTTGATAGGTTGGACCGGATAATCCTTGCTGTAGGAAGTGGTTATATATGTCTTACAAGATGCTTAGAAACTTCTCTGGCCTCTTTTCACCAGATGCCAATAGCACAGGCCTTCTCACCAAAGCTGTTTTCAGCTGCTGGAACTATAAAGTCATCCTTAGTTAAAAACCTCTGAGGATGATACTTAAAGCTGTAAACGATTATCTTTGCACATTCTGAACAAATCTAGCACTTGGGTCTGAAATGAGTCATAAAACTTACTCTAAGTATAAAACACTTTTCTTGATTTGTTGCTGTTTAACTTCTTGAGTTCTTTATATATACTGGATATTAGCCCTCTGTCAGATATAGGATTGGTGAAGATTCTTTCCCAATGTGTAGGCAGTCATTTTGTTCTGACGACAGTGTCCTTTGCTTTACAGAAGCTTTTCAGTTTCATGAGGTCCCATTTATTGATTGTTGCTCTTAGAGCCTGTGCTGTCGGTGTTCTGTTCAGGAAATTGGCCCCTGTGCCAATGAGTTCTAGGGTATTCCCCACTTTTTTTCTAGCTGATTTAATGTGTCTGGTTTTATGTTGAGGTCTTTGATCCACTTGGACTTCAGTTTTGTGCAGGGTGATAAGTATGGATATATTTTCATTTTTCTTCATATAGACATCCAGTTAGACCAGCACCATTTGTTGAAGTTGCTATCTTTTTTCCACTGAATGCTTTTGGCATCTTTGTAAAAAATCAGGTGTCCATAAGTGTGTGGATTTATTTCAGGATCTTCTATTCAATTCCATTGATCCAATTAAAAAATGGAGTACAGAGCTAAATAGAGAATTCTCGATAGAGGAATATCGAATGGCAGAGAAACACTTAAAGTAATGTTTAACATCCTTAGTCATAAGGGAAATGCAAGTCAAAATGACCCTAAGATTTCACCTTACACTCATCAGAATGGCTAAGATCAAAAACTCAAGTGCCAACACATGCTGGAGAGGATGTGGAGAAAGGGGAACCCTCCTCCACTGCTGGTGGGAATGTAAACTTGTACAACCACTCAGAAATCAATTTGGTGCTTCCTCAGACAACTAGGAATAGCGCTTCCTCATGGTCCAGCTATACCACTCCTAGGCATATACCCAAAAGAGGCTCAAGTACACAATAAGGACATTTGCTCAACCATGTTTGTAGCAGCTTCATTTGTAATAGCCAGTAGCTGGAAACAGCCCAGATGCCCCTCAGTGGAGGAATGGATACAGAAATTGTGGTACATCTACACAGTGGAATATTACTCAGCAATAAAAAGCAAGGAAATCTTGAAATTTGCAGGTAAATGGTGGGATCTGGGAAAGATCATCCTGAATGAGCTATCCCAGAAGCAGAAAGACACACACGGTTTATGTTCACTCGTATAGACATATAATATAGATAAACCTACTAAAATCTGTACACCTAAAGAAACTAATCAAGAGGGAAGACTCTTGCTAAAATGCTCAATCCCTATCCAGAAAGGCAAAGAGGATGGACATCAGAAGAAGGAGAAAAGAAGTAACAAGTCAGAAGCCTGACACAGAGGACCTCTGAAAGACTCTGCCCTGCAGACTATCAAAGCAGATGCTGAGACTTATGGCCAACTGTTGGGCAGAGTGCAGGGAATCTTATAAAAGAAGTGGGAAACAGTAAGATCTGGAGAGGACAGGAGCGCCACATGGAGAGTAACAGAACCAAAAAATCTGAGCACAGGGGTCTTTCCTGAGACTGATACTCCAACCAAGGACCATGCATGGAGATAACCTAAGACCTCTGCACAGATGTAGCCCATGGCAGTTCAGTCTCCAAGTGGGTTCCATAGTAATAGGAACAGGGACTGTCTCTGACATGAACTGATTGGCCTGCTCTTTAATTACCTCCCCCTGAGGGGGAAGCAGCATTACCAGGCCACAGAAGAAGACAATGCAGCCACTCCTGATGAGACCTAATTGACTAGAATCAGAAGGAAGTAAAGAAGACCTCCCTATCAGTGGACTTGGGGAGGGGCACGCATGCAGAGCAGGGAGGAAGGGAGGGATTGGGACTGGAGGAGGGAGGGAACCACATGGTGGATACAAAGTAAATAAAGTGCAATTATTAAAGAATTTTTAAAAAGACAAAAAAAATTTACATGGCAAAAATTACTGTCAAACATATAATAAAATTAGAAAGAATAAAAGTTTTTTTTTTAAAAAAAAGAAAACACTTTTCTTAAATACCTCTTCAGAATATGGTGTGACATTTTTTTAAAAGCACATAATTTTATTACTGAAGCATTCTAATGTGTAAAACAAATAAGGCAGATGTATATGTTAACTTTTAATTTTTTTTTTCTTAAAATTTTACAGACACAGTCAAGGAGAGAATGAGAAACGGACCATTGCATCGGTGTCTTCTGATGGAATGAACATAACACTAACTAGGCCTCTAAACTACACACACTTAGGAATTAGTGTCACACTCCCTGATGGAACTATGTTTGAAGCAAGGGCAGAGGTTGGAATTCTTACAAGAAATATCCTAATAAGAGGGTCTGATAATGTGGAGTGGAATGACAAAATTCCATCATGTCCCGATGGATTTGACGCAGGTACTCTTAACAGCCATCATGTGACTGATAGTGGTCACATTAGTTTTTCAAAACGTGTTGGTTTGCATTGCAGTGTATTATTTTATTTTCAACTTTAAAATATAATTAAATATTAAGCATGGAAATTTGGAAACACTGATGGCTTGGCAGTATTTGCAATATAATGAGAAAAGTGATCAATGTTGACACCAAAGTGGAAGAAATTAGTGTGTTTGGAATCCATTGATAAAACCCCTTTCCTATTCTTGTGATTTCTTATTATATGTTCTTATTCTAAGAACACTTTGTTATGCAACCCTGATAACTATGGTTTTACATGTCAGTTAGAAGCTATGGCACTTTTATCAAGAAAATGTAGAATACAGTATTTGATGTTTAGTAAATCATTTTTCCCCTTTTTTTGGGGGGGAGGTGTTTGAGACAGGGTTTCTCTGTATAGCCTTGGCTGTCCTGGACTCTCTTCGTAGACCAGGCTGGCCTCAAACTCACAGAGATCCGCTTGCCTCTGCCTCCCTGAGTACTGGGATTACAAGTATATGCCATTTGTGCCCAGAAAATCTTTAATAATGCTTTTCCTCTTTTCCAAAATCTATAGTATATGTGAGAGTAGGTTCATTGTAAATAGATATCATAGTGAATAGTTCATAGACAATGTTGATGAGACAGAAAATGTATATATAAAATGTATATGTGTGTGTGTGTGTGTGTGTGTGTGTGTGTAGGTATACAGATCTATAATCTTTAAGATCGGCTAGGGCAGCTTCAATGCATGTGAAATTTTGGCTCAAGTCATTCTTGCAGGAGATTCTGCCCTAAGCATTGCAGGGTGTTTACAACATGACTAGCCTGTAACAATTAAATATTGTAACATTCCTACCACTGTTTCAATCAAAAATGGTTTCCAGATGTTATAAAAAGTATTTTCTGGAAACGAAATTATCCTGTTACAAGCCACAGAACTACACTATGCCCCATTAGTCAAAAAGCCTAAAATATCCATGATTTGCAATGACAACAGATACTTGCTATTTGTATTCCGTCTGTCTAGTCTAATGTGGGTCAACAGGAGGTCCTTTTCATTATAATCATTTCAGAATTCAGACTGATGTAGGCTTCTTCTCAATATGGGTTTTCATAATCTCTGAACCAAAGTTGAGATAGCTAGGGAGTCAAGCCGCCAATTAACTGCTTAGGTTCTGAAATGATGTATATTGCTTCTGTTTATCTACCATTGGCCAGAAATAAGTCAAAAGCTTTGATGAAGTTCAAGGCAATGAGTTAGTGAAAGACCCTGAACATACAGTAGAGCTATTGATGCATATTAATGATTTGTTTATACTATAAAGCAGAATGTGATTTGAAAAGATATCTCAATATTTTTGTAATTATTAGTAAGTAACTAAATAACAGACACAAGTCATTTAACAGCTTTTTCTTCAAAGATAAGAGTAAGTTCTTTGTATTTTATATTAAATGACCTATTTTCTGATGCCATTTTATGTGCATCAAGTCTTATAGTGGATATGAAAGCAAGTCTCAAGCTGTTTAAAATGAGAATACTTCCTGTTATGCAAATTAGGTTGTCAGAGTCTAGTGTGATATGAGCATAATTTTGCATTATGTTAATTCCTAGTTTGAAGAGGAAGCTTCAGAAACAATAAACAAAATCTCATTATCATTATTCACTCAACCATTCAGACATTATTTAATACTATCTCTAAAAAATGCTTTAGAATATGCAAAGACAAATGAGACAGATCACTTACCTTTCTTATTATCTAGAAAAAAAGACTATATGAATACATAATAATTATATTCCAGAATGAGGTTAAAATTATATGTGAATAAAGATATATGAAATGAGTATAAGGAAATTTTTAAGAAAAATATTACTGTAAGGCCTTGAATAATTTTAAATATTTTTAAAGGAGAATTTGCTACACAGACATGCCTTCAAGGAAAGTTTGGAGAAGAAATAGGAAGTGACCAATTTGGAGGCTGTATTATGTTACATGCTCCTTTACCTGGGGCTAACATGGTAACTGGAAGAATAGAATATGTAGAGGTAAGGAACATTATTGTTAAATCATGTTCTTTCATGTCATATAGTGAATATGTATTGGGCTCCTGCAGTTTGCCATGCTCTACTTCCAATCTGATAGCAGGCAGATAAATGAACAGTTTTAATACAGCCAATTAGACATTTATTTGATCATTCCAAATACTTGTTTCTTTATTTTTAAAAATCATAAATCAGATCCAGCCACACCCATAATTCAAAACCTAATAATGGATTTATATTACATCCAAAACAGAAAATTTAAGACCTGAATTCCAGCTGTTTATACTTTTGTCACCTGTGACTTGTTCATGTTACGTTAGCCGCATGGGCCTCCTTATGAGTCTATGTCAAGTACATTTCTGACTTATGTTCTTCATACTTGTTCTTCAGTTTACAATGCTCCCCCATCAAAGCTGGCTTACTACACGTTATTATTTCTATTGGGTTTCTTGCAATACTGCTTCATAAGACAGCCTCTCCTCACCATGTTTATTTGTTACTTGTTGAAACTGCTACCCAAACTCCTGGTTTCCTTCATTTACTCAAACTCATAATATTTTGTACACTTCAGAATCTCCTTTGTGTCTTTTTCATAATCAGACTCAATAACCAGGTCTAATCAGTTATTACCAAGTACTCAGTGAAGAGAGGAGTGGGGAAGTGTTTAGATACACAATATCAAAATCCAGAAAGCCATTCTGGATACACCTAGATAGCATTGATAGTGACAGAGTCAACACTTTCATTTACCATTATTTTTTTTATATAAATTACATGTGACAACTGAGAAATAAACTGATTGAGATTTTCAGGATCAAACTGTCTATTAAGTAATGTCAATTTCTGTAGACAGAAAATAAAAATAAATAGCTGGGGCTAGAGAGATGGCTCAGCAGTTAAGAGCACGGGCTACTCTTCTAGAGGACCCTGGTTCAATTCCCAGTACCCAAATGGAAGCACACAGCTGTCTGTAACTCCAGTTCTAGGGGATCTGGCACCCTCATACAGACATACATGCAGGCAAAACACTAATGTGCATAAAAATAGACAAATCTTAAGAAAAAAAAAACAAAACAAATAAATAAATAGCTGTTCTAATGATTTATTTCCCTAGACAACTGTGTTAAGTCACACATACCAGCATCTTGTATTTTGGATAAGTAGATCTTAGACTTGAAAGAACACAGAGCAGAATAGTTAGTATATAATAGTTAGCACCTAATCTGGAGTCACACCCACTTGGATTGTCAAGGAGTTTTGCAAGTGTGAACAAGGCCCTTGAGCTATTTACAATTTCTTTACCTACAATTTCTTTGAGATGGAGTCAATGGCAACCTCCTGTGATTATGGTAAAGACTGTGACCTTACATATAAAACACTGCAGTATCTGATGAGTGGTAAATATCCCAAAGTGTTTCTTATAGACAGGAATCAAAAGATCGGGAAAAAGAAGACTTTATAGAGCTTTATTTTGTTAAATAAAAAGTTCAGTCATTTTATTTTATTAAACAAAAGTTTAGTTGTGTAGAGGAGGTAAAAACATGAGAGTCAAGGCTGGATTTGAGCATACATTAGAAAGCAAAGCTACCTTACAACAGGTTTGCCTATTTATTTACTTACCCCATTTATGTGCTCACTCATTCATTCATGCCCAAATCAGTATTGCCTTAGTGTACTACATTATATAAAAGGTTGTATTTTAGAATAAAATACTATTTTCAAATAATAACATGAATAATGTGGAAGATATTAGTATAAATATACTAATGTATTCATATAAAATTGAAGATTACTTTGAAAAATTTCTGAAAGGTTCATATATCTGGTCTGACAGGTGTTCCATGCTGGCCAATCTTTCCGTTTGGGACGATACCCAATACATTGGCACCTACTTGGAGATTTACAGTTCAAATCTTATGTAAGAGGCTGTGCAATTCATCAAGCATACAACAGAGCAGTTACAATCCACAATACACATCACCTTCTTGTCGAGAGAAATATTATATATGATATAAAGGGAGGAGCGTTTTTCATAGAAGATGGTATCGAACATGGCAACATTCTACAATATAATCTGGCGGTCTTTGTACAGCAAAGTACCAGTCTACTGAATGATGATGTAACCCCAGCTGCATTTTGGGTAACCAACCCTAACAACACCATACGACACAATGTGGCTGCTGGTGGCACTCATTTTGGCTTTTGGTACAGAATGAATGACCACCCCGATGGCCCATCCTATGACCGAAACATTTGTCAAAAAAGAATCCCTCTTGGAGAATTCTTTAACAATACTGTTCATTCTCAGGGGTGGTTTGGACTGTGGATTTTTGAAGAATATTTTCCAATGCAGACAGGATCATGTACTTCTACAGTGCCAGAGCCTGCTATCTTTAATTCACTCACTGTCTGGAATTGTCAAAAAGGAGCTGAATGGGTCAATGGAGGGGCCCTGCAATTCCACAACTTCGTAATGGTGAATAACCATGAGGCTGGAATCGAGACCAAGAGGATCCTGGCTCCTTATGTTGGGGGATGGGGTGAAGCCAATGGAGCTGTGATTAAAAATGCCAAAATTGTTGGTCACCTTGATGAACTGGGAACGGGCTCTGCATTTTGCACCTCAAAGGGCCTGGTTCTCCCATTTAGTCAAGGCCTGACAGTGTCATCTGTACAGTTTATGAATTTTGACCATCATGACTGTGTGGCTTTGGGAGTGACATCAATCACTGGGGTTTGCAATGACAGATGTGGAGGCTGGAGTGCAAAGTTTGTCGACATCCAGTATTTTCATGCACCAAATAAGGCTGGCTTTCGGTGGGAACATGAAGCAGTCCTGATTGATGTTGACGGTTCACTTACAGGTAATATTGTTCTTCGATCTGTGACCCAGAATACCTTTAGGTTTACGTGAAGTTGAATGGTTATGGCTGAGTCACCTGTGTTACAGACTGAAGCCCAGCAGTAAACTCTACTATTGACTTGAACATTACAGGAAAGCACCAGGCACCAATGAGACATTCTTTTTTGAAAGAGCTCTTAACTGTCTGAAGCAGCCTCCAAACTGCCTCCAAAAGCCTCCTTTGTTCTCTTCCATTTGCAATTTGATTTGCATTGATGGTCCTTTTGTGGACCATCAATGGAGAGACTGCTCTCTGCCATTTCAATGCTAGAAGTTTACATTCTGCCTTCATTTTTCATTAAGATAAAAATTGTTTTCATGATTCCCAAGCTCTGTATTCAGCCATACTCCATACAAATAGATATAAATTTCATCTCTACATACAAATCATGCAGTCAGAAAGTATCGTTACCAAACATTTAAATAGCAGTAACAAGCCTGCTAATCAACTCCTTTGTAATTTAAGTTCTAAATTTGTATTTGTTTTAAAAAGTGTTCAATGGACAAGATTATGAAAGAAGATATAATGTAGTTATTTGTTTTAGTTCTAACTCTGTCACAGAGTTTTTTGGTTTTGGTGGTGGGCAGATGCATAAAAATATACTTAATAATGAAAATTAAAATTTAGTGTACAGCTCCATTGCTTCATAGTGGCTCTTCTAATTGTTTCAAAGTTCATTGAGATGCATGGACTTTGAATCTGGTTAAATTCAGGCTGTGATAATTTTTGCAAGACATTTATATTAAAGTTTATTAAATTTGTTAATAAAATGTTAAAACTAGAAGAAACAATATACATCATAGGTTTTTTATAACATTTTAAGTCACTTAAGTAAAAAATATGTCACATTTTCTATAAATATGATTTCTAAAGATTTTTGTCTTTACAGATTGTTAATGAGGGACTTGACTAGACAGGATAGCAAGCAAATGTGAATGTGTTACTTAATGCTTTTAAGAATCAGTTGACAGATATACCTAGAGATCTTAGTGGCTGAATCCTGACAGCCTTCCTGAAAGGCGAAATAGCATTCCTTTCAGTGTTCACATTGTCCAAGTTCTCATCTACAGCTGATGGCTTCTGCCTCCCATACTAATTGAGGTTTTCAGGAGAATATTGTGGTTCTTACTATAGTTCTGAGTTAGGTGTAGGTTTTAAAGATGTTACCTTCACCGCATTTGCCCCTGCAGGACAACTGTCTTACCTAGCATATGGGAGGCATGGTTCCTGGTTCCCTAAGTCCTTCCTAAGGGTTTGTTCTCTCTCTAACAATCCTAGAGCCAGTGTGAGACTTTCTCTAGTAACTAAGTCTGTATTTGCTTAAAAGCACATGACCTATGAGCAGACTGGAATCCTTTTGTGAATTCTAAATCAAGTCACTTGTGCTATTTCCTGTCTCTTACTTTGAATCTCATGGATCCTTCATGTTAGGTATTTCAAATACATTTGTGGTGAGACCCTCTATTAAACTTATGTATCCTTGTATTTTGCAAACCAGAACATCTACCAAGGTTTCTAAATTTTGTTGGCAATACTACGGTCACAGGACCAATGCACAGTTTTTATTAATTTTCTTATATAAAATAGGAATCATGCTGCTTCTGTTTCTCTCCCAGGGCACAGAGGGCACACTGTCATTCCACACAGCTCTTTACTAGATCCTTCACACTGCACTCAAGAGGCTGCATGGAGCATTGGTTTTCCAGGCTCTGTCTGTGATGCTTCCGTCAGTTTCCACCGTTTGGCATTCAACAAGCCTTCTCCAGTATCTTTACTTGAAAAAGATGTGGTACTCTCAGACTCTTTTGGTAAGTGAATTCTGATGGTTTAAGCCATTTAATTTCAATGTTTTCCTAAGCTCTTGTTATCATCTGCTTGGCTTACTACATGATGCAAAAAGCGCATTTATACCTGTTGTATTCTAGGCAGGAGGCAAGTGCCTCAATGAGAGTGCTTGAGGGACATTAAATAGAGACATAAATTCTGTTGATTGAGGCAATATTATGACAAAGAGCAGGAGAGTTGTTCCATAGGCATTGGAGCAAGGCTGTAAAGATATATCAATAATCCTTTTATTGAAGACAAACTTTTGTTATGTGTACTGAAGAAGTGGGATGTGTTGAGCATTTCCTAGGTCAATAGATGTATATGAAGTGACAGGGACTGTTGATTCATAACAGTAATAAAATTGTCCTTAGCACACTGGCTGTGCTTGGCATTATTACCTGACTAGGTTATATTAATTTATTATTATTCACAATCCATATGCAATTTTCAGCCAAAAGGAAAGTTAGATGAAGATGTGGTCATAACTTTGCTTCTCATATGTCATAAATCTTTGGTTGTCACACTGACCTTCGTGGTCGCTTACAGTGTGTTATGCTGTCACTCATCTTTCCATTACTACAATGGAGATGCCTGAGATCATTAACATGTATGGAGAAAATTTATCTTGGCTCAGGTTTGGAAGTTTCAATTTGTAATCAGCAGGCCCAGTTGTTTTTAAGCCCATGGCAAGAAGGTACATCCTGGTGAGGAACACATAACGGAACAAAAGTACTGAATCATTATCTCACATTTCCTTTTGAGAGCCTTTTCTTAATGACTCAAACACCTCCCATAAGGCTCACCTTTCAAAAGTTCTGTAGCTTTTCAGTAACACCGCCCTGAGGACTGTGCCTTCAACACATTGGCCTATGAAGAAGGAAAATTATTCTGTTCAGTGTGTGGGAGGCATGATTTTTAGGCCCCTTAGTCCTGCCTGAGGATTTGTTCTCTCTCGGATATTCATAGTGCCAGGGTGGGCCTTTCTCTGGTCACTAAGCATATCTTTTTTTATTTACTCTATAGCTAGCCTACCTTGAGTGGCTCAAATCTGCATATCTATTTTTTGCTTATTACACCTATGGATTTACCTTTCTATTCAGAAATTATCAATATTTTTTGACTTCCAGTGCATTGTATTCTGATAAACCTGTTACTAGTTGAAAATGTAGTAAAATTGGAAGTGCATCTACTACAGGTAATATTGCTAAACAAGGTAGCTCAGCCTAGCTTACTTTACCCATGCTCAGACACTTACATTAGTCCCTAATGCCTATTTTATAATAGTCTTGAATATATAATGTAATTAATTAAAAATAAGCTATTGTTATTTTATAACATACCAATGTAAAGCCCAGAACTCATTAAGTCCAAATATCATATATATATAAAGGAAATATATATTTATATATATTTCCTCCTATATATATATATAAAGGAAATATCCATCTATAACAAATCAAATCTCCACAGATTGTTCTGACAGACTGAGCAGTCTGAAAAATGAGTGAAAGCACAGATGAATTGAGGATTTAATAAACAAATCTTTATAACACCTATAAATGAAGTTGTTTACATTTTCTGGGTAAAGCTACATGATATAGCTTCTTTTATTTTATTTTATTTTATTTTATTTTATTTTATTTTATTTTAATCACTTTACATCCTGATCCCTTCCCCTCCCTCTTCTCCTCCCAGTTCCGCCTTCATGCTTCCCTCCCCTAACTACCCCTCCCCCCCTTTCTCAGAGCTAAGTAGGCCTCTTAGGGGGGTAGCAATCCACCCTGGCATCTCCAGTCGCAGCAGGACTAAGGGATGATGCAGCTTCTTGATAACTAAACCGGTATCTGTGAATGTCAAATCCAAGCACATAATAAGTGATGGCGGCTATAAGAAAGGGACTTTGTCAACAGAATCAAGTGCACTTGTCTCTCTTTCTCTGGTATCAATATTTAACATTCTTCTTCAATACATTACAAATAATTACAAGATGGTACTTTAATGTGCTATCCGTATTTCCAAATACCCCATCTTCAGCAAACTATTTCTATAAGGTGACAGATAATTTAAAACAAATGTCAGATGTTTCAATAGTAGCCTATTCAGTTTTAAATTTTATAGCAGAAATGTACCAGTAATGAGGCAGCTGCTAAAAGCACCTGTGTCTACTCTAATTCACACGGACATTGGAATTTTGTTACTCTTTTCCCATCAGAGTCTCCCAAGAATTTCCTTCTAAGAATTCAAAATTCTCCCCGTGTTTCAAACAGAACTCTACCCCTATTTTCCTGTGCATTTTCAAACTTGATAAATTCCTGTGCCTCATAGGACTCACTTAGAGACTGAGCATAACTCCCTTTCTAGGTGGTGGATCACATAAGCGCAGGGGCTGCATGATGAAATTTGCACTGTTCCTTCTCAGTGACATGACTTTTGCCTTTTAGTCCATGGTAAGGATCTGGAAAATAAGTAAGAAGTAAGCTTTTAGGCTACGGTAAGGATCTGGAAAATAAGGATCTAGTAAATTATTTAATTAACTAAAATTAGACTTCCATACTCCAGACCTCTAATTTTTATTTCTATGTAAAGTATATAGTAGGAAATATCACCTTAATGTGATATTTTAAAATCTATTATCCAGCTGGTCCTGAAAGGAAAGTGAGGAAGGTTAGAAGAACCCAGTCAGAAAGCAATAGGTGAAGCAGCTTGATTCTCAGAAACTGTGCTCTTCCTTGAGATGATACATGAGACCACCCAGACTCTACACTCTCCTCCAGATAAACAAATTACAGGAAATGGACATGCATTACGATGATGCAGTTACTTTAGATTTGTTTAAAGGCATTTTCAGTTTTTTCCTACTGAATTGAAATGATAAACTTACCCATATCTGAGTATCTAAATAATGATGATGACTCCTCTCGTTAGCTTAACAATTAAACCTAGATGTCATCACATTTCTTTTGTCACATTAAAGTTCAACATGGAGCAACAAGCCTGACTCTTTAAATCTATGATACCCTTAAAATATTGAAACTGAGGTTTTATGAATAAATACTAAATATTAAAAATATAAATGATTACAGAACATAGATATCTAAGAAAATGAAAAGATGGTGATAGTTATAAAAGAGAATGATCGGGAAGTATCATGTTAAAGTGTAACTGTATCAATGAGAAAATTGTAGTGGGCATTTTATATCATGATTAAATGTAATTCTGAACACTGGGACCTTTTAGTTAAAGGCATTTTTTAAATATAATAAAATGCAGTCCTAGAAATGACATGGACTGAGACAGTATTTTTTATTTTCTCTTGCTCAAAAACTGAAGCATTTCATGAAGGAAGAGCTTATTGTAGCTACTTACTTTATGTTCTTCTACAGGCACCAGCATCATTCCCTTTCAAAAGAAACGACTGACTCATATGGCAGGGTGGATGGCTCTGATTCCAAATGCAAATCACATTAACTGGTATTTTAGAGGTGTGGAGCACTTAACCAACATATCATACACTTCCACATTCTATGGATTTAAGGTAAAGAAAGAGCTACAAAGAACAAAACATCTGCTTTAATACCCTGCTGGGTAGAGTCCTTCAGAAGCCCTCTGTGGTAGGCTCCTCTCCTGTTTCCTGTTTTCTTCCTCTTCAGATATCCATCCTATTTGATTGAGCATCTTACCCAGGATCCTCCTTCTTGCTTAACTGCTTTAGGTGTACAGATTTTACTATGTTTATCCTATACTATATGTCTAACATCCACTTATAAGTGAGTATATACCATGTGTCTTTCTGTTTCTGAGAACCTCAGGATGATCTTTTCTGGTTGGGCGGAGTGCAGGGAATCTTATGAAAGAAGGGGGAGATAGAAAGACCTGGAGGGGACAGGAACTCCACAAGGAGAGCAACAGAACCAAAAACGCTGGGCTCAGGGGTCTTTTCTAAGATTGATACTCCAACCAAGGACCATTCATGGAGATAACCTAGCACCCCTGCACAGATGTATCCCATGGCAGCTCAGTGTCCAAGTGAGTTCTCTAGTAATGGGAACAAGGGCTGTCTCTGACATGAACTCAGTGTCTGGCTCTTTAATCACCTCACCCTAAGGGAGGGGGACAGCCTTACCAGGCCACAGAGGAAGACAATGCAGACAGTCTTAATGAGACCTGATAGACTAGGGTCAGATGGAAGGGAAGGAGGACCTCCTCTGTCAGTGGACTGGGGAAGGAGCATGGGGGGAGAAGTGAAAGGGGGGGTGAGATTGGGAGAGGATGAGGGAAGGGGCTACAGCTTGGATACAACCAGGTGTATTAGAATTAATTGTAATAAAAAGTAAAAAAAAAATAGAAAAAAAGAACAAAACAGCACTCTATACAGCTGTCCTCACAAACCAATGTTTTTCTTTAGTGAATGTGTAGGTATATGTGAGTGTGTGTGTATGTGTTTGTGCATGTGTGGTATATGTGCATATCTGTATATAGATGTGAGCATGTGTGTCTTTCTCAGTCTCCATCTTATTCCCTTGAGATAGGCTAGCTCCCTTGAGTCAGGCTATCGCACTTAACCTAGAGCTAGGCTGAAGGGCAGAAAGCCTGTCTCTGTACCCATCCACAATGGAGTTACTGGTACTAGGAATCTCACCTGGCTTTTACTTGGGTCCTTGGAATTTGAACCCAGGTCATTGTGCTTCTACACCAAGCAGTCTTATCTACTAAACCATTTTGTTATCCCGCTAGTCAGCCATTTCTAAACCCAGAAGATTCACATTTCACAAATCAATCTTTTAAAGACCTCACTTAACTGCTGAGCCATCTCTCTAGACTCTTAAAGCATTCATTTTTGACAAGACATCTTTTCATTCTCCTTAATACTTCATCTCCTAATATGATGCACCCTGTATGACCCGCTCACTTTAAATCTAAAGAAATATTATATGCTGTCTTATGCTTCTGTCTGCTTTTGTCCTTATCATCATGGTAATAACTTAAAATTACTGAGTCTCAAGTATTAGTTAAAGGCTTATTTGTATCATAAACTAAATAGAAAAATATTCTACAATACAATATTTGTGTATTCACCACAGATCTCTAGCTACATATTTACAAATATTTATTATCAATAAAAAGAAATAAAATTTTGTAGCGACAGTAGACACTCCATGCTCTGACCTCAATTCTCCAGTGTCCAGCCATGGTAATCAGTTCCTTTTGTTTTCTCTACATTCTTCTAGTGGTGCTGCATTCTTTTGTGTGGCCCAGAAACCCTATCTAGTGCTATTTTAAACAGTTAAGATAGCATAGAAAAGGTACGTTTTTTAAAAACATGCACACATGCACATACTACTTACACATTCATGTGTGCATGTGAGTATAGAGCCTGCACATGTAAGAAAAGAAAATGAGAAAGAGAAAGGAAAGAGAGAAAGAGATCCTTTTTCTTTCCCTGATGATAGAATTCACATTGTTCCATAGACATGGAAAATGTCAAACAAAACATAAATTTCAATTGAAAGGTAAACTGGAACCAAACTTTGCTGTAACATGCTATGTGGGGTAATTACATGGGCATTAAAACTAAATCATAATATGCAGCATATTTTTATTTAAATGAAGCCACAGTTTTCTGCAAATATTTTAGGAAGAAGACTATGTAATTATATCACATAACTTCACTCAAAATCCTGATGTGTTTAATGTGGTTGATATAAGAAATGGCTCCTCAAACCCATTGAACTGGAATACTAGCAAGAATGGGGACTGGCATCTTGAAGCAAACACCAGTACTCTCTATTATTTGGGTATGTATTCATTACACAGAATGATTTTTATTTAATAATTTACCTAAGGCTGAGAGCAATTTCTTAGTAGAAATGTGACATACAGTAGCCTGTATTATTCAGAATATTTAAAAATTATTTTTAGAAACATAAAAGTATTTAAGAATAAATTTAAACTAAATTTTAAGGCACTCTTGTTTTTTAATTTATTAACATTGTTGTTATTATTATTATGAATTACAATTTATTCACTTTGTATTCTGGCTGTAGCCTCCTCCCTCATCTCCCAGCCCCACCCTCCCTCTTTCTGCACTCCCTTTCCCCTAAGGCACTCTTACTTTATGTGCATGTGTGTATTTTATTTTGTTTTGCTTGCACATGTGTATGTGTACCATGTAATTTTCTTGAACTCACAGAAGTCAGAAGAGGGTGTCAGATTCCTAGAACAAGAGTTACAGACAGTTATGAGCTGACATGTGGGTGCTGGGAATAAAATCATGTCCTCTGGAAGAGAAATCAAGGCACTTAACTGCTGAGCCATCTCTCTAGACTTTAAAGCATTCATTTTTGTCAAGATATCTTTTCATTCTCCTTAATACTTCATCTCCTAATATGATGTTTAATTTTTTGAAGTTTCTCAATGCCTATTGTCTATTTCTGACTAAATGATATTTTCAAAATGCATGACTTAGTATAGATTTAAGTGCTTTAACCATCGTGTTAATTTTGCTTCAGTGTCAGGGAGAACTGACCCTCCTCAGAGCCAACCAATCCCTGGGACCCTAGATCCTGATGTCAAAGATGTGATTATTAATTTCCAAGCTTATTGCTGTATTCTCCAAGACTGCTTTCCTGCTCACCCACCATCGAGAAAACCAGTTCCCCGGAGACGACCAGCCAATTACAAGTATGTGTGCCTTCTGCAGCTAATGTCTTGAATGCCTCTTACGTGTAACCTTCTTCGTAAATTTCTGCTGGTTAATATAAAACTGCACTCTTTCTGCATATTAACTTTTGGTTCACAAAACACAGCCAAACTCATGCTTTTCTCATTTTATAACCCACTCCCATGGGAAAAAAAAAGAATTCTCATAACACTTGGGTGCAAAAGTTGCTGACAGTCTTATATTTGTGGCAGTTCATGTGTATTATGATACTTCTCCAAGGTCCCTTACTATATAGGTGAGAAAGATGAAGTCTAGTGATGTAAGAGAACTCTGAACTTAGTCATGGCATATCCAGTCTAACACCAAAAGCTAAGTTCCCTTACTATTAAGTGCTGTTAGTTTTGCTGGCTATCATATAAAACTCAGAAGAGAACTTTTAATCTTTTTCAAATACTTGACCTCAAAGTTGATTTTTTTTTTTAGTTAAAATCTTTTCCTTCTATCTTATCAATTTTTACAGCTCTCTATTTTTGACCATATGAATAATTTTTTAATTAGTGTGTAAATGCCTCTCTTAAATTTCAGTACTAGTCATGTCCAGCAAGAAGATACCAACTTTATAATTATGTACCTTAGGAAATTTTCCATTAAAAGTAGTTTCTGAAAGGCATAATTACAAAAAGCGTAAGGCTTTTTCTTTCCAATGGGTTCTTCACATTTATTTCAATTTAGGGCAGCCTTCATTCTGGGTGCAAACCCATCACCGCAAGCCACTGCCCTACCGCTGTCCAGTGCATAACTTCAATGTGTGCTTGGCAAGTCAGAGATCATTTTTCCTGGTCTTCTGTTCACAGACTCTACACAAATATGTCCTCAGAGTGTACTTTTTGAAATAACATCATTTACCAGAGACACTTAAATAGATACAGGGTTCACTAATTTTAAATGTTTTAGAGCTAAATCTTATAAGAAAACAGAATAATTAACTGATAAGGGAGGTCCTCCTCCCCTTCTAGCTGACCTTAGCCTATCAAGTCTCATCAGGACTGGCTTCATTGTCTTTCTTTTTTTTTTTTTTAAGTTTTTTTTTTTAAGATTTTATTTATTTATTTCGAATGTTTTATCTGCATGTACACCTGCATGCCAGAAGAGAGCAGTAGAAGGTATAGATGGTTGTGAGCCACCATGTGGTTGCTGGGAATTGAACTCAGGACCTCTGGAAGAGCAGTCAGAGCTCTTAACCACCGAGCCATCTCGCCAGCCCCATTGTCTTTCTTTGTGGCCTGGTAAGGCTGCTCCCCACCCCAGACAGGTGAAGAGAAGGTGGGACTGGGAGGAGATGAGGGAGGGCCATACAGCTGGGATACAAAGGAAATAAATTGTAATAAATAAATTAATTAATTTAAAAAGAAAATAGAATAATTGACATATCTCAAATTAAATTAAATTTGTTTATTAAACAGATATATATCAAAATGAGAATTTGGTGAGAAGAAAGGTTCTCAAATTTTAAAAAGTAATATTGCTCAATAGAAAAAGTATATAGTTTGTATACATTTTATACTATTAATTATACATATTAATTTGCCTAGTTAATGAAATTACTAAGTATCTAATTCACATTCTTCTGTCCCTAAGAAATTTAATGTAATGCTGTGCCTTAAGGAAGTGCT
Source organism: Meriones unguiculatus (assembly GCF_030254825.1). Taxonomy (NCBI): domain Eukaryota; kingdom Metazoa; phylum Chordata; class Mammalia; order Rodentia; family Muridae; genus Meriones; species Meriones unguiculatus. The sequence goes on along the minus strand of NC_083356.1, from coordinate 56,512,109 downwards.
TATTAAATACATGGAGGGGATGATTAATGGAAGCATTACGTTTTTTTGTTTTTTTTTTCAGTTTATGGTCAAATGAGTCTTTTTGGCAGTCATCTCCAGAGAATAATTATACCATACCTCACCCAGGAGCAACTGTGGTTATTCCTGAAGGTAAGCACACAAACATAAATAAGTAAAATACTAGCATTTAGGCAACAATCGATGCTACGGTGAAGCAGGTGTGCCAGTAGTTACAGTTCCGTCTTTAATCATCATACACTGGGGAAGAGTAAGTGTAAAGACAGGGGCTCTGTTATTGTGTCTTGGGCATGAAACATAATCTTCCGGTTTCCTGTATTAATGATAACATTATCTGGATGTGGTGGCCTGTTGCTCTTTACCCTATGACTCAGAAGACCAAGAGAGGACTGTCACATCAGCACAGGGGTTCAAGGCCACTTTCAGAAATATAGTAACACTGTTTCAAAATAAAACACTAATAACTGCAACAAAACCACAATGTCTTACTTTCTGTGAGGTACAGGAATGACTGCATGGAAAGAAATAATGAACTTCAAAATCAAGACTGGCTGTTAAGTTTGTCACATGCTTCAGTGGGAGGGTTGAATTACTTTTTGTTGATTTTTAGGAACATGGATTGTAGCTGACATAGATATTCCCCCAGTGGAAAGACTCATTATCTGGGGAGTTCTAGAAATGGAAGATAAATCTAAGGTGGGGGCCGCAGAGCCTGCTTATAGAAGAGTTGTTCTGAATGCTACCTATATCTCAGTGCAGGTAAGAGTGAAGTCTTATGATTTATATTATTAATTATATTAATTTTGGACATAAAAATTGTGGAATTAATAACAAGAAAATATATTTAGTTACTGTGTAGACATGTGTGTATACCCACACACTTGCTGTGGCCCAGAAAAATGCTAGCATCACACACATCCAATCTATGTCTGCTTTTTTTAAAATTTTTTATTAATTACACTTTATTCATTTTGTATCCCCCCCATAAGCCCCTCCCTCCTCCCCTGCCGATCCCACCCTCCCTCTCCTATCTGCATGCATGCCACTCCCCAAGTCCACTGATAGGGGAGGTTCTCCTCTCCTTTCTGATCTTAGTCTATCAGTTCATATCAAAAGTGGCTGCATTGTCCTCTACTGTGGCCTGGTAAGGCTGCTCCCTCCACAGGGGGAGGTGATCAAAGAGTAGGCCAATCAAATTATGTCAGAGGCAGTTCCTCTTCCCATTACTATGTAACCCACTTGGACACTGAACTACCATGGGCTACATCTGTGCAGGGGTTCTAGGTTATCTCCATGAATAGTCCTTGGTTGGAGTATGAGTCTCTGGGAAGTTCCCTGTGTTCAAATTTTCTTGATCTGTTGCTCTCCTTGTGGAGACCCTGTCTTCTCCAGCTCTTACTATTTCCCACTTCTTACATAAAATTCCATTCACTCTGCCCAACAGTTGCCTATCAGGCTCAGCCTCTGCTTTGATAGTCTGTAGGGCAGAGGCTTTCAGAGGCCCTCTGTGGTAGGTTCCTAGTTTGTTTCCTGTTTTCTTCTTCTGGCTTTCAGAAGCCCTCTGTAGAAGGTTTCTAGGTTGTTGCCTGTTTTCTTCTTCTTCTGATGTCCATCCTCTTTGCCTTTCAGAATGGGGATTGAGCGTTTTAGTTAGGGTCCTCTCTCTTGCTTAGTTTCTTTAGATGCACAGATGTTAGTGGGTTTGTCCTATGTTGTATGTCTAGATGAGTGAGTATATACCGTGTGTGTCTTTTTGCTTCTGGGCAACTCACTCAGGATAATCATTTCCAGGTCCCACCATTTACCTGCAAATTTCATTATTTCCTTATTTTTCATTGCTGAGTAATATTCCATTGTATAGATATACCACAATTTCTGCATCCATTCTTCAGTTGAGGGGCATCTGCGTTGTTTCCAACTTCTGGCTACTACAAATAAAGCTGCTACAAACATGGTTGAGCAAATGTCCTTTTTGTGTACTTGAGCCTCTTTTGGATATATGCCCAGGAGTGGTATGGCTGGATCTTGGGGAAGTGCTGTTCCTAGTTGTCTGAGAAAGCACCAGATTGATTTCCAGAGTGGTTGTACAAGTTTACATTCCCACCAGCAGTGGAGAAGGGTTCCCCTTTCTCCACAACCTCTCTAGCATGTGTTGTCACTTGAGTTTTTGATCTTGGCCATTCTGATGGGTGTAAGGTGAAATCTCAGGGTTGTTTTGATTTGCATTTCCCTAATGGCTAGTGAGGTTGAGCATTTCTTTAAGTGCTTCTCTGCCATTCGGTATTCCTCTACAGAGAATTCTCTGTTTAGCTCTGTTCCCCATTTTTTAAGTGGATTACTTGGTTTGCTGCTTTTCAGCTTTTTTAGTTCTTTATATATACTGGAATTTTCCCTTGATGAATATGAAGTGTCCTTCCCCATCTCTTTTGATTAATTTTGGTTGAAAGTCTATTTTATCAGATATTAGAATGGCTACTCCTGCTTGCTTCTTGCATCCATTTGCTTGGAAAGTCGTCTTCCAACCCTTTACCCTCAGGTAATGTCTATCTTTGTGACTTAGGTGTGTTTCTTGTACACAACAGATTGCTGGGTTTTGTTTACGCGTCCATTCTGTTAGTCTGTGTCTTTTTATTGGAGAATTAAGTCCATTGATATTGAGAGAGATTAATGACCAGTGGATTAATGTTAGATCATTTGAATTTGATGTTGGCTGTGGTCCTACAGTTGTGTGCTTGGTTGCTTTTTGTTTTACTGTAGTGGGGTTATTTATTTCCTGTATTTTCTTGGATGTAGCTAGTTTTCTTGGGTTGTATTTTCCCTTCTAGTGTCTTCTGTAATGCTGGATTTGTTTGTAGGTATTGTTGAAATTTGTTTTTGTCATTGAATATCTTGTTTTCTCCATCTATGAGGACTGAGAGTTTTGCTGGGTATAGTAGCCTGGGCTGACATCTGTGTTCTCTTAGGGTCTGCATGATATCTGTCCAGGCCCTTCTGGCTTTCATAGTCTCTGTTGAAAAGTCAGGTGTGATTCTAATGGGTTTGCCATTATATGTTACTTGGCCTTTTTTTCTTGCAGCTTTTAGTATTTTTTCTTTGTTCTGTATACTTACGGTTTTATTATTATGTGGCAGGAGGATTTTCTTTTCTGGTCTAATTTATTGGGTGTTCTATAGGCCTCTTGTATTCTTTTTGGCCTCTCCTTTAACTTGGGGAAATTTTCTTCAATGATTTTGTTGAAAATATTTTCTGGGCCTTGGTGCAGGGAATCTTCTTTTTCCTCTATTCCTATTATTCTTAGGTTTTGTCTTTTTATGTTGTCTTGAATTTCTTGGACGGTCTGTGTCAGGAATTTTTTAGATTTAACATTTTCTTTGACAGATACATCGATTTCTTCCATTGTATCTTCCACACCTGAGATTCTTTCTTCCATTTCTTGTAGCCTATTGGTTATGCTAACCTCTGTAGTTCCTGCTTTCTTCCCTAAGTTCTTTCTCTCCACAATTTCTTCCATTTGTGTTTTTTTTTTTTTTAATTTTTCCAATTCTATCTTCAGGTCTTGAGCTATTTTGTTGGTTTCCTTCACCTGTCTGACTGTATTTTCATGTTTTTCCGTCAATTCCTTCAGCTGTTTGTTTGAACAGTCCACTGTTTCTTTTATTTCATTCAGTGATTTAAGCATTTCCTCTCTAAAGGCCACAGACTGTTTGGCTGCAGCTTCCTCTATTTCTTTTCATATTTTATTTGTTTCCTCTGTTATCTTCTTCATGAGCATAGATTCAAGGTCATCTATGAAATTCAAGGTCATCTACTTGAATTTCAATTATGCTGGGGTGTCTAGGGCTATTTGTCCCTGGATAACTGGGTTCTGGAGATGCCATATTGCTCTGGCTTTTGTTGGTTGAACTTTTACACTGTCCTCTACCCATTGGGCTATCTTAGTTGTTTGAATTTAGTTTCTGGTTGTTCCTGGGCTCTTGTAGTGGAGAGAATCCCTTTGGCAGGAAGATGGTTTTTCCTGAAGGAAGCCTTCTCGGCTTTTTGGGTATAGTCACTGGATGGCTGGTGTTTTTCAGGAGTTGCTACAGCTCACCTCAGGCATAGAAACCTGGGTGGTAACTGTGGTCCTGATTAGTCAAGAGGGCTCTCCTCTCACCAGGAGAAGTCCTGGAGACAGCTGCCCTCCTTCTCGGTTTCTTGCTGTAAATTTAGTGATCAGCTGCTGTAACCTGTGTGTCCCCGTGGTTTGGTCGGTTTTGTTAGGGATAACTGGTTGCCCCTTGGAGCAGTATCTGGGGGTTGATCTCAGGGTTCCCGGTCTTTTGTAGGTCTGAGGTTGGGGCTCTGTGCCCCAGAACCCAAGAGGTAATCTGTGGCGGGTGAGTACTGCTGTCCTGGTAACAGCAGGCTATCTGGGGCACAGCAGTTCCCTGGGTTGGGCCAGTCTGTGGGACCTTTTCCGGGGATATACTGGGTTGCCTAAGTCCGTCCCCTTTGCTTCGTTCCTTGTTCCTTGTGAGGGTTTCTCCAGACAGTGACTCTAAGACTCTGTTGTCTTGGGGCACATAGTTCTGTCTGTAAGGAGTAGTTGGTACAAAGCAGGCCTCTGGACTGGCGGAGTGTGTACCCGCCTGGTAATCTGCGGGAGCTGGGTTCCCAATAACTCCTTGCTCCCTGCTTGGGCCCGGATCTGTGATGGCTGGGCGTACTTGCCTGTTTGCGATCTGCGGTCTGCTATACTTTCCCCAGGCAAAGCCTAGATGACCCCAGCAGCACAGTTTCTTCCTTCCCTGTGGGGCCCTCTCTGGACAGGGGTTCCCAGTCCCTGTTGCACTGGGGTGCGCAGCTCCTCTGTACCAGTGAGCTGGGCGCGCAGCTCTCTGGGCGGTTGGAGCTCAGTTGTGATGGCGGCGGGTACCTGTGGTCCGCGAGACCTTCCAGGGAAAGACTGGGTGACCCGTGATCAGACTCGCAACTTTGCTTCCCTGTGGGTATTTTTTTGCGACTGGGACTCCCAGTCTCAGGCACCCTTGTGCCCACTGATCAGCCTGGGAAAGTGATCGGGACATGAAGCTTTATCTTCCTTAGTGGGACAATTAATAGCATACTCTTGAGTGAGTGGTTGTCCTTATCTTAGTTATACTTAAGATATTTTTATTGTTATTATATAAAGCTTAACTATGCATTCACACCAAGTCCTTAGGTGTTCTGGGAAGAAAAATTTAAATATTGTAACTATTTATATAGAAAAACAAACAGTATTTCTTACAAATGAATGGACACAGATGGGATTATGAAAGCACGAGTCGCCAAGGGAATGCCTCAGTTGCATGGAAGCTCACCATAAACCTCAGGTGGTCTTGAGCTTGTAACAGCTTAATCAGATTAATTGTTTTGTCCCCTTGTTACTATTTATGAGAAAAGAATGCAAACAACAAAAAAAATACTATTAGGTTTTTTTTTTTTTTTTTAAGAGAGCATTTATTGCACAAACTTCCGTGATGAGATCTGAGACCTGCACTAATACCATGGGTAGACAGAGAGAAATGTAGATCACAGTTTGATACTGTGTCAGGTTAGCAACATAATAATAGTTAGTTCACTTCTGCAGCCTTTGAGCTCTCAAGAGCATGGGTTCTTGGCCAGCCTAACATGCTCCAGTAGATGGCCCCATACACATAAGTATATGGACAGCACAAACTGGTCTGGGTGAGTTACTTACAAAAATTAAAAAAAGACAAGAAGTTGAGAGCAGTGGTGAGGTGGGAGTGGTTCTAGAAGGACAGGAGTTAGAGAGAAGAGTGGGAGGTGAACAGGATCCAAATCCTTTGGAACTCTCAAAGAATTAATAAAAATGTTACATTAAAATTTTATTACCCTTTCTTTATGAAAGTATGAATTACAGAAACAACTTTTGATGCTTTATGGAGCATATGATTTTAACAGATGTATGGGTTTGAGGTAAAATAAAGCTACATGGGAATCTTCACTGTTTTTTTAGTTGGATAAGTTGTCTGACTGCTTTCATTTCAGCATCAACTTTCTTACCTATGAAATAAAAATATCAACTAATGGGTTTAGTATGACGGCTTTTATTTTTAATTAATATAGATGAATTCTTACTTAGTTTTACATTAGCAAGCATTTAATGACAGCCATCCGCATTAGCAGTGATGACCCACAATCTGTGTGGCTTGGAGAGAAGTGTTAGGAGCCTATTTTCTGACCTATTGTGCCCAAATACAGTGTAGTGTGCTCAAAAATCATTAGGTCTTAGGAGATCTTAATTCTAGGTCTGATTCTGACAGTAAAGAGCTATTGAATTTGACCTTGGAAAAAGCACTCAGACTATCTATCCTAAGACTAATGGGTTAAAGTCACCCCTAGTTATAAAACTGATCCAACAAAATGCCTTTTTTTTTATTGTGAAGGCTTCCAGTGAGTTCTTAATTCTTTTTTATTAGTTAATTTTTTTCTGCTCATTTTTTAAGTACTAACAATTTTCTGCTTCACTGCAGGGAGGTAGATTAATTGGTGGCTGGGAAGATAACCCTTTTAAAGGAGAACTGCAGATTGTGCTTCGAGGAAATCATTCTACTCCAGAATGGGCTTTTCCAGAGGGACCAAATCAAGGAGCAAAGGTCTTAGGTATGTTTTGTCACATATTAAATGTCTCTTGTCTTTTCTCTTAGTCTATTTCAAAATACCAGAAATTAATTCATGGTGCTATGGCATCACAATCTTTTTTATTTTATTTTTATTAATTACAGTTTATTCAGTTTGTATGTCCCCTGTGCCTCCCCCTTCCTCCCCTCCCAATCCCACTCTTCCTCTTCCCTGCCTGCCTGTGTCCCTCTCCCAGTCCACTGAAAAGGGAGGTCCTCCTCCCCTTCCCTCTGAGCCTAGTCTATCAGGTCTCATCAGGAGTGGCTGCATTGTCTTCTTCTGTGGCCTGGCAAGCCTGCTCCCCCCTCAGGGGGAGGTGATCAAAGAGCAGGCCAATCAGTTCATGTCAGAGGTTTTCCCTGTCCCCATTACTCTGGAGGCCACTTGGATACTGAACTGCCATAGGCTACCTCTGTGCAGGGGTTCCAGGCCATCTCCATGAGTGTCCTTGGCTGGAGTATCAGGTTCAGAAAAGATCCCTGTGCCCACACTTTTAGTATTTGTCGCCATCCTTGTGGAGCTCCTGTCCTCTCCAGGCTTTACTATCTCCCACTTCTTTCGTAAGATTCCCTGTACTCTGCCCAAAGTTTGTCTATGAGTCTCAACATCTGCCTCAATACCCTGCAGGGGAGAGCCTTTCAGAGTCCCTCTGTGGTAGACTCCTGTCCTGTTCCCTGTTTTCTTCCTCCTCCAATGTCCATCCTCTTTGCCTTTCTGAATGGGGATTGAGCATCTTAGCCAGAGTCCTCCTTCCTGATTAGCTTCCTTAGGTGTACAGATTTTAGTATGTTTATCCTATATTATATGTCTAACGCAATGGAATATTACTCAGCGATAAAAAACAAGAAAATCAAGAAATTTGCAGGTAAATGGTGGGAACTGGAAAAGATCATCCTGAGTGAGGTATCCCAGAAGCAGAAAGACACACAGGGTATATACTCACTCATAAGTGAATACTAGACATCGCAATCTTTTATAGCCATTTATTTATGCTAAACACTGAAGATGCAGGGACTTGAAAATATTAAATAATGTTACATTACAACTTAGTAACTGATATGGATGTGAATATTTCAAATCAAACCATAAGTTATTATAAAACTAAATTTAGTTAAGCTCTACATATGAGTGTCATTCCTCTAGTCAGTGTGGTGTCTCCACAATCTTTTCTTGATATGAAAGAGTAACAATACTTTTTCATATTCTGTGCCTTTCCCCTAAATGGCCACTTCCCTACACATAATTTCATTTTCAGTATTCATAAACAGTTTGTGGCTCAGTTGACACTGCTGTCAGTTACCCATTTACAGCTGCAGGTGAGTTTAATTTCCCTGAGGCATTGGTCTATTGTGCATAGTCCTATTTAAATCTGAAAGGCAAAGACCTTAAACGAGTTTAATTTGACCATAATTAACAGCTGCTTTTATTAATACTGTTGCATATTCATTTAGAAGACACAGAAGACTACAATACAGAGGCAAACAGTCAATCTTAAAAATATTTGCTTTTCCTTGTTCACTTTTTAAAACTGACGTCACTCGTTACAAATATTATAAACAATATCAAGAAAAACACTATTTTCATTTTATTTATTTATTTATTTTGTATTTTTCTCTTTAAAAATTTTTTTTGTTATTATCATTTATTACAATATACTAATTTTGTATCCCGCTGTGGCCCCCTCCCTCATCTCCTCCCAATCTCACCCTCCCTCCCTTTTCTCCCTCTATGCCCCTCCCCTAGTCCAGTGATAGAGGAATTCCTTTCCCCCTTTTTTTTTCTATCTCCCCCTTAGATCATTAGATTCCCTGTATTCTACCCAAAGTTTGTCTATGAATCGCAGCATCTGCTTTGATACCTCGATCTTTCAGAGGCCGTCTGTGGTAGGCTTCAGTCCTATTCCCTGTTTCCAATGTCTGTCACGTTTGTCCTTCTGATGAGGATTGAGCATCTTCCCTAGGGTCTTCCTTGTTGTTTAGCTTCTTTAGGACTATAGATATTATGGCTAATATCCACTGATAAGTGAGTGTATACCATGTGTGTCTTTTTGTTTCTGGATTGAAAAACACTATTAAAAATCATATATGTTTCTAGTTCTAACCTTGAAGGAAATTAGTATTAGGTAAGAACTTTGTATGCTTTCACTTTAATCTATTTCTCTTGCACGTATACTGTTTATAATTATCTATTGTGTTTTAATTCTATTAAAACATGCTCAAAATAAGTGCATAGTTTGTTTTTAGCAGCTTTTATTTTCTTTGCTAACATATAGATATATGAGCCACATCCATCAGTGTCAACCGACAAACTCTCCTTTATTTAGATGACTACTTCCTACTATGGATAAAATTGAAATATAGTCAATCATTTATACACATCTGCATTAATTCCATTTTTTTATTTCCAAAATTATGTTGTGGTAAGCCTCCTGACTCATGTTTTCTTTCATGCTGGATTTACTATGGTCTAGATTCCTAAATGTAGGTCAAACTGCCAACACTTTTGCATGGCCAACCTCAATTCATTCCATTCACTCTCAAATGTTTAATAGCTTGCTAAAAATGCATCAGTGAATAGTCTCCTTCTATGCTAGCTCCTAACTCAAGACTGTGTGGTAAGGAGGAATGCTTCTCTCCTTCAGGAGTGTTTGGTGAGCTGGACCTGCACGGACTTCCACGTTCAGTCTATAAAACTAAGCTGTCAGAACCTGCAGAGGCCGGCTCCAGAATCTTATCTCTGCTGGATGCTGTGGATTGGCAGGTAGAAAACAAATTATATGTTATACTTGAAACAGTTTCTTCTCTGTTTTCTACTTCCTGTAATTAACAGTATGAGAAATGGTCCTTACAGTCAGCTTGCAAGACATGGCCTGATTCTGATTATTTAAAAATTGTGACATCAGAAGTTCTTCACACTATATAAACAATATCATGTGCACATTAGTTATAAAAGAAAAATATGAAAACAATTGCTTGTAAGTATTTTTAAATGGTAAATTCTTGCAAAAGAGAAAATAGAATTATTTTAAATACATTCTTTTAATAATTAAATATATTATTTAATACATTAAATATTATATTTAAGTTAAATATATTATTTAATATTATATACATTAAATATATTGTTTAAGTTAAATAAAATTTTTAAATATGTTATCTTGGTTACCTCATCACTTGTAAATTTTGATATTAAGTGTTAAACATTTAGAAAAAACAAACTTTGAAGCACTGTGACATTCAAGTAATGTTTATGCGAAATAAGAGAATGGTAGAATATTAATAGTAACCTGATAAGTTAGACTTTTTTACATTTTATTTATTCATTGTGTATGTGTTTCTATGTGGAGGTGGTTGAGGGTGGAGGAAAAGGCACACATGGGTTTTTGTCATGATGCATGAATGGAGGCCAGACTCCAGAATTCTTAATATCAACAAAGCATATTTATTGTTAGAGAGCTAGATTTATGCTTTATTATTTCTGGTAATACCCCAATTGCTAATAAGACTATAAATTTAGAATTGTTTAAGGATTGTAACTAAGAAATATAAACCTACTTTTAAAATTATCTTGTACTTGGCACTTGAATTTTTCTAAGGAGGGAGAAGAAATAGTGATAACCACCACAAGCTATGATTTACAACAGACAGAGATTAGAAAGATTGCTAAAATCCTGCATGGGCACAAAATTCTCATCCTCAATGATAGTCTTTCCTTCACTCATCTTGGTAAGTGGCTGTTCTTTAATTAAATGAACATACAATTAAAGTGTCTGGAAATTCTCCTATCTTAGTTATGTACCCTGTAATTATAATTCTTTGATTAAACTTCACAAATGTTTTGCCAGAATAGTTAGCTTTGGTATCACTGGAGCCTGCTCTGTATTTCTTGGCTTCCCTTGTTCTTTGTTATATGAATCCTTTATTCATTCACCTAGCAATTATTCAGCAAAGACCTATTATGTAACATTCTATAGAGTACTATCCTGCCTTTTTCTCCTCTAAGTTTTCAAATAATTTTTGATATATCATAGAATTCTAAAACCTTTATCTCAAGGTTGGAGAGATGGCTCTGTAATTAAGAGCACTGAGTTTTGATTCCCAGCACCCACACAGTGGTTCATCACCATCTATAAGTCCAGGTTCAGCGACTCCAATATTGTCTCCTGACCCCTGAATACACAGACATGCATGTGGTGCTCAAACATACTCACACGCAAAGCACCTGTAAACATAACATAAATAAAACACAAAGAAACTGTGTCTTAAACACTGCTAGATTTGTATATAGAATCCTAGTTCGTATGCAATATGCATATGCAAGTAGAGTAATCCAAGGTCTACGAGCTGGGGAAAAAATAGTAATTATTGCTTGTCAATTCTACTCAGAGGGCAACATTCTTTTAATAACTCTGTGTTTCCTCACTGATTAAAATTAAAATGAGTATTTCAAATTGCATTGCAATAATGTTTTCATGTATAATGTGATACAATTGCAAACTCCCTACAAAGATTATTAAACAATAACTCTTATTTAAAATAATCTGGGGCTGGATTGCTCAGCAGTTAAAAGCACTGGCTGCTCTTCCAAAGGACCCAGGTTCAAATCCCAACACCCATACAGTAGTTCACAACTATCTGTAATTCTAGTTCTAAGGAACCTGACACTCTTACACAGACATACATGGAGGCAGAACACCTGTATAAACAAAAATGAAGAAAAGTAAAATAATATTCAGCACTATCTATACCTATCAATTTTTATTTTCATTAATGTGTATTTATTAGATGGTACTGTGTTATATAAGGACATTTTCACACAAGTATATAATGTACTTTGATTCTATTCTTCTCAAACTATCTTAGTTTCCCATTTTCACTATTGATAATAATTAAGTCCTGGAATCAGCCTAGCTGTTCATAAACCAAAAAAATGGATAAGGAAAATATGGTGTGTGTGTGTGTGTGTGTGTGTGTGTGTGTGTGTGTGTGGCAAATTTTTTTTTAACCACAAGAACAAAGCTATGTTGTTTTCAGGAACACCGATGCAATTGAAAATAGATATAATAAGTGACTGAAATAACTCTCTGGAAAACCAATATCAGATTTTTTTCACATTTGCACTATAGATTTTACAAAAGTATATTGCTATCTAGAAAAACAAAGGGGAAAGAAGAGAGCAGTAACTCCTCAATTCCTTATTAAAATAATCTTTTATTATAAAAAGATGATATATCTTGGATGCATTAGTATGCAAACAAGGTAGTATCTTTAAGATTTATTTATTTATTATTTATACAGCATTCTGCCTGCATGCATGCTTGTGCACCAGAACTAGGCAGCAGATCTCACTATAGGTGGTTGTGAGCCACCATGTGGTTGCTGGGAGTTGAACTCAGGACCTTTGGAAGAAAAGCCAGTGTTCTTAACATCTGAGCCATCTCTCCAGCCCGCAAATAAGATAGTATCATAATTTCAGTTTTCCATTTATCTCTGTTTAAGCAGTATATCTAATCAGTTTATAAATTTGTGTCACCATTTGACATGTTAGAAAGTTGTTTACCTTATGAATTGTAAAGGGACTAAGATACAAATCTGACAATGATCCATCTGTCTGGTTGCAGCTGAAAGACAGCAGATCCCTGGAACCAGTCAGAGCTATACATTATCAGCTGATGTTGGGATTCTGAGTAGGAACATCAAAATAATTGGTGAAAATGACCCGGGTTGGTCCAAGGACTCTTTTGGTGCACGGATCCTTGTTGGTTCATTCACTGGAAATATGATGACATTTAAAGGTTGGTATTAGTTCAGTTTATTTTTTCTAAGTGAAATATATAACATAGTCGTCTGTGATTATAATTCTCATTTTTCATAGAACCATAAAGCTTCAAAAGTGATTAAGAAATTTTTAAAAAGTTTCATTTGGAATAAAAGGTTTCCATAAAGAACTTGAGTAGCTTTATGTAGCTTTTCAGTATTTTTTATTGATTCATTTAAGGAAATTTTCTCTTATCATCCGTTCCCTTAGGAAATGCAAGAATAAGTAATGTGGAATTTTATCACAGTGGTCAAGAAGGCTACAGGGATAGCACAGACCCAAGATATGCTGTGACATTTCTTAACCTGGGACAGGTTTGTGCTTTTAAATTCGTATATGTTCAAAATAAAATATCTTGCATAAAAATATATTTCTTGTAAAGAAGGTAAAAATAATGTTTATCATACTGCTAGATTATCAGTAACTTAAGCAAGCACTTTCCCAGATCCAAAGTGTCTATATCTTTTTTCCTTTTCACTATAGATTACATTTTCATATACTTCCAACAAAAAAAGTTAAAAACCCATAAGAGTTAAACTAGAAAGACAATTATCATTATTGCCTCTGTCTTAACTCATATATCCCTTGCTTGCATTGCTTAACCTAGGACAGATTTGTGCTTTAGGATATATTTGTGTGTTCAAATTTAAAATATCTGCATTTTAATTTGACTATACTAACTGTAGCTTCAGATAGATAAATCTATCTTCTAATATAAAAAAAGAACTTCCTAGTCTATGCTGTGCATCAACATGAACAGACTCACAGTGGCATTGGGTTCAATCAGTTTGTGTTTATTTAAAGCAATAGAATTGAATGGACCTGTGTTGTCACACATGTGTGAAGGTCACAGGACAGCTTTTGGGAATCAGTTTTCTCCTTCCACTTTGTAGGTCCTGGGATTAACTCAGGCTGTCCATCCTGGTGGGCAGCACCTGTGCCTACTGACCCATATCACAGGTCCACCTCATTTTTCAATGACAAAGAAAAACTTTTCCTAAATAAGCATTGCTTATGTTTATCAAACGAAAAACAAATATTCACATCTACGTTTCCAGCAAAAGGAAAATAATTATTCTGAGAAGGATGGAGAGTTAAGAGAAATAGGAAAGAACACATTTCTTAAGAGAAATAAAACTAATGTTTTGGTGCTTAAAGTTGAAACTTCTTGAGCCTGTGATATGGCTCAGCAGGTTTGGTTGCTTTTCACCAAGTCTGGCAACCTGAGTTCAGTCCCCAGAAATACATAGTGATGGAGAGAACTGACAAAAGATGTCTTCTGACTTTCATGCAGGTGCTATCACACACACACATACAAAGAAGGGAAGAGGGAAAGAGAGATAACAAAGAAATAAATACAAAAAAATTAAATTTGAAAACTGATATATTCACTGACTCATTCCTATCAACATTTGGATTATGATTCTTGTCTGGAGTGTTATTATTTAGTTGTTTTTGTTGATTTGTTTTGTTTTTTGAGACAGGATTTTCGTCTATCTGAATGTATGTGTGCAGCCTTAGCTGTCTTGGCTGTCCTAGAACTTGCTCTGTAGGCCAGGATGGCCTCAGATTCACAGATTCACGGGCCTGCCTCTGCCTCCCAAGTGATGTGGTTAAAGGAATGCACAATCACTGCCCAGCTCGTTTTTTATTTTTTTTAAATCACTACTAACAAAACTTGTCTGTAAAACCATTCTTTATCACTTTTTAGCATTTTAAAGGTGATAACAGAAATATGAGCACACATTAAAATAAAACCTTGAGAAAATTTTAATCTCACTCTAACATGGCCATATGATTTTTACTTTATTTAATCGTAAAGGCACGACATGGAACTATTTCATGACTAAAAGGCTGCAGGAAAACCATCTCTTTTAGAAAAGAGTATGTGCATGTGATTCAGGCTTATTTACTAAAAATCACTGAATTAAAATTTTTTCTAAATGTATTTAAATTTTATTGTAAAAATGTTCATCTATTCTAACTATTCTCTAGATTCAAGAACATGGCTTGTCTTATGTTCGAGGCTGTGCATTTCATCATGGCTTCTCCCCAGCGATCGGCGTGTTTGGGACCGATGGGTTGGACATAGATGACAACATCATCTACTTCACAGTAGGAGAAGGTAACAGAGTAAGATGTTGGTTCACAAAATGTGTCCTCCGAGGCAGTCGTACTGTAAACTGCACTGCAAGGCTGTTTGGTTGACCTTTCTGTGAAGGTGGAAGTGATCAATCTGTGCAGTCCAGTAAAATAATCACTAAGCCACATCTGGGTAATATGTCTCGGAATTGTGGCCAGTGCAACCGTGGAGCTGAATTTGTATTTTAATTTTACTTAATTAAATTTAATTTACTTCCCAATACCCACCCATGGCTTTGTCTGTACTATCAAATACTAGAGACCTTAAACCTAATGTGAGTCATCTAATCACTACTATTTTTGCTTACTATACTTAGACTGGAAAGATGCCCCAGGAGTTAAAAGCATCCGTTGCTCTTGCAGACAATAGGTTAGATTCCCAACAGCAACAAGGTGGCTCACATCCATCTGTATCCAGGCGCTCTGATACCATCTTCTGACTTCTGTAGGCACCAGGCATATATGTGGTGCATATCCATACATACAGGCAAAACACTCGTAAACATAAAAAAAATTAATCTAAAAAATTAGTTACTATGACTTTATGACAAACTTTAAATGTGTTTCTTTACTGTTCTATATGTATGTGAGGTGGACCTGAAGGAGGCATCCATGCCATTGGAAGCATGTGGAAGTCAGAGGACAACTTTCCAAAGTATCTTTACTCTCTGCACCACTATGTGGGTTTTGGAACTTGGGTAGCCAGGCTTTAAAGCAAACATGTTTAGTCATTGTGCTGAATTACCATGACTTTCAGGATACTCCTCCCATATCAATCATGAAGATTATCCACAATTAAGCTCATTTTGATTAAAATTTATACACAATATGAGTATGTTTCTTTCATTTCTAGCCTATGAAGTATGCTACATGGTTATTTAATGTACATAAACATTTTGTATATAGTTATTAAAATCTGAAGTGAAGTCCATAAGCCAACTAATTTAACAAATATAGAGAAGGTTCTAATTCAGCTTGTGTATTATAATAGAAAGCTCACTACAGAAGATATCACAGGAAAAAATAACTTGCAAAAACATTATCCATAATATCAACTAGAAAATAAACATGTCTTTCTCTATCTTTTATTTACTGCAGGTATAAGAATATGGGGGGATGCCAACAGAGTACGTGGAAATTTGGTTACACTTTCTGTTTGGCCAGGAACCTACCAGAACAGAAAAGACTTGAGTTCAACACTTTGGCATGCAGCAATTGAGGTAGGGAGAATACCTTTATAATTTTGAATGGCTGTAACGTAAACATCGATTCCGTGAAAGTTGTAACTCTCAAAATTGAATAGGATTTCTTCCTTGGGTATTCATGATCTAATAAAGCAAATTAGTTGAAGAAGTGAATGAAAATTTCTAAAAAATTATTTTTTTCTTTGAGAATTTCATGTGTGTATACAATTTATTTTTATGGTACCCACCCTCATTCCTCACCTCCTACTCTTATCAGAACTCTCTCTCCACAGCCTTCCCCCACCTTTATGTCCTATTTTATTTTATAACCTTCTGAGTTAGATTAGTGCTGTCTCTATGCTCATAGGTATGAGACAATCTTCTGGGCCATGGGCCCCATACTGGGGGACCACACCCTGAAAAAAAATTGACCTTCCTACCCTAGAAGTCATCAACTTTTAATATCTCCTAACTAAGGGGGGATCCTCATAAGCCTTTCTCTCATTCGTTATGGAATGTTGACTAGCCTGATCTTGTGCAAGGAGCCACAGATTTTGTGAATTCACGAGTGGAATGTTCTTTTTGTATCATAAGACACTGTTTTATAGCAATCCTCCTTAGCTTTTGCAATCTTTCCAGCCCCTCTTGCACAATATTCTCTGAGTCTTGAGGACTGGTGATATGATACAGATGTCCAATTGATGATGATGCTGTGTGCAGGGATAGTAGGGGGTCAGTGTAAGTGTAAGTGTTCTATTAATGTTTTCTGGTTTAACTGGTTATCTTCCTTTCTTTCTTCTCCAGTGTTATTCATCATTTTTAAGTTCCAGTACGGGACCTCTCTGTTGCTTTCAAACTGAGCATCTTGTGTGCATTCTAGATGCAAGAGTGCTTCTATTCATTAAAGATTACTCATCCTACCTTATCTCCCATGAAGTTCTTTACAATTATTGCAGCAGTTTTTAGGTATAGAGTAACACGTTAAACAGGAAAATGGAAATTACAGAAGGGTTTAGACAAAAATCAACTTCCTCTTTATTTACCTTTAGAATAGTAATGAAAAGGAATTTTATTTTTTTATAAGTTACATTTTATTAACTCTGTATCCCAGCCGTGTCCCGATCCCTCATTCCCTCCTAGTCCCTCCCTCCCTCCCTCATCTCCATCGTGCCCCTTTCCAAGTCCACTGATAGGAGGGACCTCCTCCCCATTCATCTGATCCTGTTTTATCAGGTATCTTCAGGACTGGCTGCAAAGCCCTCCTCTGTGGCCTAACAGGACTGCTCCTCCCTTCGGGGATGGGGAGACCAAAGAGCCAGTCATTGAGTTCCTGTTAGAAATAGTCCCTGTTCCCCTCACTTTGGGAAACCAATTGGTTACTGAGCTACCACAGGCTACATCGGGAAAAGGAATTTTAAAAAGCTCTTTTTCAAAGATGGTATAAGATTGAGTTTTGTTGTTGTGTTCCTACTCATCATTACCTTAACGAAAAACCTAAAAACAGAAATGTAGTATACACGCTTGAGGTGAAAATGTGCTCTTTTTATATATTTATAGACGGTAAAGTACAATCAAATATCAATTTCAAATCTGTAAAGTTATCCATAGGATTTTTTAAAACTATCAAAGTTTTTTTAAGTAATTGTTTAATATGCTTCAGAGGGTAAAAAATTTTGCTTCTATTTTTGCTCACCACTGTTTTGTTGATACAATGAATAGAAACTATACCTTCTATGATCTACACTTACATTTTCTTGCCATTGACTTGGCTCATATAGTGAAACTATAAACTAATTGCTATCACTTAAACTAACCTGGTCTTTGATGAGAGCAGATTTTACTAAACTAATCAGTATCATCATTGACTCTCACACTGCATTGTAATGGCCTCAGAGATCTGTCTTCTCGTAAATCAGTTAAGTTAAAAAGAAATTTTAACAAAATAATACTCCTATAATATTGAATTTTGGCCTAATGTTTATAAAATTTTAACAATGTCTTGTGGGTAAAGTAAGAAGTAACCTCTATGATGCACCTTCCTAGTGAAGAACTTGACAACTTAACATGAGACCAGAGTTTTAACTCAGTGGTACATAATTAGCATATAAAGCACAGAGTACAACCTCCAGCACCCAGAAAGGAAAACATCATGTAGTTTCATTTGTAATATATATTTGAATGAGATGACTCATCATATTTAAAGCAAAATAATGAATAAGGATTTTCCACATGTTGTTGAATACCTCCATTGATTACATGATAGTGTACTAGACTAACACTAAGCATTTTATTTGTTACTATGCCAGATAAACAGAGGGACCAATACAGTCTTACAAAATAACGTAGTTGCTGGATTTGGAAGAGTCGGATACCGCATTGATGGAGAACCGTGCTCAAGTGAGTCCTTTAATATGGGATTACCAAAACTATTGAAAAACTTGTCCAAATTATGAAAATGAGTGATTATCATTTGTCCTTTTGATATATAGTGCCTCCTTTTAAAGACTAACACAAAGCACATGGTTTCAAACCCATCTAGTCTAACAGATAGATCCACTTGTTTTGTATGTGTGTGGTCCTAGGGATGGATGTGGGGCTTTCTGAATCCTAGACAAGGGCTCTATAGCTGAGTTATACCAACAACCCCAGATTCACTTTTTAAAAATTACTTTTTCTTTCTAATGTTATAATCTCCGAATTTCAATGGCTACTCCAATTCTCAATTTAGTGGGTATTAGAAGAGTGGAAACCTTGTTCCACTGTCACTTCATTCAAACCAGCATCTGTAAATATAGATGCGTGCCTCTGGGGATATGACACTGTGTTTTCTTCCTGATCTAGGAGAATAAATGCCCACTAATTATATTTTAAAAGCTGCATGCATGGAGAATTTAACATACAAAATCGTCTTCAAATACACTGATCTAAAGCATTCATGAAAAATCAAGAGCTAATAAAATACCTACTCTCTAGATGAGTTTGTAAAGACACAAGAAAGTTTATACATTTCTCTTTGACAGTGGCTCCTGAATAACAGATCTGACAATATCTACTAACAGCAGGTATTACTTGGAATACCCACTTACAGAAACAAAGCTAATAACTGCCTTTCCATATGTGAAGATGGTTTCTGCACAAGGTTGCTGACCATCACCTCATCTGTACCAGCAGACTTCTAAAAGCCATCCTGTGTTCCTTAAGAGTTACAGTAGTAGAGCAAAGACAAACATTAGAGCACAAGTGCCTTTGAAAATAAGCGAAAAATGATGAAGACATTGTTATGATATTTACAAATGACAAGTGTGAGGTGCTGAAAAATAGAGACAACCCATTTTGTGTATTGTTTAGGTATAATATTTTGCGGAAGGAAAGAAAATAAAAACATATGGTATTTGAATTTATATTGAGAATGTACTGAACATACAAAGAAAATCTATGGAAAGGAGCAAGGTGAAGTTGACATTCCAAAATTTATGGAAGAGTGTTGGTGGTATAGTGGTGAGCATAGCTGCCTTCCAAAATTTATGGAAGGGAAGCAAGAAAGTAAGAGCCTTGATATGCATCATTACCTAATTTTATACTTTCTTTACATTTTACACTTGTACATATGTTATTGCCAGATCATAAAGGAAAAGAAGTGTAAAGATAGATCACAGGGTAAAACATTTACCACATAAGCATAAGGACCAGAGTTCATATTCTCAACATCCACAGAAAGGGGGTCCTAGAAGTAAGGAAGTTTGCTAGTCTACCAAAATTAACAAGCTCTGTGTTCAAGTGAGATATCCTGCCTCAAGATAATGTGGAGAATGCTTAAGAAGGATACTCATAAACATAGGGATGGCCACACAGAGACTCTCTCTCTCTCTCTCTCTCTCTCTCTCTCTCACACACACACACACACACACACACACACACACACAGGTGGCAGGATAAATTATAAATAAATTATAAAGTTTCTGCTTCATCCTCAAGAAATTAAAAGAATGTTAAAATGAATTTTTATCTGAATATTTTGCACTTCAAGTAACGTTTTTTGTTTCACTGGAGCATTATTTATAATAGCTTTAAGAGAAAATTATATATTTCCCATAAAGTTCATCTGTTCTGCTAATATTCTATTTAATATGTTAATTATTTTTAAGATTATATAAATCAATATTTTTCTGTCAATTCAAAAACAATTTTATTCAAGGCAATTTTATTCTTGCCCAAAATATATTTTGAAGAAATAAAGCAGCTTTATTGGTAGATTTAACTGATTCTTTGATATATCTTATTAGACATTTAAGTCTCTAACAGCTTCAAGTAGCCTTTCCTTGGCTTGCAAAAACCTTAAGTCTATAATTTCCTTAAACTTCTATGAAGTTATTCTTATAGCTTTCTCATAAAATCAAAATATAATCCTTGCATAAAATATACTAATACGGTATAATGTAAATGCAACTTTTAAAATGTAAAAGTATCTTTTATTTGCCAACGTAATTGTCTGAAAGGCTCACTGCCTCAGTCTGCTCACCTAGGCCTAGTCCCGGGAGCTTCTAGCCTTTGTACAATTTCATCTAGGCCTAGAATGTTTTCAGCCTCCAAGACTTAAGTAAATTCACCCTTCCTAGCTCTTTCTGAACTCTTAGTGGCTGGTTCAACTCGGCTATTCTGGCCTAAAGTCCTTTCCAAGTTTACTGTTGAAACTGGCTTCTCTTGGCATCTGACTGAATTGCTCTGCCTGGGCTCAAACTAATTCTGACACTATATTTTAATCTTCTGGTTCCTTGTCATTCTCCGATTCATTTTGACTTCACCTGTGCCTGTCTTGTTCTGTCTTTAACATGTCTCTGTAAAACTGTCCTGATAAAACTGCCTCCTCTCTCTTCCTCTCTCCCTGCACTGCTCTCTCTTAAGATTCTTTCTCTCTCTCTCTCTCTCTCTATATATATATATATTTTATAGTAATCACAAGTTATTGATTTTGTATCCCAACCTTAAGCCTCCTCCCTCATTCCCTCCCAATTCCACCCTCCCTCCCTCATCTCCTCCCTCTCCCTTTTCAAGTCCACTGATAGGGAAGGACCTCCTCCCCTTCCATCTGACCCTAGCTTATCAGGTCTCTTCAGGACAGGCCACAAGAATCCTCCCTTGTGGCCTAACAAGGCTGCTCCTCCCTTGATGGGGGAGGGAGGCTTAGTCAAAGAGCCCACCATTGAGTTCATGTCAGAAATAGTTCCCCTTACTAGGGTACACACTTGGAAACTGAGCTACCATGAGCTACATCTGAGCAGGGGTTCTAGGTTATATCTATACATGGTCCTTGGTTGGAGAAACAGTCTCATAAAAGACCCCTTTGCACAGATATATTTGGTCCTTGTGGAGCTCCTGTCCTCTCCAGGACATACTAACTCACCTTTTTTTCATATGGTTCACTGCACTCTGCCCAAAGTTTGGTTATGAGTCTCAGCATCTGCTTTGATACACTGCTAGGTAAAGTCTTTCAGAGGTCCCCTGTGGTAGGCTCCTGTCCTGTTACTTGTTTTCTCCTACTTCCAATGTCTGTTCCATTTGTCTTTCTAAGTGAGGATTGATCATCTTACTCTGGGTCCTCTTTCTTGTTTATCTTCTTTAGGTGTACAGATTTTAGTATTTTTATTGTATCTTATAGGTCTAGTACCCACTTCTAAGTGAATATATACTGTGTGTGTCTTTCTGGTCCTGGGATACCTCACTCAGAATGATCTTTTCTAGATCCAACCATTAAGTCTCCTTCTCTTTCTTCTCTTTTCTCATGAGATTTGGGGATATCCTTTCTGTAAAATCTTTCTCTGATTTGTTAGTCTTCCCCTTAAATAAACCTCATTTTCAAACATGGGTGCTTCCCTGTACAAACTAACTTTACCTTCATTGTTTGGGATTAAAGGGTGTACTAAGGGCATGTCTGCATTCCAGACAAACCACACAGACCTGGAGGGTCTTTTAATATGATCAGAGCATCCATGTTGCTGGATTAAATTCTTCTACAGTATAATAATACATAAACACATTTTTTACTGATTGTTGATTAATATCATTAAATGAACATGTTTATAAATAAGTTTACAGTTTGTAGAGATGGCTCAACAGTGAAGAGCCTACTCTTCCAGAGGGCTCAGGTTCAATTCCCACTCACATGGCAGCTCACAACTGTCTGTAGCTCCAGTTCCAGGGTATTTGATACTTCCTTTTGGCTTCTGTGGACATGAGGCACACAGTTGATATATGTTCAGGGAAAACACCCACTTACAGAAAGTAAAACAAATCATTCAGGTGAATGAAACAAAGCCAGGAATCTTCAAAAATTAATAAGGCTTTATTTATAACAATGAAAATATAAAGCACCAAAGAGGGAAGGGTGTTGAAGTTTCTGCAAAGTTTGTCAGTTTATCCAGTACATCCCAGTCATGGACTGAAGTATAGGCAAGGGGATGGTAGCCTACGTGATTCCAGACCTGGGGCTATCTTCTTCAAGAAGCTGACCATGCAGAAACGACAAATGTGAACAGATTCTTCTGGGGAGACAAAATCAAGCCAAACCCAGAAAGACCAGAAGCAGAAGGCAAAACCCAAAGCATTATGAATAAGGAAAGTGAATGAAAAATAGGAGGAATCAGATATCAGTGGACCTTAATGAGTCAGCATCCTTAGCGAAACTTAGGAAGGAAGGTGAGAATAGTGGTTTTTTTTCCATTTTTTTTATTAATTACACTTTATTTACCTTGTATCCCAGCTGTAGCCCCCTTCCTCATTTTCTTCTAATCCTACCTTCCCTCCCTCATTTCCTCCCATGCCCCTCTCCAAGTCCACTGATAGGGGAGGTCCTCCTTCCCTTCCTTCTGACCCTAGGTATAGTGTTTTCAATGTATTTAGGTCATTGATCCAATTTGGCTTTAAGCAAGACTTTCATTAACATCTTCTACCATATCAGTAATGAATATAGTGGGTTTTTTTAATAGAAGAATTTGTAAGCTACCTTGTTTTGGTTTATTTGATTTGATTTTAAGATGATCCTGAATTAGAGATTAAATCTGTTTACATTCATTGAAACTGGGTTCTAAGAGATTAAACAGCTCTCCCTAGATCATGTATACATCAACCCAAAAATACATTTAATAAACACTACCTCTGAAATTGGTGATGGATGAGGCAAACATGGTTTCTTCTCTTCTGAAGCTAACATTCTATCAGGAGAAAGGGATAATTCATAAAAAAATCAAGTGGTAAAAATGTATTTGCAATAGAAGTGGACAAAATGTTATTTTGGATCAGGTGTTCAGTTACTGCCTTTTAAGAAAGTGACTCTTGAAAATATGTTCAGAAAACGAAAGTAACAGGAGATAAATTTTTACACATGTAAATCATATTTCAAGCTTACACTTGTTTTGATCTAAAGCCTATGCTCTTTTAAGTAAAATCCATACTTGTTTTAAATTGGTACAGTAATTAGAGGAGTTCATAGTACAAATGGCTATACAATTTTCAAGAGGTGGATAATTATTCTGGGTAATAAAAGGCAAATTAGACAAAGGTAATGCCAAGCAAAATGAACCATGAATAGTAGATCCATTGAATAGGAGATCCATTAATGGATCTCCATTAAAATTTTTTACATTAGAAAATACATTTATATATATTTATATATATATATACACACACATTAATACATATTATCTTTAACCAATAGTGATGATTAAAACTATAAAACACCCCTTGTAATATTGTCTCTGGTTCCATATTTTCTTCCAAGGTCAAGCTAATCCCATGGAAAACTGGTTTAACAATGAAGCCCATGGGGGTTTGTATGGTGTCTACATGAACCAGGATGGCCTTCCTGGCTGTTCTCTTATACAAGGATTTACCATTTGGAACTGCTGGGACTATGGAATTTATTTTCAGGTAAACATGTTTGATAGCTTGTTTTCTCTTATGCTCCTTTTTAGCACCATCTAAACTACAGCTTTCATTACAGACCACAGAGAGTATGCACATCCGTAATGTAACCCTGGTGAACAATGGGATGGCCATTTTTTCAATGATCTACATGCCACCATCCGTGTCTCACAAAACTTCCAGTAAAACAGTAATAATTAAGGTAAGAAGTGAATAAAGAGAAAGGGTGACACTGAGGAAATTAAAAGTATTAAGTATCTAATAAGAATAACCTCCTTGGTGTCTCTTTGAGACCATGCACATGCCCTTTGCCCTTACCATTCTGCCTTCTGTTCTCACCCTTCTAATTAATGTAATCTGTGACAGGTCACTGCATTTGAAGCATCAGATATGCCAATAATACTCCCTCCACTTTATATTTCTTATATTTCTAGAAATGTCTGTATCATCACAGAAACAGAATATTTTATTTAATATAATTGTCTGCATGTTTGCCTTCCTGCTTTCAGCTGAGTCTCGTTCCTGTTGGTGTCAGCAGTCTCAACTTTTTCTTTTTTAATCTTTGTTTAATAAAGAGTCTGTTTCTGATACTTTTGTTAGTTTGGGTTTTTTTGTTACAATACAGTTTAGTATTATTATGTTTCAATTAGGAAGAGTGAGCATTAATACCATCTTATTTGGATATTTTTGATAGAGCTCATTAATTGTTGGAAGTAGCCCTGCATTTAACTGCTCTGATATCTTAAGTAATGACAATCCTGAGGTAGAACTTACCTCTGCACACCGAAGTTCCAGACCGCCATCAGGTAAAATTTAGAGTAGTGACACTGGTTTGAATGTATGTGCATGTGCAATTGTTAACTTATTTCCTTTTACTAAAAGGTGGGAGAAGTGGGATTTGTTGGCCAACATTTGCTTCAGCTCATAACATGGCACCTCGGAAGCCCCACGCTGGGATCATGAGTTACAATGCTATCAGTGGCCTTATGGATGTCTCAGGCAAGTTTAAATATAGCCTTTCACAAATCTATTCAATTTTTGTGGAAATATGTAAATCACCTATTGATTAATAATACTACATTGTCAGTAGATGTATTTAAGTTGATTCCTATAGTAATCTGCTGAATATGTTTTAACATGACAACAAAAACTCAGATTTCAAAATCCTGTTCAATGATGGTTCCTTAGTGAAATCAATACATGTATGTGTGTGTTGTATGTGTATAAGGTATTTATACATGTTAGTATGTGGGTATGCATGAAGACTCTTGTGAAGGCCAGAGAAGGATGTTTCTCATCCTTTATCATTCACTGTGTTATTTCCTTGAGACATAAAAGCTCATTGTTTTGGCTGAGCTGGCTAGCTAGCAGGTTCACAAGACCTTCTTGTCTGTGACCCCTCAAGACATGCACAGCCAGACTTGGCCATTTGCTTAGGTACTAAGGATTCAAACTGAAGTTTTCATACTTGCAGAACCACCACTTTTACCCGTTGAGCCATCTCCCTAGACCCCTAATTTTTACATATTGAAGAATGAAACTTAATATTTCTTCAAGAAGAACAGAAAAACACTGGCATAGTAATTTAATATTAATTTGCACAATTTGCAAAAGGTTCTTTCTGTTGCTTCTAGGACCCTAACCAACAAGTTGAGTCATGTAATGCTGCCCCTGAGTCTGTGTATGCATACTTCTTTCCCAGTTCACTATAGTAGAGACAACAATACTCCATCAGCCCTAGGAGTCATCTAAATTCATTAGTTTATCACAGTATATCTCAGGGCCACTTCCTGTGCCAATTGTTTAGATCAGGTTCCCTAGAAGTAGAATAAGAAGTGGAATTCTTTGAAAAGTGCCTTCTTGAAAGTTTGCTCTCAGGAGAAAGGGCATAAAGGAGAAAGTCTAGGAGAGGGGAAAGAGCTACATGAGGATATGGGTTCACTGGGTCCAGTTTCCACCTGATCTTTCAGAGAGCTGTGGCAGCCAAATATTACCCAATATTTTCCCCAGGAGTCTTTCCTATCTCCTTTTGATCAAGCCTGGCTATACCTGTATCAACAGCGATGAGGAGTGTCTAATTTTTAAGGCAAGGGATCTCATACACAATCAAGAGAAATTCTTTAGAAATGATACAGCTCTTAATGGTCTTTAGCCCACACAGAAGGAGCTAGAGTAGAGCCCACTAGTCTAATAAAAATCTAGAAAAGACACAAACTGAGTCTACCACTGCATCTTATCTCTATACATCTATGTTATTATTCGTGCAAAGAATTTCTTAAGACAAAAATATTTAATAAGAGTAGTAGAAAAACTTATTTAAGAATTTTAGAAATGACCTTTGAGTTACTGGATTTTAAATATATTTTAAGAGTGTCTTTTATTTAATCCATATGGCACATAACATATAAAGAGGCCAAAATAAAAACAATTAATTCTTGCTGCATAACAAATTACCCTGAAAACTTAAGAGTTTTAAACAATTTATTAGCTCACAATTAGTAAATTTGCAATTGGGACTTTCTTAAGCCAAGACATTCTTTAGCTATTGTCCCCTAGATTTTTTCATTAAGTGTCTACTAGTTTACAGGATGTACTCTGGCTGGTTAGGCAGAATTAGCATTACTTCCTGCTATAGAATTTTCTGCCTGTTTACTGTTGCTGACCACTAGCTATGGTGATGGGAGTGATCGAGCCACTGGCTTACTTATATATTGAATGTCATGACGCTCCAAGAAGCATAAAGATTTCTGGTCCTAATAGAAAATCATTCTCCAGATTTCTTCTTATGCTGTATATTATATTGTCCTATTATTTAGACAAATTGTCATGGCCAAATTGAGAGAAAATGTGAGAGAGAATTACCCAGACACTGAGTTGCAATCCTCAACCACAAATAATGGAAGGTGCTTTTTGCCAGACCAACCCAGGATTCTATGTTCAAGGCTTTGAGAACGAATATGTTGGATAAAATCATTCTGGCCTTAACTCTTTCTCCAGTAAAGGATAATTATTTTTTCTGTTGTTCATGTTTTAGGTTCAACATTTGTTGGGTTTAAGGATGTTTGTTCAGGAGAAACTAATGTGATATTCATTACTAATCCTTTAAATGAAGATTTACAGCATCCAATCCATGTGAAGAATGTACAACTGGTTGACACTATTGAACAATCCAAAGTATTTATACATAGACCTGACATAAGGTATCATTATGAAAACTCATTATTTGTTTTCTTTATTAACTTTCTGTTCTATGCCCCCTGTTAGACATCTGAACAGGTTACTACATTAAAAATAACTGTTACTATCTAGAAACAGTAGTATTCATGGACATTCAGACTTTAAAACAGTAAATTTAAACATTCTTTGTTGTTTTTAAAGCTGAGCTTTACTGTAAGTGTTCTCACATTATTTTTCATGCCAACAGGAACATCATCATTAAATGAAAAGCACAGGGATGCAGATTTCATCTGCTTTCTCTGGTACTCTTTCTCCATCCCTCAGCATAAAGAAATAAGAGACATCTTCCTATCACTTTTTTTAATTATATTTTTTTTACCCGTTTTTTTCCAAATATCCTGTCACAGGCCCTCTGAAAATGTGCTTGGTAACTACACATCAGTTATTCTAATCACAGAAATTATAGTTATAAAGAAACTTGGAACTGAGACTTTTTCTTATTTATTTATTTGTTTGTTTGTTTATTGTAATTCATTAACTTTGTACCCCAGCTCTAACCCCCTCCATCTCCTCCCAGCCTTACCCACCCTCCCTCTTCTCTCCATATGCCCCTTCTCTAGTTCACTGACCCTGGCCTATCAAGTCTCATTAGGGCTGGCTCCATCATCTTCCTCTGTGGCCTGGCAAGGCTGCACTCCCCAAGGGGAGCTGATCAAAGAGCCAGCTACTGGGTTCATGTCAGAAGCAGCGCCTGTACCCCTTACTAGGGAACACACTTGGAAACTGAGCAGGGGGTCTAGGACCTGTCCATGCATGGTCCTTGGTTGAAATGTCAGTCTCTCCAGGCCCCCTGGGCCCAGGTTTTTTGGCTCTGGTGGTCTCCTTGTGCAGTTCCTGTCCCCTCCAGGTCTTTTTTTTTTTTTTTTTTTTTTCAATGCAGTTTATTCAGGAACCTTGAACAATCATCTGACCCTGGGGAAAGCCAGCCCACAGCTTAAATAGCCTCTGGGTAGCCAACCCCAACGTGCCACGTGAGCAATGCAGATAGGTCCACATACATGGAAGCAAGCCAGATCCTCAGCCTTATCCAAATGTAGAGTTGTTTGTGACAGAGAGCACTCACCATCGGGAAGGTGGAAGGCGGAAACCAGCTCCATCTTTAAGGCGCAGCATTACGCAGCTCTCTACAGTTCCCCCTTTTTGTTTTAGACGCTTCAGGCAAGAGTAGAGGTCTGATCTCTGATATTAGAAATAAATTGGGACTTTGTACTGATGTTCATTTAGGTGTCATCCACCCAAAGAGCATCAGACCCGTCTGATACCTTTTTCTCAGAGGCGGGACCTGGGGCATCAACCCACATGCAATCAGACTTGCTCTTCTCTGGGTCGAAAGCGGCTGACCCTGTGCTTAGCCTCGCATCCTGAGCATAACATTTTAGCTCCCATGCTTGGGGAGACTGTCCTGCTTCAATGGCTGTAAAGGCCTGAATGGTCATGGCTGCATTACGCTGTTGTGAGACTCTAATCTTGCATATATACCACAGGCAAACCAAGGAGACCAACACCAGAAGGCCTGCTAACGCTCCCATGCCCGCCCATTCCTTCAGATGATTCATGGCTGCAGCAATCCATGATGATAATCCTGTGGCTAGTCCTGTGTCCACTCTGGTAGAATTTACCGTGACAATGGCCACTCTCAGCTGCTCCATCGTAGTATCGAATTCTCCAGTCCAATTACCTAAAATATACCTAGACAATTGTTTAGACAGATTTGCAGCACAGGAAAAATCCCTCCAGGTCTTTTTATCTCCCTCTTTTCCATAAGGTTTCCTACACTCTGCCTAAAGTTTGGTTACGAGTCTCAGTATCCTCTTCCATACCCTAATGGGAAGTCTCTCAGAGGCCCCTTGTGGAAGGCTCCTGTCCTGTTCCTTGTCTTCTCCTACTTCCAAGGTTCCTATCAAAATACCAACACAATATTTTTACAGACCTTGAAAGAACAATTCTCAATTTCATATGAAAAGAAAAAAAAACAGAATAGCTAAAACAATCCTGTACAGTAAAAGAACTTCTGGAGGTATCTCTATCCCTGATGTCAAGCTGTACTATAAAGCAACAGTAATAAAACAGCATGATACAGGAATAGAAACAGAATGGTGGATCAATAGAATCAAACAGAAGACCCAGAAATAAACCCACAAACCTATGGAAACTTAATTTTTGACAAAGAAACCAAAATTACACAATGGAAAAAAGACAGCATCTTCAACAAATGGTGCTGTTATCAACATTTGGAAAAATGTTGGTCATCAACATTTAGAAAAATGCAAATAGACTCATATTTATCACCCTGCACAAAAGTAAAGTCCAAGTGGATCAAAGACCTCAACATAAAACCAGGAACTGAGACTTTTCCTAATCATTAAGTGCCACAGCATTTCCAGAAAATTATTCTATAGATGTGAGTTCATAGAATAATCTAGTCAACTCCTGATAATTTTATATGATGTATAGAACAGGAATTTAGGTATAAAACAGTAGTCAAGAAAAAAAAAAATTCTGTCAGACGTACTTGGCCAGCTTATGAAGAATAAAAGGAACAGTGCTTCATAACTGGATAGGCCTATCCCCCAGAAAACCAGTGTTCTATAAGTAGCTCAACTTCACACAATTTGATGTTGATGACAGCCCAATATTTATTTGTTTAATCATAATTACACTATGGTTGTTTTATTCAATGGAGCTACTTCCCATTAAATAATTAACATTTGCTTATTTAGTGGTCATTGAAGCCTTTGGATTTCATGAATAGTTTTAGTGTCTAGGTCGTGAAGATTATATTGTGATTTTAGTTGCCATTCCTTTAGTTTTCTTTCTATTGAAAAACGTTGGCAATTTCCAGATGTTCCTTGCCAAGCAGTGCACTCAGCCTTCAAAAGCGAAGACACAGACGCCCTTTTTACATTGTAATTACAGAGATCATAGCGCTTTCTTTTTACATTTGTGATTATAGAAATCCATGCAATACAAATTGTTATCATCACTCTTTCAATCTAGGAAAAATAATTGACTGTTTCTGGAGAAAAAGGTTGCCCTACCCAACTCACCTTGAGGTAGCAAAGTCTCTTCAATGCAGTTCATTTTCCAAGACATTGCATAGGATCAGAACTAAGTTTTTCTGAAGAGCACAGGCAGGCACCTCTATGCTGTTTCTCTTCCTCCATTTTGAAAAGTGTCCTTCCATAACTCACCCAAAAATCCACTATGTTTGAGGCTCTTGGGAACCTGAATGAAGATATGGCACATAGCCACTCAGTTTGAGTCCCTCAGCACTTTCCTTACAGATTTGTTTACAAAAGAACACTACAACTACACATACTTGAATATAAGGAACACTTGAACCATTAAAATATTTATCAAAATTGTCCCAAGCATGTGATTAAAGAAATAACTGATAACATTTCTCCAACAACAAAATAAAACCAGAGACATATTAGCTTTCACATAATAGATCCAAGCTTTCATCTACTGTATTATTGCTATAACTCTAAGATGAAATATATTTCTTCAGTGTACATCATAACAACTCTAAGTACACAGTATATGATCTGAATGTGTAGTACATTGCATATTCAGCAGCTTTCATTATTACAGCTGAAGACAATCAATTAACACAACAGGCACCTGAAAATGAAGCCAATGTATCATTTTAGGTTGAACTGTGTGAGACACTTACAAGATAATTACCTAAAGAATAGTTTCCATTATATAACAGAATTGTAACAATCCAACTTTGTGTATGTACATATAGACAAGGGACTATAACAATATATAGCAGCCTTCAACTACCAAAGAGTCTTAAGATAACAGGTAGGAAGATGAAATAGGCAACTATTATTAAATATTTATATTATTTTATAGTAAGTAGTAATTTATCATGTGTAGAGACAAGAATGGTGAGAACATTAACAAAGACTACCTGGCCAACATGGAGATGTCCATCGTATTATAACAGAATAGACATCCGTCTGCTGTATAGAGAAATGTTAGCATATTGCAAACAACACATAAAAGTCAAATCTATAATTACACAAAATATGGAATGCCAACATGGAGTTTAAGTATATATCCCACAAATAATAATGAACCAAAAAAATACCATGAAAAAATTTCTCTTTACTTCTCTGCAGAGGAATATGGAATGGCAGAGAAACACTTAAAGAAATGCTCAACCTCATTAGCCATTAGGGAAATGCAAATCAAAACGACCCTGAGATTTCACCTTACACCCATCAGAATGGCCAAGATGAAAAACTCAAGTGACAACACATGCTGGAGAGGTTGTGGAGAAAGGGGAACCGTCCTCCATTGCTGGTGGGAATGTAAACTGGTACAATCACTTTGGAAGTCAATCTGGCGCTTTCTCAGACAATTAGGAATAGTGCTTCCTCAAGACCCAGCTGTACCACTGCTAGACATATACCCAAAATTTGCTCAAGTACACAATAAGGACATTTGCTCAACCATGTTTGTAGCAGCTTTATTTGTAATAGCCAGAACCTGGAAACAACCCAGATGTCCATCAATGGAGGAATGGGTACAGAAATTGTGGTATTTTTACACAATGGAATACTACTCAGCAATCAAAAAAAGAGGAAATCATGAAATTTGCAGGCAAATGGTGGGATCTAGAAAAGATAATTCTGAGTGAAGTATCCCTGAAGGAGAAAGACAAACATGGAATATACTCGCTTATATAGACCTATAAGATATGATAAACATAATGAAATCTATACACCTAAAGAAGATAATCAAGAAAGTAGACACGGGGTATGATGATCAATCCTCATTTAGAAAGACAAATGGGATATGCATTGAACGTATGACAGGAGTCTACCGCAGAAAGCATCGGAAAGACTCTATCTAGCAGTTTTCCAAAGTAGATACTAAGACTCATAACCAAACCTTCGGGAGAGTGCAGGGAATCATATGAAAGAAGGGGAGTTTGATTTGGAAAGGATAGAAGCTCCACAAGGACCAAACATATCTGGGCACAGGGTCTTTTCTGAGATGGACACTCAACCAAAGACCATGAGAGGATAAAACCTAGAATCTCTGCTCAGATGTGACCCGTGATAGCTCAGTAATCAATTGGTTTCCCATAGTAAGGGGAACAAGGACTATTTCTAACAGGAACTCATTGACTGGCTCTTTGACCTCCCCACCTCCCAAGGGAGGAGCAGTACTGTTAGGCCACAGAGGAGGACTTTGCAGCCAGTCCTGAAAGTACCTGACAAAACGGAGTCATATGAAAGGGGAGGAGGTCCTCCCCTATCAGTGGACTTGGAAAGGGGCAGGGAGGAGATGAGGGAGGGAGGGTGGAATTGGGGAGGGAATGAGGGATACAGCTGGGATACAGAATTAACAAAATGAAACTAATGAGAAAAATAAAATTAAAAAAAAAAGTTAAAAAAAAGAAAAAAACAAAACAAAACAAAACGCAGGAGACCATAAAAAAAAATTCTCTTTACAATGCTAATTGTGTAGGCTACTTTGTTCCACTAGAAATTCTTTTTGAAATAAGACTCAATCAATGACCTCAGTGATTCATTTTGCTTTTTCTTCCCAGTAAAGTGAATCCATCTGATTGTGTGGACATGGTTTGTGATGCCAAAAGAAAATCTTTTCTTAGAGACCTGGATGGTTCATTTCTGGGGAATTCTGGGTCAGTGATCCCTCAAGCAGAGTATGAGTGGGATGGAAACAGCCAACTGGGAATTGGAGACTATAGAATTCCTAAGGCAATGCTTACATTCTTGAATGGAAGTAGAATTCCTGTCACAGAGAAAGCACCTTATAAAGGTTGGTTGGATATTATTAAACCTCAAGTTTATGAATCAAAAATTTTTTTTCAAGAATTCAGTGATGAACTTGTAACTTGTAGGTTCTGTTTATTGATCTTATATACAAAATAAGAAGAAATTTTGCAGAGATTTTTTATCATTTCTAAACTATTAATACACATGTTTATAGGCATTATTAGAGATGAAACCTGTAAATACATCCCAGAGTGGCAAAGCTATCAGTGTTCTGGAATGGAGTATGCAATGATGGTTATAGAAAGCCTGGATTCTGACTCAGAGACAAGAAGAATTTCTCCAGTGGCTATCATGAGCAATGGTTATGTTGATCTCATTAATGGTAAGCATTCATTGCAAATGAACCTGAGGTAGCAAAGCACTTACTAAATGCATAAAACTATCTGTAAAAATAGTTACATATAAAGTGGCAAATATAAACAATTCTTTGTCTTCCATATTTAAGAATTTTCTAGGTGCAAGGGTGAGCTTTGACTTTTTAGCAGTTCTTCACCCAAGAAAGCCAGGACATTTATTTCATATAGAGTATTTGAAGGAAGAAGAAGAGATGAAGAAGAGGCAAAGAAGGAAAAGAAAGAGAAAAGTTATGCCTGTAATGATTGTCACACTTTATTGATAAGGATGCATAAATATTTTAAAGAAAAAGTTTGGCCTAAACATCTTCAAAAATACACATTGCCTTATGTAAATTAAAAGGAAGCTTGACAATTCAGAATACTTAAGAAGGGTATTTTGGGACTCTTGACTTTACTCTAAAATCTTTGAACATATTTTGCAGCTAATGGGGGCTGTTTTTATAAACACATAGCTTATTCGTTTGACTTTTGAGAATAATTCATGAAAGTCCTAGGTCTAGGCTTCTCCCATTATGGTCCTCAATTGCCAGAATAAAAATGGGAAGGAAATGGTTTCCATAGAGTTTCAGATTGACTTTGGAGACCAATAATTTTTCAATTATTAAGATTAATTTCTAAAAGGTACCAAAAACACAGGACATATAATTATTGTGCATCCCCAAAACAGTGCTTTGGCTCATGTTACTCTTTCTGGAAGCTTAACACTGAGGGGGCACAGAGCCTGGACCACACAGATTTCCATGCCCTGGCTGTGCCATAATGTGGTGTCAAAAACATTCTAGGAGTCAACTAAGTGGCCATTCTCTCACAAAATCTACTTTTTAAAAACCTGTGAAAGAAACCACAGTACTAAATTAGATAAATTTGAAAGTTCCACGGTTTTCTGGCTTTCCTCACTCAGTTTCCGTAGCTAGCAATCAATGTCAAATACTGCCTTTTAGGTTTGCAAAACAGAGGTTATGGGAATAATTTTAAAGAAGTCAGTGAATAATGATGGAGTGGTAGAGAAGTTATCAAATTATTCTGTTTTTGTGATGGATAGATGTCCTTATATTTATTTATTTTTCTTCTTCTGAAAGGAAGTATAAGTTTTCCACTTACTACAGTGATATATTGTTTCTCTTATAAATAAGGTAAAGTTCAACAGTGTTGATCAATTTTAAAAAGTGTTAAGTAGATGATACTTGGTGAAAAAATCATGAAAGTGTTATGAAAATTATGTAGGCTTGGGGAAAAATTACTCACAAAAAATTACTATCACTAATTTTTTTCAAGTCTTAATGCTAAATTTTGTTTTTAATAATTGGCTTTTTAGCTTTAAATTTTTTATTTTATGCACGGATATTTCTTTATGTTTGTTTTTAAAATCCACAAAGAAAATATATTTAAAGTAGGGTTTATGTTTTGTGTGCTAAGGGATGAGGTTATATTCTCATTGATATTTAGAAGTTCATATTTATTCAAAATTTGATTGAAATTCAGTTATAAATATTAATAAGGCTTCTAAGTGAGCCAGACATTTCAGCAAACTTAATGAAAAAATATGTCAGGAGGTTTTTGTCAGTCATATCTCATGTTGTTTTTATTGAAATAGAGAAGCTTGCTGTGAAAGCCACGCTGTACTCATTCTGAACATGTCTAGATGCAAGTAGAAAACCATCTGCTGTGCTTCAGCTTTCTAGAATATGTGCTTGAAGATAGAGTGTGCTCACATGATTTTAGCTCATTAATCACATTAACTCTCCAGGGGTGCCTATGCCACTGGCTAACAAAAATTTACAATTACTATTATTATAAGAAAAGAATAAAGACTTGAAGCAAACAAAGCTGTTAGCTGGGCCTTATGGTACAGGCTCAATGAGGATCTGGTTGCAGAGTGAGTGCAAAGCTAAAACGGATGGCTTGGTGAAATTCTGCCTCAAAACCTATATGAAGGATTACGGAAACAGTTTGGAGGGAGGATTCATACCTTGCATACAAGAGCCCTTAGGTTCAATTCCCAAAACTCCCCCAAGTCAAATGGGTTGTGAAATGTATGGATTGACTAATAAGCAAATGTGCAATGACCACAAACTTTGATGAGTCTTGTTCAGGAATACAAATGTCCATTCTTTGTTGGTAGGCTCCAATGTAACAAATGTGCTCCTGCACATTTTCTAGAAACAACCTTAGAAAACTGGTGAATCTTGACTATATTGCAGTAGTGACAAGTCTTAATCTATAATACAAGTCATAGCTAAATACCCCTTTAACCCAAATAAATATAAAAGTAAGGATAACAGGAGCAAGTCACTTCTCTGCCTTCCATTTTAAGCCAAAGTTTTTGAACCACCTTAGAAGTCTGTGTAGACAGCAGATGAATAATACATTTACATCTTGAGCTTATATCTGAGCTAAACCCTGACAATTTATTTTCAATATAATGGTTCCTCATAATTTGTGAAAAAAACAGTATTCTTGAAATAGGAACATGAACTTTAATTTTGCATGGATTAGGCCCACAGGACCATGGCTGGTGTGGAGGGTATACGTGCCAAAGAAGGCTGTCCCTGTTCCATGGCATAGTG
Organism: Meriones unguiculatus; assembly: GCF_030254825.1. Taxonomy (NCBI): domain Eukaryota; kingdom Metazoa; phylum Chordata; class Mammalia; order Rodentia; family Muridae; genus Meriones; species Meriones unguiculatus. The sequence goes on along the minus strand of NC_083356.1, from coordinate 56,476,389 downwards.
GCTCTGAACAAAACGTATGAGGTTTACTTCACTGGGACCAGTCCTCAGAATCTTCGGCTGATGTTGCTTAATGTTGAGCCTAATAAGGTGAGGCTAGATAAAAATAATGACTTAAAGGTTGCCATAGTTTCATATTGCTAGCAATTAACTCTCATTCCTGCCTTCTCTAATATTGTCATCCTTCTTGCTCATTTAAAGAGATCCGTTAATCTGGATAGGTTTTCTCGGCATGAAAGAATATGCATGTGCCAAATGCTTCCTCCCAATATGCATTGACATATGCGGGTTGACAGTGATGTCTACAATACTGTGACTAGCAAGCAAACCTAAATTTTTATACTAATCATGTATTACTTAAAGTTATGGATCTTCTTTGTATTCTTCCATGATTCTATTAGCAATATACAATCCAGAAATGCCTTTAGAATTCATTGGAGTGTTTTCAGCATATTATTTCAAATATCTTTGATAGTGTCAAATCTTTGCTGTAAATGGAACTCAGCTGAGAGCGTTACACTTATTCAGACTGTCAGTGGGAAAAAGTATAGTGTTGAATGGTACTCTCATAATTCAGACTTTCTTTCATATATATACAAAATATCAAAGTCCTAGAATGTTAGATACAGGAAAACCTTTGAGCAGGTGAAGCAGGAGCACAGGAACAGTGGGAGACATCCTTCCTTCCAAGGTGATATTCCATCCACTTACTTTCAATTGCTCAAAACAAATCTTGGGCTTTTATTATTATTATTATTATTATTATTATTATTATTATTATTATTATTATTCTCTATTACATTCCTTACCTATTTCACCCATGAATCCTGATGAGTTTTCAAACATCCAGTCAGAAGACCTCTTCCTACCATTCAGAGAAGTAATGTTTTTGTTTCCCTAGATGAAGGCGATTGCCTGCCAACCCTTCTCTCTGTGTCTACTTTTGCCCTCCAGGGGTCTGCTCTCACCTCAGCCAGAAAGGAAATCTTAGGGCTATCCTCTAGCAAAGACCAGATCAAGTCTTTGTCTGCCTTTAATTATCTCCACACTCATCTGTGTGAATCAAAGCCTTAACAATGACTTACAAGACCCTATGGAAATCTCCCATGTTTCAGTTGATTTTTATGAGTATTCCTACCAAAGTTCTGTGAGATAGGTTTCAACATTACAAATTTAATTTTGTGTTTCTGTAAAGCAGAATACTGCTCAGCATCTCCCAGCCTCGGGATTTGAAAGTATCTCTTTGTATTTCATTATCTTTAAAAAGGACCCTTACTTCAGCTTAGGGTGTGACTTTTCTAATAATTTCTTTCTTACATTACACTCTTCTACTGGGACTCAGCTTTTAAGGGCTAATTTATCATAAATTTGCATGGTTAAATGCAAGCCTATCTTTAATCTTCGTCCAATATTTGCCAGATGTTCACAAAAACTTGCTTTCGGTATCTTATACAGGGTGTACATAGTTGGAACACATATTATTGCTCTAATAAAAACACATAAATGTTTGTATTTAACAGGGTGTTCTAGTAGGAGTTTTTTTTTCCACACGTCAGCGTTTGGATGTCTATGTGAACAATTCGTTGGTCTGTCCCAAAAATACAGCATGGAATGCCCAAAAGAAACACTGTGAACTTGATAGGCGTCTGAACACAGGTATTTCTTCAGGACAGAACAAATTATATATGTGTGTGTGTGTGTGTGTGTGTGTGTATCCGGTTACTTGTAAACATTCTTTGCGATGTTTCATGATTGCATTATTTCCTTTAGTACTGCTGAATAAAGAAGAAAATTCAATTTTAGTCCCATTCAACAGAAACTAGGATGTGATTGTTCATAAAGTGCTTTGAAGACCGGTGGCTGGTGGAACTCATTACCTCCCTGTGCATGAAGATAAGAGCTTTTGTAATGAATATGCTTATTACTTCCTGACAAAGTTTTCCTTCTTTGTGTATGCAGTTTACCTATTCTTACGTTCAAAGAGATTTTGCTCAAAATTTTTATTTCCCCACAGCTTTATTTCTGTTCTATAGAAGGCAATACCTGAATTAACTTTAGATATCAGAAGTGTTGTCAAGAAAGCTAATATAATATCAATATTATTAAATAGGATATGATAAATTTGATTTGAATGTAATAAATAACAAAGGCTACACTTATCTAAATAGTGATATTTGTAGACCAAGATTTATCCCTGTTCACTTAGGGCCTTTTATTAAATGGAATTCTAACATTATTGACAGCTGACACTGTGTTCCACAAGCACACTTGGCTCTCTTACCTGTGTGCTCCATGATCTTGGCCACTATTGCAGAAACGTTAACAGCAAATTAAAAGCTATACCTTTGCCGTTTGTAAAACAAGCCTTGTTTTTAGTACTAATAGAATAGCTAAACTTTCCAGAGACATCCTCAGTTGTCTGACACTGGGCTCTAAGTGTTTTGTTCGCTAATCATTGTAACAAAGTAACAAACTGCTGAGTAAAGAGAGGTAGGGAAAGTGATGTCACTTGCCAAAGCTTCTGCTTTAGTCTCCTTAGATTACTGTAACAAAACCCGACAAATTTAAAAGCTCAAGTTATTTTCTTTTTACTTAAACAGCACAATCATTCATTCATTCATGTGTTTGTTTGTTTTAGACGGGGTTTCTCTGTGTAGCCTTGGCTATCCTGGAACTTGTTCTGGAGACCAGGCTTGCCTTGATTTTAGAGATCTGCCTGTCTCTGCCTCCCAAGTGCTGGAATTAAAAGTGTGAGGCACCAAACTGGCATTTTTATTTTTCTCACAATTCTGGAGTGAGTCCATAATCAGATTCTGATGAGAGGTTGTTGTTGGTGGTGGTTTTTTGGGTTTTTTTTTTTTTTTTTTTGGTTTTTTTTCTGAACTGCAAAGGTTTCTTTCTTGATGTGTTCTCAGTCTGTGTGAAAGCTAACTTTCAGGCTTCTTTTCTTTAGAGGTTTTAATTCCATAATTAAGTCTTCACTCACAACCTTATATAAGCGTATTTTTCCTCCAAAGAGCTCCACCATCAAGCAGGGAATTAAGGCTTCAACACAGGAGTCTGGAGAGCAGGCAATTCAGTTCATAGCAGTCTCAAAGCCAGAACAGACAAGCAAGGACTTGAAAATGTTGCCTAGCTCCTAAACACATGCCCTTGATGTTATACCGCATTTCCCTTTATAACCTAACCTCCTAAACACAAACATAACATCTATTTACAGCTCAGTTTTCACGCATATCTAACTCTTTTAAAACAATGTATGTGGTATGAAGCACTATCATTCAAAGTTAGAAAACCAGGAGCTATTTCAATTGTCAGAATTTAATATAGAGACAAAGGTCTGGAAAACAATACCATAGATGCCTTTTCAGAGATCAACAAGACTGTACAACTGTGTTGTCAGTTTGTTTTTTCAAAGCATTGCTTTATTTTTAGTTCCCCTACCCCATGGTGAAGCTCAAACCCAAGGGCCTCATATACAATCACTTTTCCAGCTAAAAATTAAAATTAAAAAATAGCATTGTTTTAGCATGAATTCTTTACCGCTTTAGCACATCGAACGCAGAATGTCCTTGTATCACAAGCCTTTCTACACGTAGAGCCTACCTGAATTGCTCTATTACCTAAATCTCTATGCCCTTCATTCTTGTAATAACATGAAAATTTTAGCTAAGATGAATGGTATAGGCACTGTTAACAGGAATATGGATTCATATTCACTTTGTAACACAAGGCACATTCTTTACTTTACAGACTGAAGTACACTCAGGAGCCGCATGAATTATTCTACTCCTATAATACATGTCAGCCTTTGGGGCTTAAAATGTGGAGCTTTGTTACTTTATTCTATCGGTGCTGTTCACACACATGTGTGTACAAGCACACAGAGAGAGAGAGAGAGAAAGAGAGAGACAGTAAAAGTATAATGACCCCTGTTTCACAAAATCCAATTTCCTAGTAGAATTTGTTTTATCAATCATAGATTTTTTACAAGCTAGCATGTAATCTCATTTCATTGGCTTAGGACTCCTCTGAGATGTTTTAGTAGATCCTTCATTTTTATTACATACCTTCTGTCCTCAGTAAAAATAGAAACATTAAATTATAAATGCTCTTTTAAGAATTGCCACTTAGCACTGCATAAATTAGTAGACCATTAAATTTATGCTTTTAAATCACCAAATTCCTTCACCCATGGCTATAAGACTCAAAATATATAAGTAGTATTCTGCAAGTACAAGATAAGTTCCTGAGCTTTCAATTAGTCTGGTTGTGTGTATAGCTAATTATTTTGGAAATAAATTTTATATTTAATGACTATTAATAACATTATTTAAAATACTGTAACTTTGCAACTTAGTTCTATAAGTATTTTGTTTTTAATATGTATGCTTTGTTATAACAATGATGCTGCTGAACTTATTTGGAGTTCAAACAAATATTAAATATTGTCTGCTAATAGAAATATACTCAAAAGTGATATTTTGGCCCTTTTCTTTCACAGAGAAATTCTTTCCTAAGTTGGATTCCACTATCCCTGGTGAAAACTACTTTGATAGAACCTTCCAGATGCTGTACCTTTTGCTTAAAGGATCTACACCTGTGGAGGTTCACAGTGCCTCAGTCATATTTGTGTCTTTCCACCTGCCTGCTGTGACACAAGATGAATTTTTCAGTTCACACAGTCTGGTTAGAAATCTTGCCTTGTTCCTAAAAATACCAAGTGACAAAATCCGAGTCAGCAAAACAATAGGAGCAAGTCTTCGGAAGAAGAGATCCACAGGATTCATAGTGGAATTTGAGATTGGGGCTGCTCCCTCTCCATTCTTAAGCAATTCTACCACAGGTATGCATACCACACATGGAAATAAATGGATGTCACTGTGAAGTCTAAAGCCACAAATAAACCTACCATGATCTGGCTTATTCTCAGGAACTCCTACTACTCATATGACTTGAACCCTAAGGACCTACAAACCATTTTACTTCTATACTCCTATAATAATAGCTTGCTGAGAAATTATGAAGGATTTGCACATTAATAAATTAAACAGAAGGATCTGACTTAATAGGAAGTGACTTTATAAATGAGTGATAAAGTATAAAAATAGGTTAAAATAGCCAATTAGAAGAGGAAGCTTAGAAGAACAGAAAGCCTAGGCTTGTGCTGCAGCAATGGCTTCTATGATGCTATCTGCCAGAAGTCACAGCTGACTTTCTGCAGCGCTGTAGTTCCTTGGAGTTATATGTTCAATGCTCTGGTCTCAGTGTGACTTTAATCTAGGAGTTGCAGTAGGTCCATAGTATATAGGAGAATTGTTCACTCTCTTGTAGCGTGATCAGATAAACCCTGACAAATATAAGGTACAGGTCTGAGATCACAGAATATAGGAACATAAAGAAAAGCAAGCTAACGGTGTGTTTTCAAAGTACAGACTAGGGTACAGTCTCAAATCTCAAGGAAAGTCCTACAACTTGTCCTGGAATGGATGAATCACACAAAACCTGGAGAAGCAAACAGAAATACATCCACATAGTCATACAGCTTTCACATATCATCAGGCTACCCGGGAGGTACACATACTCATATAGCATTCACACAGCGTCAGGCACCCTATAAAGAAGTAGCCTAAGTGCTGAGGAAACCTTTGCACGGAGAGAATCCTCTGGTCAGGAATAAGAAGCTTTCATGTTAAAGCCTTCAGTATTGACATGGCAGTCAGCAGAGATGGAAGAACCATTATCAGTACCACAGAGGTTGGCCCTGCCACTGTGCTGAGACCCAGGGAGCATAAAGCAACAATGGACATGGAATGCTGCATGCACCTTAGTGCTTCTAGCATAGACGAAAGAAACACTCATACAGATATCTTCTTGGAGAAGATATCTGGAAAGAGTTAGGAGATATGGAGGAATCTGTAAGACTCAGCCTTTTCCCCCAGAGTTTAAGTCACACAAGCAAGCTTTCAAACTGACCTGAAAACTCCGAGTGTTGTTATGAATGTGTCAAGTAGGCTCATTGGCTAATGCCACTGACCACACCAAGCTTTCTAGTTCATCCTTAATGGCAGAAATTCAGTGGTTTGAGTCCTGAAGGCATGACTTGGGATACGAAGGGTGATGGATCTTTTAAGCTAGAGGATCTTAAGAACATTAGTGGCTGTAGTGGTTTTCTAAAAATCACTCTGACTGCAGTATGCAGAATAAAGTAGAAACTGGCAGGCCAGATTAAGATCTATTTTTTTAAGAACAACTAACTTTAGCTAGGATTTTGACAGTAAGGACAAAGAGGGTTGAAAATTAGTGTATGATTAAATATGATCTGGTAGAGAAGTGGAGAAGAAATCAAGGAAAAATATCAGACTTTGTCAAAAGGAATATGGAGGTGTCAGTTCATAAAGTAGGAATCCTTGTGGGGGTGGTAGGTTTAAGAGGAAATCCCAGGTCTGCTATGAAAGAAAGAGAATGGAAAGCACACTCATCCTGAAGAACCACCTTCCAAATTACCCGATATCCAAAGAAGGTAAGAGGTTGTTAGGAGCTTGATAACTTTAGCAAGTTATTAATGCATGTACTAATAATAGGGTGGATGCTTTTTATATTTAAGCTCTAAAAATATTCTATTCTGAAAAAGTAATATGTGGTGACAGAAAAGGCTGATAATACTTTACTTCTAACAAAGAATGAAATTGGGAAGTTTAAACCAAGAGGCACATTCTCTCTGTGCTTACAGTCATATTTGTGTGTGTGTGTGTGTGTGTATTTTTTCTCTAACTGTTCTTTTTTTCTTTCTTAAATCCTATTTTACAACATTCTGTTGATTTCTTCATTTATTCCTGTTAATTAATATGACTGTTGTATTCTTTTTGAGCACTAAAGTCTTAGTAGTCTATAATGCGATGAAGAATACAAATAAAACTGAAGCCAAAAAGTTTCTCATATTTTCGCAATTCTGTATTCTTGTAGTCCAAATGCCCTAATCCTTTTTCTCCACAGGTCAAATGCAATTGTCTGAGCTCCAGGAAATTACTGGCTCTCTTGGGCAAGCTGTCATCTTAGGAAAAATTAGTACTACCCTTGGATTCAATATTTCTTCCATGTCTATTACCAGTCCCATCCCCCCCACAACTGATTCTGGCTGGATCAAGGTAAGAACACACAACTAGAATAAAAACATTTAATTTTTTAAAAATGGTGTTGCTTTTAAAATAGAATTAAGATCCTCTTTATAGTTCAAAACAGAAATTTAGATAGCACATTCTTCTAATTCAATTTTATGGGTTAACTAAAATGGTAATAATGTAGTTTAAGAAATAAAAGATTGAGAGTTGGGATATGGCTCAATGAGTTAGTGTGCTTACAGTGCAGGCATGTTTCTTGGGCTTTTATTGCTGTGATAAAACACTATGACCAAAATGAGTTTATTTCAGCAAATAGCTGTAGTCTATCATAAAGGGGAGTCAGGGCTAGAACTGAAGACAGGAACTGAAACGAAGGCTATTGAGGAATGCTGGCTTGCTCCTCATGGCTCTCTCAGCCTGCTTCCTTACACAACTCAAGGTCACTGCCCAGGGTTGGCACTACCCACAGTGGGCTGGGCCCTCCCACATCAACCATTAATCAATAAAATGCTTGACAGGCTTTCTTATAGTCCCATTTTATGGAGATGTTTTCTCAACTGAGAATCTCTCTTCCCAAAAGAGTCCAGCTTCTGTCAAGTTGACATAAAGTTAATGAACACATATAAGGACCTGAGTTTCTATTCCCATCATTCATATTTAAAACTAGGTCTGGCCAGGCATGCCTGTAACCCAGCCTTAGTCTGGAAGAAGGGTTAGGGAGACTATTATGGCTTGCTGACAGGTTTTTTTTTTTTTAATATTAGTTACAGTTTATTAACTTTGTATCCCACTCCCTCATTCCCTCCCAATCCCACCCTCCCTCCCTCATCTCCTCCCTGCCCCTTTTCAAGTCCACTGATTGGGGAGGACCTCCTCCCCTTTCATCTGACCCTGTTTTATCAGGTATCTTCAGGATTGGCTGCAAAGTCCTCCTCTGTGGCCAAGTAGGGCTGCTCCTCTCTTGGAGAGGGGGGGAGGTCAAAGAGCCTGCCATTGAGTTCATGTCAGAAATAGTCCCTGTTTCCCTTACTAGGATACCCACTTGGATAATGACAGGTTTAAAAACAGTTAATTTCAGGTTAGTGAGAGACCAAGTCCTAAGCAAGTAAGGCAGAAAGTGATGAAGAAGGACATCTGCCTACTTTACATTCTACATCCTATATCCTACATCTTCTTCTGGCCTTTATAGGTGCATGTCAGTACAAGAACACACACACACACACATGAGAGAGAGAGAGACTGAGCATGATCTTATGTTCTAAAACTTAACTTTTCACATCTACTTTGCTTTGAGTATTTTTAATAATGTCATAGCTTTGATCTAAAGGAAATTTTATAATAATGTCAATTTCACATGTTGAATTTTCAGTTTTAAATAAACTGAAGACTGTACTCAGCCTGGCTGAGTTTGCTGTGAGATGTAATTTGTCCTGGAAAAAACACTTCCTTCCTCTGATCATGTCAGGTGACTGCCCAGCCAGTTGAAAGATCTGCGTTTCCTGTTCACTACCTGGCCTTCGTGTCTTCACTCATAGTGATTGCTCAGCCAATGGTAGCACAGCCAGGACAGCCCTTTGTTCAACAGCCCTCAGTGAAGGCAGTAGATCCTGAGGTGAGTTGTAGCTCACATCCTTCTTGAGTGAAGGCCTTTGGCTCTCTGGCAGCTTGAACCAACCTGTGGATAGCCTCTTCTATTTACTGTTTCCCACTCTTGTGAAATGAATGCACTTTTCTGTTCATGTTCAAGATCTCGTTCTGTGAGGTTCAGAGTTTATGTAGATTTTAAACTTTTAATAGACATTAAAAATAGTTTATCTGTTTTAAAGAGATAGGACAGGACATTTGTTATAATTCTCCACTGTTCTTTCTTCTTGAGGGTAACTGTGTATCAGTTGGAATTACATCACTTACTTTGAAGGCTATCCTAAAGGATTCCAGTAACAACCACGTTAGTGGCCTTAGTGGAAATACAACAATTCCGTTTAGGACCTGTTGGGCCAACTATACAGACCTCACTCCTCATAGAATAGGTAAGTGGACCAAATTAGATTGTCATATATCTCTGCAGTAAAGAGATGTCTATTTTCTTTGTTTGGAGAAAATATTCTACAATATTTTGGTCAATCAATTATAGAAATCAGAATGTGATATCCTGTCTTTTCTGAATATAGTCGGTCTCACTTATAAAATACATTTAATATACAAAAATAAAATAGTGATTAGAGAAATTTAAACATAATTTGAGAGTATATAAAAAGTATAACATGGTTTGTATTCTCTTCTTGTCTGTTATTGCTCCTTTTCTTTCTCACTAAGTATGTAACATTTCATAAGAAAGATTAATAGGGAAGAGCGGAAAAAAAGAAAGATGAATATATGCACTTTTATTTAAGAAGAAGTATGTGTGTGGTAATTTAATAATCTCTGCAAGAGTTCAGAGCTGAGCTAGGAACTTGGCTGTAGGCTTTCTGCAAGTTAATGAAAAAAAGAAAATATGTGCATATGAGGATCTGTGGTGCTTTGAGTTCCACAAACCAGTTGCTGTAGAGAATGATAAGTTTATTTCCTGTTGCTACAATAAATTCACCACTACCAAAGACATCTTAGCGAAGAAAAGGTTTTCAGCTTACATGTCTAGAGAATAGCCTGTCACTTAGGGATGTCCAGACAGAAACTCAAAGCAAAACCCTGGCACAGAAACCATGGAAGACAATGACGTTCTAGCTTACTTTCTGGCTTGTTTGGGTAGTTTTTGCACATACCCAATCTACCTGCCTAGGGACAGTACCACTACCCAAGCCTGTGGTTAGATTAAGACTGAACTCCTGAGAACTTTTTCATTCCTTTCTGTACTCTATGTCACCTGACTCCATTTACAAAAAAATGTCATTAGAAATTAGTCACAATTTCGAAGCCAATAAAAACTAGATGGAAACTGACTGAAAACAAGCAGAGAAGTCAGCTACTGCCACGTTTTCCTTCCTAGGAAAAAACTATAAAATTGAATTTATCCTGGAAAATACTGTTCGGGTGGAATCTAGAACCTTCAGCCTGTCTGCACAGACTGTCACTGGTGGAGGTGGAAGTAGCAGCAGCAGTGGCAGCAGCAGCAGTGGCCACAGCAAAGCGTCTTCCGTGGGTACACCTGTCCAGACACTGGCTGTAGTAACAGGCTGTCTCGTAGGAAGCCTACTGCTCTTGGAAGTATTTACGGCTGCAGTTTTCATTTTGCACACAACCATGGGTAAGTGCAGTTCACTTTGTATGTAACCTTATGTCTCCAGGTTCACAGGGGCCAGCGAGTGTTTCCTAAGCAAAAGCTGTTTGTACAGCCGTTGTGTCTGGCACCACTGGAGGTGTAAAGAGAAGTACAAGTTCACTGGCAGAAAAAATAACTCCATGCAAATGATACTGCCCTTATGTGTTGGAATACAAGAATGTGGGGGTGGAGAAGTATAGTAATCTCAGAACTCCTCAGATGTTAGAAAGGGCAAAGGAAGCTTGGAATGGTTTATGCAACTAACCAGTTAACTAAGAAACCCAGAAGTGGAGTGGTTTCTGCCACAGCAGAGTCAAGGACTCCGTTGATGCTACTAGACGCCTTTGGCTCTGCTCTGCTTAATGATAGCTTAGCTTCTGTGCTGGCTCTTCTTTCCAATCTTCGTGGAAAAGGCCTGCACACACCTCTATGTTATATAATGCAGCAGCCAACACAAAGGACAGACACCCTTCTCAACAGATCCAGAAGCCCAACCCCACAGCCAAGTCATTGGTCTGGATTGGGATGCACGCTTAGCAGTGAACCAGGAACTGTGGCCACAGGGCTCTAACTGACTTGGTTTGGGTAACATCAGGTATGACCTGCTGTAAATAATGCTAGGAGCAGATGTGACAGGTAGACAGTGAATTTGAAGAGATTAAAAGAGAGGAAGGTCTTTTTGAGATAAAATGATTCTAAATGATGTTAAATGTCACTCATGAGCAGGATGTAAAACCTGGGAGTGTTGCTTAATATATCTACAATTTGTAGAGAGAAGAAAAATTAGGAACAAAGAAAGATGTGGGAGTAGGATAAGACTTATCTTTAAATACAGTCAGCTCTGAGTCCTCATTTACTTCTTCCCCATACCTACCTCCTCTCAGTAAATGATAGCATGCTTTCCTGACCCCTCCAGTTCATATGGAGATTTCATTCTTTTCTTTGAACTCTACATCCATCATGAGCTCTTCTCCATCTTCATTAGACCATAATGTCTCATACCTGTCTGCATTTAAAGTCTCCTCACTGCACATGCCTTCCTTCATCCACTGTGTTAGCCTCCTAAACCTTTCTTCATGAACTCATTCACTTTTACCCTCTAAATCATTATTAGACTTCACTTTTACTTTTGGTTGTTTTGTTTTGTTTTGTTTTGTATTTTTGTATTTGTTATTTGTATTTTGTTTTTTATTTTGAGACAGGGTTTGTCTGTGTAGCCCTGGCTGTCCTAGAACTCTCTTTGTAGACCAGACTGGCCTCCAACTGAGAGATTGCCCTGCCTCTGCCTCCCAAGTAAAAGGATTAAAGATGTGGGGCTAGATTTCATTTTACAAGACAAAAGAACATGCGGTGATAACAGAAACTGCCAAGCCTCACTGTATACAAAATATAATTAAGACCAGAGACTAAAAAACAGGTTTATGGACATCTTCCTGTTATACTAAATTCCAGGGCTGGCAACTATATAGCTCAATGATATGCTTATTAGCACGTGTAAAGCCTTAAGTTTCATCTCAGCACTGAAAATCATATGTAAATAAATTCATTCTTTCACTTCTACGTACTTCTACCATCTAGACTATGTTCATATACTTCTCAAGTCTACCTCCTTCTTCCAACATTTTTTCTAGGTTTGTCTACCTCCCTCTTTCAACATTTTTTCTAGGTTTGTCTTAGTTTCTCTAGTTAACTTTCCTTTCTTTCCATTCTGTGAAATATTTTCTCCTGTTCCTCTATCTCTTCATTCATATAATTACCATAGGCTTTTATGTACTTGCACTGAATTTATTTTCAAAATACATTTTTCATTAAACTTTGAGCACCTAGAAGAGTGTATACTTTATGTAGTATGGGTACTAAAAATGCACTGGAATTGATTTTAACTCTTCAAAGAAGAAGCCCTTACCTCTGATTAGAATGGAATGTTAATTAAGTAGGGGCTTAAAGGTTTGGCAGATACTGATCAGTTTATGGTTGATTTAAAAGATAAACACTTCTCATTTGGGGAAGATTGATGAAATGGAAGCGTCACATAAGGAACATTAATAAGACAGAAGAGCAATCTGAAGTGGGGCAGTACTTTAGACTATTGAAATATTCAAATAAAGACCCCAAGACTAGATTTTAAACCAGATATAAAGGAAGCCAGGATGAAAGGTCACTGTGATGCTGTTCTAGAAATAGTAGCAGAAAAACAAGGCTAACATCAACAGCTGGAGCATGGAGGCTTATCTTACTGAATGGCTTACCTTCTAGTGGCAGAGACTAATTAAGTCCACCGTATAGATAAACAACCAACACACAAGTTGCACAAGTCAGCTTTATGTCTGATGTGTTTCTCCAGAATGTTAACAAAAGAACATATTTTTCTTTCAAAATTGTTTAATAGTACAGCAACTACTACTTATAAAGCCATTACCTAAGTGTACTTTGTGATTGATAATTAAATGGTTTGATTTTCAATTATCTTCCAAAATTTGATATTTTGCCAATTAGGAAAATTTTATTTCAAATCATTAGTAAATTATATAGTTGCCGAGTTAAAATTAATGACACATACATTAACATATGCCGTACATTATTATCCCTCTTTTAAAAAAATGTATTATTGTCTTTTTTTTTTTCCAGGAAGCATCTAAAATGCCGTACTGAAGAACAGGCTGAAAAAAACAAAACTATTAGAACTGCTTATTCATCAGCTATTTTGCTGTACAAACAGAAAAAGCTTATGGCACTCAAGGAAATATACTAAAGTATTTTTTATAGTATTTGACATGTAATCATTATCTTTAATCAAAAATATTCAGGTTTCTTCAGAATATAAGTTTCTGTTGATTGCTTACGCTTGTATGTTTTTATTTCATTAAAAATTACAGTAGTCTCAGATTTGGCAGCAGATGTTCCACCTCCAGGAACCCTCGAAACAGAGAATCCTTTAAGGATTGGAAAACACCAGGCATGGTGGCTCATGCCTTTAATCCTAGTGTTGAGGAGGCAGAAGCAGAAGCATCACAGAAAATCCAAGGCCAGCTGGGCTACACAGTGAGAATGTTTCAAAAACAAAACAGTCAAACTAAATAAATTAACCTCTTCTGGCGTTCTGTATCATTTAGGAAGCTCTAGTTCTCAACAGGCTAGGTCAATGAACTTTCTAGAAGTCTTTGTGTCAAAACTGTTCTAGATCTTTATCAGGCTGAATATTTACCTTTGAGATCTGTGGGTATTCTAGGAATCCTAGAAGGAAGAGGAGTTTTCTTGGTGCCCCTAAATGAGCTATTGGAACATGTCCAAATTTACTTTCAGCTTAGCCCTTATTCCCATTCAAAACTATCTCTATTGTGTTCCAACTCTAGACATAACAGAACAATGACAATTTAAAAAAATCTTATTTTCCAAGGTGATAAATTAGAGGATGCAGAAAGCCACAAATTAAAGCTACCCAAAGCTCTCATACTACCAGAATGTAACTTTTACTCAGAAAATTTTAAAAGGAATCATTAATTTGATAGAATGCCCAATAGTAGCATGACAGCCATATTTGTAGCAGGTGCAGATGGAGCTGGAAAGTTCTTATTTGGGACAGATGATAGAATTCTACAAAGCCCAAGCATTTGTCTCTGGGTATCATTTCCTGCATACCATCTCCTCTGTACAATCTCCCAGTATATTCAACTCTCTTCACTATTAGGCATCCTTGGAAGTTTAAGAGAAGTGAAATATTCAACTCTCATCACTATTAGGCATCCTTGGAAGTGAAAGAGAAGAGAAGCGAGGCTGAGGGAGAAAGGCAGTCTTCTGTCAATCCGTGTGAAGAGTTTTTCCATGTTCTATTAGGCACAGGGATGCACCTTTAACCAGATATAAAAACATAAATGTTGGCTAAAAGTACAAAGGAAGATCACCTGCAAATATGTAACATATTTCAAAGTTGCCTAAAAACACATTGATTAAAGGAAGTTTTTTTTGGGGGGTGGGGTGGGGGTGGGGAGCAGGTCTTTGGAGATGGTTATGCTTAGAAGTCACATTTCAAAACAAAAGGAGTAAGATGATCAACTTCTAATTCCAAGCCAGAGAAAAGGACTTTCATTTGGCTCATGGAAAACTTAGTATTTGTCCTTGAAGTTCAAGGTATGCAAGGAGATGTGGCCCAAATTTTCATCAGAGAGCAGGTGGCTGTAGCAGACTTTGGCAATGAAGAGCAGGACTTATTACAGCATCTGAGTTTATGCATGAGATATGAATCTCTCTATTTCACACACATACACACACACACAGGAGAGAGAGACAGACAGAGAGAGGAGGAGGATAGTGGGAAGAAATATTGTAAAGGGGGGCTGCCTAAAAGGGAAGGTGAAAGGAATAGGGAGCAAGGGGTGGACAACAGATGACTAGAAGCAATAGAAAAAGCTCAAAGCTCAAGGCAACAGCTGGAATAGAACCAGTTGTAACTTTACGAGACCTGCAAGTAAGAAGTTCCTGAAAAGAAGGTTTAGAGAAAATCCATGAAAGGCCTGTGACAAACACTTGTCCTGTCAAAATTACTTCTGATATTTGGTCTGACATTATTGGGTAACTAAGCACTTTCATAGCCACTCAGTTGCTTCCCTGAAAGCCTGAGAAGCATCTGGTCCTAAGATGAGGTTAAGGAAGTAAAAAGCACCTCTATTCCATGCTGAGACTTAAAGTCAGGCTTTCTTTGCCTTGGACTTGTTAAAGCTATTGACTTAACTCTTCTAGGCTCTTGCGGGTGTTTGTTTTCTAAGAACTTTCTAGAATTATACTATAATCCCATAGTATAATATAACAAAAAATCACAATTTAATAACTTTTTTATATTTTTCCACTTTTTAGGAATCCATAGGCAGTACAGCTTCATATGTCTTCATTCATATAGAAGTCCTTTTTTCTTTTGAATTCCTTGCTTTTAAATATTTTTCTGACGTTTCGTTCTTAGAAATTGATACTTTGCTTCCTAAAATACTTTTAAGTATTGGAATGGACTATTCTATTTAGTTGCTAGAAAGAAGAAATCACTCTGTGTGACAGTGTGTGCTTGTGCTGGGGTTGTAGGACGACACGCGTGTGCATGTGTGTGTGTGTGTGTGTGTGTGTGTATGTTGCATGTTTTCATTCCTGGTTTATGGCTTATAATTCATAAAGACCGGCCAAAGAATACAATTTCTTTTCCCAAGGGAGGTTACAGTAACTCTAATCTTCCCATCTTGATTGTCCTAGCTTGTTTGAAAATTAAGACTCCATCCCTACCTCCATTTAAAAAATGGTCCTGTCCCATAGTTAGGAGGAAGCAATAGTACGAGAAAATAACAAGTGTCTATACTGGCAGGCTAGGCTGGTTTTCTCTAGGTAGTCTGTTGGTATTAGATGCAACAGATTGAAAAACAAACAACAAAAAAACCAACCAAACAAACAAACTTTAGACAGGGCTTAGAGAACTTCTGTGTAGGTAAATTTGCTGATGTCTCTGGATGATAATGTTGGGATCTGTAAGCAGGTATCTCTACAGCCAGCCCCAAGGGACCTTACAGTTATCAGGCATTCTTGAAGCCACGGAGAAGCCCACCCTCTGGTCACCTGGAACCACCTGCGCGTGCTCTGGGTCACCTTATAAGAGAACTTGCGGAGCCCCTCTCCTTCCTCTTTCTCTTTTGTCTCATCTCTCTTCGACCTCCTTCCCTTCCCCTAATAAACCTCCCACGTGGAACTGGTCTCCTGGTGTGATTTGTGAACTCTCATCCTGGAGGATTCCTAACAGATCCATCTCCAGAGAGAACACAGAAGCTCTCTGTCCCTTCTCATACCTCAGCTCTCTATTTGTAGCCCTTGTAATAAAACCCTTTATAATAAAGGTATATGTGTGTGTGTCCCTGAATTCTGTGAGCTATTCAGATAATACAATCAAATCAAGGGTGGGGTTGTGGTGATCCTGATTCAAAATCACTCAAACAGAACAGATAAGACAACATGCAGGGTTGTGTGTGCCCTTGGTATCTTTAAAATCAAAGGAGCAGTTTTCAGACAGTCTTTCCCCAGGGACCTGAAACTATGTCCAGGTAGAGAGTGTCAGAACTGAGGTAAATTCTCAGCCCAGCTGGTATCTGCTGCAGAGCAGATTGCTTACTTAACATTTGGGGAAACAAAAGCTCTACACATGTAGTCTAGGAAGTGATCTAAGAAACTGAGTCTGGGTTTGTTTTTTCATACTAAGCACTGACCTATATAAGAAAAAATGGTAATAATTTTCATTGTGGTTTATATGATTATCAGAGAATAGGAAGGGACAGTACCTACCTGTATTTCTTATAACAAGTAAAATATTTATATCTGTGATATTGTATCTAATCTTTCTAAAAGGTTTGTTGATCTCTGTAATGATGTCCACATGGCTCATCTGCTCTTGCCTCTTATCTTCATCACCTTTTTATCACTGGAATAAAATATCCTGACAAAATCAGCTTAAGGGAGGAAAGGGCTTTTATTTCTTTGTTTTCTCACAGTTCAAGGGTTTACATGAGAAAACAAGGTGTTATATCCAGTTCGTGAGCCCCCAAAAGATCTACAGGAATCAACTCCATTGCAAAACACATGAGGGTCTTTTTATTGTAAATTACAAGCTGCAGCTTGGGCCCACAACACCCACCGCTGAAGCGGTGGGAGCTGAGCACGCCATCCCCAGGTTAGTTGGGTCATATATAGATTCTGGTCCATCCCAGCATGCCCAAGGCAGGGGCAATTCCTGCCTGGCAAGCATCTATTGGTCAAGATGCTACATTTTGAATCGATTGGCTATAGGAAGGTTCCCAGACCATTGACCATGACCAGGTGTCCCTCCCTAGGGGGAGGGTCCAGTTTCCTAGCAACCGTATCTCTAGTGGGTGGGGAAAGAATGCAGTGAGGTAGCGCTCCCCTCTGGGCATTTCTAACTTTTTTACCGCACCTACTCTAGGTCTTAACGATAGCTGCTACTTTATCTTTTGGTCTCTCAAAGGCAGCAAGCAGGAATTGGTGACACAAGGAGCTGGTGACTCAAGAAACAGGAAGAAAGAATGCATGGTTAGTGCTCAGCTTCCTTTCTCTATTTCTGTAAAGCCTGAATCCACAACATGCAAAATGGGCCTGCCCACGCTTAGTATGAGCTTTACAAGCCTGTTAGAGTGCAAAGTAGGTAAGCCTCAGCAGATATGGGTCCACAAGCTGGGGACTGGGTGGCCCATGGGCACAAACAGAAATAACAGACTTCTGGAAGCAGTTCAATTTTAATTGGGATGAACAAGGGTTATATAAAATTTTGGGAAGGGGGTAAGGATATCCAGGGCGAGTATAGATTGTTGGCTGCAGGCTGGAATACCTCATTAGCATGGAGAGGCATTCCAGGAATCCCAGGTGTTTGTTGACTGGGAATTGGACCTGTAATTTCCCTAAGTACTATGTGACATTCCTCAGGTAGAGAGTGTAGGAATCCCAGCTCCAGGGGCAAAGAAGAAGGCCTGCTGACAAAGGGAGTCCTTCTGGGCCTTCTGGTCATGGTGGTCTGCGACCTTAGCAGCAGGATTTCCCAACATATGGTTGCCTTATATTGTGAATACTAGGTTCTTTTTAAATGTTTTTCTAATTATTCTTTCAGAATTTCATACAAGTATACATGGTATTTTGGTCATATTCATACAATTCTTTTCATCAATATTCCCAGACTTTTTTAACATGTCCCTTCCTCAACTTCATGTCTTCTTTCTTCTTCCTCTTTCCTCTCCTCCTCTTCTTCTTCTCCTCCCTCCACCCTATTCTTTGTCATCTTTGTCTATACCCATTGATTCCAATTATTGCCAGCCATAGGCGCCAGGTGTGTAGCCATCCATTGGAGCATAGCCAATGTGCCAGTGGTACACCCGCAACAACAATAACAACAAAGAAGACTCTCCTTCAGTAGCCACCAACTACCAACAATGCTTAACCCAGAGATGAAACATCATGAACCCCTTCCATTTATGCTGAGATTTTCAATGGCTTATTTTATGCAGGTTTTGTGTAGGTAACCACAGCCAATGTGAGTTCCTGAAGGCAATGGATATGTCATCTCCAGAAGACAGCATTTCAGATCTTTCTTCCCAATTCTCTATTTCTTAAAATTGTTGTGTTCCCTCCTCTATATTTTCTGAGCTTTGGTGTGATCTTGGTATGGGAAATGTTATAGATGATTCATTTAGAGCAAAACAGTGCTAATTTTCAGTACTTTGACCATTTAGGAGTCTCTGCATTAACTACTGCCCACTGAGGAGGTGGGGGTGGAGGTAGAGAATCTTTTCTGACCAAGATTGAGAGCATCACAGATCTGGAGGTAAAAACATAAATATTTAGAAAGCAGCTTAAAAACATGCCATTTATCAAAAATAACAATAGCAGGTTCTTTCCTAGAGTATATAACCTGCTCAGCTGTCAGATTCTGAGCAGGTTTATAATACCAGGGCTGAATTTCTTCTAGTGGAGAAAGCCTGAAAGACAATCAGAATATGATTCTTTACCCTATGACAGTCATGCTGTTATACCCAGTTCAAGAGACCCCAAAAGACCACCAAACACACCAGGAGTCAGAAATCATCTGCAAAAGCAAAGAGCCTTTATTTCAATCTTAAGCTTGGACTTCTAGCATGACTGACACAGCAGTCAGAGGCCAAGAGCCCCTAGCCTAGAAAGAAGCTGATTTTTATAGGTTTTTAGCAAGGGGAAGGGGCTTCTAGACTTGGGGGTTACAAGATTGGGTAAGATTTAGTAAGAGCAGTCTTGTTACATAATGATTGGCTAAAGGTAAGTTGGAGTAACTATTATGGCAACCACAAGGAAAACATGTAATTGTTTTAGCAACTACAAGGACAACATTCATTTCCACCTGTTTCCTGATTGACTGGTGTCAGGGTGGGCACACTGTGTCTTATGGAATGTTATGTTTTCCAGCAAGTACAAACACATTTTTCAGGTTCTAGGGATGAAAGCTATGTCAATTACAAGATGAAGGCTAGTACCAAAATGGAGTCTGTTGTGGTCATATTCTTCAATGCTACTATTGTACTTTTGGAGAACACCTTGTTTGGAAGGTCCATAATTGCATCAGGCAGAGTCCAGAGGTGGGTATTGGTATCTTTTCTTCTCCTGTTCTGATTAGCACCTTCTAGCACTGAGAGCTAACCAGCAGGAAGGAAATTTCCTAGTTAGTTCAAAACTGATTTCCCTATGCTCTGTAACCAATTTGCATGGTGTCTTTATAAATAGGATCCTATCTTTTGGTTATTATGGGTAAATAGAAGCAAAAGTGATAAGCTTTGTTGTGTTGGGAACCTCTGGGACTGGTCATTCCACTGGTTCTCCCTTATCTGTACCACAGGGCCAGTTCTCTAGCACTGCTCAGGGTAGGCCACCCAACGCTACCACTGGAAGGAGGTAGGGTCAGCTCTCCCCTGCTCTTGCCCTTGGGGCAGGTTCATCCACATCCTTCCTACCAGGGCCAGCTCTACTATGCTACTATATCTACTATCCAGGCAAGGTGCTCTCCCGAGTGTTGCAGCCAATGAGGGGCAGGTCGAGTTCTGCCACTTCCATGATCCCAGGGCTGTGGACCCAGACATGACCCTTATGTGGCAGGGCTGGCTACTCACAACAAGCTATTCCTCTCTTCTCTCTTCTCTCCTGTTTTAAATAGCTAATGAACTGACCAATGAAATAACAGTGGATCTAATTGTCTGCTCTTTACCTGCAAAGTTACCATTAGCTTAGCTTAGCCATCAATGTGATCACAGACCTGAGAAAGATAAATTACAAGATAAATATATGTACCAATCAAAATGACAGTGATGACTAGTCAGTCCATCACCTAGGCATCTGTCCCTGGCTCCTGTGGTCTTATAGCATCATGAGCAGAGGCAGTCTGGCCATCAGGCACAGTCAGATGAGAGACTGTTTCTGTGGAAAAAAGAGCTTAAGAGAATGGTCTCACCTTGCCTTTAGCAACAAGAAATAATGACTCTCCAGGTGTCCACATCTTTGTCCACAGTTTAGGCTGGACCCTAGCAGTGGGCCAGTTGAGGCAGTCTTGCTCAGTAGTTAGCATACTACAGTCCAGAGTGGTGTTGTGCCCAAATCTTCCCAGAGACCTTGGGGAGTAACTGCCAGGATTTTGGGACTCTTTATCATAATAAGCTTACACTCATTAAAATGCCATATTCATCAGATCTCTGAGAAGCTTGAGGGCCAGCATATCTGAGTTGCCCTTTTTTTCTATCTTTATCTGCCCTAGACTGCATCCTATTAAAAAGAAGGTTATAATCTCTAATTCTGGCATATTCCTTAGATGAGTGTTTTAGGACTATATCTATTTTAAGTAGATCTACATAGGCAAGCTTCATAGTTACCTATCCTAGGCTTAACCTTGAAAACAAACAAAAGACTTCATAAAGCTCAATCTTCTAACCAACTGCAGTCATTATCATAACTTTAAATATCTTTCTGAACTAAAATGAAAACAAAACTTTCAATCAGATACAGTCCATAGAGGAGCAAGCAAATCTTGCTTAAAACCACATTGCATTAAAACTGAATAGCAAAATGCTTAAAGGACAAAAGTTGCACTAAAGAGGAAACTGAACACAGCTGGCAGCCCTCAATAAAGATGGGGGTAAAATCATAGTTCCACCCTCTTTATCTCTGAACCAACATGATGGCTAGCCACGTGTTGTTACAGGCTGTGGCCGACAATCTAAAACATAGCCATTAGGTGCCACTAATGTTGTTGCCGCCTCCCATGGTATAGTACTGTGGCTCATTTACAGTTTCCTGTAACAAAGTTTTAATGTTGTAATCAAATAAGTTTTAGAATCAACTACATAACAGAATAGTACGGAACAATTTTAAATTGTAAGTGAACTATTCTGGCCATACCAAACCTATCAGCCAGGAAAAAAAAAAAAAAGCATTAATCCATTCACTTAGGAACTGGTGATCAGGCATATATTTCATATAATAGTTAACAATGACTTGAATACATCCCTGTGTAACCCTGGGCTAACATGGAGCTACAATCCTCTTCCCCCTTTAAAGAGCACAAGCAAACATTTTGTACTGAAGTATCACCAGCCTTTTAAATAAAGAACAACATATTTTACAGTTCTTTCTCAAATCATATCCACAGGTATGAAAAACCAAAGCAAATACAGTACATATACCCTCTGGCTTTCCATATGTACTCTGACATTCCATAATATTCTATATGCCTTTCAGGTTAGTCTTTTTCTTCTCTTTTCTTTTATTATCCCAGTCTCTTGTTTTCTCTCTTGTTTTTCAGACAACATAAAAACTTCCATCAAAATCCTTCTCATCATTTCTTTTATTGCTAGGTCACTTCATGGGTTTTTACCATCCTGACATGATATACTGTAAAAATTGCAGTTTTCTTAATTGACTCAAACAGTATGGCTTTGGCTTCATTTGGTAAAATTAATAAAATAAATACCAAAATCTTTTGACCTCCCCCAAAGGGTTGAGAAACTCTTCCAAGTTCTTTGTTAGACTGCCCAAGATCATTATTTTAAATGCCTGATAAAATTTAAAATGTTTCATAGCCTTAAACATTAAAACATTCTCCAAAACCTATTTTTGCAATATCAAAATAAAGTACCCTTTTTTTTTAGGAGTGAAATCACAAAGCATAACCATAATTTTAAAAGTCAAAACCAAATTTTAAAACCAAATTTTACCAGTGCAAACAATCCAATCTCTAAAACCAATACCAATTTAAATGAGACCTGTCTTCTTAGTCTAAAAGAAAATAGGATGATAAACAGAATTTATTACAACTAAGAGGTTCTGTAAATTTTTCCTTTGCCCTGATCCACACCACATGGCAATTGCAAGATGGCGGAGTCACATCACAATGCATAGCAAGCCACACGTTTGCTAGTTAAAAACATCTGTGCTTCTATAGATCTTACATACATATGTTCTAAACAAGGGTTTGAATTTAACCTTTACACATATCCAATAACTGTTAATCTATAACCAAGACATACAAAGCACATTAACCATTTAAGATCAGTCAAAGATAAACATGTAATGGCCATACATACATTTTAAACAGAAAAATAAAACTTTTCTTACTTCTTCCATCTATAATTTCAAGCACTTTGTTCTCACTCAGCAGTGGCTGCTAGCTGACCGGTCCTGACAATTTTATCACTGGTCCCACCCTTGCATCCCCACCCAACCTACGCTCCCTGCTGGAGCACCAATTGGTTCTACCACTGCAGGAAGCAGGGAAGATGAACATTGCCTAGGAGGAGGGGTTGGGAGGAATGGGGAAGGATTAGAGGAAGTCTGTCCCATAGTGTCTGTCACAGTCCAATACAAAGACACACAAACAAGAAACAAAATAGAAAGACAAACACAGACAAAGTAGTCATTCAGCAACCAGAAACAGAAGTGGATGCAAAAGCTCAGACACACAGACTACCACCAAGGCTTTCCTGCCACAGAAGCCAAAAGTGGCCCAACATGGCTTCCTTGCCATGGAAGCCAAAAGCGGCACAGAAAGGAAAGTAACTGGTGGGATTCCTCATCCACCAAAAACCTCTCCAATTGGCAGGTGGGCTCTCCCAGACTGGGCAATAATTAAATATAGGGGTTTGGAAAGAGTATGTCTCATGCTACCTGTCTTTCAAGTCCAATCCAAAGAAATGAGAACGGTCACCACAGACAGCGAGACAGACAAACACAAACAACAGATTCCTCTGGGCAAGCAGATAAGAACCCCAAACCAGTACATTGGCTGCACTTCCTGTCTGTTGAAGCAACCCACTTTCTAGGCCTATCAGACAGACTTGGGAGCCCGTGTCTCTCACAGTGCTATTGGGGAGCCCTGCCCTCACTGGTATCTGGGACGTCTCCCAGATTTCCCATCGCCTCAGTCTGCCAGTTCATCAATTGGTATACTATGACTTGACTGCTTCCTGGCCACCCACTGTGTACCACCTTGAGATCTCAAAACTACAAAGAATGACAGAACAGAGACACAGAACTTGGCCAAGACAAAAGCGCTAACCTGGGGTTCCAATCCTCCAGCTTGGGGTCCTGGAAGGTCTTAGAGATCCCAGACGAGCCCCCAAATATGTTGTGCCAGATTTGTGAGATGCCAAAAGACTACCAGGAGTCGAGTCCTTTGCAAAACACATGAGGATCTTTTTATTACAAGCTATGGTTAGGACTCATATACCCTCGTCGCCATAGGGATTGAGAGCAGAGAGAGCCTCATCCTCAGGTGGTTGATGTAAAGGGTCTGGTCCCCCAGTGCACCAAAGCAGGGGGAATCCTCCCTGGCAAAAGTCTTTTGGTTGAAATACAAAAGAGGATGCTTCATTTTGAATTGATTGGCTATAGGAAGGTCTCAAAAACATTAATGGTCTGGATTCCCTACTTTGCTGTTCTAGGGGAGAGGGGCTGGTTTCCTAGCAACTGTATTTCTAGTGGGGATGCAAGGGTGTGACCAATGATAAAATTGTCAGGACCCGTCAGCTAGCACTGAGTGAGAACAAAGTGCTTGAAATTACAGGTGGAGGAAGTAAGAAAAGTTTTGTTTGTCTGCTTAAAATGTATGTATGGCCATTACATGTTTATCTCTAGTGGTAAGGTTGGCTCTTCCTTGCAGTTGACTGGACATGTCTCAACCTGTCTGGCCTTTGTTCAGGCTTGTGCTTTAAACTTTAAACCAATACCCCAAAAAACTAATTTTTAATTCTTTTGTCTC
This sequence comes from Meriones unguiculatus, assembly GCF_030254825.1. Taxonomy (NCBI): domain Eukaryota; kingdom Metazoa; phylum Chordata; class Mammalia; order Rodentia; family Muridae; genus Meriones; species Meriones unguiculatus. Next base: position 56,452,211 of record NC_083356.1, on the reverse strand, counting down.
TCAGCCTCCCTTTATCATCCATCTCTCCACCACACACTTGGGCATTGCAGTTGGGCCATAAGGCTGGTAGGCCTCTGGGTGATCTCCTCTACCAGGGCTGCAATGGCCTACCCAAACCAAGAAGCAGTGGCAGGTCTTTGGGTGTTTGGGCGTCTTTTCCCACCAGGAGAGCTTGACATGACTTTGGGCAGGTCTCTGGATGGCTTCCTCCTTCTGTGCTTCTTGGTCCTGCAGCAGGCAGAGATCTGTGTGTCCATTGCTCCGATGTGCTATGACGGCTGAGGGCAGGCGTGTGGGTGTCTTTCTCCTCCTGCTCCATGAGATGTGGCAGTTGGCAGGTCACTGGATGTCTCATGACTTTACTTTTACCCTCCACTACCATTAGCAAAGCCCTGGGGTACTGTGATGACCTCCTTGTTCCTGATTTTAGGACAGCAGCCAGAGGTCCCAGGTCAAGGCAAGTCAGGGTAACATTTTCTTAATTAGTGATTGATGTGAAAGATCCTAGCCAATTGTGAGTAGAAACACACCTTGGCTGGTGGTCCTGGGTTCTACAAGAATGCAGGCCTCGAAGGCAATAGGGAGCAAAGATTCCAGCTATAGGACCCTCCCTCATACCCTCCCAAACGTATCATCCCTCCCTCATCTCCTCCCATGCCCCTATCCAAGTTCACTGATAGGGGAGATCCTCCTCCCCATCCCTCTGACTCTGGCCTACCAGGTCTCATCAAAAATGGCAGCATTGTCTTCCTCTGTGACCCGGTAAGGCTGCTCCCCCATGAGGAGGAGGTGATCAAAAAGCCAGCCACTGAGTTGATGTCAGAGACAGTCCCTGTTCCACTACTAGGGAACCCACTTGGAGACTGAGCTGTCATGGGCTACATCTGTGCAGGGGTTCTAGGTTATCTACATAAATGGTTTTTAATTGAAGTATCAGTCTCAGAAAAGGCCCTGTGCCCAGATTTTATGGTTCTGTTACTCTCCTTCTGAAGCACCTATCCGCTCCAGGTCTTTCTATCTTCTCCTTCTTTCATTAGATTCCCTACAGTCTGCCCAAAGTTAGTCTATGAGTCTCAGCATCTGCTTTGATACCTTTCTAGGTAGAGTCTTTCAGAGGCTTTCTGTGATAGGCTCCTGCCTTTCCCTGTTTTCTGCCTCTTCTGATGTCCATCCCATTTGCCTTTCTGAATGAGGATTGAGCATCTTACCCAGGGTCCTCCTTCTTGCTTAACATCTTTAGGTATACAGATTTTAGTATGTTTATCCTATATTATATGTCAATATCCACTTTAAGTATATACCATGTGTGTCTTTCTGCTTCTGGGATAACTCACTCAGGATGCTCTTTTGTAGTTCCAACCATTTGCCTGCAAATTTCATGATTTCCTTGTTTTTAATTGCTGAGTAATATTCCATTATGTAAATGTACCACAATTTCTGTATCCAGTTCTGAACTGAGGGGTATCTGCGTTGTTTCCAGGTTCTGATCTACTTGGACTTCAGTTTTCTGTAGGGTGATAAATATGGATCTAGTTGCATTTTTCTACATGTAGACATCCGGTTAGACCAGCATGATTTGTTGAAGACGCTGTCTTTTTTCCATTGTATGGCTTTGGTTTCTTTGTCAAAAATCAATTATCTGTAGGTGTTTGGGTTTATTTCAGGGTCTTCTATTCGATTCCATTGATCCACCATTCTGTTTTGATGCTAGTATCATGAAGTTTTTTTTATTATTATTGCTTCGTAGTACAGCTTGAAATGAGGGATGGAGATACCTCCAGAAGATCTGTTGTTGAACAGGATTGTTTTAGCACTTCAGGGTTTTCTGTTTTTCCATATGAAATTGAAAATGGTTCTTTCAAATTCTGTAAAGAATTGTGTTGGTAATTTGATGGGAATTGCATTGGAATCTGTAGATTGCTTTTGGCAGGATGGCCATTTTCACTATTTTAATCCTACCAATCCATAGAATGGGAGATTTTTCCATCTTCAGATATATTCTTCAATTTCTTTCTTCAGAGACTTGAATTTTTTTTTTCAAACAGGTCTTTCACTTGCTTGGTTAGAGTCACACCAAGGCACTTTATGTTTTTAGTGGCTATCATGAAAGGTGTTGTTTCCCTAATTTCTTTATTGGCCCTTTTGTCTTTGGTATACAGGAGGGCTTCTGATTTTTTTTTTTTTTTTTTTTTTAGTTAATTTTGTATCCAGCCACTTTGCTGAAGATGTCTATCGGCTGAAGGAGCTCTCTGGTTGATTTTTTGGGGTCACTCATGTATACTATCATATCATCTGCAAATAGTGATAATTTGACTTTTTCCTTTCTGATTTGTATCCTCTTGATCTCCTTTGTCTTATTGCTCTAGCTAGGACTTCAAATACTATGTTGAAGAAATATGGAGAGAGTGGCCAGTGTTGACTTGTCCCTGATTTTAGTGGGATTGATTTAAGTTTCTTTCCATTTAGTTTGATGTTGGCTATAGGCTTGCTGTAGATTGTCTTTACTATGTTTAAGTATGTGCCTTGTTTCCCTGATCTCTCCAATACTTTAAACATGAATGGATGTTGGATTTTGTCACATGCTTATCGGCATCTGAGGAGATGATCATGACATTTTTTGCCTTCAGTTTGTTTATATGGTGGATTACATTGATGAATTTCCATATATTGAACCACCCCTGCATGCCTGGGATGAAGCCTACTTGTTCATGGTAGATGACATCATTTATGTGTTCTTGGATTCAGTTTGCAAGTATTTTATTGAGTATTTTTGCACAAATGTTCATAAGAGAGATAGGTGTGAAGTTCTCCTTTTTTGTTGGGTCTTTGCGTGATTTAGGTATCAAGGTGACTGTGGCTTCATAGAATAAGTTTGGTAATGTTCCTTCTGTTTCTATTTTGTGGAATAGTTTGAAGAGAATTGGAGTTAGCTCTTCTTTGAAGGTCTTGTAGAATTCTGTGCTGAAACTGGCCTTGAGTTTTTATAGAAGGTAGAGTTTTGATGACTGCTTCTATTTCCTTTGGGAATATATGACTATTTAATCTATTTACCCAATCTTGATTTAGGTTTGGTAAATGGAATCTATGAACAAAATTGTCCATTTCATTTAGACTTTCAAATTTCTGATTTTGTTGATTTGGGTAGTTTCTCTCTGCCTCTCTTTAGTTAGTTTGGCTAAGGGTTTGTCTATCTTGCTGATTTTCTCAAAAAAACAGCTCTTGTTCTCATTGATTCTTCGAATCGTTTTCTTTGTTTCTAATTCATTGATTTCAATTCTGAGTTTAATTATTTCCAATTGTCTACTCCTTTTGGATGTGTCTGCTTCTTCTTTTTTTTTTTTTTTTCCTAGGGCTTTTAAGTGTGCCATTAAGTTGATTGTGTGAATTGTCTCCAACTTCTTTCTGGAGGCACTTAGTGCTGTGAATTCTCCTCTTAGCACTGCTTCCATTGTTTCCCATAAGTTTGGGTATGTTGTGCCTTCATTTTCATTTAATTTTAGGAAGTCTCTAATTTTTTTTTTCATTTCTTCCTTGACCAAGCTGTCATCTAGTAGAGAGTTGTTCAGTTTCCTTGTGTATGTTGGCTTTTTGTTATTTGTGTTGTTGTTGAAGTCTAGTTTTAGGCCATGGTGGTTTGATAGAATACAAGGAATTATTTCAATCTTCTTGTCTGTGTTGAGGCTTGCTCTGTGCCTGACTATATGGTCAATTTTTGAGAGGGTTCCATGGGGTACAAAAAGAAGGTATACTCTTTTGAGTTTGGGTGAAAAGTTCTGTAGACATCTATTAGGTACATTTGGTTTAGGACCTCTGTAAGTTTTAATGTTTCCCTATTTAGTTTCTTTCTAGATTGTCTGTCTTTTGGTGAGAGTGGAGTGTTGAAATCTCTGACTATTAAAGTGTGTGATTTCAGCTTTAATAATGTTTCATTTGCAAATGTAGGTGCTGTTGTATTTGGGGCACAGATGTTCAGGATTGTGATGTCCTCTTGGTGGATTTTTCCTTTGATGAGAATGTAGTGCCCTTCCTCATCTTTTTTGATTAATTTTGGTTGAAAGTCTATTTTATTATATATTAGGATAGCTACCCCAGCTTGTTTTCTGAGTCTGTTTGCTTGAAAAACATTTTTCCAGCCCTTTACTCTGAGATAGTGTTTATCTTTGTTGCAGAGGTGTGTTTCTTGGATGCAATAGAATGTTGGATCCTTTTTCTACAACCATTTTGTTAGTTTGTGTCTTTTTATTGGAGAGTTGAGTCCATTGATGTTTATAGATAATAGTGACCAGTGAATGTTAGTTCTTTTTATTGTGTAATTGGTGGTGTTACTGTGTTTCAATGTTTGATTAATACTTTGTTGTGAAATTATCTATCTCCTGTGTTTTCTTGGGTGCAGTTGATTTTGTCGGATTGGAGTTTTCCTTCTAGTATCTCCTGTGGGGCTGGGTTGCTGTGTAGATATTGTTTAAGTTTTGTCATTGAATATTTTTCCATCTATGTTGATTAGTATATTAATATATTAATCTGAATTAGTATATTAGTCTGGGTTGGTTTCTGTGGTCTCTTAGAGTCTGCATGACATCTCCTCAGGCCCTTCTGGCTTTCATAGTTTCTGTTGGGAAGTCTGGTGTGATTCTGCGAGGTCTACCTTTATATGTTCTTTGACCTTTTTCCTTGCTGTTTTTAATAGTTTTTCCTTGTTCTGTAGATTCAGTGTTTTGACTTTATGTGATATGAGGAGTTTCTTTTCTGGTCTAATCTACTTGGTCTTCTGTAGGCCTCTTCTATGTTAACGGAGATCTCTTTTTTTAAGTTGGGAAATTTTTCTTCTATAATTTTCTTGAAAATATTTTCTGGACCTTGGAGCCTGGAATCTTCTTTTTGGTCTATTCCAATTATTCTTAGATTTCACCTTTTCATGACATCCTTGATTTCTTGGATGTTTTGTGTTCGGGACTTTTCTGATTTTACTTTTTCTTTGAAAGATATATCAAGTTTCTGTAATTTTGTCTTCAGCACCTGAGATTCTGTCTTCCATCTCTTGTATTCTGTTGGTGATGCTTATCTTTGTGGTTCCTGATCTTTTCTCTCAGTTCTCCAGCTCCAGGGTTTTCTCTGTTTGTGTTTTCTTCATTGATTCTAACTCTGTTTTCATGTCTTGCACCATTTCCTTCATCTGTTTGAATGTGGATTCCTGTCTTTCCATGATAGCCTCTATTTTTTGTTTGTTTCCTCTATATGCCACTACTTTTGCCTCTACTTGTACTTCTACCTGTGCCTGTATTTGGCTGTATTTGCCTGTACTTCTTTGAGAGCTTGTTCATTTCCTTTTTATGGGCCTCTAATAACTGGATAAGCATAGCTTTAAAATATTTTTTCTGTGTTTCTGATGAATTAAAATATCCATTGATTTTGGGGGTTGCTGGTGAGGCCATGATTTTTGTTCGATGTGTTCTTATGCCGACCTCTAGCCATCTGCTTATTTGTAACCTTTGCTGTTTGTTCCTGGAATATGTACTTCAGACTGTGTCCATGTGTCTATTCTTCAGGAAGATGAGATAGGTCCACTGGTTCAAGAGTGGATGTTGGTGTTTCAGCTATGGCTAAGGGAGGAATGTCACAGGTGCATTTGGGCAAGCACAGGCTTGTGGGTGGCAGTGCAACTTGAGGGAGAGGGTAATAGTGCATGTAGATGCCTGGAAGGGTGGAGCTTAAGTCCAGGAGGGGGTGCATATGCTGGTGCTCTTTGCAGGGGCAATGCACATGTGCAAGTGCCCTGAGAACCTCAGTGGTCTTTAGGCCTGTCCTACTGTCCTCCTGGTGTTCAGATCTCTCTGGGCTCCAGGAATTGTTTGCCTGGATTCCACTGGTAGACCCACAGAACAGGGGCTTCAATGTCGAGAATGCAGTGTCCCAAGGATTTCTATGTTGCCCACAGTGAGTATGTTGGTGGGAGTGATCTAATATCTGGCTGCTAGAGGGATCCTGGATCTGGTGCTCTGCATGTACTCACTTGAAGGAGCACTCACTTGCTTACAGGCCTAATCAGAAAGCACAGGGGTTCCCCCTGTTCTCTATTCTCAGATTTGGGCCCTCATGGGCAAATGAGAATATAGGACATCCATCAGCTCATTGGTGTCCAGTGTTTGGCCGCTAGGCATGGAGGCCTGTACTTGGGGTAGCTGCCTCTGCAGTTTCAGTCACAGAGCTTAGAGGTTCCTGCTTAGGCTAGCTGTCACCCGCTGACGCTGCAGCTCTGCGAGGCCGCATGTGCTGTTTCAGTCTCTGAGCCCAGAAGCTCGTGCTTGGGGCAACCACCAAGGCCTCAGCCCAGCAGGGAGACCGACCCATGCTTGGGGCAAGGAGAAGTGCAGGGTAGTTGAATATTCTGTCAATTCCTGCAGATGTCCCCGGGTGACCTGGATTCAAACTGTCCGAGCTCACTGGTTGTCCCCTCTTGCCCAGGAAGCCTCAATGTGGATGCTTCAGCTGCCCCTCCACTCACCAATTTCGGAGTTTCAGATCCTGTGCCCCTCAGACACGGTGCATGCTGGTAGCCACAATCTTGGACTGCCTGGGACACTCTTATTTGCAGAGTCCATACTCAACAGTGGGCATTTTCAACTTACGCATGTGGGTCCCAAATACTAAGAATATCCATTTCACAATGAAAGATACACTACCATTTATTCTGATTCTCTCTAGATAGTAATTACATAAAATGTGTAATAGCAAAAGGAGTGCCCACTAGAGGATATGCAGCAAGTGCCCGGATGCCTGTTACGTTAGTCAGAGGACCTAATGTATTACGTATTTCTTGAATATGTATCAATGTTTGAGTCCTTGTGGAGAACCTGTATCCCCAGGAATGTTACTTGGCCATGAAGGGTGACTTCATTAGAGAAGTTCGTGCAGGTTGAGAGTATTGTGGGGATTTGACACACAGTGTATCCTTAAAGTACAGAAGAAACTCTCTAAGTAAATTAACTAATAGGCAGAATAAGAAAAAAAATCTCCTACACTGCATTTTTTTTCATATAAAACAAAATATTACAGAAATTGCACTTCATCCTGACTTACAGCCCTAATGTTTCAAATAACACTATAAAATTCACACTCAGTTACAGAGCAACTAGTTACGGTTGCTATGGCAATGGGATCTGTGCCTATGAGCAGAAAAAAAAATTCCTTTTGAGCAAGATATTTATGAGTATATCTGGCTACATGACAAGAGCATTTTTTTTCTTTATAGTAATTTATGTATATAGGCTGATGATCCTTTGTATACGTAAATTCTTCCTAAAAAAATAAAATATAAGTCAACATTTTTAATATTTCTTGTATTATTACAAGTTGGACTTAATTCTCACTGATGAAAGGTTTACTTTAAATTATATTTATTATGTGAGATGAGTAGCTTTAGCATATTAAATATATAGCATACCTACACAAACATCTTTGACAAGGTTGCTAATACAATATTTTCAAGGACCAGAGGAGATTCAAAACAGCAGTTACAAATAAATTCAGACTTCAAATAGCAACTATTAAGAGAAAGGTCCTCATATATATTTGAACTGATAGACAACATTCGCTGAATCTGTATATTTTAAAAAGTAAAGTTCAAATCATGAGGAAGGCTGTACCTAAAACATATTTATAATAAGTATACAGTAAAGTGCAGAGCTGATTTACAGGGCACAAACAAACTTTAAAACAACATTATAAGATGCTTACTTGTGCTGAAATGATGGGGTGTAGGCAGAATAAATCGCCTTAGGCATGGATAATGGTATGGGTAGTAACTAACAGCATGAAGAGCTATGAGGAGGCTTGCAAGTGTTTCAGTTCTGAAATCTGCACTTTTAGTCTATCTTTAAACAAAGGGCAGAGGTTACTTGCAAAAGTTAATTTCAAGCTGCAGCTTCAACCCTTAACAATCCTGTTTCTTTTCCTTTTTAAATAATATGCTACTGGCAAATACACTCATTGATGATGATGGAAAAATCCACTTCCATTTTCCTTGGAAGCAGCATTTCCAGTAGTGAGCTCGAAATTTTACTGGATGTGGTGATGATAAGTTTCTAAGTTTTTACTGCTGCTTCCAACATAATTCTGCTCACATTATGACACTTAGTTTACAAAGTAAATCCAGGAGGAAGGATTTATTAACTTAATATTACACATATAAAAACAGAGCTGTAATGCTCAGCTTGCGATATGTAACTTAAGGATTGAGTTTTTTCACTTTAAGTTTATACTATTGTCAAGTTTGTAACCCTTACAAGATCATATTAGTATTCTACATTGTTGGACAGCAATCAACACGTTAGCATTTAGAGATGATAAAAGGCCATAGATTTCCATATCATGCTCAGATAAAGATTATTAAACCACAAAGTAGCAGATAAATGTGGGATGAGTCAAATGGTATTATGTCACCAAACCATAATCCTAGACACAGAGAACTTATCCCTCTTTTTGTTTTAATCTGTCTCTAATAGAAAAAATAAATAAATAAACAAAATGTGCTATTTTTCTAAACGTCTATCCAGTCCCCTTTTGGAGAAACTTGGTTAACTCAAACAATTGCTCTTATATCTCAGGTCTTCCTGTTTTAAGCAATAGGTTACTGTTGCTTAAATAGAATAGAATAGAATGGTGGAAACCATTTAAATGCCTCATGGAAAGTTAATTTTCACTTAATAGCACTGAGGTATTTTTTAAAGATCCTTTAGACTGTTGTTTATTAAGCTATTAACCCTAGTTGTTAGTGATTTAAAACATTTAAATTTCCAGAATATTGACATTTATTATTTTGAAAGCAAGTAAAAATTTCTAGTAGTCATACCAATAAAAAACAATCTACTAAAACTGTCGAAAGTGTGTGCTTTCAAATACGCCTGTTCAAACTGTCATTCTATGCTATGAGCTGAAAGTCTTTGTCTCACTTGATTAGGAAAAAATATGACTTCATAATCCGTATTCAATTATCAACACCTGCTCATTAATAAAAATCTAATAATGTCCAAGTTTTATCAGTGGGTCTAAAAAACAAAAACAAACAAACAAACAAACAAAACCCTGGCATCCTTTGGTAAAAATCCAGAAATTGTGGTGCAGCAATCTGGAAGTTCAGAACTTTGGACTGCTCCAACCTCTTGATCAGGTCAGGGCACCAGGCTAAGCAACCGCTGGAGAACTTAATGAAGACTTTCCCAAAGGGAAAATCAAAAGGAGGCTTTACAATGGGCAAATGTTTAATGCATACAACTAGCACACAAGGTAGAAGAAAAACATGAAAAGAATATATATTGTATGTGTATATATACATATATGTATATGTGTGTGTATATATATGTACACATATATGTGTATATAAATAGAAGTCAAACTGTCTAGGAAAACAAAGATTTTGTGAGGTGGGAGGAAGAAAAAGGGTGTAGTATAGTGGAGGCTCATGTGTTCAAGGTACAATGTATTAAGTGAAAGCATTTTTATGGAACGCAGGACTACATGTATAATGAATATGTACAGTAAAAAGGAAAATAAAAAGCCCAACCAAACAACAGCAAAAGCATCCGATTGCGCGAGAGAACCACAAAAAAGACAAGAGCTTGGTAAAATGGCTAGCCCCGCATGCAGGCCAGGATATGAGGGACTTAGAAAGACCCCTCTGTACTTCCACAGCTAAAAACTGAACTAAGATAAGCAGAGCAGGCTAAATTCTGGAAGAGACTTGTAAACATCCGAGGTGGGGCAATAACCGGGGTCTGTCCTAGTCATACCCAAATCATTCTGAGACAGAGGATCTCCTCCAGTGTTTCACAAACCAGATGCAGCTTCCCCTTGGCCCCATCTGTCAGACAAGCTTAAGGATGGAACAGAAAGAGGCTTGGTCACGGGAGAGACACTAGTCTACACGGGAGGAAAGGAAGACAACTTGGCGCAGACCCAATGGCTCAGGGACAAAAAACACAGCAACCACCCAGCACCGCAGTCGACAAAAGGCCACAGTGCAAGCTTTGCACTGTCGCGACCGGCCACGCCCCTCCGCGCTCATTGGCCTGCGGCTTGTACGTCAAAAAACTAGCCTAGTCTCCATTGGGCCGGAAGTAGCTGAGGCGGGGTGAGGAAGCCAGGGCCTGGAGACAGTGTGGCTCGGCCTTAGAGGTGGGGCCCGGCGGGGAAGGGGCGGGGCCCGGGCGGGGCGGGGGCGGGGAGGGGCGGGGCCCGGGCGGGTTTCGTGGGAAGGGGCGGCCATGGCGGCTGCGCGGCGGCAACGGCGGCTGCGACGGAGCGCGCGCCCGGCTTTGAATGAGCGGAGCTGGGACTGAGCTGGCCGAGCGAGCGCGAGCTCGAGGCAGACGGCGGCAGCGTGCGCGCGCGCCCCGTGTGCGCGCGTGGCCCCGCGGCAGCTCGGAGCCTCCGCCGGGCGGGCGGGGAGGGGGAGGGGCAGGTGAGTGTGTGCGGCCCGCGCGCGCCCGCCGGCGAGGGGCTTCTCTCTCTACCCACCCGCCTCCCGACCCCGGCCCGGCCGGCGGCTTTCCCCGCCACTCTCGGGGCCGTCCCTTACTTCCTGCCCTCCCGCCTTCCTCCCCGGCCCTCCACCTCGACCTCCCACCGCCGGGCCAGCGCTCAGGGGTACTGTTTCCGGGTCAGGGTGACCCGCGGGGCGAGCCCAGCGGGGCCGGGAGCCGGCGTGACCGCGTACCCTCGCTATGCGGCGCTCACGCGAGAGACCGGCCTGTGGAAAAGCCCCACGTCCAGTTTTCCCCGATGGCAGTGAGCCGCCTTCCTGCCCTCCCTCCACGGGCCTCGCACCTCTCGGGCCCGATCTGCCCAACATCCAAATCCCAGCCCACCCGGCTTCCAGCTCCAGCAAGTGTGGAGCGCCTCACGTGACGCCCGCCACGGGGCGTGGGATTGCGTAACCTGGAGGCTCGCGCGTGTGTGGTTTTGCTCATCTGTGCAGTGGGTATGATTTTTTTTGCGTCAGGACAGTCTAGGTGGGTAATCGGAAAGTGAACATGATTTCACTTGTGAAACTCCCCCGTTGACTCATTCAGAAGACCTTAGCCCGCCTAGGTAACAGTTCCAGCGGTGTCAGATTTGAAGGCCTGATGGTACTGAATGTTCGATTTTTTTGCCACCAGCTTTTCAGAACTGCACTTCCGTTTCTGCTTACTTGCTTCTGCTGTTGACCCTTTCCTTTTCATATCTGAGTTGGGGTAAATAGGTTTTTATTTGGGAACTTTGTGATTTTTAGCCTAAGCGAGTTACAGATCTAATTTGAGTGTATTCTGTGCTGTTGTAGGTCATAGGACTTGTAAGAATTTGTATGGAGAGACATAGAAACACAGATTTAGAAGTACAGCACTAGAGAACTCGTTTAGTGGATATCAACTGGCTTGGCTTAATGAGCTGTAATATAATGGATCACCACTTTAGGATGCGAAGAAATTCACTGGGAACAAGGAGGGATTGACTTGATCATTCAGGATTCTTTTTCTTTATGATTTCTGCCCCAGTTACAGTTAAATCTTTCTCTCTCGGTTAACACAACAGAGCTCTTATTTCTATTGCTTGATTGGAAATGTCATTTCTTCAAACTTTCCTTCCCTGGCATATATACACTTTACATTTTGTTAATCATTTTAAGGATTTTTTTTTAATTGGAGTATTTTGGTAGAAGATTACTTCAGTATTGCTCAGTTCTAGAAAACATTTGAAAGCACCCAAATTGCAAAGTAGCCCAAAATAAGTATTTTCCTAATTAATGTTCTATAGGGTATATTAGAAACCAGACTGAAACAATATATGTAAAATTAAAATAATTTCAAAAGGAGTATGTAGGGAGAGCCTGGCCTTGGGGTTTTTCTCTTCCAGTCAGTCCTGACTTAACATGTTTAAATTATTTAGGCCAGTTATGGGCCTCATCTGTTACATGGGAATGGTGAAACTATTGAACTGAATGCTGAAGGCTCAAGGATTGTTAATATCTTTTCATTCAAGAAATATTTGAGCACCTAAATGCTGTCATTGGCCAAGATTCAGAGATAAACTGAGCCACGCTGATGTGGTTCTTCTGTTCTGGGCTCTTTTTCCTTTGAGTAAAAGTAAATGGAGAAAGAAACTCAAGACAGTTGAGAAGCAGAGGGTTTCTCTGTGCAGGGAAGTGTTTTTTCCACTATCAGTGTAGCATATGTTACATAGTAGGTGCCAATATATATTCATTCCATTGAGTTGCATTCAAGTCCTGAATAAAATTTGTCTAATTTGTCTACAAATCATTGTAATTGATAAAGTGCTGCTTTAAGTTTGGTTACATTTTCCCCATTTTAGTGAAGCTGGTTAGAAATTTTATCCTGGAACTTACGATATCTTTCTTTGATTGCTAAGAGTGTTCCTGACTAGATTTTCCTGGCTTTCAGATTAAATTGATGTAGGTTTGAATGGAAGCAGTTGTAGGAACTTGGGATCATGTGTTTACTCTGCTTGTAATCTATGAAACGAGGACAGTAATATCTGTATTATCAGAAATAAGTTCTGTGGGTTCACTTAGCTAGTGTTTAGTACATAATAGATGATCAGTGAGTTTTAGGCCTCTTTTATTAATTACACAGCATCTTTATCACATATCGTTGATTGCAATGGGGAAATTCTGTAATCAGTAATAATCCAGCTTCCTGGTTTTCCACTTGAAATTTCATTTCTACTTTTTGTTGGAGCCATTTGAGTTGACAGGTACTTACTGAGTAATGGTACGTAAGGATATTTGAGAAGGTAATGGCTGTAGCTACCAAGGCTCTGAATGGAATTTCTCAGCCTAACACCCAGTGCACAGTCCCAAAATAGTGAACGTGGTTTTTCCCCAAAGAAAACTGGTTGGCTATATTTCCTCTCCCAGTACTGTATGCCACAAGTCTAATAGCTACTTTGAAATATTTTTTTCTGAAAATTTATTATATTCTTAAAATGATCTCTGAATTTTAATTAGTATGTATTAGTGTCTAGTGTACAGTATATTGGGTTTCATTATATTTCATTCCTTTATGTAGTTTGCTCACCCTCCAATTAGTATTTCTTCATTTGTTTGTTTATGTTTTTTGAGACAGAGTTTCTGTGTAGCCTTGGGTATCTTGGACTACCTTTGTAGACCAGGATGGCCTCAAACTTACAGAAATCTGCCTGGGTCTGGCTCCCTGCGTGCTGAGATTACAGGCATGCACCACTGTGCCCACCTCCATTACTATTTTTTGTTCTTCTGGTTCCCTTTTTCTTGTCAAACAGTACGCCATCTATTTTCATGTATTCTTGTATTGGAAATCTAGCTTGTGCAAATGAGGGGGAAGTGCTATCTTTGTCTTTCTGGCTCAAGGTTATTTTGCCCAATAGGATGGTCTTAAATTTCATCCATTTTCCTGTAGAGGATATGAATGCTGTACTCAGACTTCTCTTTGGGAAGTTTGCTTTTCATTTTGTTGACAGTTACGTTAAATCAACTTTAAGTGAAACCTTGCTTCACCATTTTATTTGTTCAGTTCTTTCTACTTTTAGTGAGGAATCAAATACTTTTTTCTTTGTAAATCATAACTGAACGTACCAGGTAAAAAATCCTCTAGAAAAGTACTGTGCAGGGCAGGTATAGTATAAAGATATTGCTGTAGTATAAAATAGGAAATATCAGCTTTCACAGTAGAAAAAACCTGGAATTAAGACGAATTTATTCCACCAAGAAGTAATAAAAACTTAGCCAACATCATTGAATGTAGGGAACAATATGGCAATATTGGGAAATTAAATAAGACTTATAAGTCATCTGGCGTCTCTAAATACTTTGAGTCAGCGTTGTTGCATTTTTTGAAGTACGTAACCCACATTGGCACTGTTTTTGTCAGAAATATATACATTACTTGAAAAAGGAAGTTGTGTCCTCGATTTCTTTTCTTCTAGAATCACTGTTCTTTGCACCCTCTGAGTATTCAGCCTTAGACATTGAGTAAATCATTTAGTTAAGATAGTCAGTCTTCATGTGCCCAAAAATATACAAGCACTGCTAAGGGAATCCTGTGGAACCTGCCATTGTACGTTTAGTAGTGTGCATTCCACTTTTAACTCTAAAAACAGAAAGCACTAGCTATTTTTCTCAGAAGAAACTGCCAGTTAGTAACTACAGAGCATTCAAGGTCAGGGACCATGACAGGTAGTGTGTTTTCATTGCTTTCTTGTTTCCTTTTTTCTCTTTACTGCTTGGTTGTGTGTTGAACTTTTATGTTGAGGTATATGTAAATAAATAATATATTCAACAAAGCAAACAGTATTGTTACCACTCAGGTTAAGGTCCAGATCTGTTTCCTAATGCGTCTATATCCCCCTACATCATTAGAGGAGAATACTCTTCTTACTATTTCATTTTAACCTGCTTTGTGTAATACTTCATTTAAGGAAATGAAGGAAACTGTATTATGAATTATTTTTAAAAACTGGGAGGTTATTGTTGGCTGTGATTTGTTTTTATTCCTCAGAGACTGTGGGCTAGTGGACTTACTAAGTATAGGCCCAAGTGTCAGTGTTTCTTCAAACAGATGGCTACATTTGCAAAGCTGACTAGACAGGCTTTATCATTTCATTGAACTTACTAGCTATGCCTTGAACATGTTGACCTTTCTTAATTTAGTTTCTCCATCTGTGAGATACCATAATGAAAATATATAAACAGTAAAATATTGAAAATATTTTCAGTTGTGTTGTTGAAGTGAATGAAATTGCAAAAGGTGTAGAGAGGACTAATACAGACAGTTTTATGCATTTTGAGTTTTTCATAAGTAGCTTTATACTAATTTAGGCAAAACATTTTTCAGAGACTCAGAATGAAGAGAATTCTTTCTACTGATTAAAAACTTTAAAAACTTACTTTCTTAAATAATTTATGTGTCTTACATAGTATTAGAATTTACTGTTATAGTTGTAGTTTTAGAGACAGTAAAAATGTCAGGTTTCTCTTAGTACATAAGGACTTTTCAGTTTGAACTCAAAAGAACATGTTTCAGAAATTTGTCTAATACATCGTTTTTGTGTGTGTGCCTTTCCCACAGGTTTTGGTTTTCACCATGGCCATCACTCAGTTTCGGTTATTTAAAGTTTGTACCTGCCTAGCAACAGTATTCTCATTCCTAAAGAGATTAATATGCAGGTAAATTATTTCTGTGTTCAAACTGACCTTTTTGTCTCCTCACTAACTTCAAAAGACATGAAACATTTTATTGAAACTTGTCCTGTTTATGATATTTGTTAATCTATATTTTTTAAAAATACTTTTGCAGATCTAAAAAGGAACTCTGTTGTTTTGTTCTTTCAGATTTTTTACATCTTCCATTTAAATATATTAAATAATTAGTCCTGTAAAATTTCAGAAAGAAGCAGACCAATGTTAAATATTACCACCATAGTGTTTCGTATTCTTTCATTATTGTCATGTTTAAAAGTGGTTAGGCAAAACATAGGTGTTTCTATATATATTTTCATATGGATGCAGTTTTTATATTTATTTTTAAAACTTTCAACATTGAGGGGCTGGGGACATTGTTGTGCTTAAAAACACTTGCTGCTGTTGCAGAGAACCTGGGTTCATACTTTTGCATCTTCTTGGTGGCTCAAAACTCTAAACTCCAGTTCTAGGAGATCCAGCGCCCTCTTCTGGCCTCTGCAGATACCAGCTGTGCACATGGTGCACGGCATACACGCAAAATACACAGACACATAAAATAAAAATGTCTTTAAAAAACTTAAAACAGAGAAATTATAAGTTGACGTGTGAGAGTGTGTGTGTGTGTGCATGTGCGCATGTGCATGCGTGTGTGCGTGCACACGTGCACATGCAGATTGGCCAGAATAAATTATTTGTCTTCATTTGGTTATACTTAGATTCCAAATCCTTCTGTCTTACCACATGGCCACACCCTAGCTACTCAACTGCTGAGGTGCCTCAAGATTGATCACAAAATTCAGAAGTGTGTTCTAAGCTTTAACAATTTCTAGCAGAACTACAGTGGTCAGTAGCTGTTGGAAACTTTTGAAAACTCCTAGTTCAGAGAGCTTGTATTTGCAGCACGAGGGCCTACAGCTTTTTGGTAACATATATTTGCAAAGCTAGGTTCTTAGGTTATAATTGGAAGTATTTATGCCACTAAATTAATGCAAAACAGAAAATGAGGGTGGCAGTATTCACTCTGATGCCAAGGGTTGAGAAGCTATGCAGTGTTCAAAAGGCACACATATTTCGGTAGTAAAAAGTTGGATTTTATTTCAAATAAAAATAATAAATTTTATTTTCTGCCTTCTGTTTTGCTTTTTTTGTTTTGTTTTGTTTGTTGAAACAGGATGTTGCTATGTTTCCCAGGCTGGCCTTTGTATTCCTATGTGGCTTAGGCTACCCTCAAAGCTGCATTCCGCTTTCGGAAAGAAATTACAGGAAAAAAAAAGATATATGTGTATTCAGTTTTTCAGTTGGCTACTAAGAACCCAGGACATGTATAAGTACTAAGTTGCTTGGGCCTACCTGCTTAATCATTGGAACTGAAGCCAGGCATAATGGTGAATGCCTTTAATCTGAGCATTTGGAAGGCAGAGACAGTTGAATTTCTGGGAGGTAGCCAGAGTAAAATAAAGAGACCTTACCTCAAAAAAAAAAAAAAAAAAAAAAAAGGTTTTATTAGTGGAACTCTTTAAGTATTTAAAGAGTATTTAAGTATTTCTTTTGACCTGAATATTCCCAGAAAAACTTATTGATACATTTAACATAATCTAGTATAAAAGAGGATGTAAATGATGATCAGCTGTTTTTTCAGTGGGTAGTTTTAGGACTTACACATAGTGCTAGGCTGATCCTATTCAGAGTTTAACATGTTGATGAAATGATGTCAAGTAGAAATTCTTGGTAGATGAGAATTCAAGAACCATGAAAAAATTGGGGTAATTGACTATTGAAATCACCCTTGCTGGTAGGATCTGTGAAGTACAAAAAAACTGATGAAAAAATGTTCAAGTCAGAGAAGAGTGATGAGATATTTACTAGGAAAAGCAGGATGGGAGTGTATGTTAATACTGGAAAGAGGTAAAAGAGGCATTATTAACAATGCCATGATGCATAGTGTCTTTATGCATCTGTATTTCCTAAAGTTCTGCTCAATGTAGGTCAGTTTTTTTTTTAACTTTTATTAATAACACTTTATTCACTTTGTATCCCCCCATAAACCCCTCCCTCCTTCCCTCCTAGTCCCACCTTCCCTCCCCATTCTTCACGCATGCCCTTCCCCAAGTCCACTGATAGGGGAGGTCCTCCTCTCCTTCCTTCTGATCCTAGTCTATCAGATCTCATCAGGAGTGTCTGCATTGTCTTTCTCTGTGGCCTGGTAGAGCTGCTCCCCCCTCAGGGAGGTAATCAAAGAGCAGGCCAATCAGTTCATGTCAAAGGCAGTCCTGTTCCCATTACTATGGAACCCACATGGACACTGAACTGCCGTGGGCTACATCTGTGCAGGGGTTCTAGGTTATCTCCATGCATGGTACTTGGTTGGAGTTTGAGTCTCTGGAAAGACCCCTGTGTTCAAATTTTCTGGTTCTGTTGCTCTCCTTGTGGAGTTCCTGTCCTCTCCAGATCTGTTTCCCACTTCTTTCATAAGATTCCATGCACTTTGCCCAACAGTTGGCCTTAAGTCTCAGCATCTGCTTTGATAGGAATAGCTCTTCCTCAATAAGGGCATTTGCTCAGCCATGTTGTAGCAGCTTTATTTATAATAGCCAGGAGCTGGAAAACCACCCAGATGCCCCTTAACTGATACAGTTACAGAATGGATACAGAAATTGTGGTACATCTACACAATGAAATATTACTCAGCAATGAAAAACAAGGAAATCATGAAATTTGCAGGTAGGTCAGTTTTAGAATAGTAAATTTGATTTCATATTAAGGATTTTGTTGTCACTGTGAGTTTCTGTTGACAGTGTTGATATGTTTAGGACTGACTGTACATTCAGCTATAAAGAAAACCAGCCCTTTATTAGGATATAGGATAAACCCTGTCAAAACTAATTATGTGTTGTAAAATTCTGTATTTTCCTTCATTCCTTCCCAACCCCACCCTCCCTCCCTCATCTCCTCCCATGTCCCTCTCCAAGTCCACTGAGAAGGGAGGTCCTCTTTCCTTCCATCTGACCCTAGCTTATCAGGTGTCATCAGGACTGTGTACCATAAATTTTATAATAGGTTGTAATGCTTCTCTCTTTATTGTTTAAGTGAATAAAATGCTGCTCATGAATTTTTCATAAAACAGATACTTTAGCAAGTAGCTCTAAAATAATGAGTTTCAGATTACAGGTTTGTAATACCTACTGTGTTTTAATGTCTTTCTCTGTTGCCGATGCAGTTATTTGCTTTAAATATGCGTCTTAGTTAAATCCTTAAAAAAAAGAAACCGTAGAAATGTAGGTGTGAGTGTTCAGTTTGCAGATAGGATGTGGTAGACTCAGTAAAGTAACTTTGAAAATCATGGTCAGCATAGACTGCATAGTTGAGCTATAGTATAACTTGATTAGTATTTTCCTACGAATCCTTAGAAACCAATTGATTTAGTTTGATTAGTTTGATTTTCAAACTTTTAAATAGTTAAATAGTTAATTTTTACCAAGAAACCTATAAAACATAAACCAACCCTCTCTGGTTAAAGAAGTTTTGACCTTTATCTACAGAACCCTAAGCACTCGACGTGCACAGGCTTCAAACTGGCTTGTATCTGTTTGCCTTTTGATTTATCTTAAGTCCTTTAATTTTGTGTATAATTCAGAATCCTAACTCAAAAAGCAGCTACATTGCTTAAGATTTGTGGAAACCTTGACAAGATTGCTGGGTCATGCTTTTTCATCATCACTTTATGAGCAGTTGTTATTAAAAACAATAATTATAAAATTGAAAAGTCCCATCTTCTGAGTGAGGCTTTCTAAAATGCTTTCTACTCTTTGCTTGTTTTGCTGGTTCTTGAAATTTATCCTGTTTCTTTCAGATCTGGCAGAGGAAGGAAATTAAGTGGAGACCAAATAACTTTGCCCACCACAGTTGATTATTCGTCTGTCCCTAAGCAGGTAGTTTGTAATGGAGCATGTGCTCCAGAACACTGCTTTTCAAATCTGACTGCAGCAAAACAATTTAGTGCTCAGCATCCTTGTTGATTTACTTACTGTTTGTTAATTCTATACCTTTTACTTGATCGTTTATTATGTATCTATTTCTTTGCCAACATGTAACTTTTTCTTTACTGGTTTCAAGTGTATGGTATTTATTTTATAGAACATTTAATATTTTAAAATCTTAGATATGTCCTATATTTATATCATATTGGGGTTGGCAATTTGGAATTAGCTTTCCATGTGAATTGACATTCATGGATTCCTTATATGTTGAAAATTCTGGCTTGTTTCTTAGGCATTTAGATATTATGTTTTGAGACTTACTTATTACTTAAGTGTTATAGAGAATGTTGATAGTCTTTCTTTCTTTCTTTCTTTCTTTCTCTCTTTCTTTTCTTTTCTTTCTTTCTTTTGTCAGCTAATCAGTTTGGTTGGGCTTGAATTCCAGTATACCCTCTCTGAGCTGTACATACAGTGCTAGTTCAGTTTTCAAAAGCATTTTTTTGACAATTTTGATACATGATTTGAATTGCATTTTTGCCTATAGCTCAAAAGTTTGAAAGCCAGTGTATTAGAAAGCCTGATTTTCTAATTAAGACTGAGATGAGCATTAAGTTGCCTCTTCCCTTTGTGGCTGATAGTTCAATCAATTAAATTTAGACAGATGTGGAGGAGTGGACTTCCTGGGATGAAGATGCACCCACAAGTGTAAAGATCGAAGGAGGGAATGGGAGTGTGGCAGCGCAACAGAATTCTTTGGAGCAACTGGAACCTGACTATTTCAAGGACATGACACCAACTATACGGAAAACTCAGAAAGTATGTTGAAGATTTGTGCTTTTGGAGATTAAATACTTTTTAGATTTTAGACATTTAGACAGTATAATTTGTATTTGTTAGAAAGCCTGTTTATGATTAACATTTTGCTTTCTGACATTAAACAAGAATTTTATGTGTTCACATGACCACAACATAGATCAAATAATGTGTATTCCCAAGTTTTCTACCATAACTAAGCATTTGCAAAAATGCTACGGGAAACTTAAGCCAATAAATTAACAGTTTTAACAAGTTCCAAGTTTGATGATATCTATAAATGGGTAATCTCCCATTATATTACCACGTACAACTAGTGCAACCAGTCCATGGTAAAATACTGTAAAGTTGTTCTGAGTCTATGTATTGTTGTAAATTTGTTAGCCATTTATATTTCACTCCCTTTTGAATTGACCATGAGATCACTTAGAGATGCAGAGATACCAGTAAGAGCACAATGGCTGCTCTTCTGTATTTTTTTTATCAAGATAATATATGTTATTTAATATAGAAGAATATTAAAGGTCTTACAATGAAACATAACTGACCTTGTCTCCTCACTCTGCCAATTCTATGTCCCAGAAGTAGCCACTCAGTAACTTTTTCTGCTTGGTTTATTTTTTATTTTTTTGCTTGTTTATATATCAAATACTGCTGTTTCTTGATACTGGTCATATATACTGTTCATTCACATTATAATATGATAAATGAAGACTGAGTTCTGCTTCATCTCCTTCTAATACTGTAATGTTATTACAGTCTACTCTTCTATTTTAGAAAATTATATTGAACATTCCATTAATTATTCAAACACAGAAACATTATGTGTATTTTGTGTGTGTGTGTGTGTGTGTGTGTGTGTGTGTGTGTATAGTATTGTCACCTTACCTTTTTCTTTGTTTCAGCCACATATATACTTTGTTTTGTTTTGTTTTTTGGTGTTTTGAGACAGGGTTTCTCTGTGTAATATCTCTGGTTGTCCTGGCCTCAGTTTATTGACCAAGTTAGCTTAGAACTCACACACATCCACCTGCCTCTGCCTCCCAAGGGCTGGAATTAAAGGTGTGTTCCACTATACCCAGCTGTTTTCTTTCTTTTTTAAACTGTCTTATTCAAATATTTAGTTCTGAAAAGGAGGGAACTTATAAGTTTCTCAGTTGATATGTATCTTGTATTATGGAAATATATTGGTGGAATTTAGTATATTATATGATACCTTATTACATTGATTTAGATTGATGGTGCTTTTTCGTGAAATTTACATTATATCAAATAAATATATTTTAATACCTTTAGCCAAAAAGAGTTGATGCATTTATAGATATCCCACATGTTAAAGAAGCTACGTATACTTTTGGTAGGACATAGACATGCTATTTTTTGATTTAGTAACAAAAAGTACCTAATTATATTTTAGGGACCGTTGAAAAATAGGGAGAAGAAAAAGATAAGAATTTTTTTAAAGTGAGATGCAATTTTTCTTAGAACGAAACTGATCTATGTTACAGTTGCATGGGAATTTTGGTACTAATTCTTACTACATTGTACATTTTAAAGAAGAATGAGCACAATTTAAGCCATTGTCAAATATATCAATCAGTTATTTTCATATGGTTTCATATTCTTGTAATCCTGTTGTAATTTGTATTTCAGATTGTCATTAAGAAGAGAGAACCATTGAATTTTGGTATCCCAGATAGTAGTACAGGTTTTTCCAGTAGATTGGCGGCTACACAAGATATGCCTTTTATTCATCAATCTGTAAGTATGTAAATGAGATCTAGGAGAAGTCTTAAGTTTTTTTTTTTTTTTAAGAAGAGAAAAATACTCCAAAGGAATTGAACAGATTGAACAGATTTAAAAGTTCAAGAGAAGTTGATCTATAGTTTTACCAACCTAACATCTTAAAAGATTACAAATTATATTATACAGTTACTGTCAGGGTACCATTATACACAGAAAAGCTAGAGACAAAAATGTGATGATATTTAGAGGAATTACCCCTAAAATAATTAAGGTAAGTTTTGACTTAATGAAATTTTTTCATCATAGAATGATATAATTTAAGATGAATTTGACTTATAAAACTTTATAAAGGAAAAAAGTGATGAACAAAATAGAAAAGCTAGGGTTCTCAACACTGAGAGACTATATCAGAATCAGCTGGGAAGCTTTTAAACCAAAAATGACATCAAAACCCCACAAATACCTAGGTGCCTCTGCAGGTCTAAGCATGCTTTTAGTAATATATTACACTAGCTAACAGTTATAAACCCCAAATACAGTGCCTTGATAACGTGATGATCATTCATTGGCTCATAGAGGTCTAACAATGTGGTCTAACAATCCAAGGTTGATTAAACTCGGCCATTCTATTTCAGAGTTTCTAGTGAGTTTATAAGCAGTCACTGCATTGAGTCTGTAGTCAGCTGCAGACTTAACTGGGTTGGTAGGACTAGGGTGCTCACCTTGAAAGGTTTGCATGAAATCTTTTGTTTCTTACAGTGTACTCTTCTGGAGAACAGTTTGGATCTCCTTGTGGTATAAGTACTAATTGTCCAGGGTATGGGAAGAGGAGGGGATTGAATATAGTAAGGAGACAGTGTTAAACGATTATATACACAATTACAAATATTAATAACATGATATTATGAAAGAACACTATTATTGATATTCTACTTTCATGTATTTTTTTAAAAAATGACACAGTAAGATTTGTGAAGGTTTCTTATGGAGACCTTGGCTGAGGGATTATTTACAGTGGCAATTTATGAGAGCATGAACACCTTACCAGTAGCTGCAACACTAAGGAAAATGTCTCTCCTCTAGTAACCATTAACTGTTGCTTATAGGTTTTAGTGTAAAGTATTTTTTACATCGAATATTCTGTTTTTGTCCTGAAGTGTTTATACTAAAGATAACAACTTTTTTATGTCATTTTTTTTTATGCTTTTTTACTTTGTTGCTGTCTTGGTTTGGATGTTTTTGATGTGTTTAGGATGCATGTTTTTTGCGTGAACTCACCAGCTGGTTAGGCTGGCTGGCCAGTTGGCCCTCTGCAGTTTTCCTATCTCACTTGCTAGCCATGGGATTACAGGCGCACACCACCATGCCTAGATTTTTACGTGGATGTTGAGGGAGGGTCCAAACTCATGTCCTCATGCCTGCTGCTGCAGTTTACCTTCTGAGCTGCCAACCCAGCCACAGATAGAATTGATTTTTATGTATGCCTACCAACCTGTTTATCTTCTCTTAATTTTTTTTCTTTTAGCCTTAGAAGGCCATTTTTTACTAAAGAAATTACTATATTTGGTGGTATATATAAACTTTAATATATATACATATATATTATAAAATGTTTATATATACTGTAAAACCTTATGTTGTAAATCTTTAATATATAATATTAAATCTCTAAATGTCTATGGCAATTATTTCAATGGGAAAATGGGCAAATATTATAAATAGAAATGTTACCAACAAGAAACATATAGCCTGGTAAGTTTTCCTCTTTTTTTTTTTTTTTTTTTTTTTTTTTTTTCAGAAATTCAGTAAAAAATAAGGTATCACTTTTTATGGATTTTTTTTTTTAGCCTGGTTTATTACATCTCCATAGGATGAAAATAGAAAGTGCCACTGAACTATGCTTATATTAGTGTCTATGACCTCCACAGATAACAGAAGTTTGACCAGGTTTGTTGTACCAGCTGTGAATTCTCTGTTGTAAAGCTAAACTCAAATCTTGTCAGCAGTCGGTCGGCCCCCTAAGGAGTGCACTGTTGCACCAGTTGCCCAGAACTGTTCTAGCACTTTGGAAAGCCATAAATCCTAGTGTGTTTGTGAAAGTCATAGTATATTATGAAACCTTCAGTTCTAAGAAAATTAGAGGCTAGATCATTTATGCTCTATGTAGGGATTTTTATGAAAGTTAGGGAACCATACAAAAGTAACACGTGTTTCTGATATGGATTTTTAACACACACACACATACCCGCCCTTTTTTGGTTGCTTTGGTTTTGAACTGCTGTCTAGAGAAAGGATGCCTCTTTACTGTCTTAGTTTTTCTTTATTTTTCAATATAGTCAGAATTAGGTGACTTAGATACCTGGCAAGAAAATACCAATGCATGGGAAGAAGAAGAAGATGCAGCCTGGCAAGCAGAAGAAGTTCTGAGGTATTTGGATGATGTTTATCTTACACTTTGGGTAGAAAATGTAGCTTTGTTTCTTGTAGCTTTGTTGTATTTAAGGTCAAGAAAGCCTACTCTGCTAAATGTCTGTCTCCATTTTCCCACACTGAACTTCATTGAACTTGTTTCTCATTAAACATGCTCTGAATTTCAGATATTATGTCATGTTTTATGATAACTATGATTATAAAATACTGTCTGAATCAAAGGATTATAATCTTAATGGCAGAATTGTTTGCAGCCGGGCAGTGGTGGCACATGCCTTTGATCCTGGCACTTAGGAAGCAGAGGCAGGTGAATCTCTGTGACTTTGAGCCCACCCTGGGCTACACAGAGAAACCCTGACTTGAAAAACCAAAAAAGAAAAAAAGTTGTTTACATATACATACCACATGCTTGTTATAATACCCTACTGTGAAATGTGAGTTCTAGATTAGAAGTTATTTCGTTTTAATGTTTCATAGCTTATAGTGTCAGAACTTCACATCTGAATGAAAATAGCTACTAAAGCATTTGTAGTCTCCACATGTATCTTTATTTTTAGTGTCCATGAAAGTCCCATAAAACAGGTAGGTCATATTAACCCATTTTACAGAAAAGTAAATATTATTCTATAGTTTTAAAGTTCATTTTAGTTGGCTGTTCATTCTGTGTTTCTGTGAAGTAGTAAACTTAATTCTTGTACTTCTCTGTTGGGTCAAAAAGTAAAGGAGTAATAGTGAAAAGCAGAACTGTGACTTAATCTCTGATGCAAACTCAGATGCAAATCTGACTAGCCTCTTTAAACATTTAGGATCAAATGCAAGGGGCTGGGAGATGGCTTGGTTGCTAAGAGTGCTTTTCCTTTACAAGATCCAGGTTCTGTTCCCAGTACTCATCGGCTTCAGAGGATCTGATGTCCACTTCTGGCCTCTGCACACTTGTGAACACATGATCCATACATGTAGGCCCACATACATAACACATAAAATAAAATGTTAAAAAAAAGAGCAAAAATACAGTGATAGAATTTTTATTTTAGAATTATTATTGGTTTTACCTGATGGATAGAAAATGAATTACCACCTTCTTGGCTGTCTTAACAATTGAACTTTTATTTATTTTTCTTTTTTTGTGTTGCCTTTGATGGTAAATTTATAGTAACCTTGAATAACCAGCAGAGGGTGCAGTTAAATAGCTAGAACTTTTGTTTACTTTTCTCTAAAATCTTGTTTTCAGCATGTCTTTTTCTAAATGGAGGGGGCATCATGTTTTTAAAGTAAAGTTATAAGTTTTTCGTATTTAGCCTCCCTTTGGTCAGTGTATTTTTTTAATAAAGGATATTTTTTAAAGTATGAAATAAATAAAGTAATGTTGCAAAGAACATCAAGATACATTTTTATTCTGAATTTTAAAAATAAATAGGTACAAAAAACAGAATGCTTTAGAAAATTTGGAGGACTAATTATTAGTTTTAGGAAACACAAAATAAAGGAAAGAGCTATTCATTTGAAACTAATAATCTTAATGACAGTATTAGATTTTTAGCTGTGAGCAGAACATCTTAATGTTACTCTAAAACCTTCACGTTTTCATCCAGTCTATTCCCTAAATAGAACAAAAGTGAAAAAGTTTTATATTATAATGACCATTTAATTGAATGAAATTATTAGTTCATAATAGACAGCCAAGTTTCATGCTGTGTGCTCCACAAATGTAGTCAATGGGACATAGAGGCTTGTGTCATTGCTGCCTCTAGAAAAACATTGAGTGCTCTGAATGTATATCTGCAGGTTTCCCATTGCCAACTTAAAATCCTCTACTTCTGTAATCAGTTAAGTGAGTGAAGCTCTAGTACTACAGCTGTTTCAGGCTTGAAACTGGATGGTCAAAATACATGTTGTCTTCAGTAATCTCCAAATTGTTTCTTGTATTTAGACCCTTCATTGCTGATTTTTTCATTTCAGGTAGGAACCAGATCAAAGTTCATCAGTACTTTCTAATTTTCTTTCTACTTTTTAATGCTAATGTTTTGGGCTTCGTTTTTAGTACAGATTTTCAGATTTTCTTTTTTTTTTTAATTCTTTATTAATTACACTTTATTCACTTTGTATCCTCACCTGTGGTTCCCTCCCTCCTCCCATCCCAATCCCTTCCTTTCTCCACCCTCTGCATGCATGCCCCTCCCCAAGTCCACTGATAGGGGAGGTCTTCTTTTCCTTCCTTCTGATCCTAGTCAATTAGGTCTCATCAGGAGTGGCTGCATTGTCTTCTTCTGTGGCCTGGTAATGCTGCTTCCCCCTCAGGGAGGGGTAATTAAAGAGCAGGCCAATCAGTTCATGTCAGAGACAGTCCCTGTTCCTATTACAATGGAACCCACATGGATACTGAACTGCCATGGGCCTATATCTGACGGAGGACTTATATCTAGTATATATAAATAACTAAAGAAGTTAAACAGCAAAATATCAAGTAATCCAATTAAAAAAAATGGAATACAGAGCTAAACAGAGAATTCTCAATAGAGGAATATCGAATGCAAAGAAACACTTAAAGAAATACTCAACCTCATTAGCCATTAGGGAAATGCAAATCAAAACGATCCTAAGATTTCACCTTACACCCATCAAAATGGCTAAGATTAAAATTCAGATTTCCTTATACTTGAGTAGAGCTAGTACAAAGTAGCTTATCGATCATTCTTTAAACTTCTCTAATTGGTAGTGAAAATTGGTTTGCCACAAAGTAATTTTTTCTCTTTTGTAGAATTTTGGTCATCTGTTAATTTGCATTTGTAATTGTTATTGAAAATCAGATGTATATGCATAATTGTGCATATATTTATGCATTAGCATATTACTTTCATAAACATTTGCTAATTTAGCTGCCAAGCCTGGATCATTCTGCATAGATCTAGGTATTGCCTCTTCCATGCTCAGTGCTTACCTATGCTTCCTTGAAGTATGTAAGGCTAAAGAAAGGCATAGGTTAGCAAGCACTGAATGTGCCAGGAGGCTTGTGTCATTGCTGCCTCTAGAAAAACATTGAGTGCTCTGAATGTATATCTGCAGGTTTCCCATTGCCAACTTAAAATCCTCTACTTCTGTAATCAGTTAAGTGATTCACATCCAACTTGGTTCTCTCCCCTCTCTCATATCATCATTCCAGGACCAATCTACCCTGCTCTATAAGGTAAAGATAGTGCTTTTGCTATTTCTAGTTGGAGGTATGTTGTAAGAACCAGACAGGGAGTTGTAGTGTGAGATTGATAAATACCTACTTGTATGCCTTATGCAGCTGCTCAAATGTTAAATTTCTTGGTTCTGAGTAGAAGGTCTGGGTGAAATTCCATTTCCTTTTTGCAATGTGTTCTTCACTTCCTTTAGCTGATTAAAAGAATCTGTTATAATAACAAGTGAATTAATTCTAATATCAAACTTTTTTGGATAGTTTTCCCTGATACACACAAGAGCTGTGGTTAAATAAAAATAGAGAGTTTTTGTGGGACTAATGTGAAGGAAAGATGTGGTTTCTATTCTCTGTATATAAATCCTTTGGCTGGGCACATCTCGTAGCTTTGTACCTCACTTTTCCCATTTGAACAATAAAGATAATGTTTCTGCTTCATAATGTTACCTTCTAAGGATAAGAAATATTCCTTTTGAGAAATCCTTGAAATTTTCAGAGAAATGAAATTAAGACATTAAAATATTTATTCTTTGATTGTAGAAAGGCATCCCTCCTGTGATTTATTTGCTTTTTTTTTTTAATGTGTGTAGTATTTTATGAAATAAAGATATGGTGTGTTTTCAGGCAGCAGAAAATTGCAGACAGAGAGAAGAGAGCAGCAGAACAACAAAGGAAGAAAATGGAGAAGGAAGCGCAGCGTCTAATGAAGAAGGAGCAAAACAAAATCGGTGTAAAGCTTTCCTAACACATGCTAGCTCATGCTGTCCCAGTGCCAGTAGGAGAAGTCTGGGCCCACAGCCTACACAACAAGCCTTTGTATGGACTGGAGAGTACTTTCAGAATACAGACACCCTGCTTGATCCTAATGTGTTTATTGAGCCATCCAGGACACCAGGATTCTCCCACTGAACTACTAGTAATTAAGACTCAAAACACAAAAATTATGAGACAATTATTTTCTTCAACATGTTCCAAATATAAGACAATTGTTTGCTGTAGAGAAGTTATTTCAAATGGAATATACCAGACCAGTACCTCTCAAGCTAGTATTTC
Source organism: Meriones unguiculatus (assembly GCF_030254825.1). Taxonomy (NCBI): domain Eukaryota; kingdom Metazoa; phylum Chordata; class Mammalia; order Rodentia; family Muridae; genus Meriones; species Meriones unguiculatus. The sequence continues at coordinate 56,423,803 of NC_083356.1, read as the reverse complement.
TAGCTGAATAAATGGGTGTAAATAATTTTATGGTGGAAGAGTACTCTGCTATCTATTATGCTTTCATTCATTGTGCATAATTTTAAAATAATTTTAATAGTCTTCTTTTATTTACATGATCACTTGACATAAATTAAACTGTAGATAGGGCCTCATACCCTTCTTAATTTTGTTTTCAGGTAGTGTTGATATATTTTCTGTAATTTGAACTGCCACTGTTTGGTACAACATTAAGGAATATGATTTGGGTTTTCAAGAAAATAACATTAAATGCAATAATTTTATTTATCAAATAATTTGTATATTCTTACTTTCTTTTGGCCAGTATTATAATGTTATACAGAGCTGTAATTTATATTGCATGTAAATGTTGAAAATCAGCTGTAATGATAAGTTTGTGTGACTTAAGAACTAGGATTAGTAGATTTTCCCTTTCATTACAGATGTCAAGATAACAGTTTTCATCCTTCTTAAAAGCCATTCATTTTCAAATGCAGAAAGCCTTCAGTTTTAATTGATTTTTGAATGTCTCTTTTTATATATATATATCTGATATAATATATAATGCAGGGTACCTATTCATTTGGCTAGATAACATTACTGATTCATTACAAACCAAATTTTTTTTTTGTTTGTTTGTTTGTGATATTGGTTGACTTGTTTAAAGAGATATTTGCCAATTGTATTTTATGGGGAAAACACATCTCACAGTTTAAAATTCCATTAAATTTTTTTCACCATTAAAATATAACTGGCCTGATTTTTTTGTGGCTTTGGAATTTTTAAAGATGTTTTACTTTCTTCAGAGTTATTGCCCAGGATTAGCATTTTGTGGGGCTTTAAAATGTCATAGACAGTGTACGATCCAAACATTATCAGTATATTTTAATTAAGGTAATAACTTCATAGTAAAACCAATAACTTTGCATTCAGGATTTTAAGAATTTGTTAGCCTGTGCCTTCAGACTAAGTATAATCAGTTGAATTGGAGTGTTTGAGCACCAGACCACATTGTCAGTTACCGTGTTTATTATTTCTTCAGTACTCTCAATTGGGCAGAATTTAGTAATTATTCTCTTCCAATTATTTATTTTACTCATTGTGAGGATACAATATGTCTATAAATGTAGGATTCATAAAGGATGAGGTTAATTTTACTGCTTTCCTCCAATAGTTGTAAAGTACTGAAGTCTGCTTTAGTCATGCTTTTTGAGGATGAGAAGTTTTGTTTTTTTTTTACGTTTGGCTCTTTAGCTTTTGAGGAACAAAAATCATTTAGAAATTAAAGCTTATATGATTAGGAAGAAATAGATTTTTTTTTAACAATTCTGAAATATTTTTAATCTTACTTTTCTATCTTAAATTGGGTTTTGTGATCCCCACAAAATTCATGGAGTCAAATACATGTGATACTTCCTGGTAGCAAACTGCTTTCTTTAGCTCCTAAATTTATGGAGTTTACTTTTAATTTTGATAAGGCTTTTTTTTTTTTAAATAAGGACTTTGGTTTTGTTTTTTCAAGATAGGGTTTCTCTGTAGGTCTGGCTATTCCGAAACACTTTGTAGACCAGGCTGGCCTCAAACTTAGAGATCTGCCTTCCTTTGCCTCATAAATGCTGAGATTTAAGGCACATGCTACCTTAAATCACTGCCCAGCATGGAATAATGGGTTTTTGATGCTTACTGAACAGAAGAATTATGGCAGATCTAAATAGGCTGTGAAGTTCCATTCATTCTGAATTCTGTGTTTGAAGTAAATAATTGAGGTAAATAATCAAAGACAACATAAATCTCATTCCATGTGCTTAATATAAGTGTTTAATTTCCAACCATTTTTTAATAAGTTTTAGCTGAACTACCTTTTCTTGACTCTTTATGATATTTGACTATGTGTTTTGAATTGATGATTTGAGAACATATTCATGAGGATTTCTCAATTTTCGTATGTACTCACTTTGTCCACAACAGCGACTACTTCTGGATGAAGATTGGTAGTAGACAAGAAGATGACAGTGATAGGACCTCCACCTGGCCCAGGCTATCACTGAGTATAAACCTATCCATAACCAGTATTCAAAAACCCTAAGAAGATGATGATGGTCTGTTTACTAAAAGGACGGGCTGAACCAGATATCACTGATTTACCTTAAGCCTATCTAGTTCACATTAGCTATAATCTACCAGTTGTCACCTTCACACTCTGTTCCTTTATTCAAAGGAAATCCTGGCTTTGGTGTAAAAGGACAGTGTAATCATTATGAGGTGAATGATTCTAGTGGAAGCCAAGTGGGGAGGGAGGCATAGGCTTTGTTCTACAGGTTGGATCTTACAGAAGGAAAAAATTAAAAGGCTGGAAAAGATGGCAGATACATGAAGAGTATAGTTGATCAATAACTTAAACTTGATGCTACCTTTGACCTATTTGGTTTTGAGTTGCTAAAGGTCAAAAAGAACTATGTGCATGTACTCTCCTTTATTTCTCCTTAGGATGTTGACAACTTGTTCTAGGGTCAGAGTGGCAACTACAGCTAAGGTCTGCCTTTGCTCCTCGCCCTCCTTTCTTCTTGGTATTCCTTTTCTCTCCTTCCACCTTTCTTAGACTGATCTGGAACTTACTCTGTGGCCCAGGCTAAATTACCTCCCTAGTACTGAGATTACAGTCATGGCCCACTAACTTGTCATATGCCACTTTTTTGTTGTTGTTTTATTTTCTTCCTAGCTTTTACTTTTCAGTGTCTCTTAGTTACAGCCATTGGGCATGTTTAGTAACTGGAGAGGTTTTTGAGATGGTATTAAGGTATGTTTTTACCAGAGGCCCTGTTCTGTCTTGTAGGGCTATAAAGAGACACTTTTCGGAACTGCCTAAATGCGACCCAGCCTCATGCTGAAGATTTGTTTTTGTCCTTGTATACCTGCTGCTGACTGCCAATTTATATTCAGGAGCCTTTGCAGAGAAACTGAAAATGTTTTATACCTCAATTAACCTGAGCCTTCTGTTCCAGATTTCCATGGCTATTTTGCAGGTTTTTTCTTTGCCCATTGATTTGGTCACAACAGTTTTGAAAACTTGATAGAGTTGGAGAGATGGTACAAAATTAAGCAGTTTGTCATAAGTTTGTAGGGTTTCTTTAATGGAAATGATGGTTTTAGGGTTAACTGAGACTATTAGGTAGGTATGGAGGGCTAGGTCCATAATTTCAAGACTAGGAGGCTTGAAGGAGAATTGCATGAAACTGATGACTAGTCTGGGCTACATAACTAGAACATGAAAAAAGAAATGTGAGTTGTTAGACCCTTTGCACTTCTTTCTAAGGTCCTATAGATAGATACCTTTTCTGCTTGTCTCTACAGTGCTATTGTTTCCCTTGCAGAAGATAGGAGAGGCTGCCTAGTTAGACTTGGCAACAGCCTTTCCTTTGAAGTCTAGATTAGTATGTCAGCAATTATGATAGTTGCTGTAGATCTTAAACTTCCATTCCTTGCAGGCTTTATGTGCAGGCTTGATTGCCAGCCTGTGGTCATAGGGATATGCCATGAAAGGGTTGTTGGGAACATGCTCTATTCTTCTCTGTCTTTCACTTCTCAGTTTCTACAGGTGAGAACATTCCTTCCACTGTATCCTTCCATAATGTTCTTCCTTACCATGGGACCAGGACACTCTGGATTAAAAACGTAAGCCAAAATAAAAATTTCCTCCATTTATTTGTCTCTATATTTTGTCACAGCAATGGAAACCTAAATATCATGTGCTTAGCACTAAGTGTAAAAAATTGTATTCAAGCTGCCTGGCAATGGCAAGTCTGTAAGTAAATGCTATGATCAATTCACATAACGGTAAAGCTTAGGAAGTCAACTGTGTGTTCGATCAATACAGCATAAAATACAAACTTCAAGCAGGTTACACAAGACAATACCTAGTGGATTATGACTTCTATAAAATTCAAACTGGATGAACTATGAACTGCACAAAATACTAAGTTTTTAGATGGTCTTCCTAGTTCTGACTCAGTTAATATGGTATTAATAAATGATAGTAAATAATACTTTGTGTTTTCTAAAAACTTATTTTTTTAAATTGTATACATGACCTCTTTTTTAAAAGTTCAAGGCTGGGTGTTCTGAGAAACATTTACATCTTGAGTTCCCATGAAAACAGAACTTCGCGTTGCAGAAAGGGTATCCCCAGGAGGACCAGGGTCCCCTGCTTCCAAGTGTGCTTTCTCCTGCTCGTGTGTCTGCTCTGCACTGCCTTTCACTGCAGTCTCTTGGTCTTACAACTCCACAGGGTTATCGGGCTGGCACTCCAACTTCATCTTTATTTTCCTGTAGAAAGGTGTAAATCATGTTGGGCCTACAGGAGAAATCGTTATCCTTCCTTTGCAGCCATTTTATACCATCTGTTTTCTTCTTCCTTCTTTTCTATCAGAAAAGTCCTGGTCATGCTGAGCTTCATTGTGTGCCATTTGAATTTTAGCATGGTTTTATCAGACCTAGATCCACATGTTCAACACCTTCTTCGAATATAACACAGGTCCCAAGAGTATCTTCATATTCCCTGGCAAACACATTGCTATCGACCTGCAGGATGGGCCTCTTGGTCAATTCCCAAAATCTTGCATTTATTTTTACGCTTGGAGGGAAAGTCTGAATCAATTATGACAATTCTACCAGAATAAACTGTTCTTTCTCTGTCTCCTCTTCATCATCCTCTTCTTCATCCTCCCAGCTGGGATCCACCCCTCAGAACTTATTTTAAAATGGGTGTGATACCACATATCTTTAATCCCAGCATTCAAGAGGCAAGGGCAGGTGGATCTGAGTTCAAAAATAGCTTTGTCTACATAGTGACTGCCAGGGCTACATAGTGAGACTTTGTATTGTTTGGGGAATGGGGGCATGGGATGATACAGGTATTAAATGAATTGGAAGAAAATTAGCCTCTTTTATTTTCTGTAATTGATGACCATAACTGAGTGACAATGCTATGTCATAAATTTATTTATTTGAGTTTAATATGGACAAGGCAGAATGAATTAACAGAATTTCACATTTGCAAAATAAGGTTAGATAGTTCATTTGATTGGGACATAAGTCTGTAAGGTGAAGGCCACAGGCGTCATATATATGTAGTCCAGTACTATGCCTTAGAGACGTTTCTGCTGTAAATCATCTTTAATCATCTTTAGGGTTTGGTTGAGAGGCAGAATAACAAAACATTCAACTTTTCACACAAAAATTCAAAAGACACGGTTACTCAATGTTACATTTTCTTCTGTTAGTTTTGGTTCCTTATAAACTATTAACTATCACCTTGTAGTTTAATTAACTAAAATATTCAAACCAAAGTTTGAATTCTTTTTAATTTAATTTAATTTTTAATTTAGAATTCTGCCATATATTAATTACATCCCAACCACAGTTTCCCTTCTGATCCTCCAGCCTGCCATGCACACACCTCCCCTCTCCCCTAGGTCTACTCTTCCTCTATATCCCTTCAGAAAAGGGCAGGCCTCTCAGGGATGTCAACCAAACATAGAGTATCAAGTTGCAGTAAGTCTAAACACATCCCTTCATATTAAGGCTGGAATCGGCAACATCCAGTCTCTGGTTTTGTGGAGCCCACAGCTCAGTCTGAGCATGCAGGCAGGCGTGTGGCTCTGGGCAGGCCACCCAGCACCCATAGGAAACCTGGGAACTCTTCAGGCATTTAGCTGGTGACCTGAGATTAGACCCAATTCCTTCCCACACCATGGGGATTCCTCTCACCTGGGGAACACAATTCCTGGTGTTTTGGGGTTCTCACTTCCATCTGTTGGTCCCTGTGCAGTCACTGCTGCCCTGCTCCTCACTGTGTTCTCAGCACCACCATCTTGAATCCTTCTTTTCCTCTTAAAACTTTTATATTTATGGTTGTGAGTCTAGCCTTTACATTATGTGTTTTCTTTACCGTACTTCTGCTGCTGTAGAAACACAATGACTTAATTATAGAAAACAGAGATTTTGAATATTTCCCTACCATTATTCTTCAGCATGTATCACATTTTTGGAATTTATTGGGTTAGTGTGTATGATTAAAAATTGTTAGAGGGGATGGAGAAATGGCTCAGTGTTTAGGAACACTGGCAACTCCTCTAGAGGACCCAGGTTCAAGTCCCAGTGCCCATATGTCAGGTCACAACTGCTTGTAATTCCAGATCTAGATCCAGGGGGTCAGTGGCACCAGGAATGTACATGATGTACATAGTAGTGATGCAGGCGAAATACCCCTACACATAAAATAAATTTAAAATTAAAAAAAAAACCAAAAAAACAAAAAAGAAAACTTTTAATCTTTCTGTTTTGTATGTTTAATGCTTTTATTATTATGGGGGGGTGTCTTTTCTGGCCCAATCACTTTGGTGTTCTGTAAGCTTGTAACATAGGCATATCCTTTAGGTTAGGAAAATTTATTTCTATGATTTTGTTAAAGATATTTTATGGACCTTTCAGCTAAAATTCTTCTCTTTCTATATATTCTTAGATTTGGTCTTTTCTCCTGCTTTCCTGGATGCTTTGTGTCAGGAAAGTTTTAGATTTAATATTTTTTGATCGATGTTTCTTTCCTTGAATCTTCAACACCTGAGAATCTGTCTTCGATCTCTTCTTGTATTCTGTTGGTGATACTTGCATGTGCAGTTCCTGTTTGCTTCCTCAGATTTTCTACCTCCAGAATTTCCTCAGTTTGTGTTGTCCTTAATACTTCTATTTCCATTTTCAGATCTTGAACAGTTTTATTCATTTCCTTCACCTGTTTTTTTTTCTTGGTTTTCTTTAAGGGATTTATTAATTTTTCTACCATTGCTTGTTTATGTTTTCCTGGCTTTCTTTGAGGGATTTATGTTTGTTTTTTCCTGGATTTCTTTAAAGGATTTATTCATTTCCTCTTAAAGTACCTCTGTTATCTTCATAAAGTTGGTTTTATGGTCATTTTCTTGTGCCTTTGTTGAATATTCATAGGTGTTGTAGTAGGAGAGCTGGACTCTGGTGGTGCCATATTACCCTGGCTGTTGTTGATTGTGGTCCTAAACTGGCATCTAGGCACCTGGGTTTGGGATGACTTTAGGTGTATGTGCCAATTTCTCAGTTTGTTTTGTTGCTGGTTTTTTTTTTCCCTTGTTTTTTTGTTTTTTATTTGGTCTTCTGTTCTTTGTGGTCTGTATTTCTGGTGACTGGCATGACCTCTGGTTTATCAGGGAGTCTCCAGCAGAATTGGGGACTGGACCTCTGGAAGCTAGCATGGCCTTTGGTCTAGCAGGGGTCCTCTGTTCCCCTGACTGGCATGGTCTGTTCCTCTTATGGTTGGCATGGCCTGCATCTGAGCAGGGGATGTCAGCATATGTATGGGCTGGGGTACAGCAGTGGGGCATAACAACAGGCGCTGGTAGTGGGGTGGGAAGGGACGTCAACAGCATGGGTCTTTGTGCTCTGAAAGGAGGAATAGAAGGGTCCTGAGGGCAGGTGGAGCTCTTTCCTGTTCTATAGTTGGAATTCTTAACTCCACAGTTGCTGTTTCTAAGCTTGTTGAGTTTTGTTGAGTAAAACTGCTCATTTTGTAGCAGAAAAACACCACCACTAATAGATAAAGTGAGACTTTTATTTCTCCTCATTGGTATAAAACTCATTTTAAAGACCAGGTGGTCTTGAATTCACAGAGATCTAAGATCCTGCCTCCACATCCCAAGTGCCATGTGTCACCATGTTTACAGAATGAAAATACATTTTTTCAAAGCATGTTTGAAGCTTATTGTGGTGGTGGATGCTTAGGAGGTTAAGGTGAGAACATCATCTCAAGGCCAGTTTGAACTATAGAGTGAGACCCTGTCTCAAAATACCAAACATAAATATTGTTTTTATTTTTAAATCTGCATTTTATTATAGTGATAAGTGAAGTATGGAAGAGCCCTTGTGGATCAAAGTGGTACGTAGCTGATACACACACCATATCCCAATACTGCTTTCTGGGGGAGATAGGAAAATTGTTAAAACTCGTCCTTTTCTCCGTACACTAAATAAACCGGAAATGGTGTGCTGGTGTAGAAAAATTAAAGGTAAGTTTAAGATTGTAAGGACCTATATTGTTTAGTGTAGGAAGAGAGATGGGTAAATCATTTCAAACACTAAGCTATTACGATTCAGAGGAAAAATGGACATTCTAAAGAAACTGAAATGCCTACTCTAATATGATCTGGTTGAGTCAATGCATCAGTCATTGTGGCTCCAGATGCTTACTTACATGGCCTCTGTTCTCTGGGAGGTAATGAGTCCTTTTCATAGTTAAACCAACATGACACTGGCCAACACATTTGTAAGAATAGTACTAACCCGAGTACTATTCCAACTGAGAGTTTCCATATGAAGTCTTGCATAAGCTGACAATTTTCAAAGACCGTGGTACATAGGAAAGTGGTTTTCAAACTGTTCCAGATGCTATGCCCTCATTGTGGTAGGAGATGGATGAAGGCAGATGGCAAGGTCCCAGGTTCACTGTCATTCCAAAAACTTTCTGCTTGTAAACATGTTTTATATATTGGGTTTTTCCTCTTCAAAATGTTTTTTATTTGATGAATATGCCTTTGACAAACAAAATTCTTTTGAATATTATTTGGATTTCAAAATTACTTGGAACTTTTGTTATAATCATTGTAACAGTCATGACAGGCAAAAGTGGTGATCATAGCAGAGTGCATTTGTAGTGGTTTAAAAATAATAATAATATTATTGTTGTTTTTCGAGACAGGGTTTCTCTGGGTAGCTCTGGCTGTCCTGGAACTCACTATGTAGACGAGGCTGTCCTGGAAATTGGAGATCTGGAGATCCACCTGCCTCTGCCTCTGAGTGCTGGGATTGAGGCCATATTCTATCACTCTGGCTGGTTTAAAAATAATTGGCTGATACAAACCTGCTTCATTTTATTTAGTCTTACTATAACTGTATTTTTCAGTCAGCTAGGAGTTTGTGGACACTGACTAAAGATTTGTCTGTTATAAATTTATTTTCCTAAATTGCTGCATATTTCACCTGTCAAGATTAGGGATACATGAATTTTGTAAGTACTCACTGACACAAAATGGAAGTAAGGAAACTACTCCAAACTTTTTAAAGAGAAAAACTGTCAAGAGAGAAACAGACCCAACTGCATGGGTGGCGGCTATGACAAATGTAAATCACAGACTTCCTTCTACCGCAAATGTCAGATTGCTTGGCATCCGAGTGCATTGTACATGCACCCCACCCCCTACTTGGAAAGGTCAGCAAATCCCTTTGGGAAAAATCTTTTCTTATAAATTGAAATGTTTGCTCACATAACCTTAGGAAATGTTCCACATTTGCTTTGATGTGATAGCAGTTTGTGCAATAGTGTGGGATTGTTCTTTTTGTTTCCATTTTCCTGCCTGTACATCACAGGCATCCAAAATTACTGAGAGCAACTCTGAGGCACTTCTGTCTGCAGGATCAGATCATCTTGTTAACAAAACCAGGCACTGCCTTGGGCTTCCAGAAAGCAAGCATGCTCCATCATTTTTTGTTTCAAGGAAGTCATTTGAGAGACTGGTCTGAATAAAAGCAGTAATTTTCCACAGATTATGCATGCTGACATTCAAAAGCGGGAGAAGGAGGAGGATGGAAAAGAGGCAAAGAAGAGGAAAAGAAATAGCTGCTGCGGGATCCCTCGTCACCTTTGTCATTGTGCATAGGATATGCAGGGGTTAGAGGCTCAAATTAAACTGCTTTTTTTGAAGCTTTTAAATTCTGTGAAGGATGCAAGACTTTGAGGCAAGGAACGATTTGCTGCTGTTCATCTGCTTCCAATCTGCTAACAACTGTGTGGTTCTCGGAGATCTTTTCTCATGGGAGTCCTTCTAGATCCATCTTGAACTGACAACAATGTGGAGTTCTGATCTGTGATGACAACAATAAGCAGATACCACAAACAGGTTTTTAATTTTCTTTTTAAGTAAAAATGCCTTAACTTAGCAATGACTAAAAATAAAAGGAGGGACTTCAAGGAAGCAACCAGTATCCAGGTTCTTAGTCTGGGCTGGACCACAGGAAAGAACATGAGTCAATAATGGCTCATTATTTTGGAACACTTCCGAATATTCATGTCCCTGAATAGTTTCCCCTGCCATTTCAATCAAATCCCTCTACTCCTGACTAGAACTGCAAATAAGTTACTGTGCAAGTACGAATATGCGTACATTCATACATTCCATATGTACATTCCAGTAGATAGATTCCTCACAGAGAGCTCGCTTCATCACGTATTCTGAATTCTGACAGGGTCTTCTCTAGACTTCCTTTCTTCTTCAATTAACCCTTTCTTCCTCTGTCACCTGTTTTCTCTTTCTCTCTCTAGTGATTCATTCATTAATTAAACTCTGGGGTTCCTATCTCTTTGTAGCTATTGCAAATTTTTTCTACCTCCCTTCAAAGTAAAATTTGAACAGCAAATTAGCTGTACACTCTTATTTCTGCATTCTTTCACCTTATTGTTAAGAATTTCTTACATGAGGAAGTGCATGTACATAATTTTCAGCACTCTCCTTCATTTCTTCCCATTTTCACTACCTGCCAAACTCATGACCACTTCTTTGATTATTACGTGTATACACACAATTGGTGTGTATGTGTGTGTGTGTATGTATGCACTCTCCTAACAACTTGAAGTGAGGTTTTCATGCCTGGCACTGGGATTTTTGTTAGGTAGTATTTAGCTCTCTTGGGAGACCATTTTCACCCCATTTGTGTGCATAAATCCATTCAAACTGTATATTTGTATGTACACCCATATTACACACACACACACACACACACACACACACACACATATATATGTAAGTAAACATATATTTCCCTATGTCTTTTTAAAATAGTGTTATTATTACTTCTACCCATCTAGTTATACTCTCCCCTTGTTTTTTCTGGTTTCTCTTTCATAACACCTATGTCCTAGAAGCCCTCTTTCTAAAAGCCCATGGTGCTGTCCTGGCTTTTGCAGTTACCTCATCTGATATACTCATCTCCAAAGATTCAGAGCTAAAAATCCATGAATAATATAGCATGCAGTGTTTGTTTTGGGGTCTGTGCTACCTCACTAAGTATATTTTCTCATTTGCCTGAAAGTTGCATGATTTCATCTTTTCACAGCTGTATGTATATGTTCCAGATTTTCATTATTGTCAGTTGAAGAGCATTTAGGTGGTTTCTATTTTCTAGCTGTTATGAATAGAACAGCAGTGTATCTGTGGAGTAGGGTATCAAGTTCTCTGTACATACATGTAAAGTCTTCTTGTATGGCTTGTTTTCTAATTGAATTATTGAGGTTTTCTTTTTCATTCCATCTTCATAGAGTTCTTTCCAATCCTCATCTTTTTACTGCTTTCAGTTTTTAAGTCATGAATTATGTTCCTCATTTCAGTCAGCTGTATATTCATATGTTTATTAACATCATTCAGGAATTTGTTCCTATCCTCTTTAAGTTCATGGTATTTGTTTATATCTTCAATAAACTTCATGAATTTTTTCATGTTTATGATTGTTCTTTTAAATTCTCTATTCTAGGGTTTTTCTATATAATTCCCATTGGAGAACACTTCCATAAGACATCCCTAGAGTGAGTTTGGGTCTGTTGTCTTGGCCTTTCACACTGTTGGCAGTTTGCTGATGTGAGCTGGCTTACAGACTTCTTTCATTGGTTGTGTGTCTGTTAAGAAATTCTAGCCTGTATTAATTGGGGCTGGTGCAGGAGCTCTTGTGGCTAGATTAGGACTGGCAGTGTGGAGACAATGCAGGTGGCTTGATTCTGGGGGAACTCACTAGACAAGGCCAGTGAGGGAGCTGAGTGCGTGAAACCATGCTTGGGAGTGTGGGGTTGATGCAGGTGGAGGTAGGTTGGGGGAACTTCTCAGGCCTGGTGAATGGATTAGATATCCATCTGGAACAAGGCCTGGGAGTTTGGCTGTGGCATGGACAGGCTAGATTCTGGTCCAGTCTGGCTTACATCCCTATACCTTCCATAAATGTGAATTGACAGTCATGACGACTTGGCTGTCAAAGCCAGTGAACACGTTATTGCTTTCATGTTGTACACGTTCTTTACAGAGTTTTAACACTCCACTCTAGACACTGTTTCACCTCATTTTCCTCTTTTTTTTTTTTTTTTTTTTTTTTTTTTTTGGACAGCTTCTCCTCTGGCTTTATGAGTTCTTCATTTCTCACTTCTGTCTAAATGTGGGAATAAGACAGGACTTAGTATTTGGCCTTCTTTCCCATTTCTTGGATGGCTGCATCTCTTCTGTGTTTTTAAATAATGTGCAGAATGAAGGAGCCTCAATTTTATAACAAGCCCTGGCAGTTTCTGGGATCTCCATATGTATATATGCAGTCACTTACTTGGCATCTCCACATAGCTATTTTAGTGACATTTTAGTTTTTTTCTTAGCCAAATTTGAATCTCTTGAATTCTTCATTTTTAGCAAATAGTACTCATTGATGTAGTTGCTCAAGCTGGAAATCCTTGATTTCCTTAATTTATCCCTTTCCTTTTACCCTCATCTCCCTCTCACCTATTTATTTATTCAGCTTAATCACTTTATCTATTTCTATAGTCAAGTCGATCTCTTCTATGCACCATAAAAATACTTGGTCCTTGTTCTCCTTCCTGCCCAGCTACAACATACCCTGCACCCAGAAGTTAGTTTTTAAAAATAAACATGTCATTGTTCTACTTAAAATCCATTAATATTTTCTCATTGCATTGATAGTAAACCCAAACACTCCCATATGAACCAGCTTCCTGTCTATTCCTTTCCCTTTGCTCTGCCATCCTGGCCTCCCATCATGCTTCCAAAATGTGTTGAAATCTTTTCTGTCTTGCAGGTCTTCACATTTGTTCTCTTTCTCTCCCCACCACCTCTCTCTCTCTCTCTCTCTCTCTCTCTCTCTCTCTCTCTCTCGTGTGTGTGTGTGTGACATTTTCTCATTGCTTCTCATGGTTTGCTGGTAATATTACTCAAAGGTGTGTTCCTTATTTTTACCTTATTTCTCATTCTTGGTCAAAGCACCTTCCAAAGCACATACCTCAGCCTGAAATTATGTTTGAAAGCACTGCATTCTTTACACCTTGCCTGCCTTTTAGTGTCCAACCCAGTAAAGTAGCTCTCTGGGTTGGGATATGCCATTAACTGGCTGTTGGATGAATTATTCTGTAGTGATTTTCAGACCTATGTGCAAGATTTTCTAAGTTCTTGACATCCATGCATGAGACAACACAGATCTGTGCCCTGTTCACAGAGATAACAAATCAATGAGAAATATGGGTAATAAGACATTGAAGGTACAAATAAACAAGTGTCAATACATATTTAACGTGCTATGGAGGAAAAGTTTTGGGGAGAGGTTATTTGCCACGTCACCTCTACTTTTGTAGTAAGGGAGAAGAGGCATTTTCATTGTAGACACTTAAAATCTTGGCTTCTGAAGATGAACTTAATGATCTTGAATAGTTTTTCTCCCTGAGGCATTTTAGCTCTCTGTTTGTAAAACAGAATACCCACATCTCAAGGCTAGTAAGAATCAATAGTTACTGCATATCACCTCCTCTGCCCACATCACTGCTATCATTGAAAGGGAAGGAGGATGGAGGATGGATGGTACCCTGTAATTTCCTTTTCTTGGGAATCTAGCAAGCTTAAACCAAAAACTACCCACTTACCCAGAAAGAGTTAATGCATGCTTACTGATTATGAGTGTAAGCAAGGGTATGGCTTATTTATGATAAATCTACTCTTTTATGTATACACACACACAATTTGGTTTTTTGAGCAGGGTTTCTCTGCGTAGCCTTGACTGTCCTGGAATTTATTCTGAAGACCAGGCTGGTGTCAAACTGACAGAGAATTGCCTGCCTCTGCCTACCAACTGCTAGGATCAAAGGTGTATGCCACCACCTCCCGGAATAATGCTTTTTAAGGCAGGAAGTATTTTTTCTTTTTAAATAATTTTCATTTTTAAGTATGTGTGAGAGAAGGAGAGAAGAGAGGGGAGATGGAGAGAAGAAGAGAGAAGAAGGGAGGAAAGGGAAGTATACACCATACTCAAAAAGTGTTTAGTTAGAAGGTGTTGTAAGCCACATAGTTGCTGGGAACAGAATTCAGGTTCTCCATAAAAGTGGTTAACTTCTGCTCCTAACCACTGGAGCATATTTCCAGCCCTTCATCTTCTTTAATAACATTTTTTCTTTCTCATTTCAGGGCTTAATTCCATTTTCATAGAATCTTACTAATAAAGAATGATTTATTTATTTGCTCTTGTGTATTAGTAAACACAATTATAGGAGGCATAAACATTTAAGTGGAAACACTAATCTTTATTTTCATGCTGAACTGTGTGGGTACAAACAATTTCCAAAAAACCACTATATATAATAAGCAAAAAATAAGTTAGTACATTGTAAATTTACATAGTTTCATCAACTGACAGGTTTAATAGCAAACGAGCCTTTTAAGATTTTGGAGCTACATATAGTTAAAAAAAAATTCCAAACACTCAAACCTTATCAACTCCAAGAAAGACAAAAAAGAGCTATTCAAGTCTTCTTTGAACCAATGACACAAATACATTTTTATTTTTGGTTACAGTCCCCTGCTATGCACAAGACCATTGGAATGCTGGAACAATTACACATTTTGAAACGGCACAAAGCAAAGCGAGGAGATAACATGCCAGCCTTAGGCTTGGTGAAAGTGCAAACTGCATTTTCTCTTCCTGAACAATTGTATAAGAACGGGCACCTCAGACAACACGGCAGGGGCATAAGCATGCTTTCTACACCACTCTGGTGGGACAGCTACCAGAACCAGGTTTCCATGCCTTGGAAGATACCTCTCGTGTTAAACAGCCAACAGGCTTCAACTGACTATAGTGCAAATAAAATAGAGAAGAGAAAAAACGACGGAATAGAGACTTCCACTGATCCACCTGGTGTTGCTCTACCTGACAATGCCACACGGACACATTGGCACACGGTAACAACTAATTAGGTTTTTATGTGGAAGGCTGTGCGGCGGAGCGAGTGTAGGGCCACCACACAGCAGCCCCGGAGCAAGGCTCCAATGTTGTAGACAGGATCTGTACCCCCTCTCTGAGTACTGAATGCCCACAAAACCGTGGGCACCACAGGGGCAGCCACAGCCAGTAGATCCACCAAGAAACTGCTGCTCCAGTACTGCCTCACAACACCTCCCTGAGAAAGCGAGAGGATGTTGTCCAACCTTTCTTCTGTGTAGGCTGCAAAATCTAGCTCTCTCATGAGGCTATTTGCACGGGCTTCCATAGCTGCCTTGCTGAATGGAATCTCCACAGGAGACAGAAGGATGGCTGAGTTGGGACTTCTTGGAGTTAAATCAACCATTAAGGCCGAGATGGATTCTGGGAAGCTTTCCATTGAGTCAGCTCCAGATTCATCTGGGGTTGTTGGGGTTGTTGAGCTTGTGGGACATGAGTCCTGAAGCTTTAGCACACTCTGAATGAGCTCTGAGATGGCAGGGCTGAATGGCACCACATCTGTCTGCACTGCTTGCTCCACCACCACTGGGCCCTCTTCCTGGCTCACCAAGGGGAGGGCCTTGAGGGCTTGTGGACCTGGGGTGGAATGAACAAACTCCAGGTCATCAGACAGTGTGGTGGTGGCAGTCACCATCTCATCTAACAAATCTGTGCCCTCGGCCATGCTGTCTCCCACCAGAAGCTCACTGTCAGCACCTTCCTCTGTTCCCTGTTCTTCCAGAGACAACCCATCTGCCATCTTGTCAAATGTGGTACTTAGAGGAAAACTTTTCTCTGGGGAATCACAGGAAAAGTCTAGACACAGTTCATCCCTCAGGGAACTATTATGTGCCATCTCCATGCTTTGAAGCAAAGACTCCAGCTTCTTGTTTTGGATGTTTATGTCCACAAAGTATTTCTGGATGCCTTTATCTTTATCAGCCAAGCTGCTCCTCATAGTTTCAATGACCTGTTTGAGCTGTTTAATCTCTTTTCTTGCTTCTTTGAGTGCCAACTGAGCCTCCACTCTGTGGCACTCTTCTTCAATCCAGTCGTCCCTCATTCGAGCCAACTGAGACTTGAGCTCCATGATTTCAGATTCCCTACAGGAAAGGCAGGCAAGGTTACAAGCTAACATGGTATAATAGACAACATACAAAAATTGACACAGCCAAAGCACACGAAGTAAGAAGTTAAAGCAGTTTCAGATTTTTTTTTTTTTTGCAAGTATTAGCCATGGAATTCCCTGCTTTAATTGGCAAGCAGCTAAGCTAATAATAGTAACCAAAAGTAGAATCAAAATAGCTTCCATTGTTTCCTTTTTGAATACTCAACCTGGAGCAGGGATTGTAGCAAGTACTTTATCCTCTACACCAAACTTAGTATTTGATAGTTTACTATTAATTTCTTAACCTACTTCTAACTCTATAGTTT
The DNA here is from genome assembly GCF_030254825.1 of Meriones unguiculatus. Lineage (NCBI taxonomy): Eukaryota > Metazoa > Chordata > Mammalia > Rodentia > Muridae > Meriones > Meriones unguiculatus. The sequence goes on along the minus strand of NC_083356.1, from coordinate 56,407,285 downwards.
ACCCCTTTGTACTATATATGAACAGTTGTGGGAGAAAGTCTACTTCACTTTTAATTACTGATTAAAGAGAGGCTGAAAGATCAGTTATGACCTTGTATAACTGTCCTTGTATTCCAGCGATACTTTTTAAACAATAAAATGCTATATGTTCAAGAAGAGCTTTGTAAAAGTTTTTTAGACTCTCTTGCCTCAGAAAAGAGCATAGTCAAATCTACTATACACTGAGGTGAGTCTATGAGATGTCTTAGCATTCACAATAACCTATTCTAAAACTTTTGCCAAGAAATTCTTACATGTAATTTCCTCAAAGTCTAATATATATATGTTAGAATATATTATATATAATATATATATAATATATATATATTACTTGTAACAAGTACTCATGTTTCTTGTGAATACAAAGATGAAACAATCCAAATCTTCATGTATCTGAGAGCACCTAGTGTTTGTTTCTTTATCATCTTTTCCTGCTTTCTTATGCCTTCTCTTACAAGTGTTCAAAACTTCCACTGGACTATTCATAAATCACAATAGCCCACAAAGTTTACCCTGGAGAAATCTTGGGTCTTATGTCTCTTTCAATCAGGTAAAGCGTCAAATTAAATATGAAGATGAAAACTCCCTGCCTATACTATATCTAATCACGCTTTACCAGTCAAGGTCACAGTTTTTTCACCATATCCTGTAGTGGCAGCAGAGGATGATGGAGATGGTCAGTTCTAGAGAATGCAAATGCTACATCCACTAAGGACACAGCTCCCTAGTTACAGCTAGTATGTCTGATGGTCACGTTGTCTCAAAAAGTCCCAAGAGGAAACCAAGAAGCAGAAGGTCTGGCTTGCTCCCAACATAAGTTTGGTGTTTGTGTGTTTGTCTGTGATAAGATCTAGACACAGGCTGTTTTTTTGTTTTGTTTTTGTTATTTTTTCTTCTTTTTTATTTTTCCCTGAAGCCTTAACAACAGTCCAAGAATGACAAAGCTCTTCCTTCAGCATAGAAACAGCTGGCAGGAGTCTGTGCACACAGGCATCCAATCTCTCCAGAGACTATCAGGACTGGATAGGGCCACTGTGACCTTTTCTGATGGAAGTAGAAGATTGTTCCTACAAATTTTTCTACCTTTTAAAAATAGCCATGTACACACACATCCAGTTCTTTATGGCAAAACTCAACACACCCAGGACCCCTCTAACCTACTAGCTCTCATGAGCTCCTGCAACAGCCACGACAAAAACAATTATGAAATAGATCTGTTTGAAGGCTGAAAATTTAACAAAACTGTTTTGTTTTTCATTCTTCTGTATAGTCTTGGTTCCTATGTCAATTTCTGCAAAGAAGAAACTGTGCTAAGCCTCTTGGTGTGGGAAATTCAGGTTTACCTTTCATGTAGCCGGCGTTCAGACTCCTTCAGTTTTGTCCTCAGGTGCCTTACTGTGACCTCCTTCTGCTGCAGAGGAGTCAGATATTGTTCTGGATTTGGGGGTTTGACCCCGTGATTTTCTCCACAAGACATATATCTTCCAGATCTCCTGAAATAATTCAAATACTAAGATGTTACTTTTTGCCCCTGTTTCCTTTTCTATGGAAAGAAAAGGAGGGTAATATAATGGATGTCTGTGCACACAGCCCCTCAGACTGGGAGGTAATTAGGACATAATGGGCATAGTTCCTTATGATGGTATTAATGCCCTTATCAGAGATCTTAACTATTGGAAGATAAAGGAAATGAAGAATGAAAGTGAGCATATTATATGCATATATATATATATATATATATATATATATATATGTCTCAATGAAACATTACACCACTAATATATGCAATACAAATGTTAAAAAGTCTCTAGAGAGTTCTCTGGATCACTTTCTTTTTTGTGAAGATTCAATAAAGGAATCTGCTACATTTAAGTGACCATGTTGGCACTGTTTCAGACTTATTTTCCAGAACTGAATAAACACCTCACTTGTGTTTGTTCCTAAAGTTTGTCACCCAGTCTATGGTACTCTGCTCTAGCAGCCCAGACAGACATGCAGCTGACAGCTAGAGTAGAATGGCAGCAGTATGCTGAAGCTGTAAGTCTCAAAACAGATAACTGTGTCGGAAGTTGGATAATAACACACTGGCCAATCTCAGGGTTATTTATTACAGGGAAGACTGAGGTGTATGTGTGTTTGTGGAAGGATGGGGCAGTGCAGGGAGGTTTTCTAAGGCTTAGGAATGATTTCATATGAGATACTGTATGTTTGTCTATTGGCCTGGGCTATCAGTTCAGATTAACATACTCTTGCATTAAAGAACAGTGTGGGGTGAGGGTGGGGAGTCAGGAGGGAAGGGAGAGGGCAAGGTGACCTAACTTTCCTCACAATTTGTCCCTGCCTAAAGATTTTGCTTATTATTAGTTGAATTCAAATTGTTCTGAAGTCAATGCCAATGGAAGTGTGCTGACTTGGTGGGAATGGAAAGTTCCTTGCTCAGAGGGAACAAGGCCACTCCACTCTTCCCAGTGTGTTTTTGTGGAGAAGCACTCAATGTTCTGCAAGCACAGCCCAGCTGGAATCTTGGCCATTCTCTGGCCTGCCTAAGCCTGGGCATCCCGGCTGTAAGAGAGCTGACTAATGAGAATAGGGATGCCGGGGAGGATAGGGCTGTGGAGGGCTGCCAGGTTCTCCTCTCACTCTGGGCCCAGTTCAAGCCCCCATGCTGCCTGGCTTGTGTGCCTACACTCTGCTTAGTATGGCCCATGTTCAGTTCCCAACCTTCCAAGGCTTCCCCTCTAGATTCTCTGGATATGTCACCCCTTCTTCCCACCCTTCTCCACCCACTATTAACTTCCTATTCAACTTTAAGAGAACACTTCAGTTTTATTTTGTTAGTGTGGCCTCTCTGATCACTCTATACTGAATTGGACCCCTGCCTCTTACATACTAATTGGACCTCTCACATATTAATATTCATATAGCAACAGACAGTACAGAATAAGCTAGATTTGCTTTTGTTATTTGATAGTTAGAGTCGTTCCCCTTTGGCAGTGAGCCTGAGGGCCATTTCTGCTCACAACTTTTACTCTCAGTGTTGAACACAGACCCTGCTACTGAATAAGCATTTAAGGAACAAATGAACACCAGCACGATTCTCCCTGTGCCTAGAAAACGAGAACAGCCCCTTCCCACTGTGCTATTTTCCCTTCCTATCCAGTAAGTGATTGGACTTTTGAGTGTTGTTTTAGCTTGTAGTTTGTGTTCCTTCCACATCAACCCTTAAAGGATTAGCTAATCATGAAAAAAAAAAGTGTCTTATTACAGATTAAAGCAGAACCTGTAATGGAAATAAGGAGTTACATACATTTTCCCATCTTTAAAGAAAAGTCTTAGACAGGACAAATTAAACAACATGCATTAGGAAGAAAAGGGGACTCACCTCATGACTGGACTGCAGTCACTTCCTTTGTAGGAGCCAGAGTTGCTGCTGCTTGGAGAAGAAGGGGCATAGCTAGGGTGGATGTTGTTGGGGCTTAATGGATTCCTGCACAGCATAGACACAAGGTCCTTTTCCCTTGGAGAAGGTGGGCTGCTGCCAGACTTGTGGTTTGATGCTCCATTGCTCCGCCCATGGGGACCTCTGCTGAAAGAAGAGCATTACAGATGCTAATTAGAGTCTGTGGCTGGAGAAGCTAAGGTGTTCCCTTGCTCCCTCCTAAAGCTAGTTATTTCTGAGAAATCTGCTTCCTAGAGTTGACTGGGGCAGAATGGTCACTGATGTGGTCCTCCTGAGCAGCACTGTTTTTTTTTTTTTTTTTTTTTTTTTCACCTACTTGATATTTGCTCTCCTTGTATCATATGTACTAGGAACCATTCCCTCTGCTTGCTCTATCTATTTAGCATTGCTCCCTCCTGTAGAAGGCTAATACCTTTTTAGTGAGGAGTTGGAATACTATTGATCTCCTCCAAGACCTTCAATACTTTCCTACTGCCTCCAGAGTAAAGACTAGACTCCTTATGATGGCACACAGGTCCAATTCATCATTCCTTCCAAGCCACTGTCCTAAATACACCAATATTACAAATGATTTAGCTTTCTGAAGGATCTCTGCTTGTTTTCACCTTTATATTTATGAGCCTATAATTTTTGTTGTATAGTATAATTGCTGAAATGAATTAACTGGGTGTGAGTCTTTGTGCTGCCATTTACAAAAAAATTAAGAAAGCCACTTTATGCACATACACACACATCACACAGACGTAACACACACACAACACATATACTACACACACTCACACACAAATGCATACCAAACACACATACCACACATACACATACTTCCTGCCTTCCTCACAGACTTGGTTTGAGAACCTAGCCTGATGTGGTACACCCCTGTAACACCAGGTTGTTGGAGGTAGAGGTAGAAAGGTCAGGAGCTTAAGGTATTTCCAATTATATAACAAGTTTGAGGGCCAGTCTGAATTATAATAGGACCTGTCTTTTTGTTGTTGTTTGTTTTTGTTTTTTGAGTCAAATTGGAAAGGTATGCAAGTCTTCTCCAGAAGCTTTGTGCAACTCAGCTCTAGGCTGATATTACAGGATCAGCTTATTTAGATTTTTCCTGTTTATCTGGTTCTGGAGATTTGATATCCAATAGAGTCAGAAAGCATCCAGAGAATGTTGAAATCACTTAAACAGGATAACATGTTCTGTCAGGAATATTACTTGGTTTTGCAGAAAAAATAAAATGCAGGAGATTCTTTTCATACAGCAGTAGTGCGTCTGAGAATCCCTTCTACCTGTAGTTATCAGTCTGGCTCTGTCCCACTAGTGCATTTCAGTGAGAAGTGTGTGTAAGACTGAGTGGTAAAGCCCATGGGCTCAGTGCCTGCAATCTCTTATTTAAAGTCAAATGCAATCTCAACTTGTTGCCAACCATGTTCACTGCACATTAACAATCCCACCAATTTCTAAACTTAAAAGTCCTTTCCCCTTGAAATCATCCAAACAGACTTGCTCCCTTTCACAAGGAAGGAGACACTTTATATGGAACAGATGGGCTGATGGCTTGGTGACAAGCTGACTTTAGCAGCCCAAGGGTGGGGAGAACTTCATGAGTAGCTGAAAGGACATGTACTCTGGCTTGGATTTTCTTCTCTATGCTTCACTTCCAAGCCTGGCACTGTCGAGTGTATTTCTCAATGTGACTACAAGAAAATATGGAAAGTTAAACCTTGCAAGCGACGGGAGAATATAAAGAACTGTCCATAACTTTGACATGGGGAATTTTATTCTCTGTTAACCATCTTTTACAGCCTTCTGTGGCACTTTTTGTTCCAGATACTTTGTGAAGACTTGGTCTTTATCCTGTCAGACTTGTGCAACCACTGCTTCCCACTAATGCATATATCACTGAAGCTTGGGGAAGAGAATCAGGAATGTACAGCTGAACTAGGATTCAAAATTGGAAAATTTAAAACTTCTTAATAGTGGTGTTTTCCACTTTATAGAAATGGAATACATTAATTTGGACCTCTAAACAGGTTTATCAGGATCAGGCTGTCATTTGGATATAGTTATTGTGTGGGCAATCCAGTTGAACATCTAACCTTTTACCTTACAGCAAGTGTACACAGTCTGTGACAACATTAAATTAGGAGATTTTTTGAGAGCTCATCTGGTACATGGAAGAAAGCAAAGATTCCTCAAGCTATAAAACATTACTCAAGACTTATAAAACACATAACTGGTCTTTGCATGTGTTTCAGGACATGAATTTCATAGCGACTAAGGAGCTAATTAAAAAAAAAAAACTTCATGTTTAAAACTATTACTGCTTCTCCTTTCATTTACATTTCAGTTTAAATGTTAACAAATATGGACATGGGTCTGGAGAGATGGATCAGAGGTTAAAAGCACAGTCTGTTCTTCCAAAGGTCCTGAGTTCAATTCTCAGCAACCACATGGTGGCTCACAACCATGTATAATAAGATCTGGTGCCCTCTTTTGGCATGCAGGTGTGCATGCAGATAGAACATCCATATTATATTATATTATATTATATTATATTATATTATATTATATTGTATTATATTGTATTCACACATATATAATCTTTAAAAAATAAAGAACAAATATGGATATAAACATCATCAATGATTGTAATTTTCAAAGGAGAAGCTGGAGTTCCATGATTGTCATTGCCACAGTGAAGCAAGCCCAATTTTTGCCTCCTCTACATCCTAAATTCTTTGCTCTAGTAGGCAAGAACAATGTAATGCATAAAAAAAGAGAAATTCTGTTCACTCCACAACCCTGAATACCTGAACAAAGTAATGTGAAAATACAGACATAAACCTCCCCAGAACTCCAAGGGATCTCTATTGAGAACCTACCACAGGCCCTTTACTTCAGGTATTATCATGCCACTATCCCAAATTTATGAATTGGGCCCTAATCCCTCAGACTTCAGAATGTAATTGCATTTGGAGACAAGACTGTTAAAGAGGTAATTAAGTTGAAATTTGGCCATTATGGTTCATTTCAGAGATAGCCCCTGTTCCCCTCACTAGGGAACCCACTTGGACACTGAGCTGCCATGGATATTTGTTCAACCATGTTCATAGCAGCTTCATTCGTAATAATAGCCAGAATCTGGAAACAACCCAGATGTCCCTCAACTGAGGAATGGATACAGAAATTCAACTAATGTTAATGGTGAACACTTTATTATGGTTACCATATGTCAGGCACTATTCTAAATAGAAACCCTCCAATGTAGGTGTCTGTTTTGCAAAATGAGGAGTAGAAGTATGGAGAAATGAAGCCCCTTTTCCAGGTCCATGCAGCACATAGAGGGTGGTCCTGGTGTAAGGCCAAGACAGCCTGAGTCCAGAGGGCACACATCCAGCTGCTTTGCTGTGTTGCCTCTGGCAATGGTGGCTACCCACATCTGTGAACCTTACACTTTTTTTTCCTCCCCAAGTAAATGTCTCCTTCATAGAGGGGAAGTTAGAGGCTTTGCAGGTGGCTAGAAAATGATAGGCTCATGAAGGGTAGGCTGGATGCAAAGGTTAATTTCCCAGTGCATATACAGGTGAGTCAGGGAAGGAGAAAGGAATGAAGGGAGGAGGGCACAGAGCCAAGCTGGGGGGTGGGGAAAGTAGGCTACCTCACAGGAGGACAGCAGGTGAAGGAAGGAAGCAACCAGCTGCAAACACTGTAGAATACTTAGCAATAAATTTCATCACTAATCACAAACACAGAATCCAGGTGCATCCATAGAACCTTACGGACAGGAAGTCACCTATATAAAGCTTCAGGATTATAGAGCAGGAGTCAGTGCCTACTTGCGTGAGAAAGAGGCTCTCTTGTTTCCTGTTGTAGACATGTGGACCTCAGGAGCCGAGATGCTGCCTGTGCTGCTCGAGGAGCTAAAATCTGCTTCACTGCCTGAAAAACAACAGGAGAAAGAAAAGCATGAAGGAAATGAGAGTAAAGCAAAGGCAGCCAGCTCCCTGCCCCCCAGGTCCCAGCTCCCTGAGATGCATGCTCTAACCCTGCAAGTGCCAAGATTCCAGAGCTTCCAAAAGCTTTGTTCCTGCCTCAGGGCAGACAAGAGAAAGCACAAGCCTGGGCACCATTTCATAAACAGGCTAGAACAGAAGGACAGGCAGATGGCTTCTTGAAGAGCCAATCTCCAGCAGACTATAAACAGTGGCCCAAGCAGGGCAAGGAATCCCAACTCCCCCTGTGTGGCTCTCACTGACCACCCACACCACCCAAAGTGTAGGCAAAAGGAAGAGTTCTGATCTGGGCAAAAGTGGTTTTCTTCCCCGAAGTTTATCTTGGAGCTATTGCAGTCAGTTCCTGAGAGTTGAACTTGGCACCTCTGGTCTGGAGTCAGCCAGTTAGAAGTAGTCAAGAGAGGCACTGGCTCCAGGAGTGGCTTGAAGCAACACTGTCTGATTACAGGCATGATTTTCTATGACAGCAGTTTCAATATATGGGCATATATTTAGGAACAGAATCTAAACCAAAACAGAAAGTTAACATTTCCAAACAGAGTGACAGTAATGGACCTGTGAGTGAGACAAAAATTTGGATTTGAGCTTTGAGGTGGGATTGTGAGTTTACAAAGATAAATGACACTGTGGGAGCAAGTGAGTGTTGGGTGTGTGGATATAATAGCATGCTGTGTGTTGGAATCATGTAATCCCATTCTAATAAAAAAGAGAAGTGAAAGGAAGAGAAAAGAGGCAGCAGAGAACAATGGAAGCAATAAAATAGGATGTTTCAAGACATGAAATTACACATGGCCTTGAAAACTGAATCTAGGTATTAGACCTTCTTACTCAACTTTTACAACATAATTTTGTATGGTGTTTTGGCCTAGAATCCAAAGCCAGTTCAATTTCTGAATTGAGAGAAATAAGAATGATCTAAATCCTTTCATTTCTCACAAACAGTGAACAACTGTTAACACAACAATGACTATTCAGTGCCTATTAGATCACCACTTATGTATGAGGTATTCTCTGTCATTCAATCATGGTACTTTTGTAAGCTAAGAGAGACATTAATTTCACTGTAATATTATGGAAGAAATGGAAGCAGATTGGCCCTGGGATCATGGGAGGTTGATCAAAGGTAGGATCAAGTCTTCAAAACACATCTGTGATACTGTACTTCATCCCTGAGAGGGCAGAGGGAGCAAGGCCATCAGCAGAAATTCTGGGGTGAATTGGAAATCAACAAGAAGAGCCTGTTATACTGTGAGGCCAGAGGTGGGTCCCTAATGTATAGATTCTGACAGGGTTTATTAGTTCTATCAATGGGAACAGTAGATCATCGCAAGGCAGGTAGAGAAAAATCCCTTCTTAAGCTTCCAGTACCCCTCAGGATGCCCAGCATCTTTCGGAAAAGGGTCATGAATGACCTGTTAGATGAACATCTCTCTTTCCCAGTTCTTAGCAGATTAGAGTGACAATTTACTGGGAGCCAGATCAGTAATTCCTTATGCATGGTAGAAACTCTCTAATGGTGACATGTACTTTCAAAGCCCTGTGAACTTAATTAGTTGCTTCTGCATAATGCACTTAGCATTTGGCAATCTCAAAGACACATGATTGGTAGTGTAGCCTGGCAACACACTCTTTCCGGCAGTCTAATTCCCTAGCTTTGCCTGCTAGCAGATCATCAGGTTGGTTACCAAGTGCCAAAGACAGACAATTTAAAAATATATATCTTGTGGTTATGGCCTCCAGGCCTAAGATATTATTTTCAAATGTGAAATTATTACCCAGAAACACGTAATTTTCATTTCTTAAGAGACATAAAAAACTATGAATTGTAATAACCGCCCGCATAGAAATAGAAATTCTAGAACAGAAAAAATTACTAAAATCCAGAATTAAAAAATCTAGGATGCCCTTGATCTCTTGTAGTTATGTCTTCAAGCTAAAGAGTTAACTTGGTTTAACATTTTATTACTACTGGAACTCAATATATTGACTCTTAAATATTTTCAGAACTTAAGGTCTCTTTGTTCCAGCACATTCTGTCTTATCTTCTGCACATCTGCAAAAGTTTAGGCACCATGTTCAGGGTGGCCTATAACTACAGCTGTACTCAACACCATTTGAATGACATGGTAGTAAAATTATGCATTTGCTACTTCCCACCTACTTCAGCTAATAACTGTTAAAAGTATTTATAATTTGGGGGCTAATGAGATGGATAAAAGCACTTGGTGCCCACCAGTACAATACTGGTGACAGGAGCTTGATGCGAAAGGAGACAGTCAACTCCACAAAGTTGTCCTCTGGCTGCCATACATGTGTGTACACGCACACAAACACACACACAGAGATTAATAATAATACATTTGAACTCCTGAACTCCTGAACTCCTGAGTTGATTCTCCCATCTCAATGTATCCTGGGAGATAGATACATACTACTATGCCCAGCTAAGAAAGCTAATTTTGTAAATCACCTGAATTCCCAGCCAATTCGCTAAGCAAAAGAACAAACAAAAAGCCTAGAGACCTGGACTTGCCACTTCTGTATTACTTGGAAACAAAGTTATGAGGAAGAAAAGGCACTCTACTGTTATTGTTAGTGTGTGCCACTGGGCTTTGCTGCAGACACTGTAGTCTATGGTAGCTCCTTTGTGTTTCTACAGAGACCACCCCCACCACAATCACAGAACTTAAGTGTCTTGGGTTGTGCCACCTTACCTGTCACCTCTTCTTTCTACATGAGGATGTTAGGAAAATGGCTTTACCACTCGTGCCTCAGTTTCCTTACAGCAACATTATAGGCTCACTGTGAACCATTAATACATACCTAACATAAAGCTCAGAAATATGTTTGGCAGACACAGCATAAGCTCTAACTAAGTATTAACCACTGTTTTTATTTTGTGGGGTTTAAAAATGTAGCTCCTACTTGCTACATATTTCATTTTAGAATATTTAGAAGACATTGCAGGTTAGTAGGATGAGGGAAGTAAATCTAAAATTCTTCCCCAAATGTAACCTTTTTCTATGTACTATTCAGCACTCACACTTAACATCCTATTATATAGGTTATTTTTTCTCTTACTATAGTAAAATCTTTGACACACACATCTTAATGAAATGAGTAAATAGTACTTCCCTTATACCTTTTTCGATTATTACATAGCAAATGCTATGTGCCAGGAATTATCTCCAACACTTTTACATAATAATTTATTTCTAATAATAACAAGAACTCTATACAGTTGTCTAGAGACAGGTGTCATGAATTGCATTTATAACAGGGAGATGCACAAGTTGACACAAGTGTCAAGTAGTAAGCCAAGGTTGATGTCAAGGCTCAAGGTCACCTGGTCCTAGGGACACTGTTCTTAAATTTAGCTAATATCAATGACTATAATGGGTCATATAAAATCCCATACTTGTTTAACTGACTGATCTTATTAAATTCCTAGCAGAATTTTGAGGCAAAGGATATACTCTACTGAAAGGCTTATAATACCTGCTCCATATCCCAAGGGATATGGAAATGGCACTGGCCTGTAGCAGTTTTGTGCCCAAGAGAGTTTTTGCCTGATCAGCCTGGGTGTGCGTACCCACCTGAAAAATATCTAACGTCAATGGAAGTATTCTAACAAAGTGCTAGAAATAATTTGCTTACTGAAAGTTGGGACTGAAAGGCCGAAGGAAACTAAATTATGTGTATTTAAGTCATCTTTGCCAGCACTGTTTTTGTCCCTCCTTAAACTCATCTTTGGTCACCTGCATTGGTGGTCCTGGACTACAGCAAGGAGGATGGCTGTGGTGACCTTTAGGAGGACAAATTCCTGGTGACTAAGTGCCAGCAGCAGGAACAGATTTTAAGGTAGCAAAAAGCTACCTCCAGAAGTTCTGATGGGTATTTTGTTTGCCTGCTTGTTTGGTCCACCGCTGAGCTCTATAGAGAAGTGTTTCTCTTCTTTGTAATGTTAGAGACTAAAGCATTCACTGCAAAGGTGTCAAGGCCATGGGATTAGAGAAGAAAAAGGAAACAGTTTCAGCTCAAGCTGAAAACTAAACTTACTCTGAAATCAATGCTTGTGTTTGTTGAGTCTTGAGGATGCTGCTTTTTGGCCTCCTTTTGAGACACTTACGCATGTGAGCACATCGGAAACCAACTATCTAGTAAGCACTGACAAGTCCTTCTAAACCACCAGTCAATGTGTCTGCAAGGCTTCTGTTATTCTTTGCCATTGCAATTATCTAATTAACTCAGGGTAACCATCTATATTGGCAGTCCAAATTAAGGATGATTTCTGCTCTCATTCTCATCCCTCCACCTCCAAAAATGCAGTTATTCACTTTAACTGCCTCTGGGGAGGACAGAGAAGTCACTTTCACTGAAGCTAGGCACAGCCATCATGGAACAGCTGGAGCAGTGTCCACACAGTTACCCCAGACAACCACACAAGGCCCTAAAGCCCATTTAGTGAGGCTTTTAGCTGGGAAGGCTTTCAGGGCTCAGCCACAAACAGCATCTGTGAAATGCTCAGCAGCCCAACAAAGCATTCTGACTGTTTAGTCATCTAAGACTGCTACAAGTGCTATTTAGGAAAGGAACTTGTGATCAAATCCACTAAAGACAAAGGTTTTAATATATATATATTCATATGAAATATATGAAATATGAAGAATATATGTGTATTCTTATGTTTTGAAACAGAAATGTTCTTTAAAAGCTGTCCATATAATTTCCATTTATATTATTCTAAGTTCAGAAATGATTTACTTCCATTTTGATTGACAATACATTAGTAGAGCAACCATATACTTAAATATAAAAATAAAAGCACTTAGAAGCAAAAAAGTTCAAATTTAAAATGTTTAGATATGTATATTAAAATAAAAGTTTTAATGGTAAAATATAAAAGTCAAAGATAAATGACAAGCTGAGATGAAACATGTAAGAGGATGAGAGGCTAATTTCCTTATTTCACTGAAAACATATAAATTGGGGGAGGGAGACAAACCAATAAAAGATATGAGCAAATTATATAAAAAGATATGACAGAAAAATAAAAACAATGTACATGTCATTGACTCAAAACATTAAGAAAATGGGTAAAAATAAGACAGTTTGCCTTTATCAAACTGAAAAAATATCCAATAGTATGTGTTCTATTGAGAGTATCTGAAAACAAACAGAGCCAAACAGAGTGTTGATACTAAATGCACCAAAATGAAAGTCGGACTCCTTTAGTTTTATGTCTCAGAGGGGCACCTGAAAGACAGCCTTAGTATCCGCTAAAAGTGAGTGGCTAAATCAGGAAGTAGAGCAGCTATCAAGAACGCTGCAATCATGTGAAGAGTAACGTAGGTGTTTGGAAATGAGAAGAGCTTCTGGACTGTTATTAGATAAAAACAAGATGCAGAATAGTAGGTGTGGGGTGTCTGCTTTTGTGTAAGCAAATCTTAAAATCACATATAATTTACTATTTTCTGGAACATTTTCTTAAGAGATAATGATGGTCTGTCAAAAGTGGCCTCCCTTAGGTATTATAAAGTAACTTGAGAAAGGGCACATACAAACACATTTTCACTTTACTATTATCCAAATCATTCTATTTTTCCTGTCCATTATGCATATTACTCTTATCACACAAATATAAGTGTGGTGACATATGCAAAGTTTTATTTTACAAGTAATCATGACATTGAATGTTACATTGCAAGGGGTTTGGAGTCAAGAAACCTTTGTATCCAGGCTCTGAATCTTCATTTGATAATTTGATAAGAAGAAAGTCTACTTCTCTTGATTATTGGAGCTTCATTCCATGGGCCACACAGTCAGCTATGACAGCTATTAAAATACACACTCCTCCATCCCTTCCTACTACACCTTCAGAACTGAAGACCTACGGGTGTTGCTTGGGGAAATGCACAATCGTTAAGCTCCATGGTGAGTGTCATGAACGCTAAAATGTAGTTATGATTAACTTATTTACAATATGAATGGGAGTATATGTAATACACGAACCCATTTTCTCTCTACAACCATGCGAGATTGGAATCATTATCCTCTTTCCTACATGTGGGAGGACAAATGTTCAACAAACATTTGCAAGTAAATAATATATCATCCTTTAAGTGTACATGTGTGTCTGTGTGCTCCTAAAGATTGAGAGACTTTAAAAATTTAATCAAAACTAAGAATCTAGTTAGAGGCAGTACATTTGGTTATAAAGTTCTTACTTTCCCTCCTTTGTTGACCTTTCTTAAGCCTTGTTTATAGCTCTCTCATTCACTCTTGTTCAACAGGTGTGCTGCCTGTACATCTGCCAAGAACAGGTAGCTGAGCCAGCAAAGATAAGAGCTTGAACTGGGCAGAGTTGCTCATAACCTTGTAGTTCTTTCAGAGACTACGTTACCTCCTCCCTAATGTTCTTAGACCTTGAAAGCCACCTGGCCAGGTTTCTGAGTGCTGTAGTAAACCGGGTAGCACTTCCCTTAGACTTTTCTAAAAGCAAGAGTCATTCCCAAGGGCAATTTTCCAGCTTCTTGGAGTAACCTCTGGGGAGTCTGTTTTTGAATGTTTCGTCTTTAGAAACTGTGTTGCACACATCCACACACGACACAGATTTGCTTGGTTTGGGGGGCTCGGAAAACTACCTTTTCATCAAGTGACCGTAAAAAGAACCCGAGTGTAGTACAGTACTTATTGTGGATCTTTCCTGGGGGTGGGGAAGGCATGCGATTGTCTGCAATATCCTTTGATCCTTGTACTGTAGTTGTGGTTCTATTGAAATAATAATGAAAAAATATCGAGTGCTTGCTGTATACCTGGCTCTGTTGTCATTTCTTTGTAAGCGTCATATGAGGTCCCACAATGGTTTAGTAATGTTATTTATATCTTAACCCTAATTTCATAGGTGAATAAACTAAGGTAGAAAAGGTGTAGACACCTTGCTCAAGATTCCACAGAGATTATCATATATACATACATATATGTGTATATATATGTATGTGTGTATAATATATACATATATATATGTATATACACTGTGTATATATATGTATATATACAGTACATAAGTGGTATAGATGTATACACACATATATGTACACACATATGTATGTGTACATACATATATGTACATATATGTATACATGTGTGTATATATACATATGTGCATATATATATGGCGTAGGTTCTTCAAAACTGGACCACTTTCAGGAAAATTAATAAAAATCTTGGGATACAAAGTTAGTGAGACACTTTGCAGTTGACCCCTTTTTTAAGGCCCTTATGATCTTTGATCTTTTTTTTTTTTTTTTCAAGAGAAGGGACATCCAGTATGCAACTCTAGGTGTCAAATAGTGCTCAGCAGAGAGAAACAACTTGCTGTCTCACATAGACTGGATGTGGATTTGTCTGTAAATTGTAAGCTGTTTCCTTTAATGTGGCCCATATGTCTACGGCAGAGATACTGAACAGAAAGAAAGGACCCCCAAATAGGACTCTAGTACCTCTCATGGAGATTTGGCATTGGTAGCAGGATTAATGGCAGGTGGGCTCCAGGACTAGCTCCCTCCCCTACTGCTTTTGAAGAGTCCCACAGACATAGTGATGATGAATTTCATTATAATGATTATCTTGAGGACCTAGTAATAATGGCACTTTCCTAAAGTATTTTCCTGACTTACATGTTACTAGTTTTTTGCCCATCAGTTTGCTGGGCTGAATGGAGTCTCTGTCCCTTTAACAAAGCTAGCTAGAAAGGATGTTGCTTCTATTTAAGAAGTGTACATCTAGTGTTTACCAAAATGAG
This sequence comes from Meriones unguiculatus, assembly GCF_030254825.1. Lineage (NCBI taxonomy): Eukaryota > Metazoa > Chordata > Mammalia > Rodentia > Muridae > Meriones > Meriones unguiculatus. Next base: position 56,391,972 of record NC_083356.1, on the reverse strand, counting down.
ATGCCTGCTCTGCATGTCTGGCAGGAAAATCTAAATCAGGGAAGAGCAGTACATAAGTGGCAGTCATGAATGGAAGCAGAATGCCATGAAAGGGACAGGGATGAAGGAAGGTCACAAAGAGTTGGGGTGAAGGATGTGGACAAGATGCTGGCAATTTGAAATGTCAGGGTAGGACTGTGACTTTAAGTCCAGCATTCAAAACAGAAAAAAAAAAAAAAAAGATGGACATATTTCTTGGCACTACCTCTTCATCCATTCTTGTCTTGTGAGGACAGGGGTACAGTCAGCTTGTATTGCTAGATTTGAATGGAAGAAAAACTCCCACTTTCTGTAAGTAAGATGGCTTAATTTACAGCTCACTGCCAAGGCATCCACTAGTATTCTGAGAAAGCTCCTCATTGCTGTACTTAGGCACATTTACAAATCAACTCAGAAATCTTACAGCCTTAACTGTCTCTCCTCATCTTTATTTCTGCTGTCTGTAACGTCCAGGGCACAACTCATTCTACTGTGCACACCCAGCCTCCTCTTCACCCTTTACAGTAGCAATTAGAGCATTCCAGTCACCACCTACCAAACAGTGGAGTTTCACACTGTCTGACACCCTTGAGATCTCCAGAAGCATCCAACGTTTTAACACCAGACTCAGCCAGGCTTCAGTTCCCACATCTTGATGTCCCTTCTTTGTGGCTCATAAATTATACTACTTTTTAATCTCTCGTATGTCCAATCCTCATTAGGCTGATTTTTGCTTTTTATGAATAGCCACATACACTAGCTATGTGACTTTGAGAAAAATTTGTAACCTGTCTTTGCCTTGCATGCATCCCTGAAGGAAGATTATAATATGATGTGACACATTGGGCTCTGTAAGTTGTGTAGGTAAGCGAAATAGTGACCATGTCACAGTATTGCTAGTATCCTAATTTTCTTCTTATAATCACCCTTTCTGAATCACATCTGGATTCCAACCTGTATCGAAACAGAATTGGGGGAAGGATGTGGAGCAGGAACTCATGAGGGGTGAAGCTGTCATGACAAATGAATGGGAAAGGAAAATTCAGAACAGACATATGAAGAAGCAAACAGCAGGCAGTCTGGGAGAGGACAGTAAGGACCCCTCCTTTTGCTTTTAGAGTATGAGCAATTATGTGAATCCTTAGTTCTCAGCTGTGTTGGATGACTGAACTCTTCACTGTTATGAGAAACTAAACAATGAAGACCCATTTAGTAAAACCTTCTGGCGGAGTCTGTGTTTCAAGACCACCTCTTGGAAATCAAGAGTTTAACAAGGCCAATATTTACTCACATATTTATGCCTTACAATTCTTTTCATGCTGAACAAACAACAGTCTGATACCCAGTCTTTGTTTCAGGAAGAGACAAATATCTTAGTAGGAAGATATTTCACAAAGAGAGCAACACAAATGATTTCTAGCTAAAGGATTAGGACTACAGGCAGGAGGCTAGTTAGCTTTTGAAACTATATGTGACTACTGGAGACCATAGCACACAGAGCAGCGGAAGAGGAGGAGCCCCAAATGGAAATAGTTAACAAGAAAAGAAAGAGAGACAACACTCACAAGGCCTCAAAGGTGACATGGAGAAAGGTGAGCTTAAAAATCCTCCTGAGTCATGAGACACAAAGTTTGTGATTGGTAAAGTTAGGAATTGCTCTTACTTGACACAGGGGCCCTTTCTATTCTCTTTTATGAGGAAACATGTGAACACCTTTCTCAGAGAGATGCATGCCAATGAAAAGATGTGCCTGCTTTCTCTATATCTGTAACACTATCACCGGAATTCTGCTCCAGGGGTTCTACTGACAGCCTCAATAGTCTTCTGATGCACAACCTCTGTGCTCATTATGTATAAATTGAATGACTGACAAGCAAGATGGGAAACAGAGGCAAAGGATTAGGTCACACTGTTACATGGAAATCAAACATGTCATTTCTCAATGGAAGAGTGACATTTTACTATCTCTTTGTATCCTAAAACGTATTTATTAATTTCTTTTTATTATGACTCTCAGAGGCATATAGTTGGTTTAAACATAATCCTGGGATCCTGACATTATCAGTTCATGTAAAAACTAACCCTGATGTAGTTATTTACTGTTACTTATGTACCTATGCTTTATTTCTTTATGTTCAGTATTTTAACGAAAAAACCCACCACCATAACTTGCTACAAAACTGGGTGCCAACACTAGTCTTTCCAGTTTTATCCCCTGTTCCTCATTTATATGTTTTTATTTTTGTAATTAATGAGCAGGTTATTGTCAGATCTATAATTTTGGGGACAATATTCAAAATTCTCCAAATAATTGTACTGAATTAATTTTATTCCTATTTAATATTTTATTATACAATCTACACAAACTTTATTAATTAAGTTTCCTATTGATGAGAAAATGAAATGGATTTATTAGATTTTGTTTTATTCTTTGAGAAAGAGTCTCATGTAGTTCAGGGTGACCTCAAAGTCAGTGCGTAACTGAGAATGATCTTGAACCTCTGATCCTCCTCTTTATACCTTCTCACTGCCAGCATTATAGGTGTGCCTATCATGACTGCTTTATGTGATGCTAGGGATCGAACCTAGTGCTTTGGTCATGTTAAGTAAGCTGCACTCTATCAAGTGATATATAGCCCCAACCGCTAGATTTTTTAATGTTATTCATTTTCATTTTCTGGAATGCAACTCTAAATCATAAAAGTCTAGAATAAATCAATATGCATGACAAATCCATAGGCAAAAAGAAATGTTCTACAGGGTACCCATCTTTATACTCTTTCCCATCTCAGTACAAAGAGCCAAGAGTTCAGAAAACAAAACAAAACAAAACAAAAAAACAAAGCAAAAATATTACATCAACAACAACAACAGCACAACTTAGAAGCTCTGCTTTACTCCATCCCAATGTTTGGGTCCAATATGGCTGTGGTCACACTGCCTTCTATGGTATTTTTTTGATGCTTGGTCCTAAAACATCAAGAGTAGCCTCATACCCTTGCGGCCTTGTCTGTCACTTGCCTTGAGAAGGAGTCAAGTCAGTGCATGTGAGAAGGTACCAAGTTAACCAAATTTTGCATACAATCTCTCTGAAGGGACAACCTCTGTGAAAAAGGAGGTGAAAAAAGGAAACAGGTGTGTGCCATTGACTATGACAGCTCAGAGCTTGATTTTCCTTCTCAGGTGAAGCACTAATTTTGAAATAAAAGTGGAGGAAATGTCTGAGTTTTAAATGAAGGCTTTGTTTCTTTGGTTTTATCTTTTGAGAGGAGAGAAACACCATATAAAAGTATCTATTAGAAAACACCTGACCTTTAGATGAGCTAAAGCCAAAATAAAGATATCGTCATGTAAGCATCCATGAGTTAAAGCTGATGGTGTGCCAATATGCCCTGGAGAAGTTAAATAACTGCTTGCAGAGCAGGTCAGGTGGCAATGTGACCAATTTTAGACCAGCCTCTGTTCTAAAAGTCACCCATGATTGTCCTTCTAATTATCGTGCGGTTCGTGGAGGATGCATTGACATCACCTGGAAACATGTTTGTGACTCACCGAGAATGGTCTTTATGAAGTTAAGTAACTTAGAGGTGGGGCAGGGCTTAGTACTAACGAGCCCTCCAGGTACAGAAACTCCTGAAACACTGCTCTGAGGCACTGCTTGCCTGAGATAACTCACGAGGCAGTTTTCTTGGAGGCTGCCTCTGACAGAATGGAACAGAAGGTTCGGCTGTTACTTCAAATATAGCTATATGCTATAGTATATATTTTGGGAATTGTTTTTACACTTTTTACATCCAAAAATTGTGAAATTTTAGTTAATTTTACTTGGCAGAGTATTGATTCATACCGACTGTCTTTCATGCAACTGTCAATCCACTCTGCTTGAGTGTGTTCTAGTCATAAGTTCAGGGGTCACCTTTCTATTCTCCCATTTAATGACAGTGTGACCTCAGGCAATTGCTTAACCTCACTATGCCTCAGTTTCCTCACGCCAATAAAGGAACTAAAGAATTCCTCTCTCTTGGGATTACTGTGGGCATTAAATGTGATGATGTTTCCCCTCATGTGCGCAATGAGGCTTCTTCATCATCACTATTAGGATGCATGTGGAGCAATGCTTAGTATGTCTACAAATCCCTTTGTAACAGGAATGAGCCTGCATTCTCAGACAGGGTAACATAAATACATTTTTTTTCACAAATGCATTTTTAAAAGAGTTGTCAGTACTGGACCTCCAATTCACTAAGGGTTTTTGCTAGTGTGGCGAGAAAGAATCCCTGCAAGAGTGTCACCCGTACCATCTCTGCTTTTAACTGATGTCCTTACCCTCCTCCTCTGTGGATGGAATTTTCCCTATGAAATTGTCATCATTCACTTTTTTTCTTTTACAAGTGGCCTAAGTGACTGTTTATGGTGAGCTGTTAACAGTAACAGGCTCTTGTTTTCAATGTGCCACAATTTACCACAACAGACTGTAGTCAGCTGCTCAACCCAGGATGTTGGCTCTGCCAGCTTCTTCCCATCCTGTGTGCTCTCCTGAAACCACCATTTTCTTTCTTCTTTTATTAACTTATTTTCTCATCTATTTCATCCTCTCTGCAGTTTCTTTTCCCTCCTTACTCCCTCTGCTTCCTCCATTGCTCCCCCACCTTCCCTTCCCATCCACTCTTCTTCCATTTCCCTTCAGAAAAGGGCAGGCCTCCCAGGATGTCAACCAAACATGGCATATCAAGTTGCAATAACACCAGGCATCTCCCCTTATATTAAGGCTGCCACATAAGAGGAAAAGCTCCCCAAACCAGGCAAGAGTCAGAGCTTGCCCTTGCTTCCATTGGTAGGAATCTCACAAAACACCAAACTACACAACTATAGCATATATACAGAGGGCCTAGGTCAGACCCATGTAGGGTTCCTGATTGTTCAGTCTCAGTGAACCCCTATGTGAAAAGCATGAGGCTGGTCAACCGATATTCTCTGCAAGAGGTTTATTAGGAGGGTATGGAGGAAGTGGGGAGCAGGACATGGTGGGGAGAGAAAAAGGGAAAGGGAAGGGGGGCAAAAGAGAGAGGGAGAGAGAGAGAGAGTAAGAGAGTGTAAGAGAGAGACCACATGTTGGGGCTGGCCCTTTAAGGGGCAAGGTAACCACGCCTTCCAGGTATGGCCACTTGGCCGAGGACACACGATGACATCATAAGTTGTTGGGTAACCCAGGAGCAGGTTGTGTTCCAAAATACTAACACCATGAATGCAGAATGTTGATTCCGTAGGTTTTCTTGTAGTGCCCTTGACCCCTCCTACAATCCTTCTTCCCCCTCTCCAGCAGGTTTCCCTGAACTTCACCTAATATTTGGATGCATTTTAAATTGCAATTTCCAGGCTACAACCAACTGCTGGAGGAGGCCCAGAAACTTCATCTTCCACACTCTTCCAGAGCACTAACCTCCTTAGAAAATTTCCTTAAGCTCTTCCATGGCACCTGTGTTCTTGAAACAAAAATCCACTGTCTTTATCATGATTTTTAATGCCAAATTTTCATACAGGCTGTTTCTTCTGCCAGAATTATTTTCTTTCCCTCTATGCTTGTCTAATCACTACCTGTTCTGCAGGTCTCTGTTCATCCTTGACCTCTACTTCCTTCAAGAAGAGAGTGGGTACCCCTCCATTAAGGTCTTAACCTCACAAGCTGTCATCACATTGCATGGTCATTGGAAATGTGCTTTAACACATCTATCCATGAGCTTACTCATTACATCCAAAGAATTAAGGCTGCATTTTGCCCATATTTGGAAATGTATCTATCTACCCTGAAAATTTTCTTAGCACTAAAAATTCCTTCATTGTTGTGATTCAGTGATATCTCCTGATAGGCGTTGTGACCAAGTTAAAAATGTTCTTTTTCCTATGTCCCCTTCAAGTTGAGTTGATAGAGGTTATTTATAGTCAATCATTACCCCCTTCACTTTTATCTCTTATCCATCTTGCCCAACTTTCTTTTTAATTTTTATTAATTACAATTTATTCACTTTGTATTCCCCCATAAACCCCTCCCTCCTCTCCTCCCAATCCAACCTCCCCTCCCCCTTCTCTACGCATGCTCCTCCCCAAGTCCACTGATAAGGGAGGTCTTCCTCTCCTTCCTTCTGATCCTTGTCTTTCAGATCTGATCAGGAGTGGCTGCATTGTCTTCCTCTGTGGCCTGGTAAAGCTGCTCCCCTCTCAGGGGAAGGTGATCAAAGAGCAGGCCAATCAGTTCATGTCAGAGGCAGTTCCTCTTCCTATTACTATGGAACCTACTTGGAGACTGAACTGCCATATGCTACATCTGTGCAGGGGTTCTAGGTTATCTCCATGCATGCTACTTGGTTGGAGTATGAGTCTCAGGAAAGACCCCTGTGCTCAGATTTTTTGGTTCTGTTGTTCTCCTTGTGGAGCTCCTGTCCTCTCCAGATCATACTATTTCCCACTTCCTTTGTAAGATTCCATGCACTCTGCCCAACAGTTGGTCATAAGTCTCAGCATCTGCTTTGATAGTCTGCAGGGCAGAGCCTTTCAGAGACCCTCTGTTTTCTTCTTCTGATGTCCATCCTCTTTGCCTTTCAGGATGGAGATTGAGCATTATAGCCAGAGTCCTCCCTCTTGATTAGTTTCTTTAGGTGTACAGATTTTAGTAGGTTTATCCTATATTATATGTCTCTATAAGTGAGTATATACTGTGTGTGTCTTTCTGCTTCTGGGATAGCTCACTCAGGATGATCTTTTCCAGATCCCACCATTTACCTGCAAATTTCATGATTTTTAAAAAGGTATAATCAAATCTAAATTGTTTAAGATATTCCAAGATCAATGCTGGATTTATCTCTGTGCAGTTTCCATTGATAGCATACTCTAGTGAAAGTAAAACAAGCAAGCTGGGCAAATCCTGATTTCTGTACAGAGTATGGGAACAAACACAGTTGGAGAAATACAAGTTCTCAGGGGAGGGGTTGCTTTAATTCTGACACGTTTAAGGAACATAAGGAGGTGGGATAATGAAGTCATGCAGAAATATTTCCAGGGGAGGACCTCACCACCATCAGAGAGATGCTGGGTCATGGAAAGAGCTCAAAAGAAAGCAAGTCCAAGGCAGGTGGGTGGTCCCTCTCTCCACCCTGTGATACCTGTTCAAGGTATGGTGCTGTCATAGTGTTAAAGATTACACTGACTCTGGGTGGGTGAGGGTGGTGCCAGGTATGAGGAAGTAAGGAAAATAGTTTTGCTATATGCTCAGAGCCTAAGGAAAATAATGTTGCTAGTCACTATATGCTCAGAGCCTCCTTGGTCAGCAAGTCTGCATGTGCTGCTTCCACTTTCCTCCTCTAGGAGAACCGAGGAAAGTGCAGTTCTGAGGGGACATGTGCCTGGGATGCTGGGCTATACTTCTGGAGCTCAGGTGCAGGTAAGGAAGGGAAGCAGTCTATCTCCAGAAATAGGGTCTAGCTCTGCACCTTCCATCACTGCCTATCAACTAAAAAACATCCCAACCCTCAAGCTCCTAAGAGTCCCAAGCTTCTGGACACTCCCCTTTGCCCCTTCCTTCCCTCTGAAAGGACTTTGTGCTTATCCTAATGAGGCTTATAGCTTTCAAAGAGAATGAAGAGTACTCACAAGTAGAAGATTCTCTGCCCAAATATTAGATCTGCATGTCTATGGACTGCTTTAATAGAACCATCCCCAGGAGCTCACTCTGTGACAGCTGGCACAGAGCACATGCTCTCAAGCCAAACCTTTGCCTGCCCAGTGACTCTACCCCACCCCTTGTACAAGTTAACATTTAAATTCAACTGTACTCAATGTTCTCTGCTCTCTTTACTCCTTCCCATTCCACCCCACACTGTTTTATGAAAACTCAGAAAGAAAGAGTGAAGCAAAGCAGAGCCTTACAAACAATTAAGGGTACTTTCTTTAAGGCCACTTGGAGAATGTTGGCAAGGAAGCAAAAAGAAGGTAACCAGGTTCTGGAAATGTCAGTTCTGAAATGCCCCCAAGCAATAAGATTTGATATGACATTCTGAACCTTTCATTTACAAGCACCCTGAAGAGATAAAACAAGGCTCCAAATGACCAAGCCCACTAGAGTCAGTCAATACTACCTTGCCATCCACAAGTACAAGAATACCTCCTAGGCTCAATCAGGTCTATTTATGAGCATCCCTTGAAGACCTACCAAGTACACAGGACTGCGTAATGAAGAACATAAAGGTAGAGTGTTGGGGTTTGGCCTGGTGCTATGCATTTTAATGTCATTTACTGGCCCCCAAGATCCTGTCCTTGCTCAAAGGAGCACATTCTCAAGTATACCTGTCCTTGTTGTGTAAATGTTGCTCCACCTAACTTAAGGCCGATTGGTTAAAAAACATTCTGCTGCTTGGAATTTGGGAGAAGAAAGGGAAGTGGAGTTTGGGGCTTGCAGGCTGGGGTTGAAGGACCACTAGGAGAGAAGTGGAGGCAGCATCAGAGGAGAAGAAAATGGACCAGTACCATGGGTTAGCATGGGAAAGGAGAACATGGCTGGAGCAGTGAGGATGGAGGAGATGGAGAATGTTAAAGGGTATTTTGGGACCATGGATAGGAGGTAGCTCCAGATTAGGGCTGGGAGGTAACTTTACTTTAGAGGGATAATATCTGCAATGCCCTAGGCAAAGGCTATAAAATACAAGTGTCTATGTCTTTATTTGATTGTTAGTGGGTTAGATAATACCACTGAAACAATTATAGCCACCTAATAATAATAATAATAATAATAACACTTATAAGGGCATACCTTTTAAATTTACCACAACTGCAAAGAAAACATTGCTTTAGGATTTAAACACTGCACCTTTGAATTCTACCATATTTTCAAGACTACATATTCAAGGTGGTAAAATTATTTTTAAGTGTAAGAAATGGAAAAAAAAAACAAACCACACGTCTTGGTATAGTGGTTACTTTTGCTGTGAGGCAGAGAATGGAATCTGGGAAAAGTAGGCAGGCTTATATGACAGCAGTTCTTTAAATGGAAACAGTTAGCTGTCATGCTGTCTAGCTCATAAATATTCTTTTATGAGTCATAAGTATTCCTTTCTATGCATACAGCATACAGCAAAATCTAACAGAAAACAAAATATAATAAAGTGGTTAAAAGAAAGAACAAAATACATGGAAATGACTGACAGAGAAAGTAACATAGAGAAGACTGGGGAGGTGAAGGGAAGGGTAAGGGAGTAAAAGAAAGGCTGTTTCTTGTTCTACAGAAATTTGTATAGCAATAAGGAACACTCTAAAAGCTGGGCATTGTGGTAAAAACTCAAAGAAGCAGAGGCAGGTGGATCTCTGTGAGTTGGAGTCCAGCCTGGTCTACAAAGTGAGTCTAGGAAAGCCTACACAGAGAAATCTTGTCTCAAAAAAAAATCAATAAATATAACACAGAGGCCATAATAATAGCATAATATTTTAGTGGGCAACACTGGTGTATGTCTGTTGAATGGTGTTTGAAACTGAAGGCGTAAAACCTAAACTGCAGAACCCTAGGCAAATCTCAAGGCACAGGCAAAACCCCATTGTGGTCTGCTTTGCGCTTGGCAGCATGAGGACAGTGGTGCACTCTGCAGGTCCCAAACCATCTCTCTATGAGCTCTCTTGTAACTCTGTGGCTGGCATCTCTCACTTCTACTACTGCTCAGGAAGAAAAGCATTGGATGTCAGACTCTAAGTCGGTATCAGGTTCAAGCATAGCCTCCATTGCTCAAGAGCAGTCAGGTCTGCTCCTCGTCTTGGGCAGAAATCAGATCTTCCTGGAAGAGACCAGTGGAGCTGCTTATCTTTGTAGCTGAAGTGAGTACAAGAAACCAGACTCAGGACTATCCGGTTTCCATGAACAATGTCACCACTGCATGAGCCAAGAAAACACCTCTTCACTTACTTGAGCAGTAAAAAGCTCCCACTGTTGCAAAAGGACTCAGCACACAGAGCTGTTACCAAAACTGCCTAATGCTCCCCGAGATCAACTAATGCATGACAGCAACCCAAAGTCACACAAACTGTGACAGACTGTTTAAGCATGTGCATGCATGACTAACAACAATGAGAAAAACAAGACTTTTTTTTTTTTATTCATTTACAAACCAGTAGAATAAAACTGAAAGTTGCTTTGCTTTGTTAGTAGGGATGATGTTAAAGGTTTAATTGTCTTGGAAAAGAGGATTATTCTTACTAGAAAATAGGCTTATTCTTACTAGATCATCGCAGTGATGTGCATAAAAAATCATGCTCAGCAAAGTGTAGGTGAAGTGTATGGACCTACACTGCTTCCGAGTTCCTAACCTCTAGGGCCCCTTCCCCTCCCCATTTTCTGGTCAAGTGAGCTGGAAGTACAGTCCTTTCTACACTTGCCAGATTCTTACCAGGGTGAACAGATGGAAGATAGAGAATATGCAAGAAAGAAAAGTAGAAATGAAAATGGCAAAATAAAAATAAAGTTGCAAAGTATAATCTAGGTCAACTCTTTGTGTGCTTTAAAATAGGCACCAGCAGGCTCTGTACATATGGCACTGAGTTCTCTTTTTCACCCGTTTATTTATTTATTTATTTATTTAATTTTGCTTGAATGTCATACAGAATTAGTGCAAAAGGAAAAATCCCAGCATGGGGCCTATTTTTATACAAATTAATCAGACAGTTCCCATCCCTTTCTATCCCAGCATTCTCCTGATCTTTCAACTTAACTCAATTATCTTTCTTCAGAATACTTTATCCACTAATCCCTGATTGGAAGTCTTTTCAGAAAGTGATATTTAAAACTCAAACCCAGATTTTAATTGTTACATTTTCAATTCATGTTATAAATATGAACTAGAACTGTGCTATGGCTTAGCTTCATTCACCATGCTGACACACTGTAGTAGCCTAAATAGCCATGGTTGGCAGCAACAAAATTAATTAGAAAGCATTCTGTTCTACATGTGTGTAACTATTTAACAAAACAGAAAGTGACCTATTTGAAGTGGACGCAAAGTTTAAATATTTTACTTTGGGATAGTTACATTTTCTTGTTCATTGAAATTCACAACTTTGTTCAAAATGCCATATGTATATGTTAATAGGCTGAAAAACTGTTCAAGCTGTTATCTAAAACCTCTCTTGACTGCTCTGTGATACTAACCTACTATACTTACAGCAATCATACTATAATACCTCCTAATATTTATTGTATGCCATGTGACATGAAAGTTTCAAAAGAACCTTAGCTCATTGCCATTATTTTCACCTGAACATTTTAGGTAAAAGATGAAGACATTTTGAGGTCAAATTTAACACACACACACACACACAGGCGCACACACAAACACACACATTATTTTCAAAGATAAAAAGAAAGGGAAGTTATTAGAAACATTGAAAAAGGGATATAAAATCTTACTGTACTAATGAAGTGAATAATTTGGGGACAGTGTCATAGATGGGCTTCCAGGTTACCAAGATCATGATTGCTGCAAAATTTATGATAAACAGATTTGCTCACTGCTGTATCAACTGATGGAAATGGTTTTCATAAAGCCTTAAACTAATGACCGAAAGCTTGATCCATGTGACAATCTGAGAACATCATAGTCATTAGTACATCCGTGTTCTCTGAGGGCGGGGCCCTCTGCATTTGGGGCAACCACCACTTTATGACTAACTGTTGGAAAAGATGAAACCAAAGGGTGTGCTTGAATGGCCATGAATTATGGCAAACAAAATAACTTTACCACAACGCTCTGTACTCACTTTTTTTTTTTTTTTACTAAATATCAGCCTCTCATAATTTATGGCCCATCTTTGCTTTTCATTTGGTGTCATTATATGCCACATGTCTATTAAAGCCATCTAAAAATCTCAATTTTACAGTTTTAAAACTAGTTAGAGTTGGAGTAACCATATGTATAGCCATTCTAATGTTTCTAATAATAAATTTTAGCACCACAGGCATTAACAATTTGCCCTGCAGATGAAAGGCACTTCAGAATGACACACGTGTTTTACAACAGTGGGAGCTCAACCCTTATTTTGTTGGACTGTACAGTAAAGAGGAAGTATTCCATCAACCCAGACCAAAACAAACAAACAAACAAACAAAAAACAAAAAAACCCAAACAAACAAAAAAAACCTTCCACACCCCGACTCGTGCACATGAAGAGCTTCCAAATTTCTACTGACGCCATGAAAAAAAAGTAAATTAAAGTAGACAGACATGGCCTGAATATTTTCCATAACTAAACAGCAGACATGGGCATCTTTTTCTCTAATCACAGAAACTGACTCTCTCTTGGTAATAAATGCATTACATCTCAGCCTACACAGAGTCCCACTGCAAACTCTGTGAGGTGCCAATTAGCATTAATTGTAGCTGAGCTTTCCTATTCCCCTAGCTCAGACACTGCTAATGCTACACTTGCTATTTACAAAGGCACCATGCAATTCTCAGAGTGAGTAGAACATGCCAAAATATAATTATCCACAGTCATTTTAAACTTATTTTTTGACATTAGTTCACATACACAGACTAACATAGGACTGAGGTAATTGAAACAACATATGTAGGCATTAAAGGAAAAAAAAAAGACAAGTATTGACCTTGTATTATGGAATACCTAAATGGTAGAGTTAAATTTGTTTTTACTGCATATTTTTATCCTATTACAATTAACTTCACACACACACAGACAGCATATCCACTGTGATCTAATACTTACTGTGACTAACATTACTTACTAATAAAGTAAGCTCCATAGACTTTCATGGCGAACAGAACACTGCCTCTGAAACCAACCTCCCACCACGGCTGGGGTATGTCTTTTAAAGAAATACAGTGTGTGCAGCTCATCTCTCAGTAGAGTACAGTCTCAGAGTGGGGTATCCATGGAGACGGAGCCTCCTACATGTGCAGGGCAAGGAAGTTACTCTGCTGGGCACCATAGCAACAGGAGGCAGAAGGAGAGCCGGCCTATCAGGGAACAGCACTGAGCCTTTCCCCTGGTGACTGCAGCATTTCAAATGAAAGCATCGCCCTTGTGAATGGACACAAAGCATTTGCAGAAATACCAAATTGTCAAATGGAAGCAAATGCTTGTGCAACAGTCATAGCTAATCCTTTGGCAATACTGGTACAGAGCGTGTACCCATTTTCTACATTTTGATTATAATGTCCAAATGAGTAAGCAAGAAATGACACCAAGCACCCACAGTGCTCTAAATTCAATGGCAAACGTGACATTCTGAGGGAAAAGCTTGGGCACTTCATGAATTACAGCTATTTAAGTATGCAGGTCACTTCACCATGCTGCCAGGCAGAGAAGAGCAAGGGAGCTCTGTTGTTCTGAGAAGAGAATATGGATTCCAGGGCTCTCTGGGACAACTGTACAATAGTCTTTTCAAATAGGAGTTTACTTAAAGTAGACACTTCCATCAGGGTGCTCCCTGAAATCAGGATGATTCATTCGTTTGCTTGTTTTATTGAGACAGGGTTTTTCTGCATAGCTCTGCCTGTCCTGGAACTGTCTCTATAAACCAGGCTGGCCTCAACTCAGATATCTACTTGCCTCTGCTTCCTGAGTGCTGGGGTTAAAGGTGTGTGTCACCACTGACTGGCAATCAGAGTGATTCTTACCAAGACAGCACAGATCACAAAGGCCCAATGGAAGAGGGGTATTCAAATGCATGGGAATTGTGTAATTTGTAAACTTCTACCATTTTTTGGATTGCAATGAAAGTGACCATCCACTGAGCAAGTACTGTTTGTCAGGCAAAGGCTTCCAGTGTAACACAGCATCCTGCCCCATGCTGATGCGGACAATTGCAAACAAGTAGGCTGTGTATATTTGCTTGCCAGTGCCATGTGGGGCTTAGGCTCTGTGTATGCTCTGCTATATGCCTCACATCACTTATGACCCCCATAGCATTGAGAAAAAGCTAAGTATTAATTATTTCTCCATACAACTGAGAAAAAGAGAAAATATTTCTTGACATTATATTCTCCCTTCCACTAGCCCTCCCCCACCTGCTCAGGGGTGACCAAGAGCACTCTATCTTAGTGTCTAAATACATGGAATAGCTCCTCCCACAATTACCTCTCAAAGAAGAAGGAATCTTTTTCTATCGAGCCTTCCCCAAGCCTCTTATTGTAGGGTTCTCATAATTACCTTCTTTGAATAGAAAGTGCCATCTGAAAATCACACATCAGTTTGAAATGGCCCCAAGTCTGTGCTGACTCTGACCATTTTCAGGGCTCATCTGATGGGATTTTTTTTTAAATAAGAGCCTTAGATATTAAATATTTAAAAACTCACTTTCATTTTTAATTGTTGAGGTTATAATGTAATCACATCATTTCTTTCTTCCTTTACCTATGGCAAAACTTCCCATATACTCCCTTTTGCTCTCTTTCAAATCTATGGCCTCTTTTTTTTTCATTAATTGTTGCTATGTGTGTGTGTGTGTGGTGTGTGGTGTGTGTGTGTGTGTGTGTGTGTGTGTGTGTGTGTAGTTTATTCACAGATATTTCTAAATATAACCTGCTTGGTCAGTATAATGTTCCTTGTATTTATGTTTCCAGAGACGACCATTTGGTTTTGGATAACCAGCCTGTGTGCTCTCACTGGGGAAATCTCTCTCTCCCTCTTTCCTCAGCATTCCTTAGCTGCCTATAGTTCTTTGTGCAGGGCTGAGGCTTCGTGGTTTTTTCCCATTCACTTTGGCACTCCCATTGCTGTAGTCCTTGTTCAGCTCACATTTAGTCATGAAGCACTTTTTCAAATTATCCCTAAGGAATGATACCCTGCACATTTTAAGGATCACTTGGATAGCAATGCCATCAGTAATTGGTTGTAGAGATCATGAAACCCTATACCTCTTGCTATGTGATCTCAGGCACTGAATAGCTCTTGGTGGTGAAGGGCACTTAGACACCTACAGGATAAGAGAAAAACCAGCTGTCCTTCTGCTATGCAGAGACCACTGTGACAGCTTGTTGGTTATTTACTAATATCCATCTCTAAGGTCCCTTCTTCTATGTTAACAGGTGTCCATGTGATGAAGTTGTCCTGGGATATAATTAGAAATGACATGTGGCATGTCTTTATTCTGAACATAAGATGACTGGGTGCCTCCATGCTCCCTTTGCCCCCTCCTTCTGCCTGGAACATGGCAGGCAATATGCCCATGGAAGGAGGAGATAACTGTTATAGCAGCCAGGCTGCCTATTAGCTTCTATTACCCAAACACCTATGTGCTATTCTGCAAGAGACAAAGATGTATCAGTTTATGTTCAATTAGTATATCTGGAGTTAATAAAAACCTATACCCTCATAATGAATGTAAGCTTACAAAAACCAACAAGAGTGCAAGACATGGATTCAAAATTGCTTTAGGTCAAAGTGAAGATTTTATCTAAAAAAAAAATTAAATAGCTCAAAAGATGAAAGAAACTGGGTAAAACTTTTAAATAAAATGTAAGTATGTGGGCATGATGGTGCATACTTTTAACTCCAGCATCTGTGACACCAAGACTAGCCTACATACAAAGTTCCAGGTCAACCAGGGCTATGTAGTAAGACCTTGCCTAAAAAAATTATATACATATATATAATATATATATAAATCCTATATCTAAATCAATATGACAGCATAAATACTTTTAATTAAAACAATAAGTTAAAAATCACTTGGTATTTATGACTTCATATATGCAAAACTCACTGGAGTTGGCAATAAAATACGCTATTAAAAAATGGAAGCCTCATGTTAAATATGTATGCTGTATTTGTATCTTATGCTATCTCTATCCTAGACTTAGCCATCTGAATTTTGTATCTTGTTCAGTTTCACTCCTAGGCATTTCAAGCTCCATAGACTTGCATAAGTTATCTCAAACACATAAATCAAACCACATTTCCACTCTTGAAGTGCTGAAATGTCCTTCCATGCCTCTGGTAACACAGACCTCACCAGGAGGCTATACTTTTCCCCTCCCCACTCGCCACTTGGTCAACCACCCATGTGATTCCCAAGATGGAAGGAACAGGCTAAGCTTTTCATCATCTCAAGGTATCTCCTGCCTTTCTTGGTAACTATCCTACTACCTTGCTTTGTTATCACAACTGAAACTTATCTCACTATGTGCTTATCCTCACATTTAAATGCTACATCCTCACATTTAAAGTTGGTGACATGAGAACATACACCACACTCATTCTCTTTCCCATTCTCTATTCAGTTAATGAAAATGCTGTCTGAATAGTGAAAATATTTCATAAGTATGCACCAAGTGAATGGATAAGCTAGTGATCGTATAGCCAGGAGGCAAACATAGGTGTAGCAGAGACTTCTTTTTAATTACATAGTGAACTGAGGTTCCCCTCCCTTTAAATTCTCATGTAGGTTGATCACCTTTATGCAGTACTACAAATATTCTGCCAACCCATGTTTAGAAGCTAACCCTTGGATGGTGCTATACAGCTTATTTACGTTTAATGGCTCCCTGATCCAGGTCATGTGACTGAAGAATCTTACTACCCGAATTACCCAATCAAACAGACTATGTTGCTAAATGCATACATTGTTGTAAATCACTGTACAAGGACAAGCACAATCAAATGCTATACTACAAATGCACTAGTGTGGAAAACAATGAACTCAGGTCATCGGTGCCCATATCTAAGTCCACAATTCCTTCACAAGAAGCCTCCAACCTCCCTCTCCCTGAATTTGGGGCAATGTGACCTGTGATGGCTAGTCTCAGTTGTCAACTTGACTACATTGGAATTAACCAAAAAACAAGTAGCTGAGCACACCTGTAAGGGATTTTTCTTTGTTGGGTTATTTGAGATTGAATACCTATCCTAAACTTGAATCATTATTAGTCCGATTCATCCTCAATCTGAGCCACCATAATAGCAGAAGGAAGCCTTTGCTTCTTTCCTGCTTGCTTCATGCTCACTGGCAAGTTCATCAATCTTGACCCATTTCTTCTCTGGTGTTAGAAGCTACTTCTAAAGGATTCCAACAGAGACAGAAAACTAACAGATCTCTAGGAATTCCTTGGGACTCCAGCACCAGACTGAGACTACTGAAACATTCAGTCTTGTGAATGGAACAACTACCAAATCTTTGGCCTTTCCATCAGGACTACTCAGATCACAGCCTGTAGTCTAGTCTAATATATCTATATAAACACATATATGAACATATATATGAACATATATAAATTAGTTCATTGTATTAGGATGTTCCTTTAGAGAACTTTAAAGACTACTACATGACCTTCCTATCTTTTTACCTCAGGATGTGGGACTGGCTCCAAGTTATTATAACCATGTATTTTTACGAAGAAGGTAAGTGCTGGATCTCCTCAGTATTCCCACTCCTTTGTGGATAGTCCTCAACAAGTGTTTCTCCAGTATGGAGAAAATAGAAAGCCCAACGTAAAGCACACATGTGCATGATTTATTGCTCTAGGTTTACAAGTTCGCATATGAAAGACATTTCCAGGTTTATGTCTGTCATGCTGGGAAGTGATGAGAATGCTCAATGGTGGGTGTAGTCGGCAGCAGCTTCCTCTAAGCAGGAAAGACCTGTGTGGCTTCCTCAACACATTTACAGTAACTAGTGAGCATCTGGCAGACCCCCAACTCAGTGGCTGAGAATACTGGCCATGCAATAAATCCTAGGAGACTGGATTTGGACAGCAGTTGCCTTTGAGAAGAGGATTATGGTTCACTAATTCTTAGGGGAAGCCCATTAAGGTCCATTTGGCACCATTATTTTGATTGATTGCGTCATCAAAGGCACAGATGGGAGAAAGACGTGAGAGTAAATACGTAAACCAGCCATAGAGATAAACACTTAAGTATCCTCATTACATTCATGCTTGATGCTGTTGTTTAGGTCCTGCTGAGATAGTTTATGAAATCATTCACCAGAAAGCATTGTCTGCTGTATTCTGTGTGAATATTTTCTCTCAGCAAGAGAACTTAAGGGTCCCATTTTACAATAACTCAATGTTCTCTTAGACAAAGCAATGATCTTTATTTAAAAGCATAAAAGAGCATAAAAGATTAGGCAGAGCTCTTGACTAAATGTCCCAGCTCCATTCTTTTGCTGTGAAAAAACACTTGACCAAAAGCAACTTAGGGGAAAGAAATGTTTGTTGTGCTTTTACTTTTAGGTGACAGCCTAGCACTCAGGGAAATCAGGTCAGGAACCTGGAGCAGAAGCCACAGAGGACTGTTGCTTACTGGCTTGCCCTCTGGATCATGTTGAGCTAGCTTTCTTATCTATCCCAGGCCCACCAGCCTATGGATGATACTGCCCAGAATGGGCTGAGTCCTTCCTCCCATACTAGTCATGAACAAAGGCAATCTCTCCCAGACACTGACACAGGCCAATCTGACCCAGGAAATTCTTATTCTGGGAAGAAGGTTACCCCTTCCCAGGTGACTTTAGGTCATGTTGTCAAATAAATCAGGGCATCTGGCAAATGGAAGACTTTGAATTCCATTACCAACCATTCTCATATTCATACTCTCTCTGTCTCATCTGTCTGTCTATCTATCCATCCCTCCATCCATGCATGTATCTACCGATCTATGTATCTATTTATCTATGTATCTATTGTATATTAAACATATGATATATAATATGTATTTTCACATTCTATTTGTCTCTGTTTCTCCATACATACATACATACATACATACATATATATATATGTATATAATATGGGAGTATTTCCATTCATAGATATAAATTTTGCAGTGGGCTTCACTCATGATTAACTTAAGACTTTGACATTTCTTTGATGATCACATCCTGTCTTCAAAATTTATTTTACATTCCTCAAAACAGGAATGCTTAACTTTCTGAATGTAACTGATGTCACATTGTCATCAGCCACAGTCAGCACCATCTACCATGTCTATATGAGTTTTTAGGGATTTACATATAGTAGCTATATATTTTATACTAGTACATCTTTCTTGTCACACTACTCTATTTAAAATTACATTTTTGGAGGTAGACCTCACAACTTCTGTAATGGTTAAAAGTAAGAAGTAGAGGTCCCCCATCTAAAATCCATTTCTAAAGTCTGTGACCTGGGATGAATTACTAGAAATCTTTTATTTTATTGTCCCTTCTTGCAAAATATAAGATAATGACATCTGTTTTTTGCCTTTTTCTATGTGATGTTAGAATGAAATGAGTTAAGAACTTTTGAATTTTTCCAAGGACAATGAATACTTAGTAAACTCTCAGCTTTCCTTACTATTGGCTTTACTTAAATCAGCCATATTTCAAAATGCTATCCAAGCCCCAAAGTAAATCTAATATATCCTTTCAAGTATTTCCACCTGTCTATTTCAATGTCAGAAACAGATTGCAGTCTATACTCCAGGCTGCACTTTGATGCTGGAGTATTTTTCCTATGGCTGACAAGGTATGAGGAAATTAACTCCATGTCGAAGAACACGAAGAACATAGAAAGTTGAGCTATTGCCTACCTAGAGCCTTCACTCATACTGACTAGTGTTCATGGTACTGAAAGGCATTTTGCAGGCTATCAATGGAGAAAGGTAAATAGCAACCCAGCTACAAAACCATTGATCTACAATGGTGACCTGTCTGCAAGATATGCTGGGGCAATCGTGGCACAAACTTGTGGGAGTGACTGGCCAATTTCTGCTTGGGCTTAAGGTCTCATCCCTAACTCAAAAGTTAGCTATAACTTCCTCTTGCAAAGGAACAAAAAAATCAATCAGTTTTCTAGAACACTCACCGGGGATAAACTGTTCTTAAGGGGAGGTCCCACGTCCAGGAGTAGATGGCCAACACAAAATGAACTCGGTAGTGCTTTTAGAGGTCCTTTGTCTCATGATGCTTTGTCAGTTTTTGTTCTTGTTTGCTTGCTTGTGTTACCTTACAGGCCTTTTGTGTGTATATTTTGGTTTCCAGTTGGTTTTGTAGTGTTTATGGGATTTCTGTGTGTACAAATGTGTGTGTCTCTGCATCCACCTGTTTTTTTTTTTTTTTTTTTTTGGTTTTTTGTTTTGTTTTGTTTTGTTTTTGACTGTTTTGCTTATTCGTTTTGTCCTATTCTGTTTTTTCCTCTTATTTTATTTTCCTTTATTATTATTTTTTCTTTAAGATGCTGGTTTGTTTTCTAATGAGAAAGAAAGGCGTAGATTGGTTGGGAGAGGAAGTGAGGAAGATCTGAGAGAAGTTGTGGGAGAAGAAGCTGTAATCATATTGTTTTCAAAACAAAAACCAAATATCAACAACAAAAACATATGACAGTTATAAATCTAATGTGGTGGCTAATGCTTGGAATCTCAGGACTTGGGTGACTAAGGCAGCTGAGTTCAAGGCCCACCTGGGCTACATAACAGAAAGGAATTCCAATTTCAAAGTGGCAACAGGGAGAGCTGCACCTGGTGTGCCAACTACAGGGCCTGAGGCTGGTACTCTGGCAGGTGAGGTTTTTAAGAGTGGATTCAGGAAAGCGGCCAAGCAGACATTTCACCCAACTTAATTATCTCTGAGGAAGAAACGAACAGGAACACATCTGGACTGCACAGTGCAAAGGGCTCTATTAAGGAAACCAGGACTGGCTAATCACTAAACTAGTTGGTGCTTTCAGCGTTTTCTAGAAAATGCCTCTAGGTTGCAAGAAATTGGTGATGTTTGGTTTTGTAGTTTTTTTTTTTTTTTTTTCTAGAGGTAACCAATCCCTGCGCCATTGTTTTGAGGTTATTACAGTTCAGCCAGCCAGGTCTCTAATTTCAATAGCTGGTGATATCTGATTCTAAGGCTAAGGAGATACAGCGGCATCTTTCAAATGCAGATTTTAACATTTCACCTTCTAAGTAGATTTCTTTCTCATTATTGTGGCCCTGACCACTCACTCTTATCCCTTCAACTGCCTCTAATCGTTCTTCCTCTCACGATTCCTATTTGTTTTATTTGTGTAATTGTGCCCCTCCCCCTTATTTCTAACCAATTCATGGAAAAAGGTTTTAATACTGCAATTTGTAAAATAGTGACAGTGGACCCTTTTTTTCCTTAGGTTAAGATATTCTCAAGTAATGAACCAGCAACTACAAGTGGCTCTGGAATATTTTAATGTACTTGCAGCAACCAGTCATGGCTTTCACTTCTGGGTAAGACAGTTTTAAATCCTGACAGCATACTGCATACAGGCAATAGTATGTATAAGGGTGGGTGGGATGAGGGCAGGAGCGTAACCACCTGACTCCTCAGAAAGCTACTAGGGAGGAAGGCTTCCATCCCTTTCCTTTTGATCTGTGATGTCACCCAGATTTGTCATACCTCGCTCTGCCTTGAATTACAAACTCCCTTAAAATGGGGTCACACTTGTTCATTACCTCCATGCTTCCCTCGTGCTGGCCTCACTGTACAAAGAACACAGTCCCCTGGATACTTAGCCACTGGATACTTAGCTCACGACAAACACAGATGCATCCTCCAATGTTTTGCCAAAATAGGAATAAACAAAAAACTGGAAAGTAGAGTTGTCATCCAACAGCACTATAGGAATGCTGTGCTTTGCTCTTTGATACAACTTTTAATTAAATCTGCATAGTGAATAGGCAACAGAAGCCAAAATGACAGATGGCCTCCCAGAAGTTTCCAAAAGGAGTTCCTGCCTGGCAGCAAGAGTCTTCCTGCCTAGGGCACCTCAGGGCTCTGTTGGCAAAGAGCAGGCTTGCTTGCTTGCTTGTTATTTCCCTTTCCAACCCCTCCTGCATCCCTTGGCAGTTTTCTCTGCTCGGCCTACATCACAAGCCCTGTGACCATTATTTGTTCTTGATTTCCCTGACCTCAGGAGCATTTCAGGGACTACTTTCTGATGTAGGGACAGCAGTGTCCTCAAATCTAGAGCAATGGACCTAAAATTAGATGGGCTTTGCTTACTTAATCTTAAAGAGTCCCTGAGGCCCCTCAAGTGATTGCCACTAAATTGCTTGCTATTTTAGTAAACCAGTGTTGGTTTTAATGAATTGCCTTTTTTGAAGTAGAACATAGACCTAGAACTGAAGGTCAGCTTAGGCTCAGGGTCCAGCAGGCTGTGGAGAAGCAGTTGGCTTTACTTAAACCCGAGAGCAGGACCTGCCTGTGCTGTAACAGCCTATGTCTCTGCATTTTACAAGTTCTAGGAGTCATCCAAGAGCCTTATGTCCAGGACTTCCTTTCTCTATATTCATGAGATGGACAGAGTTCAGAGACAATGTAGGCCACCCCACAGCGTCTTCTTATACAAAGAATTTACCATACAGAATTGGGTTCCATACAAAAGTGGCAGGTACTCTTGCAATGACAACGTTTGAAACTGTAGTTCACTGAGAAAATTTAAGGATTCCTTTAACACAAATTAAAAAAATGAACAAAAGATTGCTTAGGTGTTATTTATGCCTATAAACAATGAAATAAAGAGGTTTGTCTTGGGTCATTAAATCAGTATTCATACATCTTAATAAACCAGATCCATGAAGATGCTGAAACAGTACAGGATATTTTGTGCACAAGATCATTTTGTATTGACTGTAGGTATGAAAGCAACCCTATGCTGATAGGGAGAGAGATGATAGAGACCTGGGCTGATATACTACCCATCTTTCTGCATGCGCTACTCTCCACCATACTCCAACCCAGCCAGAAGTCCCCAGGAAGAAGGCTCCCCACTTTGAAGTTCCCAACCTTCCAAATCATAAGTAATAAATTTATTTCTATATCATCCCATCTCAGGTATTCTGCTGTAATGACATATAACAGACGGAGACAAAAAACTGCTATTATTTTTAAATACAGATAGTCTACAATCAAAGTTGCTAGATCCCTTATGTACTGCTGGCAGGAATGTCAAATGGTATGGTCATGTTGGAAGCATATCTGGTAGTTCATTACAATGTTAGCCTAGAGTTATCACATGACCCAGCGAACAGTGTTGAGAGTTCCTGCAGGCTTGCCCACTGCCACTGCCTTCAGCTTCCCCTCTAGTTAACACTTTGCCCAAGCATGCTGCTGTACTCATTAGCTTGTCCTCTCATAAGTTGGATGTTTGGGCTGTTTAGCAAGCAAACAATATTCTCTCTTATATATCTGAAAGAACTAAAAACATGCTCGCACAGAAACATGTATACAAAAATTCATGGCAACATTATGCATAATAGTTCAAATGTAGAAACAGCCCAAATGTTCAGCATGTACATCTATGTGAGGATGCCAGATTCTCTGGAACTGGAGTTAAAGACAGTTGTGAGCTGCCATGTGGGTGCTTGAAATTGAACCCAGGTCCTCTGGAAGATCAGCAAATGCTCTTAACTGCTGAGCCATCTCTCTAGCCCCTCACTCACATACTTTTTTTTGTCAACCTCAAACTGCTTTTTAAAAATGTTATTTCAAAATGAAAATTTACACACAAAAGATATTATTAAGCCATTAAAAAAGAAAATATCAAATACACACGATACTGATGAGCCCTGAAGATATTATTCTAAGTGAAAAAGTCATACATGAAAGAGTGCATGTATGATTTTGTTGTTGGAGACAATACACATCCACAGAAAAAGAGACTGGTTACTGGATTCCAGGGACTGGAGAGAGGAGGATTTAGAGCAGCTGCTAAAGGATTTAAGGTATCCTTTTGGGGTAATGACATATTTTTAGATAAAGATAATGGGGCTCTTTTCACAACAGTTAAACAGAGTAAAATCAACTAAAGTATACAATTTAAATAGTTGTCTCTATAATGCTGAATCTCAATTCTTAACTTGGTGAGATCTAGAATCACCTGAGATGCTAGGCATGCTGAGTGGTTATCTCAGTGAGGTTAGCTAAGGTGGAAGATGTGTCCAGTATGCGTGTGCCTGTGCCTGCGTGTAGTTCAACCATGGATGCTAAAGTCTTATGTCATTCTTTGTTTATACTTTTGTAGGTTCTGAGAATTTACCTTCTAAGCACCTGGCAACTCCATCATTGCAGTAGTGATCTGCATGTTATCTTACAGCATTTAATATTCTGCGATTATTGAAGATATAGATGTTACACTTTAAATTGCTAAAAGGAGATAAATTAGCCAGCTTAGCAATTATGGCTAGCTATAGAGATTGTCATCAAGATAAATATCTCTTCACATGTATTTTCACTTTAGAAAAATCAAGTAGTAAAATAAAAAATACTACCTTTTTATTTTATAATTTATTTTTATATAGGTTAGAATTGATTATTGAGTTTAAATATCTGTTAAATTATCCAGCTTATATGTTTCCAACTTGTTTTCTTAAAAAAAAAACAAAAAAAAATCTATCTATGATGGTTACATATGACACTTAATTAGTAGCAATTCTGTCTCCCAAAGAAAGAGCATGTCAATTCGTTATCCAATACCAACTGGTTATCTGGAAAACATACATACAGGTAATATTATACAGATTAATAAGATTATATGTATGTATTTAGAAATATACATGCATATAGACAACAATAACTAGTGAAAAAAAAAGAAGCCATGGATTTGAAAAAGAGCAAAAAGGAATATTTAGGAGGGTTTGGGGCAAAGAAAGGGAAGAGATAAATGATTTAGTTATATAATAATCTAATAAAAATTTTTAAAAAGTTTAAAGCATATGAATAGTAAGGTCACTTACCTGGCTTTACGGTGCCTCCCTTTGGTTCTTTTTTATAACGAGCTGACTGGACACTTCCCTCACCAACCATTCCAATCCTGCATTTCTTCCTGGTAAAGTCTTCATTGCTTCCAGGGCAAAAGCCAATGGGACTGTGCCCTGTATCTGAGGGCGTCTTCACAGGGGACACTGACTGGCTGCTGGGACAACCTGTGTCATCTAGGAGACAGAAATCAATGAGTGTTGAGTTACGATGGAGAAGCCAGGTGCATACATGCTCATGAATGAGTTCTGTGTAAGACCCAAATAAACTGGACACAACTTTGCTATTAGGATCCTTTGTTTGTTTGTTTGCTTTTTCTATATTTTGGCTATAAACATTGGCAAAGAAAATACTATTTTAAGGGAAAACTTTAGAGATATACTACGTTAGAGTTTCTCTTGTTGAGATGAAACACCATGATGAAAAAGCAAGTTAGAGAGAAAAGGATTTATTTGCTTGCAGTTCTATACTGTTCAACGGTGAAGGAAGTCAGGACAAGAACTCAAACAAGGCAGGATGTGGAGGTAGGAGCTGATGCAGAAGCCATGGAGGAGTGAAGCTTACTGGCCTGCTTTCCTGGGCTTGCTTAGTCTGTTTTTTCAGAGAACCCAGTCTGAAGACTCTAGCTTGTGACAAGTTGACATAAACCAGCCAGTATGTATACTTTGTAAATCTTTTGATCATAAAGACATTTGTAACATGCACTTTTTGGAATCAAACTATATATTTCCTTGAATATTTCATATGGCATTATTTTGGTTCATATCTGCCCATAGATTTTTAGTTTTGGGTTTTGTTTGTTTGTTTTGGTTTTTGTTTTGTTGTGGCAACATAATCTCACTATGTGGCCCTGGTTGGCCTGGAACTCACAGAAATCTATCACCCTCTTCCTTCCAAGCACTGGCACTAAAGGTTTTGCACCATCACACTTTGCTGTTCTCAGATGTTTGAATGGGTTAAGTAATATGAAATTCAGAAGAAAAACTCAGGACAATTAGCATGCACTTTTCAGAGTTGTTTTGATAGAAAAATAAAATTATTTGAATGTTACTGACATTACCTAAGCTTCTGAACATATGGCCCATTATCTGGTTAATAGAACAGAGCCTCTGACTTTAGAAGTTCAAGGAAACAGATAGAGGTTACCCTATTTTAAACACATATATCAAGCCAAAATGGTTCAATTAGATGTATTCTTATCCGTAGTAAACTGAAAAAATAAATACTAAATTTCATTACAGCTAAGTCTAGCTGGGGTCATTCTTTTAAGCTAATGTGTATATTATGAGGTGATCAGTGTAGGTGCCAATTAATCAAACAGAAAACTCACATTGTTGTTTCTTAAAAATGCTTTCCATATTTATTTGAGTATTTATGATGGCTGATTTATCCATTTAAGCTTTAATGAGAATTGCATGAGAATGTAGGACCTTATTAATGTTACTTTAAGGTATGCATACTCAGCAGAATAGTAAATTTTCATTACTCAACACTATTTTACTAAATGAAATTATTTTGATATCAGAATTACTTTACCAATTAAAAGATTGTAAAATGACGCATACCACTAATAATCTTGGAGCTATTCGGTTTTATGTATATTAGAGTAGCCAAGTGATCTGCCATCTCGGGACTGTCTTGGGGACCCAAAGCTGGAATAAGAACAGGATAGAACTAGGGCTAAATAAAATACAAGGACTGCATGAATTGTGTTAGGCTTTGTCTAAAAATGAATTGACATTGCTTCACTTCTGGCTTCTACTTCATTTTTATTACAAAATATCCAAGTTCCTGGAACAAAATGAACTTGGCACTTCAAGATAATGTATTTTTCTTGCTTTTTTTTTTTTTAACTTTGGACACATTACTGTTTATGGGAACCTCTATAATCTGTTTCTAGCAATGAATGGTTGTTAGCATACTAAGCTTGCAAATGTGCTATTTCCTTCCTGAGTCACTAGATCTATGTTCTAGAGGTGAACCCCTCTCTGGTTTGTGACTGTTCAGCTATTTCATCTCATGCTATCTATGACCTCCCCTCTATATGCATGTCCTTGTTTCAGTGCAAAAAAAAAAAAAAAAAAAATCAGACCTCCTCTCTCAGGGTACAAATTTATATACTGGGTCAGACTCCAGCAATTAATACATCTGTACATTGCCCCAGAGAAACTTTTCCTATTACAAAGCAGATAAACCCCAAATGAATGTGTTCAGAGTATTCAAAATTGCCTACTGCCTTTACAAAGATTTACCTATGAATCAAACCCATCAATTTTTTTTGAGTGATACTGGATCCAGATTAAATAAAAATCTATGCTTTAGAATGCCCCCTCACTCCTTGAAATTGCCTAAAATCAAAGGGATAAAATTAAGAGATTTCTAGTTGGGAAAAAAAGTATTGAGAAAGCTTTTGAAATTATGTTTTATATAAATAGGAATCAAACATATTTTGCTTGGTTCTATCATATCTTCCTGGAATAAAAAGAGTACTACAAAGCATATTTTTCAGTATTTGTGACTTCACACACAGTTGGGCTTAAGTGCTATGGTCTAGAGAAAATTCAGGATGTAAAACTGGCGCCATTGTGGAAGAAGTAGCAAGTTTTCACCTAGAATCCGCGGTCCACTTGTTGTCATCATCAGAACTTATAGCCTTTATTTTTGGGAGACAGGATTGATAAAATAAAGATATAAATCAATCTTAAGCTTTGGGTACCTCTTAAATTATTTAATAACTATCTACCGTTGTTGCAGAAACAATAGCAATGGGAGACCGGATTTTCTTAACATATGTGTATCAAATTCTGGCACTGAAGGGGTTCACCGTTATTGTACCCACTCTGATCCTGATTCAACTTATAAAGAAACCAAGAACATTGGTATATATTATCACATTTGCACACTTTGTCTTGACTGAGAAGTCTGAGGTGAATGCACATGAAAAAAAAATAACAAGTGCTCACAGTAGCCTGTGCTTTTTGCCTTATTTGTCTCATATTTTCAGTTGTCATTTACCAAGATATTCTAAGAATGGCAAAGCCATACTGCTGCTATTTGGTATTTATATTCAATCTTACAATTGTAAACTGACATTAAGATCAAAGATCTCAACATAAAATCAGACATACTAAATCTGTTACAAGAAAAAGTGGAAAGAGCCTTGAACTCATTGGCATAGTAGCAACTTCCTGAACAGAACACCAACAGTACAGGCTCTAAGAGAACAACCAATAAATGTGACCTCATGAAACTGAAAAGCTTCTGTAAAGCAAAGGACACTGTCATTAGAACAAAATGACAGCCTACAGACTAGGAAAGGATCTTCACCAACCCTATATCTGACACAGGGCTAATATCCAGAATATATAAAGAACTCAAAAAGTTAAAAAGCAACAAATCAAGTAATCCAATTAAAAAATGGGATACAGAGTCAAACAGAGAATTCTCAATAAAGGAATATAGAACAGCAGAGAAACAAAGAAATGCCCAATGTCCTTAGTCATCAGGGACATGCAAATCAAAACAACCCTGAGATTTCACCTTATACCCATTAGAATGGCGAAGATAAAAAACTCAAGTGACAACACATGCTGGAGAGGTTGTGGAGAAAGGGGAATCTCCTCCACTGCTGGTGGGAATGTAAACTTGTACAACCCCTCTGGAAATCAATTTGGAGTTTTCTCGGACAATTAGGAATAGTGCTTCCTCAAGATCCAGCTATACCGCTCCTAGGCATATATCCAAAATATGCTCAAGTTCACAAGGACAGCTACTCAACCATGTAGGTAGCAGCTTTATTTGTAATAGCCAGAACCTGGAAACAACCCAGATGTCCCTCAACTGAGGAATGGATACAGAAATTGTGGTACATTTACACAACGGGATACTACTCAGCAATTAAAACAAGGAAATCTTGAAATTTGCAGGCAAATGGTGGGACCTAGAAACAATCATCCTGAGTGAGGTATCCCAAAAGCAGAAAGACACACATGGTATATACTAACTTATAAGTGGATATTAGATATATAATATAGGATACAGATACTAAAATTTGTATACTTAAAGAAGCTAAGCAAGAAGGAGAACCCTGAGTAAAATGATCAATCCTAATTAGGAAAGGCAAACAGGAAGGACATCAGAAGAGGGAGAAAACAGGAAACAGTACAGCAGCCTACCACAGAGGCCCTATCTAGCAGGGTATTAAAGCAGAAGCTGAGATTCATAGCCAAACTTTGGGTAGAGTGCAGGGAATCTTATGAAAGAAGGGGGAGATAAAAAGACCTGGAGTGGACAGGAGCTCACAAGGAGAGCAATAGAACCAAAAAATCTGGGCACAGAGGTCTTTTCTGAGACTGTTACTCCAACCAAGGACCATGCATAGAGATAACCTAGAACCCCTGCACAGGTGAAGCCCATGGCTGCTCAGTATCCAAGTGTGTACCCTAGTAAGGGGAACAGGGACTGTCTCTGACATGAACTCAGTGGCTGGCTCTTCAATCACCTCCCCCTAAGTGGGGGGGCAGCCTTACCAGGCCACAGAGGAAGACAATGCAGCCAGTCCTGATGAGACCTGATAGGCTAGGGTCAGATGGAAGGGGAGGAGGACCTCCCCTATTGGTGGACTTGGAGAGGGTAATAGGAGGAGATGAGGGAGGAAGGGTAGGATTGGGAGGGAGTGAGAGAGGCAGCTGCAGCTGGTATACAAAGTGAATAAACTATAATTAATATTAAAAAATAAAAAAAATATTAAATAAGATCAAACACACATTGAAAGATGTTGCTGCTTTTGTAGAGGACCCAGATTCTACTCCTGGCACTCACATATCAGCTCATAATTGTCTGTAACTCTGCTTCCAGGGGATCTGATACCTTCTGATCTCTGTGGGTACCAGGCATACACATGGTACGAGTATGTGTGTTTGTATGTAGGCTAAACATTTATATACATAAAATTAAAATAAATAAAACTTTTTCAAAAGATGTTAGCTATTAGATCCACTATATGTGTTAAATGGAGTGAGTCTTCTGTTTCCTACTGCTACTGACAGCTAAACTGTATAATCTATAAACTGACAATCATGGTATTTATAATTATAACATTTGTTGTTTATGTTAATATGAAGAAATTATTAACGGCTAACACTTCTATAAAATAGAAATGAGGGAACTATTTCGGGGCAGGAAATGGAAGAAATCCTCACAGATTCAGATTGCTGGAAGAATGTCTGTGTTTGGTCAGAGCACCACTGCTTCAGGAACAGGGCAGACAATTGTTGGTCTGCAGGAGGAGGAGGAGGAATTGAAAATACACACACTCACACACAGCTACTTATGTAACTGAATGTTTACATTTCCTTTGATCCATGGCAAGTATGTCTGTTCTAGAGTGCTTGATTAAAAAACCGTGAGCAAAAACAACTTAGGGGAGGAAAGGGTTAATTTCAACTTTCACCTCCACATTAGTGGGTCCTTGAAGGAAGTCATCACAGAGACTCAAGTAGAAAATATGGAAGAAGATTGCTTACTGACTCACTGGTTCATGCTCAGCTGGCTTTCATACCACCCAGCACTACCTGCTTAGGGATGCTACAGTGGGCTGGGCCTTCCTACATCACCTAGCAATCAAGAAAATGTTCCCAGGCCAGTGTGATTCAGGAAATCTTCAGGTGACGTTCATTCTTCTCACAGGACTCTAGGTTGTGTCAGGTTGGCAATAAAAACTAACAAGCACAGCTCCTATGTTTTAAAGAGCCAGAACTCCTTTACACAATGAGATTCATTTAAAAGTATAGGGTAATTTCTTCCTGTGGTCAATATTTGAAATCCCGACTAGATGGGTCCGGGATGGCCACTGGTAAAAGTTAGGTTAAAAGCAAACCTGCTTAAGACTGTACCTACGTGATCGCCACCTGCAATGAGGTAGAATAATTTATATACTTAATTTATATATTAAGAAATTTTCTCTTTAATTTATATATTAAGAAATGGGTCCACCAATCTTGGTGTTACATACCTAAAATTAGAGCACTTAAGAGGTTAATGCAATGGCCAGGCATGCCTTTAATCCCAGCAATCTGAAGGTAGAGGCAGAGACTGGAGGATTACCAGAGATACTTGTGGTGAGGGGCTTGTGATTGTTCGTTTGTTTAGAATCTGCCCATATGGCATTAAGAGCAGGGGAAAAATACTGAGTCTCAGGAACCCTTGGAAATTGCTGTCTATAAAAAGCTTAGTAACAAATATAGAAATACACCCACAAAGTAGTTTCCGCGCTGTTGACGGGGAGAAAAAGTTCTTAAGGTCTATAAAGGCAGCTAGGGAAAAACTGGGAGCTGTTATAATTTTGTTGCCTGGATTATGCTTAATTATGGAGAGTCATTTTCCTTTCTGAGAACAGGCAGTATGGTTAAAATTATATTACTGCCTACAAGTATAAAAACGTATGTCTCTGTATTTTATAAAATACCTTTAATCTCATTTTAAATGTACTATGGGAATTTACAAAATTAAAGAAATTTAAAAAATCATCTGTTGCTGTTAAAAATTTTAATTGCACCGTACAATTCTAAAATTAGTTCTCAGTAAAAGTAAGTACATAATAATTTTTTTGTAATTGTTACTCAGAAAAAGAACAATTTGGCCTATTTGATTCTCTAGATTAAAAACCATAACAACAAATATACTGACTTTAATAAATATTAATAGACAAGCTTATTACAATGCCAGGGAGCATTTTCACCTGGTGCTTGATAGTTTAGCAAGAAAGAAGTCGTGGAATACTAGCAAGCCATGGCTGGGTAACACGAGTACCAAAAAGTAATAAATAGAAATGATTGATTCTCATCATATTAAAAAGTCCTGTTAGGCCACAGAGGAGGGCTTTGCAGCCAGTCCTGAAGATACCTGATAAAACAGGATCAGATGAATGGGGAGGAGGTCCCCCCCATCAGTGGACTTGGAAAGGGGCACGGTGGAGATGAGGGAGGGAGGGAGGGAGGGACTGGGAGGGAATGAGGGATCGGGACACGGCTGGGATACAGAGTTAATAAAATGTAACTGATAAAAAATAAATAAAAAAAAATAAAACCTAAAAAAAAAAAAATCTATGATTCATTTTCACACACACACACACACACACACACACACACACACACAAATTAAAACAAGCAGAGCAAATTCCTCTCCATTCCTCCAGTTCCTGACACCCTGCAAAACCACTGAAGGTGATGCATGCCTATTAAGGGCTAGGGTGCAGCTCAGTGGTTGTCTAGGATGCAGGAAGCGCTGCGTCCACCTGACCTGGCAGTGAGAGTCTGTGGTCCTACAATTCAGGAGGTGGGGGACGGACGATCAGAAGGCTAAGGTCATACTTGACTGCAGGGTAAGTTTGAGCCCAGCTTGGATAACATGAGACACTGACTCAAACGAAAAGGAAGGAATCGTCAGACATGCTGGCTACAAAAAGCAAGCAGTAGATGCTGTATTCATTCCATTCGGTGAACCTGGAGCTCCTTACCGGTTTGGCATGTTCTTTTTCTTTTTACACAGGCTTTTTGGCTCATCTGCATTGTGTGGGGTGGCTCACTAGAAACAAAAGGCTGCAAAAGGCTGTCTACTCGGTGAAGAAGTTGGAAATATTCACTAATTGGATTTTTACAAAATTTGATAGCACAAGGAAGTAAGCACACTTTTGAAACAATTACAGATATTTCCATAGTCTATACCATTACGTTAATTCTGTTAGTGATTTTAAATAGTTCTGGGATTACATCAGAAAAATGCTTAGAAGCTTTCACAAATGGTATTAAGGCATGTAAAGAGACATGTACTGAATGATATCTAGAGATTTGCTTTAAAACAAGTAACAGAGAGTAAGATGCAACAAATTAGCGACCATGTTTTAATATTGATGAAATTGACAACAGATATAAAATAGTGTACTAATCTGACTTTAAGTATGCTTTAAAAAGTTTTGAAATAATTAATGCCTTGTTTATTTTTATTTTGGGGGGAACCAGTTCTATTTAGTCCTGGCTGCCCAGAAACTCTCTATGTAGACTAATGGAGCCTTAAACTCACAGAGATCTATCTGCTTCTGCCTCCTTAGTGGTGAGAGGAAAGACACATACCAAGAGGCTTATCTATTTGATTTTTTAAGCATTATTTTAAATGAATATATTCCAAATAGATACGATACTGATTTTTCAAAAGATTCCCTGCACTCTGCCCAAAGTTTGGCTACAAGTCTCAGCATCTGCTTTGATATCCTGCTGGATAGAGTCTTTCAGAGGCCCTCTGTGGTAGGCCCCTGTCCTTTCCCCTGTTTTTTCCCTCCTCTGATGTCCATCCTCTTTGCCTTTCTGAATAAGGATTGAACATCTTACCCAGAGTCCTCCTTCTTGATTTGGGCAGAGTGCAGGAAATCTTTTGAAAGAAGAAGGAGATAGAAAGACCTGGAGAGGACAGGAGCTCCACAAGGAGAGCAATAGAACCAAAAAAGTCTGGGCAAAGGGGTCTTTTCTGAGACTGATACTCCAACCAAGGACCATTCATGGCGATAACCTAGAACTCCTGCACAGATGTAGCCCATGACAGCTCAGTGTCTAAGTGGGTTCCCTAGTAATAGGAACAGGGACTGTTTCTGACATGAACTCAGTGGCTGGCTCTTTGGTCACCTTCCCCTTAGGGGGGTGTAGCCTTACCAGGCCACAGAGGAAGACAAAGCAGCCAGTCATGATAAGACCTGATATACTAGGGTCAGATGGAATGGGAGGAGGACCTCCCCTCTCAGTGGACTGGGAGAGGGTCATGGGGGAAGAAGAGGGAAGGGGGATGGGATTGGGAGGGAAAAGAGGGAGGGAGCTATAGCTGGTATACAAAGTAAATAAACTGTAATTAATAAAAATAAAAAGATACTTATTTTTAAAGACCATTTCCATTTGATATCATATTATAAGCTTGCATTTTTCTCACTCTTATTAAAATTGCTTTTACATCTTACAGTTATATTTTCCACTAAATGTTATTAGCAAATAGAATGTATGTCCAATAGAAATCTGCAATTTTCATAAACTTTGTGATAATTTATATTTCAGTACTCTATTGAATTCCTGACAATACTAAATGTTCTTTTGCTTAATAATTACATATGATGCTTTGTTGTCATAATTTACATGTTTTTGTTAATAAAGCTTCATGTATTTCATATGTTTGGTTTTTTTGGTCTTCTTTACATATCCCTTGATTGGTTCATTTCTTTTCTAATTGAGTAATCAGACTTTCTTAAAGTATACATATGTTAAATAAACACGGTATTAACTCAATATTTTAACTTTTACCTTCATAATGTTTTAAACATACAAACATTTTTTTATTTTTTCAAGTCTCTACATATGTTCATTTGTGTTTTCTTTAAATATTTTTTTTAATTTTGTCTTTTTTTTTTTTTAATTGTGTATGCAGTGTTCTGTCTGCATGTATGCCTGCGCTCCAGAAGAGGGCACCAGATATCATTACAGATGGTTGGGAGCCACCATGTGGTTGCTGGGAATTGAACTCAGGACATTTGTAAAGGCAGCCAATACTCTTAACCTTTGGGCCATCTCTCCAGCCCTCTTTAAATAATTTTTATAATGCTTAGAACAGCTTTTTAAAGATCAACACTTTACTCAGTTACTATAGTTTAATTTGTCCTTTTTATAAATCTATCTGTAATTCATTACAAAGTTCATTGTTGAGGTTAGGTAGTAACTATTTTATGACAATTTTTAGGAAGTCAATTGTTTTACTATGTTTCTAATGCCTTTACATAGAAATTTAAAAGAACTGAATATTTTGGCAAGTTAACTTGTATTTTTAAAATCTTAATATCACCAAAAGGTTTACATGTTTGTGTACATATTATACAATTTTCTGATATTTAACAAGTATGCCTAGCAACCAGTGTCACCAAACACATTTGGTAGAAACTCTGATGGACAAGCCCTACTTAAATGTTTTTGTACCAATTAGGTAGAATTGTTAGAATTTTACATTAAAACATCAGCTCTCAGAGCTGGGTATGGTAGCATAGCCTTTAATTCCAGCAGTGGAGAAGCAGAAGCAGAAGCAGAAAATCTCTAAGTTTGAGGCCAGACTGGTTTACAGAGTGAGTTCCAGCACAACGAAGACTACATAGGAAAACCCTGCCTCAAAAACAAAACAAAACAAAACAAAACAAAACAAAAACAAAAACAAAAAAACAAACCCAACAAACCCAACCACCTCACCAACTATCAGAAATTAGAAATAAAATATTCTGTCAGAGTCTAAGAAGTATATCTCTAAACCTCCCGGCCCTTGTTTGAGACTGTATGATCTCATACATAGCTCATTTGCTTTCCAAAATGCTGAACTAAATAATTCCAGAAGACACATTTAAATTTAACATCAGTTCGAAGAAAACATGGCTTTTGAACCCAAATGTCTTGAGACATTCAGTTACACATGGATGCAGCTCAGTGTTCAGTTGCATAAGTTATAAGTTAAAGGGGAATTACTGACACTGTAAAGAGGCATTGCATAGAATAATATGGAAGTCTACTTTATTTTCAGAAATAATCATTAACTAGCATTCATTCAACAGTTATCAAATACCTACAATGTGCCAGATGCTTCTAATACAGTTGTTCTAAATACCATAGTTTTGAAGACAGTTTGATGAATGCCAATAAAATAGCACAGCTTAAACTCACAGTTAATATCAACCATGCAGAATCTAACCACACACCATACACTGAAAGGACATAGGTGAAGCAGCAAACTGGCACACTCATTTCTATCCTATAATTCTAACAATGTGTTAGAGAAGAAGGACCTGGGGCTCTGAGAAGAAATGAATTTCCTAGTTACAGAGAGTACTTGACTCAGAGTTGTATGAAAAACATGTATCATTTAAAAATCACCATGTACTATCTTTTCTACTTGAGCCTGTTCTAGAGGAAACATTAGCAATTCTCAAAACTCTCAATTAAAACCAGACAAAGCAATATGTCAGAAAGCAGTCATCCCATAATAAGCAGACCACAAAAATTTGAGGCAAGAAATGCTTCCATATTTTTGTGAAGGCGGTGTTCCTGCCTCCAACCAAAGAATGATTTGCACAGAAAACATACTTTTGCAGTCTATGCTTTAAGAGACCTTTTATCTATTCACCCAACATTAGCATTTTTTCATAGTAAGAATTCACAAGTGTTTAATACTCTATACTAATTTTGCTTCTGAATTACACAAAGTATAATTATTATCTTGTGTCCAGTGCTGAGAAATAATACCATCATCCATTCGTCCATTCTGTCAGATAACTATCACTGAAATCCTTGTGTGTTGGGCATTCTATGTAGATGCAATAGTGACCAATACTCAGAGATTTCCCTTAAAGGGTCCCCACTGTGGTAGTAAGGACAGACAACAGAAAACTAAATGGAAAAATACGTAAAGAGTGTACTCAGAGGTGTGATGTGCTACTAATGAAATACACTGGATGGCATTATATAGACTCAACAGTAGGGTGAGCCTTATTAGATAGCTTGTCATCGACAGCTCTCAAAGACATAATTTGAGTTGAGAGAAAACATAAAAGAAAGAAAAAAAAAGGAAGACCTGTGTGTGGAGCATCTCTGGGAGGCCAAGCAAAGGTGGCACACAATGGAATATGCCAGCATGGCCACTCACATCCGAGTTGAGGGCAAATAGTTGAGGCAAAAGTTCAGCTTTGTCTCAAAAACTGGCACTTTGCTGTGAAGAAAAGTAGAGGAATGGGGCAATAGCTGCAGAAAGGTGGGGTCAGAGGGAACTTTGTGCATGCTGATGAACATGGCTTGTCTAAGTATCTCAGATGTAATGGGTGTCTTCTAGAACAAGTGGAGATTGGGATAACTATGTAGTGGATGCTTCCTTTGTTTCTTGGAGACAAAAATAATCATCTCACATGTGAACATTCCCAAGATTTCTGAGCTGGTTTGGAGCCTTGTGTTCTCCCTTAAAAGTCTCTGGGTGAAGTACTAGGCAGGACAGGGGACAGTACAGGAGAGAGTCTGTTCATTTTCTCAGATGGCAGACCAGGGGAATTATACAAAAGAAGGGCTTGTGACTTGGTTTTTCTCCCCAAGACTCAAGTTGCTTAACTTGTCCCTGGAAAAGGAATCTGGAAGGGAAATATCAAGGCAAAACATTTAATGTAGTGTGAGTAATATATTTACCTGTTTAGTCTGGAAGGGGAAGGGGCTTAAACTGGGAAACTGGAGAGGCAGCTGAGTTTGGTCGATGGAATGCTGAATCCAGCTGCCACAAAAGCTTTGGGCCAGTGATTCTCAACCTTCTACATGCCGTCAGGCTTTAATACATAAAATTGCTTTTTTTCACTACTTCATAAATGTAATTTTGCTACTCTTATGAATTGTGATATAACTATCTGTGTTTTCCAATGGTCTTAGGCGAACCCTGTGAAAAGGTAGCTCAACCCTTAAGGGTTTGCAGCCCACAAGGTGAGAGGCACTGCTTTAGGTAGCAACAGATCTTTCTGAATTTCCTTTTCTTTAGCAATGTCAGTTTATTTACTGGTTCTAGTTCATGGCTTGTTCAAGGCTCAGGTTTTTTGTTTGTTTTCTTAAAAAAATACATATATGTTTTTAAATAAATGGAATTGTTTGGGAAGGAAGGAAGGCCTGGAAAAATAGGAAAAGAAGAGATAAAGACAGGCCAGGAAGCCAGTTCTCAGTCTCCAATATTTAAAAAGCTCTACACATTCCTGGGGTTGCCTGGATAGTATTAAACTGTGCTATAACAATGTATTTCACCTTCTCCTAGTTCTTCTCATGCCAAAGATCTGAGGACAGTGATGGTCAAAATAATGGAAAGTATAAAATAGAAGAAAAGTGGGAAAAATGGAATGTTGTTTTATATAGGTCCTCATTTGAAATACTTGAGACTTGAAAAAAAAAAGAATGATTTTAGGTAATGTATAGGAAATATATATATGTATATATATACATATATATAATATTTACTTTAATTAATGATTATTTTATTTTTTAATTATGTGCATGTGTGTCCCTCTGCATGTAGGAATGTGCATATAAGTGCAGATGTCTACAGAGTCCAGAGGTATGGATCCCCTGGAGTTACAGATGGGTGTGAGCTGCCAGATATGAGTGCCTGCTGCATAGGAGTGCAGGTATCTGCAGAGACCAGAGGTATGAATCCTCTGGAGCTAGAGTTACAGATGGTTGTGAGCCTCCTGATGTGGCTGCTGGGAATCCAACTTGGGGCCTCTGGAAGATCATTAAGTGCTCTTAACCATTAAGCCATCATTCCAGCCCTAATATATGCTTATGTTGATGGGTGCTAAGCGGGGGTGGGGGGGTAGAGGTCTGGCCTTGCTAATGTTAAACTGGTACTTTACTACAGAGATACACAACCAGCTTACCTTAAAAAAAAAAAGGAAAAAGGAGAATGAAAGAAGAAACATGCTAAGTAGTCTAAGTTCTATGACAGTCATAAAGTAAAACTCAGAATTTGGAATTCAGCTTCAGAGACAAAATGTGCATCTATAGAAGAATGATCTACATAAAAGCTGGTCCTCAGTAGACAACTGTGTCATCACACAGTGACAGAAATGAAATGGATCTCTGCATGCTGACAAGCACTCACAGGTGTGAGGACTGGCTAGAACGCACCTGTCAGGAGCCCTGCAATGCACTGTCATTGTGTTCAGTGATTAGAATAGTGCATCTCCTACAACATGTGCTCTTAGCGTATTTACCCAACAAATGAGAACAACTTGACAAGAAGCAAAACAAAATCAGTTTTAGAAACAAAACCATATCTACTATGATAGATGCCCTTCCATATTTAATTAGAAATATTTTACTAGTTTGCAACTAAATTAAAATACTTTTTAACTTTAGAATCCCTACCCCTAAATAAATAGAAGAAAATCTTAGGATCCACAGGGATTCTAGAATTCTGAGAGTTGGGCTAGTGTTTCAGGGGAATCCCACCCACATGGGCAAACACACAGAAGGCAGAAGAAAGAAGCAGTTAGCTATTGATGAGGAAGAAACCAGAGAAACCCACAGGAACCCACAGTGCGTCCCTCAGAGCTAAAGTTATAGGCAATTTTGAGCTGTCTGATGTGGGTTCTGGAAACTGAACCTGGGTTCTCTGCAAGAGCAGTACTTGCTCTTGACCAGGGAGCCATAGTGTCCAGCCATCATCTGCCTTTCTCTAATCTCATTGTGGCATCTGAACCTGCTTGTCCCTTTCCTCTAGAAACTCTCCCTCCTGTGGGATCAGAGGCACATTGCTATGGCTCTTTCCTTCTCTCTGAATGTGCAGCCTTGGGTGCAGTGGTGGTGTCTTGGTTTCCTTTTCTGCCTGCTTGCCCTGATGGCATTCTATTCACCGTCTTTTATACTTTTGTCTCCACAAACCCATCTATGGTCTTCCACTGCTGCCATCTTCAAACTGTGTTAAAGGTTTCTGTTTTCTTCTTAAATGCAATAAAGTCTAAATTAACTCGACTTCTTCCTTCTTCTCAATTTTGCTATTTCACTGTGTTTATTTAGTAGAAATCCAAATAAGATCTCTCCTTTTCCTTCAATATGCAGCTGATATTCAAGACCTATTTATTGTGGTTCTAAAGCTCACACCTATCATTTGACTCATCATTGCTTGTACTACTGCAGTGACTATAAACCCAGGCAAGCTCTTTTCCACTTCCTCACGCCCATTCCATCCACTGTCCACCACAGAAACAAAGATCTTTCTAAATTAGCAACTTGCCATAACTTCTTTCTGTTGAAAATATTCCGTTGGTTTTGCAAGGTATTTGAGAACTGCAAAATACCAGCCATGAACGATAGCTGGTATTGACACATGCTAACTGGCCCACAAAGCTAGTTATAAAGCTTTATTGTTAAGATTCTGGATGACGATAGAAGTGACAAAATACCATCTAGTTTTAAAGTCCCCTCCAGTGTCTTTCTCCGTTCTGTGTCATTGATTTGGTTCTTGTATGGACGCTTAATCTCACACATCAAGTTTTTTTTTTTTTTTTCATGGTATACAAGCCACAGTCTAGTTGGAACTAGCTTCCTATCTCATTTCACACTTTTAGTGAGGTCTGCGGATGCCAAAGTGTATGTTTAGTCAGTACACCACGCTAACGAATGTTACTTCTTTGAAATGCTGGGCTTAGGAAATGTGAGAGACCAATGTTGACAGTGAGTGGAGGAACAAGCTCAAATTACAGGGCATGAGTGTATGGCTAAACAGGAGAGGAACATTAAGTGGGCAAGTAAAGGCAACAGCATGGGAGCACATCCAAAGATTTATTATCCCACTGGCTAGGCTTCTGAGTTAAGGTAATAATGTGAATGGTATTTGTAATTTCTGTGCTCCATTCATTCTTGTAGTCTTAGCACTGGCCTTACTCTCAGCAAGGACCCAGTGAGTGCTTACTGGATAATCTGTGTTATCAGAAACTTGTAAAAAGATGGATTTCCTAATACACTCGGGCATCAGTTTCTCTTCCTTTACTTTTTCAACTGTAGCAGCCGAGTGTCCAGACTGCATTTGAGGTGTGCCCCCGTATACATGCAGCCTGCTACAGCTCATACTCATCTCTGAGAAAGAAAACAAGAGAATACAAAGTGTTGGTACAGACAGTAAATCCAGAGAGTGGATAACCCAGGAAAATAAAGTGAGAAAATCCTTCTCCTTACCTTTATTTTTCTACCACTTGGGCATAAGTAAACCTATAAAATATAAATATAAATATAAATATAAATATAAATATAAATATATATATATATATTATTGCTAAGGCTAAGAATGTGAAGTTTGTCTATACAAAGTCAGAGACTGTAGTTCTGGGATATACTAAGGCATGTCTTTTGCCCCATAGCCTGTGGTCACTAATTCAACTGTCTTTGATATTTGTGTATTTTATAGTGTACTTTTATGCTCTCCCTACCCCCGTGCCTACATAAAACCACACAACACAGACTTTGGCATACATGAGAGTAAGCCATTAAGTCTGTAAAATGCAGATTCTCAGGCTCTCAAATTTCAAAATGATAGGTTTAGGAAGGAACCCAAATGTCCACATTTTAAACAAGAACAGTTTTACTAGGGCCTTTAAAGCAGATAAACAACATAATCTGAAACTGATGTAATGATGAGCTTTAGAATGTACATGTTCTTCAGGTTGGCTACAGTGTACCCTTAGACATGGCTTTAGTATGATTACATTCATCAGCTCCTATTGCTAAAGACTTTTTTAATTGAATGGAAAAAAAATTTTCTCTTTGTAGTAACATTTCCAAAGAAATACTGCCTATAACCCAACACTTATAGCCTATTCTACTATGCATATACTTATTTGGCTGGAGAAGCTGCTATGCCCTTGAAATATATATTATGCCATAGTGTGTACGCCCCAGACTCATTAGAGTGATATTCAGCTCTTTGTTTTTCAGTTTACAACAAGTTGGCAGTCTTTCAGTGATAGTATAATTTGGTATTGCTGCTTATCTCACTTGAAGCAGTCCATCTCAATTCTAATCATTGTGTTCAAAGGTTCACTCTATCCAGATGCTTAGTTTCCACAATCCAGACAAAAGCAAAGCAGAACTATTTCTGCTTGGCAAGGCCTGGAAAATTTCTGAAGGCTTTGTCATGCCTCAGCAGTGTTAGTCAGGTTGTAATTTGCCTTAATTGTCCTACCACAAACAGCAACAATGATCACCTTGAGGTCAGGTCCGGTCAAATATTTCACCCAAGCCACTGTAAAAATGCAAATACTTTCTGCAAAGACATCACTTGAGATTAGCTGGCAAAACTTGTCCGATTCCGACTTGTTGGTCTATGTTTTCTTTAGCAGAACTCGTAAACTTGCCCATGTATCTCATTTTCACATGCACATCAGAAACATGGAGAAAGTTCTGAGAAATTACCGGTCTCCCACAAAACAACCAATGTTCTATACGCATAATCTGTTCCACCTGCCATGTTTACAAGGCACCCCATGGAGAACTAGCTTAAAATTCAGCAGTCCATCTGCCTCCAATCCTTAGGGGTAATTATTGCCTCAACTAAGCAAGAAGGAATGCACAGCAGGCTGCTACTATGGCAGGTGACTGATGGCTGTGCCAAACACTCACCTAAGTCACCAGCTTTGCATGGCTGCCAGGGTCATGATAAAATGACAAGTCATTTGTACAGCCTCCGAAATGGCTCCAACAACTGGAGACCAAATATTCAAATACCCAGCCTGTGGAGGCTGTTCCTCAGTGAAATCCCCACTGATACCTATGGTGAACTTTTCAGATACCCTCTCTTAGATGAAGCACCTTCCTTCCATGCTACCCAACACTGTATTATGTAACCATACCAGTAATACATTCGGTGCTGCTGGGATTTTTTTTGTTTTATCACTGATTAAAACACATTATTTCATACATGTATCTTACATTAAAACAAAAATCAGAATGATAAAAAAAATGACAAGTCATTAACCAAAACTCTGGCAACAAAACCCAATAAAAAAAGCAACACCCCCCAACAAAACAAAATAAAACAGCAACAAAAACCAATAACAAAAAACAGCAACACCCCCCCAACCAAAACAAAAACAAAACAGCATCACCAACAAAACCCCAAAAACTAAAATAAAAAAAGGCCATAAATTTGAAAAAGAACAAGGAGGGGTATACGGTAGGAATGGTAGAAAGAAAAGGAAAGGTAAATGATAACATTATATTATAATCTCAAAAATGAAAAGAAATAATTTAGAGAATTAAAATAATAAAACAAATAAAGGAACCTCCCCCCAAATGAATAGAAGCCTAGATTCAAAAGGCCACACCCTTCTGCTACTGTGGGCTTTACCACTTCTAACAAGGGTATGTTAGACATAAGGAAGACTGCCTGGGTAGAGAAATGATGATGTTATGTCTAAACCATGTTCTAAATGAAACACAACACTGGCTTGAATGGAGGCAACATGAAAGCAGGTGTTTTATTCATACTAACAATATTAACTGTACTTCCTCTGTACTATTTACATAAAGCTAGGAATCCATATTATTCTATTTATAGTATACAAAATAATGCCTGGCCTTAGCTATCTCCAACTGGAGTCAAAGCCTAAGACAGGCTACAAACTGTTCTGAAGGCTCTACTTTAGCTCTAGAATGATGCCCATGTATGAACACACTTACATGTTGATGAAATGCAAAGCACATGCTCATCTTCAGAGGCTCTGCCCACAAGCAGCCACTCAGAGAAAAGCTCTTTGGGGACACACACCAAATGGTTGGTGAAAGGTCATATCTAACGCTGTCTCTCCAAAATGAGATATACATAACATACAAATTAGTATATTCTTATTCAGTAATTAGATGCTCTTTACCAAGGCTCCCCTGGGAGGAAAGAAGGAAGGTAGCAGAGTCGGGAGAGAAAAAAAGAGTCTAGGGAAAGGTGAACAGGTCACTTTGGGTATGATGTTAGACTTTTAATTTCATCAATCAACAAAATCAGTAGAAAAACATGTAGCGGGAGTAGAGGAAACAGTAACACAGTTCTCGTTGTTTTATCAAAGTATAAGGATCATCTACTATGAAACTATTTGTTTTTATATAAGTGATAGGAATTCCAGTCTATCAAAATAAGGTATAACCTTTTTTAATAAGTAACTTTAGCTGTATATAAACTTATGATCTTGTAAATTTATTATCTTTCAAAATTGAATATTTTAGAAGAGATAATTCTCTTCGCAATTAATGCCTTTGATACCAAATTTGAGAGAAACAAAATATAATTTTCAAATTAAATCTCAGGAAGGATGTTTGAATCACACCTTCCTCAGTTCCAAATTTTAGAATTTCATTAACTTCCTATGGTCCCTTCACAGCACTGAATGTAGGAATTTAGAAGGAACAAATACTAATGTTGAGAGGTTCATACAAGGCTGGAATCTTTGGTGGCTGACCACTGTAACTGTTCCAGTGGATTCATTATGGCAGATAACGGCATTTTAAAACTTGTGTCAAAACTTGTGTTCTGCTGTCTGTTGAACTGTTCTGACTAGGCAGTATACATTCTGGCCTCGGTATTCCACTGTCTGGGTTAAAACCAGCTATTCCCCCTGCTGGCTGGACATGTTTTACATTCTCTACCTCACTGCCTACAGCATTAATGCTCCCCATAGAACCAAACCCATTTATTTTCCACCCGCCCGACTGACCTCCTAAAGCATCATTAACATGCCCCAAAGGCCTTGCTGCTGTCAATTTCAGTCAACACAGCACTCAGAAGCCTTTGTGGAGCTCATCAGTGCTGTGCAGAACAGGAAAATAAGACAGGGGAAGGCATCAGACCCAAACCTTGGGGAATTTGCAGCACTGGAAGCTGGAGAGAGATGAGGGAGGGACTCCAGACCTGGAGATGAGACACAGGCTAAGGACTGGAAGGCTGGTTTGTAGACACTCATAATTATATGTGCCTGCCACTCAATTCTCAGCTAGTTAATGACAGAAGGATCAATATCTCCTTTCGATTTTCATGTCTACCATCATGAGAATCAGGTCTTTAGGGAAGAAGGGATGGTTCTG
This sequence comes from Meriones unguiculatus, assembly GCF_030254825.1. Lineage (NCBI taxonomy): Eukaryota > Metazoa > Chordata > Mammalia > Rodentia > Muridae > Meriones > Meriones unguiculatus. The sequence goes on along the minus strand of NC_083356.1, from coordinate 56,347,560 downwards.
GAAATGAGTCTGGGAAAGACTGACTCATAACCAAAGTTAACAGTTTTATTGGGCTGCGTTTATGTTTTGTGATATGTATTTGTTCACTTTTCTGTTGTTTTGACTAACTACTTACCTTCTGACAAATACTCACCTTGGAGTCAGTTACGCAGAATGTTAGTATGTAAAAAAGGCTGTAAGGAGTAAGCGTGGAGTCTAGCTATACCCTTGAAGCTGAAAGTCATGCCCCATGCACTCTCAATCAAAGTGAGTTCTGAACCCCACAATGGTGTTAAAGTAAACAACCACGGGTCCACTAGCTTTGTAGTCATCCTCTTCAAGAGAGAACTAAGTAGCCACAAGTGAGTTTTCTTTTAACTACATTTGTGCATTCTAATGGAAGGAAATACATTTCAGAATATAACACTGTGGCATCTTCTTTAGAGTGAAGCAGAGATTTGAGGCTTCATAGAGGTGAAACATTTCAACAGTAGACAGCTACATGTCTAAAATATAACTTATGTATGAGATAAAATCATTACTTTATCAAGGCACTTGGTGATTGATCTTAGCACACAGATTCACTCACCCATCTTATCCTTGTTCTTTTAGTAAGTTTAAAAATGTGCATTACAAAACATCCTTTATAAGACAGTCAAGTCCTTCAAATTTTACCCAAATTCCTAATATTTCTTTTAAAAAAATGTCTTTTTCAGTTATATACTTCAGTAACACAGGAGTTGTCCACTGGTACCAGTGGCATTTGAAGAGCTATGAAGGAATGTCCTTAAAAGATGCTTCTAATCTTAAGAAAAAAAAAATTAAAAAAACCAAATTTCTTAGTTTTATGCTAAAGAGGCAACCCTCGTTCATGACATTAAGACCTATCAGATATTAACAATCTTTAGAAGTGAGGCTCCATACTAGCAATTCACTTAGGTGAGTGGTCCCAATGAGTCTTTCAGCAGCTCAACAAAAGAAGTATAGTTAAGCATCCATAACACAAATAACACAAATCCCTAATGCTGTTAAATGTGGAACTTTTTGAGCATTGACATAAGGCCATGGGACATGAGTAAAAAATATGCATACCTAAATTCACATAACAGATTACATGCAAAAGTTTGGCACCTTAAAAAAAAACCTTGGGATATGTGTATTAATATTTGTATGAATCATGAATGAATTTTGTGTTTATATTTTGCTCCTATCTCCAATATATATGTATGTATATATACACATATAGATATAGACACACATACACACACACACACATTGACATACAAATAGTCCAAAATTTGAAAACTCTAAAACTGCAAGCACTTTGGATCCATTTCAGATAAAGAATCCTCAACCAGTATTTATTGTCCCATTTTATGGCTGTAACAATTGAGGTTTACCAGGTTTAAGTAACTTGATCAAGATCATACAGCATCTAAGAGGCAGGTCTGAGATTCTGGCCCATCCTGGGAATCAGGTCGGGCTGGTAATAACCCTATGTTATTCTTTCCCACAAGGTCAGGCTTGCAGTCTAGTCTCCTTGTTCTTGACTTCATTTGTTAGAAGTTATTTTATTTGGGCTATTTCAAAAGTACATAGAATTATAGAGGTTGCTAGTATAAAACCCAAGCTAATATACTTTTTTAGATTAAAAATAAAAGAACACTCTTTTAAAGTTATAGAAAGAAGTTGAATTTTACATTCTAAATGACAAGAAATGTAACTGGCCCGAACCATGGAAAACTGCTGCACTGGTAGCTTACAGCAGCCAGAGAGGGTCGGGATGGGAGAAGCCTCCTTCTAAGAGCTGAGAGGTCTGGGGCACAGTCTCCCGGCAGGCCACACCTTCCCGCCATGCTGGTGCACAGGGTTAGTGTACCTGAGCAGAAGCTGTTGCTGCTAATAGTCCTCGCTGAGCGTCCAGAGCTGCTGGGGTTGAACTCTCTACTTTCTTCCTCCGAAAAGGGGGACTCAGAGGCTGGGGAAACCTTGCTCGGCTGCTGCTGAGGCAGATGGGGCCGCAGAATCAACCGCGGAATCCGGCTCCTGGAAAGCTCCTTCTCCTGATGCGGCGCTCTCTGCTCCTTCTCCAAATTGGAAAGCCAAAAGAAAACGATCATTTTCTCTCTGCCCCTGCAAGGCTCAGTTTTTCTGAGCACTGAGTTCTCCTGGAACAGTCCAGCAGTCTGTATCTCAGTGCATGAACTAAGCTCCCTTTTGACGCTATGAATAGCCCAAGTGCAGGTCTACAAGTCATACACCCACATAACTTGCACACACTTGGTCTCACAGTCTCACATACACACATACTCACACTCACACAACACTCTTATACACACACTTTACACAATACTCCTACACACACACACACACCACCATCATCATAAATGCCATCCCACACCTCCAAGCCCTTCCTACCTCATCTCATTCTGTTTTTCTCAATCACATTCAAGCTTGAGGTTCTCAAAGGCTCTAAGAGTGCATCCCAGCTTATTGGGTTTTCTTTTTTCCTTAGGTTCCTGCATTATTCCTGAATTAGCTAACCATTTCAATTCTGTTTTTCTGTCTCCTCACACACTAGACCTGTATGCCTAGAACAATCCTTTTCTAATGGCTCACAAACACTTATCTTTAAAATCCCTCCTCTTCCGGACAGTGTCTTAATTATTCATTAATATCCTGGTACACAAGGCTTGCTGCCAACAGAAGAGCAAACATTCAATACCCAGGAAAATGGCTCCACCATTTACATCACAACTAGCTTTTGTTTTACCAAAAGGACAACCATGAGAAGAAAAAAAAAATCTCATTTAAAAATACATTTTTAACACCTTCCTATGCTTTGGTTTTAAAAATGCGTAAGGACTATATTTTAATAATGTTTTCAGTTTAAAAGTCCTTCTTCTTGACAGCCAAGATGGCTCAGTAGGTAAAGGTGCTGATAGTCAATCCAGCCCACCTGAGTTCAAGCCCTGGGACTCACTCACATGGTGGAAGAGGCCTCCTGGATGGTTTTCACTGATTGCCATACATCCTGTGGCACCTACACTACCTCCCTCAAAATAAGTAGATGCTAGAAAATACTGAGTTCTGTTATCACCATTAGCTCATTTAATGGATCTCTAAACCCCCAAATGCAACATAGACACTATTGAAGTTCATCCATAGGGAACATCATCTAAAAGAGAGAACTTCAGACAGACCTCTTTTCAGGGTCGCCGCTACTCCGCCTTGCTAAACTGGATTTCCTGGAAGAGTTTTCTTTTTTTTTTTTGCAAAAATTCCACAGCTCCTTCCAACCTCTGTAACTGAAAGGTAATTGGCTAAAGTAGCAAATGCCATCTTCCCAACATGACCTGCTGCTTATTTCCTAGGCTTACCAGGAAGGGTCAAGGCCAAAGTGAACACCTCATAGAGGCCTCCACAGGGAAAACCCCTTGCAGCCCGGAACTTGCCTCAGGCATCCATGCCATCCTGGGGCGGCAAGCCACACCCAGCCTCTAGATCTGTCCAGCCCATCAGTCACCCAGCAGGTATCCCGCGCCAGCCACTCTGCTTGGCACACTGCAGACTCTTGAGCTGGGTCACTGTCACGCTGCAGTCCTTATTTCTCAGTCACGAATCCACCGAATTCCTTTTGCATCTCACACACTCAGGCAAACACATGACACTAGCTAAAGGCTTCACCTCAAGCCACAGCTTCAGGAACTAGGATTAACCCTCTAAAGTCAATCTTCTAAATCCTTATATTAATCCCCCAAAATCTCTTCCTGTAGGTGCCACCTCCCCATCTGCCACACATCCCGTAACCCTCGGATGACCATCTGCTTCCCTGCTGTACCCAGCACCTATGCCTCCTCTTTGCTTGGACTCTGAACGCCAGGGTCCATCTCTCACCTGGCCCTCTACTAGGCAAGCTGGACCCACCTCGTCTCTTACTGAAGCACCCTCGGACCCTGTCACCGTGCCCGCACAGCACAGCACGTCGGCCCCTTACCTTGCTTTCTCGGAGGGGCCCCATCTCGACACTGCCTGCCGGCTCCCCGCGCCGCCGCCGCCGCCGCCGCCGTCGTCCAGGAGGAGGCACCTGTGAGCACGGAGCGAGGGAGGAGACTGCACTGAGCTCCCGGCCGCGAGGCGCCGCAGCAGCGGGTTCGCCGCGTCCTCGCCGGCGGCCGCCCTGGGCTCCGAGGGCGCGCCCGCCGCCCCGCCCCGCCCGCCGGGCACGTGGTGCCGCCGCTCTAGGCCGCTCCGGAGGGAGGCACCTCCTGGTCGCCGCCGTCACCTGCGGCCCGGATCAGCTGCCTGGCACCTCGGAGCGCCGCACCCACCAGGTCGCCCGCCACGTCCCGCTCCCAGGGCCCCTCCTTTTCCAGCCTAGCCCGACCCACTGCGGGCAGGCGGAGGCTTATTCTCATTATCGCCAACCCAGAGGTAGCCCCTGGTCCGGGATTGGCAGGGGGTGCTAGTCGAATGGATAGGCTGAGAAAAGCTGCGACATCAGATGGCCAAGATGGAGAAAGGGAAAAAGTCCCTCCCCACTCGCTGTCCCTCCGTGACCTCTAGGTTTTTAACACAGCCTATGACTCTCTACAGTGACCTCGCCCGAGAGTGGTGGCAGTGGTCTTCTGGTCCTGAAACCCAGCCGAGCCGAAGCTACAGGACTGATCTGGCATCTGGGTTGCAGCACTTCCAAGGCTGCGGTTCCCCCTGGAGGGGTTTGCGTCAGAAGGGCCTAAGGTGGCAGTGAAGCACAGCTGACACCAGGAGGCAGGAGCCCGAAAAACACACAGCGCACGCAGACTCGTCCCTAGCTCTACAACTGCTGCCTGACTACAAAGTGAAGGAGGCTCAGGTACACGATGTAGGGGGGAGGGCCAACACACCTATACTCGGGAAATCAAGATGAAGCCAGCACACCAGTCCCTTCAAGCTGAGACTCTTTCAAATTGCTCCTTGTTAACACGAGGGATAATAATGTCTACCCTAAGGGCAGCTGGGAGGGATAAATGAGGAAAACAAAACAGCTGTGTCCAACTGACAACGAACCTTCCAAAGGGCTAGGTCAGGTCCAGGTGGTCCAATTTCTGCAGGTATCTTTTACATGACCGGCAGAAAAAGCATTTGTGGTGCAGACAAAGATGTTTAGAAAGCTCAAAATGTCTCTGAGGACAGATGGTTGACAGTCGTGCTATGCTATGCTCAAGTCTTATTTGGTGATGGATTTCCAACATGTAAAAGGACTTCCACACCTCTTACTCAGGTAGGGAATGTTTAGGAAGCAGTGTGAGCAGTGGTCAGTCTCATCCTGACACCCCGGGGTCCTCTGTGCAAAGGCTGTGATTGTACTGACTGTACTTCAAGCTTCACCATCCTGTTTGCATTCCTTTGAACACCAACTCTGGAACCCAGGAATGCACTGAGTTTACAGAAATCCTGAAGTTGGAGGATTAGTGGAATCAATTTGTTGGCTTCCTGAAATCCCAGGAGATTGTATTCCACAAATCATTATCTCCTTTCAATCTACTTAACAAGAGACATAATCTTGGGATTCTCTGGGGCAAAAGAGGTGACTAGCTCAACCTTTCTAAGCCTCTAACTCTTGCAACCACGGACCTCACCAAGGTACAGCCCAAGAGCATTCATACAATTTATTATTTCTAAAATCATGTGCCCCGGGGTTGTAAATGCTGAGATAGGATTGAACTACGGACATTAAGAATTGCTTCTGCATTCTCTGAGAACTGAAAATTGGTTGTAGGGACCTAATGGCAGAAACTGTCCACAGAGTGGTTCAGTTCAGAATCTCAGAGGCAGTTCTGATGTTGTTCTCCAAACCTCTCTCTTGCTTCCCTGTTCTGCTACAGTGACCAATGTAGCAATTCATAGTGACCAAGGCCTCCAGCCTACCCTGGTAGCAGGATTTGAGTATGACCACTCTGGTCCACTATTCTAGCTATCCTTTGGTATTTTCATTTGGAGTCCATTGCTCAATAGTGGGCCAACTGGAGTTATTGTTTCCATTCTCACCCATATTCTTTTCTAACCAATTACACACAATGCAAACAGGATGGTGAAACTTGAACTACAGTCAGTATAATCACAGTCTTTGCACACACACAAAGCTTTTATGGAAAAGAAATTTCTCACAGACTTGCTTGACTTTACTTGGTTTGAATGTTTTCTTCCTGTTTGTTTTGGTGATGTTTGTTTGTGTTTTGGTACTACTGAACGCAGAATCAGAGGGCCTTGTGCTTGCTAAGTAATCACTCTGCCAAGAAAGTGTTTGACACGGAGCTAATTCTCAGCCCTGTTCTATGCACAGCTAAGTCAAGCCATGCCTCTCCACCAAATTCCTTAATAACTCCCAGTTGTCCTGCAGGTATTACTCAACTCCCCTCCCCCAAGACATCACCTCAGCTCTTCAAGGTCTGGCTGCTGTTTACCACTCCTTCTCTGCAGGTGCTGCCTGCCCTCCTCACACCCCTCAGCATCTGCTCTTCCTCCACATGCAAATGGTTGCTGTTCAGACTGTAGTCCTTCAGTTCTCTGGAGGTTTCGTGTTCCTTTCCCTCTAGATTTTTGCACACTGCTGGTCCCCCTGTTTACATTTTTTGCACTCTAATCACCCATCCTTCTCCACTCTGAAAGACAGCAAGTTTAATTTTAGACAGCTTCTTCCGGGAAACCTCTCCCATCTCCCCCCAGGACACCTGTGCTTACCCTAGAGGCACTGTTATGATCCTATTTCAGAACTCTCCACTCACTTTTCTTTATCGTGGACTGTAGGCAGTACCTGGCACAGTTCCTTCCATACAGTAGCATCAATGCCTGACAGCCAAGTGAATGAATGCCTAAATGAACCAATTCCACAACCCCAATATAGGGCCTACTGGTAAAGGATGAAGAACATAGATGCAACTTATGTTTAGCAAATGACTCAGATAAGGCTTCCTCCAATATGTTTGTATTCAATGATGGGATGTGTGCCTAAAAAATCCAACATGTGTTCAGTGAAAGCTTTTACTGCAGAAGTGCAGCCACTGAGAGGCTGTGCAGTAGCCTTGCTGTCACCATAGCAACCGTACCGAGGGAAAGGCTGATGGTTTACTGTTCAGATGGCTCTTCTCTGTACTTTTGGAAACCAAGCCTGTTTTTCTGCTGTTCTAAAAGGCAAGTTTTTTCAAATAATCCTATCTATTGCCTTTAATTTCATTCAAATGTTGCTCTTGTCGTTAGGAGAAATGTAACATTTGAATTATAGCATCAAAGAGATATAATCTAATATAGTTTAGGCTATTCATCTTTCATCTGCCCATTATTGTGCAGCATTTTCATTTTATTCTCAAACACTTTATTGTCTTGTTTTGTAATTTTTGTGTCATTTTCTTGAAGAAAAATTAAAAAAGAGTTTCTTGGGTTTTTAGAAAATATCAACTGCTTTGGAAGGCTTGAACCCTTAGAGATTGTGAATAATATACCTCCCCACGCTTGGCAAGAAATCCAAGAGATAAGATGTTATGTTTTGGAAGGAAAGGAAAGTCTATATACTTACTTCCCAGATCTCGGAATTCTTTGTGTGAAATTTGTGATTAAATGAGCTATACTTTTAACATGCAGATAACTTTACAATTTCAGAGCCCTCTCACATAATATAATCTTAAGTGAGTCTCACAAAAATCCTGTGACATGTAAGTGGCCTACTACTGTTTATATGAGATGAGTAACGAAGGTCAGGTTTTTACTGACAGAGACCCCAGATCCCCCACACTAAAAACTTCATAGAAAAGACAATACAGAGGCACTGCCAAAGAGAAACATTTGCAGCATACAATCGTGACACCTCACAGTCCTACACACTCCATTCCCTTTCCCTCGCATCTCACCTGCGTTTGCTGGGGCTGTCTTGGACTCAATCAGGGCTGACAAAGCACGGGCTTCTAATCCTATCAGCTGTGTGAGCAAGCGCTGCCGTCTCTCTCTGTGACCCGATGTTGGATGATCTGCACAGCAACAAGGAGCAGCTGACGTGTTTCACAACACGTCATGAAGAAAAGAAACTGCATTCTGGGGCATCCTGGGATTTTTTTTTGTGGTGGGGTGGAGACCCATATTTTTCTTACCAGGGAGAGAGCTGCCTGTTTTCCTGTAAGAGCTTGTGTGAGTGATCCACTCTCCTCTTATTGTATGTCTTATTGTTAAGCTATGGTTAAGGTATTTAGATGCTGTAAACTGTAATGGCTAGGATTATGCAAGATCACTCCCTGAGGAGGGGCCCAGAGAGTACTTGGGGCTGAGGGGAGCGGGTAACCTGAGGCAGTGTGGCATGAACAGTCATTGGGTTTGGAGCGTGCCAATTAGCTAGGCTTTGCAAATGAGTTTTCAGTTAGAGATGCTTCTAAGTGCAGGATGGAAATTAAGTGAAAGTCCAGGTGAAGAGGCAGAGGTTTGGGCCTGGGGACTTTGAGGCACAGAAAACATTTTTATGCCTAAGAGGGAAGCAGAAATGAGGTAGCCTCTCATATCATGCTATCTGATGTCTGTGGCCTTTTGTCCATTTGTGAGAATAGGATAGGAACTAGCCAAAACGTAGGAACGGTGACTGTAGTAAAGAAAGTGAAGACACAGGGTGGGACACGCAGGTGTACACGACTGGAAACGTGGATTCAAATGACTGAAAATTAGATGTGTGGAATGGCTGAGGATAAAAGCTGGGCGTCCAGGTGGGGGAAGGCCGAGTCTGGACATTTCCCTAATGAACTGCCTCCGATGACTAGACAATCAGTGGGCCTCAAAGATTCCTTGTAAGGGCACAGGAAGTCGTCTGTGAGGTAGGCACCGGAAGGCCTAAATCCAGATGTTGAATTCTGGGCCTGAGGGAGTAGCACCTTCCTGTCCTGCGAGTCTGGGGCTGTGAGAAGGGCAGTGGAGATTCCTCTGACCCAGCAGCAAAGCTTCCCAGATAGGAGACGAAAGGAGAAGGCCAAGAGTTTTTGTTTCTGTAAGGTACCTCAACCAGGGGCCCCGAGGCTTGGTTTGGCACCCACACCACTATAGGCTTCTCCGGAAGCAGATCTGAGTTACATTAAGGATTTGTCTTCCCTCATATAATCTATGTCTATGACTTTGTACTTTTTGCTGTTCCCACCATCCACTTTCTAGTAAACACTCTTTTAAAAATAATTCTGCCTTTTTCTTTCTTTCTTTTTTTTTTTCCTCTCTCTGCTAGAAGATGGGGGAGGAGGGCTGATTTGGAAATTTCTACTCAAAAGACCAGAATGTTCTTGCAAAACAGAACAGAGCGCCTCTAGTGGCCGACGACTATGACAGCTGTTGCAGGAGCCCCGGGAGTTAGGGTGCTGTTTGCCCGCCTGGAGAAAGGAAGATGGAAGGAGGTCTGAGTCTGGGGGTTGCTGTTCTGGAGAGAACAGAGAGCCAACTACAGCTCCGCAGTGGTAGAGCTGAGGGCAATCTTGATTGCTGCTTTATTCCCGAAACCTGCTGTGCCATTGTTATCAACCATTTTTCTTCATCCCTGTCATCTTGTGACCTAGTGAGTAAACAAACAGCTTTGCTGTGACCTATCTCCGCTCCAAGCTACTGCAGAAAAACCTGTAAGAAAATAAACCTAGAATTTGGGAAGCTGGCCTAGGCATGTGTCTTCTTCAGCTACTTCTAGAAAGCTGTTTAATCAAAGAAAAACTGCCTTTGAAAGAGATATTAGTATTAGTTATACAGATACTGAGATTACGTCATCAAACATTGGTAAATAAAGGATTAAGACTGTTCAATATTTCATTGGCCTAATATGCATGGTCTTTTTGTTAGCTTTCTTTTTCTTCGGTTTCTCAGGCTTATTTATTATACAACAAAACTGCATCAACGTGAGAATTAAACTTTAAGTAACCTACAGCATTTTAGGGTCTGTGGATGCCATTATACCTTGCTGTTTTGATGACTACCATGGACTGGAATGCCCTTTATTTTCCTGAAAGGTTACTCACCTCCACTTGTCCTGATTGGCAGTGAGCTATCTGAGACAGGACTCTCAGCCTCCTTACCACTGCAGACAAACAGTTGAGGCTACTGTTAGGAATTCGGGAAGCTCCATCAAGGCTTCCTACCTTTGACCCTGGAGCCAGGTGTAGTAATAAAATTTTAGGATGAGCTGCCTGGTAGAGAGTAAAATTAAGACTGGAGAAATGACCTTGAAGAAAAACACCTGTGTCTGTTTTTCTACTAAGAAACTACTGAGGCCAGCTACTGTCTGGCCTCACCAGTGATGCACTCTCAAGAGACAGCAGGAGAGGGAAATGAGTTCCCTAGTCTGCAGAGAGGTTGTGATAGGAGGGCCTGATTCTCACAGCCCTGGGCTGTTTTCCTTGTTCTGACTGTGCAGCTCCTGACTGGAGTTATTTAAGGACCCCTAGGACTCAGCAGGGTGTAAGTGCAGGTTAGTGGAAAAGGAAGACTTGGTTGCATCAGTTAATATCTTTGAGCAAATTAAGTTCTCTCAGCTTCATTTTCACACCTATAAAATAGGCTTAATAATAGTAATTAGCACGTATTACTGTCAGAAGGATTAGACAAGTCTAATGTTTATGCCTGGCATATGGTTAGAGCTTCCTAGATATCCTCTCTCCCTCAGGTTGAACTGCTCTAACTACCAATTCTGCCTCCTGTTTGCTTGTTACATATTTGTCTCATCTTAAGGATCTTCATTTTTAACAATCCTTGCATGTATTATTACACAAAAAGAAGGAAATGAAATTTCACATTGAGGAAGAGGGTGATAAGCCATTCCTACTGAAGACAGACAAGAAGGGTTAAATAGAAGTCATGATGAAAGGCCACGCACCTATCCTCCGTCCATCCTTTCATCTATTCATGGTATTGATGTTTCCACTCTGAGGGTCTAACAGACATGTGGGCATATCCATAGCATAACATACAGAAAGTTGGCATGTGTCAGGTAGATGCCAAAGGGGTTTGCCAGAATTTTAAGTTAGACTGGTATTTGAGGCAAATAGGAATAAATTTTGAGATTAGTTTTGGTTCATAAACAGATTCTACCATGATTTTGGCTTCTTGAGGGTTCCCTTTACTTTTTTAGTTTCCTCTTCCTCCTGTTCTTCTTTTTCCTCCTCCTTATTTCTTCTCCCATCTTCTCTTTCCCTTTTCTCCTCTCTTTCTGTCCCTCTTCCTCTCTTTTCATTCCTTCTCCTTTGGCCCCTTTCCTCTTTCTTGTTTGTTTATATTCTACAGAATGTCTACTGAGGCAAACAGAAGCTTTGGGTTCTCCTTGAAGCATTGCTTATGGCCTCTAATTTTTTTGGAAAAAAAATGGATTTGTCTCAGAGTCTTGCTTGAGTACAAACAGCACCAAGTACAATACGTAGCGTCTCAGTTTTTGCTAATTAATAGTATTTACAGGTTTAAAGAGGATCGTGTTGTACTGCCACCTATTGGTCCATTAGTGAACTTTTCCTTTGACATCTAGGTTTGTAACAGAATCTTGAGGGAATATTCAAACTTTCTCAGCATTATTCCAGGAAACTTTCAAAAGGTAAGGCTACATAATTGCACGTCTGTGAATGAACTAACCCATAATATAATCAAAAATTGTTCTTTCTCATTAGACACTGGTTTCTTTTGCTCTCTGCTGAGCTATGTCAGACAAGTTAGCTTTCCTAGATCTGTATGTGTTGTCTGTAAGTTTTTTTTTTTTTTTTTTTTTTAATTCTCTAATACACACACAAAAGTTTTTCAAGTTAGGGATTCAGCTAAGGGCTCTTTTCACTTCTTTTCTTTTCCCCTTTCCCAATTAATGATAACCTTAGTGAAGATTTGCTATACGATTCAATTTTAGCTAATCAGTGAGCTAAATCCTTCTAAACAATAATGGCAAACAATCTTCAGATAGTCCTTATTTTTCCTATTCTCAAGTGTCCATCTGTATAAAATTAATAGGCTTGATATTTTTTAAGGTGATGTTTTTAAAGCTGTTTTAGTATCACAGAAAGATTAAGTAGCGAACACAGAGAGTAGGCATTGACACCCACATTAAGCTCCATTATTTTTCTTTCAAGTTTTTGGATGCAATTCATTAACTACTTGCTTGATGGATTCGATATAATCTCACGCTACCTTTGAAGAATGTGAAAATAGTGCAAATTCAGTAGATCTACCCCACCTTCCATATCCTCATTCGTTTGAATAGTTTCCAAGGTCCCCTGTGTCTCTAGTGTGTAGTCAACACCCCAACGCCCAGGACTTTCTCAATCAGCTTAACGTGGCTGCCTGAAGCAGTGCAGAAGGAAGCTCGGGGCTCCACTGATGAATAATGCTGTTTGTTCTCACTCTCCAGCTGCCCGAGGGACTCGGAGGTGTGAGGCAATCATTTTACGACCTGTGCTCAGTGTTGTAGTGCTACTTCCTGTTCACTGCTGAAACCTTCCCCAGACCTCAAACCTTCTAGCCCACAACTGATCCCTCATGCTCTGCAGATGCCTTTACCCGTTAACTGACAGACAAAATAGAAGGCACAAGAGAACTTTCCATCTCTTACAGTCCTATTAATTTGCTTGCCTCTACCCCATCACTCCCACTTCCCATCTTGTTTGTTTTGTTCTCCCCATACAAGGGGAATTCTCCTTCCTGAAAATTGAGTTCCATCTTTTCATGCCTTGTAAAGGAAATTATCCAATCAGTTAGCCCTTCCTCGGGTTTTTATTTCCTTGTTTTTATAGTAGAATAATTATATTTTGGCTTCTAGGAATATCGGTGGAACTAATATACGTTAAGAGCTGCTGGGTGTGAAATCATGCAGTTGGGTGTGAGCTGTTATTAGCTATCATTCTCTTTAAAAAAATGACTTCAACGTATGCGTTCATTGGAAATTTCATAACAGGATTTAAACGTACTGAAATATTCCCCGATAAAATAGATGCCTCACTAAAGTCTGAGTACTACTGGCTTGCTCCCCCTCCCTTAGCGGCACACCTCTGATGAAGGGTTAGCCGAGTGTATCATCTGAGACCCTTCCTGCCCTATGACACCCAACTCAAGTACTGATCATTTTTAGCTGGCAGCTCTTGCCCTAAGACACAGATTCCCTCTTTGTGGGTTAGTGGTTAGTTTCTATGGAAACCTTGACTTCTGATCAGCTTTTGGAATCACACTGCTCCTTTTTTCAAATATATACCTCCCTCTGGTTTGCTCCTACTTTTCAGAATGTGTTTAGCACTTTCTTTAAACATTGATAATTGCCTTTGCATTTTTTACTCGTACCTTTCCTCTCTGGAAAATGCTTTGCTTTTCAATTGCTTCAATGACTATTCAGGAAACAATTGTTTCAATGACTACTTATAGGTAGATAATCTATAAATTCTATAAATACATATATCTATCATAATATTTTCCACAATACACTAGGATGTCTCAGTTTATATGTCCCAAAAGGCCACAAATGCACTCTATTCCTAATTGAATTTATAATACTTCTTTGGCAGGATCTTACTTTTGTATTCTCTAAGTTAAGAAATGATTTCACCACACAAATCTGGGGAACTTGGTGGCTCTACTAAATCTTTTGGCTTCTATATTCTACAAAGAATTGTCCCATCTTTCTTACTTCCTAATTATCTTTACTTTAAAATTTTTAAATTTATATAATTCAGTTTACATCTTGGTCATAGGCCCCTCCCTCCTTTCCTCCCAGTCCCACTCTCCCTCCTGCATCCCTTCTCCCCTATTCCTCAGAAAAGGGGAGCCCCCTACCCAGACACCCCAGCTCGTCTATTCACAGGAGGATTGAGTTCATTCTAATTATCTTTAACTGTATCCATTTCTCTACATCCCTTTCTTCCCCAATCTTCACCTGGCTTGTTTTCAGACTTGTTCACTAAACTATATTTTAAAATACTGACCAAAAATGTTTTTTTTTAAGGTGCACAATTGACCCCCAGTCCGCTATGACTCTGTCAGGACCAAGTGAATCCTTTCAGTGCTTTCCAGTGCATTGGAGATAAAAATGTATGCATATGCCCTCCTGATCTAGCTCTGACATCACAGCTTGGGCTTGCACAAAGGCCCTCTCTCCCCAGAACTCTCATTCCAACCCCAGGTTCCCACCTGCAGTCCTTGTCCAGTTCCTCTTGCCCTCAGATACATTCATTAGACAGCTTGCTCGAGTCAGGAAACTTACTCTTTTCCTGAGAGTAAGGTAGGAGAGAATGACTTCTCAGTTTGAAAATCTCGGTCCATATTTTTGTATGGTTGTATAGTACAATGAAAAAATAGAGCCACATGCAAGATATGATAATCAGAAGCTAAGTTTGCTTTGGGGCTTCTCACATGAGTTGAATAGCAATTCAAAAGAATTTTAAGTAAGCAAGTGAAAATAATGATTTCTAAATTGGTATAACTTGAAAAGCTTCTGCCTCAGAAAATACATATATTTTTTCTTATGTATTATAAAATATTAATCTTAGCTTCATTTTTAATGGGTTCAATTCTCTTGAGTGAGAATTCAAAGAATATGCTTTGAGAAACTATTCCCCTGATTCCTTGTTATGGATTTTCCTTCTCTTTTTTTCTATTGCTTATTAGACTTTTAGTGTTAAAATAGAAAGCAGTTCTGGACACGGTTTTATTAAAAAAAAAAAAAACTCTAGCATTTAAATTTTTAAATATTCACATAGTCTCATTACTATTTTTTTTATTCTAAACTCAGGCTAATGCAGTATTTATCATGCACATGTGTGTATGATTTAAGTGGACCTATGTTGAAACTTGGGAAAATAAGAAATAATTACCAAATCAGGGAATATTAGAAAATTCCACACTATGAATCTACTTTAAATATTCTTTGAGAGCAGCCAGCTCTCCAGTGCTTGGGAATCTATGTATAGATGTGTGGATTTGCTAAAATCAGCGTGCTTGTGGTTCCCGTCATAACACCTGAAAGCTTTGCATCTAAATTACTATTTTTAATTCTCCCAGCCCTCACGTCAGTAGTCTTCTCCACAAACCTCTAAGTTTAGAGGAACGGACTGCGAAATGAAGAAAATAAAAAACAGAGCTAAGGATCTTCTTGGTTTTGTTTGTTTGTTTGTTTGTTTGTTGTCTTTTAATTATGTCAAATTGGATATTTGCCTTTAAAAAAAGATGGCCATTTATCTTTAAATAAAATAAAGATAAAGACAATCATAATTAAGAATTCCTGACTGCTGTCTAGGAATTGGATAGCAGGTATTCATTTAGTAAAATACAAATCCTATATCTTTAATCCAAGACTTTTTGTAAATAAGTGATTTTTAAATTTTATTCCACAAGTATAAATTGAACCTTTGTTATTGACCAAGAACTCTAGTAAATGTTGGGAGAAATTTAATTAATTTGCCATGATAATAGAAATGAGTGTAATTTCTTAATTTTATTTGACTCCTTTGCATGGGACCCACGCAATATCTGGACTGCTACATGGCCAAGGAGAATAGAGGGAACCGTGAGCGTCACTCAAATAACAAAGCCATGCTGGGGGTGGATAGTTTGCTTTTCTGTTTGTTTGTTTTTGTGATAATTTTAAATAAAATATTAAATTAAAATTGGATGAACATATGAGTCATTTAATATTAGTATAAAGGCCTTTTTCCAACTGTAAACTATAATTTAGATAAACAAAGAATGAATTCACATAAAGATACAACAAAAGTAATATTTATTAACCTGAAATGTATTATATTTTTTTCAAGTTAAAAGATGGATTACGTCGTTTTGGAAAGTTCTCAGCTGAATCTTTTGAATCCCTATCCCATAGGGCATTGCTGTTTCTATAAATATTGAAACTAGCGTTAGGAAATATATCCATTCCTTCATTTCCTTTGGTAGTATCTCTAGCTATATTTTTTGCTGCAGACCATGCAGTTCTCTGTAATTAAAGAAATATGAAGGGGGATAGTTCATTCACACGGGAGGTTTAAGCAGAAAATGCCATTATGGTTATCATTTAAAACCAAGGATTTCTGGTTGTGTTTTTGCCCAAAGGTAAATTGTCTGTTTTAGTGATTAGCAAGAAAAAGCTGCCAGCGGATCTTCTGCAGTGTGCTCAGTGTGTAAGTCCTTGCTCAAGCATTCTTTTCCTGCATTCTGACTTCATCGTCTCCACTGTTATCCTGGAGACTGGGAATGACTGCAGAATACAAATCATATGATAAATATTTGGGAATCTTTGTGGTTTTTCAACACCACCGCCAAACTTCTTGCCTAGAAAGCTGTATGAGGCTTTTCAATCTGAAACCTTTGAGCAATCCTGTTTTCTTGCCAGCTGGGAGGTATCCACATGATTGAATTGTGGCAGCCCTTCAAAGAGATTAATAAACATTTCCAGTTCTTTGCATTGCTCTAAGACTTGTTAATTTGTTGATAAAATTTTATGCTCAATAACTTTAAACACTATAATGCACCTTCTTTATCTGGATTCCCAAATGTGATGGCCAAAATTTTGAATAGTGTTAGTTTAAATGAGGAGTCTTTCCCTATTTTTTTTTTTTTTTGTATACAAGTTCGTCCTCCATTTGGTCTGGTAATACTGGAAGAAGCTGCCTTAGTGTTCAGTCTTCCTTCACTGAGTGTTTCCTGCAAGGTCCCTTCCTTCACTCTCTTTAAGGTACTGTAGCACATTTCAAGAAATGATTTGAGAATGGCCCATCACGCTGCCCTTCAGTGATGTTTGGTGAGCACATCTAACGTCGCGATGATGTGTGGAAAGTGTAGGACGACTGTTAGGTTGGTTAGCATTCTCCAGCAGCTTTGTTCTTTCAGCCCAATGTTCTGAATACTTTTACTGTCTTTCCCCAAACAATGTGGTTAGGTTTGTCACCAACCTAGACTTGCTGCCTACTCACAGTCTCAAATTCGGGTTTAGTTTGCTTTCTATTGTTGTGGAATCATCTTAACCAAAAACAACTTGGGGAGGAAAGGGCTTATTTAATTTTACTTTTAAATTAAAGCATTTAACTAGGAAATGCATGAGAAAGGTCTTTGCTTTTCCTATTTTTTTTTTCTTACTCTATCTGATATCTTTGCGATTATCAAACCTGTTTCTACAAGGAGTAAGATTTTTTTCAATTCATGATGACAAAGGAAAACTATCTACTGTAAGAGAAATTAGTCTGGCAAAAAAAAATAATGTCAACAAAAGTAGTGTTTTAAATTGGTTTAGAATGCTGAGGCTCTAGGTGAGTGTTTGCCTAATATGTGCAAGGCTGTCCATCTGATTCCTTGCCACACCAAAAAAGAAAAAGAGGAAGAAAGAGAGAGAGAGAGAAAGAAGGAAGGAAGGAAGGAAGGAGGGAGGGAGGGAGGGAGGGAGGGAGGGAGGGAGGGAGGGAAGGAAGGATGGAAGGAAAGAAGAAAGAAAGAAAGAAAAGGAAGGAAGGAAGGAAGGAAGGAAGGAAGGAAGGAAGGAAGGAAGGAAGGAAAAGTAAAAGGCTCCACACAGCAATGGTGGTACATGTCTAGAAAGTAAGGTCAGGAGGTCAGACTTTGGATTTCCAGGCCTGCCTGGACTATATGATGGTCAGTCTCAGAAAATCAAACAAACATATGTACTCACAGGTAGCAACTCTTTAAATAACTAAGACAATTCACTGGAATTAAGACAGACTTTTCCTGCTCAAATGGGTCAGAAACTTCTTTATTTGGAGGTTAGAATCAAAGCAGGGGCTGGAGAGAAGGCTTTTAAACCTGGATTCAATTTCTAACATCCACATGGCAGTTTACAACTATCACTAACTCCAATTGCAGAGGATGTAACACCCTCACACAAGCATACATGCAGAGAAAACACCAATCATTAAAAAAGAATCAATGCCATTATGCATTAAAAGTGTACTTATATACACTTCAATCTGAGATGGTAATCTTTTTTGTTGTTTGTTTGTTTGTTTAAAAGGGACAAATCTGATTATGTTGCTGGGCTTGAAGTCCTGATCTTCCTGTTTCACTTTTAGGTATGTAGGATTATAGGCTTATGTGACTGCATATATAGGATACTTTCTTTTTTTTTCTCTTTTTTAAATTCTTTATTAATTACACTTTATTCACTTTGTATCCCCCCTGTGGTTCCCTCCCTCCTCCTGTCCCAATCCCTCCCTTCCTCCACCCTCTGCATGCATGTCCCTCCCCAAGTCCACTGATAGGGGAGGTCTTCTTTTCCTTCCTTCTGATCCTAGTCAATTAGGTCTCATCAGGAGTGGCTGCATTGTCTTCTTCTGTGGCCTGGTAATGCTGCTTCCCCCTCAGGGAGGGGTAATTAAAGAGCAGGCCAATCAGTTCACATCAGAGACAGTCCCTGTTCATACTACATTGGAACCCACTTGGATACTGAACTGCCATGGGCTACATTTGTGCAGGGGTCTTAGAAAGCAATCAAGAGGGAGGACTCTTGCTAAAATGCTCAATTCCTATCCAGAAAGGCAAAGAGGATGGACATAAGAAGAAGGAGAAAAGAGGGGACAAGTCAGGAGCCTGACACAGAGGACCTCTGAAAGAGCAGACTATCAATGCAGATGCTGAGACTTATGGGCAACCTTTGGGCAGAGTGCAGGGAATCTTATGAAAGAAGTGGGAAACAGTAAGATCTGGAGAGGACAGAAACTCCACAAGGAGAGCAACAGATCCAAAAAATCTGAGCACAGGGGTCTTTCCTGAGACTGATACTCCAACCAAGGACCATGCATGGAGATAACCTAGGATACTTTCTTAAGATCTATCATGCTAGAGTTTTTGCTCAGTGGTAAAGCACTTACCTAGTATATGTAAGGCTCAAGACTTTAGGTTCATTCAGCCACTCTCAGTCTATTTCCAGCTTGATAGCTTAACATGTGGTAAAGCAACCTAACTGACATTCAGCATCTTGGTGACTTCAAGGTCAACCGAAAGCACCCATGTTTCATAGCCTTGTGTTTCCAATAAGTGGAAAAGAAATGTGCTTAATGGTGACCATCAGACTGATTGTCTTGATGGTGTGAATAAGGTCATAGTTACTTTCTGAAGGGTAACTTCCCTTAAGTCTACTCTATGATAGGTTTCTAGTTTGACAAGAGAAAAAGAATAGTCAGGGATATCTCTTGTTATCCAGGCAGGCGATGACAAACTACAGGGCAGTTTCTACTGCCTCTTGTTTGCATTAGTACCTGGGAAACTTTTTCGTCACCCAGTTCATGTTCTCCTTGTAGAGAAGGTAAGGGGTTGTCAAAGCGTATAGCCTTTGTTGTATTTCACTGCCTGCGTTTATTTATATTGTTCTGTTCCAGTGAGGAGTCCAAGGTGTACTGGCAAAAGCTGTTCTGTGTTGCACACTGGTCCAATTTGCATTTTTATTTTTTCCTGCACGTAGAGAACAAAAACAAATTTGCCAATCCCAACCCAACCGCTGGAACCACATGTGCTGCTTAGCCCTCCTTGCCACTTTAACTCTCTCTGTTCTAGAAGCCATTCAGCTCTTCTCTTGTGTTTCTGGTTTTTTTTTTATATAATTTTTTATCTCTTATTTTTTAAATTCACTTATTTTTATTATACAGCGTTTATTTTTATTTATACAGCATTCTGCCTCCATGTGTGTCTCCACACCAGAAGAGGGCACCAGATCTCACTATAGATGATTATGGGCTACCATGTGGTTACTGGGAATTGAACTCAGCACCTCTGGATGAGCAGCCAGTGCTCTTAACCTCTGAGCCATCTCTCCAGCTGTTTCTGTTTTTTTTTTTTTTTACTTAAGTTTTTTTGTTTTTTATTTTGTTTCAATATTTTGCATTGATAATCAAGAGCAATCTGGTGAATTTTCGGTATGAGAAGTCCTAAAATAAATATTTACAAATAAAATAAATATTTTATCTATTTATTTATTTAAACATTTACAAATAAAAATATTTAAAAATAAAATAAATATTTATTAGATTTAAAATGCACTTAGTTCTTTAAAATAATTTCTTAAATCTATTTTAAAAATTATTTTGATATAAACCCAACTACATTTACCATGTGGAAATGTAAATGTTGCAAGAAGGAGGACAGAGAGGGCTTCATAGAAATCCTAACATTTTTAACCACATAGCCAATTACCCAGAGAGCACCAACAAATTGCTGCAATATATACCTAATTCTGAGATGCATTTGGGCATGAGCCACTTGAAATAGCTTATTTTAATTTAAAAAATTTATAGTTATTTTTCCTCATTGATTCTAAGTTTAGAATAAAATCAGAACTGACATTTTTATTTGCACAATAGAAAGTAAGGAGGCATTTTTGTTAGGTTAGGAAGACAATTGTGTTAGACATACGTTTTCAGAGAGTGTCTCAGGTAATCCAGGCTTGCTGGGAACTTGATAGGTAGTTGAAAATGACCTTGAACTTCTGATTCTCCTGTCTTCATCTATCAGTTGCTAGGGTTATAGGTGTGCACAATCATACCTAGTTTCTGTAGTTTGGGTAATTGAACTCAGCCTATTGCATGCCAGGCAAGTATTCTACTGAATGACCTACAGTAGACCTTCTTTAGACATTTTGAAAAAAAAAATGTGATTTTAGCTTTAATAAATGATTTCTATCAGCGCTATGCTGCTGGGTGGCAAGTTGTGGTAACATCTGTTTCTTTAATTATCTGTACCAGAGAGATAAGTATGTAACCATCTTTCCAAACTTTATAGTTAGATATGTTAGTGTTATATCTTATCTCAAGTAATCCAACTGGGGTTGACAGTTGTTATCTAATATCTTAATATCCACACTAGTTATTCTGTATGTTTCAGATAAAAATATATTTCCCTGGACTCACAAGGAACACTCCACTAATGGGTGAGCTCTGAGCCAATAAGAGACGCTGTTTTAGGGGTGATAGACACCATTTCTGTGGATGACATCTGAGTTTTCCTCTGGATTCCACATGCATGCCCACACATGTGCAGGTCCATTTACGCACACATAATTTAAAGATAATAGCAAAACCCAAATGATTAACTTATGGTATGTATCCAAATAGTCTCACTATTATTATTATTAATACTAATAAAAATGTAGTATGATTACTTATGCTAATTCAATAGACAATTACTCATTTTGCGCAGTGGTAATGATGGTGTTTTCTGGCCTCTGTCAATCACATACCTGTCGACAATAAAGAAAAATTTGAAAATTTAAGTAAATCAATTATTTGTACAATGGCTCTCATTAAAAAAATGTTTGCCAATTAATGGCATCTTCCACTGCTTCCCAAACTGGATTGCATTCAGTCTTGTATCATGCCTAGAAAGAGAGGTACTTTTAGTAAAAAAAAATGAATTGTAGTACATATTTTAATTTAACTCAAAACTTCATTTCAAACAGAATCAATATAAAAATCAATGAATGTTTTGGGAGCCAATACTTCAAAACACATTTCAGTTGAGTTGAACCATATGTCAAGATCTCAGTGAGCACATGGTACATGCTACTGTCCTGGACAGCACACTCCATGCATTACCAGTGATCAGCTGGAATAAGGGAGGTTGATCTGGAGAATTTTCTCATAGATTTTACCATGACCGAAGGTTTTTAATGGGTGGAAATCTGTTTTGTGGTTTTGATGGAATTTGACTGGCTTTAAAAGAGGCAGATTAGTTTAAAGGTGACAAGCTTAATTCCCCCTCTAAATAATCTAATTAATGCAAATTAATTAATGGAGAGTTCAACATATCTGAAAAGATAAGAGAAGTCACTTTGTGACAGATAGAGTCTTTGGCCTGTGTCAGCTGACTTGTAATCATGTACATGTTCTGTGAACTATTTTTTATTTTTTTTAAAAAATTTTAACTAACTCCTCACACTGATACAGTTTCTTCCAAATAAGTGACCATGTAGCAGTGAAGATTTTGTGTGCTGAAGGCACTGTACCAACTCTCCCCAAATACATCCACTTAAAATACAGAGTGGTTTTATTCACACTTCCAATTTTGGATTTACTAAAGGCATTTGGAGTTGGGGGAAAGGCAAGATGCCTGCTGTTCAACTTTTCTTTCCCACAAATTCTCTTTACTGAGAGCTCACATGTTTCTTGCTACGTATCCAAAGCATGTTAAATTCCCACTTGAAACCGAGCGACCACAGCACACTCTGTAAGTAGGAGCTGTGAGCAACTGCTGTAAGATAAAAGATGAATATGAGAGCAACCGCCCTGCTTCTGAGTGGAGAGTACTGTGCCACCAACAGGCAGAGAACAGATTGGGACTGGGAAATCCAACAAAAAACGTTTTTTGAAACTCCATGGCTTCATTCCTGGGTTCTGAATCTTAGCTCTATAAACCCACTGAGCTGAATAATACCAGTTTGTGAGGCCATTCTCCACCTTGCAGGATGTTTAGGAAAATTTCCAACTTCTGCTCATTAGCAACCACTTCCCCACAACTCAGCTAAATAGTGACAAGTCAAAAATAACCTCCAAATCACCAAATGTCTCCTTGGAAACAAGACTCTTCTCAGTTGAGGTCCAAAGCTGTATTTAAAGTCTTAAAAATTAGATATTTAAAATGGAGCATTTTCTTTAACATCAGGGTCAAATTAACTAATTAGATAATTTTAGAGACATTACGTACTTCTAAAAGTTTACAACGGTTAGGAAATGCAATAGATCCACATGGTGTTTGTTCTCTTCTGTCCTGCCTTCTCAATCTCGGGGGTCTCCTTTTACCCTGTCTTCTAATTTGATGGTAAATACTTTGCTTCATCTGGTATTGGTTTATATAGGAGAATTTCAACTTTCATATCAAATTAATTGTCACATACAACAGAGGCTGAGAAGATGTGGCTGCTTGAACTCTCTTGGAAATACGAGCTTACTGAAATTGATTTACAATGACCTGCACTCCCTAAATAAAGTTCAATGGATTATACCGTCAACATGGAAGCTACCAGAAGAAAATTGGAAAATTCGTGTCTAAAGTAATACCGCAAACCTTTCCACTTCTGTAAAATATGGGGAATGAACAAAATCCCAAAACAAAATGTGTGTTTCTTTGTTCTCTTAAAATAAGCCTAAACAAAGCATTTTAGCATATCTGTTTCCTGTTATATGAAACATGTGGGTAGTTAAATAATAGTATTGTTCATTAAGGATAGTGAGTATGTATTCCACTTATTTTACTTTGTAAAGTTTTTGAATGGCAGAATAGGTTGATAAAGGCAGTATAAGACAAGGAAAATGGTAATACAGAGGGGGCTAGGCTGGGTAGACTTTATCTGGACTTGGTATACTTATGAGGGTATCAATTTTAATATAAAATCAAGTAGCCATATCACAGGGACTGAGAAGGTGTAGCGCTCTGTTTAAACCTTCTTAGATACAGTTCAAGGATGTACAGTACATACAAACCCCCTCAGCTTAAAGAATCATTATTCTGAGTACTAATATTCATGCTGTTTTTTATTGGTAAACACTATGCCAGGCTAAGCAAATGTTCACTCACCTAACACTTAAGTGTTGCTTGAGATGTGTGTTACAGCCTATATCTGATACGGAAAAGGAAGCTCCAAGTGTTGAAATTGCTTGTGGAAAATGACGACTCCAGTATAAATAAAATTCAATTTGTAACTTTGAGCACCAAAATTTAAGTTCGTTTGGGGAGTTTTCCAGATTCCCAGCTGACTCCGAGTGAGACCTGGCCTGATTCCCCAAGCTTTTGTAGTTCGAGGAGGCTAATGGGCTTTTTGGTAAAGCAGCAGAATTTTGCCAAGAGAAAGAAAGAAGGAAAGAGAAAGATGGAAAGGGAGAAAAAGGAGAGGGAGGAAAAGATATGAAACAGTTTTCAGGTTGGAAGGTAGAGAGGTGGAGTTGGAAACCAAAAAACAGAGAGAGACAGAGACTTTTAGAAGTGGCTGCTTTCCTGCTTGGGCTGGTAGGAAATGGTAGATGTGTTACATTCTCGGTTTTCACGCCTTATGGAACCATGTGTTCAAGCCTTCAGACATTCAATTTAAAATTAGGGCCCTAGTTATAAACTGTCGGTATTACCTAGTATTTAAGGAAAAATGATCTTTTTTTAATTTCAGAAGATAAATGGACTGTGGTAAACTTAATAGACAATTTAAGGAATTTCCTAAGATACTGCAACTGTATTATCATTTTCATTGTCCTTTCATGCTTTCTCTAAAACCTAAGCCCAGAATATAATGTAATTTGACCAATTTTGTCTGTATGTAAACATACCAGGAAAATAGAGGGTAAGGTTTGCTTTTGAGGAGAGTGTCACCCTATAATTTCAGAACAAGAAGAATAAAAAGCAAAACCCCTAATTTTCACGGTTTGATTTAAAAATAGCAAACTAATATTCTTCTCTTTCAGTTCATTTCTGCCAAAGATGAATATGTTTTAGAAGACTACAAGATGAATGTGATTCAGACTGAGGCAAGGCAACATTGAATGGTAAATATTTTATTTCCAAACCTGTAGTCCTAGAGAAGATCAATAGTGGAAAAGTATGGGCTGGTAACCCAATCTCAGAAACTTATAATTTGAAATTTCATTTAACTTTTGTTATGATATTTTATGAATAATAATAAATGTATATTTAATTGAATTATACTAAATATTAAGTACAAATGGACTAAAATGCATCTACATCATGACAGACACTTGTGTACTTACAAAAGGAGAGACACTAAAAACAACAAAAATGTTGTTAGATATTGGAATTCAGACTTGTTTTTCTGATGTATTTAGCTCTATAAGCAACTTATCTGTGAAGCTGAAAATATTTCTTGGCTCTGGCATAAACAATCATAAAATCTGTTTGAATAGGTTATATTTATACAGTGTCATGTAAAGGATATCAAAGCATTAGATTCAATAGGAAAACATCTTATTGTTATTTCTTATTTAATATGTCAGTTATACAGAGTCATTGTGTGTTTTAATATCTGGAATGTAAAAATAAGCTACTTTTGATTGGTCCTTTCGTCTCTGTAGCTTTCTTCTCCTATTTGTTCAAGGAAAATGCTAGACAGGTATTATTTAAAACATGGAAGAATACATTAATTGACACCAGAGTTTCTATTTGGACATTTATTTGTTAGCTTAAACAAATCTCTGTTGTTTTATGACAATGGTCTTTGTGCAAGTAGTACTGACTGACCCTTCACCCTAGGTATGGATTTAAACTGTGAAATCCATTTGTCTGTGTGCAATATGGCACTTTAGCCCTTAGTAACCATGGTCATTTGTCATCACCACCACAAATATTTCCGGTTTTAGGGTAAAAACGAAGGCTTAAGTAAAACAAAGAAGAGATTAGTTATAGTAATAAAACTGTGAGCAGAACACAAATGTAACCATTTTATTGTGTGGAGACTAGCTTTCTCTTTTATTATTCCGTTACAAGCCATAGTCCAGACTTGTGTATACGGACATACCAGTAACAGCATTAAAACTGCATGTCAAACAGGTTAAGTTCTGCCTAAAGTAAAAATATGAAAACAAGACTACACTATTTATTTATTTTAAATCCCAGAAAGCTACATTAGTAGTGTTAACTTAGTTTAAATGTTTTATGCATATTAGCCCACCTCTTATGATGATGCTTTCCCCATAATATTTTATGTTGTAGAGGATATTATAAAATTACTCTTTGATTTTGTGAATGTTGTTGAATGAAGTATAAGGGATCTTCACTTGTATAACATCTTTCACCATCATTTAACTTTAAAGTGTTTAAGTAAAGATTTGAAGTAAAGAACGTTTGTTTTACCTTTCCCAAAATATGTTTTCTCCAAGCCACCCTTATTATTTTTCTTTGTTCTTTTCCTGTGTAATGTATAATTTTAAAGGATAGGGAGGGAGGGAGAGAAGAGAAACAAAAAAGAGAGGGAGGGAGAGGGAACTTTAGCATAGAATTTCTCCTCTTTGTCTTCTAAGTGCTAAAATATGACTATTCTTTATAAGAGATTAAAAAATATTTCTCAGTCTACTTTCTATTTAAAATATTTGCTCTTCCCAATTTGTAGTACAACAAGAAGGTATGAAAATCTCATTTCAATGTGTGATCCTGGGTTTCTTTCTTCAGAGTAATTCTTTTTGGCAGAGTAGGCTAAATTTGTGTGGAAGAAACTGTACTTTATGCTAAATCATATTAAACCTTAGGCTGTTATTTTAGCAGCACTGGTTCTCTTTTTATGGGAGCAGTATAGTCTAAAAAGAGAGAAAGGCTATCTGAGTGCATATTTCATAAGCTTCTTATTCATTATTCATGCATGCCATTAGAAGCAGAAGGAATATATATACACGGGCATTCGTTCAGAAATGTGTTCTGAGCAGTACATGCAACCTTCACCTTAAAGGATGCTTTTTCAGTGGTGGTGAAAGGATGCTCACTGAAGATAGCAGAAGCCCTTCCTTGGCGAGTTCTTGTAGTAATACTCCAGAAGGTTCTAAAACCCACTAAAGTTTAATTTTCTACTCTTTGAATTAGGCCTATAGCTCTTCCCTTCAAAGTAATTTGAGTGAGGATAGCATTTGAGAAGTTTCAGACTAGTTTTGCTCTCTATGTTTCATAAAACTTTTAAAATGTAAAAATATAAAATAAAATGGAAACTTAGTCAATTTTGGGAGGGTTTAAAGCACTTATTTTTTGAATGAAATATGATTCATGATTCTTACAAGAATATGTAGCTGATTTAGGTCTATGACTTAGTTGCTGTGCACAGAAGACTCGGGTTACTTTATAAATATTCACTTATAAACATGAGGAGTGTACACTCCTCCTCTACAAAAATTGAGTCATTACTGCTATACCTCATTTTGAAGATATTTTATTATAAAAATCCTAATAATATGGGTGTAAAATGCAGCATATAATTTAAGAAAAAAAAGAAACTCCTATTTTTTCTTTAAATTTTATTGCCATGATATGTACAATTTTGACAATGAATAAGAAATTAGCAATAACATTGATAAAGTGAATTTTGAAGTAACCTCTTTCTTTTTCCCACTTTTACATGTATCTTAGACTCATATTTGTTATCTTAGGAAAACTCTTCCTGGCATTGTTAATTAAGAGCTTATGAAGTAGACTGTTATTACTGTAAAGACTGTAATAAATGCAAATAATTTTGAACATGTTGTGCATTTAATAAACTGTGGTTGAATAATTCAGAATCTGGGGTCCTAGTATTAGGACTATCTGTGTAACTATAATTCCAGAATACAACATGAAAGACTTTTGTTTTCCTTTGTTGTTTTTGATACATAAATATAGATTAGTGGGAATTCAAATGAAAGAGAAGAAGAAACAGTAGAATTTTCTATATTGGGAGTCACAGCTCTACTAATGTGTTAAACATGATGATTAAAAATGACTTACCCATTTTCTTATTAAACTGAACAGTTGTCATAGCACTTGAGAAGGAATGGATTTCTTATGAAATTAGGAGTACGTGAACTTAACATATAGAGGATAACTTTGTAATTGGCCAGCTGATAAAAACATTTAAGCCTTCTAGTATATGTTGTAGTAAAAAATGAACCTTTACATTTTTTTGTATGATTTTAGTAACTTCAACTTCTGTTCATTATTTTGGAAACAATTACAAAGAAATGCATATTATTTTCCAGCAAGGGTTTGAATTAATGTGCATTTTATAAATTACAAATAGAGCTGGGGAGATGGCTCAGTGGCTAAAGGCTCTGGATGCCAAGGCTAGCAAACTGAATTCTACCCCTGGACCCACATATTAGGAGAGGGTGAGTGCCCATAGGTCCTTTGAGTTCCACATTAGCATCATCACACACAAGAAAATACCGATAAACAAATAATTTAAAAAACCAATGAAGTCATAAAGTTATTTCAAACCCATTGTTAAGGCTAGCATATATTTTTTTGAGGGAATTCTTTTTTTTATTTCATATTTTTTTTACACTTTATTCATTTTGTATCCCCCCATAAGCCCCTCCCTCCTCCCCTCCCGATCCCACCCTCCCTCCCCCTTCTTCACACGTGTTCCTCCCCAAGTCACTGATAGGGGAGGTCCTCCTCGCATATGTTTTAATGTCGAAACTAATAAGCTAAAGAGCAAATATTAAAGAGTATCTTGAAATAAGTACCCATTGTGTGTCAGGGACCCTTTTAGAGCTTTGAATAGGCATTATCTCTGGATTCTTATAGAAATCCTGAAGCCATTGGCCAACCTCTTTTTTTTTTTTTTTTTCCTCTGTGTGGAAAAATTGTCTTAGAGTTCTTCCAAACTATGGACTGAGCTGGGTCTCAGAAACAGGACGAGTATGATACATATTGCTGGATAACTCACATGCTTTTTTTTTATTAGTTTGTTTTTGTTTGTT
Organism: Meriones unguiculatus; assembly: GCF_030254825.1. Classification (NCBI taxonomy): domain Eukaryota; kingdom Metazoa; phylum Chordata; class Mammalia; order Rodentia; family Muridae; genus Meriones; species Meriones unguiculatus. Next base: position 56,319,211 of record NC_083356.1, on the reverse strand, counting down.
TTGTTTTTTTTAATGCTATTTTTAATATTTAGATACAGATATATTTAGATCTGGAAAAATGAAGTTTAACACTCCCCAAACCTATAAAAAAAAAAAAAAGAAAGGAAATAAATTTGCTTTTTAAGACTTGACTCCAAATACATTAACAGTTAGATAAGGCATCTTGTGTCACCTTCTTGAGGCTAAATACATTTGTACCCCTGTGTATTTTACTCACCGTACTATATAGCATGATTGGTAGGTTAGTCTTGAAATGCCATTTATTGCTTTGCCATAAGGATGTACCTGTATTTTCTGTAACTGATTTACGTACAGGGGGAAAAAAAAAACAATGCCAAAGGAATTCTAAGATTGTGAGAAAGACGATCCTTTCTCAGGAAAGTGGTTTTGCACCTTGGCTAAAGACTAGAATTATTTTCAGGCTGTTATATGATTCTAACTGATTCTCACGTGCAGCTCTTGGCTGTTTTCCACAGTAGGAACAAACTACAGTTGTTTGCTATAACGTTCATGTGACTCAGACATGTGACTCATGAGGTTGAGGTACCAGGTGGATATGAGGACTGAAGCACAGACAAAATTTGATGACTCTCTGTTATCAGAGAGCCATAACTGAGTAACAGTAACCATCATCACTTCAGAGTAGATTTCTATCTGGATTGCTCCTCATCCGTAATTCCATAAATACTTGCTTTTTCTCTCATCTGGGCCGCTTCCTCCATCCATGCCAACCATATGCTTCTCTCCATGATAAGCCATGGTGGCTCTCTCCTTCCTTCCTCCTCTTCCTGTTTCTCTCTCCTGTGATCCTTCTGTCTCCAAAATCTTAATCTTAATCCTTCTGTCTCCTCAAATCTTAGCCATGCATACCTCCTTCCACCATACTACAGATATAGGCCTTTTAATAAGCCAATCAGAAATAATTTCTTAGGCAAGGTTACAAAGGTCATTTTGAGGTATGTGAGTGTCTGCTCATCTGGGCAGCAACCGGATCTTGCAGGGCAATAATTTACATCAGAATACATAGCCCCAGCCCCAGCCCCAACACACAAGCTTTAACATATAGTCGCGTGAGGTCAACAGATTTTCCTTTGTGTCAAAGTTTAACTTTAGGTCTCTCTGAAGCCAAGAAGCACTGGAACCTATAAACATATTTAAATCCATTTTTCTCTACTAGAGTCACTAGCAAGTTCTAAAGTAGACTATTACATTCACATTAACTATTTTCAAAATGCAAACAGTAGATAATTTAAAACAGTAGATAAGTTAAAAAAAATAGAGTACAAGAGTTTCAGTTAGGAACAGAAATGAATCTAAAGTATGTTAATTCCAAACTAGGAAAACAAGGATAAACTCTCAAACACTGCAGAAACATTCAATTTGTACAACTTCAAAACAGCTAACTCACCATAATAAATTCCATTTATGTTAAATGATTTTAAATTGAGAACTAGTTCTCAGTTACTTTCTAAGATAGTGTTTGCAATGTAAAACCTTATAACCTGGAAAAAAGTGTAGAAACTAAACTAACTGAAACTCAGTTCCCAGTTCTGCTGAGTGTGGAAATGATTACAGGCTGTTCCTCATAGTGAAGATGACAGAATGTAGTTTTGACGGGTTTGATGGAAGCAAAGCTGCTTTTGTTAGGCCCAGCAAACTCCTAAATATAAGAAGGTATGAAGAGAACTCAGGAAACTAATCATCCATTGATGCAAAAACGCAAGAGACTCTTTTTAACCATTGTACAATGGGATCACCCCTGCTGGTCAGCTAGGAGTGGCACTGGGAGACAAAGAGCTTAGGTTTTTAAAAGACACAAGGCGGGAATCTCCTGGGGTTGACTTTTTGGCAATTTAGGATTGGATGAAGTGTCTAACTTTTAAAATAATTGGTTAGTTCTGGTCACCCTTAGGTCCAGTCAGCCCTGTCGTAAATATCTGATCTTTAAGTCAGTTTGGAATTTTCTGCCATCCACAGTTAAATGTGGGAGGGTGATTAACTCATCCCATGTCTATTCTGAGGAGTGGGGGTTACAGGCTTTGGATCAAAAGTCAGGAGAAGGATTGGGGCCATTTGGCCCAGTTTCCAAACAAAGCCCATCTCTATTTTCTCTATTTAGTAGAGATCTCTACTTGTTCTCTTCCTTATCTCTGCCCTCACAGATGGCTAATGTCAGGAACTTTTACATTCCTTCCTTCTCTAGAGAAGCACTAAGAGGCTTTAATTAACATGGGCCTAAAACTTGCAAATATAAGTTATAAGGCAATTAAAAGAAACATAGGTTACAAAGTTAGTCTGATTCTTTCACTTTCTACCCTAATGAGGAATAAACGCCATGACTTGTAGTTTTTTTGGAGAAAAGTAAAGCAGTGTAAGTTCTTCACTGTTTACATATTCACTTGAACTTTTAAATTTTCTCCAGACTCCTAACTTCAAAACTAAACTTTGAAAAACCAGCAACATTTTATAAACAATGCCCAGTTACCTTATTTCATTAAATTTCTTATGCTACTGTGACAAATCTTTGAGAAAATAATCACTCCTATCACAACAAGTATTCATTACTCATAATCACAAACGAATTCATCTATTGAAAAGGAAGTTACTAAAAACAAGTTGCTTTCTCACCTGCCCGGTGCAGTAGGGAATGCCTTTAAGTTTAGTGCGTGGAAAGCAGAAGTAGGTGGATCTCCGGGAGTTCAAGGCCAGCATAGCTAAGTTCTAGAACAGCTGAGGCTGCAGTGTAAGATCCTGCCTCAATAAATAAATAAATAACGTTTTAGTTCTGTGGCAAAGGATGGAGATTTGTTTTAAAGAATTTGAATCCCCTCTAATGGAAACCAGGGAAATCTGTATTGATTCATAGTGCCTTCTGGTACCTCTTTGTTCTAAGTAGAATGTTAATGCTAATTTGCAGTTTGCATTTGTGCATGATCAGAGACCACTTAGGCTCTCTGACAAAGCTTTCAGCTGAAGTACTCTGATGGGGCAAGTAAGGCCTAGCAGATGAGTCCTCCCTTGTAGTCTAGAAAAACAAGCCACATATAAAATGGATATAAATCCAGACAGATGGAAATTTAGTCACATTGTTATTAGTCTCATTTATAAGAAGCCTAAATTAAAAATATCGAATTTTTGCTAGGAATGGATCTTTGAAATTATTTACCAGTTTTCTTTCTTTCTGGTAAGAAAAATTTATCAGTGATATTTGTTAAAGCAGTCAGGAAAACAGTTTCTAAGGACAGTGAAATACAGATAAAAGCACAATATAATAAAAAAATATGCTGTGAAAAAGCATGAAATGAAAAAAAGGGAACCTGAAACAAAGCAGCTAGCTATATTATTATTTTGCATTAACATAATATATTAAGCAATTTATTAATAACTATCTCAGGTTTTTAGGGTTTGGAATGCTTTTCTTAGTTCCCCCGTCTCAGCGTTCATATGACTAATGTTCTTTTTCTTCTCCTTATATGTGATAATTAGTCAACAAAATATATTGACCAGGAAAAGCCTTTAAGAGCAAGTAGTGGAATTATCATCATCTCATATATATATATACATATGATGCTATATATATGATATATATATGGATATATATATGAGGATATATATATATGAAGATATATAAATATATATAATAAGTTTCTGTGGATATATTATTCACATGCAGGACAACTAAGCACATGAATAAAGGCCACTTTATCTAATACATAGCTCCATCATCATTTCACCAAGGGAAACTAAATTGTCTTTTCCCTTTTGCAATAAGGAAAATGAAATATTCCTAGTTTATATAGTGTTTTATCAGTATTTACTTTTGTTATTTTTTCAATTTTGAGTTCCTTAACTGGATGTCAGAGCACTAGTTTCTGAAGTGTGAGACTGTCACATGCTTAGTGTGTTCTCTGGGGATTCCTTTCCCCTCCAGTGCTCGTTAAGGAAAACATTGTTACTTTTGATTTTATTTCTGAGTGGTGAGTTTTCTAGTCATACTTCGGTGATGATTAACAGTGCAGGCACAAAAGAGATACTAGATTTGCAAGTTTTGGTCTAAAAAGTGCAACGTAAAGACAAAACTATCAATCACACTGGGGAGATGTAAAAATGATTGGTGGGTTTATTAATGATATTTCTATAAATGAATTTGATGTGTAAGTTAGAACTGGTCAACATGTTCAAATGTTTGAAAAAGTCTTGTTGGAAGGTAGAAAGTATTTCCCCTTGTAAAAGATTTTCCTCATTCTGTGAGTGGACATCATGCCGCAGCTATTTACTACAGTAATGAATACACTACTATAGATTTATCCCTCTAGTGGAATGCCAGCAAACATTGCTAACTGAGAGCATTCTCTATGTTATCATTTTCTTTCTCTATTTCCAATGTAATTCCTGATATCTTGGAACAGAAATATACCTATGCATATGTAACTTGTTATAAATTGATCATGAGAGGTAGATTTTTTTAAAAGCTTTAATTTAGATGGTGATATAAAAATTGGAAAAGCACCTAAATGCTAAAGTTGGCTGAGTTGTTTAAAATCACATAATTAGGCATTTAAAACAATCCTTTTTATCCAAGCTGGGATCAGTGGTTCACACCAGTAATCCCATTACTACGGAGGCAGAGACACACAGATCTCTGACTTTGAGGCCAGCCTGGTCTACAAAGTAAGTCCAGGACAGCCAAGGCTACACAAAGAAAACCTATTTCAAAAAACAAAGCAAAATAAAAAACAAAAAAAAAATTTCTTTTTATTCTTATTTATTTGCTCGGTTATTTAAGCAAGTCAGTTAACTTTCCATATTCTAATTAAAAATGACAATAGTTGTATGCATGTTAAAAGAAGTAGCATAGAAAAAATACACCAAGAATGTAGCATTTAATAAACACTAATAAAACCATACTTACTTTTGCTCTTAATTCCTTAAAACATTGATAAAAACAGAATAATGTCTATCAGTTCTCTAACTTGGTAACTGGTGAGTGCATGTACTATCTTAAGGGGATACCTGTAAGCTGATGCCATGTGATCAATGCCATATGATCATGTTTCTTGTACTTATTCTTTTCTTCAGATTCTAAATTATGCAACTAACAGGAACAAAACACTTAATTTGTATTAGGAACAGAGTTAGGGAATAGAGATAATAAATCAGTAAAAATACCAAACAACCTCAATCTCTCACTGATGTTAAGTTTTAGCAGTATGTACTGTCTTTTGATATTATTTTATTATCAATATGTGTGCAGCAATTATTAACTTTTGGCTTCTTGGTAGCAAACACCATATGTTGAAATCATTTGCAATCCTCAGAACTATATGTCTCACTGAATTAATCTGAAACTGATCATAAGTATTCTCTACATATGTAAAAAGGATTGAAAATTATTGCTCACTATTAGAAAAGACTTTGTCTTTCTTGAAATTATATAAAGAATGTTCAAAGGATTGGCCTCTCAAAATAGAAACTGAACAGTTTCTGTTAAATGAACAGAAGTCAGTGACTATTAAAATTCCTGACATACTACAGCTTTGTGAATAAATTGCAGTGAAAAGATGAAAATACCAAGGTGGAATGTTAGGTTAAAAACAAATACTTGCTGTTTCCCTTCAAAATTCCTCAAATGTACAAATTAATATTTTCCTATCATCTTTTATGTTAATTAAAAGTTTCATAATACATGAACTTTTAAATTCTAAACATGGTTTTTGTTTTATTTTATTGTAGACAAGGTTTTTCTGTGTAGCCCTGGATGTCCTGAAACACTCTGTAGACCAGGCAGTCTTCAAACTGATTCAAATTCAAGATTCTAAATTCTGACTTGGCCTGCCTCTGCCTCTGCCTCTGCCTCTGCCTCTGCCTCTGCCTCTGCCTCTGCCAAGATTAAAGGTTGGTCGCACCATCGCCTAGCCTTATATCCTTTTATAAAGTTGTTGATCGGGAGAAATACCAGTCTTCCTGTCATCATTGTTTACATTTATTATAGTGATGGAGGGGGTGCTCTCAAATAGAGACCAATTCAGCACCATGGACAGAGCACCAACCTACCACAACACAAGAGCTACCAGATGCATTTACTTAGGAGAAGATACAGGCAAATAAAAACAAACAAACCAGAATTAAAACAAAACAAAACAAAACAAAACAAAAAAACATAAATCACAAGAAACACAGACACTAAAACAAAACCCATAAAACATAAAAGAGTTGGATAGGTAAAGAGGTAGGGATGATCTGGGAGGACATGGGGAAGAGGAAGCCATGTCAGACTATTTTGTATGGTAAAAATATTTTTAATAATAAAAATAAATAACCTTAGGTGTGAGAACTATTTTGTAGACACATTAGTTTGGACTGGATTCCACAACTCTGCATTCTAACTGGTTGTGGTTTTCTGTCATGGTCTCTATCTGTTGCAAAGAGAAATTTCCTCAATGTGAGTTGAGGACTGCACTTATCTGTGGATATAAGGATATTTAAAATGTAGTTAAGGATTATGTTGGCTTAGTAAAGTAGCATTTGTGGCTACTCCTCCAAGACTTTGTTAACCTTGCTGCATTTTCCAGCACCAGCAGTGGTTTCCTTCTTGTTGAATAAATTCTAAGTCCAGTAAGAGAGCTTTTGGTTACTTTCAGGGTATGTGTGTCACTTTTGCATACTTTTTTCAGGGTCTCATGTCATGATAGTTGTTGTTGTGGTTTATAAGCATCATGGCTGGGAAGAGCAGTTAGTTGCTTTCCTTCTTTGAAAGCTTACCTGATGCCCTCTGGAACCATGAAAGCTAGTCCTCAGGTCAGTTTCAGCTCAGAAAGCTCTGGGGCCTATATCAGAAGTACATGATGTCTTCAGCAGTAGGAACATGCCACAGGGGGAAACCAAGGGCAATGAAATAGCCTGTAATACTTTGCAAGTTTTCTTGAACAATCCTGACCAACAATTTCAAAATGGGCTTCTTGTATCTATTGCTGAGGTTTTGTTATGTGGTCTTTGGCTTTTGAAGAAAGTACTGTCTACCCAGGTGACAGAATTTGATCAGTCCTAAAACATACACACAAGTGAAATTACACAGACAGAGCAGGTTGTATTTATATATTTATGAATAAATATGTACACACACACACATATATGTATATGACAACAACTAATGGAAGAAGAGGCCACAGATTTGAAAGAGAATAAGAAGGAGCACATAGGAAGGCGTAGATGAAGGAAAGGGAAAGGATAAATGATGTCATTATATTATATTCTCAAAATATAAAAGAACTAGTTACAAAAAAAGAAATAACCATACAGTAGCCACCTCTCCATTTAGTAGACCAAGAACCAAATGTGTATGTAAGGATGTTCATCTAGATAACACAGAGTTTACAAGTCTACCACCTTCTGTCTCATGGAAACATAATGGCCCTTTCAAAAGCATGCATCATTTTAATAAATGCATTAAAGTGTCATTAGTTTTAAAAGCACCTAGTCACTCAGGCTATTATCCCATGACTTTTAAAGCTAGTTTAATGCATATTGATGGTGTGAAATTGATAGAATTACAAATTGAGTTTCCCTGGGCACAAGTTAAACCAAGAGAGTAGGGAGAAGACTGGTTAATATTACCCTCTACTCCTCTTTTCATCCATGCTACAAAATACATTACTCTGACCCAGAGAAAGAAATGAACAGTTAGTAGGTTGGACCTAATGTGATTTTTATGTTTTTTTTTTGTTTTGTTTTTTTTGTTTTTGCCTCAGAAAACTTTCTTTGGGTCATCAAAGGTTCATCATTTTCTTTGGGGAATAAGAAATAATCTTTTCATTGGAAATTAAATTCATATTTTATATATTCATTTTGAGAAATAGATAACTCCTTACTGTCTTTTCTTTCTTTGTCTCTACTTCGAGGACCATTCAAGATATTATTAGTTCACATTAGCTATCTCATTCTACCACAATTTATCAAAGTCAATAATGTTTAGGTAGTTTAATACTTGAGCTAAGTATTATGTTAATAAACATTATGAATACTAGTAAAACTGTGAATAATTGAAAAATCCAGAGTTTTGGTTTCAGAAACATGTGATACACTAAGACTTAATTTTAGCATGTCAAGTAGATTAGAAATGAATTTTCACTATGTCTTTTAGAAATATTAAGAAACAAAAAGCCTGGTCATTTTAATTACATTTTAAGGAAACAAAAAATGATTTCCAAAAAATGTTTTCCAAAGTACAAATTGCAAAACAAAACTTATAAGTTGGAAGTAAGCCTTTAGTGTCCCCTCAGGGGAGAAGCAGTAGACATCTGTAGTAAACCCTCACCAGAACTTGCAAGGCCTGATGATGCTAGAAATACTTGTTTCGAAAAGCAAATTCTCTTGATTTTCAAAAATTGTAATTTCAACCTATTATAAGTGAATGTCTTCCTGACTTTTAAAGCCAAGTAAGTACATTTGTGAAATAAATCTCATCTATAGGCAGTCATCTTGGGACATGTGGGAAAGCCTATGCGCTTCACTGAGGCGTCTGTGAAGTTTAACATGATAGCAGTATTGAGAAGTTCTGGTTGGGTTCCAGAAGATACACTGTGATTATGTGAGTTCTGAGTTAATGTCAATATAAAGATCCTTGAATCTTTCTAGTGCTGGAAAGGGCTGCCCTAGCATGGAACTCCTCTGGACACAGGCTCTTTGCAAGACCAGATGGAAAATAGTGAGAGTCAATAGTATAATAGTTTAGTATTAATACTTTCTCCTGCTGTTCTGTGTAACTAGGTTCCTCTCTCCCATTGCTCCCTGACTCATGCCTCAAACTGTGTATTGTCTCCCAGGGTGCCAAGTGTACAGCTGGAGACACAGTTGATTTTAGGTGATTCTCAGATAACTCTTTAAAAGCTATACATGAATTTTTCCTACATAGTAGAAAAATAACATATAAAACCTGATATTTTATGGGTTTCATTCTATAAATAAAGTCTAACAAAAAGCACAGTGTGCTTAAATAATATTAAGTAAATACGAAACAGATATTTAGCAATCGTGGAAATTATAACCGAGTCCAATAAAACTGACATTCTTGGAGTTCTGTATTCTCTATGCAGAAAGCCTGTATAGAGACTTGTCTAGCATTGCTAAGAACTTAGTCTTTAGTACGGCTTTAAGACTGCAGTAGTCTGGGGTCAGTTGGTAAGGGAGAAAAGCTCCCCCTTTCTCAGGACTAGGGGATAGGGATAAAGGAGAAGAGGGAAGGAGGTGGGACTGGGAGGAAACGAGTAAGGGGGCTAAAATCGGGATGTAAAATGAATAAATTAATAAAAGAAAAAATTGCATTAGTATAAACTGGGCTCGGTGGCTCACACCTTAATACCAGCACTCAGGGAGGCAGAAGCAGGCAGGTTTCTTAGAGTTTGAGCCCAGCCTGGTGTGAGTTACAAGAAAGCCAAAGATACACAGAGAAACCCTGTCTTGAGAAACAAAAACAAAACAAAACAAACAAACAAACAAAAGATTACATTAGCGTACTGTGGGGTTTTCTTTATTGGTGAGTAGAAACTCCTTAGAAAGATAGATCTTAAAATCCAAATTTGATTTATATTCTTGATTTCTTTTAAAGAGAGAAGCACTTATGAGCACATCCTTTCTATAGAAAATATGCCCCCTTCTATCAATTATAAAAGGTGATAGCTATGCATTCAGGTACCTGGGGCACAGAAAATATTTTGTTAAGGTAAAATAAAAATTATAGACTCAGGACCTTAGTATTTTAAACAGGAAAGAAAAATGTCAGGCTGCTAATTTAACACAGGAAGCATTTCAGAGATTGCTCCTCATTTTCCCCCAAATCTAAAGAAAAACCAAAAAACAAACACTGAAATAAGTATACACTGCTAAGATACTCTTAAATTAGAATATGCTAGTATCCTTCATGAGGAGTAATACCTGAAATGTGTATTTTGAAGTACAGTACAATAGATTATATACAAAAGATTGGTCTTTAACAATATCAGTAAAGAAGTGTGCAAGTATTAGTGTATGAGTGTGTGGATATATATATAAAACACAAGCATTTTAATTATGTAGTCTATACTTTAGATAGCACATGTATATAAATAACATTTTGTGGCTGCTCAGATTTATAAAAAAAGGAAATGTTTGGAATTTGATGTACTTGTAAAATAACCTTAAAGAAAGGTTTTAATTGTGAAATAATTACAGATTCATAGGAAATAGGAAAGAAAATAGAGAGGTCCTACATACCCTTCATCCAGTTTTTATTTCAACAGCTATATTTTATGGAGCTATAGCACAACATCAGAATCAGAAAATCAACATTGGTTTAATGTATCTAAAAATCTGATATTTTATCATGTGTATAGGTTTGTGTAACCATCATAATCAGGATGCACCTTGAGAGTCACACTTCTCTCAAGTTGTGGCTAAGCTCAGCAAATCACTTGTAGTTTGTAAAATCACTCATTTACACACACACACACACACACACACACACACACACACACACACCTGGATTTTAGGGCATGCTAGTTTGAAATTTGCCATTGGCTAATTATTTATACTTCTGATGAGTTTTTCTGCCAGCCTCAGTTGCTCATCTATAAAATTAGTCTGGGGACTGTGAGATGTCCCAGCAGATAAAGTTTCTTGCTTCTAAGCCTGAGCTTCACCCAAACCCATAGGTAGGAGAGCACTGACTCCTAAAAGTTGTCCTAGGAACTCCACAGAGGCTCCCTAAGATGCATGGGCCCAAGTACACATGCATGCACATGCACACAATCAAGTAAATAAACAAATAGATAAATAAACAAATAAGAAATTAGGGCCCAGTGTTTTTCAGAGTGGCACAATAACTTGATTGTTTAGTTTTATTAAGATATTACCTTAGAATTGGTTAAATACAGGGCTAGCATTGCTGCAGCAGAATCTAAGATGTAGATTCCAAACTACATGAGGCTCAAGCTTAGCTAGTTACTCATGCTCTGTGGTCACGAGCACTAGACACTGAGGGCAGTGTTTGAGAATCTGCAGTTGAGTCTCTCGCTTGGCTCCTTTGCCCTGGAGAAGATAGAAACACCAGGAGAGAAGCCTTCCCTCTAGTGGCTTCCTCACTTGAAGCGTTAGGTGTCTCCTTTCACACCAATTTAAGGTTCCAAATTCCTTCATTTGGTTGGTTCTACAACTCATTCCCATTATATATTTTAAGCTGTCGACATTAGGAGATGTTCTATCTCTCCAACCACATTGCAATGAAATCCAGATTCATCTTTTTCACCTTGGATAATCTTTATGAAAAAAAAAATCTCCTAGGAAACACAAACACTGGGGATTTGGGAACGATTTATTCCCCGGATGCCTTTTGGAGACACCTCATTACTTAATCTTCCCTTTAGAAAGGCGACATTTCCAAGTCTTCTTTCTGAGAAACATCAGTCAAGGGTCATCCAAAAACAGATGGCTAACATGCTGGCCTAGCCAGCCTGGCTGTTGCAGATTCTAGTCAGATCGTTTTAATAACCAATCAGATAGGGCCACTTTCGCCTTGGTGTCCCTCTGTAGAGAGCACCCCTGTGTCCAGTTTCCCATGACCTTCATGAGTTTGGCCAGAGCACCTTGGATGCCTCCTTGAAAGGAAGGGGTGGTTCTGGGGTCAGTGGTCCTCAGTCCTTTCTATCCTCATTGAACCCAAGACATTGGTTGCTCTCTGGGGCCCGCAGGCACTGACACCAAAGCGTGCATCTTACCGGTTCCTTTGCAGACCGTGTCCATAGCGCTGTCCAGAAGGTGTCCCTGCACGCCGGGTAGGCTTGGGCCGGGCTGGGCTGTCGGGCGGTGACAGGGTGCATGGCGACGGGCTTGTGCTCCGGATGGAAGAGCCGGCCCCGGCCCGCTCCCCCCGCGCCAGCCCGGTTAGCACACACGGTGCGGCGGCAGCCGGTGCGCTCGGGTCCCCTCGGCCTCTTGGCTTCTGGAGCCAGCGTGGCGGCACCTGGGGCTTCGGAACACGTGGAGACACGCACCGGAGATGAGAGACTCGATACGGGTAGGTGGGGGCGCAAAGACGCTAGCGTCCAGAGGACCGATTACCCCTAGGGTTCTTCCTCAGGAGCTCACAAACTGAAAGTCAGGCCGCTGTCACCAGGGCCTGTGTAGACCACAAGCTTGGGCTTCATTCAGCTCCCTGTGGGATGTCGCACTGCAGTACCTCTAGTTCCCGCCAGTTGGGGGAGCCCCATCTAGGGCGGGAGATGGGTGTCTGTGTTGTAGGGCTGCACTGACACCCTGGGGGCGGTTGTGAGCCTAGGGCAGGCGTATTCTGAGATATAAAACCCTGGAAACTGCAGTGTGGACCAAGGTGGTCTTTAGAACAGCCTGTCCTTGGAAAAATTCCCCTCCCCACACAAAACTGCTTGGGATCACCTAAGGAGACAGAACTCCCAACTGGGGACAAACACTTATACAAACGCAGGCCCTTTCTAAGTTCACCAATTACTTTACCCACTTCCTCCAAGCAAGGCATTTGTCTAACGGTTCTGATTTCTGACCCAGGAACATACATGGCCATTTACTTTCTGGCTCTTAGGAGATAATAGCATTAACAGAGCAGCAGCAGCAGCAACAGATTAACTTCTTTAATATTAGTGAAATGGAGATAGAATTTGTGCTGTTTTTAAGAAAGGCTGAACAGACTGAGAAGGCTGGAGAGAAATCGTGTTTGAATTTGTTAGTTCTAATACAAAAATAAACCTCAACTTCTCTTCTCGCCTTTCTGGAAAGGTAAGATTCTAAAGAGACCAATAGGAAGACAGAGTTCCAGTTAGTCTATCAAAAACTTCTAAGTCCTCCAGAATTCTTCAGCACTAGTCTAGTTGCTGTTCTTCTCATGACGTAAGGGGTCAAGGCCATCCACAACCGGAGGCTAATGACTTCCACGTAAATTTCTTACTATTTTGGGCTTTTTGTTGTTGTTGCTGTTGTTTTTACTTACTCCTGTTCAGCATTTGTGCCCTTGCAGGAACCATTCCTGTAAAGGCTGTTTCTGTCTTGTCTCATCCACCTACTTCTAGATAACATCATAGTCCCTAGAGTTCTGACCACAGATAGTTTTACATAAACCTTTTCCTTTTTCCCTGCCATCTGCCACCTCCCATCCTTCATTTCTCTCTTTCCTTTTAAAATTTGTTATTAATAGATCTTAATATATACTTTGACCCACTCACTCCATTTCTGTTCAGGCTCCAACCATTGAATTTAATCTTCTAATCTTCTATTGGCTTTTAATGGATAGATGCAAGTTCCTGCTATGACTTTTGGTTAAAATTTGTGGTTGTATTTTGTTTCCTTCATTAGCTTGGTTTAGGTTCTCTCCAGTCTGGGCCCTTGGAATTTGGTTTCCTCTGTCTGCAGCCCAGAGCTTTCAGAGTGTCTGTATCAGATACTGTGTTCCTTGAACTCCCTGTGAGTCCTTTAACGATCATTGTGGAGCCAGAAAAAGAAAGTACAGAAGAAATCCAGGTGATCAGTTGTAAAGTGAAACAGCTCGGCCCTTACAACATAGATTTCAACTGTTTGGAAAGAAACATCATTAAATTTTTATACAGAAGACTGAAACTTTTAAAACATAGAGTGCGGTGTGTTGAGTGTGAGGGCTGGGCTGAATATACTGGGCAGCCAGGGTGGAGGACTTCCCAACAGTGGCTGTGTTCCTCAGTCCTTGCAGGATAGTGCACAGGCATAAAAGGATCTTTTGTAATTGAGGATATAATGAATACCAGGAGCCTAACTTGAAACTAAAACTGTATTCATTTTTATTTAACTGTAATTTTTTGAGGGTTTCATACATGAATACAGTAGCTATGATGTCTTCTTTCTCCCAAATTCATGATCTCTTCTTTATCATATATGTGTATATACATACATATATGTATATATATATGCACACATACACACATATATACATATGCACAAATGTATATAACTCTACTAACTCAATTTAGTGTTGATTATAGGTATAGGTGTCCAGGGCGGACCACTTGAGATTGGACAGCCTATGTGAGAGGTCGTCTGCGGGGAAGCCTGTAGCATGGACTGCATGGAATTTTTCCTGTCCATGCTGGCATGCTAAGAGGTAGTTAACTTTTAAAAATTATGCGATATTCCTGCTCATTGAAGCAGCTTTCTGGAGGCAGTCATTTATGCAAAGTAATATATAAGTGGGAGAAGCAGTCAGTACTCTTGTATTGAGAAGGGGGTAATTTTGGTCTCATGGGTCTTTTCAGTACTTGTATGTCTTGCTATGACTTTCCTCATTTCTGTGATAAAATACTCAAGAAGAGAAGTCACAGAAGGGAGGATGTGTTGGGGCCTAAGTTTTGAGAGGATACCACCATAACAGAGAACGCACATTGGTCGGCGGGTGTGGTGGCTGGTGACAATGTGTCGTCAGCTAGCAAGCAGAGAGATGGGCACTTGTTCTCAGACTGCTTTCTCCTTTTCATTCAGCCTTAATTGTGCCTGGAAACTCCCTCATGGACTTGTACAGGTCTATTTCCTAGATGATTGCAAATCAATTCAACTTGACTGAAAAGATTCTCTGTTGCAGCACTAAAACAAACTGGCAGAAGCTCTCTTAAAGGTGCATTGGCTTAGAGTCTTCTAAAAACCCTTATGAAGATTAGAAAATAGGGTTAGAATTCCTTAAGCCATATATAGAGACATTTTTATTAGTTAAAACAATATTTCAGGCAATTCCTGGTACACAGCATGATTATGAAAATTAAAGTACTAGCTAATATACGTTCTTTAATAATAGATTTGTGAAATGAAATGCAATACATGGTGAATTTGAAGAAATCTCATTACCTCTCTGAGTCTATAGACATTCACTGTGATGTAAAAATAGTATAATGTCCTGTCAGGTGAATGTCAAAGGAAGCAATAGAAATGACACTACTCTGTGAACTTGAACTACATATTTATTATCAGATACAACAATAAAGGGGAGCCACACAGAAATCACACGATGCACTGAGTGGAAAAGGGATATCCTGTAAGTTAAGTCAGGCCTGCATGCATGCACACTTATAGATATTGTTTTTGTGCTTGGATAAGGAATTTATAGATAATTTAATTTGTCCCATTTTACATGTTAAGAGATAAATATTCTTAAATTTTCTATGGTCATATTAGCACACCCAGAATACAGTTGAAAACTCTCTAAAAGGATGGTACAACCAATGAAAAAGAGGTCACAACTTTGAAGCATGAGTGGGGAGGGGTAGTGTTTGGAGGAAGTAAAAGAAAGGGAGAAGTGTTATAATTAAATTATAATCTCATTTTTTTAGAAGGGTAGTGCTTTGTGAAGTGGCAGAGTCAGTGTTTTTTGAGTGACTATTATATGACAGCTAGTTGTTAGAAATACAGCAAAGCACAAAGTAGTTACTATTTGAGCTGCCATCTGGCCCTCAGAAGAGACTAAGTCAGGTTGGGAGTCAATACATGAGAACTGTGTTTGAATATAGAATTCTGTTATTGATTGTTGGTCTTGCTGAGTAATTGCAACAGCTTCCTGTTATTATTACGTTTAATCATACTATGAGGTTTTGGACCAAAAGGTAAATGCAGCTAGTGTAGTAGTTTTAGAAAAAGGGGAAATAGACTGTCATCAAATTGGAATGAATATCTTTAATAACTTATGCAAGGTGTAGCTAGCTAGTAATGCACTGAGGGTGACTGTTGAAGAAAAAATCATCATAGCAGCAAGTTTCTGAATTATGGACATAAGAGATCAGGGTTGGGCCCACCACGGTGGTGTGTCACTGAAGGTTGTGTTCAGGGCATTATTTTACAGGATAGCTGTAGTTATAAGAGTTGCTTATAAAGTGTTTCATGGTGTTAGAGCACCAGTATATTTTTCACAGTACAACTAATATAGAGACATTGGTTGTAAGAGCAGTACACATGATACAGATGCCAACAGATGAAGGAGACCCTGGCAAGGACAGCTTTGAGATTTTACAAGTAAACTGTGGTCAGCAAGGCTCAGCTGATGACATGGCTTCAAATTGTGCATAGAATTGCTTTTGTGTATGTAGCCCTGGCTGTCCTGAAACTCACTCTGTAGACCACGGTGGTCTCAAATTCACAGAGATCCGCCTGTCTCTGCCTCCCGAGTGCTGGGTTAAAGTGTGTGTCACCACCACCCAGCAGCATATTTAGAAATTTAACACATTTACCCTGTGACTAATTAGGGTACTCCATTGCTAGAGAGACTAAGAATTGAGGGACTTAAAAAGTGTTTGGGAGTTATTACCATTAGGTGTTTCTTTTTACTTGTGTCATTTTTCTCTGCACAGTGCCTGGTACAGAAAGTAATGGTGATATCTGTATCATATTGAGTACTTGACACTTTATTGCACTCATGCCTTGCCTTAGTTTATGCTTTCTCCAAATTAGCATATAATAACATTCAGACAGTCCTTATATACTCTGTTATTATCTCTTGAATAAAGTAGGTACTTAATGAAAATTGATTCCATTAATGTGTCTTAAAATGTGATAGCATATTATTTCAGAGTAGAGGACTACCTGAAATTCCTGGGAAGGAACCTTCTGTCTCTGAAAGTAGCACAGTATTAATCTCTGCTAAAAATTATACATGACCATGATTGAATAGCTGAGACTTAAAGAGAGTTATGGAGGTCAGTAAGAGACAACCCATGAAGACAGTTTGAAATCACCCCAGTGTTTTTCAAATCTGTTATTATTCTTATCTTTTCCATTAAGTTCATCTGCTTCAAAAACTTTTTCTTCTACCTTAGCTTTTTATTATTGAAAAATTGATTTTTTATACAAAACAAAGATATAGAATAATATAGAAATAGATTTTTTATACAATATAGTCTATAATTTTTACTCCCCCATCCCAATTCCTCCTGTCTTGATTCTCACCCTTTCTGTCTCTCCTTAGAAAACAAACAGGTATCCAATAAATAATAAAATACAATAAGATAAAACAAAAGAAGCAAATCAGAATAGGACAAAACAAACAAGAAAAAGCACAATAAACACATATAGATGCAGAGACACATATGTTCACACATGCAGGAATTTCTTAAAAACACAAAACTAAAAGCCATAATATATACACAAATAACCGTCAAGGTGGAAAAAGAAAAATGGCCTGGCTCAACATGATGAGATAAAGAACCTCCAAGGAAGCCATTGAGTCCACTTTGTGTCAGCCGTCCACTGCTGGGCATGGGGCCAACCCTTAAGAGTGGTTTGTTTCTCCAGTGAGAATCTGTGGGAGAGAAGTATTTTTTTTTTTTACTTGCAAGTGTGTGTTTCAGTTTTCGCAAGAGCCAATCACCATCCTATTACCTGTGGAAGGTTGAGCATACTTAACAAGTCTGCCAGCATATGGAGCTTCTAAAGGCAGGATGGCAAATACGTTAACTCCATCTCCTCTATCCTAAGCAGGTGTTACCAGAGAAGCAAGAATACTAGTTGATAGTCCTTATGATTCATAGGTGGTCTCACATGCTTCCTTGACAGAGCCATGGGCTGTCCCTGTGATTGATTGGATTTACTAAGACTTTAGTAGACTTCAATAATGACTTAATAATGACACATTAGTAAGTATGCATGCATTAGATTTAAGTTCACATTTACCTAAGACAGCTACACGTGTAGTCTGTGTATGTATATGGACACGTGTATTATAGGTGAGGTAGTATTCATTTTCAAGTTGTGTTTGTCTGTCTGTCTGTATGAATGTGTGTCTTATGTGAATGTCTATTTATGTATGTGAGATAAAAGAAAACATAAGTATTAGCATTTTATTTAAAATGATGCCACATATAAACAACAGATATTATATGAAAGAAGTTTTATTGGGGGGGGAGGAAGGGAAGTAGAAGAGAGTTAGGGCCTGAGGGAGCCATGAGGGCAGAGAGAGAGAGAGAAAGAGACAGAGACAGAGACACACACAAAGAGACAGACAGACACAGAGAGAGAGAGAGAGAGAGACAGAGAGAGAAAAAAAATGGGGGGAGTACCCCAACAGAGAAAGGGCAGAGAGGACAACAAGAGAGCAAGAGACAGGGAAGACCACCGGTTATGCGGTTATGCCTGAAGTATCTGGCCCAGATGATGTCATAGAATGCAAGTACTGACATAGGATATTATCAGGACCCTAAGGGTCCCTAAGGGCAGGCCAGTTGAATTGCCTGCACAACATACCACCAAGGGAGTATTAAAGGCATATCTTTAGTTCTGGCTTTGGCATTAAAATTGACAATAAAATCTAAAAAGTCTCTAAAGAGTAGTGTGTATTATATAGGTTTGCCAGTTCTAAGAACTTATTAAAGCAGGCCTCTCAGGTCAGTCATGTGATTCAGAGTTAATATTTTATTTATAGGAAGTTCCAACTTAGAATCTTATCTATTTTGAACTGTCTAAGAGCCTGAGCTATTTGGATATATTAGCTTTACAAAAAACTCACCATTGTAACTGAGGTCTTAATTTAGTTCTCAATGATAGTAATTCAGTTCTGTAACTCTTTGGAATGGTGGCCCAGACGTATGCATCATAGCTTCCCTCAAGTATTTCATGTCCTGAGTGAATTCTCCCTTCTTGCCAAAATGGTTCATATGCAGAACATCCATTAATATTCTAGAGAGTGATGGGTGCAACATTCAGAAACTCCGCTCTCAAAGCTTACATCACATGCTTCCACATTCTCCCATAGGGCTTTAAAATCCCATTTAAAAATCTCAGAGTGTGTTATGCTGTAATTGTTATTATCTTCCACTGAAGTAGAACCCTATAGGATAGGATTGAATCACTGTTTCTGCCTCTGTTGGTTAAAGTAAAGATTGGCAAATCTTTTCTGTAAAAAGATATGTAAAGATTCTGTAAAAAAAAAAAAAAAAAAAAAAAAAAAAAAGACATTTTAGAACCGTTGGTCAATTTGTTTCTGCCACAAATGCTAAGTTTGCAATCTAAATGTAAAGCTACCATAGATAACATAAAAACAAGTACATATGTCTGTGTTCCAAACATTTCCATTTACAAAACAAGGCATCAGGTTAAAGTTTGCCCGTCCTACCATTTGTCCTACCATTTGTTGGCATGTAAATGTTGAATAGAATTTTGTTGTTGATTTTGAGACATGGTTTTAGTATGTGGCTCAGGCTAGTCTGGAATTCACAGTCTTTTTTTTTTTTTTGCATTAATATGGGGATTACACACATAGTTTTTGGTAGTTTCTTTTAAAATTGTTATTAGTAGTGGTATTTTAGTTTTTTTCTTTTTCTTTTTTTTGTGAATAAGTAAAGTATGAAAGTGTCTGGCAGCTTTCTTTTTTTCTTTTCTTTGAGATGAAATGACTAAAGTAGAGTATGGAAAAATCCTGTGATGGACCATCGGCAGTGATTCTAGAAGTCCAGAACACATCATCCTAATCTAAGAAGAAGAGGAAACTAGAAAATGTTTCCAGGAAAAGGTAGATTCTGAGTCCTGTTTTGAAGAAACCCAGAGGTTATATGCTTGGGATTAGAGAGAGGGAGAGAGAGGGATGCTGCTGGCGTGTGTTGCTAAGTACCAAAGCAGAGAGTCAAGCACATAGCTACACAACACATGTAGAGAACTTCAGCTAGCATAATATGGAAACTGTAGTTACAGGACGCAGTACTACAGTTTATTCCTATGTTAGTGTTCTAACATTCTTGTCCATTTTTTTTAAATTTTGTTTTTTTCTTATCAGTTACATTTTATTAACTCTGTATCCCAGCTGTATCCCACTCCCTCTTTCCCTTCCAATCCCACCCTCCCTCCCTCATCTCCACCCTGCCCCTTTCCAAGTCCACTGATGGGGGGGACCTCCTCCCAATTCATCTGATCCTGTTTTATCAGGTATCTTCAGGACTGGCTGCAAAGTCCTCCTCAGTGGCCTAACAGGATTGCTCCTCCCTTGGGGGGTGGGGAGGTAAAAAAGCCAGCCATTGACTTCCTGTTAGAAATAGTCCTCATTCAGAAAGGCAAACAGGATAGACATTGGAAGAGGCAGAAAACAAGGAACGTGACAGGAGGCTGCTATACAGTGCCTCTGAAAGACTCTGCCCAGCAAGGTATAGACTCATAGCCAAACTTTGGACAGAGTGCAGGAAATCTTATGAAAGAAGGGGGAGATAGAAAAACCTAGAGGGGACAAGAAGACCAACAGAGCCAAAAAAATCTGGGCACAGGGATCTTTTCTGAGACTGATACTCCAATCAAGGACCATGTAAGGAGATAACTTGGAACCCCTGCACAGATGTAGCCCATGGCAGCCCAGTCTCCAAGTGTATTCCCTAGTAATGGGAACAGGACTGTCTCTGTTATGAACTGAGTGGTCCACTCTTTGATCACCTCCCTCTGAGGTGGGAACAGCCCTACCAAGCCACAGAGGAAGACAGTGCACCCAGTCATGATGAGACCTGATAGGCTAGGGTTGAATGGAAGGGGAAGAGGACCTCCCCTATCAGTGGACTAGGGGAGTGGCATGGCAGGAGATGAAAAAGGAAGGGTGGAATTGGGAGGAGATGAGGAAGGGGACTATAGCTGGTATGCAAATTGAATAAATTATAATAGATAAAAAGGAAAACAAAAGAAATTTATTATGTATATTATATGATCTAAAGTATTTAAACCAGCTTCTTTTTAACTATAAATGTCACTGTAACTTTCAGGATATGTGCGTACTTGAATTTGTGTGTGCTACTTAGCATCCATATATTTTTAAAATTTTATTTTCCATTGTAGAATTTTATTTATTCATTGACAGTTTACTATACTGTGTACACCGTATTTTGGTCATAGTTGCCCTCTCCTCCTGCTTACTCTCCCAGCTTTCTTTCTGCCACCTTTTCATCTGACTTCATGTCCTTTCTTTTTGTTTAGTAACCCACATTTTAACAAGGCCTGCTGCTTATGGTCCTTTGTCTGTAGTCAACTTCCATTCTATTTCACCATACAGTATATGCAGAAGCTATACTGAGTTACTTCTCCACAAATGTGTAACAGCTGAAGGAATATGGCTCTGGTAGCCCTATGCCCTGGCACTCAGATCTTGCAAGGGTGTTCCTGTAGACCATGACAAGTGAGCAGAGGCTAAGACTGCCACTAAGATGCTCCAGATTCTGACCCTACCGTTGTGTCTTTGTGCATGCTATTTATCCAAAGTGGAGCATTTTTTTTTCTTTTATTTTTTTTATCAGTTACATTTTATTAACTCTGTATCCCAGCCGTGTCCCGATCCCTCATTCCCTCCCAGTCCCTCCCTCCCTCCCTCATCTCCACCGTGCCCCTTTCCAAGTGCACTGATAGGGGGGACCTCCTCCCCATTCATCTGATCCTGTTTTATCAGGTATCTTCAGGATATGGGGTAAGATGATTAATCCTCATTTAGAAAGACAGATGGGATGTGCATTGAACATATGACAGGAGTCTACTGAGCGCATCTGAAAGACTCTAACTAGCAGTGTTTTCAAAGCAAAGACTCATGACCAAACCTTTGGCAGAGTACAGGGAATCATAAGAAAGAAGGGGAGTTAGTCTGATGGGGAAAGGATAGGAGCTCCACAAGGACCAAATATATCTGGGCACAGGGTCTTTTCTGAGACTGACATTCAACCAAAGTGGAGCATTTTATGTCCTCATTATTTCTGATGAGCTATTTAATGCTTTTCTTCCAGTGAGAAGTCTTCCTGGGAACCTAGTATTAACTATAATGTAAGACTCCCTGCATCATATTGGAATTAATCTTATCCTGTTGCCTCTGTTAGGTAATATGATCGTTATGGACTCTGCTGTGGGGCTTGACAATCAAAGGAACTCAATCATTGCCAGTTTATAAAAATGAATAGATGAATCCATGAATGAAATTACTGTTTCTATTTTTTTCTCCTAAAGGTGTACTTCATGCTAACATACTTTGGGCATGTGCTATAATTTCTTGCTTGTTAGCTTCTGTTTTAGTAATAAATATGGTTTCTTAATGGCTTTGTGTCTCAGTGGGTGTCTACATTTCCCAGAGAGACTTTATAGTATTCCTGCTCTCATCAGCTTTTCCTTCTCCATTTTCATGCACTTTCTTGCTTCCACCTACAGGCATAGACTGGTTCCTACTATAACAGGAAGTCTGTAAGAAGCTTCCTGCCAGGGACTGAAGATTGCCTTGGAATCAAGTGATCCTTTTTGCTGGTACCTGATACCTGTTCTGCTCATCTTACTTGCAGATCGCCAGGCTCTTGCTGCTCGGCCTCAGCTTTTGACCATCTGCCTTGCCTTCCAGCTCTGGGAGCCTCCAGCGCATCTCTGCCTTCCCTCTCACTCATCAGCTGTTTGCGCTGAACATCCATGTAGTCACTGATATATTTTCCCCCTTTTTGTCTTGGTTTCTGACTGATGGCAACATCATGACCTTTGACTCCTCTGTGTGATTGAAATGTATGCGATTTAATATAGTTACTTTTGAGCACTTCACCTGGTTCCTGCCATTGTGTATTATTATCTTTGGCTGCGTGCCAGGCCTTGTCATATTGTTTCATTTGAACAAGGACACTATTTTTATACCCTCAGGATGGTAGAAGCTGAGGTGCAGAGGTGGCAAACTTCAGGTCAGCTGCTATGGTTTTTTTTTTTAAGCAAAGCTTATCCTAATGAATCTAAAAGTAGTGTTCAATGATGTGTTCTTCATTGTGGTTGTGCTTCCAGTCACAATCTCTGGAACCTGAACTAAATACAGACACTTGGGCCTTGCTACAGAGGCACTGAGGTAGAATATTGAGATGGGGGTGTTAACATATGTATTTTTAGGTTTTTTTTTTGATCCATTTTGAGGGCTGCAATTAAGCACTGTTAAGCCAGTGATTACTTGAAATATTGTCAGTGCGTCTTTCACTTAAAATGCTAGTAGCCATTGATATCTGTGCAGTGAGTCCACTACATTTAGTTTCTCACTTAATTAACCTTTGAGTCAATAACAGCTGTATACTATCCATACAGAGGAAGAATTTGATTTAATTAGAGGCTAAATACCACCTAAAGGTTATAGTTTATTGCCCAATAAGAATTTAAATCCAAATCCTTTTCATTCTTAAGTATTGTGCTATAGGATGCATCAGTATCCCAATACTCTTATATTCCAGTGCACAGTATATTGTAACAACCAATGTATATTATTAATAGAGTAAATGTTCATCTAATTACTCTGTTTGAGGATTCGTTATGCTATTTTAAATTAAATTAATTTATTCACTTTACATCCTTCTCAGAGCTCCTCTTCTCTTCTCCTCTCCCCTTCTCCTCAGACAAGGGGAGGCATTGCCCCCCGCTTCCAAACCATACCAGCACATCAAGTCATATCAGGACTAAGCACATCATCTTCCAGTGAGACCAGATAAGGTAGTCGAGCTGGAAGAAAGTAATTAGCAGGCAGCAGAGTCCATGTCAGTGCGCTTGTTAGGGAACCCACATGAAGACCAAGCTGCCCATCAGTTACCTATGTGCTGGGGCCTAGGTCCACTCCATCCATCTCTTTGGTGCTTCAGTCTCCATTAGTTGACTTTGTTGATCTTCTTGTAGAGTTTTGTCCCCTCCAGGTCCTTCAATCCTCCCCCACTCAATATCCCAATACTTGTGTATCCCAATGCACAGTATGTTGTAACAATCAATGTATAATTTTACTAGTAGAGTAATATTAGTAATTCATTAGTAATTAATATGTTCATCTACTTACCTTGTTTGAGGATTCTTATAGTTTCATTATTGCCTATATGATAAAGTAAATTTTCCTTGTAACAGTATAAAATGTCTCTTAACACGTGTCTTCCAACAGCCTCTCCAGTGCTGTATCCCTCTTTATTTTTTTCTACCATCATGCTGAATTTTCAGCCATTCTTGTGAGGCAAGAATGTGTTGGTCACTGTTCTATCGCTGTGAGGAGACATTTTGAAAGAAAGCATTTGTTTGGGGGCTAGGTTACAGTTTCAGAGGCTTAGTCCATTATCATTATATCAGGTAGCATGGCAGCGTGTGTGACGCTGGAGCATTAGCTGAGAGGTTCACCCTATTCTATTTCTCAGGCTGAGGCAGGGTGGCAGGGTGGAGGAGAGAGAGAGAGAAAGAGAGAGAGAGAGAGAAAGAGAGAGAGAGAGAGAACAAAGGAACTGGTGGTTTGGGATTTTGAAATTTCAAATCTCATCCCCAGTGACACACTTTCTCCAACAAAGCCACACCTACTCCAATAAGGTCACACCTTCTAATCCTTCTAAATACTTTCAAATAGTGTCACTCCTGATGACTAAGCATTCAAATATATGAGTCTGGGGGGGAGTTATTCTTATTCAAAGACAGCTGAAACAATGGCATGCCTTTGCAGTTACATTTGTAAGTAATTGGTGGACCATACTGTCCCCTTCCCAGACTGTATCAACTGGAAAAGACTCATGAAAGTCATGGATGTTTAGATGAGCTTCATTATAAGTAAAGTTAGATAGATGGTAGCAGCAGCTTGGATCCAGTCTCTGTGACTTTGAACTTACCACCGAAGCACAGGTGTAACACCTGAAGAATGTGGCTCCAGTGGCCCTCAGCCCTGCCACTCAGATCTTACAAGGGTGTTGCAGCAGACCATGGCAAGTGAGCAGAGGCTGAAGCTGCCACTAAGATGCTCCAGATTCTATAAACTGGCTGCCTGCAGGGTGAAGGAGACAAGCAGTGAAGAATTCCTGCTGTATGTCTGGAAGAGAGTACATGACTTCTCCCACACTTTCCTCATTCAGTTTATTCTTTGATTTCACCATCAGCTTAAGTGCCACTTCCTGGTAATGCTACTGTTATCCATAATGTAGAGTACTTGGCTCTCTACTCAAAGCTCTCAGTTCATACCTCTACCTCAGATATTATATATGTTCATAAGTAATGGAAATATTTTTTCATACAATATAATATGATCATGGTTTTCCCTTCCCCCAACTTCTCCCAGATCCTCCTTACTTTCCTACCTACCCAACGCTTTCTTTCACTTTTTCTTTAGAAAACAAACAAACAAAAAAACAGAATTAAACAAAGATACAGGTACACACACACACCTTATTGTGTACTGTCTAATGTCCAAACTTTCCTCAGTCAGAAGTGTCATCTCTCTTGTTCTTGTAAATTTTAAAGTAAAGATCAGCTTGTTTTTCCCTCAGGAGACTGAAGAGTGTTCCTTCAAAGCATGGCATTTTCAAGCTGCTTTTCCTAGAGCCCACGATTATCCAGTCTCCATCTATGGTTAGCTGAGAATGGGAAGGCTTGAGTTAAAGAACATCATTTCCTATAATGGTGGTTATTGCCTGACATTTTGTTTCAAGGGGTTGTAGTAGACTTACGTAGGAGATACATATGTGTTAAGAATAGAATGAGCCTGGTGAAATCTATGCCAGGTCGCCACAGGCCAAATAGAAAGAAACAGCTAAATGTCAAGGAAAAATTACTACATTGGGAATTGGAATAAGACATTTATAAAATCAATATTTTAATACATAGAAGCATAACCTTTTTTCCAGAAATACTTTAACCTTTACATTTATTTTATAGATTCTCCCATATTTTTTGGAGTGATATTTTATTTTAAAGTTAAAATTTCTTGAGCTTTAGAAATAAATTTAAGCTAGTTCATGGTCCCTATTAGGTATTAATGTAGGAAATAATTAAGTCAAAGCACAAATTGATTTGGAATTGGCATGTCTATATCCCACTTGTCAATTTCATTTATGTATTTCTTGAAGTGGCTGAGAAAATCACTGGGAACTGAATTGTCATGCCTCCTTCACAATCTTCCCGCTTAGGTTTAGAATCAGGAACAGAATTCCATTTTTTCCCCTTCACAAGTATCATTATATATTTTTTATACTTTCATTTTTATTTTTCTTTACAATGTGCTGAGAAGAAAATAAACATGACACAAGGATCCTTATTTCCTTGATGTTAGTAAGGCTAGGGGAATGTGCTGGGCTGCTATGCTTGCACACAGCAGAAGGAACTAGTGTTAGTGGTACAGCTGTGTGGCAGGTGAGTGTTTAGAGACTTTGTTCTTTTTGTCTTATAACACCGAGCATAGTCCCTCACATAAATGAGACATATTAAACTTTTGTTAATGAGTGAGCAAGGTAGTGAATCACAGCAACTTTGACAGGGCAACATATGTGAGAATAGCTTTTTAATTGTAAAAAGTCATTCTGATAATAAGGCCTCTTCTATTATGACATGTGTTAGCTATTTTTGAAATATGACTGCATTCAGAAAGTAAGATTTAGAAGATGAAGAAACTCAGGCAACCAGCTTCCATATAATATTCTTACCAGCAGCCAGAGTTCTTCTGGCCTTCTCCCAGTAAGTTTTTGAAATTAACTCTGCCTTGACTTATAACACTAGAAATTTGTTTCTGTTTCATAAAACGGAACCATTAAAAGTCCCCTCTTTGTAGATCACCTCTGCTATTGCTATATAAGCTATATGAAATTAATTTATGTGAAAGAGTGTAGCTGTTATTTACTCAAAGATAGTGTAGTGTAATATTCATATAAATATACTGTAATTCATCTGCCCTTTCTACTATAGAGGCACATTAAGGTTTTTGTTTGTTTGTTTTTATCTGAGGGTATAATTAATAGTACAGTAGGTATTTTTACTTGTTATTTGGTGATTATATGCACAAATGCCTAGGAACGGGGCTTCAGCAAAGCTCAAATACACAGGGCTAGCTGGTACTGCTGCCCTCTGCAGCATTTGTATCTGCTTTGACCCCCATCTGCAGCATCTGAGAGTTCTGCTCCTCTTTATTGGAGACATTTGTTTTCATTTTGGATACACTGTAGGGTGTATTGTGGAATAGTAGGACACTGTTGTTTGCATTTCTGTCATAACTAATAATAATGAGGACCCATTTTACTATTTGGATATGTGCGCTTGTGAAGTTCCTGTTCACAGTTTGCATTGTGTGTGTGTATTTACTCTGTAGTAGTTGTTGGTGTGTGATGATATAGGCCATTTGTCATGTAGAGGCATTATGAAATTTGCCTTTGTCAGCTGATTTAACTTGGAGACTTTTCAGTTTAAACCACATGGACCTGCCACTGGTGGCACAGGGCTGGCAAATGATGGAATTCTTTGCTAGAGTTTCACTTCTGATTAGCTGAATTGGAGATAGAAGCCAGCTGTAGATATTATCTATTATTTTATTCTTGGTACCTTATAAGTCATTTTATTAATATTGAAGCAGTTTTTTAAAAAAATCTTTAGTTCAGTATTCTTTTCACAGGACTTCTTTTCACAAAATTACATGTAACATAAATTTAAAACATTTTCTTGCATGACCAAAAACATTAATAGAAATTAATAAATGGGAAGAAATTAAAACTTCTTGTCATATGTTTACTGTATATTCATGTTTATAATATTACACTTACTTGTGGACCAAAGATATAAATCAATTGAGTGCCTGATTCAAGAAAGCCCTGGAGTTGATCCCAGCCCCGCATTAACTGAGCTTTGGTGGTACAGCCTGTGATGCTAGGACTCAGGAGGAGATGGCAAGCAAATCAGAAGTCCCCAGTCATTTTCATTCTATTAACCTTAAATAGGCTAATTTAAGGTTAGCCTATATGAAAGCATGTCTCACTAAAATACAAATAGACTAAGTGAAAAAGGAATAAGGAAGCCTGCTTTCGGTTAGAATGTTTAATTCTAGTCTAGTGTAAAACGAAGTAATTATTACTTTGTTATTCTTTCTGAAGTGATGGCATGGTTTAAACATTGTAAAAGCAGATTACGAAATTCTGTTTTCATGGAACAGGTTTATGGTTCCAATCAATTGACATATGTTGCCTTGAGAGTCAAATTGGGTGAAATTAAAAGACTACAGATTGTGGTTCATTATTGGAAAGAAATGAGGAGAAAGTTGCTGAACATCAGTCTGGCTTCAGAAGGCTGCCTGGTCCAATATTAAAGGTAAGTATATGAAGCTGGGATTTCCATGCGGATGAAAATTTCCATAGTGGGTCACCAGATAGAAGCTCTTGCAGTATCTTTCAGCTTTAGTTCCATGCTTTCTCACAGTATCAAGCATTTCATATACAGCAGGCATAATTCATTTCTTGTTTGTGAAACCCACCTAACCTTAAGTCTCTTGAGATTCTTGTCCTGTACACAGAAAATCAACACTTTTGAGGGCATGCTAACACAAGGGTGACATTCCTGCTATTGGCTTGGTAGGGAGCTCTTGATCATCTTCCCTCTTCATTTGGATTTATTCTTGTGCTGTGATTTTAGGGACCCCAACCTCCTTCAGCTTGAAGTTTTCAGGCTGTTCTATCAGTGGGAATGTAGCAGTTTGGGAAAGAAGATTGACAGCCAGACTCCTCAATCTGCCTTTCAAAAAGGTTAATTTGTTCAACATTTAATATATACAAAACTCTGCCTGATGGTTGCATTAGGACCAGTGGGGTATCACAGCAACCAACAGGGTGGGAAACAGGCTTGTATTACTCACTCTTTTTAGTAATTATTGCCTTGAAATGAGGGCATCAAGCTTATTAAATAAGACTCAATCCCTAATTGTCAGATATTAGTATAATGGATTCAGTTAAAAGGATTTTAGACATTTGGAGCAATTTGGCCTTCTCTAGAAGCAGAACATGACATGGGGTAGACTTGCTTCTTGAACCTGGAGAAAAGACAGGATGGGTGCCTAGATGCCTGGCTTCATTTTCTGGCACTTCCTGACACATCTGTTACTCACAACACTCTTAAGGGAACTAGGGAAAGCCTATCTCTAACCAGTGACTGTAATCTTTAGAAAAGCACTGACTTGATGATTCATGAAGTCCAGAGTTATTGTTAGCTGGAAAAACAAATACCAAAACAACAACAATGAAAACCAAAGCCACAATCAAGAATAGTTTTAGTTTCTTAGCCTTTTTGGCAAGTGTTCTCGGTTTTGTTGGCCTTGCTTTAGTCTTAAAAGTTAGTGTAATGTGAACAAGAATGCTCCATAGGCTCCTGTATTTCAACACTTGCTCTGTAGTTGGAAGTGCTTTTTGGATAAGTTATAGAACCTTGAGGAGGTAGAAGGCTTTGAGGTTTGACAAATTGGCTCAATTTCCTGTTCTTTTTCTGCCTCTTGTGTGTTGATAAAATATGATCAGACTGCTTCCTGGCTGCCAGGCCGGCCTTGTGAACCTGCTAACCTGTTTTCCTTACCAGGATGGACTTTATCCCTACTGGAACTCTAAGCCAAATAAATTCCCTTTCCCCTCAATTGCTTTTTGTCAGAGTATTTCATTACAACAACATAAGTAGCTAGTATGGTTAGGAAGGGAGTTGTGCCTGAATTCTCATATCTTGAACTATTTAGCATATTGTCTTAGTTGCTACTATTTTGGAAAGTGTACTTTTAGAAACATAGTATTTTCCTTTTACTCTTATAAATAGGGGTGCTTTTATAGGCACAGCAGAGAAACCACACCAATTATTACCATGACAAGATTGGGTCCTGATTTTTACACCTTGATAAGGTTGGAATATTATAAACAGAGCTAAGGACCATTTGGAGGCCTCTTTCTAATTTTGCCTCAGGAAACTTTTAGGAAGTCAAAAATGCATTAGTCAGCTTTGCATTACTGTAACGAATACCCAAGATATAACAAAAAGGTTTGTTTTGGCTTACAGTTTGGAAACTTGCTCCCTTGCCTTGTGCCTGTGGTGAGTTTGCATATCACACCCAGAGCCCAGGATAAAGCTCACTTCATGGTGGCTGGGAAGTGGAGTAAAGATGAATGAGCAAGGTCGCATAATTATTTTTGAGTTCATGCTCTAATGACCTAAGATTCCCACTAGGAGAATATGTTTATCTCTACTTCCTCCTTTTCCTCCTCTTCTGGTAAAGAGATAGTGGAGATAATTAGTGAATTATTGGTGTATTTATTTTAATACAGACTTGAGTATGAGAGTTAGAAGAAAACGAGGCCATCAAAAGAAAGCAAGGCAAATCCAAGTGTTCTGTGATGAAGAGGCACCTGGACCTCCCTAAAGATTCCCACCACCTCCCAGCTACTACCAAGCCGGAGACTTAGCCCTTAGCTTGTGGACTTTCACATCCAAACTACAATACAGTGTAAACACTGATTGCCTTAATGAGCAGAAGCTCCAGACACGGAGTTTCAGCACACTAAGCCTCACTTCAGAGAGGCGTTAGATGTGGAGAACCTTCACTGCTAAAGCTTCGTTTTAAAATTGCTCTCTTTTTAATTGCTTCAGAATCTAGTTTATTCAACACCTTTAGCTGAATCCAGCTGTGGGATAACCACAGTTAAAACATATCTTAAAGATTAGTTAGACTACCTGGATAATAAATGAATAGACATATGCATGTATTAGATACACATATGCACAACATACATACACACACATATATAAGTTTGGAATTGAACTTAGGGCCTCATAAATGCAAGGAAAACACTGTATTATTTAGCTGTGTTCCTGATGAGTACATTCTCTGGGGGAAATATTCAAATAAAGAGATAGCTTCCCTTCATCCCTCCTTCAAATTCCACTCTTACTGACCCTGTTATAAATGTAGCCAGTATTAATATTGAAGAGCTTTTCTAATCATTATTATATATTTACATACATATGTATTCAAATATGTAGTTTACCAAAAATTGAAGAAATTACAATGTCTGATTTTCTACTATTTTATTTTGTTTAAAAGTACAAGCAAACTGTATTTAAATCAGAGACTATGAGGCTTGGGAATATATCCCCATCTGGAAACGATGTTAGAGATGTTTTTCAAAGGCCTTCTTCAGGTGCAGCCTTGGCCTGGCCACTTTCACCCACTTTGCCCTTACTATTGTTCAGCTGAACCAAGTGTCAAGACACTGTATTTCATATGATTTAGAAAGCCTTGATTGTGTTTTCATATTAAAATATTCATATGATTTTGAACTAACAGGATGAGGAAATGGGAATTTTAATTAAGAGTTAAACATGCTACATAAATAGGCTACCCAGGCAGCAAGGGAATATTTCCCAGATCCTTGGCGACTGAAATGGGATAATTACTAAGACAAATGGGTCCATTCGACCTATTTTCCCTCATTTCTACCAAATTCCAGCGGCTCCTCTCACCCTTCCTTTATACCTACTTGACAATGGAGCAGAAGGCAATGGCTTTTTCTGTAACTGTTGGTCTTGATTGCTTGCAATCTTCCACCCCCAGGGGTGCACGTCCCCCCCTGATTAGGAGAAATGGCCCCCTGCTCGTCCTGTCAAGACTTCCATGCTGCACAGTGAATATGGGAGAAATCTCATTTTGGAGACAAGCATTTTCTGTGAACTCTATTAAGCAACAAAAAAGCTGGCCTTTCATAGGGTCACATTTCCAGGATATAATCACCAACTTCTTGGGTGCAATATAAGGCCCCCGTCGGAGTTCACTCTTTCCATGTTCATCAGCGATTATTTCACGATGGCAGCCTTCTCGGGGGAGTTGGAGATGCTTTCTGCACATTTTAATGAGCCTGTCATCCTGCCTCAATTTTCCCCCTTCAGTCCTTATTTCTTTCTGATCCCTTTCTTTCATGTTGTGAGCAGCATTTATTTGGAAGGCATAGGGAGCAGAGATTTTTAAAATGTCATTCGGTATAGATGGGAATCTATTGCCTTCCCCTCTTGAGATTTAGCAATATTGTATTTCCTGGTTAAGTAGGGTGAAAAATATTCTTTATCTGTGTTCTGGGGAAAATGACCTGTAATGGGACATGGAACTTTTATTTTTCATGAAGATTTGAAATGTGTATGAAATGCAGTTACAATATAAGCATTAAAACAAACATCCCTCTGTGGTAAGAAAGGTCAGACTTGGCCCATGACTCACCAAGTGAATATTCTGTAGTTCTTGCACAGTCTGCTAAAAATATTTTATTTTCAGAGGTTAACTTCAAACATATGCAAAATTTAAGATTTAATTTAAAAACATTTTACAAACAAAAGAAATACCAGAACAGATAAAGGGATAGCCAGAATGTTTTATGTAATTCATTGTACCAGTTTTATCCTTTATTTTATTCTGCTTTATATTTTTCTCACATTAGAGCTTAATTTTATAACTAAATTTACCACAGAATTTAGTATTAGTAGATGCTAGTATAGAATTTGATTTTATAAATAAATTTACTTTAGGATTTATTATGTAAGGACTGTCAATTAGGTTATATTTTAATGCACCATAGCTATTCATCAGTGATTTTTTTATTTTAATTTTTTTTTGGTGGCCTTTGTTAGCAAAATAATGCCCATGACTAATGCTCCCTGTAGCTTTCCCTGTTTAAATTAATCTGGTTCTTTATCCTTTGCAAACATATGTATGATCTGCTTCAATCAGATTTTCTGAAAACAAAGGCAAGTATTCGTTATTTCCCCCCCAAGGGCTTTACAAATGATATGCATTGAACTAATCCAATTGGACTAATATGATTACTTTTGTGTGTATGCAGAAGGGCATGGTTCTTCAATAGTACATGAGAAACGAGAGGGGGTCTCCTGATAATTTCTTTGTATGGATCTAGTGCACAAAATTTCTGAGCTAAGAACCCATATGGCCACTAAAGCTTACTTTTTTATATGTGTGGTTCTTCTTTGTGAATGAGAATAGCACTCCCTAATACAGACAAAGAAGATGTATGGACTCACCTACACTCATACTTTTATCCAGTACTGTCGAGTGTCATGGAAACACAGACCAAGACTCTCACCTAGCACAGCTGTGATAGAGATCAGGTGTGGGTACCCAGACCAGATGATTGAGGGAAGGACAGTGCTCTTTGTCTAAGTCTAGGTGTGTTCTAGGAGGTCCTCCGTAGTGTGGGTCATCTCTCTTTCTCAAACTGACATGCTGGTATTTCAGAAGCTTTCTTTGGTGGGTCGCCCTTACACATGCTACATTCTTCTGGGTTTTAATCTTACACTGATTATATCATAATAGATGTACACATATATTATTAAATAAACATATATTTTAAAATATGTATAAATATTCAATAATACATATGTATCAAATCCCTCCTCTGTTTTTCCTGCCTATTTGTCCATTCATTTAGGAAATCCGTTTTGTTATTATATTATAGAGCAGGGAAGTGAAAGCATAGGGAAATGAAAAAATATGTTGTAGGCTTTTATTAGGCAGGGTTCACTACTGAACACACAGCTCTGTTTGCATCCTCCTACACAGCTTTTGTCAATAAAATATTTTAAAATTTATTAGTTCAAGTTCAAAGGCAAACCTCAACCCCCCCTGGTAGCAATTTCTCCCTGATGACTGCATGTTCTTCATATCAGTTTATACTGTCACTAACGTTATATGAAACTCTTTTTATTCATACTGTTCTAAATATCATTAGTTTTCAACAGACTAATGTTCAAATGGCTATACCTTATTGTTTTAATGTAACATTTTCTGAATGTCAACAAATTGTATTATATCATGAAAATAGCATTTTAATGTTCTTAGCCACTTATGATGTGAATTGTTCATGATTCTCATGAATCATCACAGAAATAATACCTATAAATATCTCTATTTAATTAGAGAAGTGTTTTAGTACAAAGAGCTGTTAGTATGTATGGGATACTCCTTGTCTTCTAATGATGCTTTATGCTGTTATTTTTTGATAATTCACTTTTTATTTAAATGAAGTGTCATCTCCTGGTCTTTTCCTTTATATATTCATAATTAATCTCACAGTCTCTTTGCCCTTTCTCAAGTGGTACCAGCCCCCCTCCCCCCAAGTCAGTCCTGTTGCTTCTGGTTTATAACATTCTGATGGTTTATCATGTCTTTCATTGTTGATAAAGATTTTAGCCTAGTAAAATTGTCTGTGATCTGGTTCTTGCTTTTTCTTGTCTACTCATCCAGAACTCTATCCATGTTAACTCCGGAGTGCTCAGGTCAGTCCCTCTCTGTCTGGGATGAATTCCTGTTTTTTTTTTGTTTTGTTTTGTTTTTTTTTTTTTTTGTTTTGTTTTGTCTTCTTAGAAATTCTTGCCTATTTTTCTAGATTCTAATCTACTCATTTATTTTTTTTATTTTTTCTCTTAATGGCATCTATTAACATATAGGTGATTATTAACTTAATATTACTTTAAAAACTTTTATATTTCTGCACTAAATGGAAATTCAATGTGTCTTGCAACAGATACAAGAAACCCATCAAAGTAAAAGCATTGCTGTCAAAATCCGCCTGTACCCACCACTTTTCATATCCTCACCAATGACATGCTGCTGCTCCTAAGATACCACCCATCAGCATTGTTGTCAGAGCCCCGAGGATCCCAGTTAGACAGAGGATTTCTGGCAGATATTTATGGACCATTATATAATCATAATTACGGAAGGGTGAATTATAAAAGATTAAATGTACCTTTTGATAATCACATTTAGTGTGAGCTGCTTTCTTTAAGTCTAGTCTTAACCTTGTGCCAGTGGAGAAAGTTGCCTCTGCAGTGGTTGCCTTACAAACAGAAGCGTTCCTTAGGTACCAATCCTGTGGTGTGTGTCTTCATTCAGGAGGGAAAGTGTCAGACACAAATGACAGTGGGATCAGTGGGGCAATGAAAGTGCAATGTCATGCCTCGGGAGGTGGATGTATCCACGGAAAATTCAACTGTTAGACCAGAGTTGCTAGATTATGTGGTAGAATGAACACGAACCCAGAATAAAACACCACTTTATATTTAGAGGTGGGGATGCTCAGGTGCTGCCACCAGAATGGACTTGGTCACACATGCCACTTGAGTTTGTGGTGTTGCATAGTCGAAAACTCTAAAAAGACCTGTATTGGAAAATTGTTATTTTATTAATTACACTTTATTCATTTTGTATCCCCCCATAAGCCCCTCCCTCCTCCCCTCCCAACCCCACCCTTCCCTTTCTGCATGCATGCCCCTCCCCAAGTCCACTGATAGGGGAGGTCCTCCTCTCCTTCCTTTTGATCTTAGTCTATCAGATCACATCAGGAATGGCTACATTGTCTTCTTCTGTGACCTGGTAAGGCTGCTCCCCCTTCAGGGGGAGATGATCAAAGAGCAGGCCAATCAGTTCATGTCAAAGGCAGTCCCTCTTCCCATTACTATGTAACCCACTTGGATACTGAACTGCCATGGGCTACATCTGTGCAGGGGTTCTAGGTTATCTCCATGAATAGTCCTTGGTTAGAGTATGAGTCTCTGGGAAGTTCCCTGTGTTCAAATTTTCTTGTTCTGTTGCTCGGAAAATTGTTATTTAAAATATTTCAACTTTGTTGAATTTTTAAAACCAGGATTAAAGGCTACCATTTTGTACTAACTATGAAAATGCCACCTGTCTTAGAAATACTACACACTAAATAGTAGTATAAAAATAGAACCTTGTAACCAGTAATAAAGGGGAGTTTATTTCCTATGTTATTTCAACATGTGTAATTTTAGTTGTTCCTTTTCAACTTAGAACCAGATTTAAAAAAAAAAAAAACAAACCTCATTTCACACAGAAAGGATGTTATTAAGTTTTCTTTGGGGGAGAAAAAGACAGCTGTGTGCAGGCAATTCTTAAAATAGCCTTAAAGATGAATGCAGTAGCTTATTAACAGATAGTACAACGAGATGAGCCACCGTGCTTGATGTCTTATAGTCTGCACTGACTTTACTACTGTTTCCCATGCCTGGTGGGGGCTGCCCAGCTTAGCATGTATTCCCTTGCCTCTGTGGAGTTGCTGCGTCTGGTGGAACCATACAGTATTTTTTCAGCATTTGCTTTATTTCAGTGGTATACTACTTAAAAGACTCATCTATGTCCCTGTACGTATCAGGAAAATGTTTTCCTGTTTATGTCCGTGTGTTGTTTCCTTGCATTTTATACCACATTTCTATTTCTATGTATTTATCTGGAGATAGGTAATTGCTGCTTCTACTTTTGTAGCTATTGTGAGTAATGTTAATGTAAACACTGGTCAAACATTTATGTTTAAATTACTGCCTTTAATTCTGTATATAAAATGATATAAAGCCAACAGTGGAATTTCCAGAAAAGTTCTCTTTTTATTAGGTTAAAAAGTTAAATTGGTGTCTTTTGTTTACTAAGAACAAATTTTGCCCTAATAGTCAAGTTCTTGGTTCCTAGATTTCATTATCTGCATCTCATCTGAAAGGTGGTCACTGTGACCACCCTGCTTTCAACAATCCTTTTGTAAAATACCTTTTCTAAGGAGACGGAATGTATCAAAGATTGAGGTAGTTCTTCACTGTTGACCTTCAAGATAGTCTTTTTTTTTTTTAATATCTACATCATGTGATTATTATTTTTTTCTTTTTTAACCTCATGGCAAAGATACCCATGTAGACTTAGGAATTTATTTCATAAATTGTTTGAAATGGCACTTGTCACAAATGAAGAAGATGAAATATAAGGACATGTCATTCTCCTTTTGGGAATGATTATTCTGGACACGGCACTAATTTACTAACCTGGAAAAAGTCAGTATTGTTTATAAAGACCTTAACATTTCCACCAAATTGAGAATTTTAAGTAAATATCACGGGCATGTACTTGCTGATCCCTGGGGTAATTGCTTAATACAAGTTCCTCAGAGCTTCTTATCCTTGGAAATCATATGAAAACGATGACATTATCAAGGTGTTGGAGGATGAGAGAGAGAAAAAAATTAAAGATGGCCTCATTGTAGGAAATGAGACAGAAGGTTCATTTCCATGGTGATATTTTGTCCTTTCTCCTAGACTCATTCTTCTGTCAGGAAGGCAAAAGAGGAGGAACAGACATATTCCTTAGAGACACATAGTTAATTATCCCAAATAATGTGGCTCAGGCTGCCAGTTAATAGGAATGGAAATCAAGTAATCTCAGAGACCTGCAGGGCCATATCACTTCTTTTGCCTCCCGCTGTCAGTCTTGGCTGTGGATTAGCTCTTGTCCTATAGGGTGGCCAATGACGGAAAAGCGATGGATTCATAGAGTTGAATGTTTAGATGGTACTTGTACTCTTAAGCTTATGTACCTGGATTTTGTCTAAGTAGAAAGCCATATACCAAGTAAGTTGTCCAGGGAAAGTGGGCGACATAGAGTTGGAATTCAGTGTTTACTGATTTGAAAGCCAGAGTAATTTAGCTCTGATTTTAGACCCTGTCACTTACTAGCTATGAGCCCTTAATAAATCACACAACTTCCTTACCCTCATTTTCTTCTTCTATAAGGCAGTTCTTATAGTCACTTTGCAGAGTTGATATAATGATGAAATAGAATAGGGTTTAATATACTCATTCTGTTGCATGGCTGCTCCTCCCCCCAACATGTTAGTGCATGCATTATCTTCATACATATTACCTCAGGCTGGTGCAGTGAAAGTGTTAGCTATGTGTCATTGATGCCTTTATGTATCAAAATACGAGTCTGATTACGTTAGTTCTATTCCTGAAATGTATCAGTGTCA
The DNA here is from genome assembly GCF_030254825.1 of Meriones unguiculatus. Taxonomy (NCBI): domain Eukaryota; kingdom Metazoa; phylum Chordata; class Mammalia; order Rodentia; family Muridae; genus Meriones; species Meriones unguiculatus. The sequence continues at coordinate 56,281,640 of NC_083356.1, read as the reverse complement.
TTTGATCACCATTAGGACCATTTAAGCATCTTATGGCATTTGATTGATCTTACTTTCTAGTCACTGTCAACCTTGTCTCCTGTTCTTACTTGTCCTTAGATATAGTTAAGTATCCAAAGTTTCTCACATAGCCTATTTTTTTTAATATCTTCTTTCAGAATAACACAGTATCTTCTCTGCTGGTCACTCCCAAATGATCTAGAGGCTTTTTTTGTACTCTTACATACTGCCACTGTACAATTACTTGACTGTAATGAGTGTAAGTGTCTGGTCTCTGCAGAGCAAGAGTTGTCTTTCATATTCTGAATGGCCTTCATTTCATTCCTCGCATTCAGTAGATCTCAGCTACTATGTACTGAATTGACAAGTGAATAAGAATCTCAGTGCTTTGAAGATAATTAGTTTATATCTCTGCCCAACCCCATGTCAGAGACACATCCTCACGCATCTTTATCAGTGTTCCTTGTGGATTCAGTTGCTACAGAAGAAATATGGTCTTTGCTTATGGATGAAACAGGGATGAGTACGTAATACACCCCTTTCTTCACCCACCCCCAAGCTGGTAGAAAAGCACAAAGAATAATTCAGTATTATGGGTTCAGAGAACAGAAACAGGACACACTGTTTGAGTTACCTTTTTCTTTGCTCTGACCAAATACCCAAACAGAAGCAATTTAATGAAAGAAGAAATTATTTTGGTTCACACTTCAGACCGTAGCCTATCATGGCAAGGAAAACATGGCATGTTGGGAACTTACAACTGGACCTGTCAATGTCTCAATGTTTCAGGAAGTTGTGATCTAGGATGGGAACCAGAAGTGGTTGTCATTTTTAGCCCTACTTCACAAGATTTATTTACATTCTCCAGTTTGGCTGCATCTCCTAATGCATCCACAGGGTCCCAAATAGTGTACCAATAAGATACTAAGTGTTTAAACCTATAATCCTGCAGGGGAAACATAACATTGGTAGTGCAACACACATAAAATATCTTAATCAAATTCTGAACAATGGGATGAGTCCAAGAAGAGAGTGAAACAATCAATATAGCCTAAAGGGAGGTCTTTAGGTTACAGGGGTCATGCCATTAAAGGGGACTGTACGTCCTCTCTATTCCGTCTTTCTCTTCCTCCTAGCCATGGTGTAGATGAAATTTGCTCCATCTTGAACTCTTGCTATGGTGCCCTGCATTGCAATAAGCCTAAATCAACGGGTAGAGTCAACTTTCCCCACCTTACTCTGTAGAAGTGATCTACCTTAGCTATTTGCTAAAATAACGGAGAGCTGGTGAACACAGAGGTTTTTGAGAAATTCCTGTATCAAAGCAGTAAATGTATGACTCTGTCACATTTTCCTGTGGTTGGGGTCCTAATAAATCACAAACTTCCCCAGATGAGCTGTGTGCTTTACCTGTGTTTGACTCTCCGCCCTGCCTCCACCCCCATACTGTGTGGACCTATGACACTTGGTTTCTCTGTTCCTGTGTTTGAAAAGTGAGTGCATACCCTTGGCCTCTGTGCTTTTTCACTGTGATGACCTGCATGTGTGGCTCATGCTCTCATTGAATTAGTGTTAAAGATACAGCTGATTTACTGGAGATGGTCATATATATATATATATACACGACAGGTCATGCACATTTTATTCCAGACAAAGATATAAAAATGTGTGGTTCAAATAAGGCTCTCTAACGATACTGGGAATTAGAAATCACTGGAAATTCTACCTCCCTAAAAACTGTTTTCATTTTGTGCACGTCTTTTGGAATGTGCTGAATATATAATTCTGATTTTTGCATGCTTTCAGTCAAGAATAAATCAAATACCATATTCTTTGCCTTTTTGTTTACTATGTAATATTTAGTTGATTGCTATATAACCATCCTGCTTGATTTAAATCAATTTATTAATTAATTAAAATGGTAACATTACAATTTTTGGTTATTCTTACTTGAAGATATTTTCTGGTATTTTAAGGACTCGTGTATATTTGTGAGTTCAAGGCTAATGCTTTACAAAAGCATTTCATTTGGCTGTACACAAATCAACGTGTGGTGAACATTCTTATCATTCTTGCAAATGAATGCTATTTTTGAGAATAATTTTTTTTTTTTTTTTGGGTAACTAATTTATACTCCATCTGTCATGCATCTGTGTATTCCTTCCAATGTTTTGGAAGCTATGAACTCCAGAACCGAGTCAACACTGCCCTCTTGTGGTTTATTTTAGAATTTCAGGACAGACCTTTTCCAAGACAAAAGCCAATGAATCCACATAGAACTTGTAAACACCCTGCTCACTTTTTCTTTGGCCATTAAACTCCACGAGAAAGCTCTTTCCATTGAGTCTCTTCAAGAACTGTGGCCAGCATTAAATGGGAAGAGACCCAGGAAGTACTTTGAGAAATAGTGCAAGCGCACAGAGGCAGATTTACTAGGTTGATGGCAAAAAGACTTGTATCTGAAAATCTGATTTGTAGAAAAATTCTGTGGCTTTAGGGCTTGGTTCTATGTGTCATTTTGGGAAAGTCCTCAGACTGCCAATCTTTTCATATGCAAAGAAGAAATATAGATGAAAATCACAGGAGCTATTTTTGAGGGTAGTATAATCTGCTTAAAACCACTTGAAATGTTGCATCTCAAAAAGCATTACAAAGAAGATGCAACCACAGTGCACTGGAATTAAAACAAACACCTTGACTGAGTACCCAGGCACAGCAGTGGGTGCAGGACTGATCCCTGACCATTACCTATCTGCAGTGACCTGCACAGGTTCACTCCTTACCTTTTCTTTAGAACCATGTGAAGGATACCCATGTATAATTCCATTAATAAACGGGGAAGCAGAGGGCCAGGGAAGCCCAGTGATCACATAGACATAAGAGAATGCTGCAGACCCGCACACCCTGCTTCCATCACATGCTGGCTCCATCACATGAGCCTTACTGCCTCACTAGGTCAACTTCAAGAAGTCACCGGTGCTCAGGCTAACTGTCTGATTTCCTGGATACTACACAACACGCTCTGTCTTTCCAATAAGGCAATTCATTCATGTGCTAAGAAAAACAGGGGAAACCCATTTCACAAAATGTAACCTTGCTGTAATTTACATATTATCAAGGTGAGTTAATTATTGCACCAGAGGAATGATTTTGTTTTTGTTTGGGAAGAGTAGTTGAAAAACATAAGACCCATGTTCTGTTTTCTCCTTTTGTTTTCAAAGGTGAGTATTGCTACCGAACGACTTTTTGCTATAACAGCTGGGCCAGATGGATGGGTCCACACACTCAAGGGATTTAAGGAGAAAATGAATATTAGTTGATCTAAAAGGTAGATGTTGCTTTTCCTATAAAGAATTGGGATGTAGAAAGTATCCTTGGGAAGTCTAGGTAAGGTTTTCTAAAGCCTTGAGAACTAAGAGTTGAAGACAAATATACACAGAATTAACAAAGAGCAGATGAAATGGGAGCACTTCTAAAGAAGGGACAAATGTAGGATTGTGGAGGTGAGATGGAGTGTGTGTGTGTTGAGTAGAAGGTACAAAGTTCTTTTTGGATTAGGGGATGGTGTTTGTCTTTCTCCTTAGGGCACATCAGGACTTGGAGAGAGAGAGAGAGAGAGAGAGAGAGAGAGAGAGAGAGAGAGAGAGAGAGAGACAGTCTATGGTTTCTTGCTATACACTTTAGGGCAGTGGTTCTCAGCCTGTAGGTTGGGAGGGGTGTTGAGTGACCCTTTAACAGGGGTTGCCTAAGACTGCTAGAAAACATAAATATTTATATTATGTTTCATAACAGTAGCAAAATTATAGTTATGAAGTAGCAACAAAAACAATTTTATGGTTGGGAGTCACCACAACATGAGGAACTTTATTAAACGGTCACAGCATTAGGAAGGTTGAGAAGACCTGCTTTTAGGAATTGACTGGAAAGGCACATTATTGAGACCATAGCTTCATGTAGATTTTTTCCAGTATTGAATGGAGATGGATTGGAATAAATTAAAAGTGATACAGAAAAGTAAGTAGGCTGAACGGATATTAAAGAGGTGAACTCAAAAGTCTTTGGTAAGGAAGTGGATATAAGAGATAAAAAAGCTTCCTGGATATTCAAGAGTCTCTTCATCACTATCAGAGATGCACATATAAAATTATAAGTGACTTGAAGTGCACTTAAAGGAAACATTTTTGTTCCCTTCTGAAAACCCTCGCTGGAAGGGCTGGCTCAGTGTGCGCACAGCACAGGTCAAGGAAGAGCAGACGATTTGCTCATCTGGGAAGACTTCCATTCGTATCCTCTTCATCAAGCTTGCAGCGTGCTCAAGGCTAAAGGAGGTCTTAAAAGCCACTTTCAGCAAGAGGGGTGGGTTAGATTTTATAAACATTTATATCCAGTATTAAAAATGTGTGTTGAATGGTAAACTGTGTCTTCATTTTATCTACTTTCTTTACTTTTGATATTTCCTGGGGAGGCATTTGGGGAGCATGTGTCTCATACAGCAAATAGGGCCATGAAGGAGAGGTGCTCCCTGCTTTTGAAGGATTTTCAGCCAGGTACAACTTAGATGAACACAGAAAGTAAGCTAGTTAAAAAAAACATGCATGTTCACGTTGTGTGCTGTCTGTTTTTTAGGTGCAGATAGAAGATGGTCTGGGCTTGGAAAGTGTGTGAAGTCTTGGCTTAAGATATAATTTGGAAACAGAGAACTAACTGGAGTGGAAATGAGGGGCTCCGACTTTCAGAGGGAATGGCTAAGTACCAGGTCATGCTCAAGATAACCCTTGCATCCAGAGTGTTGGCTGTGGCATAGACTGAAAGGCAGAGAAGTAGCATGAGATGAGGCTGAAGATGTGAGCAGGGTAATTCAAGAAGGTGCAGGCAATAATCAAAATGTTCTTACCTGGATCAAACTTTATGCGTATGCGTGTGTTAGCCTTTATAAAAATAGTCTAAAGTACCAAATAAATGAGAAACCCCATGAGGGAGAGTAGACTTTGTGCATCTCAGTCTGGGATTTTGTCTAGCTTGAATCTGTGCAAGTCTTTACATGCTGCCATAGTCTGTGTAAATTCATACATGCACCACTCCTCTTGTAATGATGTCCGTAGAGGATGCCTGGATGGAGGAAAGTGAGCCTTGCAAGTGCAAATGTCACACTGGCCCACACTGCTGAGGAGGAAAGAGGACATGAGTGATGATTTGGGGCAATTAAGGCAGAGTAGAGAGAGAAGGAGGCCATCCTGTGTAAGGGGAATTATGGGCTTGTTTGCTGTGTGCTGGTGATTTACTACACTGATAACTCATCGGGGTGGAGGTTGGCATCTCAGGATAGACTGAGATGACTGTGCCACCTATCTTCTCAAAACCTTAGGAAAGGTTTATCCAGACCATCTTTAGAAAAAAGCAAAACAAAACAAAAAACAAAAGTGAAATCATGGCTCAGGGAGAAAAATCTAATTTTCTCTACTTTGTACATATGCCATATTCCAATAAAATATTTATTTGACAGAAAAGAATAAATAGCCATTTTATAACAATCACAAATCTGTTTCCCCATTGTCAGCATAATAAAACATTGAAATATTAGTTGTGTTTGTAATTCAACCTCATTATTTTCACAACTGTTGCTTGAAGAAACACTCACACTATCAAATAAAATGTATCTTGCTTGTAAAAAATAAACAAAAAATTAAAAACTGAAAAAATAAAAATCGAAACAGACAAACAAAATCAAATGAGACAAAAAAAGCCATGCTGTGCAGGGGGAATGTGCAGGGGCTTGTTTACTGTGTGCTGGAGAAGTCTAGGTGAGAAAAGTGAACTTTGCTTCTGACTCAGGTGGGATGGCAGATACTTGGGATTCTGTGCCCAGGGTGTGGCTCTGAATCATGTTGTCCACACGGAGTCCCTGATTCCTCATTTCAGCCATCCATCCATCCTCTGATGCATGGAAGGCACTGTTTTCTTGGAGTCATCAATCACCTCTGGCACTTACAATCTTTCTAATTCCTCCTTTACAATTTGTTTTTGAAAGAGGGAGAGAGAGAGCAAGCAAGAGCATAAAGTTTGGGTGGCTGGGTAGGTAAGAAGAATCTGGGAGGAGTTGGCAGAGGGAAACATGATCAAAAGATATTACATAAAAAATCCTTTAAAAATATTTATTTATTGTGCTCACTTTGGCAGCACATATCCTAAAATTGGAACGATACAGAGAAGATTAGCATGGCCCCTGCACAAGGATGATACACAAATTCATGAATTGTTCCATATTTTTATATCATCTACCATGACCAAGTAGGCTTCATCCCAGGCATGCAAGGGTGGTTCAGTATATGGAAATCCATCAATGTAATCTACCATATAAACAAACTGAAGGAGAAAAACCACATGATCATCTCCTTAGATGCTGAAAAAGCATTTGACAAAGTCCAACACCCATTCATGTTTAAAGTCTTGGAGAGAACACGGATACAAGGCACATATCTAAACACAGTAAAGGCAATATACAGCAAGCCTATAGCCAACATCAAACTCAATGGAGAAAAACTTAAATCAATCCCACTGAAATCAGGGACAAGACAAGGCTGCCCACTCTCTCCATACCTCTTCAACATAGTACTTGAAGTCCTAGCCAGAGCAATAAGACAACTAAAGGAGATCAAGGAGATACAACTCGGAAAGGAAGAGGTCAAAGTGTCACTATTTGCAGATGATATGATAGTATATATGAGCGACCCCAAAAATTCAACCAGAGTACTCATTCAGCTGATAAACACCTTCAGCAAAGTGGCAGGATATAAAATCAATAAAAAAAACATCAGAAGCCCTCCTGTATACCAAAGACAAAAGGGCTGAGAAAGAAATTAGGGAAACAACACCCTTCACAATAACCACTAATAACATAAAGTACCTTGGGGTGACACTAACCAAGCAAGTGAATGACCTGTTTGAGAAAAACTTCAAGTCTCTGAAGAAAGAAATTGAAGAAGATATCAGAAGATGGAAAGATCTCCCGTGCTCATGGATTGGTAGGATTAACATTGTGAAAATGGCCATACTGCCAAAAGCAATCTACAGATTCAATGCAATTCCCATCAAAATACCAACTCAATTCTTTACAGACTGTGAAAAAAAGATTCCCAGCTTCATATGGAGAAACAAAAAACCCAGAATCTCCAAAACAATCCTATACAACAACAGATCATCTGGAGGTATCTCCATCCCCGATCTCAAGCTGTACTGCAGAGCAATAGTAATAAAAACTGCATGGTATTGGCATAAAAACAGAAAGAAGGATCAATGGAACCAAATAGAAGACCCAGAAATAAATTCACACACCTATGAATACTCGATTTTTGACAAAGAAGCCAAAACCATTCAATGGAAAAAAGACAGCATCTTCAACAAATGGTGCTGGTCCAACTGGATGTCTACATGCAGGAAAATGAAAATAGATCCATATTTATCACCCTGCACAAAACCAAAATCCAAGCGGATCAAGGACCTCAACATAAAATCAGATACTCTAAATCTGTTTAAAGAAAAAGTGGGGAACAGCCTAGAACTCATTGGCATAGGAGACAACTTTCTGAACAGAACACCAACAGCACAGGCTCTAAAAGCAACAATCAATAAATGGGACCTCATGAAACTGAAAAGCTTCTGTAAAGCAAAGGACACCATCATCAAAACAAAACGACTGCCTACAGATTGGGAAAGAATCTTCACTAACCCTTTATCTGACCGAGGACTAATATCCAGTATACAAAGAACTAAAGAAGCTGAAAAGCAGCAAACCAAGTAATCCAATTAAAAAATGGGGAACAGAACTAAACAGAGAATTCTCTGTAGAGGAATATTGAATGGCAGAGAAACACTTAAAGAAATGCTCAACCTCACTAGCCATCAGGGAAATGCAAATCAAAACAACCCTGAGATTTCACCTTACACCTATCAGAAAGGCTAAGATGAAAAACTCAAGTGACAACACATGCTAGAGAGGTTGTGGAGAAGGGGGAACCCTCCTCCACTGCTTATGGAAATGTAAACTGGTACAACCACTTCGGAAATCTATCTGGCGCTTTCTCAGACAATTAGGAATAGTGCTTCCTCAAGACCCAGCTATACCACTGCTAGGTATATACCCAAAGTTTGCTTAAGTACACAAAAGGGATACTTTCTCAACCATGTTTATAGCAGCTTTATTTGTAATAGCTAGAACCTGGAAACAACCCAGATGTCCATCAACAGAGGAATGGAAACAGAAATTGTGTTATTATTACAGAATGGAATACCACTCAGCAATCAAAAAGGAGGAAATCATGAAATTTGCAGGCAAATGGTAGGATCTAGAAAAGATCATTCTGAGTGAAATATCCCAGAAGGAGAAAGACAAACACGGTATATACTCACTTATATAGACCTATAAGATATGATAAACATAATGAAATCTATAAACCTAAAAAAAAGATAATCAAGAGAGCGGACATGGGGTAAGATGATCAATCCTCATTTAGAAAGACAGATGGGATGTGCATTGAACATATGATAGGAGTCTACTGAAGGCATCTGAAAGACTCTAACTAGCAGTGTTTTCAAAGCAGATACAAAGACTCATAACCAAACCTTCGGCAGAGTACAGGGAATCATAAGAAAGAAGGGGAGTTAGTCTGATGGGGAAAGGATAGGAGCTCCACAAGGACCAAATATATCTGGGCACAGGGTCTTTTCTGAGACTGACATTCAACCAAGGACCATGTATGGATATAACCTAGAACCTCCAATCAGATGTAGCCTGTGATAGCTCAGTAACCAATTGGTTTCCCATAGTAAGGGGAACAAGGACTATTTCTAACAGGAACTCAATGGCTGGCTCTTTGGTCTCCCCACCCCCGAAGGGAGGAGCAGTCCTGTTAGGCCACAGAGGAGGGCTTTGCAGCCAGTCCTGAAGATACCTGATAAAACAGGATCAGATGAATGGGGAGGAGGCTCCCCCCACCAGTGGACTTGGAAAGGGGCAGGGTGGAGATGAGGCAGGGAGGGTGGGATTGGGAAGGATACAGCTGGGATACGGAGTTAATAAAAAGTAACTGATCAGAAAAAAATAAAATAAAAAAAAATATTTATTCAGTGTACATCCCTATTGTAGCCCCTCCCTTCTCCCAGTTTCATCTCCTCCTTCTTTTCTCTCTCCCCCCATTTCTCAGAAACAGGGGAGCCCCCCACCAACTCACCCCAGCTCATCAAGTCACCTCAGGACTGAAATCGTCCTTTTACTCTTTGGTCTGGTGAGGTAGCCCTGCCCCGCGGATGAAAAACTTCTTAAATAAAAAAAGAAAAGTACTTATATAATTTACAAAAAATTTATAAAACAAGCATTAACCTTTAGGAAATTATAAACAAAACAAAACAAAAATATATTTTGCAGGGAGGGTATCAGACATGAATATTGTATTTACATCTACCACAGACTGGGAAATTCCATATCATCTCATCCCTAGATAAAGTGTGACAGATGGACAACAGTTTTTGAGAGAGGCAGAACAGCTGCTTCGAGGGACCAGTTCTCACACAGCGTGTTCAATCTTAAGTGCTCAGTCGTGGACACATGTTTATACCAGATACATTCTGTCTTGAACACAGCCAGTTCAAGAGCATGTCCTCATAAAGAGAATGGGTGTAGGCGGGATTTGGAGGCAAGTAGAAAACTTTAAACAAAGTAGGGGAGGAGGGAAGTCCCACCTCGATAGTAAGGCTGGGTAATTGTCCTTTCCTGAAATTTCAGATGTCCTGTTGGGTACCTGAATAGTTAAATGTGCATATAAGTAGATGTTTTTTGATTAGCAGTAAATATTCTGTGCCTATGAAGACAGATCTGGAGTTTTACTTGTCATAGGTATGTGACAGCTACACCAATGTCCTGAGTGATAACAGGGAACTGGGAAATGTGTACATAAATATGAGGGTGGCGGTGAAATGCTGTTATGAGAGAGAACACAGGAACATGGCCAGCTGGGAATCTTCTGTGAAAATGGGGAATGGCAGATGAACATGGGGAGCTCAAAGTCCTACTGTTATTTTGCATCTGGTTTATTCACTGTGATGTTTTTGACTCCTACACTTTCATGTGTTGGGGGAGAAAGTTCTTTTGTTTTAGTCATCCACCCTAATATATATATGTATGTATTTATGTATTCTACTTTCACAGATGAAGAAATTGAAGCCTGGTAACAATAGTTTTCCAAACCACACCTGCAGTCTAATTTAAATAAAACTCCATTTCTACAGCATCCTACCAGATCAATGAGCCACTCTATAACACCCCCCCCCCCCAGTGTTCATACTCAAAAGCGGGTGTCAATATATCTGACTCTAGCTAATTCCAGCGAGTCCTGCTATAGAATATTGTAGTCACTTTCATTTAGAAAATAGGATAACTGAACAGAGAAAGGTTCAGCCTGCATTCTAAAAGGACACAATCATCCATAGTATGAATTTGTTCTTTTGTGAAGCAGACGATTTCATTTTGTTGCAGAGACTGCAGAATTAACTTTCTGTCACCTTAATTGCCTTTGGTCTCAGAACAAACTTGTCTATGAACGTCAGCTGTGGAACACAGCTTGTGAATAATCAAGCAGGAAGGTTCATTTTCCAGTTGTTTTACTCCATGCTGTTCCGCTTAAATAGAGAGCATAGGAGCAAGGATTTTACACTAATTGCAGTGAGGGTTGTTGGGTAATGCAAATCAGTGCTTGTGCCACCACAGGGAAACACTTCTATTGAATCCTTTTCACGTTGACTTTATATGGTCTTCTCCTGGAAATACATCCTGATGTTTTTAAAAGGTGATTTAAAATAGTTCTTTTGTGGAAGTATCTATTTGTTACATATTAACTATATAAAGGTTTTCTTTCTTTTTTCTTTATTTTTGTGGGCGCTCTTTGAGGATCTTAGGCAACCAGGCCTGGTGTGCTAAAATGAATGGAGGCACCAAGGCTAATTCAGGAAGTCTGGGATGACTGTGGCTTCTCTGAAGACCATGTTTAAACTGGCAGAGGACACAGATCAGTGCTGTTTCTTCCTATATCTCCATGAGCAATAGACCTTCAATAAAGTTTCATCTTTAAATTTTTTTCTTCCTTCCTTCCCTCCCTCTCTCTCTTTTTCTTTCTTTTTTTCTTTCTCTTTCTTTTTCTTGCTCTCTACCCCTCTCTTTTTGTGTGTGCAGTGTGTGTGTGTGTATGTGTGTGTGTGTGTGTGTGTACACATGCATGCATGCACCAGAACACATGAATGTTTAGGTCAGAACACAGTTTACCAGAGCCAGTTCTCCCTGTCATGTGGAGCGGGAACTGAACTTACGCCATCAGGCTTGGTTCCTTTAGATGCTGAGCCATCTCTTCAGCCCATAAGTTGCATCTTCACTTCGTGTCTCATTGAGATTTTGCAGGGCAGCCTTTGTCTAGCCTCTGATACATCTGTGGAGCACACAGGAGGGGAGAAACAACAACAACGACTGTCTTCTGTTCTACAACTAACGTGACAGTTAGTTGTGATGCTAAGGACAGGTGTTATGGACATATTAAGTTGATTGCAGATTAAGATGTGAGTGAGTGACTATATAGTTAAAAAATCACTTTCTTGTTTCATGGCTCAGCCTCTGAAAGTTCAGATCTCTACTATCTGGACAGATTTAATATTTGAGAAGTAAAAGCCGATTGCTTAGTATTTCATAAGAACTGCTGTCACTTGGAAATGCATCTATCTTCTTTCCTACTTTTTATCTTTCTTCCAATTCCTGGGCCACAATTTAGGGTTCAGGAAAGAGAGTAATTGCTACAAAGGCATTTCTTTTTATCATTTAGGTGTCATCTCCTTAGGTTTTGAGTTATTCAGACAGGTTACATAGATTGTGACTTTCTCCTTTTGTGGCATGTGTGTTTATTTCATTTTTATTTACTTTACTAATACAGGTAGTTCAAAGACTCCCATCAAAGTTGATAATTGTCATGTCAGAGTAGCCATTTACAAAGCATCTTGATCAACTTAGCCCAGATTCAATCACACACTTGCATTTGTAACTGATTACCTGTTCCTCGAAAGTTTCTTTTCCATTTCTCCACATCTGAAAGCTCTATGACCTTAGAGAGGACACTTAATTAGCCTGAATGGATTTGGCTTAGAAAGTAAAGAATTACATGCTCTGTGCCATGAGATGCTAAGAGTTGAATGACAGGGTATGTGGTACTCTTAAGAGCTTCTACAAAGGTTTACCAAACACTGATGAACTGCCTATATTACCCTCTAATGCAGGCCTTCTTCCTTCTTCTAATTTGAAGTCCCGCAGTCTTAGATCTCTGAAAGATTTTCATTATGTCCTTAAAGCATTGCACAATCAAACAGTTGTCCTTCACAGCCAGTGAGTCATTCTTTGTACCATTCTGGGAGGCAGCTGTCTTTAGTCTCCTGCTGGCTGAAAGTTTGTCTCCAGGGACAATCAAACTTGTTTCACTGTGTGTAAGTGCACCAAGTTCATGCAGTGTCCATGAAGGCCAGAAGAGGGTGCCAGGCCACCTGGAACTGGAGCTACAGAGAATTGTTAGCCACCAGGTGTGTACTGAAAACCGCACTGGTCCTCTGCAAGAGCAGTAAGTACTCATAAAGGCATCTGTGTCAACTCTCTACCTTCCAACGTTTAAAAGCCGATTGGTTCATGCTTGTATTGCCAAGCAAGATGCTATTCACAGACTGCACATGTATTGCTAGCATATATTCCAGGTCAGAACATCTCACAATACTGGGTATGACCATGCCCCGGATGCATTCTCATTGCTCCTGCAGGCCATCCTGCTCTGTGGCCCCGAGACTGATAGGGAGAGGCTGCTCAGTTTCTTTTTGGGTTTGACCTCAGGCAGCCTCAATAGAATATTTGAGTTATGGAATAGAGGAAAGTGGAAACAATGGTTTTCACACAAAGGGACTCCAAAGGCTAGAGTCCCTCCATTGTAGGTCCCTCCTCTTGTTACCTGGGTCTTCTTCATTTAGGTTCTCTGGTTTCTCGTTGTGTTTTCATCTCAAATTTCAGGTCTGAGAGTGATAATAGTTCTCCCTAGTTCCTACCCCCTGAATATTACATTATCCCTGCAAAGAAGAGGTCAAGTGATAGTTACTACACCAATAGTTCTTTATTAAGCTGCCTTAAGATAGTCATTCATGTGTTTCCTCTTGGGCATGATGATGGCTCTGGCTCTGATAAATTTAGGCAACAAATATGCTTTCAAAGAATACAATGTTATGATACTTTTATTCTAGAAAAAGAAAACAGATAATAAACAAATGTGCAAAAATAATTGTGAAATCAACTGCATAAAAATGGTTTATTTGACAGAACAAAAGAAGAATGTTGGGTGCAAAATATGACATCATATACAGAAGACCCTAACTACTGTCCAAGGGATCATTGATGATCGCAATAAAAAAGAAACAAGTGAAGGTATTTACAAAGAAAATTGCCTGCACTGGTACTGCAGTTGAGCACCAAGGATATGGAGAAGACATAGGTGACTACAGGGTGACTAGAAAGAATGTATGCCAGCTCCTGATGGACCAAGGACGATCAACTGAAGGTTCACAGGTTTTAAGTGCTTGTATCTCTTTGAAACTTTAATGAGATTTTCTTATCAATGAGTAGAGTTTTTTTTTTCCTGTCCCTAGTCACAAATTTAAAAACAACGGAGCTTTTATAATATAATTTGGTGTTCATTTTAAACTCGGACTAACTCCTTCGAACAATAAACTGAAAAAGAGATGAAACACAACAAAAGATAATAGAATGCCAGTAGAAATACTGCTGGCTCAAAGGTCCATGGATAGGAATAGGAAAGAACAAATTTATAGAAATTGCCATAGTGGTTGTACATTGCAGTTAGAGTGTTGAGAGGAGATGGAGGGAAAGCAGAAAGGGACCAGTGTCATGATGCTCAGCCTGGTACCAGGAAGCAATCCTTAGAGAAATCTGGTTAGTGCTGAATGTGTGCACAGATGACTGTGTTATGTATGCTTGCTTTCCCCATCTTACCTGGAGACTCCAGGAAGACAACAGATCAATAACCATTTCTTTCATACTAGAAAATACAGATGTACCTGTATGTGTGAGGTACATTTTAAAATGAAGTTTCATTGTGATTTTTGAAGACTGAGGTCAATACTTGTCCATCCCCTTTCCATTTTCTAAGACATACCTGGAATTCTTTGCTTCTGCTTTCCACTTCTTGTCTCTGGGTTTGTCATCCATATGTCTAAACCTGCGTCTGTTTTAAGCCATTGCAAAATATTCTTCCAGAAAGCCAGCCACGTGTGTAGCTTATTACTTCTCACACAGAGCTTTCCTTGTACTTTCTCCTCCCTTTAAACTTAAGGAAGCATTGTTTCTGATTTTAAAGATCAGGCCTCTCACTGTATTTAGGTGTCCAACTCTTATAAAACTTGATCTCACAGCCAGCTTTGATCCTGATCCTTTAGCCACTTCTGCAATGCACAGTAAACAGGAGTCAGCAACACAGCACCCTGCACACTGCATCCTGTCCCACAGAACCCGGTAATACTGTACCCCACAACGCTGCATTCTGTAACACTATACCCTAAAATACTGCACCCTTCAACACAGCACCCTGCAGCACAGCACCATGCAACATAGCACCTGAAACACTGCACCCTGAGCACAGCACCCTGCAAGACTGCTCTCTGCAACACAGCACTTTGTAACACTGGATGCTGCAACAGAAGACCCTGCAACACATCACCCTGAAATACATGACCCTGCAACACTGGACCCTGTAACAACACAGCACACTGCAACATATCACCCTGAAATACATGACCCTGCAACACAGCATGTTTCAACATAGCATCCTTCAACACTGCACCCTGTGACATTGCACACAACACACCGAAACACTGCACTGTGCAACACAGCACCTTGTAACACTGCAACCTACAACACTAAACCCTGAAACACAGGACGCTGCAACACTGCACCTTGTAGTACAGCACCCGAAACACTGCTCCCTGTAACACTCCACCCAGCAACACAGCACCCTGAAACACAGGAGCCTGGAACACTGCAATACTACAGCACCCTGCAACATTGCATCCTGCTGTAGGCTTAGATTTTTCACCAAACCTACTTTATTTAGGGTTCCTAAACTCTTCTACCTCCCTTCTATCCACTGACCAGAGGCAGGGGAGAAAGAAGGTTACTAGGTAAAGGGGATTGTAGACGTTTTTAGATGCAGTTTTTTTGGGGATGAGTCCACTCTTTATTGTCCTGACACCCACAGTCCAGTCCAAAGGCCAACATCAAGAAACAACACGGATCAGCACAATTTAGTAGATCGGGACAAGTCAGCAAAAAGTTGCAAGTCCAATTTTGTCAATTTTAAAATAAGCTGTTTTGGTTGAAAGTCTATTTTATTAGATATTACGATGGCTACTCCAGCTTGCTTCTTGTGTCTGTTTACTCTGAGGTAGTGCTTGTCTTTGTTGCAGAGGTATGTTTCTGGAATGCAGAATATTGGATCCTGTTTCCGCAACCATTCTGTCAGTTTGTATCTTTTTATTGGAGAGTTGAAACCACTGATGTTAATAGATATTAGTGACCAATGATTGTTAGTTTCTTTTATTGTGGAATTGGTGGTAATTGCGTGTTTGTGTGCTTGTTTTCTTTTGCTTTTTTGATGCGATGGTGTCTTTAGCTTGTGTTTTTTTGAGTGTAGTTGATCTCTTTGGGTTGAAGTTTTCCTTCTAGTATCGTGCAGCCACAGAGGAGTACAATGCAGCCAGCCTTGATGAGACCTGACAGGCCAGGGTCAGGTAGAAGGGGAGGAGGTCCTCCCCTATCAGGGGACTAGGGAAAGGGCATAGGGGAGAAGAGGCAGGGAGGGTGGGACTGGAAGGAGGTGAGGGAGGGGGCTGCAGCAGGGATATAAAGTGAATAAATTGTAATAAATAAATATATAAATAAAATTAAATTAAAAAAGAAAATAAGTAGTTTTAAAAAGAAACTTAAAATATAGTATAAGCAGTTATGTAAAGAATCTGTGAGTTTATATATAACTTAAAAAAGGGCAGGGCATGTGTTTTGATTATTGTATTAAAATACTCAGACTACAATTCTATTTTATTGATTTAGTCAATTGCCTTCTGGTAACAATGGCACAGACTGGTTCTTTTATTCCGTGAAGCAACAGTCTTTAGGATTTGTCTTCTTCCTCTTCCTGTTTTCTGAGTTAGGAAGACTCTTGTGTCAGAGTTAAGAATACATCTTAGTCTACCTCAGTTGGGGTCCTGGCATCCCATTTCCTAGTTTTCTGCCCTCTTCTGCTTGAGGATACCTTCAATAAGCAGTTATAAATATTATTCAATATTTAGAAAAAGATATTAGTTGATCAAGTAGAATTTCAAAATAAAGCTTTTCTGATAGAGAATGTGGTGAGTGAATAATGCTGGATACAGAAATATGTGAGTTTTCCAAAATCGTGTTTTTTAAAGTTATGATTCCTATTATGATGATCAATATAAAACAGTCGGAGATGGAATGATAGTTGCAATGATAAACACTGGATAATACCAATTGGACCTAACTGGTTTAAAATCATAAGTAAATAAAATTAAAAGAGAACTCATTGAGGAGTTGTGTGAACGGAGGGTCACAGGAGTGCAGGAGAGGGCACAGAGGGGTGAGTATCATAAAATACATGTGCGCATGTTTGAAATTCTTTTCTATTTTTTATTATTAGTTACATTTTATTTTTATTTATTTTTTAATATTTTTATTTTTATTAATTACACTTTATTCACTTTGTATCCCCCTATAAGCCCCTCCCTCTTCCCCTCCCGATCCCACCCTCCCACACCCTTCTTCACGCATGCCCCTCCCCAAGTCCACTGATAGGGGAGGTCCTCCTCTCCTTCCTTCTGATCTTAGTCTATCAGATCTCAGCAGGAGTTAAATAATAATAATGAAAAAGGTTTTGGAGTTAGACCTATGTGTTTAGGAATTACTCTATTGTCACCACTAGATGGCAGGAGTGAACAACAAAAATAAACTACACTCCTGCAGCAGCAAAGAAAGAAAAAAAAATCCGTTTTTATTTCTCCCCTCCTTTCCCTTCCCTTCTCCACTTATTATAGGCTCATTTCCTCACTCTTCCTCTCAATGCCCCCCACTGTCCTTGTGTTTACAGATGTAATTTTGAAAAGCTTTACCTGCTTCTGGAGATTTAGATGTGAAAATCGGCCACAAGAAGTTGTAATATTAAAAATGCACAAAATATTTTCTCGCATTAAAGACGTATTTATAACTGCTTTGTGCTGGGGGTGGGGTCGAGCTTCAGAATACAGCAAGCCTTCCTCTAGGGCTCTCACATGGAGGCAGAGTGAAGTCTGCTGGCGTGGAGTGGTAGTGGAAGGTACAGACAGAACATACTAGAAATCTTAGGGCTCTGTCCGCACTGATAAGATCCGTTCTATCTCTCAGTTATTATCAAAGCGTTGGCTTGGCAAGGATCAAAGTACTGAACTGAAGTTTTTATTTGAAACAAAGCAAAGCAAAGCAAAGCAAAACCCTAACCCACCCAAATACCCAGACAAACAAAGCAAAGGAGGGAGCGAAGCCCAGCAGTGCTCAAGTGCAGATGCTGGAGAAGGAGCTGCTAGCTTTGCTAATCTATTGCACAGGGGCGTCAAGGACTTGACTGACAGCCAAACAATCCAGAACTGGGCTCGGGAGCATGAGCCAGGCTTCCGTTTCTCCATGGAGTCATCAGTGACCTCAGTAAATCCTCCTTATTTATTATTAGTTTATTTATTCTATTCTATTTCCAGGTCTTCCCCTTTTGAAGCAGGGGTTCTGGATTCTTAAGTATAGAATTTGAATTTTGTCCCCTGATTTCCCCAGATAAACAATAAGACTATATGAAAAGGCCTTATGATACCTTACTAGTTGTAAGGTATCACACACACACACACACACACACACACACACATATATATATTCACTAATGTAGAGTACTCCTTTTCAAACCCGGAGTACTCTACATTAGTGAACAAGCAAGAAATCTGGATTCAGAAGACATGGTCTATTAAATGAAACTCTCCACGTCTTGTACATGTTAGTTCCGTATGAGTTAAAAATTCCCAAAGCATGTCAGGTTATTGCTGTTGCTCTTGGCTGTCCACTATAACTAGATGATGAGATGTATTGGTGAATACATAGCATACTTTATTGCAGCCCACAGAGAAACCAGTCTTGAGCTGACCAGGAAACTGTCCTTTCTGGTTAATGTTCAAAGGTTGGAAGGTGCTCTTCTGACAGCTAGAGGAGTAAGCAATCAGTGGTCCTGCCCATTTATGGACCCTGTATGTTAACAAAACTAACTTTCCGGGCAATATGTGCTATTAGGGGTCACGAGCTGCTCTCTTGACTTGACTTGAGACCTGCTCCACAGAAAGGAATCCATGTACTTTAAGCATTTTCAAATTCGTAGTTAGGGAACGCATAGGTGCTAGGGGAGAAATTATTGCTGTTTTCTAAATGGTCTTGTCATACTGCCTTCTGAGTATTTATCTTTATACCTATAGATTTGTGCTTGAAAATTCTTGGTCAGAGAAGCTTCTTATTGCAGTGGATAGTGGTTAATGCAGACATTCATTCCAGTTCAAAGTGCTGAAAGTAATTGACTGTGATTGCTCACCTGTAAAAGTGGTTGCTTTTCTTTTGGAGTGTGGCCATTGGCAGGTTTTCAGTTCCTCAGTAGATGATACCATCCCCTTGCACATAGGGGTAGCAATAATTGGACACAGTGGGTAAAAATAATAAGTCAATAAAAAATTATAAAAAGAGGACATGAAGCTGGGCAGGAGATATGACGTGACGTACTGGTGGGATTTGGATGAGGTGTGAGGAGTGGATTTCACAATATTCATACATGTATATGTATGATAGTTTCAAAAATATACATGCATGCACATGTATAAAATTTTTATTATTTATTATAACACTTAAAAGATTATTTTAAAAAGCAGGCTTTAGAAAGCTTCAGTGAGGTTAATCATTCCTCTTGGGGACGCTCATTGAGCAAAGGTTTGTACTGTGTAGCTGCCTTATTTAAAAAAAAAATCTATAGGTAAGACATAGAGGAAGAGTCTTTAGCCTTCTTCTTTTCCACAAGCTTTGTCTTTGTCTCTTTCACACACAAATATGCAAATGAGGGAAGAAAACACATGCTAGGATAAAATGAACCCTGTAAAAATGAGAATTTCATTGCTGTCACCTGTCAACTGTTTCACCCAGTGTTGAAGTTTAATAGTAGTCCTTTAAAGGAGGCAAAGAGAGGCATTGACTTTAAACCAAGCAGATTTTATGGCTATGAGCTCACTGAGAAAGGACTGTATGGCACCTGACAAAGCTCAGAGACCTCAGCGCCTAACATGTTCTTTAGATAGGGGTTAATCTGACAGGCAGCACACACAGTGCATGCAACTGTGTAGCTGAGCTGAGCAGTCACTGCTTTCACTGTGAGTGTGAGTCCTTAGTCGAGACGTAGAGCACTCAGAGTTGTGGTTTTCTCACTCATAAAGCAAAACTGATCCTACTTGCCAACAGCGTTTTTCTGAGCGTGAGCTAACCTGTAAAGTGCTTGGCATACCCAGGCATACAGTGGTACTTAATGAACAGAAGTAATTAATTTGGGACAGTGGTAGAGGAATCGATTGTGAACTGTGGAATTAACAAGCTCTGCTTTATTCTTATTCTCCATCTCAGACTGTGCGCTGCAGAATGTTGATAATGTCATGCTATCTACAGGTGCCTTGCCATGGAACTTGCTAGCCATTCTCCTAGGGGTAATTACTGCTATTCTTCACTCCCTAAACTATTTATTGAAATCAAAATATGTTTTGTCTTTGGAACTATGAGAGACCATTCAAAAGCTTATACCATGCGATACTGCTTTAAAAAACAACTAAACAAACAATAAAAAAGAACTCTTGCTTCAGGGAGTATATAGATTTATTGGCAAGGAAACAACAACAACAAAAAGGAAAACAAAGTCTAACAGGTAAAAATATTGTTGCTTGAGTTTCCAGTAAACAAACATCAGTATAGTCAAACCTGGGAGATTTCAGTAAAGGGAGAGTATTAGGAACTGCCGCCACCAAAGGGAGGTTTTTATGGATGGACTAAGATTGCAGATATGCAAACTGTGGTGGCCAGAAAGTATCATGCTATGGAAGAGAAATAACAGAGAGAGGAGTCAGTTATGGGATAGACTGTCACTTTAAGTGATGTAGATAAAAAGACCCTACTGAGAAGTCTTCATGAGTTGCAGCCAGAAATAAAGGAAAGGGGAGAGTAAATCACAGTTGGCTCCAGAGAAAGCACCTTGTATCATGAAAGGCTGCTGCTAAGCCCTGACTGAGGAGCCTGCTTGTTACCTTTTTTTTCAATAATTAAAAAAATAACCATTTAGTCAGGGTTCTCTCTCTTCATTAGTTTCTTTAGATGTACAGATTTTAGTAGGTTTATCCTATATTGCATGTCTATATGAGTGAGTATATACCGTGTGTGTCTTTCTGCTTCTGGGACAGCTCACTCAGGATGATCCTTTCCAGGTCCCACCATTTACCTGCAAATTTCATGATTTCCTTATTTTTTATTGCAGAGTAATACTCCATTGTGTAGAGGTACCACAATTTCTGCATCCATTCTTCGGTTGAGGGACATCTGGGCTGTTTCCAGCTTCTGGCTATTACAAATAAGGCTGCTACAAACATGGTTGAGCAAATGTCCTTATTGTGTACTTGAGCCTCTTTTGGATATATGCCTAGGAGTGGTATGGCTGGATCTTGAGGAAGCGCTATTCCTAGTTGATTTCCAGAGTGGTTCTACAAGTTTACATCAATCCCCATCCCAAAAAGCAAGGAGGATGACATCAGAAAAAGAAAAGGGAAACAACCTAGGAACCTGCCACAGAGGGCCTCTGAAAGGCTTTGCCCTGCAGACTATCAAAGCAGATGCTGATACTTATGGCCAACTATTGGGCAACGTGCAGAGAATCTTACGTAAGAAGTGGGAAATAGTAAAATCTGGAGGGGACAGGACCCTCACAAGGAGAGCAACAGAACCAGAAAATTTGAGCACAGGGGTCTTCCCAGAGACTCATACTCCAACCAAGTACCAGGCATGGAGATAACCTAGAACCCCTGCACAAATGTAGCACATGGCAGTTTAGTATCCAAGTGGGTTACATAGTAATGGGAAGAGGGACTGCCTCTGACATAATCTGATTGGCCTGCTCTTTGATCACCTCCCCCTGATGGGAGAGTAGCCTTACCAGGCCACAGAAAATGACAATGCAGCCACTCCTGATGTGATCTGATAGACTAAGATCAGAAGGAAGGAGTGGACTTGGGGAGAGGCATGCATGAAGAAGGGGGAGTGAAGGTGAGACCTGGAGGGGATGAGGGAGGGGCTTATGGGGGGGATACAAAGTGAATAAAGTGTAATTAAAAAAACTATGTAGTTACAAAAAAATATCCATTTAATACCATACTACTGAAAACATTCTGGTTAATAAATATAAATAAAAAATGTATAAAGAACTTCAAATGTAATTGTAATGTTTGCCTTTATTATTTTTGTAAGCCTATTGTGCCACATTTACTTGAAGATTAATAATTATTAATGACTGACCTTTAGCAACTATGCCACAAAAGTTGTTATCAGTTAACATAATTGATACTCTATTAAATCTAAGTAGGCATGAGATGGCTATGTTGAAACAGGTTTGTCATATTCAGAATCAGCCATGTCATATTCAGATGACATCATTTCACAGTGTTCCTGTCTACCCTCTGATTCTTCTATTCCTTTCCTGAACCTTGGTGGGAGATGTTGGTATAGATGTTTTATCTATGGGTTGGCACTCACAGCCCTTTAAACAGTAAGGGGTCTCTGCATTAACCTTTGTAACAAAACACATCTGTGAACAAGATTAAGAGCAGTACCAATTTATGGATACAAATACAAATATTTAGAAGAAAGTTTGATAACATGAAGTTTTCATTTTTATATATTATATAATTGTGAATTTGTATATACATTTATATGTATAGAAGTTCACAGAAAATTTGAAACTCAAAAGTGAATATAATAATTATACCGCCCATCAAGAAAAAGGGGATCTAAGAGCAGTCAGAAGGCAAGTGTGTCCATTCTCTGCACTCCAATTCAATATAATTCTTGAAGTTTTGACTAGCTCAATAACACATGCAAAAGAAAGGAGGAAGGAAGGAAGGAAGGAAGGAAGGAAGAAAGGAAGGAAGAAAGAAAAGAAAGAAAGAAAGAAAGAAGGAAAGAAGGAGGAGGGAGGTTAGGAAAGGATGGTCTGTGGGATCTACAGGAGATGTAAACATGGGAGAAAAGAGGCTGTAGATGGTGATCTCTTGCATCACTAGAGATGAGGCTAAAGGATTTGATTTAAAGGAAGAGAGAAAGAAAAGTGAAGGTCTGACAACAGCTTACCTAGTTTTCTGCCAGGTGTTGATGCTGATTTCCTGTTTGTTACCTTAAGGAAATCCGGCCACTCATGGAGGGAGAAAAGACAACAATGGCAAGTTGAAGAGGTATCATTGTGGGTTGATGACTAATGAGCGAGCAGATTATTTGGACTGCGCATGTTGTCTCAAAACTTGAATGAAATGAGATCATTAAATGTTTTGAGCAGAGAAAAAGCAAGGCTTGCTGTTGTCCTCTGAACACTTTCCTAGCTGTGCTTTCAGAAGCATGTTATAGGGAGCTGAAGGCAGAGAGGTGTATGTTGGACTTTTGGACATCTATCCCCCAAGTTATTTTCTTTAAGAAGGTTTTGGTACAGTGGGAGAGGCTTTATGGAGCACAAAGATACTACAGTACTGGTAAGTGTGATGACACTGGTAGCCCATGTAGGTAGTCAGTTTAAACGTGATGATGTGGAAGGACAATGGAAGGTGTAATAGGCCCCCAGAACTTAGCACAACTGACTCCATGATGGAAGTGCCATTCAGGCTGTAGAACTCAGCACATAGACAGCACCACTTGTCCACAAAACAAAACAAAACAAAACAAAACAAAACAAAACAAAACAAAAATCAAAGACCTGGTCTATCAAAGTTGATAGTTCTAGGAAAGTCTCTGAATGTATTACCCTCGCTTTTCAGCTTCTGTAGTTCTGCTTCTGGCTAACTGTTCTTGTTAACTGCAGTATGTCAACTTTTGTGCTTCAAACCTCACCCTGAGAAAGGGTCTGAGCTACACTGGGATCCCGAACACCCAGCGTAGTTGCTTCATGGCTAACAATGATTTTTCTATTGGCTTAAACCCATATCTGAGCAGTCATCTCTGGTGAATACTCCGAAACAGAATTGTCCCCTGTTTCGGAGGGTTTTGATCAAAACCCTTGCCTTTTGTGGAGAATACGAGACCCACAAACCTCTCCAAATGGGTTACAGTGATCCATGCAACTCTTATTTCATTTGGGGCTCAAATTGGAAATCAGAAAACTTGGTTGGGCTCATTTTCCTACAGTTTTTAGTGCTCTCTCCTTGTATGAGTTTTCACCAATTCTTTCCTTCTCATTGAAATAGCAATAGCATTCTAAAAACTTGCTGTGATAAACTCTCTACTTCTCCAGAGAGAGAGAGAGTCCTGGAAATGCACATTTCTTACAACTTTGGTGGCTGAGAGTGTGAGCAAACTTTTTTCAGATTGCTTTCATCATCCTCTTCTCAATTCATCCACCTTAATGAACTACTTTTCTCTCCTTTAGTGCAACTAGACTCAATTAAAAATGTTTTTCAGGGTTATCGTGATGTTGCCCAGATGTGGTTCACATCAGATGAACTCAGCATATGTCTTGTTTATACCAGGGAATCAATACTGTTTCTCATCTTGTCTCCCAGGTTTTCATCTTCCCACTCCTGCCAGCTTGTTAAGGACAAGAATTGTATCTCTTATCCTATCACTTTTCTCACTTACCAAATGATAAAATAATAGTAAAGGTTCTTTCACCATTTGAACTTGAAACAATTAACTTTTAGGAACTTGGGATTTCAAAGTTTTGGTTTCCAAATTTTCTGTTCATGTAAATTATGAAAGAAAATTGGTCAAAACTCACATAAAAGGTAGCTGCTGTATAGAGGTTTAACTCATTAAGCCTGAGATAGATCCTTAAGTAGTCTTAAATGAAACAATTGCCAAGGAGTTGGGAATGCTTTCTCTGAACTCACTTAAAACAGCTGGAAGTTAAGCTTAATCTGACTACATCTGTATATGAAGAGTACCTGCAAACAAGTGGCCATTCATCTTTTCCATGATAAACTCACACCTGAGAGGGGTTTTGGTCTAGTTTTGGTTTTCTTCTTCATCATGGCTAAGCGTCCTTATATCTTGAATATTTTTAACTCCTGTGTCTTTGTGAGGATTGGCCACTTTCAATTGGGACAAATCAATTCTGAAAATGGATGGAAGTCCTAGTGGCTTCACGATGTCTATTTTAAATGCACACGGATTTGTGCGTTTAACGTAAATTAATACTTTTTGAGAAATCACCTGTACAAGCAAATAGGCACCCATCCATGTGTCTATACAGCTTCATCCGTCACTCAGAAGTAAGCTTGTTTGAATTTTTTGTTTTTTTTGCCTCTTGTCAGCAATGATAGCATTTTTAAGAAAAAAGAAGAAAGGAAATGTTGATGTTCAGACTGAACAGATTTTCATTATTTCAAAAGAAATACTTCCCCTTGCCTGCAGGCTATTAAACCCTAATGAAACAAACTTGATAACATGCTTTCCCCACACCAAGAATGTCTGTGTTTGTGTGCAAGCTTGACAATGTCTCCAGGCACCAGTGCTTCCTCTGACAAACAGGAGTCCCAGTTGGCACTGCGTGGACAGAATGAGCTAACTTAAATTTTATAATCCTGCCCAATTTCTTACCCTTTTTTTCTGACCCTTGGCCAAATTATTGTCTTATTTACAAATACGGATTCTTTTTGTAAATAAGTATTTTTTTCAGAGTTCTTTTATTCGCTATTCTTTTTATCTAACATACTTTCTTTTTTTTTCCTTTAGTGAGGTAAAATCCCCTACAGTCTTCAGAGGGCGCTGTAGCCTACAGCACTGTTGGCTTTGCTTCTGCAATCAACAGCGACAGGCACTTACAGAACAATTACTTTAACTGGAAAATACGCTTCATTCAAACAACCCTACAGGGTAAGCACTCTAATTTCTGTGTGTCTCAGTGGATGAACTCAATAGAGCAGGGATGTATGTGGCTCTCTGTGCTTCCAGACATGGTAAGAAATACAATCTGTTCTAAGTCTCTGTGGCTACGTGAAGTCCCAATGCTTTTGACCAAGCCCTGGAAGACTTAGGTATTTCTAGAGTGAAAGAAGCACAAATGTGAACAGTCACTGTCTCATCACTTTGTAATTATCACATGTGACAATAAGCACTTTGGAACTGGAGAGTGTATGTTAGCCTAATGCTGACATATAATAAGTTTTAAATAAATATTTACTCAATGAATTAGATAGAAAAGCATCTCTCAGAGCCTGTGAAACTTAGCAAGGTCAGTATCAAATCTCTAACAATTCTGTTTAGCAGTATTCATATTTTAAAAATAGATCCGTATATTCAAAGATTTTAAAATAGTTACAAAGGTCCATAAAACCTACACATTGAAAACGGAAATGTTGTTAAGTGGAGTCATTGCTGCTCCTCTTTCTCCTTAATAGTAACTATCGCTGTTACAGTCAGTAAGTGTAACTCCAGGATACAGTTCTTAATTATTCCTGAGACATACCCTTACTTTACTTCATTTTTAGTAAGTCTATAAGTAATAGTTAAAAAATACAAGATACTCATTTTTGCATGTGATCTATCTTATACTCACCTTTAACAATATTCATTAATGTATTCTAAATGACTCAATATTGGAAATTCTACTACTTACTGAGTAGATTATAAAGGTCCTTATTTCTGACATTGTGAGTCTACATTTGGTATTTAGTCTTGCAAGCCGTGAAACCTAATACAGTACATTTCGATGTTAAGTATTTAGAAAATTTCACTCCTATCCTTGTCTTTGGGGTTCCCATTTTCTGTGTGCTGTGTATATTTCCATTTTTATTGGTTCACAGCTGGTTTCCAGCATGAAAACCAATCCAATTTTCTACCAACTTGGACACACGAAATTCATCTCACAAGGCCCTTTCTACAACAAATATTCAGGAAGAAATGAATCCAGACATAAATACATGGTCACATAGGTCACATGAGTTCAGAAGAAATCTTTTGCTTAAAGTGAGGTTCAATGTAGACCCCCTTAAGATAAAATGGCATCAGTGACTACTATCATATTTTACACTAATGAAACAGTTTCATTTGGACATTTCTAAAAATGTTAACCTATAGCAAACTTTGGTGCTAAACATAGACACTGTTGAGCAGATAAAATGAGTAGAAGCAGGTGGATCTAAGCTTACCGACCATGCTGCGCTGAGTGTATGTCTATCACTCCTGCACTGGGTCTAAACAAGGCTTTGACATTTTGTATAAGATCATAGTTGCTTTAACTCTGCATGTATGCGTATATGCATAGGCATATATGATATGTGTGCTCAGCATGTTATTTGCCTCTGCAATTTAAAATGAAGGACTAAACGTTTTCTTTTTCTGAGTTTAAAAAAATCATTTCTTTTACTTCTGAGATTATAATATAAATACATCATTTCCTCCTCTTCTTTCCTCCCCCCAAACCCTCACATATATCCCTTTCTCTTTCAATTTCATGGTCTCTTTTGCATTAGTTGCTGTTACATGCATGTTTGTATGAGTATATACATATATTCCTAAACATAACCTGCTCGGTCTGTATAATGTGTTACCTATGTGTATGTTTTCAGGTGTTGGATAATCACTTGGCATTGGATAACCAACTGTGTGTGCTCTTCCTAGGTAAAGACCAATTTTTCCACTCTCAGAATTCCTTAGTTGCCTATAGTTCTTTGTGTAAGGTTTAGGCCTTACAATCTTTTACCTGTCCACTGTAATTTTAATCAAGCAACATGGCTGCTCTGTTAAGGGATCACATCCAAAGACCTAGCTATGTGTGGTTTAGATGGAATATCAACATGCCTCTAGTATACAAATGTAATTCCTCTGGGTAGACATACCCTTAATCCCTCTGTCTGGAATAGACATGATACAGCTTTAATCCCTGTGGCTTAAATTTAATATACACCTTTAATCCCCACAAAATAGAAACAGAAGGAACATTACCAAACTCATTCTATGAAGCCACATTCACCTTGGTACCTAAACCTCACAAAGACCCAACAAAGAAAGAGAATTTCAGGCCAATCTCCCTTATGAACATTGATGCAAAAATACTCAACAAAATACTTGCAAACCGAACACAAGAACACATCAAAGATATTATCCACTATGACCAAGTAGGCTTCATTCCAGGTATGCAGGGGTGGTTCAATATACGGAAATCCATCAATGTGATACACCATATTAACAAACTGAAAGAAAAAAACCACATGATAATCTCCCTAGATGCTGAAAAAGCATTTGACAAAATCCAATATCCATTCATGTTTAAAGTATTGGAGAGATCAGGTATACAAGGCACATATCTAAACATAGTAAAGGCGATATACAGCAAGCCTATAGCCAGCATCAAACTGAACACAGAGAAACTTAAAGCAATCCCACTGAAATCAGGGACAAGACAAGGCTGCCCACTCTCTCCATATCTCTTCAACATAGTACTTGAAGTCCTTGCTAGAGCAATAAGACAAGGAGATCAAGGCGATACAGATTGGAAAGGAAGAAGTCAAATTATCACTATTTACAGATGATATGATAGTATACATGAGAGACCTCAAAAACTCTACCAGGGAACTCCTACAGCTGATAAATACCTTCAGCCAAGTGGCCAGATACAAAATTAACTAAAAAAAAAAAAAATCAGTAATACTCCTGTATACAAAAGACAAAAGGGCTGAGAAAGAAATTAGGGAAACAACACCCTTCCCAATAGCCACAAATGACATAAAGTACCTTGGTGTAACCCTAACCAAGCAAGTCAAAGACTTGTATGAAAAAAATTTCAAGTCTCTGAAGAAAGAATTAGAAGAAGATATGAGAAGATGGAAAGATCTCCCATTCTCATGGCTTGGCAGGATTAGCATAGTAAAAATGGCCATTTTACCAAAAGCAATCTACAGATTCAATGCAATTCCCATCAAATTGCCAACACAATTCTTTACAGACCTGGAAAGAAAAATTCTCAACTTCGTATGGAATAACAAGAAATCCAGAGTTGCTAAAACAATCTTCTACAAAAAAAGATCTTCTGGAGGTATCTTCATCCCTGATCTTAAGCTGTACTATAGAGCAACAGTTTTAAAAACTGCATGGTACTGGCATAGAAACAGAATGGTGGATCAATGGAACTGAACAGAAGACCCAGAAGTAAACCCATACACTTATGGACAACTGATCTTTGACAAAGATGCTAAAACCATACAATGGAAAAAAGATAACATCTTCAACAAATGGTGCTGGTCTAATTGGATATCTACATGTAGAAAAATGAAAATAGATCCATACTTATCACCCTGCACAAAACTGAAGTCCAAGTGGATCAAAGACCTCAGCATAAAACCAGACACATTAAATCGGCTAGAAAAAAAAGTGGGGAAAAGCCTAGAACTCATTGGTACAGGGGACAACTTCCTGAACAGAACACCAACAGCACAGGCTCTAAGATCAACAACCAATAAATGGGACCTCATGAAACTGAAAAGCTTCTGTAAAGCAAAGGACACCGTCATCAAAACAAAACAACTGCCTACAGATTGGGAAAGAATCTTCACTAACCCTTTATCTGACAGCGGGCTAATATCCAGCATATATAAAGAACTAAAGAAGCTGAAAAGCAGCAAACCAAGTAATCCAATTAAAAAATGGGGAACAGAGCTAAACAGAGAATTCTCTGTAGAGGAATATTGAATGGCAGAGAAACACTTAAAGAAATGCTCAACCTCACTAGCCATTAGGGAAATGCAAATCAAAACAACCCTGAGATTTCACCTTACACCCATGAGAAAGGCTAAGATGAAAAACTCAAGTGACAACACATGCTGGAGAGGTTGTGGAGAAAGGGGAACTCTCCATCACCGCTGGTGGGAATGTAAACTTGTACAACCACTCTGGAAATCACTTTGGTGCTTTCTCAGACAACTAGGAATAGCGCTTCCTCAAGATCCAGCCATACCACTCCTAGGCATATATCCAAAAGAGGCTCAAGTACACAATAAGGACATTTGCTCAACCATGTTTGTAGCAGCCTTATTTGTACTAGCCAGAAACTGGAAACAGCCCAGATGCCCCTCAACTGAAGAGTGGATGCAGAAATTGTGGTACATCTACACAATGGAGTATTACTCAGCAATGAAAAATAAGGAAGTCATGCAATTTGCAGGTAAATGGTAGGACCTGGAAAGAACCATCCTGAGTGAGCTGTCCCAGAAGCAGAAAGACACACATGGTATATACTCACTCATATAGACTTATAGGATAAACCTAAAATCTGTCCATCTAAAGAAACTAATCAAGAGAGAGGACTCTGACAAAAATGCTGAATCCCCATCCCGAAAGGCAAAGAGGATGGACATCAGAAGAAGAAGAAAGCAGGAAACAACCTAGGAATCTGCCACAGAGGGCCTCTGAAAGCCTCTGCCCTGCAGACTATCAAAGCACACGCTGAGACTTTATGGCTAACTGTTGGGCAGAGTGAATGGAATCTTATGTAAGAAGTGGGAAATAGTAGGCTATGGAGAGGACAGGAACTCCACAAGGAGAGCAACAGAACCAGAAGATTTGAACACAGGGGTCTTCCCAGAGACCCATACTCCAACAAAGTACCAGGAATGGAGATAACCTAGAACCCCTGCACAGATATAGTCCATGGCAGCTTA
Source organism: Meriones unguiculatus (assembly GCF_030254825.1). Lineage (NCBI taxonomy): Eukaryota > Metazoa > Chordata > Mammalia > Rodentia > Muridae > Meriones > Meriones unguiculatus. Next base: position 56,251,556 of record NC_083356.1, on the reverse strand, counting down.
GTGTCCAAGTGGGTTACATATTGATGGAAAGAGGGACTGCCTCCGACACAATCTGATAGGCCTGCTGTTTGATCACCTCCCCATGAGGGGAGAGCAGTCCTACCAGGCCACAGAAGATGACAAAGCAGCCACTCCGGATGTGTTCTGATAGACTAAGATCAGAAGGAAGGAGAGGAATACAGACCCTATCAGTGGACTTGGGGAGGGGCATGCATGAAGAAGGGGGAGGGAGGGTCGGATTGAAAGGGGAGGAGGGAGGGGTATGGAGGGATACAAAGTGAATAAAGTGTAAAAAAATAAAAAAATAAGCAAAAAAATAAAAAAAAGAAACTGAAGAAAAAAAAAGAATAAAACTTTAGACTTACCTAGATAGGATAGATAGTATTTTCTTCAAAGTTGCCAAATACAAATGAGCTAAACATTTTGAATGTAACTTTTGCATATGACTTTCCTGATTGTTTCATAACTGTTGTTACTATATGTATTTATTATAAATAAATAAATTCCATATGCAAAAATAGTTTTACAGTATTAAAATCTGTTCTTACTATATGCATTTATCATAAATGAATAAAGTCTATATTCAAAAATAGTTTTACATAATACAAATCCCACAGGAGATTTAAAATAAAAGGAATAGCACAGAGAGAGCAGGGGAGTTTGTGGGACAGTACAGTAGAGTTCAGGAGTATAGTGCTGTTCAGTGCATTTCAGTGCAATTCTGCTGAGCACAGCTCAGTTCAAGCACTTCAGGGCCAGATTTTCCAATCAGAGTGATTCAGTGAGAAGCTGAGAGAAGCCAGTTTGAATCAGTCATCTTGGAGAGGAGTATGGATCCAGAACAGCTGAGTTGAACCATCCAGCCAGAGTTCAGAAAGAACTAGAAAGGTGAGATTATTCAGTAGTAAGTCTTGGATGCTGAAAATATTTTAGCCCAGGCTATTAGACAGAGGCTGGAAGATAAAGTCTTCAAAATCTTGGCTTAGAGAAGATTAGCCTATATGGAGGCTCTAATCTTCCAGGCCTAGGCCTAGGGTTAGTTAGATAGAAATGCTCTGGGCCCTGCCCAAACCATGTATTTGTGAAACTTGGGTACTGCTCTTATCTTATCCCCTCATCTGAGGAAATGAAAACAAAAATTATGGTTCACTTTAATTAATTTTTAATAGTAGTGTTTGATGCGAATCCACATGACTCCACATAGACCTGTCCTTAAGCAGAAATAGATGATTTCAAAAAAACTTTTTTTCTTTGTTTCTTTGTTCTTCTCTCTCTCTTCCTCCCCTTATTCTTTATATTTTGAGATTATGTCTTTCAATTATGTAAAAATGGCTATCTTGATACTCCCCATATAGGCCAGGCCATTCTTGAACTCACAGAGATTCCTTTGCCTTTGCCTCACAAGTTCTGGGATTAAAGGCATATGCTACCAATGCCTGGCCTGAAAGGAATATTTTTAGTAAAAACTTGTCCAGATAGATGACAATTAAGTTAAGACTGGAAAAAATTTCAACATTTGTGTTCTTCTGTTCATTTTAAAAATAAACTTTTTTTCCAAATCATCAGCCATCTTAAAATTATATTTCTTGTTAACAATCTATCTTTTTCTTCAATACATTTTGAGTATTAGCATTCATTCCCCAGTCCTCAATATTTAGCTGCCTTGGTGGTTTCTGTTCTTTATTTACTTTGAACAATTATTTCTTCCATTCACTCTTAGCCATGCTTAAAAAGCAACGTCTGCCTTTCTGGATAGGAATTGAGCATTTAGCAAGATTCCTCCCTCTTGATTAGTTTCTTTAGGTATACAGATCTTAGTAGGTTTGTCCTATATTATATGTCTATATGAGTGAGTATATACCATGTGTGTCTTTCTGCTTATGGGATAGCTCACTCAGGATGATCTTTTCCAGATCCCACCATTTACTGGCAAATTTCATGATTTCCTTGTTTTTTATTGCTGAGTAATATTCCATTGTGTAGATGTAGCACAATTTCTGTATTCATTCCTCCACTGAGGGGCATCTGGGCTGTTTCCAGCTTCTGGCTATTGCAAATAAGGCTGCTAGAAACATGGTTGAACAAATGTCCTTATTGTGTATTGAGCCTCTTTTGGGTATATGCCTAGGAGTGGTATGGCTGGAACTTGAGGAAGCGCTATTCCAGAAGAAGGAAAAAAGAGGGAACAAGTCAGGAGCCTGACACAGAGGACCTCTGAAACGCTCTGCCCTACAGACTATCTGTGTAGATGCTGAGACTTATGGGCAACCTTTGGGCAGAATGCAGGGAATCTTATGAAAGAAGTGGGAAACAGTAAGATCTGGAGAGGATAGGAACCCCACAAGGAGAGCAACAGAACCAAATATCTGAGCAAAGGGTCTTTCCTGAGACTGATAAGCCAACCAAGGACTATGCATGGAGATAACCTAAGACCCCATGCACAGATGTAGCCCATGGCAGTTCAGTATCCAAGTGGGTTCCATTGTAATAGGAACAGGGACTGTCTCTGACATGAACTGATTGGCCTGCTCTTTAATTACCTCCTCCTGAGGGGGAAGCAGCATTACCAGGCTATGGAAGAAGACACTGCAGCCACTCCTGATGAGACCTAATTGACTAGGATCAGAAGGAAGGAAAAGAGAGCTCCCCTATCAGTGGACTTGGGGAAGGGCATCAATGCAGAGGGTGAAGGGAGAGATTGGGATGGGAGGAGGAAGAGAACCACAGGGGAGATAAAAAGTGAATAAAGTGTAATTAATAAAGAATAAAAAAATAAAAAGAGATAAGAGGTAAAAAGGGAAAAAAAAGCAACATCTGTAGAGTTCCCAGGAAAATTAGGAAGTACAGTATTTTAAACCTCTGTAAACCTTTTTATTTATTTTACCATTCATTCAAAAGAGTTGGCATAAATGTATGTGTGTGTGTTGTGTTGTGTGTGTGTGTGTGTGAGAGAGAGAGAGAGAGAGAGAGAGAGAGAGAGGTCATGGGTTCTGTTATGAAGAAACACCATGGTCAAAGCAATTGTTATGAAAGGAAGCATTTAATCAAGGCTTGCTTACAGTTTCAGAGGTTTAATTCATTATCACCATGGCAGAAAGCATGGCAGCAGGTATAGAGGGAATGGTGCTGGAAGGATAGTGGAGTTCTACATCCTGAACCACAGACAATAGGAAGAAAGAGCGGGAGCTACTAGAAATCTCAAAGTCCACTCTCAGTGACACACTTCCTCAAAAAAGGATACACCTTCTCCAACATGGCCACACTCATTTAATCTTTATAATCTTTTCAAATTGTTCCACTAACTGGTGCCAAAACATTTAAAGAGTCCGTGTGGAGATTCTTGTTGAAATCACCATGGGAATTTATCTTAATGGTGCTACAGAGATGGAGGCACAGTCTACATCCATTTTGGGTTAGATAGGGATTCCCAGTAATTCAGTTTAGCCGTGTATGGCAGAAACACTGTGAGATGCTCACAAGGGCAGTGTGTTTTATGAGTGGAGAGATATTTTGTTTGGGCTGATTATTGAGCCTGTACTTCAGTGATGAGAAGGTAGGAAGAGCCTGGTGGAGAATGAAATAAGGAGGATCAGACATACAAGGGCAGTTACGGACTCACTGATCCAGAGGATGCTTCTGTGCCTGGAAGGATCCACTGCTTTCAAACAGACAGGAGCCTACTGCAGAGGGCCTCTGAAATACTCTATTTATCAGTGTATCAAAGCAGATGCAGAGACTCATAACCAAACCTTCAGCAGAGTGCAGGGAATCATACAATAAAAGGGGGAGTTAATATGACCAGGAGAGAACAGGTGCTCCAGAAGGACAAAATATATCAGGGCACAGGAGTCCTCTATGAGACTGTTTCTCCAACCAAGGACCATGTATGGCTACAACTTAGAACCCCTGCTCGGATGTAGCCCATGGTAACTCAGTATCCAAGTGGTTACCCTAGTAAGGGGAACAGGAACTATCTCTGACATGAACTCAATGACTGGCTCCTTTACTCCCCCCCCCCCGAGGGAGGAACAGTCTTGCTAGGCCACAGAGAAAGATATGGCAGCCAGTCCTGAAGATACCTGATAAGCTAAGGTCAGATGGAAGGGGAGGAGGACCTCCCTTATCAGTGGACTTGGAAAGGGGCAGGGAGGAGATGAGAGAGGGAGGGTGGGATTGGGACGAAATGAGGGAGGGGCTATGGCTGGGATACAAAGTAAATAACCTGTGATTAATATAAAAACATAAAAATTAATTAAAAAATGAGCCACAGAAGAGTACTAAAAAGAGAACTCTGCACATATTAATAAAGGACAGTTCCTGAGAGAGAAACTGGAATGGAAGCTAACACTTTTAAAATCAAAGAAAGCCCAAACAAGGATATAAAGAAAATGCACAAGAGCATTGATTCATTCTCACTTATGCATTATACTTTACAAACTTTTACCATGTGCCAGGCCAGTTGTGAACGAAAGTCTGAGAGATGAATATGTTGTGTTTTCACCTCTAAGGTTCTCATGGACTAAGAGGGTTGACAGAAAAAAAAAAAAAAACCCTCAATGGTTATTGCACTTATTAAAAGGACAGATATAAACCCTTCCCCTCAGCGCTCATAGAGCCCCCTAGAAGAATGGAAGAAGAGCAGAAAGAGTCTAACAGCCAGAGGGGAAGGAGGACACCGAGAAAATGAGGCCCTCTAAATCAACATGAGCAAGCCAGGCTCAAATGAACTCACGGAAACTGAGGTAGTATGCAGACAGCCTGCACAGGTCTGCACCATGTCCTCTGCATATATATTGTGAGTTACACTTCAGTGGTCCTATGGGGTTCCCAAGTGTGTGAACAAATGGGCCTCTCTTGTGTCTTCTTTGGAGCTCTTCTGTTTGACTTGTCCAACTCAGATGTGATACATAGCTTTTGTTTTATCTCCTTATATTTTATTCTATCCTTTAGAAGCCTGATTTCTAATGAGAGACAGAAAGGAATTGGACCTGGATGGGAGGGGAGGTGGGAAGGAACTGGGAGAAGTAGGAGAGGAAACTATAATCAGGGTATATTATTTGGGAAAATGACCTGTTTAAAAAACACGTGGAATTTAAAAAAAGAAGATATTATTTTCTCCGTCATGGTAACATAACATTTTCTCTGGTCATCATCATTGTTTTCTGTAGGGATGTGCTTAATAGCATTCATTATAAATTGTCCAGAGTAGCATAGACTCTCTTATGTGCCGTGTCTGTTAAAGCAGTTGGCTTTAAGAGGATGCAAAGCCTGTTCTTTTTAGATCCTATTTGCTGCCTCAGGCTCATCTGCTCCTGTTTAGCAAAAGATGAAAGAGCCTAGACAGTGAAGGCTAGTTTATTGAAAGGGAGAGCAGACGCCCTGCAGACACACCTAATTGGCTAACTTCCAAAACATTCTCAGCCTCCTCTAGCTTTGATGAAGCGTTAAAATCATGTTTTCAGGGACTGAATGTCTTTTTGGATGGGTGATAGATCCTCTTGCCAGGATAAAAAAGACTAGAATGAAGTCCATAGCCTACACCTGTCATCATTTCACTTTATTTAGACAGCAATAGGCTGATGAAGAGGGCTCCCTTCTTCCTAAAAAGGAGGCGCGAAACATGCTGCTTTATCACACACAGGTCTCCAGGCTGTGTCAGCAACACTGTGGGCACTTGCCAGCTAAAATGATCTAGCAGGTGGAAAGGAGTTTATAAGCACATTTTCCACCCCTTCCTGGTGCAAAGTAAATGGTGACTCAGAACCAGCAGCATCTCAGCGTGTAAAGGAGACTCTCTGGGGCTTTCTTTTGAGTTGACTCATTTACACAAGGTAAGCTCAGTTTTGCACTGGCTTGGTTTATGAAGTGCTGAGGTGAGTCAACAAACAGATGAGTGCGAAGAGCACACTAGGCGCTCAGTTAGCCTTATAAAAATCCTGCTTGCATTTTTCATTCGCATTCCTTGAAATTCTGTTGTCTTCTTAACTCTTGATGACATACAAAGACACACACATCTAATTTCTTTGACACACACATATAAATTCTTTGTCAATTCCAAAATATTCTGTACATTATAATCAATATTAAATTAAATAATTTTGCCTCCTCTTTCCTTCTACTTACTTTTTGTCAAATATTAAATAAAATCAACAGATTAACATTGGCTGTTAACTGATGTGATACATCTTACTACTATTCTTCTTTCTATGTGTCACTATTTTTCTTTCTATGTAGAGTCTCACTATGTAACATAAGCTGGCCTAGAAATCTCTCTATTTTCCAAGGGAACCTTGAATTTATGGTAATCTTCCTGTCTCAGCTTCCTAAATACTAGGATTGCAGAAGTGAGCCACATTGTCCACGTTGTTTTCCTTTTTTAAAGAATTGACTAATAGTTTCAAATTCTGATGCTTTTTACTAATTGTTAGTATTTAACTTGTAGATTCAATTCCTTACACGTATTTTTAGGTCACACTTCTTTACCATCTGATATCTATCTGTCTGTCTATCTATCTATCTATCTATCTATCTATCTATCTATCTATCTATCTATCTATCTATCTATCACCATTTATTCACTTTGTATTCTCTCTGAAGCCCCTCATCTCCTCCCAGTCTCACTTACCCTCCCTCTTTTTCCCCTATGCCCTTTCCGTAATCCCCTGACAGGGGAAGACCTCCTTCCCTACTATCTGATCCTTGTTTATCAGGTCACATCAAGGCTGGCTGCATCGTCTTTCTCTGTGTGAAAAAAATTGCAAAACAATGAAAGAAAGCTCTAAAATCAGAAGACTTAAAAATGTTCTTAAAAGTTGTCTTCCTCCATTCTATGTGTTCAGAAAGACTGTGTAATTGTGTATGCAGGTTAGCTAACTCTCCAGAGGAGTGAGGCCTTTTCTGACTTTCTAATTCTAATTGAAAATACTGCCAGTATTCCACATTCATAATAAGAGAAAACAGCCACAAAACCCTTAATGCTATCTGTTTTATAAATGATGCTCATCCTTGCCTTGTATGGAACTGTTCGAGCCAGAATGAATAACAGTCCCTCCCTCCAGACTATACATCAAGCATATGGGTTTCACATTTTATTTCAAATTCAGGTTTGCCTTAAATTTTTAGTAGAAGAAGAATTATCCCAGGAGTTTATAAAAATGGGGAAGTCAATATTTTGCCAGAAGATATTCCAACTTAATAGGTTTGGGGAGAAGTTAGGTCCTGTAGGTAGAAAATATTCTGTGTGGCTTCTGGGTGTACCACTGAGATGTCTTTGAGGTGTAACCATTGAGATGTACTTTATCAAAAGGCGTATTCCATTCAGAACCCTCTGTTCCTTTGTCCACTAATATCTCTCAGAATATTCATTCTCTACAAACACAACCTCACCAAATTTTGTCATTGCTAAAATAACAATATGTAGTTTTCATATTACAATGTAGTTCTTTATGGATTTAGGGAAAACTTTAGTTGTGAGTTCTTGTCTGGAAATTTACATATGGGCAGAGAAATTTCTCATCTGTGTTTAAACACTGAGATGAAATATTATTCAGGCATGTGTATAGTATCTTAGATGTGGGAGAAAATCCAGAGTTTGTTCAGAAAAGGAGAGTTTTTTGAATAATCTAGAATTAATACTGCATCATTTGAGATTACCTAACATAATTTATGTTGAGTAGCATCAGCAATGTGTCTTTATAGCTTTTGGCTAACTAAAAAAGTTGAATAATGATCAGTATGAAGTTGAAACTTACAACAAAACTTTTCAAGAGAGGCTTCTTTTTGCCATGAATATGTATATTTGTATTAGAAATGCTATATTGGAAAAGCTTCACAGCCAAGTTTCATCAGACTCTTTTGAAAAAAAAAATGCTTATTTGGCTTCTCTAATGTGCTGGACTGGGATTGCCCAAGAGAACTTGTAGAATGAAAATCTACTCTATGTCTGTGCTTTCTGCTGTGGTAGCTCCCAGCCACATGTAGCTAGTTAAGTTTTTGTAACATAGCCAGTAATATAGAAGAACCTGAGTTTTAGGTTGGGTAAAACTTAGTGACTTGAATTTAGGGACATGTGACTAGTAGATACTAGTCAAGCACATACTAGATACCGCACGAGTCTAGACAGAACATTCAGATTTTACCTGCAGTCCTGTACAAAAGTGAAGTTCTTAAAAATGTGATCACTGAAGTGGTGATTGATTCAGGCAGTGTGTGGTGGTGAAAAGAACACTGAGTGTGAGTCAGGCTTGGTCATGAATTATCAGAGTTCTCTTTGAAGAAGACACTTGCTTTTCCTAGGGAAATATAGGGTGTCTGTGACTTTTTCTGGGGAAATACAAACAAATGTTTATTCACCCCAGATAGGGCACTGATGGTAGATAAAACAATTCTATTCCCCAGCTTGGTGAGCCAGTGAGTTTCCTGGGGTTCCTTACAGAAGCATAGGTCTCCTGAGGGTTGCTGCATCACCCAAATTTACCTCCACACCCATGGAGCTCATTGTGCAATTTGCAGGCAGCTGCATGGAAGAAGGTCTCTTCTCCTCAGAAAGCATTTACTGTTCTAATAACCTAGGGTTAGGGAAGAGGCCTTGTGAATCTTGCAATTTTCTGAGCTTCCTTAACTTTTTAAGTTTTGTGAGGTTCCTAGGCCTTATGAGCTGTTCTCTGCATTACCATAGGAGGAGCATAAATATCCATATTTAACCTAAATATGCATAACAGGCTACTGTATGATCATTTATAGTTACTTGAGTAAAGAACACAGAGAAATCAGTAATATACTTTCCTAACACTACATTTCTTCATTACAGGGTTTTCTTTTTTTTTTTTTTTTTCAATGCAGTTTATTCAGGAACATTGAACAATCCTCGGACCCCGAGGAAAGCCAGCCCACAGCTTAAATAGCCTCTGGGTAGCCAACCCAGGCGTGCCACGGGGGCAATGCAGATAGGTCCACATACATGGAAGCAAGCCAGATCCTCAGCCTTAGCCAAATGTGGAATTGTTCATGACAGAGAACACTCACCATCGGGAAGGTGGAAGGCAGAAACCAGCTCCATCTTTAAGGCATAGCATTCCGCAGCTCTCTACAGTTCCCCCTTTTTGTTTTAGACGCATCAGGCAAGAGTAGAGGTCTGATCTCTGATATTAGAAATAAATTGGGACTTTGTACAGATGTTCATTTAGGTGTCATCCACCCAAAGAGCATCAGACCCATCTGATACCTTTTTCTCAGAGGCGGGACCTGGGGCATCAACCCGCATGCAATCAGACATGCTCTTCTCTGGGTCCAAAGCGGCTGACCCTGAGTGCAGTGCTTAGCCTCGCATCCTGAGCTTATCATTTTAGCTTTTTATGGTAGCCAACCATGCTTGGGGAGAATGTCCTGCTTCAATGGCTGTAAAGGCCTGAATGATCATGGCTGCATCACACTGTTGTGAGACTCTAATCTTGCATATATACCACAGGCAAACCAAGGAGACCAACACCAGAAGGCCTTCTAACACTCCCATGCCCGCCCATTCCTTCAGATGATTCATGGCTGCAGCAATCCATGTTGATAATCCTGTGGCTAGTCCTGCGTCCACTCCGGTAGAATTTACTGTGACAATGGCCACTCTCAGCTGCTCCATCGTAGTATCGAATTCTCCAGTCCAATTACCTAAAAATATAGCTCGACAATTGTTTAGACAGATTTGCAGCACAGGAAAAATTCTCATGTTGTATGCTAGTGACACAAAGTTCAGCATACTTTCATTGACAGCCAGGTTGAGCGATTTGCCATAGGGTATCAATTTGCTGCTGCACGAGGTCAATCCTCTGATTGAACACCATCAAGCTTCCTTTTAGTTGAGCATTAATTCCTTTATGTACAACTAAGGCATGAGCTACATTGGCTAAATGATTATTCAGGGTCTGAGCAGTCTGCCCAGTATGACTCATGGCTAATGCCCTGGTGGTAGCTCCAACAGCCATCAATGAGATGGTAGTGACAATGGTGGCTGTAGTTCCAAGATCCCTTTTCTGTCTGTAGAGAGTCATAGCGTGAGGGGCATCAATGGGCACAGGCACCCAGTGAGGCATGCGAGTAACCAGGGCATACCTAAATTTACTAGCATTCCAGCATTGGGCAAAAAAGCAAGTATCATTACCACAATTACTTGGCTCTATCTGGCTAATAATGAATAAAAATGGGGGATATAGACAAACAGGTGTGGGCTTATAGGAAATATTATGAGAAGCCTTAACCCCTCGTTGGAACATCCTGCGTCATTTCTAGAACTAGCAGTGGTGGTGTCCGAGGTCTGAGTAGGTTCAGGAGACCATTGCCCCCAGGGGCGAGACGTGCTCCATGCCAATTGACTAACTCCATGTTTTCCTCCAATTTTGAAAGTCATTTAAGGTTCTTAAATTATTTTTTTCCCTTTTTTCTTAAATTTTTCATCAATTACATTTTATTCATTCTGCATCCCCCCATAAGCCCCTCCCTCCCCTCCCAATCCCACCCTCCCTCCTCCCTCTGCTTGCATGCCTCTCCCCAAGTCCACTAATAGGGGAGGTTCTCCTCTCCTTTCTGATCTTAGTCTGTCAGTTCACATCAAAAGTGGCTGTATTGTCCTCTACTGTGGCCTGGTAAGGCTGCTTCCCGCCCAGAGGGAGGTGTTCAAAGAGCAGGCCAATCAGATTATGTCAGAGGCAGTCCCTCTTCACATTACTATGTAACCCAATTGGACTCTGAACTGCCCTGGGCTATATCTGTGCAGGGGTTCTAGGTTATCTCCATGAATAGTCCTTGGTTGGAGTATGAGTCTCTGGGAAGTTCCCTATGTTCAAATTTTCTTGTTCTGTTGCTCTCCTTGTGGAGACCCTGTCCTCTCCAGCTCTTACTATTTCCCAGTTCTTACCTAAAATTCCGTTCACCTGCCCAACAGTTGCCCATCCGGCTCAGCATCTGCTTTGATAGTCTGAAGGGCAGAGGCTTTCAGAGGCCCTCTGTGGTAGGTTCCTAGGTTGTTTCCTGTTTTCTTCTTCTTCTGATGTCCATCCTCTTTGCCTTTCTGGATGGGGATTGGACGTTTTAGTTAGGGTCCTCTCTCTTGCTTAGTTTCTTTAGATGTACAGGTTTTAGTGGGTTTGTCCTATGTTGTATGTCTATATGAGTGAGTATATACCATGTGTGTCTTTTTGCTTCTGGGACAACTCACTCAGGATGATCCTTTCCAGATCCCACCATTTACCTGCAAATTTCATGATTTCCTTATTTTTCATTGCTGAGTAATATTCCATTGTGTAGATGTACCACAATTTCTGCATCCATTCTTCAGTTGAGGGGCATCTGGGTTGTTTCCAGCTTCTGGCTATTACAAATAAAGCTGCTACAAACATGGTTGAGCAAATGTCCTTTTTGTGTACTTGAGCCTCTTTTGGATATATGCCCAGTAGTGGTATGGCTGGATCTTGAGGAAGCGCTATTCCTAGTTGTCTGAGAAAGCGCCAGATTGATTTCCAGAGTGGTTGTACAAGTTTACATTCCCACCAGCAGTGGAGAAGGGTTCCCCTTTCTCCACAACCTCTCCAGCATGTGTTGTCACTTGAGTTTTTGATCTTGGCCATTCTCATGGGTGTAAGGTGAAATCTCAGGGTTGTTTTGATTTGCATTTCCCTAATGGCTAGTGAGGTTGAGCATTTCTTTAAGTGCTTCTCTGCCATTCGGTATTCCTCTACAGAGAATTCTCTGTTTAGCTCTGTTCCCCATTTTTTAAGTGGATTACTTGGTTTGCTGCTTTTCAGCTTCTTTAGTTCTTTATATATACTGGTTATGAGTCCTCTGTCAGATAAAGGGTTGGTGAAGATTCTTTCCCAATCTGTAGGTGGTCGCTTTGTTTTGATGACGGTGTCCTTTGCTTTACAGAATAATCTCCCTAGATGCTGAGAAAGCCTTTGACAAAATCCAACATCCATTCATGTTCAAAGTATTGGAGAGAACAGGGATACAAGGCACATATCTAAACATAGTAAAGGCGATATACAGCAAGCCTATAGCCAACATCAAACTGAATGGAGAGAAACTTAAAGCAATCCCACTGAAATCAGGGACAAGACAAGGCTGCCCACTCTCTCCATATCTCTTCAACATAGTGTTGGAAGTCCTTGCTAGAGCAATAAGACAGTTGAAGGAGATCAAGGGGATACAAATTGGAAAGGAAGAAGTCAAATTATCACCATTTGCAGATGATATGATAGTATACGTGAATGACCCCAAAAACTCTACCAGGGAACTCCTACAGCTGATAAACACCTTCAGCAAAGTGGCAGGATACAAAATTAACTCAAAAAAATCAGTAGCCCTCCTGTTTACAAAAGACAAAAGGGCTGAGAAAGAAATTAAGGAAACAACACCCTTCACAATAGCCACAAATGACATAAGGTACTTCGGAGTAACCCTAACCAAGGAAGTCAAAGACTTGTATGAAAAAAATTTCAAATCTCTGAAGAAAGAATTAGAAGAAGATATGAGAAGATGGAAAGATCTCCCATGCTCATGGCTTGGTAGGATTAACATAGTAAAAATGGCCATCTTACCAAAAGCAATCTACAGATTCAATGCAATGCCCATCAAAATACCAACACAATTCTTTACAGACCTGGAAAGGAAAATTCTCAACTTCATATGGAATAACAAAAAACCCAGAATTGCTAAAACAATCCTCTACATTAAAAGATCTTCTGGAGGTATCTCCATCCCTGATCTTAAGTTGTACTATAGAGCAATAGTTTTAAAAACTGCATGGTACTGGCATAGAAACAGAATGGTAGATCAATGGAACCGAACAGAGGACCCAGAAATAAACCCACACACTTATGGACACCTGATCTTTGACAAAGACGCCAAAACCATACAATGGAAAAAAGATAGCATCTTCAACAAATGGTGCTGGTCTAACTGGATGTCTACATGTAGAAAAATGAAAATAGATCCATACTTGTCACCCTGCACAAAACTGAAGTCCAAGTGGATCAAAGACCTCAACATAAAACCAGACACATTAAATCAGCTTGAAAAAAAAGTGGGAAATACCCTAGAACTCATTGGTACAGGGGAAAACTTCCTGAACAGAACACCAACAGCACAGGCTCTAAGAGCAACAACCAATAAATGGGACCTCATGAAACTGAAAAGCTTCTGTAAAGCAGGGTTTTCTTTCAATGGGCCATTTTCACTTTAAAACATTTTTTTAAAATTTTTATTAATTATGCTTCATTCACTTTGTATCCCCCCATAAACTCCTCCCTTCTCCCCTCCCAATCCCACCTTCTCTCCCCCTTCTCCACTCATGCCCCTCTCCAAGTCCACTGACAGAGGAGGTCCTCCTCTCTTTCCTTCTGATCCTAGTCTATCAGATCTCATCAGGAGTGGCTCCATTGTCTTCCTCTGTGGCCTGGTAAGGCTTCTCCCCTCTCAGGGGGTGGTGATCAAAGAACAGGCCAATCAGTTCATGTCAGAGGCAGTCCCTGTTCCCATTACTATAGAACCCACTTGGACACTGAACTGCCATGTGCTACATCTGTGCAGGGGTTCTAGGTTATCTCCATGAATGCTACTTGGTTGGAGTATGAGTCTCAGGAAAGACCCCTGTGCTCAGATTTTTTGGTTCTGTTGCTCTCCTTGTGGAGGTCCTGTCTTCTCCAGATCCTACTATTTCCTACCTCTTTCCTAAGATTCCATGCACTCTGCCCAATAGTTGGCCGTAAGTCTCAGCATCTGCTTTGATAGTCTGAAGGACAGAACTTTTCAGAGGCCCTCTGTGGACGGCTCCTAACTTGTTTCCTGTTTTCTTCTTCTGATGAAGTATCTGCTGTATATCTACTGATATATCTGAGAGATAACAGCACACCTGTAAGTCTCTCCTCCAGCCTTTTGCATGCTCTCTTGTTGTATAATTACACTGTTCTTCTTTTAAGGTGAGGATATCTGTGTGTACTACATTCTCCTTCCAATTCATATGTTGAAGCCTTGACCTGTGTTTTCTCAGAATGTGAATACATTTTGAGATAGAATCTTTTACGATATTGAGAAAAATTATCATAGACGTAATCCAGAATCACAGGTCTTGATGCATAAAAAGAGGTTAAGATCCCATGAAGGATCTGTGAAGGTACACAGAGAACATGGCCCAGGGGACACCAGGAAATGAGAAGAACAACCCTAGAAGAAATCACCACTTCTATTCTCAGATGTCCAGCCAGTAGAAGTGAGGGGCATAAGTTTCTGTTTATTGCAGCCCTGTTAAACGAATGTTACCTAGAACACTAGTTTTTGTATCTTTTGCTAGAACTGTCTATAATGAAGACCTTTCCTTGACTGTTTTTGTACATGTTATACATCCCACAAGTAAGGAAAATTACCCTCCGAACAGACTTGGGTCAAGACTTTTATCCCTTAAGTCATGTTTATTTGTGCTTCTTATGTCTCCTTTATGTATTTGCTTATTTCTTATATCCTGTTTTTGATCAATCATCACCCACTGAGATTCTGTGTTTGTGTGGATTCTGCCTTTCCACTTTTCTGCTTATCCTCATATTTATTTAGTCATTATTATATTTTTATTTGTGTGTGTGCATGTGTGTGTGTTCAGACTACAGCAAGCAGCAGTGCTTTTACTCTCTTCCTCCTACTCTTGACAATAAGATCCAGTGACATCTGAGTTCATGAGGCATTATCTCTGTTATGAACTTCCAATGCATTCCACATGGCACAGCATGTAGCTAATTTACTTGAATGAGAAGCCCTTGTCTTACAGACATTCTCTCAGGTCCTTTGTTGCTCATATCTGCTGTGTAGCCACTCTAGAAAAATGTGTGGAAATAAAACATAATACATTCAGTTCTTTAGATCCTAAACTCCTTGATGTCTTGTTTCTTTCGTTTTTTTGTTTTTCAGATATTCAGTAATCATTGAGCATCTGCTGCATGAAGAAAACTGTAATAATCAACCCTGAACTTCACTTGGATGTTCAGACAGCCAGAGTCAGACAGTGCTTTGATACTTATTTTCCTGGACTGCCTGGGTGGGTAATGACTCAAGCTTAAGAAGCCTCTGTGTCTGTGGTGGTACATAATATTGAGTTGAAAGAAACATTTTTATGTGAACATAACTTTCACAACTTGATTTATGTTGCAGTTGTTTGGCTTCATAAATACATCCTTCTTTAATAAATCATTTAAAAATAAGCTATGTAATAGTTGCTCAAATTCAAGGAAGCCCTCAATCATTTGGAAAACCAAAAATCAATATCCCTTTCAATGAGGCTGAGTTGAGACTATTAAAACTGGATTTTATTTTAGTTGCATGTTTACATGTTATCTTGGACTGATAACGTGTAAGGTTTCTGTGACAAATATTTTAAAAGATTAAATAGGGAAAAATATTAAATGATATATTCAGTAGCAATCTTTTTACTTTATGAGTCACTTTTTATTTGACTTATATGCATTTCAGAGAAGAACAGTTCAAAGTGGTGGTGAAGGTAGGCTTCACCACCTGAGTGCTGATGATCTCTCAATTCACAGATTTAGTAAACTGAAGGAGGAATGAGATGAAAGGGAAAACTGGAAACAATAACAATAACAAGGTGATTTTTATCACCTGTTCTGTTCACATGATAATTTTTTTTAAAGGACATAAGGGCAATAATTAACATTGAGCTGTTGCTATGTGAAAAGCAAGTAACTGTGGTATGCAAATTCCTAGGTCCATTGCTTCTGAGATTATATAAACCACTAGATATTTAAAAATAATAACAACAGGATGGGTTTAGTCACAAAAGGGTAAACAGTAACAAGAAAAAGTGAAGATTTAGATGACAAATGTTAAATTCAGCATACAAATTCAAGTGTACAGATGCAAAGATCACAAATCTGGAAGGACAGTTTGAAGCCATTAAGTTCAAATTTGAATGAGTCTCTGACTAGTTTGGTACATTTGAAAAAGAAAAAAACTCGTTAGCCTCATTTCTTTTAGCAGGCTTTTCTTAAAGTGGGAAAATAATTCTTTCAGACCCCTGTATGTACCCACAGGAAACATGCTTAAGACAGTGAGTAGGAGGGCTGTAAAATATATCCAGTGGTTCCAATTTCCTTGAATCCGCAAGCTTATGTAATCAATTTCCTTCTTAAGATGACATCCACTGAAGGGTTAACTTCCAATGTGTAGATTACAGAAACAATGATGAGATGACAGGCCTGCTCGTAGCTTGCAGAACATGGTGACTTCCATCTTCTTAGGTGACAGCCTCTCTTGCTATATTTGGTGACGATACCAGCCAGAGGTGCCAGGTTCATATGGCAAGGAGTTCAAACCCTCACCCCAACAGTTACCAAGGAAATGTGTTGACAGCTCATTGAGTTTTGGAGTTAATTAATTTCCAGTTGAGTCTTGATTACAGTACCGGGAGAAGAATCCCATCTTAGCTTGCCTACAGAATTGTGAGATAATGAACATGTGCAATTTAAAGTCACTGAATTTGGGCATAATTTTATACAGTAGCAGATATGTGATCCATAGAGTGCCAAATACAAAGTGGTGATAAAGATACATGATATTACAATAAGCATTTGAATAGGAACACCAAGAAGGCAACACTAGGTGTTTTCAGATGAGTAGGTATTGGACAAATAAATGGTTTCTATTATATAACCAATACCTGTGACATAGAGTCAATAGAAATTTGCGACTAGGAGCATGGAGGTGTAGGAAAACAGAAGGAGTCTTCCAGGATACTAGGTGCCTGAGCCTGCCAGCAGAGTCAAACAGTTCTTGAGTGGGAAGTGAGGGTTGAAAGAAAAATTGAAAACCAACACAATACAGATGGGATCTGTTAGAGAGGGCTGCCAGTAGAAACTGTCACACTGGTTTATTCCACGATCCCTTTTTATAGTTAGAGCAAAGCACCTCAATACAGTGAAGGGGTTTGAGAAGTCAAACTTGTTTATCTCAACTATTTGTCTGTGTGATCCTCACAGAAACAAAAGGAATAAACTTGGCAAAACATCCTGCCTATCCCTGTCTCCAGGTGAAGGCCAGGATGAAAACATGTTTTTCGCTGAGAGCTCAACAACAAAGCAGCCTGACAAAGAAGCAGCTCTCCACAGCTAGGAATGATTAGCATTTAAACACAGAAAACCAGAAAGCATGCCTTCTGAAAACAGATTGGAATTTGGTCTTAATTTTATTACAGTACTGTATGTGTATATATGTGTGTGTATGTTTGTATGTTTGCCACAGCATGTAAGTGGAGGATATAAGAAAACTTGCAGGAGTCAGTTCTACTTTGTACTCTGTGGCTCTCAGGGATCCAACTCAGTTCATAGGCCTCGGTGGTGAGTGCTTTTACCTTCTGAACCATCTCATGAGAACCCATGTGTGGCTTTTTAGAGGCTACATTAAGATAGCTGTTCTTGAACACTGAACTGCCATGGGCTATATCTGTGCAAGGGTTCGATGTTATCTCCATGAATGGTCCTTGTTTAGAGTATCAGTCTCAGAAAAGACCCTTGTGCCCAGATTTGTTTTTCTGTTGCTCTCCTTGTGGAGCTCCTGTCCTCTCCACGTCTTAATATTTCCCACTTCTTTCCATAGTAATGGGAACAGGGACTGTCTCTGACATGAACTGATTGGCCTGCTCTTTGATCACCTCCCACTCAGGCCACAGTGCAGCCACTCCTGATGAGACCTGATAGACTAGGATAAGAAGGAAGGGGAGGAAGACCTCCCATATCAGTGGACTGGGGGAGAGGCATGGGTGGAGAAGAGAGAGGGAAGGTGGGATTGGGAGGGGAAGAGGGAGGGAGCTACAGGTGGGATACAACATGAATAAACTGTAATTAATAAAAAAAGACAGCTGTTCTTTTCTTCTCCATTTTCTGGCCAATTTGTATGAACTTGTGTTTAAGTAAGCAGAGGGCTTGTTAACAAGGGATTGTTTGTACCCCTCTCATGATTTCTGACTTAGTAGGTCTTGAGTTGGGGCCAAAAACTCTCATATTGATCCAGTTTTGAGTATGCCTATGCTGGTGCTGATGCTGTTTTTAAAGATTTATTTATGTGTGTATTTTATGCATATGAGGACTTTGTCTACATATACGTATACAGCTTCATACCACAAGAAAGCATCAGATAGTTTAACTGCTATGTGGGTGATGCAAATTGAACTCAGGACTTTTGGAAGAGCAATGAGTGTTCTTAACCACTAATCCATTTTCTCCAGGCCCTGATAATGCTCTTTTTAGTTCCACTATTATCCAAATTTATCTAACTGTGGTCCACAGAATATTTGTGGACATGCTCTTTTTAGTTCCACTGTTGTCGAAATTTATCTAACTGTTGTCCATATAATACTTGTGGATATTTGTCTATTTTACCATTTTTTTATAAATTCAACAATTTGCTGATTTCTTAGTTACAGGTATTGGGCCAAGCATTAGGGATAAGATATTCAAGATCACTGGAGAGGACAGGAGCACTACAAGGAGAGCAACAGAACCAAAAAACCTGGGCACAGGAGTCTTTTCTTAGACGGATACTCCAATCAAGGACCATGCATGGTGATAACCTAAAACCCCTGCACAGATGTAGCCCATGGTAGTTCAGTGTCCAAGTGGGTTCCATAGTAAAGGGAACAGGGACTGTATCTGATATGAACTGATTGGCCTGCTCTTTGATCACCTCCCCCTGAGAGGGGAGAAGCCTTTCCAGGGTACAGAGGAAGACAATGCAGCCACTCCTGAAAAGATCTAATAGACTAGGATCAAAGGGAAGGAAAGGAAGTCCTCCCCTGTCAGTGGACTTGGGGAGGGGCATACGTGGAGAAGAGCAAGGGAGGGTGGGATTGAGAGGGGAGGATGGAGGGAGATACAGGGGGGATACAAAGTGAATAAATGTAATGAATAAAAAATAATATTAATGAAAAGAAAAAAAGAATAACAGATTTAGGAAGAGGAGAGTGAAGGCAAGAAAAAGCCCCTCAACTGAAGAATGGATGCAGAAACTGTGGTACATCTATACAATGGAGTATTACTCAGCAATGAAAAATAAGGAAATCATGAAATTTGCAGGTAAATGGTGGGACATGGAAAGGATCATCCTGAGTGAGTTGTCCCAGAAGCAAAAAGACACACACGGTATATACTCGCTGATATAAACATACAACATAGAAGAAACCCACTAAAATCTGTACATCTAAACATACTAAGCAAAAAAGAGGACCCTAACTAAAATGTTCAATACCCATCCTGAAAGGCAAAGAGGATGGACATCCGAAGAAGAAGAAAACAGGAAACAACTTAGGAACCTGCTACAGAGGGCCTCTGAAAGCCAGAAGAAGAAAACAGGAAACAACCTAGGAACCTACCACAGAGGTCCTCTGAAAGCCTCTGCCCAGCAGACTGTGAAAGCAGATACTGAGCCTGATGGCCAACTGTTGGGCAGAGTGAATGGAATTTTATGTAAGAAGTGGGAAATAGAGCTGGAGAGGACAGGGTCTCCACAAGGAGAGCAACAGAACAAGAAAATTTGAACACAGGGAACTTCCCAGAGACTCATACTCCAACCAAGGACTATTCATGGAGATAACCTAGAACCCTGACAATGCAACCACTTCTGATGAGAACTGATAGACTAAGATCAGAAAGAAGGAGAGGAGGACCTCCCCTATCAGTGGACTTGTGGAGGGGCATGCAAGCAAAAAAGGGGGGGGGGAGGGTGGGACCGGGAGGGGAGGAGGGAGGGGCTTATGGGGGGGATACAAAATGAATAAAGTGTAATTAATAAAAGTTAAAAAAAGTAAATTTTTTAGAAATCCTAAAAAAATGTTATTCAATATCTACTATAGTACTTAAACTTAAACATTTCACGGTGTATGGTATATCCAACAGCAGAATTATATAACATAACAGTAACCGGAGGAGGGAGAGTGTGGGGATAGAAAAAGGTGTCAGAGGAAGTTTCACATGGGAGCTTTTGAAAAGCAGGGTGATTTTTTTGAATTTTCCAAATTTAATACAATATATAACAGTTTTGCAAGTATCAAAAATACAGATTAGGACTATTCTAATTTTCATGTATGTCTAGATAGAAATATCAGGGAACTTGATTTAGTAATCAAAGGTGAGTCACCATTAACCTGATGGAAACAATAGGAATTTTAAAAAGCTTGTTGACAATTTAATTCAGCAATGGACACATCAAATTCTACACTTGTAGATAATTTAAATGAAAATAACCTTTTTTTTCTTTTCTTCCTGATGACATTTGCTGACTGTCAGGCGTGTATTGTTATCTTAAGGATTAATGTCTTCAAATGGCACCATGTCAAATGTACTGTTTACCATCCAACTCATAGCTAGGAAAATCTGTCTTATACTGTAAATGAGTAAAGTATTAATGTCAGATTATCTCAGTATGTACACTGCTTTCAGGTAGGAGGCATTCATTTTTTTTTTTACTTGAGTATTATAAATACAAATTTACAGCAAATTCTAAAATTATAGGAAAACATATCAAACTGTATCCAGCATGAGCACAGTTATTGTTATGTTATATAGTTCCTTCTTTGCAGGTTTTTGAAACAGAATTTTTCAAAAACTTGATTTTAGTCTCCTATGGCAGAGAACTGAGAGAGTATAATGCTCATTTTCACAGAAAAGCACATCAATGTTCTCTGCCAGACTTTTCTTTTTATGTTTTCTCCTTCTATATTTCATTTTTCTTCCTCCATTCATTACTATTATTTAACTTATACTCACCAAAGTCTATACACACAAACTTCTTGCAAAGATGTAGTGCTGTTTCATTATTCATTGTTTTTCATCTGGAGAAATGTCATTACACAGATCTCATTCATTCCACTATGTTTCTGAAGTCCTTTCTAATTAAGAAAAATTTAGTTGTGCCATTAAGTTGCTTGTATGAGATATCTCAAAATTCTTTCTGGAGGCACTTAGTGCTATGAACTTTCCTCTTAGCACCACTTTCATTTTTTACCATAGGTTTGGGTAGGTTGTGCCTTCATTTTCATTGAATTTTATGAAGTCTCTAATTTCTTTTTTTCATTTCTTCCCTGACCAAGCTGTCATTGAGTAGAGAGTAGTTAAGTTTCATTGTGTATGTGGGCTTTTTGTTATTTCTGTTGTTGTTGAGGTCTAGTTTTAGGCCATGGTAGTCTGATAGGATACAAGGGATTATTCTGAGCTTCTTCTAACTGTTCAGGCATGCTTTGTGCCTAACCATATGGTCAGTTTTTGAGAAGCTTCCGTGAGGTGCTGAAAAGAAGGAATACTCTTTTGACTTTGGGTGAAAAGTTCTATAGACATCCATTAGGTCCATTTGATTTAGGACCTCTCTAAGTGTCATTATTTCTCTATTTGGCTTCTGTCTAGATGATATGTCCAGTGGTAAAAGTGGAGGGTTGAAGTCTCCCACTTTTAAGGTGTTGGGATCAATGTGTGATTTAAGCTTTAATAATGTTTCATTTACAAATGCCGGTGCTCTTGTATTTGGGGCATAGGTGTTCAGGATTGTGATGTCCTCCTGGTGGATTTTTCCTTTGATGAGATTAAAGTGTTCCTCCACATCTTTTTTTGATTAATTTTTGTTGAAAATCTATTTTATTAGATATTAGGATGGCTACCCCAGATTGTTTTCTGGGTCCATTTACTTAACAAACATTCTTCCAGCCTTTTACTCTGGTGTAGTGTTTATCTTTGTCTGTGTCTTTTTAATGGAGAGTTGAATCCATTGACGTTAATAGATAATAGTGACCAATGATTGTTAGTTCCTTTTATTGTAGAGTTGGTGGTGTTACTATGCTTGTGTTCTTTTAATTTTTTGTTGTGAATTTATCTATATCCTGTGTTTTCTTGGGTGTAGTTGATTTCATTGGATTGGAGTTTCAGCCCACCTAAAGCCCTAGAAAAAAAGAAGCAGACACACCCAAGAGGAATAGATGGCTGGAAATAATCAAACTTAGAACTGAAGTCAATGAATTAGAAGCAAAGAAAAAATTCGAAGAATCAATGAGACCAAGATCTGGGCTTTGAGAAAATCAACAAGATAGACAAACCCTTAGCCAAACTAACTAAAAGGCAGAGAGAAACTATCCAAATCAGTAAAATCAGAAATGAAAGGGGGGGATATAACAACAGACACTGAGGAAATCCAAACAATCATTAGGTCTTACTACAAAAGCTTATATGCCACAAAATTTAAAAATCTAAATGAAATGGACAATTTTCTTGATAGATTCTGTTTACCAAAATTAATTCAAGATCAGGTAAATAGATTAAATAGTCCTATATCTCCCAGGAAATAGATGGTTTCAGCATAGAATTCTACCAGACCTTCAAAGAAGAGCTAGCTCCAATTCTCTTCAAACTATTCCACAAAATAGAGGCAGATGGAACATTACCAAACTCATTCTATGAAGCTACAGTCACCTTTATACCTAAATCATGCAAAGACCCAACAAAAAAGAAAACCTCAGACCTATCTCTCCTATGAACATTGATGCAAAATACTAAATAAAATACTTGTAAACCAAATTCAAGAACACATAAAAGATATCATCCACCATGACCAAGTAGGCTTCATCACAGTCATGTAGGTGTGGTTCAATATACAGAAATCCATCAATGTGATCCACCATATAAACAAACTGAAGGAGAAAAGCCACATTATCATCTCCTTAGATGCCAAAAAATGCATTTGACAAAATCCAACACTCATTCATATTTAAAGTCTTGGAGAGAACACGGATACAAGGCAATTACCTAAACATAGTAAAGAGAACATACACCAAGACTATAGCCAACATCAAACTAAATGGAAACTTAAATCAATCCCATTGAAATCAAGTACAAGGCAAGGCTGCCCACTCTCTCCATATCTTTTCAACATTGTTCTTGAAGTCCTAGCTAGAGCAATAAGACAAGTAAAGGAGATCAAGTGGATACAAATCGGAAAGAAAGAAGTCAAAGTATCACTATTTGCAGATGATATGGTAGTATACACAAGTGACCCCAAAAATTCAACTAGAGAACTCCTTTAGCTGATAAACACCTTCAGCAAAGTGGATGAATACAAAATTAACTAAAAAAATCAGTATCCCTCCTCTATATGAAAGAAAAGGGCAGCGAAAGAAATTAGGGAAACTATACCCTTCATGATAGCCACACCTAACATAAAGTAGCTTGGTGTGACTTTTAACCAAGCCAGTGAAAGACCATTTTGAAAACAACAGCAACAACAACAACAACAAAAACTTCAAGTCTCTGAAGAAAGAAATTGAAGAAGATATAAGAAGATGGAGAAATCTCCCATACTCGTGGATCAGTAGGATTAACATAGTGAAATGGCTATCCTGACAAAAGCAATCTACATATTCAGTGCAATTCCCATCAAAATACCAACCAAATCTTTACAGAACTTGAAAGAACAATTCTCAATTTCATATAGAAACACAAAAAATCCAGACTTGCTAGATTGTCTGGAGGTATCTCCATCCCTGATCTCAAGCTGTAGTACATAGCAATAGTAGTAAAAAGTACGTGGTTCTGGCATAGAAACAGAATGGTAGATGAATGGAATCAAAAAGAGGACCCAGAAATAAATCCACACACCTATGGATACTTGTTTTTTGACAAAGAGCCAAAACCATACAATGGAAAAAAAGATAGCATCTTCAACAAGTGGTGCTGGTCTAACTGGATTTCTATATGTAGAAAAATGCAATTAGATCCATATTTATCACCCTGCAAAGAACTAAAATCCAAGTGGATCAAAGACCTCAACATAAAACCAGACACACTAAATCTATTAAAAGAAAAAGTGGGAAAGAGCCGTGTACTCTTTGGCACAGGAGACAACTTCCTGAACAGAACACCAACAGCACAAGCTCTAAGAGCAACAATCAATCAATCAATCAATCTTTAAATAAATCATGAAACTGAAAAGCTTCTGTAAAGCAAAGGACATGCTATCACAACATAACGACAGGCTACTGATTGGGAAAGGATCTTTACCAACTCTGTATCTGACAGAGGACTAATATCCAGAATATATAAAAAACTCAAAAACTTAAAAAGCAACAAATCAAGTAATCCATTAAAAATGGGGTACATAACTAAACAGAGAATTCTCAGTAGAGAAATATCTAATGACAGAGAAACACTTAAAAAAATGCTCAGTATCCTTAGTCATCTGGGAAATGAAAATCAAAATGATCCTGAGATTTCACCTTACACCCATCAGAATGGCTAAGATAAAAAACTCTAGTGACAATAAATGCTGGACATGATGTGGAGAAAGGGTAACCCTCCTCCACTGCTGGTGGGAATTTAAACTTGTGCAACCACTTTGGAAATCAAAGTGGTTTTTCTCAGACAATTAGGAATACTGCTACCTCAAGATCCAGCTATACCACTCCTAGGCATATATCCAAAATATGTTCAAGTATACAACAAGGACATTTGTTCAACCATGTTAGTAGAAGCTTTATTCATAATAGCCAGAATCTGGAAACAACCCAGATGTCCCTCCACTGAGGAATGGATATAGAAATTGTGGTACCTTTACACAATGGAATATGACTCAGCAATTATAAAAACACAAGGAAATCATGAAATTTGTGATCATCCCAAGTAAGGTATCCAAGAAGCAGAAAGACACACATGGTATATACTCACTTATAAGTGGATATTAGACATACAATATAGGATAAACATTCTAAATTCTGTGTAGCTAAAGAAGCTAAGCAAGATGGAGGACCC
Organism: Meriones unguiculatus; assembly: GCF_030254825.1. Classification (NCBI taxonomy): domain Eukaryota; kingdom Metazoa; phylum Chordata; class Mammalia; order Rodentia; family Muridae; genus Meriones; species Meriones unguiculatus. Next base: position 56,226,735 of record NC_083356.1, on the reverse strand, counting down.
TGGGTAAGATGATCAATCCTCACTCAGAAAGGCAAATGGGATGGACATAGGAAGAGAGAGAAAACAGGGAACAGGACAGGAGCCTACCACAGAGGGCTTCTGAAAGACTCTATCCAGAAGGGTATCAAAGCAGATGCAGAGACTCATTGCCAAACTTTGGGCAGAATGTAGGGAAAGAAGAGAGAGATAGAAAGACCTGGAGGAGACAGGACCTCTACAAGGAGAGCAACAGAACCAAAAAATATCGGCACAGGTGTCTTTTTTGAGACTGATACTCCAACCAAGGACCATGCATGGAGATAACATAAAACCCTTGCACAGACTTAGCCCATGGCAACTCAGTCTCCAAATGGGCCCCTAGTAATGGGAACAGATGCTTTCTCTGACATGAACTCAGTGGCTGGCTCTTTAATCACCATCCCCTGAGAGGGGAGTGGGGAATAACCTTACCTAGCCACAGAGGAAGACAATGCAGCCAGTCCTGATGAGACCCAATAGGCTAGGGTCAGAGGGAAGGGGAGGAGGGCCTCCCCTATCAGTGAACTTGGGGAGGAGTATGGGAGTAGAAGAGGGAGGGAGGGAGGTGACGAGGGTCGGGGCTACAGCTGGGATAAAAAATGAGTAAACTGTAATTACTAAAAAAGTAAATAAAAAAAGAAAAACAAAGTGAAGAAACTGTAAATTAATAAAAAGTAAATAAATTTTAAACAGTTATGAACTCAGTGGCTGGCTTTTTGACCACTCCCCTTCCCCCCACCCCCCCACCGCCCACCACCACCGGCGTGAGGGAGGAGCAGCCTTGCTAGGCTACAGAGGAGGACATTGCAGCCAGTCCTGATGAGACCTAATAAGCTAGGGTCAGATGGAAGGGGAGGTGTTCCTTCCCTATCAGTGGACTTGGAGAGGGCCATGGGAGGAGATGAGAGAGGGTGGGTGGGATTAGGAGAGAATGAGGGAGTGTCCTACAGCTGGGATGCAAAGCAAATAAAATATAATTAATGGAAAAAATTAATTAAAAAAATAAAAATTTAAAGTTGATTTATTTAGTTTGGGTGTGTGTATGTATATATATATATATGTATGTATGTATAGGCACACACTTGTCATGGCTTATGTGTGGAAGTCCGAAGACAACTTGTATGACTTGGTTCTCTCCTTCCATCAGGTGGGGTCCATGGACCAAAACTTAGGGCATCCGTCTTTCTGGCTAATACTTTTACCCGCCACAGCATCTCACCACTACTGAAGTACCATTATACTGCCATCTTGTCGTGGGCTCAAGTGCTCAAGTATGAGTGTTTATTTCAATTACTATATTTTCATTTGGGGAGGAGAAAAACATATATTTATAACCAGCTGCGACCACTGCTGCTTCTGCCGCTGCTGATTAATTGATGAAGATGTTGATTATCAGGGAGAGCTGATGATTTTCACAATGTGACTAAAGATGAGAGAGTAATAGTTGTCCCTCTTACCTGCACCTATCACTTTTGGTGCCCCCTTTTGGTTGCATGTTTTATCCTTGCTCAGATAGTACCCTGAAATCAAAGGCTACCTTAGTGACCTTGCCGAGTCCTTATGCTTTCCAGAGTTGGAAACTGTGTGGATCATTATCTAGAACAAGGTCGTCTAGCATAGAGAGAAAGTTCTCCTGGATAATGATTTTTGACCATCTTCTCTTCTTACCTGACTTGGACCTCTGAGCTTTAGATGGTTTCTTTGAAGTCAACCATTCCCCCCCATTTGTGCAGATGATGTCAGGTGTAGGGGTGCAGCTTGAATCTTCTGGGAGTTTGACATCATGCCACATACCCTGTAAGAGTTTTCATTTACAGTTTTTGTTACCAGTGCTCACTTCAGTTTTTCAATTTGTTGTATTGTTTGCCTCACACCTGTCACTGAACATTGCAATTTCAAATTTTGATGCATGGTAGGCATAACAAGTGCAGAATCTGACAATTTTTCTGACATAAACTATAACTTCGTTCAATTCATTCCTCTTCTTGGACATTTGAAGTTCTTGTAATTGTTCTAACATTATAAATAGCATTAAATGCATTTTTTCACTGCTGTAAATGTATTATTAGCTACTTCTTTTCCAGTCCTCCTCTTTTTAAAAATTTCCCCAGTATTTGAAAGAGTTAAAGTAGCTTCCTGAAGCTCTTTCAGTTCTGGGAGAACCAGGCTCCTCGTGTCTGATTCATTTTGTGTGTGGGAGGTATGCTGTTCTAACCTTGTCACTGACAGGAAAGTTCAGGCTCGTCTTATACTGCACAGAAGATGTCTGTCCTTGCAGCTTTCTGTGACTGAAGTAGAGCCGTCAGACAATGATTTGTATATGCTCCTCTGTCACCACGATGGTGCTTGATGGTGCCATTCCTACCTTGGACTGAATCTGTAATTTCCTTTCTTCATCCAGTCTGTTTTTTTAAAAACAGGCAGACTTTATTTAGATGGCACACATGCTCCAGATTCATCCTGCCCATGTTTGACTCTGATTTTTCTATCACCTAGTGCAACAGAAGCGATGCAGTGAAGGAAAATATTTGTCTTATTATTTGACCAAAATGAGTGCATAGAGAAGACAGTTTTAGTGTTAGATACACTGATAGCAGATCGGTAAGCAGTGTCTGAGAATAGGTTAGTGAGTCATCACGGGCGGGAGGAAAGGAACATTTGGTTTTAAGGGAGGATGCAGGCAGGGAAAGGATGCCCACTTTTTCTGTAGGTCAGGGATCCACACTGCAGGGAGTAAAAGAAAAACGCATGTTACAGGTTTCCTTTCTGTTCCAGTGTGTCTTTATATATGGTGCGGTTTCAGGTTTTTCTTACTCTCTTTGCTTCATGTCCAACTGTTCATTCTGCAGAGTGACAAATTTTGGGACAAATACAATGTACAGGGGCAAGAACCTTATGTGGACTTCCTCACAGTTATGTAAGGGCTGTTTCTTATAGCCAATCTCTATGAATAAAAACAAATGACAAAAGGATATTAGCATTCATTTAAATCAGTATCCACCCCACAAGTAAAACTCATCTATGATGTGCAAAGGGGAATGATTTCTGCTTGAACTTTGTCCATAACTGGTAGATCTTTATTTCATCAGAGAGCTCCTTTATTCTTAGAGACTTATGAAATATTTTACTCGATGTGCTTGTGGACATTTGTAATTCCTACACTCAGATGGCAGATGGATTATTAATTTAAGACCAGGCTGGGCTTCTGTCTTTACAAACAATATCTGTGCTTATCTTTTCTTGAATTCATACCTGGGTTTACTGGTTTCTTTGGGAATCAAAGTATACTATTGTATGAGGTTTCTCTGTGATATAATTAGAGACACATATATTTTCAGTCTTTTTCTAAAGCACAGTGGCTGAAATATTGTGCCATCATTTTTGAGAGTTACATTTAAATTGGTCATTTTATTAGACTTTGTTATAGGTTATGTGTCTTTAACAGAAGCTTATAATTCACATAAGAGTGAATGAATGATTACAGCATGAATGTTGTGAATGAAATTGGGAGAAATAAAACTTAGAAAAATGTTTTCAATACACTACATAGCATTGGGCCTGTATGTATATTTCTTTTATACACAGCCGTCTGACCACATCTAACTCATCTGCACCACCTGGGCATCATCTGGGCACAATTTGAAAGTTTATTTGAGATGTTATCATACTTTTTAGTTTTTATTAACCTTTTCTCATGTTAGCTATATATAGAAAGTTGTTTTGGTAATCATTTTTTAGTGACATAATTTATCTTTTTAATAGAAAGCAATTACTTAGTACTCAATCTTATTTCTTATTCAAATTATATACAGTCGATGTAGCCATCCTTTAAAGATACAAGAATAAAGACCTGTGGTGCTACAGAGAAGGCTTGGTGGGTAAAAGTGATTGCTGAACATGCATGATGATTTGAGTTCAAATCTCCAGTACTCATGTAAAGCTGGACCTATAGAGTAAGCACCTGTAATCTGAGGGCTACTTCTAGAGAAGACTGGAGATAGAGACCGCAGAATCTCTGGAGGCTTGTGGGGGTATGCATCAGAAAAACAGCAAGGAAAACTTGTTTGAAACAAGGTGGGAAGCAAAGAACCCAAACCTGGGTTTGTCCAGTGATCTCCACACAGTTACTATGGTACGTGCATTCACAGCCATGGATGCATGAGTGCACACACATTCATATGCTTTCTATTTTCCTTTTATATGAAGTTTAGATTTTAGGTGATCAAGTTTGCATACAAAATATAGAAGGACACACACTATGTACACTGTATATGCTTCCTTCAGTGGACAATAAAGTTCCATATTTTTTTCTGCTTTTGCCAAGTGTGTATCCATAAGCAATACATTTTTCAGTTTTGCTAATTTGGGTCTTAGTTTCATACTACTATGTTTTCTGTGTTCTACAGATGGCTGCTTTTGCCCAGTGTTATCTTTGTGTGATATATCTATGTGGGTGGGTGTAGTATGGCTGGCTCATTTATGTTTACAATGTAATGTGTGTATGTATTATAATTTATTCAATTCACTGTTGATATGCAATTAGATTATTTCTAGTTTTGGACTTTTTGTTTGTTTACTTTCATCTATTACAGAAAATGCTGCTAGGGGTATTTTTCCTCTTGTTAAATGGTATGAAGATGCAAGAGCCTTCTGTGAGCCCAAACCTGAAGGTGCTGCTTAGTAAGGTATGTGAGTCTTCAGTAGAAGTGAGTCTTAAATAGATTATATCCATAACACACAAATGTTCTCCTCACTCTCTATCAAAGCACATAGTTGGTTTTGTTAAGTGTTTCATGTTTTACAGCTATGATATGTCCTGTGCTTCATGGTGTTTTTAATTTGCAAATCCAGCTACTAAACACTGAACATTTCCAGTTACTTGCTGACATTTGTTCCTTCTTCTGCCTCCTTCTCTTGGGTCTCGCGTTGCCTGGGCTTGCCCCAGTCCCCCGTGCAGGGGAAGCTGGCCTGGAATACCTGCTGCTCTCGCCTCTACACTCTGACTCCTGGATTTCAGACATGCATCACTACCTCTGGCTTTAGCTTAAGTTTTAGATTTATTTATTTATTTTTTGTGTGTATTGCTGTTTTGCATGCATATATATCTCTGTGCACCACATGTGTGCATATATGCAGTATTTGTGGAGGCCAGAAGAGGACAGAACATACTCTGGGACTGCACTTCCAGATGGTTGTGAGCTTCCATTAGAGCCCTGGGAATTGAACCCAGGTCCCCTGAAGCTGTTCACCACTGAGTGATTCTCCAGTCTGCTTCGTGATTAATATTCTTGATGCTGAGAATTACTGATAAAATATTACAAATACGTTATAATAACAGACTTTTTACTTAATATTTTTATAAAATATGTTCTTGATTTTAGTATAATGGAACACATCAACTTTTTGCTTTCAGTCAGCACATTTGGAATATTGGATTTTTTTTTTAAATGTCTTCTTCACTCTGAATGTATGAATGGTATTTTTTCTAATATGTTCGAATAGGCTTATTGCTTTGCCTTCAATTACAAATGGCTTTAAATGTATAATGTTTAAAACTATACAGGAATTACAGAATAAATTATAAAATTTATAATATATAATATTTTATAATTCATCATATGTATTATAAATTATAAAATATATAATATATAGCATGTATACATATATATGTATATATGAGGTTTTCAGATATTTGAAATATTTTAAAGTTTACTTTATTTATCTTCATTGTATATGTGTGTATTATATGTGTGTGTGTGCATGTGCCACTATGCATATGTGTAGATCAGATGACACCTCTGTGGAATCAGTTCCCACTTTCCACCATTAGTGTACTCTGTGGATTGCAGTTGGCCTTCCAAGTACTTTCACCTGCTGAGTGATCTCTTGGGCCTGGTTGCAAGTTTTTTTTTTTTCAACTTTACATAGTTTTAAAGTTTCACCTTTTACAGTAAGTCTGTGATCCATTTTGATTCTTTTTGTGTAGGATTTAAGAAATGGGGTCCAGTTTCATTATTGTGAAAGTGAATGTCCAGTTATTCCAGGAACATCTGTTATAAAGATATTTTTTTCCTCACCTATTTATCTGAATTCTAGTTGAAATAAATGGATTTCAAACATAAGCTTTTATTTCTTCACCTTTCTTTTTAATTAATTACTATAGCTTTCTTGCAAGTTTGAATATAGTAATTGTAAGCCCACTAATTTCTTAGTTTCTCTCCTTCTCCTCCTCCTCCTTTTGAGAGGTGGAGAGTAGACACTGGAGATTAAACTCAGGGTTGTACATGCCAGGCAAGTCCTCTATAGGAGAGATACATCCATAACGTCATATAGATGCTCCTTTCATATTGGTAGTAGTGTATGCTTGGGAGTTCTCACAGGAATATTTTTTTTTTCAATGCAGTTTATTCAGGAACCTTGAACAATCATCTGACCCTGGGGAAAGCCAGCCCACAGCTTAAATAGCCTCTGGGTAGCCAACCCCAGCGTGCCACATGGGCAATGCAGATAGGTCCACATACACGAAAGCAAGCCAGATCCTCAGCCTTAGCCAAATGTGGAGTTGTTTGTGACAGAGAACACTCACCATCGGGAAGGTGGAAGGCAGAAACCAGCTCCATCTTTAAGGTGTGGCCTTATGAAGCTCTCTACAGTTCCCCCTTTTTGTTTTAGATGCATCAGGCAAGAGTAGAGGTTTGATCTCTGATATTAGAAATAAATTGGGACTTTGTACCGATGTTCATTTAGGTGTCATCCACCCAAAGAGCATCAGACCCGTCCCATACCTTTTTCTCAGAAGCGGGACCTGGGGCATCAACCCGCGTGCAATCAGACATGCTCTTCTCTGGGTCCAAAGCGGCTGACCCTGAGTGCAGTGCTTAGACTCGCATCCTGAGCATAACATTTTATCTTTTTATGGTAGCCAACCATGCTTGGGGAGACTGTCCTGCTTCAAAGGCTGTAAAGGCCTGAATGGTCATGGCTGCATTACGCTGTTGTGAGACTCTAATCTTGCATATATACCACAGGCAAACCAAGGAGACCAACACCAGAAGGCCTGCTAACGCTCCCATGCCCGCCCATTCCTTCAGATGATTCATGGCTGCAGCAACCCATGATGATAATTCTGTGGCTAGTCCTGCGTCCACTCTGGTAGAATTTACTGTGACAATGGCCACTCTCAGCTGCTCCATTGTAGTATCGAATTCTCCAGTCCAATTACCTAAAATATAGCTAGACAGTTGTTTAGACAGATTTGCAGCACAGGAAAAATTCTCATCTTGTATGCTAGTGACTCAAAGTCCAGCATACTTTCATTGACAGCCAAGTTGAGCGATTTGCCATAGGGTATCAATTTGCTCCTGCACGAGGTCAATCTTCTGATTGAACACCATCAAGCCTCCTTTTAGTTGAGCATTAATTCCTTTTTGTACATCTAAGGCATGAGCTACATTGGCTAAAAGATTGTTCAGGGTCTGAGCAGTCTGCACAGTATGACTCATGGCTAATGCCACGGTGGTAGCTCCAACAGCCGCCAATGAGATGGCAGTAACAATGGTGGCTGTAGTTCCAAGATCCCTTTTCTGTCTGAAGAGAGTCATAGCATGATGGGGCATCAACGGGCACAGGCACCCAGCGAAGTATGTGAGTAACCAGGGCATACCTAAATTCACTAGCATTCCAGCATTGGGCAAAAAAGCAAGTATCATTACCACAATTACTTGGCTCTATCTAGCTAATAATGAATAAAAATGGGGGATATAAACAAACAGGTGTGGGCTTATAGGAAATATTATGAGAAGTCTTAACCCCCTCGTTGGAACATCCTGCATCAGTTCTAGAACGAGCAGTGGTGGTGTCCAAGGTATGAGTAGGTTCAGGAGACCATTGCCCAGAGGGGCGAGACGTGCTCCATGTAAATGGACTAAGTCCATGTTTTCCTCCACTTTTGAAAGTCATTTAAGGTTCTTAAAATATTTTTCCCTTTTTTTTCTTTTTAAATTTTTCATCAATTACACTTTATTCATTCTGCATCCCTCCATAAGCCCCTCCCTCCTCCCCTCCCAATTCCACCCTCCCTCCTCCCTCTGCATGTATGCCACTCCCCAAGTCCACTAATAGGGGAGGTTCTCCTCTCCTTTCTGATCTTAGTCCATCAGTTCACCTCAAAAGTAGCTGCATTGTCCTCTACTATGGCCTGGTAAGGCTGCTCCCCACCTGGGGGAGGTGATCAAAGAGCAGGCCAATCAGATTATGTCAGAGGCAGTCTCTCTTCCCATTACTATGTAACCCAATTGGACTCTGAACTGCCCTGGGCTACATCTGTGCAGGGGTTCTGGGTTATATCTATGAATACTCCTTGGTTGGAGTATGAGTCTCTGGGAAGTTCCCTGTGTTCAAATTTTCTTGTTCTGTTGCTCTCCTTGTGGAGACCCTGTCCTCTCCAGCTCTTACTATTTCCCAGTTTTTACCTAAAATTCCATTCACTCTGCCCAACAGTTGCCCATCAGGCTCAGCATCTGCTTTGATAGTCTGCAGGACAGAGGCTTTCAGAGGCCCTCTGTGGTAGGTTCCTAGGTTGTTTCCTGTTTTCTTCTTCTTCTGATGTCCATCCTCTTTGCCTTTCCGGATGGGGATTGGACATTTTAGTTAGGGTCCTCTCTCTTGCTTAGTTTCTTCAGATGCACAGGTTTTAGTGGGTTTGTCCTATGCTGTATGTCTATATGAGTGAGTATATACCATGTGTGTCTTTTTGCTTCTGGGACAACTCACTCAGGATGATCCTTTCCAGTTCCCACCATTTACCTGCAAATTTCATGATTTCCTTATTTTTCATTGCTGAGTAATATTCCATTGTGTAGATGTACCACAATTTCTGCATCCATTCTTCAGTTGAGGGGCATCTGGGTTGTTTCCAGCTTCTGGCTATTACAAATAAAGCTGCTACAAACATGGTTGAGCAAATGTCCTTTTTGTGTACTTGAGCCTCTTTTGGATATATGCCTAGGAGTGGTATTGCTGGATCTTGGGGAAGAACTATTCCTAGTTGTCTGAGAAAACACCAGATTGATTTCCAGAGGGGTTGTACAAGTTTACATTCCCACCAGCAGTGGAGAAGGGTTCCCCTTTCTCCACAACCTCTCCAGCATGTGTTGTCACTTGAGTTTTTGATCTTGGCCATTCTGATGGGTGTAAGGTGAAATCTCAGGGTTGTTTTGATTTACATTTCCCTAATGGCTAGTGAGGTTGAGCATTTCTTTAAGTGCTTCTCTGCCATTCGGTATTCCTCTACAGAGAATTCTCTGTTTAGCTCTGTTCCCCATTTTTTAAGTGGATTACTTGGTTTGCCGCTTTTTAGCTTCTTTAGTTCTTTATATATACTGGATATGAGTCCTCTGTCAGATAAAGGGTTGGTGAAGATTCTTTCCCAATCTGTAGGCGGCTGCTTTGTTTTGATGACGGTGTCCTTTGCTTTGCAGAAGCTTTTCAGTTTCATGAGGTCCCATTTATTGATTGTTGCTCTTAGAGCCTGTGCTGTTGGTGTTCTGTTCAGGAAGTTTTCTCCTGTACCAATGAGTTCTAGGGTATTCCCCACTTTTTTTTCAAGCCGATTTAATCTGTCTGGTTTTATGTTGAGGTCTTTGATCCACTTGGACTTCAGTTTTGTGCAGGGTGATAAGTATGGATCTATTTTCATTTTTCTACATGTAGACATCCAGTTGGACCAGCACCATTTGTTGAAGATATTATCTTTTTTCCATTGTATGGTTTTGGCATCTTTGTCAAAGATCAGGTGTCCATAAGTGTGTGGGTTTATTTCTGGGTCCTCTGTTCGGTTCCATTGATCCACCATTCTGTTTCTATGCCAATACGATGCAGTTTTTAAAACTGTTGCTCTATAGTACAACTTAAGATCAGGGATGGAGATACCTCCAGAAGATCTTTTATTGTAGAGGATTGTTTTTGCAATTCTGGGTTTCTTGTTATTCCATACGAAGTTGAGAATTTTTCATTCCAGGTCTGTAAAGAATTGTGCTGGTAATTTGATGGGAATTGCATTGAATCTGTAGATTGCTTTTGGTAAGATGGCCATTTTTACTATGTTAATCTTGCCAAGCCATGAGCATGGGAGATCTTTCCATCTTCTCATATCTTCTTCTAATTATTTCTTCAGAGACTTCAAATTTTTTTCATACAAGTCTTTGACTTCCTTGGTTAGGGTTACTCCAAGGTACCTTATGTCATTTGTGGCTACTGTGAAGGGTGTTGTTTCCCTAATTTCTTTCTTAGCCCTTTTGTCTTTTGTATACAGGAGGGCTACTGATTTTTTTGAATTACTTTTGTACCCGACCACATTGCTGAAGGTGTTTATCAGCTGTAGGAGTTCCCTGGTAGAGTTTTGGGGTCACTCACGTATACTATCATATCATCTGCAAATAGTGATAATTTGACTTCTTCCTTTCCAATTTGTGTCCCCTTGATCTCCTTCAACTGTCTTATTGCTCTAGCAAGGACTTCCAGAACTATGTTGAAGAGATATTGAGAGAGTGGGCAACCTTGTCTTGTCCCTGATTTCAGTGGGATTGCTTTAAGTTTCTCTCTGTTCAGTTTGATGTTGGCTATAGGCTTGCTGTATATTGCCTTTACTATGTTTAGATATGTGCCTTGTATCCCTCATCTCTCCAATACTTTAAACATGAATGGATGCTGGATTTTTCAAAGGCTTTTTCAGCATCTAGGAGATTATCATGTGTTTTTTTTTTCTTTCAATTTGTTAATATGTTGGATCACATTGATGGATTTCCGTATATTGAACCACCCCTGCATACCTGGGATGAAGCCTACTTGGTCTTGGTGGATGATATCTTTGATGTGTTCTTTTATTCGGTTTGCAAGTATTTTGTTGAGTATTTTTGCATCAATGTTCATAAGGGAGATTGGCCTGAAGTTCTCTTTTTTGGTTGGGTCTTTGTGAGGTTTAGGTACCAAGGTGACTGTGGCTTCATAGAATGAGTTTGGTAATGTTGCTTCTGTTTTGATTTTGTGGAATAGTTTGAAGAGAACTGGAGTTAGCTCTTTTTTGAATGTCTGGTAGAATTCTGAGCTGAAACCATCAGGTCCTGGGCTTTTTTTGGATGGGAGACTTTCGATGACTGCTTCTATTTCCTTCGGGGATATAGGACTATTTAATTGATTTAACTGGTCCTGATTTAGCTTTGGTAAGTGGAATCGATCAAGAAAATTGTCCATTTCTTTTAAATTTTCAAATTTTGTTGCCTATAGACTTTTGAAGTAAGAAGTCCTAATGATTGCTTGGATTTCCTCAGTGTCTGTAGTTATGTCCCCCTTTTCATTTCTGATTTTGTTGATTTGGATGGTGTCTCTCTGCCTTTTAGTTAGCTTGGCTAAGGGTTTGTCTATCTTGTTGATTTTCTCAATGAACCAGCTCTTGGTTTCATTGATTCTTTGAATTGTTTTATTTGTTTCTAATTGATTGATTTCAGCCCTGAGTTTGATTATTTCCAGCCATCTAGTCCTTTTTGGTGTGTGTGCTTCTTCTTTTTCTAGGGTTTTTAAGTGAGCCATTACGTTGCTTGAATGAGCTGTCTCAAATTTCTTCTTGAAGGCACTTAGTGTTATGAACTTTCCTCTTAGCACTGCTTTCTTTGTGTCCCACAAGTTTGGGTATGTTGTGTCTTCATTTTCATTGATTTCTAGGAAGATTTTAATTTCTTTCTTTATTTGTCCCCTGACCCAGCTGTCTTTTAGTAGCAAGTTGTTCAGTTTCCATGTGCGTGTAGGCTTTTTGCTATTTCTGTTGTTACTGAGGTCCAGCTTTATTCCATGGTGATCAGACAGGATACAAGGGATTATTTCAATCTTCTTGTATCTGTTGAGACTTGCTTTGTGACCAACTATATGGTCTATTTTGGAGAAGGTTCCATGAGATGCTGAGAAGAAGGTAAATTCTTTTGTGTTTGGGTGTAAGGTTCTGTAAATGTCTGTTAGGTCCATTTGATTCATGACCTGTTAGAGATATTCTTTCTTTGTTTAATTTCTGTTTTGTTGACCTGTCCTTTCTTGAGAGTGGGGTGTTGAAGTCTCCCACTATTAGTGCATGGGGATCTATGTGTGGTTTAAGTTTTATCAATGTTTCTTTCACAAATGTGGGTGCCCTTGTATTTGGGGCATAGATGTTCAGGATTGTGATGTCTTCTTGGTGGAATTTTCCCTTGATGAGTATGAAGTGTCTTTCCCCATCTCTTTTGATTAATTTTGGTTGAAAGACTATTTTATCAGATATTAGAATGGCTACTGCTGCTTGCTTCTTGCGTCCATTTACTTGAAAAGCCGTCTTCCATCCCTATACCCTCAGGTAATGTCTATCTTTGTGACTTAGGTGTGTTTCTTGTATACAACAGTTTGCTGGGTTTTGTTTATGTATACATTCTGTTAGTCTGTGTCTTTTTATTGGAGAATTAAGTCCATTGATATTCAGAGAGAGTAATGACCAGTGGCTGTTAGATCCTTTGAATTTGATGTTGGCTGTGGTCATACGGTTGTGTGCTTGGTTGCTTTTTGTTTTACTGTAGTGGTGTTATTTATTTCCTCTCACAGGAATATTAGCAAGGATTTTAATAAGGATTGTACTGTATCTATAGATCAATTTGGAGATTATAACCTTTTTATAATATTTAACCTTATGATTAATAATGATGAGTTTCTTTCCATTTATTTCATTACCTAATTCATTTCAATGTTTTATAATTTGTAGGTTATAAATTTATATTTATTTTGTGTTAATGTTCTCACAATTGTTTCATTTCTGTGCAATTTATTATAAACAGATATTTAGCTTCTTTCTTTCTTTCTTTCTTTCTTTCTTTCTTTCTTTCTTTCTTTCTTTCTTTCGAGATAGAGTCTCTTGGTGTCACAGAGGTTGTCTTTGAACTAGGTACGTAGCTGAAGCTGATGCTAAGCTCCTGATATTCCTGATTCCTTCTAAGTACGAGGAACATAGATGTGAGTTAGCAAGCTGAATATACACTAACTTCGTTCTTGTTTTCTTCTTTGTTAGTTTATGTAACTATAATTGATTTTTTTAAGACAAGTTCTCACCATGTAGCCCAGGTTAGCCTTGAAGATCAGGCTGGCCTCAGTCTCTTAGTTTTCTTACCTCAGCTTCCCTAGTACTGGGATTAGAGGCATGCACCACCATGCCTGGCTTTGTGATACTTTTCTAACTTAACTTCTGCTTTCTGTCTGTCCTGTTTTCTGAGTTACTTATGATCCTGTCTTACCTATCCAAGTAAGCACCATGAGTCAGAAGTCCTGTGAACCCAGCCTATGCCAGTTACAGAGTGCTAATATGGGGGCCTACATTAAGTACTGCATATAAAAGGCACTGGGAGCATTATGGGTGAAATTCAGGCTGATGGAGCCAGAAGGCTGAGCAGATATACACTCTAGGAGTTCAGCTTACTGGTGAGTTCAGAGGTGGGTTATGGGTGTTTCATTTAGAGTAATTTCATTGTAGGCATTTAGTTTTATCTATTTTATAATGAAGACCCTGGGATTTCACAAGCTTTAGATCAGGAAACATCATGTTTGGAGAATTGTCATTGCCCATGGCTTTAGTCAGAACAGCTGTGTCCCATCAATTCCTGTGAGTATGCCTGCTGGGAAACTTTTCCTAAAGTTTGCAAAGGAGAAAAGAGGTTCTGCAGGGAAAATCAAATATACCCTTTAGTAGCAGAGTGAGATGGTGCAGGAGGTGGGTCTGGTTCATGTCCATTCAGGTAAAATGAGCAATCCGTAATAATTATTTGGTTTGGAAATGTTTGTAAGAAGTTATTGTTTAGTTCCGTGGATTCATAACTATGTGTACAGAGCAGTACAGTATTTTTGTGTAACATATAGATGAGGGAATAAGTGGCTGAAGTGATCTGCATTCACTACATTATATGGCTCTTTGCAGAACTTACAGAAAAAGCAGTATTTGTAACTATTGTTTCAATTTTCCTGAAACTGAAAAACTAGGCTAAGCCTTCCTAGGTTCTTCCTCATTTGGATATGTTGAAGAACAATTTTCCTAAATTAAATTAGGTAGCCATTATATTTAGAAAACTTTTTGTTTGTTTCTGTGAGTTCATATTTTATTCATTGATTCTTTTATTATTATTATTATTAATTACACTTTATTCATTTTGTATCCCCCCATAAGGCCCTCCCTCCTCCCCTCCCGATCCCACCCTTCCTCCCCTTTCTGCATGCATGTCCCGCCCCAAGTCCACTGATAGGGGAGGTCTTCCTCTCCTTCTTTCTGATCTTAGACTATCAGTTCTCATCAGAAGTGGCTGCATTGTCAACTTCTGTGGCCTGGTAAGGCTGCTCCCCCCTCAGGGGGAGGTGATCAAAGAGCAGGCCAATCAGATTGTGTCAGAGGCAGTCCCTCTTTCCATTACTATGTAACCCACTTGGACACTGAACTGCCCTGGGCTACATCTGTGCAGGGGTTCTGGGTTATCTCCATGAATAGTCCTTGGTTGGAGTTTGAGTCTCTGGGAAGTTGCCTTTGTTCAAATTTTCTTGTTCTGTTGCTCTCCTTGTGGAGTTCCTGTCCTCTCCAGCTCTTACTATTTCCGACTTCTTACATAAAATTTCATTTACTCTGCCCGACAGTTGGCCATCAGGCTCAGCATCTGCTTTGATAGTCTGCAGGACAGAGGCTTTCAGAGGCCCTCTGTGGCAGGTTCCTAGGTTGTTTCCTGTTTTCTTCTTCTTCTGATGTCTATCCTCTTTGTCTTTCAGGATGGGGATTGAGCATTTTAGTTAGGGTCCTCTCTTTTGCTTAGTTTGTTTAACTGTACTGATTATAGTGGGTTTGTCCTATGATGTAGGTTTATATGGGTGAGTATATACTATGTGTGTTTTTTTGATTCTGGAACAACTCATTCAGGATGATCCTTTCCAGGTCCCACCATTTACCTGCAAATTTTATGATTTCCTTATTTTTCATTGCTGAGTAATATTCCATTGTATAGATGTACCACAGTTTCTGCATCCATTCTTCAGTTGAGGGGCATCTGGGCTGTTTCCAGCTTCTGGCTATTACAAATAAGGCTGCTACAAACATGGTTGAGCAAATGTCCTTTTTGTGTATTTGAGCCTCTTTTGGATATATGCCTAGGAGTGGTATGGCTGGATCTTGAGGAAGCACTATTCCTAGTTGTACAAGTTTACATTCCCACCAGCAGTGGAGAAGGGTTCCCCTTTCTCCACAACCTCTCCAGCATGTGTTGTCACTTGAGTTTTTGATCTTGGCCATTCTAA
This sequence comes from Meriones unguiculatus, assembly GCF_030254825.1. Taxonomy (NCBI): domain Eukaryota; kingdom Metazoa; phylum Chordata; class Mammalia; order Rodentia; family Muridae; genus Meriones; species Meriones unguiculatus. Next base: position 56,211,384 of record NC_083356.1, on the reverse strand, counting down.
TGGGTGTAAGGTGAAATCTCAGGGTTATTTTGATTTGCATTTCCGTAATGGCTAATGAGGTTGAACATTTCTTTAAATGCTTCTCTGCCATTTAATATTCCTCTACAGAGAGTTCTCTGTTTAACTCTGTTCCCCATTTTTTAAGTGGATTACTTGGTTTGCTGCTTTTCAGCTTCTTTAGTTCTTTATATATACTGGTTATGAGTCCTCTGTCAGATAAAGGGTTGGTGAAGATTCTTTCCCAATCTGTAGGCAGTTGCTTTGTTTTGATGACAGTATCCTTTGCTTTACAGAAGCTTTTCAGTTTCATGAGGTCCCATTTATTAATTGTTGCTCTTAGAACCTGTGCTGTTGGTGTTCTGTTCAGGAAGTTTTCTCCTGTACCAGTGAGTTCTAGGATATTCCCTACTTTTTTTTCTAGCTGATTTAATGTGTCTGGTTTTGTGTTGAGTTCTTTGATCCACTTGGACTTCAGTTTTATGCAGGATGGATCTATTTTCATTTTTTCTACATGTAGACATCCAGTTAGACCAGTACCATTTGTTGAAGATGTTATCTTTTTTCCATTGTATGGTTTTGGCATCTTTGTCAAAAATCAGGTGTCCATATGTGTGTGGGTTTACTTCTGGGTCTTCTGTTCAGTTCCATTGATCCACCATTCTGTTTCTATGCCAGTACCATGCAGTTTTTATAACTGTTGCTCTATAGTACAGCTTGCGATTAGGGATGGAGATACCTCCAGAAGATCTTTTATTGTAGAGGATTGTTTTAGCAATTCTGGGTTTCTTGTTATTCCATACGAAGTTGAGAATTTTTCTTTCCAGGTCTGTAAAGAATTGTGCTGGTAATTTGATGGGAATTGCATTGAATCTGTAGATTGCTTTTGGTAAGATGGCCATTTTTACTATGTTAATCCTGCCAGGCCATGAGCATGGGTGATCTTTCCATCTTCTCATATCCAGTCTTTGACTTCCTTGGTTAGGGTTACACCAAGGTATTTTATGTCATTTGTGGCTATTGGGAAGGGTGTTGTTTTCCTAATTTCTTTCTCAGCCCTTTTGTCTTTTGTATACAGGAGGGCTACTCAATTTTTTGAATTAATTTTGTACCCGGCCACTTTGCTGAAGGTGTTTATCAGCTGTAGGAGTTCCCTGGTATAGTTTTTGGGGTCACTCACGTATACTATCATATCATCTGCAAATAGTGATAATTTGACTTCTTCCTTTCCAATCTGTATCGCCTTGATCTCCTTCAACTGTCTTATTGCTCTAGCAAGAACTTCAAGTACTAGGTTGAAGAGATATGGAGAGAGTGTGCAGCCTTGTCTTGTCTTAAAGCAATCTTGTGGGATTGCTTTAAGTTTCTCTCCATTCAGTTTGATGTTGGCTATAGGCTTGCTGTATATTGCCTTTACTATGTTTAGATATGTGCCTTGTATCCCTCATCTTTCCAATACTTTAAACATGAATGGATGTTGGATTTTTTCAAATGCTTTTTCAGCATCTAGGAGATTATCATGTGTTTTTTTTTCTTTCAGTTTGTTAATATGATGGATCACATTGATGGATTTCCATATATTGAACCACCCCCTGCATACCCGGGATGAAGCCTACTTGGTCATAGTGGATAACATCTTTGATGTGTTCTTTCATTCGGTTTGCAAGTATTTTGTTAAGTATTTTTGCATCAATGTTCATAAGGGAGATTGGCCTGAAATTCTCTTTCTCTGTTGAGTCTTTGTGAGGTTTAGGTACCAAGGTGACTGTGGCTTCATAGAAGGAGTTTGGTACTGTTCCTTCTGTTTCTATTTTGTGGAATAGTTTGAAGAGAATTGGTGTTAGCTCTTCTTTGAAGGTCTGGTAGAATTCTGTGCTGAATCTATCTGGTCCTGGGCTTTTTTTGGATGGGAGACTCTTGATGACCTCTTCTATTTCTTTGGGGGATATAGGACTATTTAATTGATTTAACTGGTCCTGATTCAGCTTTGGTAAGTCAAATCAATCAAGAAAATTGTCCATTTCATTTAGATTTTCAAATTTTGTGGAATATAAACTTTTGAAGTTAGTCCTGATGATTGTTTGGATTTCCTCAGTGTCTGTAGTTATGTCCCCCTTTTCATTTCTGATTTTGTTGATTTGGGTGGTGTCTCTCTGCCTTTTAGTTAGCTTGGCTAAGGGTTTGTCTATCCTGTTGATTTTCTCAAAGAACCAGCTCTTGGTTTCATTGATTCTTTGAATTGTTTTATTTGTTTCTAATTGATTGATTTCAGCCCTGAGTTTGATTATTTCCAGCCGTCTACTCCTTCTTGGTGTGTCTGCTTCTTCTTTTTCTAGGGTTTTTAAGTGGGCCATTACGTTGCTTGAATGAGCTGTCTCAAATTTCTTCTTGAAGGCACTTAGTGGTATGAACTTTCCTCTTAGCACTGCTTTCATTGTGTCCCACAAGTTTTGGTATGTTGTGTCTTCATTTTCATTGATTTCTAGGAAGACTTTAATTTCTTTCTTTATTTCTTCCCTGACCCAGCTGTCATTTAGTAACAAGTTGTTCAGTTTCCATGTGTGTGTAGGCTTTTTGCTATTTCTGTTATTGTTAAGGTCCAGCTTTATTCCATGGTGATCAGATAAGAAACAAGGGATTATTTCAATCTTCTTGTATCTGTTGAGGCTTGCTTTGTGACCAACTATATGGTCTATTTTGGAAAAGGTTCCATGAGGTGCTGAGAAGAAGGTAAATTCTTTTGTGTTTGGTATAAAGTTCTGTAAATGTATTTTAGGTCCATTTGATTCATGACCTCTGTCAGAGACATTGTTTCTTTGTTTAATTTCTGTTTTGTTGACCTGTCCTTTGTTGAGAGTGGGGTGTTGAAGTCTCCCACTATTAATGTGTGGGGATCTATATGTGGTTTAAATTTTATCAATGTTTCTTTAAAAAATGTGGGTGCTCTTGTATTTGGGGCATAGATGTTCAGGATTGTGATGTTTTCCTGGTGTAATTTTCCTTTGATATGTATGAAGTGTCCTTCCCCATCTCTTTTTATTAATTTTTGTTGAAAGTCTATTTTATCAGATATTAAAATGGCTACTACTGCTTGCTTCTTGGGTCCATTTGCTTGGAAAGCCGTCTTCCAACCCTTCACCCTCAGGTAATGTCTATCTTTGTGCCTTAGGTATGTTTCTTGCATGCATCTGATTGCTAGGTTTTATTTACGTATCCATTCTGTTATTCTGTTTCTTTTTATTGGAGAGTTGAGTCCATTGATGTTGAGAGAGATTAATGACCAGTGGCTGTTAGATCCCTTGATTTTGATATTGGCTGTGGTCATAAGGTTGTGTGCTTGGTTGCTTTTTGTTTTACTGTAGCAAGGTTAATTATTTCCTGTGTTTTCTTGAAAGAAGCTAATTTTTTTCGGTTGTATTTTCCCTTCCAGTGTCTTCTGTAATGCTGGATTTGTGTGTAGGTATTGTTGAAATTTGTTTTTGTCATTGAAAATCTTGTTTTCTCTGTCTATGAGGACTGAGAGCTTTGTAGGGTATAGTAGCCTGGGCTGACATATCTGTTCTCTTAGGTCTGCATGATATCCATCCAGGCCCTTCTGGCTTTCATAGTCTCTGTTGAAAAGTCAGGTGTGATTCTAATGGGTTTGCCATTATATGTAACTTGGCCTTTTTCCCTTGCAGCTTTTAGTATTTTTTCTTTTTTCTGTATACTTACTGTTTTGATTATTATGTGGCGGGAGTATTTTCTTTTCTAGTGAAATTTGTTGGGTGTGCTGTAGGCCTCATGTATTCTTATTGGCCTCACTTTTAACTTGGGGAAATTTTCTTCAATGATTTTGTTGAAAATATTTTCTGGGCCTTGGAGAAGGGAGTCTTCTTTTTCCTCTGTACCTATTATTCTTAGGTTTTGTCTTTTCATATTGTCTTGGTTTTCTTGGACGGTCTGTGTCAGGAAATTTTGGATTTAACATTTTCTTTGACAGATACATCGATTTCTTCCATTGTATCTTCTACACCTGAGATTCTTTCTTCCATCTCTTGTAGTCTGTTGGTTATGCTTTCTTCTGTAGTTCCTGTTTTCTTCCCTAGAGTCTTCCTCTCCATTATTTCCTCCATTTGTGTTTTCTTTAATTTTTCCAATTCTATCTTCAGGTCTTGAGTTGTTTTATTTACTTCCTTCACCTGTCTGATTGTACTTTCCTGTTTTTCTTTTAGTTCCTTAAACTCTGTTTCTTTTATTTCATTCAGTGCTTTAAGCATTTCCTTTCTAAAGGCCATAAACTGTTTGGCTGCAACTTCCTCTATTTCTTTATGGATGGCCATATTCTGTTTGAGTTTATCTTCCTCTATGTCTTTACGTATCTTTTTTGTTTCCTCTGTTATCATCTTCATGAGCATAGTTGTTAGGTCATCTTCTTGGATTTCAGTTATGCTGGGGTGTCCAGGGCTACTTGCCCCTGGGTAATTGGGTTCTGGAGATGCCATATTGCTCTGTCTTTTGTTGCTTGAGCTTTTATGCTGGCCTCTACCTATTGTGCTATCTTAGGTGTTTGGATTTATTTTTTGGTGGTTCCTGGGGATCCTGTGGTAGAGAGAATCCCCTTTGCAGAAAGCTGGTTTTTCCTGAAGGGTGTCTTCTCAACTTTTTGGGTATAGTCCCTGGATGGCTGGCGTTTTTTAGGAGTTGCTGCTGCTCACCTCAGGGATAGAGACCTGAGTGGTAACTGTGATCTTTGTTAGTCGAGAGGGTTCTCCTCTCACCCAGGGAAGTCCTGAGGGCAGCTGCCCTGTTTCTGGGTTTCTTGCTGTAAATTTAATGATCAGCTGCTGTGACCCAGTTGAACATCTGGTGTGCAGCAACTGTTTGTGCCTGTGTCTGGATCACAGCTGAGTGATGGCGGCTCGGCCACGACGGTCTGCGAGACTTTTTCCAGGGAAGGATTGGGTGATTTAAGTCAGTACAGTTTCCTTCTTTCCTTGTGGGTTCTCTGGAGACAGGGACTCCCAGTCTTTTTTTTGCCCTGGGGCACACTGCTCAGTCTCTGCCAGCTGGCTTGCGTGCAGAAACTGCCTGTGTCTGCCTTTTCGGCCTTTGGGAGTCTGGGCGTCTGCCTAAAAGGGATAATTTTCCCGAGACCTTTTCAGGGTGGGGGTGTCGGCTGAGTGCTCTGAGAACAAACCAGCTGTTTCCCTGCCTGTGTGTCTACACTGGACAGTGAAACTCAGTCGCTGGTGCCCTGGTGCCCACAGTTCTATCTGAGGTGGTGAATCAGGCGTGTAGGCAAGGCTCTGTGCGGGAGCCTGGGTCCCTGGCTCTGGCTCCGGGTTGGCTCCTGGGGTGTCCGTGGAACCTGAGTCTTTTCCAGGGGTTGTCTGGGTGACCTAAGGTCAGTCCCAATCGTTTCCTGCAGTGGGGTTATCTCTTGACTGAAAATTCCAGTCTCTGATAGTGTGGTGTGCCCGGTTCAGTCTGGCACTGTGACCAGAGACACTGGCGCATAGTTCTGAGCTGGGGCTGGTGGCCAAGCGTCTGGCAGAACCCAGATGTCTTCTGAGGTTTAGCCGGGTGAATTAAAGCTGATTGAATCCCCCACCGTGGGGTATCCTCTCACCTGGGAAACACAATCACTGTGTTTTATGGCCACAAGTTCTGATTGCTGGTCACTGTGTTGATCCTGCTGTGCTGCTGGTCAGAATGAGAGTCCTCCAGGCCCCACCCCCTTCTATTCATGGATTCTTTACTTGCCTAACACAGAAAATTATTTAGGTAAAATGTTGAAGATATCTTAGAACTCTTTTTTTTTTTTTTTTACAGTTTGATACAATAATTTCTTTTCAGACAAATTGTGTGTGTGGTGGGAAAGGAAAAAGGGAAGGGAGAAAAATAAGGGAAGGAGGGAAAAAGGAGGTGGATGGGATCGGGGGATGCTAACCTGCTGTAGGTTGTAAATCTGTCTTCTTTAGATACTTATACAGTAGGTATTGCGCCCCCCCCCACCTTGCCCCAGTCAGTTCAGAATGGGGAAAAAAGAAGCCTTTATTTCTGAAGGATTTGTACTTCTCTGGGCATTTGCCGGGCTGTGGTGGCTCTTGTTTCACTTCTGACCTCTTCATTGCTTTTCTATCTCTCCTTCCTCTCAACTGTTCCCTTTTGAGTCATAGATACAAAGAATTTCCTTGTGCTGTCCTGGCCCTGTCCTGCTGTGTGAAAAGTATAGTGTATGCAAGCAGTGACTCTGGTTTTCTTTATATTAAACAACATTTACTTACTCAGTTAAAACTTTGTCCAGTTAGCTTTTTTATTTTATTTTATTTTTTTAATTTTGAGGATATGATGTAGTTCCTTACAAACAGTAGGTAAGATGCTATGCACCTAGCATCCTTTGTTTCTTTTTATTTTGAGTCAGGGTCTTGCTAAGCTAGCTGGGCTGGCCATGAGATTGTTATCCCTATAGCCCAGGTTCCAGGGATGCGGGGATCACAGGTGTACATTATCAACTCAGCCCTCATAGCTTTAGATTTGAGCATATGTTTTTTTTTATTTTTTTTTTATTTTATATAAGTTTATTTACTTTACATTCCAAGGGTGCTCCCTCCCTCCTCTCCTTCCAATCTCCTCTTCTTTCTACTTTTCCTCTCCCTTTCCACCCAGAAAAGGGGAGTCTTCCATCCCCACCCCTATATCAGCCCTCCCCAGGACATCAAGTCACATCAGGACTGAGAATATCCTCATCCACCGAGGCCAGGCAAAGCAGTCCTGTCAGTGGGAAGTGATCTAAAAGCAGGCAAAAGAGTCCATGTTAGAAACAGGCCCCCCTCCACTTAACAGGTGACTCACATGAAGACCAAGCCACTCTTTGGTTAGGGTTAGGGCTACACATGTGTAGGGAGCCTAGGTCCAGACTATGCTTACTCCTTAGTTGATGTCTCAGTCTCCGTAAACTCCCATGGGTCTGTGTTAATTGTCTCATGGTCTTCTTGTGAGGTTCCTGTCCCCTGTATGTCCTTCCATCTTTACCCCAACACTTCCATAAAACCTCTGGCACTCTGCCCCATGTTTGTCTCCAAGTCCCAGCATCTGTCTCAGTCTGCTGCTGAGTGGAGCCTCCCAGATGACAGGCATGTTAAGCTTCTGTCTGCAAGCATAGCAGAGCATTATTAAAAGTGTCAGGGGTTAGCTTTCTACAGTGTGTTGAGTCTCAGGTTGGGCCAATCACTGGTTGAATATTCCCTCAATCTTTGTTTCCTCTTTATCCCTTCTTGTAGGCAGGGTAATTTTCAGATCAAAGCTTTTGTGGGTGGGTTGTTGTTCCCCTCTATCCACTAGTCCTGCCTAGCTAGAAGGTGGTCACTTTGGTCTCCAGGTGTCCATTCCCTGCCCTCCCCCCCATTAGAAGTCTCAGCTAGAGTCACACCCATATCCTCCTGGGAGACTACCCTGTCATAGGCCTCTAGCTTGTCAAAGAGATGTGCCCCCCCCCAGATTCCCTTCCTGTTCTTAGCTCTTACCTCCCAACAACATTCTCCCCACATCTGATCTTCACCCTAGTTTCCCTCCTCATTCCATCTACTGCTCAGTTCACTCTCTTCATCCACTTCTGCTCTATATTTTATTTCCCCTTCTGAGTGACATTCTGGAACTGTCCCTAGGGCCCTCCTTGTGACTTAGCTTCTTTGGGTCTGTGGCTTGTAATATGGTCATCTTCTACTATAGGTCTAATATCTGCTTATAAGTGAGTACATACCATGTGTGTCTTTCTGGGTCTGGATAACCTCACTCAGCATGATCTTTTCTAGTTCCATCCTTTTGCCTACAAATTTCGTGATTTTCTTGTTTGTAATAGCTAAATAGTATTCCATTATATAAATATTTTACAATTTCTTTATCTAGTCTTTGGTTGATGGACATCTGGGTTGTTTCAAGCTTCTGGCTATTACAAATAAAGCTGCTATGAACATGGCCTTGTTGTATGATAGAATATCTTTTGCATATATGCCTCAAGTGGTATAGCTAGGTATTGAGGTAGCACTATTCTAATTTTCTGAGAAAGTCCCAAATTGATTTCCAGAGAGGTTGTACCAGCAATGGAGGAGGGTTCCCCTTTCTCCACATCTTGCCAGTATCTGTTGTCACTTGAGTTTTTTGATCTTAGCCATTCTGACTGGTATAAGATAGAATCTTAGAGTTGTTTTGATAGGAATTTCTGTGATGACTAAGGACACTTGAGTGTGTGTGTGTGTGTGTGAGTGTGTGTGTGTGTGTTTTGCTTTTTTGTGCTTCTCAGCCATTTGGGAGTCCTCTGTTGTGAATTCTCAGTTTAGCTCTATACTGCATTTTTAATTCCATTATTTGATTTGTTGTTCTTTAATTTCTTAAGTTCTTTGTATATTTTTGATATTAGCCCTCTGTCTGATGTAGGGTTGGTGAATATCTTTTCCCAATCTGTAGGCTGCCTTTTTGTTTTATTGACAGTGGTCATTGACTTACAAAAGTGTCTCAGTTTCATGAGATGCCATTTATTAATTGTTGATCTCAGAGCCTGTGCTGTTGGTGTTCTGTTCAGGAAGCTGTCTCCTATGCCAATAAGTTCTAGACCTTTTGCCACTTTGTCTTCTAATAGATTTAGAGTCTCTGCTTTTATGTCAAGGTCTTTGACCCACTTGGACTTGTGTTTGGTGCAGGGTGATAAATCCCGGTCTGTTTCATTTTTTTTTCTACATACAGAAATCAAGTTTGAGAGCAGTGTTGTTGAAGATGCTTTCTTTTATCCACTGCATGGTTTTGACGTCTTTGTTGAAAACCAAATGCCTATAGGAGTGTGGGTTTATTTCTGGGTCTTCAGTGTGGTTCCATTGGTAAACCTGTCTGTTTCTATAACAATACTATGCAGTTTTTATTATGACTTCTCAGTAGTATTACTTTAAATCAGGGGTGTTGATACTGCCAGATGTTCTTTTATTGTAAAGAATTGTCTTGGCTCTCCTGGGTCTTTTATTTTTCCATATGAAGTTAATGGTTGCTTTTTCCATGTCTGTAAAGAATTGTATTAGAATTTATATAGGAATTGCATTGAATCTGTAAATAGCTTTTGGTAGGATGTCCATTTTTACTATGTTAATCATTCTGATGCATGAGCAATGGAGATCTTGCCATCTTCTAAAATCTTTTTCAGTTTCTTTCTTCAAAGACTTGCAGTTCTTGTTATATAGACCTTTCACTTGCTTGGTTAGTGTTACACCAAGATAATTTATGTTATTTGTGGCTATTGTGAAGGGTGTGGTTTCCCTAATTTCTTTCTCAGACCTTTTGTTGCTTGTATAAATTAGGGCTACTGATTTTTTTTTTAGTTAATTTTGTATTTAGATGCTTTGCTGAAGGTGTTTATCAGTCATATTATTTTTCTGGTAGCATCTTGGAGGTCACTTATATATACTATCATATCATCTGTGAATAGCAATATTTTGACTTCTTCCCTTCCAGTTTGTATCCCCTTGATATCCTTTATTTGTCTTATTGCTCTAGCTAGAACTTTAAAAACTATATTAAAGAAATATGGTGAGAGTGGGTAGCCTTGTCTTGTCCCTAATTTAAATGGGATCGCTTTAAGTTTCTCTTCATTTAACTTGATGTTGGCTATTGGCTGGCTGTATATTGCCTTTACTGTGTTTAGGTATGGGCCTTGTATCCCTGATCTAAGACTTAATTTTTTTTATTTATTTATTACAATTTATTCACTTTGTATCCCAGCTGTAGCTTGTCCTCTCCCAATCCCGTCCTCTCTTTCTCTTCTCCTCAGGTCTCATCAGGACTGTGAGCATTGTCTTCCTCTGTGGCCTGGTAAGAGCCAGCCACTGAGTTCATGTCAAAGACAGCCCATGTTCCCCTTACTAGGGTACCCACTTGGACAGTGAGCTGTCCTGGGCTACATCTGTGCAGGAGTTCTAGGTTATCTCCAATCATGGTCCTTGGTTGGAGTATCAGTCTCAGAAAAGACACCTGTGCCCAGATTTCTTGGTTCTGTTGCTCTCCTAGTGGAGCTCCTGTCCCCTCCAGGTCTCTGTATTTCTCCCTTCTTTCATAAAATTTCCTGCACTCTCCCCAAAGTTTGGCAATGAGTCTCTGCATCTGCTTTGATACCCTTCTGGGTAGAGTCTTTCAGAAGCCCTCTGTGGTAGGCTCCTGTCCTGTTCCCTGTTTTCTCTCTCTTCCTTTGTCCATCCCATTTGCTTTTCTGAGTGAAGATTGATCATCTTACCCAGGGTCCTCCTTCTTGCTTAGCTTCTTTAGCTATACAGAATTTAGACTGTTTATCCTATATTGTATGTCTAATATCCACTTATAAGTGAGTATATACCATGTGTGTCTTTCCGGTTCTTGGATACCTTACTCGGGATGATCACAAATTTCATGATTTCCTTATGTTTTTATAATTGCTGAGTTGTATTCCATTGTGTAAAGGTACCACAATTTCTATATCCATTCCTCAGTGGAGGGACATCTGGGTTGTTTCCAGATTCTGGCTATTATGAATAAAGCTTCTACTAACATGGTTGAGCAAATGTCCTTGTTGTATACTTGAGCATATTTTGGATATATGCCTAGGAGTGGTATAGCTGAATCTTTTTTTTTATAACAGACAAAATTTTTATTTCCTCTAGCAATTATCTCAAGGGAGGAGCATCTTGTTACCTGCTGAATCCAGTTCTCATGGGCACAGATTTTGTATATAGTTGAATATATACTTTAAGAGTGCTTAAAAAAACTCTTCCTAATTGTATGAGAAAGTACCAGATTGATTTCAAACTAGTTGTACAAGTTTACATTCCCACCAGCAATGGAGGAGGGTTCCCCATTCTTCATATCCTTTCCAGCAGAATTGGAAAAATTAAAGAAAATTTCCCAAATCTCTAAGACCAGACTTTAAACACAAAGGAGTGTTAGGTTTTGTCAAAGGCCTTTTCAGCATCTAATGAGATGATCATGTGTTGTTTTTTTTTTCTTTGAGTTTGTTTATATGGTGGATCACTTGATACATTTTCATATGTTGAACAATTCCTGCATTCCTGGGATGAAGCCTGCTTGATGATGGTGGATATTTTTGATGTGTTCCTGGATTCTTTTTGCAAGTATCTTACTGAGCATTTTTGCATCAATGTTCATAAGGGAGATTGGTCTGAAATTCTCTTTCTTTGTTGGTTCTTTGTGTGACTTATGTATGAGGATGACTATGGCTTCATTGAATAAGTTTGACAATGTTCTGCCTGTTTCTATTTTGTGGAGTAGTTTGAGGACTATAGGTATTAGTTCTTCTTTGAAAATCTGGTAGTATTCTGTGCTAAAACCATCTGAACCAGGGTTCTTTTTGGTTGGGATTGTTTTGATGACTGCTTTTATTTTCTTGGGGGTTATAGATCTATTTAAATTGTTAACATGGTCTTGATTTAACTTTAGTAAGTGGTATCTATCAAGAAAATCATTCATTTCATTTAGATTTTCCAATATTGAGGTATACAGGTTTTTGAAGTATGATCTAATGATTCCTTGGATTTCCTCAGTGTCTGTTGTTATATCACCCTTTTCATTTCTGATTTCATTTATTTGTCTCTCTCTCTGTCTCTTAGTTAGTTTGGCTAAGGGTTTGTCTATCTTGTTGATTTTCTCAAAGAACCTTTTCTTGGTTTTGTTGAGTCTTTGTACTGTTCTCTTTGTGTTAGGTCATTGATTTCAGCCCTGAGCTTGAGAATTTCCTACTGTTGACTTCTCTTGGGCATATTTGCATCCCTTTTCTCTAGAGCTTTCAGGTGAGCTATTTAAGTTGCTAATATGGGTTCTCACCACTTTCTTTAGAAGGTACTTACTGCTATGAACTTTTTCCTGAGCACTGCTTTCATTGTGTCACATAAGTTTGGATAAGCTGTGCCTTCATTTTCACTGGAGTCTAGAAAGTCTTTAATTTCTTTCTTTATTTCCTCCCTGACCCAGTGGTCATTAAGTACAGAGTTGTTCAGTTTCCATGAGTCTGTTTGCATTATTTTGTTTCTTTTGTTGTCAAAGTCTAGCTTTAATCCATGGTGGTTTGATAGAATACAAGGTGTTATCTCAATTTTCTTGTATTTGTTGAGGTATGCTTTGTGTCAGAACATATGGTCAATTTTGGAGAAGGTTCCATGCTAAAAATAAAGTATATTCTTTTGTGTTTGGATGGAATGTTCTGTAGATATCTTTTATGTCCAGTTGACTCATAAAGTTAGTTTTGATATTTCTCTGTTTTGTTTATGTCTTGATAATCTGTCTATTGGTGAGAGAGGTGTGTTGAAGTCTCCTACTATTAATGTGCTCAATGTGTAGTTTAAGGTTTAGTCATGTTTCTTTTGCAAATGTGGGTGCCCTTGCATTTGGGGCATACATATTCATAATTGGGATGTCATCTTATTTGATTTTTCCTTTGATGAGTATGAAGTGCCCTTCTCCATCTCTTTTGACTAATTTTGGTTAAAATCTGTTTTATTAGATATTAGAATAGTTACTCCAGCTTTCTGCTTGCTTCTTGTGTCTGTTTGGAAAACCTTTTCCAGCCATTTATTCTGAGGTAATTTCCATCATTGTTGCTGAGGTGTGTTTCTTGTATGCAGCAGAATGATGGGTCCTGTTTTTGCATCCATTCTGTTATACTGTGTCTTTTTATTGGGGAGTTGAGGCCATTGATGTTGAGAGATATTAATATCCAATGGTTGTTGATTCCTGTTATTTTGATGTTGTTGTTGTTGGTGGTGGTATGTGTGTATGTGTGTGTGTGTGTGTGTGTGTATGTGTGCCTCCCCTCTTTTGGTCTTGCTGATTTGGGGTTATTTCCTGTGTTTTCCTGGAAGTGATTAGCCTCCTGAGGTTGGAGTTATCCCTCTAGTATCTTCTATAGAATTGGGTTTGTGGATTGGTATTGTTTAACTTTGTTTTGTTGTGGAATATCTTGCTTTCTCCCTGTATGGTGATTGAAAGTTTTGCTGGGCTGACATCTGTGTTCTCTTAGTGTCTATAAGCCCTTCTTACTTTTACAGTTCCTGGTGAGAAGTCAGGTGAAATTCTGATAGGTCTGCCTTTATATGTGACTTGGCCTCTTCCCCATGCAGCCTTCAGTAGTCTTTTTTTGTTCTATGCATTCAGTGTTTTGATTATTATGTGACAGGAGAATTTCCTTTTTCCATCCAATTTATTTGGTGTTCTGTAGGCTTCTTGTATGTTTATAGGTTTATCTTTCTTGAGATTGGGGAAGTTTTCTTCTATGTTTTTGTTGAAAATATTTTCTGGGTCGTGGAGCTTGGAGTCTTTTCCTTCTTCTATTTCTTGTTTGTTTTCTCTTTTCATACTGTCCTAGATTTCTTGGATGTTTTGTGTCAGAAAGTTTTTAGATTTAACATTTTCTTTGACTGATGTATCGATTTCCTCAACTGTATTTTCTACACCTGAGATGCTCTCTTCCATCTCCTGTATTCTGTTAGTGATACTTTCATTTGTTCTCTTCCATGTGTTTTCCATCCCCAAGATTTCCTAAGGTTGGTGTATTTTTATCATTTCTATTTCAATTTTTTTTAGGTCTTAGACAGTTTTATTCATTTCCTTTTCTTGTTTGATTGTATTTTCCTGCATTTCTTTGAGAGATTTATTTCTTCTTTTAAGGCCTCAATCATTTTCATGACTTCATATTTAAGATCATTTTCTTGTACTGCTGGTGTGATAGTATTCTCATTCTCAGTGTTTGTTGTGGTTGTATAGCTGGGTTTTGGTAGCCCAGTGTTTGTTGCTTGTGTTCTTGTGCTCACCTCTAGCCATTTGGTTGACTTTGGTATTAGCAGGCCTGATAGTCTATGATGGTAGTTAGTTATTTAGGGTTGTAGGTAGAGATATTGGTCCCCAGTGGCCTCAGTCCTCTGGTTTTTCTGCTACTCCTTGATCCATGCTGTTGCTGCTCATTGATCTGTGCTGATCTCTGGGGCCATAGATACGGGTGGGTCCTGAGGAATAGCACAGGCCCAGAAATTTGGTTGTGGGGGCACAGGAAATGTGGTGCACAGAGGGTCCTGGGCCAACATCGCCACTGTTGCTGGTGGGCTGTAGCAGGCCAGTAGATGGAGGAGGGATGTTTACCTGCTGCTCTCAGCTCCCTGCTGGTCTCTGGGTTCACAGATCAATGTGGGTCCCTCGAAATAGCGAAGGAACTCCAGAACATGTGTTTAATTGCTAATTTTTCTTCATGTCAGTCATTCCAAGGTAATTTCTTAAAATTACATAATTAAGGCCTTTCACTAGAATGTCTGTAAAACAAAGTATTATAAGTCTTTTGGGAGGGTGATGTTTTCTATTTGGAAGCTATGTTTATATTATTTTGGACTCCACTTTTTTCAAGTAATTCTTATTTCTCTAAGTTTATATAACTAAAGTTTTCTGAATTCAAGTTCTTTCATATAAATAATCACATGAAAATTCATTAATCTTAGATTGCTTAGTTAATTTCAATGCATGTACTTTTGGCTTTCCTTTATTAGAGATACATTTGGAAGGGACCTCTTTTTCAAATAGGTTGACTGTTGATAGGAATGAGTTCCAGGTAAAGAATATGAAACTAAATGTTTTTTGTAAGTGAGAGAATAAGAGTATCCCCTCTAAATTCATTTTTGGTTGGCAGTATTTTCACTCTTTGTGGGTAAACTCTAATAAGCAGTTTTGATCTTTTCTCAGGAAACACTCTAAACATCACTTGAAAAGCATCTAGCATCATGGAGAGAGACCAGGAAGAAACTGTGAAGGCCAGACTACTCTACCATGATGTCTGCTTGGCAGCACAGCGTCTTGATCTTTTCCTTCAAAAAGAAAATGCCCACAAAGAGGTGTTCAAGCCACACATCCTGGCTCTCAGAGAGTTGGTTCAACAAGCCTGCATTAAACTCATGTTCCTGCATCCAGTGGTGTATGGTAGGAAGGCAGAAGAGCTCTTGTGGAGAAAAATATACTCTGATGTTATCATGCTGCACATGAAGACCAATAAGAAACAAATGGACACTTTCCACCACTGGGGAGGTCCCCTGCAGGCTCACTTGAAGGCTGGCCTCAAGTTCTATGAACATCTCTTCCTGTTCCTTCAGGGCCACTATGAGCTGAGACTACAGAGCTACATAGACTGGCCTCACAATGCCATCCACTTGATTGGCTGTAAGAAAGTGGGATCTACATCAGCCGAAGAGGCTTCGTGGGCCCGCATGGCCTGTCATCGCTGTCTACTCTACCTGGGAGACTTGTTCCGTTATCAGCATGAGTTCCTAGACCTGGCCACCAAGAACTTGGCAGAGAGGTGTTACTACAGAGCCTTGTCAGTGGCCCCGCACATGGGAATGCCCTTCAACCAACTGGGTGCTCTCATGGGGAGTAAGTATTATGACCTTGAAGCTACATACTATTATCAGCGCTGCCTCTATTCTGAAGTACCCTTTAAAGGAGCAGCTTGGAACCTCAAACGGCTCTTTGACCATGCAGGAAAGAGATACAGTTGTTTAAAGAGGTACCAGGGAAGGAAACTATCTCGTAGCCAGAGGCAATGTTGGGACAACAAAAGGCTTCTGGTTAGCTTTCTTTACCTTCAGAGCCTCCTGCAGCCTAAGAAAAAATTCAAAGCTGCAAGGCTGATAGCCCTGTGCCAGCTGGTTCTTGAAGACTTCCGTCTCTGTCTTTCCTATCGGCCATATCAATCTGGCCTGTACCAGTCTCCCAAAGAAGATAAACCGCCTAAAGGCTATCTGTTTCTCCCGGACTTCCTCATCTTTCACATGGTGGTTCTTTGCCTCATGAATGTGCACAGCCTGAGAAAATCAGGCTCAAAACAGCAAAAGCCAGCTGTCATCTTCACCTTGACTCTTTTCTCTTATCTAGTACAACACGTGAACACACGAATTCAGGCTGAGCTGCAGAAGAGGAAGTTGATTCCGGAAGAGGATTCTCCCAGTGGTGGATGTTGGGAGAAAGAGCCTGGAAAGGACTATCAAGATTTTACATCTCTTGGGCTTCAGAACAGAAACTCTCAGAAAAGCCATGTGTGGTCTGGTATTTATGCAGAAAGTGAGGCCAATTTTCATTCCTGCTGTGACTCAGATGAGACAGAAGAGGAGGAAAACTCATCCTTAAGCTCCCAGGTCCAATCAGACACGAGCAGTGAAACATCCCACTCAGATGCAAGTGATGAAGAAGGGAGTGGCTCCTTGAGTTCAGATGCAATTCAGAAAAGTGGAGGTACTTCTAAACCTAAAGCTGCTCATTCCAGAAACAAATTGAAGACATATGTACCTCCTGATAGTCTCCTTGATCTTTTGAAAACAACCATTTCTTCTAGCCTGCCAGCTCCTTTGAGCCAAAAACTCCAAGGAAAACATGGCTTGTCCCTGGCTCCCATCTGTAGTCATAATGTTCTGACATCTCAGACTGAGCCAAGCCCTGCTGTTGGCAGTTCTTTGGGCACGGAAGGTGAGATGAGCAGGTTTCCTGAGACGGAGTTCCACACGGGTTCCTCTTGGGATCGGAGACCCTCCATTGCCCAGAACAATCTCCAGACTACTCAATGGAAACTGGACATTCTTTCTGCGGAGGGACTGTTGCCTACTATCAAGGTGATCCTGAGCTGGATCCGTAGCAATCATAGCCTCATCCTGTCACATTGGAGGAGCGTATTTAGTTTGTGGGACCACCTCTGTGTTCTGCTGAACCTGCTACCCTCAGTAGGAGACCTTCAGCATCCAGGCCTTGGCCTGTCTCACCATCTCCAGGACTTGCTGCAGAGCTGTCAATGGCCACATACTCCCAAGTACCTTCAGCTCCCTGAGGACATTGCCCTGTTCCAACAGGCTCCCCAAGAGTCCCAGTGGAGTACAGGCTTAGGACAGAATGCACCTCCACTCACCAGCCTGGAGGAAGTTATTGTGCGTATCTGTTTCTTCAGAAGTTTTGGTCACTTTGCAACTAGACTCCCAGGACAGTTCCTGAGGTTTGACTCTAAGCTGCGTGTCTTTGTGAGCAGCAGTATCGAAAGGTCAGAAAACGCACCTCAGCAGCTTCCAAGAACAACTGAAAGAATCAGGTTTTCCAAAGGCATAGTCCAGCTCTGGCTTCAGCGTGAAGTGGCATTGCTAGAGAAGACCCTCCGAGGTCCCCAGACTCGGTCCGTGTTGACCCCTTATCTGTTTCCTGATCCCAGAGCCCTCTGCGAGCATCTTTCAGTCATACAAAAACTAGCCACTAGTGCTAAGTTTTTTCTTATCATACCCAAGATCGTGGTTGACACATTGTACATCCTAAAATGGGAAGACCACAGGGCCTTGGAAGCTATCACTTTTCTAGAGGATGAGTTAAAGAGAAGGAACCAGTACATTCTCTGCCAGTCCTTTGTGTCTGAAAGGTTGGTAAGGCCCAGGATGACTAGACCAGATTCTGATGCCTGGGACCTCTTCAATATTCTTGAGTTCTGCAAAAGTCTGTTGGACTCATCCAGACCAGGGACACTGGATCCCAGCAGTATGGTGACCATCATTACTGGCATCTGTTTGGAACACCCTAGAAATTTCCCATACCCATTGCAGTTGGTGTTGGGGATGGCCACTGAAGCTGGTGTGGAAATCAAGAATATCCTGAGTTTTCACAAAGAATGGAAGGTGATCAGTTGACATGTTAACACTTTTCTGGTCCTTGTCCTTCAGTGCTTATAACTCTAATTTAGTGTGTTTCTCCCTCATAAACACCAAACTCTGAGGTAGTCATTGTGTACATGAATATTTATGTCTACTGATAAGTAGAATTGTAGTGTACCAGCTTTCAGAAGCCTTTCTGTTTCATTCTTGGCCATATCAGCTCTGTATTATGCTTCCTCTGGATAAAAAATTTCAAGATTAACTCACTGATTAGTGATCCCATTAGTGATTTGGCAAAGCAGCAAATCCAGGTGTTATTTCTGTGTCCAAATACAGCTTTATGGACCTTGTGATGTACTTAGCTCTGTTTTGTGACATGCAACTTTTATGTATATTGTTTTAATTTGGTGGGGCCAGCTCTATTATTGAAGGCACACCTCTACCACTTATGAAACTCAATAAATGCAAAGCTAAAATTTCATAGTGCTGGTTGTAGTGTTTTTGAAAAACTATTTTATTTGGGTTTCTAATACCTTTATCTCTCTTCCAACCCTTATCCTTATGTACTCCAATCCCTTCTAACACCCCAACACCAGGTAGGAGAGAAAGAAGGTTACTGGGGAGAGGGGGTATAGTTCTCTTTTGATGCTTCCTGCTGGTTAGGGTTATTGGGTTCCTTGGCCAAGTCCAATCTTTGTTTCAGGATATCGTCAACTTTTTCTCATCAAATTGTATCAGCAGCAACCAGGGGCATCAGTGGGAACATTCTTTCTCAGAGCCCCCCAAAACTCTTGGATTCCGGCATTTATTCCCTCTCAGAGTCCTCAGAATTTAGCTATCTGCAGCTGGTAAAGAGCCATCTCAGAGCCCACATGAGGCAAATAGTTTGCTGCTGTGGACTATCTGAATCAGAGCCACATCCCACACCTGAAATTAAAACAAGACCATGTTTACATAACAACTGAGTTTTTAAAGACACCAAAACTTCAACTACAGCTGGTGATGAGTTTTGTTGGTATTTCTGGTCATGTCTAAGTAAGCATTATTGTAATAGCTTCCAAGATTGGTAGATTCCATTATGCTTTTGGTAAGTTGAGAATACATATCACACAGAACAACTTTACCCCTTTAACCCACATCTGCCCCCCCCAAAAAAAATCTTCAACTTTCCTTGTTGTGGAATTGACCCTTGCTTTTTCCTGGTCCATGGTATCTTTTGGAAGCTGTTCTCAGTCTGCTGCTTGACCTGGAATGCAGGAATGCAGGAAACAAGTTGGGAATTCTTTCAGGATCACATATTATGAAGGTATTCCTGCCCTCTTTGTCCAGTGGGGCTCCCCAGAAACTCAGCCTCATTCCATTTGCTTCCCTCAGATGCAGAGAAGGCTCACATTCCTTACACCTCATTCCTGGGTTCTTACCAAATTTCTCTGTAATTCAAACTTTTAGTCCCTCTCCCCATTTCAAGTTTAAACTGCTTTGGTTAATTAGATTCATTAGAAAATTTTAGCAAATTTAAAGAAAAACTGAAATATCTCACCCAAACATTACCACTTCCGATATTATATCTCTTCTGCTTCTCTTGAATCCAATATTAATTATATAGTTTTAAAAAAATATAGGATAAACATACTAAAATCTGTAGTACTAAAGGAGTTAAACAACAAGGAGGACCCTAGGAAAGAGGCTACACCTCACTCAGAAGGAAAAACAGGATAGACATCCAAAGTAGGAGAAGACAAGGAACAGGATAGGAGCCTTTCACAAGGGACCTCTGAAAGACTCTACCCACACGAGTATTGAAGGAGATACTGAGACTCATATCCAAACTTTGGGCAGAGTGCTGGACTTCTCTCTTAAAGTCTCCATTTCTCCAACAAACATTAAGCCAGTAAGTCACCTACTTGCCTTGCTTTTTTCTTAGACATTTTTGAGCCCCTACATTCTGGCTTCTGTACTCGTGGCTCTGTTGGAAATGCCCTCACCAAGATGACTCCCATGCAGAACAGCTGACAAATTTAAATTCTTCATGTGGGTGGGGATATAGTGCCAGAGGGTTTAATTATCATTCATGAGCCTCAGGTTTAATCTTCACTGAAACTTTGCCATTAATTAATCTGGAAACTCTTCAAAGGAAGAAGAATCAAGCTTGTTATTTTTTTTTATTCCTCTAACATTTTACCCAATTTCCTCTTCTCATCAGTGATGTTTGATAGATGTCTCACACAAAATTCAGCATCTTTCCCCAATGAAGCACAGCTTTGGAGCCCAGAAATTCATTGACTTTCAAAAGAAGGATCTTTTGAATCATTCAGAGATTACATGGTATTTCAGAGGATTCAGTATATGGTTGCTTTGTCACTGGTGCTTGGGCAGAACATCATGGTAGTGGCAGTTGGTGCCATCTCCCCATGGATGGAAAACCATGGCATGATTTTCTGAAGAAGTCAGGACTGTCCAGTGCATGAAAAAATATTGTCATTAGCCAAAGCTTCTGCTTCAATGGTCTGACTGTTTCCTAACATTCTTCTTACTCTAGAATGTAAGAAGCCATCATGTTATATAGAAGAGTAAAGTGAAATCAATGTAAAGCCCTGCAGCTCCTATTATCAGTACCAAAAAGCTCACAATAGTCAATTATGCCTTTGATGTCTCTGGATGTCAGGGACAACTGAGAGGTCAACTTGTGGGGAACTGAAAACAACTGTCCTCTTGCCCTAGCCTATTATTCCACTTTTTGATGTGTGTTCCTTTTATTTTTATTTAATCATGTGAATGCACCACGTGTGCTAATTCTTTTTTCTTTTAATTTATTACAATTTATTTTTTATTTATTACAGTTTATTTATTTTGTATCCCAGCTTGAGCCCCTTCCTCATCCCCTCTCAATCCTGCCCTCCCTCCTTCTTCTCCCCCTATGCCTCTCCCCCAGTCCACTGATAGGGGAGGTCTTCTTCCCCTTCCGTCTGACTCTAACCTATTTTAACACTTTATCTATCTTGTCTCAGGGTAGGCAGAATTCTCGTAACCCTGACAGGAGATTGCAGCTCTGCTTTCAGATATTCTTTACCTAAGAAGTAATTGCTTTAAGTGTGAAGACACTAGGTTGTCTTTACAAGGAGAATTTTATGTTTGGGTTGGAGCAAGTTTGAAGGTAAGTTATGTTCAGATAACAACTACAGCTAAATAGTTCTTATATATGTGTTATAGTGTATAAATCTCTGTTTTACTACAATGTATTTTATAGGAACAAAGAAATATTATGCTTCAGTCATATATTTTCTCTTTTGAATTTAAGCCTTATATTTTCATTTGCTTTCTATACAACTCTGCTGATTTTTTTCATATATCTGGACTTAATATATCTAGAAATAAAGTCATTATTTTTACAGGTAATAGCTCATTTCCCCTGCAGTCTTCCTCAATGAAAACAACTTATAAATAAATACACATTTGTATATAGAAAGACAAAACATATATATTCTTCTCAAGGAATTAGTTTAAGGCTGACAAATATGAGTTCTATGAGTCTTGAATAGAAGCTGATTCTTTAGTCTTAAGGCAGAATTTCTTTTTTTTTTCCTCTGAGACACCATAATTCTGTTTCTGATGCCCTTATAGTCTTTCGACTGATTGAGTGATGCCCATTTTAATCGGTTGAAGTAATAATCTCCTTTACATAATATAAATGCCCATAAATGTTAAGATATAAAAGTTATCGTCACAAAAATTTTGATATTCAGTTAAAATTTTTGCACTATAGCATAACTAACTTAATATGAAAAAATAAGTGATATACTTCAATAGCAATATCTTAATGTTTGGAGTAAATATGTAACTAATTATAACATCTTAGGGATGATTTTTAAAATATCAATACCAGATAATATGTTTATTGAAGTGGCTTCATGAAAAGAAATTCCAGTCCTCCAAGGAGATGCTGTTATACTCTCATGTGCCAAATGAAGTTTTTAAATTAATTTATTTTTTTATTAATTACAGTTTATTCACTTTGTATCCCAGTTTAGCCACTTCCCTTGTTCCCTCCCAATCCCACCCTCCCTCCTCTTCTTCTTCCATGCCCCTCCCCGAGTCCACTGATAGGAAAGGTCCTCCTTCTTTTCCCTCTAACCCTAGTCTATCAGCTGTCATCAGGACTGGCTGCATTGTTTTCCTCTGTGGTCTGGTAAGGCTGCTCCCTCATCAGGAGGAGGTGATCAAAGAGCAGGCCACTGAGTTCATGTCAGAGACAGTCCCTCTTCCCATTACTAGGAAACCCACTTGGAAACTGAGCTGCCAAGGGCTACATCTGTGCAGGGGTTCTAGGTTATCTCCAATCATGGTCCTTGGCTGGAGTATCAGTCTCAGAAAAGACCCCTGGGCCCAGATTTTTGGTCTCCTAGTGGGTTCCTGTCCCCTCCAGGTCTTACTAACTCCCCCTTCTTTCATAAGATTCCCTGCCCTCTGCCCAAGGTTTGGTTATGGGTCTCAGCATCTTCTTTGATACCCTGCGAGGTAGTCTTTCAGAGGCCCTCTGTGATAGGCTCCTGTCCTGTATAAACAAAGTGTTACAGAATGGGAGAGGAGATAATGACAGTGCCTGTAGAACCACACAGAAGGAAAGTCTTTATTCAAAGTTCTGAGTGATCATTCATTGTCTCTCTAATCCAAGTCCTCTTCAGCACAAGTTTACAAATTGCTACATCTTCCCAACTGGTCTCTGACTGAACTCCATTTTTTTTTTACCTTCATCTTATTTCTTCATCATTTTTTTCTTTTGCTCTTCATCTTGCCCTTCTCGGTTAAAGTACAAAAATGGCTTAGTGCTCACATGTAAAGTCCGTATGTATTATGTAAACAGCTCAGGACTGGATGACTGTAGTAAATTTTGTAGCTCCAGCCATCATTTCTTTTACTCTAATATACACATTATTTTCTAGCCACAATAGACAGCTACACTAATCCATGCTCTTATCTACATTTTAAAAAAATTTTCATATCCAAGCATTTACAATCAATAGTGGATTCCCTGGAACTGGATAGCTGTGGGCTGCAATGTAGGTTTTGGGAACTAAACCTGGGTTTTCTACAAGAGTAGTGAGTACACTTAACACTGAACCATCTTACCAGCCCCTTTACTGAGTTATGATTAAGTTGATCTCTTTGAGATTGGTTTTTTTCAGGAGTTATTTATTTCAAAGTATAAAGGCAGTCAAATAGAATAATATTGGAACTTTATAAAGGAATGCAAACATCAGTGTTATTTCTGAGCTGCTTCCTACATTTGTGCCTTATGGACCCTTTGTCCATGGAAGACATGACTCATTCTATTATGAAACCATATTTATATCATTCTGTAGATTTTAATTCTTTTTCTCTTTGTCTACGAATAAAAGAAGAAATACTTTTTGCTCACAGACTAAGAAAAACATGTATATTCCTTTCTTGTTTAATCTGTTAAATCAAGGTTAAAGTATATAAAAATCTGACAGCTTTCTGTTAGCTATTTTATTACATGATCCTTTATCATGTTGTCTCATGTATATCAGAAATTGAGGTTTAAATGACAGTAGGAACTGTTTTGACCACTAGTGTCACTTAGTTTTGTTTCTTTCTTTAAATTTTTTTTATTAATTATTTTTATTTATTACAATTTATTCATTTAGTATCCCAGCTATGGCCCCCTCCTTCATCTCTTCCCAATGCCACCCTCCCTCCATCTTCTCCCCCTATGCCCTTCCCTAGTCCACTAATAGAGGAGGACCTCCTCCCCTTCTATCTGACCCTAGCCTATCAGGTCTCATCAGGACTGGCTGCATTGTCTTCCTCTGTTGTCTGGCAAGGCTGTACCTCTCAGGGGGAGATGATCAGAGAGCCTGCCACTGAGTTCCTGCCAGAGACAACACCTGCTCCCCTTACTAGGGAACCCATTTGAAGACTGAGTCTATGGACTACATCTGAGGTTTTAGGTCCTCTCCATGCATGATCCTTGGTTGGGGTTTCAGCCTTTACAGGGCCCCTAAGGCCCAGTTTTTTTTTTTTTTTTTTTTGGTTTTTTTTTTTTTTTTTTTTTTTTTTTGGCTTTGTTGGTCTCCTTTTGGAGCTCCTGTCCCCTACAAGTCTTTCTATCTCCCCCTTCTTTCATAAAATTCCATTGATTCTACCTAAAGTTTGGCTATGAGTCTCAGCCTCAGCTTCAATACCTTCATCAGGCTTTCTATGGTAGATCAAAAACTCAAGTGACAACACATTCTAGAGAGGATGTGGAGAAAGGGAAACTCTCCTCCACTGCTGGTGGAAATGAAACCTTGTAAAACCACTTGGGAAATCAGTCTGGTGCTTTCACAGACAATTAGGAATAGTGCTACCTCTAGATCCAGCTATACCACTCGTAAACGTATTTCCAAAATATATTCAACTATACAACAAGCACATTTGCTCAACCATGTTCAAAGCAGCTTTATTCATAATACAGAATCTGGAAACAACCTAGATGTCCCTCAATGAAGGAATAGATACAGAAATTGTAGTTTTGTTTCTTAACGGTACATAAAATAAGTTCCTTAAATAATATAATTATGTTGTATAAGGATATTTAAGATATACAAAGAGAAAATATGATAGTCATAAAAAACTTATAGAGAAATGTTGCAGTAAAGTAGTCTATAGAGTGAACAACATGGCAACTTACTGACAAATGCCAAAAGATATATACATATATATCCTCATATACATATTTATGTGTATGTTGTTATTGACTAGATGCATATAAATAGGAAACAGTACATGACAAGTTAGCACTGTGATGTTTTGAAATATCTTCACTATTAATGCTAATCTAAAACAACCTTAAGGAAAAGTAATAAAACCCATAGTTGCCAAATTAAATTTTATATGCAAAAATAAATTATTCCTCTCATTTTAAGTTTTCCAGGAACACTTTTGTGGTGGTTGACTTACTTTTCTGCTGCTGTAACAAAATACTCAGTAATATAGTTTAAGGAATGAATGGTTTATTTTGGCTCACAGTTGGAAACCTCAATCCCTGGAAGTTGTTACAAAGAAAGAAAATCCCAATCCTTTGATTTTACTGATAAAGGCTCAGGAGCCATATCCTGGGGTAAGAACCTACTAGCTCAGAGAGGCAGAGAATGTACCCAGCTGACCGTCCTACTCAGCTCAAGTCCCAAAAAGAAAAAGCTAAAAGCCAAATGCTCCTTCTTCTCAATGTTGTCTCAAATTCCCATTTCACAATGTCCCTCCTTTTTGTTTGACCTCTGTCATCTGGTTTGTTACTTTGCCTCTTGGCCTAGGGTGTACCTTATTTAGCTCTTGGATTAAAGGTGTATGCTAGGGCTGAAGCAACACCACAAGTACTTGTTTAGAGTAAACAGAAAGCTTCTAGGTTAAAGGTGTGTGTTAGGGCCAAGGCACTCCACAACTAGAAACAGGTTGCTATAGCTCACAGTCTCAGGGTTCCTGATGGGATCAGGAGCTTTATGTCACATTGTATCTGCAGTCAAGATACTCTGTCCAGTTTGTCCTCTCCATTCAGCTATGGACCACAGCCCATGAAATAGCACTGCCAGCATTTAGAGTAGCTCTTACTTTCTTATTTAAATCAACCTAGAAACCCCCTTCACAGTTTCTTTTAGAGCTTTGGCTCCTAGGTAATTCTAGATCTGTCAAATTACTCATCAAGATTAATCCTCACAATGGTGCTGTTTAATCTTTTCTACTCAGCTTATACTTATGTCGTTCTCAAATAAAAAGAGGAGATAATCAACTACAGATGTACATTTCTGAAGTCAGTGTGAAGTAAAAATAAATTGTTACCAGACAAAACAGCTTGTCTATTTTAAGAATAAATAATTAGTTCCACTGCAGAGCAAGGTAACCAAAGTCTTCAGCAATTTACTATATAGTACAAAATAACTAGAATTAGTCATTGATTTCCAACTCCCTGAAATTGTGCTTGTTTCAAAGAGATGAATATACCTATTTCGCTGATTCAATTATGTTATTCATTGTATATGTCTCAGATATTGTGTATCTCTCATAAATAAATACAGTATCAAGTACAAACAAAAAGTAAATATTTACAGGGATCATAAGGATGAAGAAAGTTGTTGTTTTTTTGTTTTTTTTAAATAAGGCAGAATGCCACAGGTAATCCACTGTATTTTCTAACAAAATGAGGCTATATGTGACGGGGTGCACTTACTTGTAAGCAGCTATCTTTGATTTATCTGCATGGTACCCTATTTAAGTACTCCCACTCTCTGCACTCTGACAACTCAGTGTCAGGAAGGAAAGCTGGCATTGTAGTGGGAACAGATGTTCAGTCACTTCCTTCCCTCTAGCTTGCCTAGAGCTGTCGATAAAATTAGCAGTCTATACTAACACTGAAGTTTTGGAACATTGCCTCAAAAAACTAACATTTAGAGTGAGACTGTGGTTCAGAAATCCTATACCAAGTGGAATCGCCCTTCTTGCCTCTAATTGAGTGCAAATATTGGGAAAAGACAGATTCTGTGGTCATGTTATAGTAATTTTTTTTAATTGTTTGAGAATGTAGACTCTGCTCACCAATGGTAAATAGTGTGTACATATTACTTCTGTGTATCTAGCCGTCTTTTTTTCTGTTTTCTGGGATAAAAATCTCTGAACTTTGCTGATGATCCACTGCATGCTTGCATTCTTTAATTTTGAGTCTCCTGGGTGAGATGAATCAAACAGAAAATGTTTAGATGGATTTCTCTAAAGTGTGAACCACTTGGTGGAGAAACGTTTTGTTACTTGAGCAGATGCTGTGGAGTGTTCTCTACAAGTTTTGGTTTGGTCTCTGAGGTTATTTGGATTATCTGTTTTAGTTTATTATGCTTTGAAAGAATAAGGATATCAGTTTGTGCATAAAATTCAACAATAATTCAGTAGAGTTATATTCCCCAGGAACAACAGAAAGACAAAAGAAAAATAAAACAAAAGAATAATAATTATTATAAATATAATAATAAAAGAATTTTAAACAGTGTGTTACCTTAGTAAGTCTGTTTTAAGTAGGGCCAGGTTAAAGGTATGATTTAACTATTTTTATTCATTAAATGCAGTCTTGTAATTTTAACATTTGAAGGAATTAAAAAATTCTCTAGAAATCAATAAAAGAATTATTCACTTGAACTCTGGGAGGACATATATGAAATATTTTGAGGAAAATTGCCATCGAGTGATGTTTTTACATTGTTTTGTTCTGCAGCAACTGGTTTCTTTCCATTTACATGGAGTGGCTCCTTCTTTCTCTGGTCTTCTCCTGTAGCAGAAATCCTGGCTCTGAAATGAGATCAGATTTTTAAGTTGCCACTAAATGAACATCACTTAGCATTTCCTTTCTCTAAAAGAGCTCATCAAGTAATTGCTCTCTAATAGCAGGCAAGCGGGATGACAAGCAGGGTGAGGCATGATGAAGCTAATGAAAATTTAAAGTCACCTCCATTCTCTGTTGGCTTGGAAAAAGCCCATCAGAGCAATGACACTTTCCACAGATAATGACATACCTCCTAAGATAATTGAAAGCAGCACTTGCAGGAAGCACAGAGACTCTTCCTGTTCCCCCAAATACAGCCCATTCACGTTCATAAAAGTTCTTGGAATGCTTTTTGATTTTCCTGTGCTAAGCAGTGGTGAAATTTGACAATTTCAAAGGTGAAAAGAGACTGAGACCCCTGTATTTAACTATAACCGATCTTGTAAATGTTTGATATAATGTCTACATAGTCTATGAGACTTTCACTTAAAGTATCTGCTTTTAGATCCTGAAGTGGTTCCATGTATTTCTGAATCTGTTCCAGGAAACTTTCCTTAAAAATGGGACATCTTTTAAATTACACAATACAGAAGTTTTGTCAAGGAAGGAAGGAAGGAAGGAAGGAAGGCTCTTTTTATTTAGTTTCACCCAACAACAGATACTGAGACAGTGACATAACTACACATGTTTTATTTAGGAAGTGATTCCACACATTTCCACAGAAGCTATGGAAGTTGAGAAAGAAGAAGAGCTCAAGAGGGAAGTAAATAGTGGATTACCTGTGATGTGTAGATGATGAAGGCTTAAGTCTCTGAGGAGTCATTTAAGAAACCAGGAAGCATATGTCTTAGTATCTTCTCAACAATGGAAGTGGAAGAGGAAGAGGAGGAGGAAGCAGGCTTATTTATTTATGACCCTGAAGCTTTGAGAATTCCTGGAAGTATCAGGAATACTTGTGGTACTGAAGGAAGCCCACAGGCAGAGCAAAAAGAATCAGCATGTGAGTGAGGAAAGCTGTCTATTTCAGACATCAGCCCCACAACATTTGTAGGTGATGACAGAATTGACTGAGAGGTTATAGGACTGAGTATAACATCTCTATAGTCTGTTATATGACCGATCATATTCTCATATTCCCCCCTTTAAATAATATTTGGATATTCCCTATTTCTTTTTTCTTATTAATTACAGTTTATTCACTTTGTATACCAGCTGTAGCCCTACCCCTCATGCACTCCCAATCCCACCTTCCCTCCCTCTTCTTCTCCTATGCCTCTTTCCCACTCCAATGATAGGGGAGGTCCACCTCCCTCTCCATCTGACCCTAGTCTATCAGGTCTCATCAGGACTAGCTGCATTGTCTTCCTCTGTGGACTGGTAAGGCTGCTCCCCCCTCAGGTGGAGGTGATCAAAGAGCCAGCCCATGAGTTCATGTCAGAGACAGTCCCTCTTCCCATTACTAGGGAACCCACTTGGACACTGAGCTGTCATGGTCTATTTCTGTGCAGGGGTTCTAGGTTATCTCTATGCATGGTCCTTGTTTAGAATATCCGTCTCAGAAAAGACCCCTGTGCCCAGATTTTTTGGTTCTGTATCTTTCCTTGTAGAGCTCCTGTCCCCTTCATGTCTTTCTATCTCCCCCTTCTTTCATACGATTCCCTGCACTCTGCTCAAAGTGTGGCTATGAATGTCAGCATATGTTTTGAAACACTGCTGGGTGGAGTCTTTCAGAGGCCCTCTGTGAAAGGCTCCTGTCTTGTTCCCTGTTTTCTCCCTCTTCTGATGTCCATCTTGTTTGCCTTTCTGAATGAAGATTGAGCATCTTACCCAGGGTCATCCTTCTTGATTAGCTTCCGTTGATGTACAGATTTTAGATTTTAGTATGATTATCCTATATTCTATCAGAATGACAAAAATAAAAAACTCAAGTGACAACACATGCTAGAGAGGATGTGGAGAAAGAGGAACCCTCTTCCATTTCTGGTGGGAATGTAAACTTGTAAAACTACTTTGGAAATCAATCTAGCATTTTCTCAGACAATTAGGGATAGTGCTTCCTCAAGATCCAGCCATACCACTCCTAGGCATATATCCAAAATATGCTCATCTATACAACAAAGACATTTGCTCAACCATGTTTGTAGCATCTTTATTTGTAATAGCTAGAGCTTGAAACAACCCATATATCCCTCAGTTGAGGAATGGATAGAGAAATTGTGGTACATTTACACAATGGAATACTACTCAGCAATTAAAAACAAGGAAATCATGAAATTTGCAGGCAAATGTTGGGATCTAGAAAAGATCATCCTGAATGAGGTATCCCAGAAGCAGAAAGACACACATAGTTTATACTCACTTATAAGTGGATATTGGACATATAGGATAATCTCTATTTCCTGTATAATATAGAAATATTATAATAAATATATAATTATATATGCATAATTTAATCTGGGGGAAAGACTGGGAAGATAACTTTCAAAGTGATTGGATTGAAAAACACCTCAGATTTAGACACTGGCAAGGAATAACTGCATTATAGTGTCAATATCCTTGAGAAGCTTTGATTTCTGTTGCTGGTGTTATGAAGTGTTCTTCTTGGCCCCTTATTTATTTATCATGTGTTAATGACCACCATGATGTGTCAGCCGCTGTCACAACTCTTGTGGGTCAAGTCCTCTTGTCTGTCATCCTGGCCTTGCTTTTTTATTTTTGTGACAGTTACACTGTCTTGGGGTCCAGTTATTCAAACTGATACTAAGGAGCCTGTTCTCACAAAATCCATCTTACTGTCCTGTAGTCCCATGGAAAACTATGGAGCTTCTTGGCAACATTGATATTTCCAACACTAGTGTGTCCCTTACTATTTTGATGAAAAGGAATATCACATCATCCCTCCATATACACAACTAACTGGCAGGTTTCTGGCTTCATCCTTATTTTATGTGTATGTGTATGTCTTAAGTAAAATTTGAAATTAAAATATAGTTATATCACTTCCCCCTTCTTCTCTAGATCCTACATCTCTTCTCATTCATTTGTAAATTGATGACCTCTTTTTGGCCATTATTATTAAATTTATATATGTTTAAATATATAATACAACCTCCTGAGTCCCTGCAGTGTGGCTCATATATATATGATTTTATGTATGTTACTTTGCATTGGATTACCAATTAGGGAACTCACACCTGGGAGAGAGGCTATTTTTTTTCATTATAAGGGTTTTATTTCAACGAACCATAGAGTTTTAAATTAATTCATATATATATATATATATATATATATATAAATTCTCTAACAAAAGCCTTCCAATTCAGTTTACTTTTGACTACTTTCTCTTACCATAGGTAAAAAATTTCTTTTTTCAACTTTAACTTTCCTTCTAGCATTAATTCCTGATTAATTTACAATTTTGTTTTGAAATTTTTAAATAATTTTTTATTATTACAATTTATTCACTTTGTTTCCCAGCTGTAGCCTCCTCCCTCATTCCTTCCCAATTCTGCCCTTCCTCCCTCTTCTCCTCCCATGTTCCTTCCCTAGTCCACTGATAGGCTAATTCTTTTTCAGCAGTCATTAGTTCTTAATAGGCTAATTCTTTTTCAGCAGTCATTAGTTCTTGTAGATGTTTGTGTAGAGGTGGGTATTTGTGAGATTTTCTGCTTCTCTGTTAGCATGGCATTGATTTTAATGTTCAGGTCTTGTTTCAGCATCCATATTGATAAAATACTATGGCTGTAGTCATCTCTTATTACTATTTTTTTTTTGGAAGGTACTATATCACAGCAGAATTTCTGGTCTCCTGGCTCCTACAATCTTTTCTTCCCTCTATTTCCTATGCTGGGACTCTGGGAACATCACACATCTTTCCTAATTCCTAATCAGTTGTTCATAATTCTGTCAAGGCTATTATTTATCTCAGTTTTTGTTACTACATGGTATTGGTATGTCCAGATTGTAAGTACATCATGTTTACAAAGAACTGATAAATTAAGAGTTCTCATCCCTTATCCAATCCAATCCAATGTATGTAAGTCTACTTAACAGTTTTTTTTTTCTGTTATATGTTAGTCAAGCACTAGTTTTTTTTAAATAAACTGTTTATGTAAGACCTTTTTCCTCCAGCTATGCTGATATACAACCCTAAACAGTATATTTAGAACTGAAATTCAAATAGTCATTGGAAACACAATATTATGATGGTTTGTACATCTCCAAAGGGCCACAAAACATAAAATATATCTATGATAGTATTTGTATATGTATTTGTAAACATAATATAACAAATAAGATATATAATATTGTGTATGAGGAAGGTGATTCATAGGTCAGGTGTCTAAGGTTTCTTAGGTAGTTGATAATCATGCTGGTTCCTTTCTGTCAATTTAAGATAAATTAGGGTCACCTAGGGAAAGGGATCTTCAAACAAGGAATTGGTGGGGGTGGTTTTTACTCTTGGCCCCAAGCTCCTGGAATAAATACTCAGACTCAAAATGTATTTACAAATACCTTGGCCATAGAGCTAGGCTCATTCCCTGATTCACTCATAACTTAATAACCTACTTATTGTAATTTAAGTTCTGGGACATGGCTGGTTACCTCTGCTCAGGTACCAAGAGTCTATCATCTTTCATGTCTTCCTGGGTGAATCTCCTGTGCCTCACTCTATTCCAGAATCCTTTCTGACTATCAGATGTCCCACATTCTTTTTCCTGTTTTAGCTATAGGCCATTAGCTTTAAAAAAAAAAAAACTGAGAGGGATTTTTTTAAAGATTTATTTATTATTTTTACAGTATTCTACCTGTGCACCAGATCTTATATAGATGGTTATGAGCCACCATGTGGTTGCTGGGAATTTAACTTAGGACCTTTGGAAGAACAGCGAGTGTTCTTACCCTCTGAGCCATCTCTCCAGCCCCCAGCCATTAGCTTTTTATTCATAGGTGATGCTTCCATACAGACAAAAGAGATTTCTTCTGCAAGAAACTGTCTCTATCTTGAAGGCACGAGCAGAGCCCACTGCAGTCAGTTTCACCCCTGGGCATGTGGTTCTGTCTTGTAAAGGAAAGCAGGAAGAAGTCTTCCTCCATAGTCTTGCTTCAGTCCCTATTTCCAGGTTCCTGTCTTTAACTCCCATCCTGGTTCCCTTCCATGATGAGCTTTAACATATGAGCAGAAATAAACTTTTTCCTCTTGAAAGCTTGTTTTAGTTATGGTGTTCATCACAGAAAATGAACAAACTAACAAATAAAACAGAGACAAAGACAATAACTTTCTAGGATAGAAACACTTCTGCTGAACTCAAACAGGCCTTGTTAAATGCAACATTATTGAAATTTTTTGTTAGATAATCTGTGCTTTGAGTGATGATCTGTATTATATGCTGTTTTTCAGAATCTATCACCCCTTCCTACCACATACTAATAGCACACCATTCCTCTACTCTGTTATGTCAGTCTAAAATGCCTCTAGGCCTTGGAACAATTTTCAAACTAGCATGCATTCAAATCATGTACAGAATTTGTTAAATTACATATTCCTAGGTCTCCAAATGAGATCTGATAAATGGTTTTCCCAAATAATATAAATAAAAGTGACTGTAGCATAGGATTATTTTTGTTGATTAAATGAAATAAAGGTAGAATGGCAAATATAAAAGATACAAAGATGCTTGCTTTGGTCAGTGAAAAAGAGAGAAATCAATGAGATTAGTGGAAATGGTGGTGAATAGAAAAGTTGGATTAATAGCAGCAGTGAGGGGTTAGCTTATGAAGAAAATATTGACTGTCATTTTGGAGAGTTTCTAAAATGATTTGTGTTGATGAATGTCATGGTCTAGTTCATAATAGGTTTGTCTTGTCAGCCATGTGTGTATAGACTGAATGGAAGCATGATGAAATGACTAGTAAGAGGTTTTTATAACTCAAAAAAAAAATCTCAGGGTTTGGATTAATGCTGAAGTAGGGAGAAGTGCTCAAGTTAAAGAAATACATTGAAGTAAAAGTTGTCAGGGTAAGGTGATGTATTATATGAAAAAAGATGTTTCAAGATTTTGATCTGAACTAGAGAATCTCCTCATTACTTACTGAATCAGAGAGTACTAGGAAGGGGCATGCTCAGGAAATAGCAAGGGTTGCTTTTAGACATGTTAAGTTTGAGGCATCTCAGATGAAATAACTACTGATAGTCACACAGAGAGACAGCAGAGAAAATCTCAGTCTATAATCTGTCACCATTGAAAGCATGTGGTTACCAGATTTGTCATAATATTAAAGTATCTCACAGACCAGAGTGCTTACAGACTTCAGGATCCTTACACTGAGAAGGAAGCTGAAACTAGTGATGTTTAAAATGCCTACACAAATGGTAATGACAAAGGGGAATTGTAGCTGAGGAAATAGATTTCATGCTACAAAATATCTTTGGTAAGTCCTTCAAAATCAACTGTGGTACTGGACAATCTTTCAGAACAAAAATCAACATTTTTTTCCCCTAGTTAACTTAAAAATCACTATTTTTTTGAGGTCATATGTCTGAACACTACATTGTTAACTTCCACTAGCTTACTGGACGTGACACCTCTGATGATTATGATAAGAGTTTTCAAGGGTATTTTGGAGAAACTTGCAGCTTTTGCTGAAACAACCACACTTCAATTGACCCCACAACTGTTCAGACAAGTAAGTGTATATAATAACTAAATGGGACAAAACAGTTGGCATCATGCCTTTGTGTTGTGTCAATTCCATTTCTTCTGTCTTAACCCTTATTCGTTTTTCTGTCCTAAATTTGAGTGAGATTCTATTTAGTTCTCCATATTTACAATTTTTGGATTAAGCCTTAAATCCAATTATGAAGTGATTGGTTACTCTAGAACTATTCATGGCACTATTATATCAATGAGCATATTGTGCCAGGCAGATCATTATTATAGTTCAAAGGTTCACATCTGGATAAGACTGATAATTACTTTTCTTCTTTGGTAGTGTGCGTATCACCTTCCAGCACTGTGAAAGCTTTCCAATAGGATGAAGCTTCTGTATTCATACAAGCTTACTTTCTTGTAGGTCTACAATTTAAGTATATGATGTCATTAATAGGGTTCTTATACTCAGTTTTTAATTAGTATATTTTTTAAAATTTAAAACCTTTAAGTTTAAATATATTTTGATCATATTATTCCCCCTTCCCAAGTCCTTTCAGTTATTCTCCCTCATCCTGCTCACCAAGCTCTGAGTTGTCTCAATAAACAAACAAAACCCCAATAAAACAACAAAACCTAAACCAAGAAAACAAAATTAAATCACCCTCCCAAAACCAGCCAGCCAACCAACCAACCAACCAACCAACTAACCAACCAACCAAAAGCCCCACCAAACTCTAACCAAATAAAAGCACAAAAAATATGTGGAGTCCATTGGTTAACTATTCCTGAGCCTAAAGTGTGTCCTGGACTGGTTGTTATCCCAACTGTCACTTTATTGGAGAAAACTAATTTTGCTGTTCCCAGAACATGTATGTAACAGTTCCATTGTTAATCTTTACTCTAGTGGCTAGGTTTCATTTGTTCATTCATTTGTTTATTCATTCTTTCAGAAATTAGCAAAATAAAATATAATAAGAAAAAAATAAAAGCTATCATACCAAAGTTGGGCAAGACAGATCAACAGAAGGAAGAGCCCAAGAGAAGGCACAAGAACCAGAGACCCATTGGTGTACACACTCAGGAATCTCATAAAACACTAAACTAGAAGCTAATATATATATGCAGAGGACCTGATACCAACCTATGCAGGCACTGGGCATGGTGCTTCAGTCTCTGTGAGTTCACATGAGTTTGCTCATGTTGGTAGGAGGTCTTGTTTTCTTGGTTTCCTCCATCTTTATGGCTCTTACACTTTCTGCCTTCTCTTCCACATATTCCCTGAGCTCTGAGAGGAGGAATTTGATAGAGACATGAGTTTTTATTTTGTTCCCATCTGCTGCAGGAGGAGGATTCTCTGATGATAGCTGAATAAAACAATGATCTTTGAGCATAGCAGGATATCATTAGGACTCGTTTTATCACTACTTTTTTTTTCTTCATTTTAGAGTAGTATTATTTGGTTTTACATTAAGTTCCTGGGTTATGTAGCCTTAGACTCTTGGTTACCAAAACAGAGTCAGGTATGGGTTCCATCTTATGAATTGATCCTTAAATCAAATCAGTTATTGTTTGGTTATTCCTACAAGCTTTGTGTCACTATTGCCTTAGTATATTTTGCAGATAGTACACCATTATAGATGAAGGATTTGTGGCTGGCTCCAGGCTTACATTTTTCTTTTGAGAGCATGTGGAGTATGTTTCTATTCCAAAGACTTTGGAACAAAGGGTGAAGGATCTATGTAGTCACAGCTTGACATCTGCATCTTCAGTGAGTTGTGTGGGTGTTGCCTTCAGTAATAGGGCCTTGCAGTCTGTTTGTGGAGAACAACTTACAGTCTTGGCAACAGCCTAGATTAATTAAGAATTCCAGTGGGACCTCTTTGACCAACAATTTACTGGTACTGGAAACTTTGGTAATAAGAGTTGGCCAGTTGGAACTTTGTTTCCCCCATTATTAGACAATTTTATTTATGTTGGCTTCATATATGAATATATTTTAGGAAGTTTCTACTCTGTTATGTTTCCATACTACTCAAATACCCCTAAATTTTTGCTATTTTTGCCCATATTCTCACAACTCCATTTTCTTCCCATGCCAGCCTCACCATCCATAACTACCTATTTTATTTCCCTTTTCTAATGTGAACTCATGTTCTTAACGGTTATCAAAAAATAGTGTAAATAACTTGTACTATTGAGGAGTCTCACTGGTGAATGATCTAATAGCTGCAGTGCACCAAACACTGGGCTTTTATGTGCTAGCCTGTGGTATCTGTAAGAGGTACTGTTGCCCCCTGATAGTAAAACCTCATTTAAAATCTTTTCACATATGCACATGTTTATAATTTAGGAAGTTTCAAAAGTAGTAGTTTTTATGACTTTTTCAGAAGGTCTTGAGTAATAGTTGTCCCTCCTTGTAATCCCTCTTCCACCCAGACCCCCTCATCCTCCTCAAACTTAACTCTTCCTGTTCAATTATTTCCTCCTTTCCCTCTATATCTATATGGCTGGTTTTTTCTTCACTTGACACCTCCCTTACTAACTTCTTCACCTTATGGGTATTCCAAACAAAATAGAAATACCTAAAGATTCAAAGCTGACATCCAAAAATGAGAGAAAATATGCGACAACTATCTCTCAGGATTTCTTTACTCAGAATGGTTATTTCTAGCTCCACGAATTTACCAAAAAATTAATAATTTTTCTTAAAAGCTGGATGATATTATATTATGTAAATCTACTACATTTTATAATCCATCCATCTGCTGATGGACATTTAGGTTTTTTTCATTTCCTGGTTATTGTAAATAGATAATCATAGGTACTAGGGACCTACTACTATTATTCTGCAAATAGAACATAGTATTAAACTGACTCCTAGTAACCTCTTATTATATCCATAGACTATTGCATCCCTCAGACCTCATCATAAAGCTTATTTTTGCAGTAGATGGCAATTAACACAGAGACCCACAAATTGTCAAGGAGCAGAGAATAAGTGACTGTGAAGAACTCAGCCATAAATGGGACATATATATTATACCCTCTCCTCCGAAGATTCAGAGATCATTGTGAAAGAGGTAGAAGAAAGTGGTTTATGACCACAAGGGGACAGTATTTTTTCAGATCCAACATGAAAGTTACACGTATTATATGACATTGGTTGGGACAGTAGAAACAAGACCTGTGTAAACTCAAGCCAGACAAAATCCCAGTATGGAGGTGTGAAGTATGTACTAGATCGCATTCCTAGCGGCAGGAACGGCATGTTGGTAATTGATAGCTTTCAGCTGAGAGAAAGTTAGCTTTCCTTAAGGGAAAGTTAGACCCATGGCAGGTCTAACAAG
Organism: Meriones unguiculatus; assembly: GCF_030254825.1. Lineage (NCBI taxonomy): Eukaryota > Metazoa > Chordata > Mammalia > Rodentia > Muridae > Meriones > Meriones unguiculatus. Next base: position 56,174,420 of record NC_083356.1, on the reverse strand, counting down.
CTCCAGGAGATGGCCACACGCGCATGAGTATATAGATAGCACTATTTAGACTCAATGGCTTAAAAAATGAATAAACATTACAAAGTCAGGTGGGTATAAAATGAAACAGCGTGGATCTATAGGAAGAGGAGGATGTGTGTGATGAAAATACAATGTGTGAAATAATCAAAGAATCAATGTTACTTTTACAAAGCAGAAAGATGCACACAGTATATACTCACTCATATAGACATATAATATAGGATAAACCTACTAAAATCTGTACACCTAAAGAAATTAATCAAGAGGGAGGGCTCTTGCTAAAATGCTCAATTCCTATCCAGAAAGGCAACGAGGATGGACACCAGAAGAAGGAGAAAAGAGGGAACAAGTCAGGAGCCTGCCACAGAGGACCTCTGAAAGGCTCTGCCCTACAGACTATCAATGCAGATGCTGAGACTTATGGGCAACTGTTGGGCAGAGTGCAGGGAATCTTATAAAAGAAGTGGGAAAACAGTAAGATCTGGAGAGGACAGGAACTCCACAAGGAGAGCAACAGAACCAAAAAACCTGCACAAAGGGGTCTTTCCTGAGACTGATACTCCAACCAAGGACTATGCATGGATATAACCTAAGACCCCTGCAAAGATGTAGTCCATGGCAGTTCAGTATCCAAGTGGGTTCCATTGTAATAGGAACAGGAACTGTCTCTGACATGAACTGATTGGCCTGTTCTTTAATTACCTCTCCCTGAGGGGAAAGCAGCATTACCAGGCCACATAAGAAGACGCTTCAGCCACTCCTGATGAGACCTAATTGATTAGGATCAGAAGGAAGGAAAAGAAGTCCTCCCCTATCAGTAGACTTGGGGAGGGGCATGCATGCAGAGGGTGGAGGAAGGAAGGGATTGGGATGGGAGGAGGGGGGGATACAAAGTGAATAAAGTGTAATTAATAAAGAATGTAAAAAAGACCCCAGCACAAGAAAAAAAAATAGCTGTTTAGCCAATATTTACAAGTAAAATGATTGAAAATGTCCCCCCCTTTTAAATGTCTGTTATTAGGATAGTTAGGAAAAGGCTAACAAATTATTACTCTTTTCTTTGGAAGTAACAAGTCTGGCAGAATAGATTTATTGAAAAACTAACTTTGCATATACATATCCATGGGCTGTAACAACTACCTTCTGAAGCTCATTACAGGAATTAGTAAAAGTCTAAAATTGTTACTATCATATTTGGAGAAGAGTTTTCAAATTTGTTTTCTGTGGAATAAAGAACTTTTTTGATGTATATTTCATGAGCTCTGGCTGGGGGGCAACATTTCATATTGCAGTATATGAAAGCTTCTAATCAAACATTTATGTCAGCAAGAACTTTCTTTTGTAGAAGAAAGATAATATGATTAAAAAAGCTGAAATAGCATAATAATGCCCTGAAGGCATGTATCCTATTTAGGCATGACAGGGGCCAGACAGCATCTCGAAAAATGTACTGTTAATGACAACTACTTTGAGTCAGGAGCATGGCACATGGATGTGGCCTTTGAACTTGATTTTCTTGGGAAGTCCCTTAATCTTTTTTAACTGTGAGCACATTCTGTTACACCTACTGAGTAACAAAGCATTTGCAAGTACTAACTTTAAATCTCTGCTGTCATTTTTATTTTAGAATGAGACAAAGTTTCACTCAAAATTTGAACATTGTGAATAATTCCTGAAGGGGATATAAAGTGCTATAAAATGCATCAATTTTAGCTGGTATTAATATAGGAACCATTGGCCTCTATCTGTTCCAGCTGTTGAAGGTAAGACCTTGTACAACTTGTTATGAACATACTTTCTCATAGAACCTGAAATGGTTTTTACAGGGACCTGCATGACCTAGTAGCCTACGTCAGATCTATTTCTCCAGCTTCCTCTATCTGATGTATGGATTTTGAGAAACTGTAACAAATCTGGTATGTGAGCAATAATTACTGGACTGTTGATTTCTCTTTTCCTTCTCTTCTGCTTTTCTCTCTGAAGGGATCATTGCTACCCAGTTGTCAATGTGTGTTTTACCTTATATTAATGAATTAGTTGACATTAATTCATTAATGTCCACAGTAGATATTCAGTGTGATTATTGTTCAAATAATCAGGTCATTATTCCTTGAGACAGTGGGCCCAGTTGCAGCCTTGTTATCTATCAAGAGCAGAAAATAGAGATTTTCCTGTTTCCAACACATGCTTATGAAATACTCACCATATCCTGTGCTGAGTAATAGGTGCCCAACAATTCACTAATTCAAAGTGGCAGCTTTCATGGACCTATTGCCGGAAGAACTGACATTACTATACTACTCAACACAGTATGCTTCCAATAATCTTCTGAATAAGCAGATAATAAAAAATGCACTAACATTTATTACAAAAATTGCCATTGACCAATACAAAATTAGAATCTAGACATGAATGGAATATAATTTTGAGTCTTTATATAAGGTTTAAATTTACATGCACTGATGTCATATCAATTTTCAAGGACAAAATTTTCTTTGATGTATTTAATCTAGTGGAATGAGGGCTTTCAGTGGATCCTCAGTATTTATTAATGAATAGTCCCCTAAATTTTCTTCCAATTAAAGAAAGTAATTTTTAAAAATTTATTTCTATAATTTGACTTAGTTTAAGAAGCTAGCTGCTAGTGTGGTACATTTAATTTTACATAATGCCCATTACTGGCCTATCAGATTACTTTAAACAGAGAACTGAAACTTTCCTAACTGCAGCCTTATGTGTAGAGCAAAATTTATAAAACCCCATTTGATTATTACATGATAATATTTTTTGGACATTTTTTAATTTTAATTTTTATTAATTACAATTTATTCACTTTGTATTCCCCCTGTAGCTCCTTTCCTCCTCCCCTCCCAATCCCACCCTTCTTCCCCCTTCTCCACCCATGTCCCTCCCCAAGTCCACTGATAGGGAGGTCTTCCTTCCTTTCCTTCTGATCCTAGTCTATCAGGTCTCATCAAGAGTGGCTGCATTGTCTTCCTCTGTGGCCTGGTAAGGCTGCTGCTTCCCCCTCAGGAGGAGGTGATCAAAGAGCAGGCCAATCAGACATCATAATATTTTAAGATGGAAATAAAATTTCTTCATACCTTGCTCTAAAAGTTATTAAAAAACTTCAAAAATTTAGATCCTCTTCTTATTTCTGAAAACCAGTCTATGTTTTCTGATCCTCAGAGTCTTTTACTGAACATATATGTGTATCATTTAAGGCATTAAAATGTTCTCTATATGCTTTTCATACCAGGTTAATGAGTAAAAAACTAGCATAAATTTTCAGTTTGACAACATTAGACTTCAATTTCAAATGATAGTCACCATCCATTTGGCCTTGCTATTTTTTAAACTTGTGAGATTTCATTTATTTTTTTATATATTTTTAAATTTATTTCAATTTGTTCACTTTGTATCCCAGCTGTAGCCCCGTCCCTTATCTCCTCCCAATCTTGCCCTCCTTCCATGCCCCTCCCCCAGACCACTGATAGGGGATGTCCTCCTCTCCTTCCATCTGACCCTAGACTATCAGGTCTGTCTGCATTCTCTTCCTCTGTGGCCTTGAAAGAAAATTCTCAACTTCATATGGAATAACAAACCCAGAATAGCTAAAACAAATCTCTACAATAAAAGATCTTATGGAGGTATCTCCATCCTTGATCTCAAGCCGTCCTATAGAGAAACAATAATAAAAACTGTATGGTACTGGTATAGAAACAGACTGGTGGATCAATGTAATTGAATAGAAGACCCGGAAATAAACCCACACACTTGTGGATACCTGATTTTTGACAAAGATGCCAAAAACCATACAATGGAGAGAGTTCATTTTCTTAATTCTAGAGGTAATGTTATTCATTCAGGGAAATAGAATTATATTAGTTAATGTGTGTACTGCTTCTGAAATATATGAGAAATTTTGTACAACCAGGCTTAACCTTGCAAGAGAAACCCAACATACTTACAAGTATTTTTAAAATTCCAAATGAGGATTTTTATAGCCAATGCTTTGTTTGCCATGTTGATCTGGCTCCTCACAAAAGAAGCAAAACCAGGACTTATTATGAATGCCATGAGAAAAATAATGTAGAGGGAACCAAGAGAATTTTGAGACCCACAAGGCTGTGAATTCAATCGCAAGAGATGACAGAGGGGAAAAGAAAGTGTATGGAAGCAGTATAAAATCCAGTTTTGTAATAACGGAAATTGCCACAGACATGAGTAGTTTTAGGACCTAATCCCTCATCAAAGGAGTCTTGTGCCTCCCTGAAATGCGGTACCCCTGCCTTAGTATCCCTGCTGTGCTCAGTCACTGGCCAGAAGAAGCCCATAGGAAGGATAGTTTTTATGCGTTATGGTAAGAGGTCTTGACAAATAGTAACTGGGCTAATCAGTTATTTGTAATCCCTGCAGCTGGGGGTTTGAGGAGCACAGTTTTAAAATGTATGCTATACTTCTCTCTACACATCCTGACCTTGTCATTTTCAGTACCCTTTTCCTGGAATCTTTCATATATCAGAGTTCCCACATCATTTTTATCATTGTTATTCCTAACGTATATGCTGCTTCAGAAAATGACTCTGATGATGCTCCAACCTCTAGGAAAAGCCCATTAACTGCACTCACTCTTACTGAAACCTCTCTGGTCTTGTATCTTGCATCCAGCATACTTTCCCTCTTTCAATTGTATTCACTCGTCATAATTCAAATTATATTTACATTCAATTATTTATTACTTTACAACAGAACCTGAGAAGTGGCTGAAGATTTTCTTGATCTTTCTTCACCTCTATTTCTTGGTCTCATTCTATGCAGACTGCTACCGCTTAATCATATCATGATTCTTCGGCAATGATTATATACTATCTATATTTTGCTTGTACATAATGCAAAATGAATATTTTATAGACACACTTTTCCTCATATACCCTTTCCTCTGCAAATTACTCTCAGTTTAAGGTTTGCTATTGAGAAAATTTGGGAGAAATGCCATAAACTTACTGAACAGTCAGATTTATTACTATAATGAAATATTTAACATGATTAGCTTATAAAGATAAAATGCTTATTTAGACTCATGGATCTGGAGGTCTCAGTCCAGTTTCTAAGATTTCCAGGTAATAATGATAAAAAGGACACAGGATCAAACTGCTTGCCTCCTAAGCCAGGCAGCAAAAGCAAAACCTAATAAGCAAATAAGAAAAGAGAAAAAGAAAGGAAGGAGCAGAGGGAGGAAGGGAAGAAGGATGAAAGTAAGGAGAGAGAAAGAGGAAGAAAGTGAGATCTCCCTACTGCCCTTCAAGGGTATGAAACACAACCATTGACCCAGCGACCTAAAGAGCTTGTACTAAGTCTCGTTTCTAAAGGGCTTACCACATCTTGATAGTTCTATGCTGGGGACCAAACTTTAACATGGGGACATTTAAAACTATATAATATAATATAATATAATATAATATAATATAATATAATATAATATAATATAAGAATAGAATATATACTTACTAAAGCGCAAATCACCAGCATGTATCTTCTATATTCTGTTTTTATTCTCATTCCTGTTTATGATTTTCAGCCTAAGATCTATGAGGAAAGAAATCTTGTTTTTACTATTCACTGACATATATACAAAACTGGCCAATAATAGTAACTCAATCAAAATTTTCAAATGAATAGATTGATTCATTCAATAAAAATTTGTCACTGTTTTATACAAGCAATTTACATAAACTAAACGACTTTTAAAGTTTTTGTTGTTGCTGTCATCTTTCTACAATGACAGAATTTACTGAATGGTAGTGAGTTCACAAGATACAGAGGTTTCGATGAGACATTAGTCAGTCTTGCTTCACTTGATAGTACTTGCCACTTGTCCCTTTTTCTGTTTTCATTTTTAAAAATTTATTTATTTATTATAAATAACAGTTTATTCACTTTGTATCCCAGCTGTAGCCCCCTCCTTCAGCCCCTCCCATTTCCACCTTCCCTCCTTTATCTCATCCCATGCCCTCCAAAAGTCCACTTATAGGGGAGGTCCTCCTCCCCTTCTCTTCCTTCTCACCCTATCCTATCAGGGGGAGGTCCCTTGTGTCTCTCTCTCGCTTTCCTTCCTTCCTTCCTTCCTTCCTTCCTTCCTTCCTTCCTTCCTTCCTTCCTTCCTTCCTTCCTTCTTTTTCCTTCCATCCTTCCTTCCTTTCTTCCTTCCTTCCTTCTTCCTTCCTTCCTTCCTTCCTTCCTTCCTTCCTTCCTTCCTTCCTTCCTTCCTTTCTTTCTTTCTTTCTTTCTTTCTTTCTTCCTTTCTTTTCTTGAGACAGGGCTTCTGTGTATAGCCTTGAGTGTCCTGGAACTCCCTTCATAGACCAGGCTAGCCTGAACTCACAGAAATCCACCTGCATCTGCCTCTGAAGTGCTGGGATCAAAGGCATGCACTACCACACCTGGCTAGTCCCTGTCACTTTTTTTTTATTATCATTTATTACAATTTTATTCAATTTGTGTCCCAGCTGTGGTCCCAGCCGTGGCCTCGTACCAATCCTCCCTCCCTCTATATCCTTCCCCTAGTCCACTGATAGGGAGGATCTCCTCCCCTTCTATTTGACCCTAGCCTATCAAGTCTCATCAGGACTGTCTGCATTGTCTTCCTCTGTGGCCTGACAAGGCTTCACCCCACAAGGGAAGGTGATCATGCCAGATAAATTCCCTGCTCCCCTTACTAGGGATGCCATTTGGAGACTGGGTCTATGGGCTATATCTCAGCAGGGGTTTTAGTCCTCTCCATGTATTGTCCTTGCTTGGGGTATCATTCTCTTTCAGGGCTCCCAGAGCCCAGTTGTTTTTTTTTTTTGTTTGTTTGTTTGTTTTGTTTTTTTTCTCTGTTGGTTTGCTTTTGGAACTCCTGTCCCCTCCAGGTCTTTCTATTTCCCCCTTCTTCTCTAAAATTCCCTGCCTTCTGCTCAAAGTTTGGCTATGAGTCTCAGACTTTGCTTTAATATCTTGATCCTTTCAGAGGCCTTTGCTTCAATATCTCAATCCTTTCAGAGTCTTTCAGAGGCCTTCTGCGATAGGGTCCTGTCCTGTTCTCTATCTTCTCCTGGTGTTTAACTTCTTAAATTCTTAAGATGTGAGGGTGATCTGGCTGCAACATCTGTCATCCCATTGATTGCCAGGGTTTATTCAGCTGATCTGGCTGGTTAGGCGGGTGTCTCCTTCTTCCCTCACTGCTCCATGTGCATCCCTCCCTAAGCTGTGTGCTTGGGAGAAGAGGAAGACCTTCCCTGACTAGAGGAGGACTGGGCTTAGGTCAAGGATATATGAGTAGCTGAGCTCCCCTGCTAGAACTCCAAACAAGCCCAAGGGTCCCTCTCACTTTTTAAGAGAAGGTTATACTATGCTGCCAAACACTAATAATTTTATTATTATTACACTAACAATAAATAAAAATTTCTACAAATAAATGAAAATGAAAACACAACACCACAACCACTGGGACACAGTAGAAATTTATTGTTCTATTAGGCAAACTAATAACACAAGCATTTTATATATATATATTCCATATATATTTATAATAAATATTAATGTATTTTATTTTTTGGACTACTTAAATTTCTGAGATCATTAATAATCAAATCTTGACAAATCTGGAGAAATAAATACATATTCACATGCGTAGATATTACATGAAAATGAAAAAATTTGCAAGTCTAAAATGAGAAGATGATAATGGACCTCATGTGCTTCCATTCCATTTGGACAGAATGATTGGGATTTTGTCAAAGAGAAGATGATTACAGTCCTCATCTACAGACAAGAACCTGTTTTAGGACACTAGGAAAACAGCATACCGAATCAACTAAGCAGGGTTATGTGGGTTCACAGACACTGAAGCATCACTTTGTTTTATGAGACAGAGTTTACTAATAAACATGGATCTTAGCAGGTCAGACAGATGGGGTTAGCTGCTGGGAATTACCATCCTGCCTTTTTCAAGTGGCTGTTTTTTAAGATTTTATTTATTTATTTTATGTGAGTGTTCTATCTGCATGTACGAATGCATGCCAGAAGAGGGCATCTGTATAGGTTGTAAGCCACTGTGTGGTTGCTGGGAAATGAACTCAGGACCTCTAGAAGAGCAGACAGTGCTCTTATCCACTGAGCTACCTCTCCAGCCCATCCTGCCTTTTTATTTGGGTTCTGGGGAATCAAACTTGGGTCCATATGCTTACAAGGCAAGAGCTTTTTTGATTAAACCAAGTCCTTGGACTCTTTGTCTGTTTTCTTTGGTTGCTGTGCTCTTCACTTGAGAGGATAGGGTGGTTCTCAAATACTACTTTGTCAAATATCACTAACAGTACTAAGAGCTCATGAAAGTTTCCTAGTGTTTATGTGAGTCTCTCTCCTACAATATTAATATTTCAGGAACAAACTTGCTCCCCAGGCTTTCTCTAACTCAACAACAACAACAACAAAGACAATAAAGCTTCATGTCAAAAGAGTCAAAGAAAAGGTAAAAACAATAAATAAAAATTTCTACAAATAAATGAAAATGAAAACACAACACCACAACCACTGGGACACAGTAGAAATTTATTGTTCTATTAGGCAAACTTATAGTCCTAAGCTTTTATAATAAACATAAAAAGATACAAATAAAGGATTTAATGATACAAATTTATGAATTTGAAAAGATAAGAAAAAAAAAACCTAAGTCTAGCAGATAGCAAGAAAAACAGAAATTAATGAACTAGAAACAAAGAAAACAGTACAATCAGTGACTCTAGAAGCTTTTGGAACAAGTATTTCCCCCAGAGACCTGTGTAAACGCTGAAGCTCTTGGGCTCTCTGTTCTCATCTCCTATCCCAGGAGCAACAGAAGGAGAGGCATTCACCTTTAGGTATCACAGAAGCACATTCTGCATTTTGATTGAGCAATGGTAGCATATGTCACAACATATTTGGCAAACAAAATGATCTGTGAGTAGAAAATGAGCCAAATGTATTCTATAAGCTTTTGTTTATATTCTCAAACATTGGAATAAAAATGTTAAATTTGTTATTGGATAACCATTTGGGGTATTCCTGAAAACATACATAAAACTAAAATTATGCACACAGGTTGTATTTATGTATTTCAGAATAAATATGTCTATACAAATATGTACATAACAACAAAACAACAATTAATGAAAAAAAAAGCCATGAGTTTGAAAGATGAGCAGGCGTGGTACTGGGAGCACTCGAAGGGTTAAAGTGAACAGGGAAATTACTTAGTTATAATCTCAAAAAATAACAAAAAATTCTGTTATTCCTAAAAACTATTGAATTTTCCATCAAGGTGTCCTTAAATTACATAACTATTTATCAGAGAACGTGGAATAAAGCAGGAGGAGGTAACAGGAAGGGAGTCCAAGGAGACTTGTGTCTGATTAGAACCCCATCTCCAGGGAGCATTGATGGTTATGAATACATGCTGCAAGTTAAAGATTCACTTTGTGAGTTTTTTGTGTGTGTTTTTTTTTTTCATTGAAAATAGATTCTCTTCTCATGCAATGCATCCAGACCACAGGTTTCCCTCCTTCCGCTCCTCCCATCCCCCACCTCCCCTTAGCTGTTTATGTCCAAACTCATCATTCCTTCCTTAAAAATTGAGCTAGTTCTCTGAATAGCAAGTGAATAACACTTCTGTTTTCACTGTAAAGAAAAATTAGTTTAAAAATAAGCCTTATTGTTGTTCTGCTTTATCCAAACGAATTTTTTTTACCTTGTTTCATCTGAGAGGTCATGGTTTTAGAGAGGAATTGCTGTCAAGACAGGGCATCATGTGGGGTTGGATGAAGAAGGAACATCCTTTGCCTCCGCCTGGAGGCAGAGCCCTGTCACCAGGTGCAGACTGCCCAAATAACAAAAGTGTTTGCTGGGCCCGATGCACCATTTCCACAAAATATTAGTTAACATTGGCTAATTTTTGCTCTACATGAACTCTCTGAGGGTGATCATATTATTTTCTTGGTAGAAGATGAGGTGCTAAGATCAAAATATTAGATTCAAATGAGATGTTTTCTGTATTTTTCCTGAGGTCATTACTATATTCAGAGCTATATTAGATAATAAAATGTAAAAAGCTAATTTTCATGCTGAGCTGCTCAGTTTAAGTAACTGTTGAATGTCACACTATCACCTCTTATTCTTATATTAAGTTCCTACAGGAAGCACAGAAACTTAATTATTGACAGGCTAAATATTTGCATCTTGTGGAAACTAGAACATTCCATAATTTAAAAACAGAGCGCATATTTTCCTTAAAACCAGTTTTTTTTTTTTTTGCGCATTCTTGTGGGTTGCATTTAAAAATAACAGTATAAAATTATGAAACTGGAATGGGAATTTATTCTTTTTGAGGTCTGAACATAGTTTATTTGGCTTTTTTCTGTTTTAATTTTGCCCACCTTTGCCATTTCTCCTTTTATATGTATGAAGTACCAGCCTGCATAATGATGAGCTTTATCTTATAGGAGATCATGATATTCTTCATGTAAGCATAATTTCCATGATGTGGATACATTTCTAGAAAGTTACCAATTAAGGTTGTTTTGTGCAAGAAGGTCTTTTTTTAGAGCACACATGATGATATTTTAGTTTCTTTTATTTATCTGCAGTTCTTGAAAGGGTATACTTGATTAGCATCTCATTTATATAAACAAATTGTTTTGCTTTGCAGGAACAGATTTCTTTGTTTTAATTTAATTTTATTTTATTAATTACACTTTATTCATTTTGTATCCCCCATAAGCCCCTCCTTCCTCCCCTTTCTGTCCCACCCTCCCTCCCCTTTCTTCACGCATGCCCCTCCCCAAGTCCACTGATAGGGGAGGTCCTCCTCTCCTTCCTTCTGATCTTAGTCTATCAGATCACATCAGGAATGGTTGCATTGTCATCTTCTGTGGCCTGGTAAGCCTTCTCCCTCCTCAGGGGGAGGTGATCAAAGAGCAGGCCAATCAGATTATGTCAGAGGCAGTCCCTCTTCCCATTACTATGTAACCCACTTGGACACTAAACTGCCCTGCACTACATCTATGCAGGGGTTCTAGGTTATCTCCAAACCTGGTACTTGGTTGGAGTATGAGTCTCTGGGAAGACCCCTGTGTTCAAATTTTCTGGTTCTGTTGCTCTCCTTGTGAAATTCCTGTCCTCTTCAGATCTTACTATTTTCCACTTCTTACATAAGACTCCATGCACTCTGCCCAACAGTTGGCCATAAGTCTCAGCATCTGCTTTGATAGTCTACAGGGAAGAGCCTTTCAGAGGCCCTCTGTGGCATGTTCCTAGGTTGTTTCCTGTTTTCTTCTTCTTCTGATGTCCTTCCTCTTTGCCTTTTGGGATGGGGATTGAGCATTTTAGTCAGGGTCCTCTCTCTTGATTAGTTTCTTTAGATTCACATATTTTACTAGGTTTATCCTATGTTATATGTCTATTTGAGTGAGTATATGTCATGTGGGTCTTTCTGCTTCTGGGACAGCTCACTTAGGATGATCCTTTCCAGGTCCCACCATTTACCTGCAAATTTCATGATTTCCTTATTTTTCATTGCTAAGTAATACTCCATTGTGTAGATGTACCACAATTTCTGCATCCATTCTTCAGTTGAGGGGCATCTGGATTGTTTCCAGCTTCTGGCTATTACATAAAGCTGCTACAAACATGGTTGAGCAAATGTCCTCATTGTGTACTTGAGTCTCTGCCTAGGAGTGGTATGGCTGGATCTTGAGGAAGCACTATTCCTATTTGTCTGAGAAAGTGCCAGATTGATTTCCAGAGTGGTTGTAGAAGTTTACATTCCCACCAGCAGTGGAGGAGGGTTCCCCTTTCTTCACAACCTCTCCAGCGTGTGTTGGGAACTAGCAACTATCATACATAAGCCCTTTGAGAAATACAAAGTTCTGTGAAAATAAAAGCATTATTGTTAGTTTTATAACAGATAGGTTACCTGCATTTTAAGTATTATATTTGGTAAAGTGTATTTGGTAAAATGTAAATAATTACATTTGGCAAAGTTATTAGTGTACAGGGAAACAGCTTGGTTAGCACTTTCCAATCTGATTTTGAGTACATCAAAATGAGTTTGTGGGGAATGGTTTCTAAGCATGAGAATGATGGAGGTTACAACTGTTTCCTGGTTCTCTGATTCTCTGATACTTAGTGCATTTCATGATTGGGAAAAGGGCATTGAGTCAACAGAGAACAAAGTTCCGGCTTCTTTTTCCGTACACACAGTGCTGGGAAATCACTGAGACTATTAAAGGTTCCCAATATGAGAAATGAGGATGAATAGTCTTCCGTGGCTTAGCTTTAGTAGTCAGCACATTCATGGATTTTAAAATGTTACACAAAGTTAATAGTAGAACTTATTTATATGTGTGATGTTTCACATCCAAGAGCCATGAACTCATAATTACTACACTAAAATTAACCTTACCGTGCTGCATTTTGACATTAGTCTATTACCCAAATTAAAAAAAAAAAAAGTAAGATAATGAAATTATTTTCTGTTGAACTTACTGGAGAAAAATAATTGAAAGATTTGTTTATAACTAATATAGGAGTCTTTCTTGAATATTGAGAGATGGTATTCTAGAAAAGCAGGATTTCTTTTAAATAGGAGTTTTCTACATTTGTTTCTAAGTAATATGTAACCGTGTTCTCTTCTTTCCATGAATATTTAGAAATGATATATTTTTTTTCAGGATACTAGGATTTCTTTTAAATTGGAATTTTCTACAGTTGTTTCTAAGTAATATCTAACCCTGTTCTTATATTAGGGTCTAGGTAGGCATGAGTGAAACCCATGGTTTATTTAGTGAAATATGCGTGGCATAATGATCTGTGTTTGACTTTACAGTGCCATCTTGATGATACATATTTAACTACATCATCAGATAGTCCTGTCATCCTCTTAACTTTTTCTTCTTGTACACTGCATATATTTTGAACAATTTGTGATTAATCACATAACACATAATGGGTGTGCTGAATTCCATCACAGATTTGTATGACCCTCAATACCCAAGTTACATCATGTAGCATTTTAATACACATTATAGTATAACAGTGACAGTCCTGATGTTATAAAAACACCAAACAGTTTAATATAAGACATCTAACTTTTATGAGGAACATATACAAGTAAAATGAGATGTTTAAAGCATTTATTATTTAAATCTTTGGGTGACAACTTGGTGAGTGAGTTTTGCTATATCTCTCTTTTACTGCCAAGAGTTATTTCAAGGCCTGTTCTCCATATGTGACTTGGTGTAATACTGGGGAAATGAAGCAAATCCTTTCTAACACTTTCTAGTAAGGATTTGTTCCTTCCAGTTGTACTTGAGTTGCATTTTCTACTCCTGTCTGTGATATTCGAATGTTAAGATTCACCAGCAGATCTTTCTTTTTGAAGAGAAATGATCTGCTTTTGGTACAGGGGTCCCTTCTTTAAAGGGTCTCTTTGCTTCCAATGTCATAGGCACTGTTTAAAAGAAGTAAGATTGACGGGGACAGAAATCTGTCTCAGTTAGTAAAGTGCTTGCTGAGCAAGCATGATAACCTGAGTCTAAGGCCCAGGACTCTCCTAAAAGCAGGGCTACCAGTGATCCCAATTCTGAGAAAGTGAAATATCCCAAGTGGTTGCTTGATTGAGGAAATGTCTACTATACAGAGTTGATAAAAAACAATTAACAGTAAGATTTTTGCTGGAGTATTTGGAAACTGATGCTTTGTTGTAGCAAACAAAACAATTGCCAAACTCAAAAACAATTTTGTTTCACTTGGGACCATTGTGGGTTTTGTTCATCAGGGGGAAAAAAAAGATATAAAAGTTTTCTGCTACTAAGTAAGTTCTCAGAAAACAGAAGTACTGTTCAGGGCTCTGAATAGATACAGCTTGTTCAGAGAAGTCATTTCCAGGAAAAAATGACAGCCAGTCATTTCTCAGAGAACAGAAGGACATTTGATATCTAGCATTCTAGTTTTTGAACATATATGTAAAACCACTACTAGGAATATAGGATCATTAAGACTATAAGCAAGAGACCCACAGAAAATCAGACAATAAAGACAATTTTCTTTCAAGGAAATTTTGCTAAATGCTTTACCCAATTCCAGCAGAGATGATAAATAGCTTCTCAAGGAAGAATCTCAATGTGTCTCACAGTACTGCTCTGAAATGATGCTTCAGCCTCATGCTCCTGAGGTGCTAGAAGTACAGTTGTAAAGCACACACTGTTAATCCATAATTTCTGAATTAGGATTTTGGACTTGAGGATGAAGTTTTTTGGTCTTTCTATAGATAGAGGACTCTATAGAGGCTGAAGCCATTATGTTGCTTATTTGTAAGCTTACCTGGAGACCTGTTTCAGTTAATTAAGAGAATCACCATGGGAGTGATATCCTATCCCATTTATCATTTAATGTAATCCCAATAAGAGAACGACATTCTGCTATATCACACAGGACTTAAGACCTGCCTACACCCAAGGGAAGATGGAGAGGACCACATATTCTAAAAAGTACTAATTTTGAGTCACCGTAGAATGTGTTTACCTAGGGTTTAGGTTCTTTTTTTTTCCACCTAAGATTTTGTTATCTAATATGTACTTACTTAGAGTCAATTATTTCTTTGGTTACGCTTATAAGATTTTTGAAATGAGTCTCTTTCATACTGAGCATGAATATTAAAGCAGTTTGGCAAACAATAGGTGCAGATTTAATGAATTGCAGAGATTCTTCTGACTTGATAAGACAAAAGAGATACACAAGAGGAAGTTTAGAAAAAAAGTTTGATTTTTCTGTGTGTAATGTTTATGAGTGATTAATTCCTATGTTCCATATATTATATGTGATATCTCAGTAAACTTAGTTGGAAACTGAGGCCATATATCAGGTTCAAGAACTTGAAACAGCAGTTAAAAAAATATTGGTTATTAGTATATTCTGATAACTCTTATTCTCAAAAAGTCAGATTTTGGCTTCCATTCTATATTCTTGCCTCTATTATTTTTTCAACTCTTCATCTCTTCCACTTTTGTTTTGTTCATTTCATAAGTTTTCTTTAGTTTGATTTCTATTTCATCTTATAATTTCAACTTTCTTTCACATGGCTCTTTAAGATGGCTCCATAAATTCATGACAACTAGCTGAAATTTCTATTCTGAAGAAGTTAGTCACATGAACTTAGAATGTTGTTGTGTCTCTGCTTTATACCACAGCCATTAGAAAAACTTTCAAATTCTGTATATTATGATGTGAGAGTGTAGAGGAACAATCAATAAATGGGACCTCATGAAACTGAAAAGCTTCTGTAAAGCAAAGGACACTGTCCTCAGAACAAAACAACAGCCTACAGATTGGGAAAGGATCTTCACCAACCCTATATCTGACAGGGGACTAATATCCAGTATATATAAAGAACTAAAGTTAAACAGCCAAAAATCAAGTAATCCAATTAAAAAATGGAGTACAGAGCTAAACAGAGAATTCTCTGCAGAGGAATATCAAATGGCAGAGAAACACTTAAAGAAATGCTCAACCTCATTAGCCATCAGGGAAATACAAATTAAAACGACACTAAGATTTCACCATACACCCATCAGTATGGCTAAGATAAAAAACTTAAGAGACAACACATGCTGAAGATGTTGTGGAGAAAGGGGAACCCTCCTCCACTGCTGGTGGGAATGTAAACTTGTACAACCACTCTGGAAAGCAATCTGGCGCTTTCTCAGACAACTAGGAATAGTGCTTTCTCAAGATCCAGCTATACCTCTCCTAGGCATATACCCAAAAGAGTCTCAAGTACACAATAAGGACATTTGCTCAATTATGTTTGTAGCAGCCTTATTTGTAATAGCCAGAAGCTGGAAACAGCCCAGATGCCCCTCAGTGGAGGAATGGATGCAAAAATTGTGGTATATCTACACAATGGAATATTACTCATCAATAAAAAACAAGGAAATCATGAAATTTGCAGGTAAATGGTAGGATCTGGAAAAGATCATCCTGAGTGAGCTATCCCAGAAGCAGAAAGACACACAGGGTATAGGCTCACTCATATAGACATATAATATAGGATAAACCTACTAAAATCTGTACACCTAAAGAAACTAATCAAGAGGCAGGACTCTTGTTAAAATGCTCAATTCCTATCCAGAAAGGCAAAGAGGATGGACATCAGAAGAAGGAGAAAAGAGGGAACAAGTCAGGAGCCTGACACAGAGGACCTCTGAAAGGCTCTGCGCTGCAGATGCTGAGACTTATGGCCAACTGTTGGGCAGAGTGCAGGGAATCTTAGGAAAGAAGTAGGAAACAGTAAGATCTGGAAGAGGACAGGAACTCCACAAGAAGAGCAACAGAACCAAAATATCTGAGCACAGGGGTCTTTCCTGAGACTGATACTCCAACCAAGGACTATGCATGGAGATAACCTAAGACCCCTGCATGTAGCTTATGGCAGTTCAATATCCAAGTGGGTTCCATTGTAATAGGAACAGGGACTGTCTCTGACATGAACTGATTGACCTGTTCTTTAATTACCTCTCCCTGAGGGGGAAGCAGCATTACCAGGCCACAGAATAAGACAATATAGCCACTCCTGATGAGACCTAATTGACTAGGATCAGAAGGAAGGAGAAGAAGACCTCTCCTATCAGTGGACTTGGGGAAGGGCGTGAATGCAGAGAGTGGAGGAAGGAAGGGATTGGGAAGAGAGGAACCACAGGGGGGATACAAAGTGAATAGAGTGTAATTAATAAAGAATTAAAATATATATACAAAATTTTAGCTTGGGGACAAAAATCCCCCCTTGGAGACTTCAACAAATTTGAAGGACTTATCTCTGATCATGGTGATTTTAAGGAAAGATGAAGGGTTAAAGCGAAGAAGATTCTTGATGTGAGGTTTAAAAAGTGTATGGAATCTATGAGGATGACCTTAGTGAGGACCCCTCATAATGGAGGATATGGAGTCTGAAATGGCCATTTTTGTTGTTGCTGTTGCAGGCAGGCAAGTATTCCAGTGGTAAACTGGGGATGCATTCAGTCAGGCTGGCTGGTGAGGTCCCATGGAAATCCACAAACAAACCAGGTTGATGCTAAGATGGAAGGTCACTCTCAAAAAACTGAAAACAGGACCCTATTGCTGAGGGCAACTTCCACATGGATCATTGACTATAGAGAGGTTCAGTTATTGTCTCATGGAGCCTTTTCTGCAGGCTACCAAGAGAGAAATAAGAACACCAACCTAGTCACAAAAACTTTGACCTGCAAAATGTTCTAGAGCAGTGGTGGAGCAGAACTTGTGAGAGTAGCCAACCAATGTCTCACTTAACTTGAGTCTAATGCCACTGCATAAAGCCAATGCCCTATGCTGCCTACTTTGATGATCAGGAACCAGAGACTGTATCCCAGAGACCAAACAGGATGGAAAAAAACAAAATAAAACAAACAAACAGTGAATTGTATCCTAATGATACTCTGCTCTATTCATAAATCAGTGCTTTGTCCAATCATCACCAGTAAGTCTTCCTCTACCAGCATATCAGAGAGGATGCAGAGACCCACAGCCAGACAATTTTTAGAGAAAGAATCTAAGTTGGAGATATGCATCAGGTCCTTCCTGTCAGAGCTTGAGAAACCCTGTAGAAGAGGAAAGGAAATATTGTAGGAGTCAGAGGGGATGGGGCACACCAGGAGAACATGACCCACTAAATTAACTAAGCTCATATGGGCTCATAGAGACTGAAATGGCAATCATGAGACCTGCATGTGTCTGCTTGGGTTCTCTGTGTATACCTTATAGCTGTTGGCTAAGTGTTTTTGTGAGCCTCCTAACTGTGGGAGTGGGGATTCCTCTGATTTTTTGCCTGCTCTTGGGACTCTTTCCTTTCTATTGAGTTGCCCTGTCCAGCCTCAGTATGAAAGTTTGCCTTATCTTATCTTGTTTTGTCATGTTTGGTTGTTATCTCTTGGAGACCTGCTCATTTCTGAAGTAAAGTGGAGATATAGTGGATCTGAAAGAGAGGGGAGGTGGGAGACATATGTAGGAAGGGGAACCTATGGTTGGGATGTGTTGTTTGAGAGAAGAATTTTTTTCAATTAAAAAAATAACACAAAAGTAAAATCTGGTAGAGAATTGCTTATAATGAGATGGACAAGTTCCAGAAACAGTGTATTCCTCTCATTCTGCAGCACAGGGTCTTACATTCCTCTGAAAATTACTGGAAGAAACACCTTAGGGAAACTAATTTCATTAGTTTCATCTAGGGAACAACACAAGACTGAATGGAGTTACTTTAATTCTATTAAAAAATTTATTGATTGTTGCTCTTAGAGCCTGTGCTGTTGGTGTTCTGTTCAGGAAGTTGTCTCCTGTGCCAATGAGTTCCAGACTCTTCCCCACTTTTTCTTCTAACCGATTTAGAGTATCTGGTTTTATGTTGAGGTCTTTGATCCACTTGGACTTTAGTTTTGTGTAGGGTGATAAATATGGATCTATTTTCATTTTTCTGCATGTAGACTTCCAGTTGGACCAGCACCATTTGTTGAAGATGCTGTCTTTTTTCCATTGAATGGTTTTGGCTTCTTTGTTAAAAATTAAGTATTCATAGGTGTGTGGGTTTATTTCTGGGTCTTCTATTCAGTTCCATTGATCCTCTTTTCTGTTTCTATGCCAATACGATGCAGTTTTTATTACTATTGCTCTGTAGTACCGCTTGAGATCGGGGATGGAGATACCTCCAGATGATCGTTGTTGTACAGGATCATGGACTATTTCTGACATGAACTCAATGGCAGGCTCTTTGACCCCCCTCCCCCGCCAAGGGAGAAGCAGTCATGCTAGGCCACAGAGGAGAACTTTTCAGCCAATCCTGAAGATACTTGATAAAACAGGATCAGGTGAAAGGAAAGGAGGTTCTCCCCAATCAGCAGACTTGCAAAGGGGCAGGGAGGAGATGAGAGCAGGAGGGAGAGTGGGATTGGGAGGGAATGAAGGAGCTGGATACAGCTGGGATACAGAGTTAATAAAATGTAACCAATAATAAAAAATAAATAAATAAGGAAAAATTATATTCTTAAATAATAGAAATAAAACCTAAAAAGTTGAAGAATCTTTACTTTTGTTGATAAATTTGGTATACAAAGTATTATCATGTACTAAAATCAACTTTATAAAATCAACTTTATACATATATAATCATCTTTTAAACACGTTCAGAAGCAAGATTGTATAATCACTGCTCTGAGTTGGAAAGGCACGCTTCAAAGATTCATATGTAAAATGACTTGATATCCAATTTGGTGCCATTTGGAGGTAGTTTAGCCTGAGGTGAGTAGATCTTTAGGTCATTGGCATTCTCCTGAAATGGACTGTGGGGCTCCAGCCTTTTCCTCCTCTTTGCCCCTGAGCTGTAAGGTGAGCAAGTTTGCTGAACCATGTTTATCTTGCATTGCATGCCACCTTGCCATAGGCCCTAAGCAAAGCTTTAATTGTTTCTCAACCTGTAGGTTACAACTTCTTTGGGGATCACAAATCAGATATCTTGCATTATCACATATTTAAATTACAATTTATAACAGTAGTAAAATTATAGTTATGAAGTAACAATGAAGTAATTTTATGGTGGGGGGTCATTACAACATGAGAAACTGTATTAAAGAAAAGGTTGACAACATCTGTAATCCAAACTGAAATTTCCATAGCCATGAGCCAAAAAACACCTTTTCTCTTCACAAATTGACCAGTATTTGCTACGGTGAAATAAAGTTAATGCTATCATAATCAAACTAAATAAGACCATATGAACTGTCTGAGAAAAGCAGTTCTATCCCAAAATGTCATAAAAGATCACAATTCAGTTTTATGAGATCCCACTTTTATTACAGTTATTTTAGTTAGAACATTTCTAAATAAGAAGTTCTTACTATTGGTGAGTATAATACTGTATCATCAAACATAAGTTCTTTCTTCATATTGCTTAGCTATAGAACTTCAGTTATGGAAGCTCATTTCCTGAATCTCCACTTAAGGGAGCATATTTGTACCAACTGTCAACTAAGTGGGATTTTGGAAAGTCCCCAGTACATTTCAGTTCCTTGGGGGACATTAAAATAAGCAATATGGAGACTTGATAAGTCTTATAAAGTAGAAAGTGCTTTCTCTATATTTATGCTTGATTCTTTTCTACAAAGTACTAGAAATTAGGACCTGAAGTTGGTAATTATGTAGAAAACAAAGATATTTTCTTATTTGAATTGTGTTCATATTTTGAAACATTTTGCCCACAGCTGGAGAGTAAGTGTAGATGCTTCTCTTGAACAAGGAATTTTAATGGGGGGAGGGGAGAGTCCTACATAAAATCAGATTTAATTGAAGTGCTCTACTTCCTATTGAAAGAAGAAAAATAAGACAAAATATTGTGAAAAGACAGGAGAAAATTACCTCAGACTGTGTTAAAAATTTAAATGATGAGAAAATAATTTTCAAAGCTCTGTGGTGAAAGTTTTGTTAATTTGACTAAATGAATGAATTTCATGGAAAATAGTTACCCAAGGCTTAGCCAAAGCAATATTGAAAAAATGAGGCATAAAACTAATCAGGGAATTGAGGAAATGACAAATGCCTGTTTTCACAATCTTCAGATAAAACATTTCCAAATTCTGTTATATTAAGGAATGATTTCTATAATATTTAAACTATTCCAATGTGCAAAGAATGTAAAAAATTATAATTCTTTTCTAAATCTGCATATTATATCCAAACCTGAAATCTGTACAAAAAGGAAAACAAAGCCTTATCAAATGAAAAGAACATAACTGTAAAATCCTAATAAAATACTATAAATATTGTTATAAAATATTGCATAAGAATAGCACATTCTGGGAAAGACTCACTACTTGCATTCTTACAAGGAAGAATTGATTAAGAACAAAAATTTCCAGTGTAGTTCATCATAGCATTTGAGACTATTTCATATCTCATCTTTCTCAATTGTTCTTTCATCTCAGCTGAATCCTTCTTCGTACTTATCCTTTTTTTTTAAGATACACCATATCTCCCCATGTTCTCCTGAGAATATCGCATATGCTCCTGAAAAGTTCTTTATAATCTTGAAATCATTTTTAGCAGCATTCTTTCCCTTGGAATCCCCTTTTATAGATTAAGGGGAGTATTATTGAGAGATTAAGGAACTTTTCTTCTTTCTGTTTTTCAACTCATGACAAGTTGTATTTCACAGACTCATATTTATCAACAATCAGGAAAGGAGCACATTGCATACACAGGCATGAGAGCAAGATGCTACACACACTATTCTTAGCTCTTCTTTATTCTTGGGTTCTTCCTATGAACGATTCTATAAATAAATACAGTGCTTAGGAGTTTACTGGTTTGGTGTTGTGGGGACTTGAATAAGAAGGCTTACAAATTATTGGTTTGCCTATAGCTCCCTATAAGACTAGGAAATCAAACTTGGCTTAGAAAATTTTTTGATACTAGTGTGGGATTTAGAGGTAGGTACAAAACAGCAGACAAGATAGTTCTTTTCATAACCTTCCAGACAAATGAACTGAGCCAGATTTGGCCCTGAATGATAAACGGTAATGAGAAACACCTGATATAGTAAAACACAATTTCCAACACCATCATAGGCTACCTTACAATGGGTCCATGGTAAGGAAGTGTCCTAGGGATTCACAAACAATACAGACTACAACTACTCCTCTTGATTTCCCAGCAGAACTAGATTGCTGAAGGCAATATTCTGTGGTTTTAGGAAACTATAACTGAGCTGCAATTCTCCCTGTTGGTGAAGAATTTAAGTTAGCTTGGGTGACTCCATTTTGAAATGAGAAGCCCTCTTGACAGACCGGGAGCTGAACTCAGGTACCAGGAAATATCACAGAATGGCAGAAAACAAAGTTAACTCTCCTACCAACAGCCTCCAGGAAATATCACAGAATAAGTACCTGGAAGATAACAGAGACAGGCTCCCTGGAAACAAGCAATGAGAATGAGTTGGGAAAATTCTTCCCAACGTTCCACATGTAGTTTAGAAGAATAGCCATAGTAAGTTAGATTTCAGCTAGAAGGTCACCTCGCTTGTCTGACTTCTACCCAATCCTGTAATGCCAAGGCATGAACCCCCCTGCTTGAAGTCATGGAAACCCCCTGCTTGCAATTTTTCCCTTTAAAAACCCTGCTCACCCAGGGCTCAGGGTCCCACATCTCTACTGCAGTGTCAGTGAGACTTGGGTCCTGAGTTAGATCGTTATTTTAATAAAGCCCTCTTGCTTTTGCATCAAGTCATGTCCTGGTGGTCTCTGAGGGTCTCATGATCCTGACATAACATTGATAGCTTTCACTGTACTAGATCACGTGACACAGGAAGATGGGGAAGAAAAGTAATCAGTGTTCTTACTTCGTTATGGACCTCCCATGCTAAAATAACAACCAGAGAAGATACGTTTACTAGTACAACAGAGGTGTGACTATTATAATCACGGAAGCTGTCCTAATAAAACTCACTGGGTCACAAACTAAAGAAAAAATAGCATGAAGTGGATGATTATTAGTTGGAAGGAGACCAATGGGAGTGGAAAGAGTGCAAAAGACAGCAATATATGTTGTTTGTATGTACGTTTGCAAATCTGCTTTATATTCATGAATAAAAATTCATAATGGAATCTATTTTAACATAGTTTGTGCTGATTTAAAAAACTGGCACAACCACTTTGGAAGTCAGTTTGGCGCTTTCTCAGACAATTAGGAATAGTGCTTCCTCAAGATCTAGCTATACCACTGCTAGGTATATACCCAAACTTTGCTCAAGTACACAAAAGGGACACTTGCTCAACCATGTTTATAGCAGCTTTATTTGTAATAGCCAGAACCTGGAAACAACCCAGATGTCCATCAACGGAGGTAGGGGTACAGAAATTGTGGTATTTTTACACAATGGAATACTACTCAGCAATCAGAAAGGAGGAAATCATGAAATTTGCAGGCAAATGGTGGGATCTAGAAAAGATCATTCTGAGTGAAATATCCCAAAAGGAGAAAGACAAACATGGTATATACTCACTTATATAGACCTATAAGATATGATAAACATAATGAAATCTATACATCAAAAAAGGATAATCAAGAGAGCGGACATGGGGTAAGATGATCAATCCTCATTTAGAAAGACAGATGGGATGTGCATTGAACGTATGACAGGAGTTTACTGAGCGCATCTGAAAGACTCTAACTAGCAGTGCTTTCAAAGAAGATACAAAGACTCATGACCAAACCTTCGGCAGAGTACAGGGAATCATATGAAAGAAGGGGAGTTAGTATGATGGGGAAAGGATAGGAGCTCCACAAGGACCAAATATATCTGGGCACAGGGTCTTTTCTGAGACTGACATTCAACCAAGGACCATGTATGGATATAACCTAGAACCTCTGCTCAGATGTAGCCTGTGGTAGCTCAATAACCATTTGGTTTCCTGTAGTGAGGGGAACAAGGACTATTTCTAACAGGAACTCAATGGTAGGCTCTTTGACCTCCCCACCCCCCAAGGGAAGAGCAATCCTGCTAGCCACAGAGAAGGACTTTGCAACCAGTCCTGAAGATACTTGATAAAACAAGATTTGATGAATGGGGAGAAGGTCCCCCCCATTAGTGGACTTGGAAAGAGGCACTGTGGAGATGAGGGAGGGAGGGTGGGATTGGGAGGGAATGAGGGAGCAGGATATAGCTGGGATACTGAGTTAATAAAATGTAACTGATAAGAAAAAATAAAATTAAAAAAAAAAAGAAACTGACATTTAAAAAAATTTGAACACAGGGAACTTCCCAGAGACTCATACTCCAACCAAGGACTATTCATGGAGATAACCCAGAACCCCTGCACAGATGTAGCCCAGGGCAGTTCAGAGTCCAATTGGGTTACATAGTAATGGGAAGAGGGACTGCCTCTGACATAATCTGATTAGCCTGCTCTTTGATCACCTCCCCCTGGGGGGGAGCAGCCTTACCAGGCCATAGTAGAGGACAATGCAGCCACTTTTGATGTGAACTGATAGACTAAGATCAGAAAGGAGAGGAGAACCTCCCCTATCAGTGGACTTGGGGAGTGGCATGCAAGCAGAGGGAGGAGGGAGGGTGGGATTGGGAGGGGAGGAAGGAGGGGCTTATGGGGGGATGCAGAATGAATAAAGTGTAATTGATGAAAAATTTAAAAAAAATAATAAAATAAAAAAAAGAAATAATCACTTAGGAAATTTGTTATGACTCTGGATTCTTAAAAGTTGCCCATTGGTACCCTTGCTTTTTATTAGCATCCTGGAACTTTCATTATGAGCAAGCATGATGGAAAAGTTTAAATCAAGTTATTTTTATGCTTGAAGAAATGCTGTAATAGAAACAGCATAGTCAGGAAAATACAATTTTTCTGAATCTTTAAAAAAAAATTGCCCATGTGTGAACAAATTGAAAGTATAACTTCTAATGAGCAGAAGAAAATGATTAGTAAAGTCTCCCAAACAAGAGATTTTGGAACTAGTGAAGATATCAAATCAGGAAAACTAACAATGCCCAGTAAAAATTCAGAAAAATGTAAGAAAAAAAACATGAAATGAGCTATAAATGAAGATATAATGCCTAATATGAGAGTTACACTAGATAACATTAAAAGTTGATTAAGTAATTAGAAAAATGATTAATAGATGTAAAGTCGTGGGAAGATATTGTAATAACTGGATGTCTACGTAGAAAAGAAATGATTCTTGGTTTGTATTTTATTCTATAAACAGAAAACTAGAACAATAATCACAGACTTAAGCATAAAACCAAACCCACGAAGCTTCTGGGGAAAGCACAATAGATTCAAAGCTTTATGTAGACATCAAGTTCCTTGAATTATATACATTAAATATACATACTTTATTGTATCGTATGTTGGTTAGACACTTTGTCAGTGTTACAATAACAAAGGTAAACAATTTAAAAAAGAGGAAGAATTTATTTTGGCTCAAGACTTCAGAACCAGTTGGTCTCACTGTTTCTGGGAAGTGGGGAGAAAGAATGTCACAGTAGAAAGATAGGGCTGAACCAAATTTTTTACCTCTTGGTATGAAGAACCAAAGACACAAGGAAGGGCTGGGTACAAAGTATTATCTACTCAGTCTGCCCAGTAACCTGAGTCCTCCTACCAGACCCTACCTCCCATTCTATTACCTCTCAGCAATGCGAACATATTTGGAATCCATTAAGAGATTGGTCCATTGATGAAGGCATAGACAAACCTCATGGTCCACTTGTTTCCTAAAATCCCTTCCTCTGAACATTGCTTACATCAGAACCTGGCTTTTAACACTTTTCTGCCTTTGGGGAACAATTCATATCTGAACTATCAGAAATCTCAACTATATAGCAAGAAAGCTTTAAAATGTATTGATGTAGATAAAATAGGAACTATGAAAAAGATTCTAAAGTTTATTGTATAAAATTTTGTTGTATTTATTAAATATTTGCTGAAGTACAAAATTCAAAGTTTGTGAAACTGAAAATAGTTAAAATTAGTAAATATAAATAGAAAACAACTCAGCAAAAGCTTAGTTGTCAAAATCTACTGTTTGCTAAGTTAGAGTTTAGTCTAAATAATATTGTTTGAATATATAAGTTTTCTCAGAGACTGAAACACCCATCCTTCATGGAAGGCCCATGACTGTAAAATGTAAAATGTAAAATGTAAAAGGCAGAATGTTAAAAAGTCAAAATGGTTTCAGGAAGTTTCTGGAATTAACCAGATTCACAAGGTCCCTCACTCCCCAAGAGTAAACAATAAAGATGGGTGAGAGTTACTCACAGAAGAACCACACTGCAAACAAGAAGCAAGGATTACTCATATTTTCTGTAAAGAGTACTCTGAAGGCAGATCAGCTGCTTGGATGAAATTTAGGGCAACCGAACCATCTGGAAAGGACACCCTACAACCTGATAAGCTTCCTGCAGGATGAGCAGAGTAATTTGAGTTCCTAGTTCAAAGTTCCACTTTGGTGACTTGTCACCCGTGCTGGGGTGGGCATTGGTAATGTGGCTGCCTGTGAGTCATGCCTGCCCTTGTAAGCAGTCACATTGAAACCCATTGTTTTGCCAAGCTGGACTTTGCATACATTGGTGTGCTTCTTCTCTGAGGTAAGTAGCTATGCCTGTGCTGCAGCTCACCAAGAAAAAAGGCTTGCAACACCAGAAATCTGGATACACTATATTAAGGAGATTAAATTTCTACAAAGTGGCTTCTCAGTAAAGTGCATCCAGATATGATTCCTACTTTTCAATTTTTAATTTGAAGACTCATTGAAAAGAGAAAAATTTAGCTCAGAGCAAAATCAATGGAAAAATATACTTACACTATTTTTATCTCCACACATTCTTGGGGACATTGTATCCTCAGAAATATTTCTCATTATCATACTCATCTTTAACTTAAAAATTCAAATTGCCTTACAAATACTATCTGTTAATCACCGTATACTCTTCCTCTTTTGTTTTTCTTATTAGTGAGCAAACCCCAGATGTTGATTTAGTGTTTGGAGGTAATGTTCTTCAATGCCGAAAAGATAACTCTTAATTAGCTCACTCTAATTATGCAAATTCTATTTCCTTTCATTATTAATTAGAAATAATAATCAAATAGTTAAGTTCTCAGTCATGATACATGAACAAATATTTACTGAGAGATCATGAAATTTTTTTTCAGTCTTTATAAAACAGAATATCTTATGAAAGAAAAACTTATGAAAGATAAGATATTCTTGTGCTGTTCAGCTTTGCTGTGTGAAGATGTTGTATTTAGAGTTACTGTAATCTTGCAGTCAAAGTCCAACCTGTGTGTTGAGAATCACTTCAGTATGCTGGTAGTGCCACAGTGAAAGAAGGAAAGGGGTCTTTGACTGTTCTGATGAGCCGTAAAAATGACATCTTGCAAGGCACCTGTATGTTTTTTTTGTTTGGTTGGTTTTTTTTTTTTCTTTTTAGTTTATTTCTTCCCCACTTGAATATATCAGAGCAGATTTTTTAAAAAATCATCCCTAAATTTAATAGTCAGTAAAATTCTTCCCAAATTGGCTTTATCCTATATTTCAGTTTAGTTTTTATCCCTATTCATATAAGCACCCTTCACAAACATTATCTTCCTGAGCTGAAAAAAAATCTACTGAGAATTACTGTGTACTATCTTCACTTGAGAAAGTTCCTCTCAATATTAACCTCAGAATGTAGAACTTGTTTCCTCCCTGTGGTAGACATTTTGGTTTATGATATGTAAACATGTTTTTGTTATAATCCAAAGTGGGGAAATTTAGTTTGTCCAAACCTGATATTTTCTCGTGCAGACTGTGTTCCTTGCCAGCTCGAATTAGTTGAATTCTGAGAGTTTTGAAAGATATAGACAAAATAGTCCAGAGGAAGAAGGCGTGATGGCTTGGAGGAGGTGGAAAAGGACTGGTTTGCTGGTTTGCTGGTGACCTGGACTTCTGGATTTCCTGAGGATGGATATTGGTATTGCCCCCAAAAGAACCCTATGACCCTACCCAGCAGTAAGAAGTAAGAGGGCTATGCCTTCTTTCCCTTACAACCTTCTTTTTTCCCTTACCTGTGGCTGGGTGTTTGGAAGGGTTGTACAATTGTGAAGGAACACCCAAGTAAATTAGCATTTGAAAACCTATAACAGGAACTCAATGACTGGCTCTTTGACCTCCTCACCTCCCAAGGGAGGAGCAGTACTGTTAGGCCACAGAGGAGGACTTTGCAGCCAGTCTTGAAAATACCTGACAAAAGAGAGTCATATGAAAGGGGAGGAGGTCCTCCCCTACTAGTGAACTTGGAAAGGGGCAGGGAGGAGATGAGGGAGGGAGGGTGGGATTGGGGAGGAAAAGAGGGATACAGCTGGGATACAGAATTAACAAAATGTAACTAATGAGAAAAATAAAATTATGGAAAAGAAAAAAAAAAAAAAACCTATAGCCTACATCTCCCTGCTGCTCTTCTCAGCTTCCTCAGGAATCATTGCTCTCCATCTTACTACTACAGGTGATTTCCACGCACATTTCTTCTCCGTGTTTGCATTTTGTTCATTTATGACTTGAATTTTCTGAAGTCATTTCAGTCATCCTCCTTAGGTTCATGTTGCCTGTTGTAATGGTGTGCAGTAAATGCTGAATGTCAGGTGTGAGGTGAATGACCTATTGTTCTTCAGTATTATCTGATTTCCTGTCTAATAATGCCTTGGACTAGTGTGTGTGTGTGTGTGTGTGTGTGTGTGTGTGTGTGTGTGTTTGTAGATATACAAGACAGTCAAGTATCGAAGGGCCATATGGACTCAAGTTTTCATGAGCTCTAGTAAAGATGAGCCGTTATTGACAACTCAGGCTAGGAGACAACTCAGCAACTAGGATTGGCTGTATTCTTTATTTATAATCATTTCAATAATGTTATATAATGGAAATATCACCACAGCATTATTTGCTTATTGACTTTCTGTGTCACAAATCTTCCATAGCACTGTTGGAGATTATTTGGAGAAAGCCTCAAACATTCATTTCTGAGACTTAATTTGTTCTCCCAGCCCAACTTAGAATATTGACAAGGGCAGAATCAGTACCTCCTGCATGCCACAACTGTCCACAGGTGACCTGAACACCAAATGATTACCTTTAATATAAATTATTAGGAAAAGTGCCAATCGTGATTTAATGAAACAAAGCTAAGCAGTTCCTGCTGTCTTTGCACACGTTTCTTGTCATGGAGATACGTTCCATTTATTAAAGGAATGAGGAAATAAAAGTCACAATTTTAAAACTTTCTAAGAGAAAGAAAGTGGGTTTTGGAGTCACTATTTGCTGTTTGGATCATTATGTCCTGCTTACAGACTTTTTTCCTCTTTAGGAAGAAAGTCACTTAAGGTTTTGAACATCTAAATCAGTTTCTCTAAGCCTACAATAAGAATTGAAGAATTGAATTTGAAGACAATCCAGGATCTGACTTCTCAGGATAGGCAGACCCACATTTTATTTTCTCCATTGAAAAGATCTGTTGCATCAGTCTCTGCAGGTCCCCATGGGTCCAGATTTGTTGGCCCTGTTGGTCTTATGGAGCTCCTGTCTGCTCTCGATCCTTCTCAGACTCTTTCCTCCAATTCCCTGAACTTGGCCCAAAGTTTGGCTGTGAGTCTGAGCATCTGCTTCCATCTCCTTCTGGGTAGACTCTTTCAGAGGACTTTATGATAAGTTCTCATCCTGTTCCCTGTCTTCAACTTTTCCCATTGTCTATTCCGTTTGCCCTTCTGAATTAGAATTAGGCATCCTCCCTAGGGTCCTCTTGTGATTTAGCTTCTTTTTTATTTTTTATATTAATCACAGTTTATTTACTTTGTATTCCAGCTGTAGTCCCCCTCCCTCATTCCCTCCCAATCCCACCCTCTCTCCCTCATCTTCTCCCATGCCCCTTTCCAAGTCCACTGATAGGGGAGGACCTCCTTCCCTTTCCATCTGAGCCTATCTTATCAGGTCTCATCTGGACTGGCTGCAATGTCCTCCTCTGTGGCCTAGCAAGGCTGCTCCTCCTTCAGGGGCACGGGGGGTGTCGAAGAGCCAGCCATTGAGTTCATGTCAGAAATAGTCCCTGTTCCCCTTACTAGGGTACCCACTTGGATACTGAGCTACCATGGGCTACATCTGAGCAGGGGTTCTAGGTTATAGCTTCTTTAGGTCTGTGGATTGTAGTATGGTTATCCTGTAGTATATGGCTAATATATGCTTAAAAGTGACGCAGCAACCAAGGACGGTGAACGAAGAGGACTTACACCCCCTGATTAGTTGTAGCCCAAAGGCAGCTCTGTCTCCATGTGCATGCCCTAGTAAGGGGAACTGGGGCTGTCTCTGACATAGACTCTGTTGCCCACTCTTTGATCATTCCCCCCTGGTGTGTGTGTGGGGGGGGGGATTACCATACACCAAAGGAAGAGGATGCAAGCAATGAGACTTGATAAGCTGGGGTCAGGAGGCAGGGGAGAAGAGCTCCCCCTTTCTGAGAAATAGGGGAGGGGAATGAGGGAAAGAGGGAAGGAGGGTGGGACCTGGAGGAGACAAGGGAGGAGGTCACAATCAGGATGTAAAGTGAATAAACTACTAAAAATAAATTAAAAATGACATCTGACACCTGAACTCCTCAACTTGAAGTTAATTCATTGTTGGAAACCAACACAATAACAAAAATGAGACATTTTTTACATCATTATTATAGTGAGGCTCAATGATTGACATCAGCTTTATGTTGGCTATATCAGAGTACTGCATGGAGCCAAGTGGGAAGGGCCATCCCATTCACATGGTAGCTTCCCATCTTAAGACTCAAAGAAATCCCAGATGTGCAGAAGAAATGTCAGGAGTTATGTATAGTAAAGTGACTCCAGGAATGCTAAATGATCGGTGCAGTGCTAGGAAGTGGGGTTTCTCCTGGGCAATTTCCTCAGTATGGCAAAAGCTTTGCTGCTTTGCCACAGTGATACATTTCACATCAGGAATGGACCACACGTTCAGAAGTTAGAAAACTACTAATGAGCTTCAGATGCCTTTTCCTACTGCAATCAAAATTCTGTATTCAAAAGGAAATCTTTTAAGAGAGTAATAGAGAAATGTTTGCATTTGGAAGACAAATTATCTCGGTGTAAGTTTCTCTCCTCGAGTTTCCTCCAGAGTTTAATAATTTCTCACTTTTCTAGGTCACCTCAGAAAATTGAGTACATAGAAAATGGGATTGAATTGTATTTTTCATCTTCAGCATTAATAACGTTGGATGAAATTTGCATTTCTTGGGGAAAAGTCAGCTGTCTTAGCTTTAAAATTGTTCCTTCACAGTGTTTGAGGCAAGTGAAGATTTATATAATATTTCAGCTGCAAGTTAGAAAAGGTCAAGATGATGGAAATACTCTTTAAATTCAGGAATGATTAAAAACAATAAATGAGATTGTTTATTCAGTAGGTCAGGTAACTTAACAAAGGAAAACTCCGCAAGGAAAGAGGAAAGCCATTTATTCAGAAGTGCCAGCACCTCTGACTGCCTTTGGGCCTGGCCCCAGTTTTAACAGCTCAGGGAATGTTTGCAGCATGCAAGCTTTTCTTTGTTTTATTCTCCTGCACCACCTCCTCTGTGAAATAAACTCAAGAAATTAGAATACAATTAAGTCTTCTTTAGTACTGATAATTAGAATGGCAATCAGTGGATATTCTTACACAAAAAAATCATTTTAAAATCAGAAAATTACAACAAATATCTAATATCTGTCACATCATAAACACTGTGCTGGGTCCTGGGGATACAGTGGCAAACAGACGAATTCTACTCGTGCTTTATCTGTACTAAATTGTCTACATTGATACTTGGAAAGAAAGGGACACTACATAGAAAGTTGAACTTTTTTGTTTCTTACAGGATGAGAAAGTAATGCAATGAAACAGAGATTGGTTTTAGGAGGATTATAATAGGCACTGATAGTTGGGGACTTGGCTAATAGGAACTATATTAGGACTTATTAAAAATGGAAAACAACAGGCTGGGCATATTGGGTTTTGTCTGAAGTCCTACTGCTAAGGAAGGAGAGACAGTGGAAGGAAGGAGTATCAGTGGGGTCACTGGCTACCTAACCCAGCCTATTGGGTGAACTATAAGCCACAAAATAGTTTGTTAAAGGAGGTGGATAATACACCTGAGGATGAGCCTCGGGTCAGAGGTTTCTTTGGCTTCCACACACATGTACATTGTACCTGAAATTGTACAAATGAACCCCTACAACAGCATACAACACATACACACACACACACACACACACACACACACACACACACACACACACACACAATAACTGATTCACTTTCCAGCCTCTGAATTCTTCCTCCCCTTCCACATTAGGCTGTGTCCTAAACTGGAATGCCAATATAGCTAAAATTATTGCATATTGATTCTGCAACTGGATATAATTTTATCCTGGTCTGAACTAGGAGGAAGGTGTGATGTGTCTAAATGCATTTATTGTTGGGCAGAAAGAAAAAGAGGCAATATATGTGGATCATGACTATTTCTTATAACCTGTTGTGCACTGACTATGTGGGTTAGTTTTTTGAGAATAAAGAGCCTCAAATGAGAAAATTCTTCCATATGACTGGCCTATAGGAACATCTAAGGGTCATTTTCATGAGTAATGATTGATGTGGGAGGGCCCTGTCCTCCGTGGGTGGTGCTATCTCTAGGCATGTGGACGTGAAACATACAAACGGGAGGCTGAGCAATCCAAAGTGAGCAAGCCACTAACTAAGCAGCATTCATCCATGTCCTCTGCTTCATTTCTGGCTTCTGCCTTGAGTTTGTGCACTGGCTTTCTTCAATGATAGACAATATGTGGAAGTGTAAGACAAATGAAAAATAAACCCTTTCCTATTCAAGTTGCTCTTGGTCATGATTTTTAATCACAGAAATAGAAACAGAAAAAGCTAACTAAGACACTGACTGATGAACTTCAAAACATTAAAATTCTACCCCAAATGTCATTTTTGTCTTCGTGGCAAACCTGGAGAGAAAAATCCCACGAGCAATTAGCATCAAAGAGTATTAACGTTGGCTCCCATTAACCATTATGTAGATAATAAGTTGTTCACATATGGATACTAATTTAGACATTGTTTCTTGCATGAGTGGCATGCCTTCTAGTGGCATGGCTTGGAGGAGCTGCTTCTTCATTACAGCTCTTCTGACTTCATTACTGACTTACTCTTATAGTCTGAATTTTCAGCACCCATTTTTTTTACATTGTTTCCCAACTTATTGGTGTCACTGCTGAGAAACCTGTGGAGGCAATGACTTCCATCCTTCGCAGCCAAACTGAGGCCCAATACAGTAGCCATGGACCAGGATGACAATGTAGTCATGAGTCAGCCATCAGAAGAGCAGGTTGGCTTTAAAGTTAACTTATAAACATACCTGTGCCATAGCAGAAAGTGGGTTTCATTGTTTTCTTAGCATTTACTCATGAAGAAGTCGATATAACCAATGAGCAGGGAGTTTAGCTTCAGTTATTAGGCCAAATAAGAGTAAGATTTTATGTTTATGTTTTACATTATAGCTCTAAAGGGCAAAAGGAAAAGTGAGCTGAACTTGGAACACTGATATGCAGACACTATTTTGATAAATAAATGCCCATGTAAGCTATAATGCCATCCACACTGGTGGCATGTACAAAATACTGACCCAATTGCCCTATCCTACTTCGTGTAAATCAAACTTTTAAACTGAAAAAAGCACATGCACAGCATTATCAGCTTATAGTTTGTTTACCACAATATAAAGGCATCCATATATTCACCACTCAAGTCAGAACGTGGACCATCACATTCCTATGTCATCTCTTTTCTTCCTCAAATGCAACCACAGTTTTGACTTTTCATGTCTGTTTTGCCTGATTTTGAACTTTGTATAAATGGAAACATTATGTAATACTTTTGTTTTTGTCCTTGCTTTCCAGCATATTATTTATGAGATTCATTTATGCTATTGGTGGAAGAAATCTACCAGCCAACCTGCCTCCATTCTCTCAGGCTTGTTGTGTTAACAAATGGGCCAACCTTCTGCAAACCCCACAGCTTTGGTAGCCAAAACATCAGTTCCTGTACCTGAAAGCCAGAAAGGCCATGCAATCAATAACTCTCTAGCATATCTCAGGGACTTACAGGGGGTTGCATGCACATGTCTCAGCTTTTCACTCCGGGTTGCTGACTCTTACACATATATTTCATGTTGATTTTAAGGAATTCCCATTGGAATTAGTTCTACTCACTGGTGCCTGCCCTGCTAAGGTACTTACAGGCTGCTTTTTCTGTCTAGTCCCATTTCTCCATGCCTCCAGTAATATGTGCTAGATCAACTTTCCAAATAAACTAACTGGACATGTATCTGTGGGTCTGTTTCTGGGAGTTTAATATAATACAGGTAGTTTGATTATTTTCCTGTGCTATAATATGTTACTATCATATAAATGAATACACCTTATTTACATATTATCAAACACTTATCTGGAAAGTACATTTTTAGCTTTGTGTCAGTTTCAAAGAGAAAGGTCTCCAGGTTCATATCTTTGAATGCTTAGTCATTAGGGAGTGGCAGTACATGACAGGGATTAGAAGGTGTGGCCTTACTGAAGTAGGTGTGGCCTTGTTGGGGGAAGTGTGTCACCAGGATATGCTTTTGGGGTTTGATGCTCAAGCCAGGCCTAGTATCTCTTTCTTCCTGTTACCTGTGGATCCAGATGCAGAGCTCTCAGCTCCTCTAGTCCCATGTCTGCCTTCATGCCACCATGATTGTCACCATGATGACAATGTATTCAACTGTAGGACAACCCCAATTAAATGCTTTTCATTGTTAAGAGTTACCTTGGACATAGTGTCTATTTTTTATTTTATTTTATTTTTTATTATTAGTTATATTTTATTAATTCTATATCCCAGCTATAACCCGCTCTCTCATTCCCTCCCAATCCCACCCTCCCTCCCTCATCTCCTTCCTGCCCCTTTCCAAGTCCACTGATTGGGAAGGACCTCCTCCCCTTTCATCTGACCCTGTTTTATCAGGTATCTTCAGGACTCGCTGCAAAGTCCTTCTCTGTGGCCTAGCAGGACTGCTCCTCCCTTGGGGGGTGGGGAGGTCAAAGAGCCTGCCATTGAGTTCCTGTCAGAAATAGTCCCTGTTCCCCTTACTATGGGAAACCAGTTGGTTACTGAGCTACCACGGGCTTCATCCACACAGAGGTTCTAGGTTATATCCATACATGGTCCTTGGTTGAGTGTCAGTCTCAGGAAAGACCCCTGTGCCCAGATATATTTGTTCCTTGTGGAGCTCCTATCCTTTCCACATCATACAAACTCCCCATTCTTTCATGTTTCCCTGCATGCTCCTGTTTGGCTATGAGTCTTAGTATCTACTTTGATATACTGCTAGGTAGAGTCTCTCAGGGGCCCTCAGCTGTACGCTCCTGTCCTCTTACTTGTTTACTCCTATGTCCAATGTACCTCCATTTGTCTTTGTAAGTGAGGATTGATCATCTTACCCCAGGTCCTCTTTCTTGTTTATCTTCTTTAGGTGTATAGATTACATTATGTTTATCATACCTTATAGGACTATATGAGTGAGTATATACCATGTGTGTCTTTCTCCTTCTGAGATAGCTCACTCAGAATGATCTTTTCTAGATCCCACCATTTGCCTGCAAATTTCATGATTTCCTCGTTTTAATTGCTGAGTAGTATTCCATTGTGTAAAAACACCACAATTTCTGTATCCATTCCTCCGTTGATGGACATCTGGGTTGTTTCCAGGTTCTGGCTATTACAAATAAAGCTGTTACAAACATGGTTGAGCAAATGTCCTTATTGTGTACTTGAGCAAATTTTGGGTATATGCCTAGGAGTGGTATAGGTGGGTCTTGAGGAAGCACTATTCCTAATTGTCTGAGAAAGCGCCAGATTGACTTCTCAAGTGGTTGTATCAGTTTACATTCCCACCAGCAATGGAGGAGTGTTCCCCTTTCTCTACAACCTCTCCAGCATGTGTTGTGACTAGAGTTATTCATCTTAGCCATTTTGATGGGTGTAAGGTGAAATCTCAGGGTCATTTTGATTTGCATCTCCCTGATAGCTAAGGATGTTGAGCATTTCTTTTAAGTGTTTCTCTGCCATTCTATATTCCTCTACAGAGAATTCTCTGTTTAGCTCCGTACCCCATTTTTAATTGGATTACTTTATTTATTGCTTTTCAACTTCTTTAGTTCTTTGTATATGCTGGATATCAGCCCTCTGTCAGATACAGGGTTGGTGAAGATCCTTTCCCAGTTTGTAGGCTGTCATTTTGTTCTGAGGACAGTGTTTTTTTACTTTATAGAAGCTTTTCAGTTTCATGAGGTCCCATTTATTGATTGTTGCTCTTAGAGCCTGTGCTGTTGGTGTTCTGTTCAGGAAGTTGTCTCATGTGCCAATGAGTTCTAGGCTGTTCTCCACTTTTTTTTCTAACCCATTTAGAGTATCTGGTTTTATGTTGAGGTCTTTGATCCAGTTGGACTTTAGTTTTGTGCAGGGTGATAGATATGGGTCTATTTTCATTTTTCTACATGTAGACATCCAGTTGGACCAGCACCATTTGTTGAAGATGCTGTCTTTTTTTTCCATTGAAAGGTTTTGGCTTCTTTGTCAAAAATCAAGTATTCATAGGTGTGTGGGTTTATTTCTGGGTCTTTTGTTTGGTTCCATTCATCCTCCTTTCTGTTTCTTTGCCAGTACCATGCAGTTTTTATTACTATTGCTCTGTAGTACTGCTTGAGATCGGGGATGGAGATACCTCCAGATGACCTGTTGTTGTAAAGGATGTTTTTGGAGATTGTGTGTTTTTTGTTTCTCCATATGAAGGTGAGCATCTTTCTTTCAAGGTCTATAAAGAAGTGAGTTGGTATTTTGATGGGAATTGCATTGAATCTGTAGATTGCTTTTGGCAGTATGGCCATTTTCACAATATTAATCCTACCAAACCATGAGTATGGGAGATCTTTGCATCTTCTGATATCTTCTTCAATTTCTTTCTTCAGAGACTTAGAGTTTTTTTCAAACAGGTCTTTCACTTGCTTGGTTAAAGTCACCCAAGGTATTTTATGTTATTAGTGGCTATTGTGAACAGTGTTGTTTCCCTTTATTTCTCTGCTCTTTTGTCTTTGGTATACAGAAGGGCTTCTGATTTTTTTTTTTTGAGTTGATTTTGTATCCAGCCATTTTGCTGAAGGTGTTTATCAGCTGAAGGAGTTCTATGGTTGAATTTTTGGGGTCGCTCAGGTATACTATCATATCATCTGCAAATAGTGACACTTTGACCTCTTCCTTTCCAATTTGTATCCACTTGATCTCCTTTAGTTTTCTTATTGCTTTGGCTAGGACTTCAAGTACCATGTTGAAGAGATATGGAGAGAGTGGGCAGCCTTGCCTTGTCCCTGATTTCAGTGGGATTGATTTAAGTTTCTCTTCATTGAGTTTGATGTTGGCTATAGGCTTGCTGTATATTGCCTTTACTATGTTTAGGTATGTGTCTTGTATCCCTGATCTCTCCCAGACTTTAAACATGAATGGATGTTGGATTTTGTCAAGTGCTTTTTAGGCATCTAAGGAGATGATCATGTGGTTTTTCTCCTTCAGTTTGTTTATGTGGTGGATTACATTGATGGATATCCTTATGCTAAACCACCCTTGCATGCCTGGGATGAAGCCTACTTGGTAATGGTGGATGATATCTTTGATGTGTTCTTGGATTCTGTTTGCAAGGATTTTATTGAGTATTTTTGCATCAATGTTCATAAGAGAGATAGGTCTGAAGTTTCTTTTTATGTTGGGTCTTTGTGTTGTTTATGTTGGGTGACTGTAGCTTCATAGAATGAGTTTGGTAATTTTCCCTCTGTTTCTAATTTGTGGAATAGTTTGGAAAGAATTGGAGTTAACACTTCTTTGAAGGTCTGGTAGAATTCTGCACTGAATCCATCTGGCCCAGGTCTTTTTTTGAAGTGAGACTGTTGATGACTGCTTCTATTTCCTTGGGGGATATAGTACTATTCAATCTTTCTACCTGATCTTGACTTAATTTTGGTAGATGGACTCTATCTAGAAAACTGTCCAGTTCTTTTAGATTTTTGAATTTTGTGGCATATAGGCTTTTGTAGTAAGACCTAATGATTGGATTTTCTCACCATCTGTAGTTATGTCCACCTTTTCATTTCTGATTTTGCTGATTTGGATAATTTCTCTCTGCCTTTTATTTAGTTTGGCTAAAGGTTTGTCTATCTTGTTGATTTTCTCAAAGAACCAGCTCTTGGTTTCTTTGATTCTTTGAATAGATTTATTTGTTTCTAATTGATTCATTTCAGCCCTGAGTTCAATTATTCCAGTCATCTGCTCCTTTTAGATGCATTTTCTTCTTTTTTTTTTCTAGGTCTTTCAGTTGGGCCATTAAGTTGCTGATATGAGATGTCACAAATTTCTTCTTGAAGGCACTTAGTGCTATGAATTTTCCTCTCAGCACTGCTTTCATTGTGTCCCATAAATTAGGGTATGTTGTATCTTCATTTTTATTGAATTCTAGGAAGTCTTTAATTTCTTTCTTTATTTCTTCCTTAATGCAGTTGTCATTGAGCAGCAAGTTGTTCAGTTTCCATGTGTTTGTAGGCTTTCTTCTGATTCCATTGTTGTTGTGTTGCAGCTTTAGTCCATGGTGGTCATGTAGAATACAGGGTATTATTTCAATCCTGTTGTATCTGTTGAGGCTTGCTTTGTGACCAACTATATGGTCTATTTTGGAGAAGGTTCCATGAGGTGCTGAAATGAAGGTATACTCTTTTGAGTTTGGATGGAAAGTTCTGTGGACCTCTGTTAGGTCCATTTGATTTAGCACCCTTGTAAGTGCCTTTATTTCTTTATTAAGCTTCTGTCTAGATGATCTGTCCCTTGTTGAGAGTGGGGTCTTGAAGTCTCCCACTATTAAGGTGTTGGGATCGATGTGTGATTTGAGTTTTAATAATGTTTCCTTTATGAAGGTAGATGCTCTTGTATTTGGGGCATAGATGTTCAGAATTGTGATGTCCTCTTGTTGGATTTTTCCTTTGATGAGAATGTAATGCCCCTCTGCATATTTTTTGATTAATTTTGGTTGAAAGTCTATTTTATTAGATATTAGGATAGCTACCCCAGCTTGTTTTCTGGGTCCGTTTGCTTGAAAGACATTTTTCTAGCCTTTTACTCTGAGGTAGTGTTTGCCTTTGTTGCAGAGGTGTGTTTCTTGGATACAGCAGAATGTTGGATCCTGTTTCCGCACCCATTCTATTAGTCTGTGTCTTTTTATTGGCGAGTTGAGTCCGTTGATGTTGATAGATAATAGTGACCAATGAACGTTAGTTCCTTTTATATTGGAGTTGGTAGTCTTACTGTGTTCCATTGCTTGTTTTCTTTTTAATTTTTGTTGGGATATTATCTGTGTGCTATGTTTTGTTGGGTGAAGTTGTTTTCATTGGATTGGAGTTTTTTCTTCAAGTATCTTCTGTAGGGCTGGTTTGCTGTGTAGATATTGCATACATTTCGTTTTGTCATGGAATGTTTTGTTTTCTCCATCTATGTTGATTGAAAGCTTTGCAGGGTATAGTAGTCTGGGTTGGCATCTGTGGTCTTTTAGAGTCTGCATGGCAGCTGCCCAGGCCCTTCTGGCTTTCATAGTTTCTGATGAGAAGTCCGGTGTGATTCTGATAGGTCTACCTTCATATGTTACTTGGTCTTTTTCCCTTGCTGCTTTTAATATCTTTGCTTTGTTCTGTAGATTCAGTGTTTTGACTATGATGTGACATGATGTGTTTCTTTTCTGATCTAGCCTATTTGGTGTTCTGTAGGCCTCTTGTATATTTATGGACATCTCTTTCTTTCAGTTGGGAAAATGTTCTTCTACAATTTTCTTGAAAATATTTTCTGGACCTTGGAACCTGGTCTTCTTTTTCATCAACTCCTATTATTCTTAGATTTCGTCATTTCATGGTGTCCTTAATTTCTTGGATATTTTGTTTTCGGGATTTTTCTGATTTTACTTTTTCTTTGAGAGAAGTATCAATTTCTGTGAGTGTAACTTCAGCTCCAGAGATTCTCTCTTCCATCTCTCAAATTCTGTTGGTGATACTTACCCTTGTGGTTCCTGATCTTTTCTCCAAGTTCTCCAGCTCCAGGGTTTTCTCAGTTGTGTTTTCTTTATTAATTCTAATTCTGCTTTCATGCCTAGAACCATTTCCTTCATCTGTTTGAATGTGGATTCCTGTCTTTCTATGATGATCTCTAATTTTTTGTTCATTTCCTCTCTATATGCCACTAATTGTCTCTCTACTTGTGCCTCTATATGTTTGGCTATATTTGCCTGTGTTTCTTTAAAAATTTGTTCACTTCCTCTTTCTTTGCCTCTGAATGACTGGCCAAATCTTTGATAGATTTGTTCATTTCATTTTTAACTGTCTAAATTTGCATGGCTATTACTCTGAAAGAATTGTTTGTTTCTTCTTTATGAGCCTCAAATAATTGGATAAGCATAGCTTTAAAGTCATTTTCCTGTGCTTCTGCTGAAATGGAGTATCCATCAATTTTGGGGGTTGCTGGTGAAGTCATGATGTCCTGATTTATGTTGGATGTGTTCTTTCGCCTACCCCTGGCCATTGGGTTATCTGAAAACTTCCCTGTTTGTTTCTGGATTCTGCGGATCAGACTGGTACTGTTTCTTTCTGGTGTCTGGAGAGTTCTTCAGGAAGCTGAGAGAGGTCCTGTAGACTCAGCATGTGCGTTGGCACACTATGTGTACCTGTGGGAGGAAAGTATGTGGGCTCAGAAGGGCAAATGCAGGTTCGCATGTGCTAGCAGGCACTAGTGATGTTTGCTGTGCAATTTCTGGCATTTACTGCCTTAACTCCTCAGTTGGACCTGTAGGGTAGGGGCTTCAGTGTCTCAAGTGACCCTCTGTTTCCCACAGTGGGTATGTGATTGAGAGGGGTCTGATGGCTGGCTTCTATTTTAGAAGGGTTCCTGGATCTAGGGCTCTGCAGACACTCAAGGGCGTACTCACTCCTATGCAGGTCGCATCAGCAGGGATCAGGGCTCTCTGCTCTTTGGTTTGGCCCTGCTTGGTCCGCAGGAGGACTGACAGGCTCCAACAGTTTGTACTGCTGCCACCGCCAGGTTAGAAATTCCAGCTGCAGCTGGAGACTGAGATGCCAGTCCAGATGCCTTCTGAGAAGTCCTGGGTGTCCTCCACTGTGCTCTCCAGGCCTGGGAGGCTCAGCACCTGGTGATGCTAGTTTGTATGTTGGGTTTGCTGGGCTTTGGTGGGTATATAGTGAATTATCTGTCTCTGAAGATTTGGGCAGGCCGTTCAGTCAGTGGCTTGGTAACCCTGCATAGCCAGTATGGTGGCAAGCAGAACTGGGACCTTTCAAGCAAGTCACCTCAGCAGGGATCAGGGTATCCACGCTCTCTGCTCTCTGGTTTGGCCCTGCTTTGTCCGCAGGACGACTGACAGGGTCCGCCAGCTTAGTGCTGCTGCAGCCGCCAGGTTAGAATGTCCGCCAGGTTAGGAAGTCTGGCTGCAGCTGGAGACTCTGATGCTGGTCCAGATGCTTTCTGGGAAGTCTTGGGGACCCTCCATTGTGCTCTCCAAGCCTGGGAATCCCAGCGCCTGGTATGCCTGGCTTGTATGTTGGGTCTGCTGGGCTTTGGTGAGTATATAGCATATTATCTGTCACTGAGGATTTGGGTGGGTCATTCAGTCAGTGGGTGAGCAACTCTGTGGAGCCAGTATGGCGGCCAGCAGACCTAGGACCCTGGGAGGATGGTTTTCGCGGGTCTGGGACTCTAAGACCAGTACAGCTGCCGCTAAGGGGCTAGGGAGCTCCATCTTAGCTGCTTCGGACCCCAGGCCGTGAGCACTGAGCTGAAAATCTCAGTGAGCTGGCTATGCTGAGGAGGAGGGAGGTCTGAGAAAGGGGAGTGCCAGGGGATCAAAGGATCGTTTCTCTCCTTCCCCAAACAAGTCCAAGGTTGGCCCGAGACCAAAGTTCTCACCTCATGTGATGTTCCCTGTCCTTTATAAAGACTCTCTGTCATTTTCTTAGCTTCAGAAGTCCTTCCATTCACCCACTCAGGCATTCAACTCTTCCACAGTCAAAAACTGTGTGTGCTAGTCGCCATCTTGGCTCCGCCCCCTTCATGGTGTCTCTTCATAACAATAGAACACTGAATAAGACAAACTTCACACACAATGTATGTCACCATGAATAGAAATGTGGTGCACATGTGGGCACTCAAGCTTATGCTGGTAAAGTTTCAGATGGAATAAGGAGTAGTAATGGTACTGTCTCTACCTGTCAATTATTGAACAATTTTGTAGTGGCCCAAAGTGTGAGATCCTAATAAAGAAGATGATTTGGGCCACAAATGTCTTTGGTTTAGTGTAAAAATAAAGGCTTCCTACCAAGCGACTCGTGTTTATACGTAGGAACGTGTTTTCCCTAAGGAGTCTGTGGGATGCTTTACCACATACACCAACATATTAAATCATAACATATTGAAGAAATATTAACACATCTTTTCTGCTTGGAATAAAGTGATATCAGTTTGGTTTTAGGATAAACAACATTTTGAATTTCAAAATTTATTTTCTGATCTCAAAACACTCTTTCTAAATGTCCCATTTGTTAAGTTGGAGGTTTTAAAGTATGTCATTCTAATCATTGTCATAGAGGCTTCATCCAGGATCTGTATGTAGAAATAGATGCAAAGGTCCACAACAAAAACATGAGGCAGAACTCAGAGAATCCTCCAGATGATGGGAAGAAAGGATTGTTGGAACCAGGGGGTTCAAGGACAACACAAGAAAATCACTGAATCTACTAACCTGAGCTCATATGGGCTCATGAGACTGCACAGACAATCAGGGAGCTTACATAGTTCTGATGTAGGGCCTCTGTATATATGTTATGGTTGCATAGCTTGATCTTCTTGTGGCACTCCCAACAGAGAGAGCAAGGGCTGTCTCTGACTCTTTTGCCTACTTCTGGGACCTTTTCTCTCATATTAGGTTGCCTTGTTCAGCCTTAATAGGAAAGGCCTATATACTACCTGTACTTAGAAGTGTTTATGAAAAGTATAACTTTTTCCCAGAGGTTTATAGTATAATAATTATCCAGTGTTCCTTTCATATTCAAATCCCCAACAATCTGATCTGTAATGGAAGTTGTCAGTCTAGAGAAAGAAGCCAATTTAAAATGCATTAATAGGAAAAACAACAGCTGTTATAAATAGTGCTTCGTATGCCTTTTGAGTATGGTTATAAATTGCTCCTGAGACTGAAAAGAAGTGGGAATATATAAAAGTTTCGTAACACACCCAAGTTTCGTAACATACCCAGACAAATTTTAAGTCAATTGAGTTTTGCAGCCATAGATCAGTGCTGAATGACCAATACTTCTAGGTTTATTGAAGGACCAACACAGCAACATAGCAAATGCTCACAGTGCATCTTGAAACTTGTACATTTATTAGAAAACTGGTGCCACAGATTAACTTTTTATTTTAAAGATCTTTTGCTATATAT
The DNA here is from genome assembly GCF_030254825.1 of Meriones unguiculatus. NCBI lineage: Eukaryota > Metazoa > Chordata > Mammalia > Rodentia > Muridae > Meriones > Meriones unguiculatus. The sequence continues at coordinate 56,131,120 of NC_083356.1, read as the reverse complement.
AACATATACAGATATGCTGCATTTAACTCCATAATTCAAAGCATATTCATGATGAGTGTGTTCAGAGGAGAGAGAAAATACGGCCATAAGCTACAGAATTTTTTGGGTTGTTTTTTTTAATTTTTATTTCTTTATTATTAGTTACATTTTATTAACTCTGTATCCCAGCTGTATCCCCCTCCCTCATTCCCTCCCAATCCTTCCCTACTTCCCTCATCTCCTCCCTGCTCCTTTCCAAGTCCACTGATTGGGGAGAACCTCCTCCCCTTTCATCTGACCTTGTTTTATCAGGTATCTTTAGGACTTGCTGCAAAGTCCTCCTCTGTGTCTTAGCAGGACTGCTCTACCCTTGTGGGATAGAGGTGGGGAGGTCAAAGAGCCTGCCATTGAGTTCCTGTCAGAAATAGTCCCTGTTTCCCTTACTATGGAAAACCAATTGGTTATTGAGCTACCACGGGCTTCATCTGAGCATAGGTTCTAGGTTATATCCATACATGGTCCTCGGTGGAGTATCAGTCTCATAAAAGACCCCTGCGCCCAGATATATTTGGTCATTGTGGAGCTCCTGTCTTTTCCACATCATACTAATTCCTCCTTCTTTCCTATGATTCCCTGAACTCTGCCTAAGCTTTGGTTAATGAGAGATGTGTGAGAGTGTTCTAAGAATTTAATAACCTAGAGTCCTGTCTTAAAGTGATGGATTTGTTTAACAGAGTTAGTTATCTATTTTACACCAAGGATCTTAAGTTTGTTGAGGGCTATAGTAAAGTAGAACATCAGATATGATGATTATCAAAATTCACTCTTTAGAGCTCTATTATAGAAAGCATAGTTGACTGCTGGCATCATCTTCTGTCCTAGGAAATCTATGAATTTCCTTTGTGCTAGGGTTGTATTTCTTAAAAGCTTCTTGTAGCCAATGGCTGAGCCTAGGGAAGGTACAAAGAAGTCCATTAGTGCAAAATGATAGAGTCTTGGAATTGTTGGCTCTGATTAAAGATACTCCACTTGGCTGAATGCTTGCTAGAGCTGTGGTGATGTTTGTGATTCCTCTTTCCTTATCCTTATTAATTTCCTCCTTCTCATGGGAATCACAATCTGAAGTTTCTCTTTGCTGTCTCATATTCCCATTTCAAATGAATTTCTCATATGCATAATCTTATATTGCAAAATGCTTCCAACTGGACTTTAATGAACACAAGTAGTAAAGAGAATGGCCCAATAAAGCATGATGAGGATATTGAACCACCTCACTTAGCAACTTTTTAGGAACAAAAAGATGCCATTATGAGCAGAAACCCCTGGAACAAGTTGGTGGCCCAATTGTTAAATGTTTCATCAGGGTTAAGTTAGGAAAACATTCCAATGAGAGGGATACAATTGCAAATGTGATTATTCAGATATTTAAGTGATATAATCCAAAAGGCATTGTTTACACAGTAGCACTGTTATCTTTATCTTGTTTAGTACTAAGTTATGGTCCCATCCTACAGATGGGTAAGGAAAACCGAAAGTTGTTATAGGTCAGATATGGGAAACCCTTATTTCGTGGTTCACTTACCTTATTAGCAGATGAGCAACCACATTTCCAGTGAAGATAATGATGTGATAGAGATGTTATAGAGTAAGGGCTATGGAGACCTTCAAATGCTCAGGACTGAAAAATTATCAGCATTGCTGGTAAGTTTACAGTTCAGTATTGGATAATTAGGATCCAGAAACAGTGTTGGAGATTTGAGTTGATCATAAGGCATCTGGCTGATTTCCATAGAATTTGGAAAACTAGTTGTTCACCTTTTTTTTTATTGCACTTTATTCACTTTGTATCCCCTCATAAGCCCCTCCCTCCTCCCCTCCTGGTCCCACCCTCCCTCCCCTTTCTTCACTCATGCCCCTCCCCAAGTCCACTGATAGGGGAGGTCCTCTTCTCCTTCCTTCTGAACTTAGTCTATCAGATCACATCAGGAGTAGCTGCACTGTCATCTTCTGTGGCCTGGTAAGGCTGCTCTCTCCTCAGGGGGAGGTGATCAAAGAGCAGGCCAATCAGATTATGTCAGAGGCAGTCCCTCTTCCCATTACTATGTAACCCACTTAGACACTAAACTGCCATGGACTACATCTATGCAGGGGTTCTAGGAGATAATGTGAGAAACTTTATCTAGGTAAGATAAAAAAAATATTTCCCTCAGGAGCCCTTTTTAGTTATTTTCTTGTCTTTAAGCTAGTTAAAATTAATTCTTAGTATAATTTCAGGAAAGAAGCCTGAGGAGTGAAAGATTATTGACTGAGGCCTTAAATACTATAGTTATGATGTATTACTAGGAGTCAGGGAACTGTTATTGGAGGCATAAAGAGGCAATTTCTGTTATAGAATGATGGCACACCCCTCCTGAAGGTGCACAGCTATAAAGGTAACACTCATAACATGCATTAAATCAGACACATCTCTGAATTTCTGTATCCCCAAGAAGTAGAATGTAAGTGTCCAGGAACAAAGGATTAAGTAAGAGTGGTCTTACTTAACCATTCCACCATTTCTAATGATACATTGGGAGACTTTCTGTCTCTAAAACTCTACACTTAGAAGACCAGAAGTTTTGCACTCTAAAGAAGGATTGTTCTTAATGGGATACACAGAGCGGTACCCACTAAAACAATTATCATCTGTTTTTTCGTATACTTTGACACTGTATATTTAGAAACTAGGGAAAATATCACTATGCAGAAGTCAACAGCTCTCCCTGGGGAAAGGACATAGGAGAATTCACACTGTGGGATAGAGATGAGCATGTGTGGCACTCAGTAGGTCCATGTGGATTTTCTGCCACTCCAGGATTCACTGAACCATGAATAAACAAGCATAGCTGTCGCAGAGAGATGTGACTACTGTGTGCACAAAGACACTACAGAGGAACCCGGGTCACACCTGCAAGTAAGCCATCTAAACAGGACAACTGAAGGTACAGAAGGTTTGGAATGGTGACTGGAGGAGTTAAGAAATAGTTATGGCAGCATAAGTAAACACAATGATGTGTCTCTAGGGTTTCCCTCTGTCATATAATTTTCTCCTCAGGATGAAGGCCTACAGGAATGAAGAGGGAGTTTCCTGGAGACTTCATTGAGAAATAGAGCCTGGCCGTATGAGTACTATGCTTTTACAGTTGTATGAATCACTGACAAGCTCTCCTGCTGCAGGAAGTATGCCTGAAAGATGGTTCCAGCTGCTGCTTCCTCAGTCATCTGCCACTGTTTTTGCACTAACACATGGTTACTGCTGTTTGCGCCTATTAGTGACTGGCTACTACATGGATCCAAGGTTAATCAGACATGACACAAGTTCTTTGCATGACATTTGACACATTAAAATATTATGCATTATGCATAAAAATGCTTTCATTCTTTAAGGTAAGATTTTTTTTATTATATAAAATCACAGGTTTTAGCTATAGACATGAAGCTGTGGAAATCATCAAGAATTGTGCTACATATTCTATTGCTACAATTAAAAAAACAAACATCCATCTATTGCATTTTATTTTATTTTTGAGATAGGCTTTATCAATGAACTTGAAGCTCAACATTTTGGTTGGATTGACAATCCACTGAGCCTCGAGACAGGTATATCTTCATTTTCTCAGCACAGGGTTTGCATGTTTGTACTGCTATACCTGGCTTTTAGATGGTTTTGAGGGATTAGAACTCATGTACTCCTGTTTGTATAGAAAGCACTTTACCCTGAGTTCGCTTTCTTATTTATCTTCTTTAGGTGTATAGATTTCATTATGTTTATCATATCTTATAGGTCTATATAAGTGAGTATATCCCATGTTTGTCTTTCTCCTTCTGGGATATTTCACTCAGAATGATCTTTCCTAGATCTCACCATTTGCCTGCAAATTTCATGATTTCCTCATTTTTGATTGTTGAGTAGTATTTCATTGTGTAAAAATACCACAATTTCTGTATCCATTCCTCTGTTAATGGACATCTAGGTTGTTTCCAGGTTCTGGCTATTACAAAATGGGATGTGCATTGGAAGTATGACAGGAGTCTACTGCAGAAGGCATCTGAAAAACTCTACCTAGCAGTGTTTCAAAACAGATACTAAGACTCATAACCAAACCTTCGGCAGAAGGGGAGTTAGTATGATGTGGAAAGAATAGGAGCTCCACAAGGAACAAATATATCTGGGCACAGGGGTCTTTTCTGAGACTGGCACTCCACCGAGGACCATATATGGATATAACCTAGAACCTTTGCTCGGAAAAAGCCCGTGGTAGCTCAGTAATCAATTAGTTTCCCATAGTAAGGGGAACAGGGACTATTTCTGACAGAAACTTAGTGGCAGGCTCTTTGACCTCCCCACCCCCCAAGGGAGGAGCAGTCCTGCTAGGCCACAGAGGAGGACTTTGCAGCCAGTCCTGAAGATACCTCATAAAACAGGGTCAGATGAAAGGGGAGGAGGTCCTTTCCAATCAGTGGACTTGGAAAGGGGCAGGGAGGAGATGAGGGAGGGAGGGTGGGGTTGGGAGGGAATAAGGGAGCATGATACAGCTGGGATACAGAGTTAATAAAATGTAACTAATAATAAAAATTAAATTAAATTAAATTAAACAACAATACAATTCATTAAGAAGTCACAGTAAACTATTTGTCTAATAAAAGAATATTAAAATATATAAAAAAGAAAGCACTTTACCCACTGAACCATTTCCCAAATCCCTTAAGCAATTTTTAGATTACTTTCCTTTTAATCCAAAAGTCTCATAGCTGTGAAGTTTTAAAAAGGTCATAGGAATAAATAGACAGATAGACAGACAAACAAATAAACAAACTCATGGTCATTAATACTGATTGAGTGTTTAATTTGAAAAATGTTGTTAAAGGATTTTGCATTCAATAGATCATTTAATCTCCATATCGTTCGTCACAGAGAATTGGTTATTTAATTTTGAAGTTGACAAAACTAAAGGACAGTAATGAAATAAAAATAAAACATATGTTCAGACCCTCAAGTCCATTCTCTCAATCGTAGTATACATTATTTTTGATAAATTAAAGTACAAACTCATAGTTATTGTCCTGATTAGCTAAATCTACTCAGCCTAGACTCATATGAGAGATCTTCACCTGAGGAGTTGCATATTTAGTACTGTCCTGTGGATATATCTGTGAGAAATTGTGTTGGCTGCATGTTGTAGATGGAGAGTCCAATCCACTGTGTGTAGTACCATCCGCAGGAAGGTAATCCTTACTTGTAGAGGAAAGCTGACTTAGGATCAGATGGACTATGACTTAGCTAACAAGCAGCATCCCCCATGACTCCTGCTGTACTTTGGTTGTGAGGTGAGTTCTTTGGTTGGAGGCAATAGTGTGTGAAATAGCAAGCAGGCTTACCTTCCTGCCCTGGAGGGGACAGGAGCTCCACAAGGAGAGCAAAAGAACCAAAAAAAATCTAGACAGAGAGGTCTTTTCTGATACTGATACTCCAACCAAGGACCATTCATGGAGATAACCTAGAACCCCTGCTCAGATGTAGCCCATGGCAGCTCAGTATTCAAGTGGGTTTCCTAGTAAAAAGAACAGGGACGGTCTCTGACATGAACTCAGTGGGTGGCTCTTTGATCACCTCCCCTGAAGGGTGGGGCAGTCTTACCACCCACAGAGGAAGACAATGCAGCCAGTCCTGATGAGACCTGATGGGCTAGGGGAAGGGGAGGAGGATCTCCCCTGTCAGTGGACATGGGGAATGGCATGATAGGATAAGAGGGAGGGAGGGTAGGAATGGGAGTGGACAAGGAAAGTAGCTACAGCTGGGATACAAAATAAATAAATTGTAATAAATAAAAATTAAAAAGCTGGAAAAAGTTCTTCAGTTCAAACAATGGTGAATTGTGGTCTGGAATTGTAAGCTAGAATAAAGCCTTTCCTTTATTAGGATGCTTTTAGTGAGACTGTTCATCACAGCAGCAGAATGAAACTAGATTAATTGTTTAGTCAGAATTATATAACACTTAATTGAAAAAAATCTAGCCTAACTGAAACTTGTAGTAGAAAAAAACTTGAAATGGTCTGATATGAAGTTTTTAAGTTGGTGTGATGGCATATTAATGGTTTATTGATCAAACATTGATGAGTTTTAATACAGGTGATGTCCAAAGGTTACTGAAGATAAGTCATAAGTGACCTGTCTACTATCTTTAGATGGATTAGATAGATACATAGGATATAAAATAAACTGTAGAGAGGAAGAAACTTGAGAGAGATTCATTGGTTAATGACTTGCAAAAGAATTGCATTATTGTATCTAATGAAATAGAGACCATATAAATGAATCTGGAGAAATACTGAGTCTAGTTTGATATGACTTTAAGAAATTAACCAAAGGGGCAAGAAACAGAACAGGAGCCTACCACAGAGGGCCTCTGAAAGACTCTACTTAGCAGTGTATCAAAGCAGAGGCTGAGACTTATAACCAAACCTTTGGTAGAGTGCAGGGAATCATATGATAAAAGGGGGAGTTAGTATAACCTGGAAAGGACAGGAGCTCCACAAGGATAAAATATATCAGGGCATGGGGTCCTCTATGAGACTGTTTCTCCAACCAAGGACCTTGTATGGATATGACCTAGAACCCTTGCTCGGATGTAGCCCATGGTAGCTCAGTATCCAAGTGGGTACCCTAGTAATGAGAACAGGAACTATTTCTGACATGAACTCAATGACTAGGTCCTCTACCCCCTGCCCTCCTTGCTAGGCCACAGAGGAGGACATTGCAGCCAGTAATGAAGATATGTGATAAGCTAGGGTCAGATGGAAGGGGAGGAGGACCTCCCCTAGCAGTGGACTTGGAAAGGGACAAGGAGGAGATGAGGGAGGGAGGGTGGGATTAGGAGTGAATGAGGGAGGGGGCTATAGCTGGGATACAAAGTAAACAACCTGTAATTAATATTAAAAAAATAAAAATTAAAAAAAGGATAGAAAAAAGAAAGAAATCAACCGATTAGACCATTGACTGTATTGATATGGATCGAAAGATTCTGATGAGAAATGAAAATTTTGTTTCTAAGTTCCGTGTGTGATTTCCAGGAGGACAGGACATGACTTAGCTACTAGTTGTTTATAGATAATCTCAGTAAAAACTGCTTCTTTGGAATATTACTGGTGGGATACTGTTCATCAGTGTGAAAGTTAAGTGGAAATGGGCAATTATAAAAACACAAATATATGCATGCATATATGTACGTACAACGGTACTATTTTAAGAAGAAGTCACAGATTGGAAAGGGAGCCAGAGGAGTTGGAGACAGTGAGAGAGGAGTGAAAGTAATGTTACCACACGCTGGGAGGAAGGTGCAGGGCTATGTCCAGAGCCTCAGAGAAAGTTCAGCGACTTATAAGTTAGAGAGTTCAAGTGTTAGCTGCAGTTTTAAAAACTTATGAAAGTCATATGAAGAGGTATGACTTTTTGTTAAGTGTATTCTATTTTTTTTGTCTGTTTGCTCACTAAGAGTCAATAAAGACTGAGTGCTTCATAAAGCATGCTTTTTCAAGGCTGTCCCCAGAAGATGGAGTACGTTGACATTTTTATAATGTCCTGCATCTGGATCCCACTGACAGTGTGGCATTTAGGCTCTGGCATAAGTGAGTTGGGATATTATCTCTCTCAGCACAAAACAAAATCTCTTAGGAAAGTAAAGTAGCCATTTGCATGAGGACAAAATGGTACACACACACACAAAAAAAGAGCTTTAATGTTTTTCAAGGTTATGAGCTTACAAAATAAAGGTTTTCAGGCTTTTAAATGAATCTATAAAATAATGACACCATAATAAAAATTGCAATATTATTTTGTTTGCCAACCCAATAGATCACTAGGGAATTATCCCTAGCTCCCACTTGTATAGTAAAAATTAGATAAATTAGATAAAACACAAGAAAGATTAATTTTATTTCCTTCAGTTATGAAGTAAAAGGCAAAAGTATAAAAAACTTGAAATAAGAAAGTGAATACTTTAGCAAGTAGAAAATATCAAATCCAAATTTCTTAGAATATATAAAAGCTACCAAATGTCACAAATGTTCTCTAAATGATTTTCTTTTTCATGAAGTTTATGTCCCTGCAAATCTTAGAATCAGGTCCTACTTAGTTATATTTCATGATTTCCAGGACATATTTTTCTCTTTTTTTTAATTAAATTTTTTATTTTTTTATATTAGTTACAGTTTATAAACTTTGTATCCTAACTGTAGCCCCCTCCTTCATTCCCTCCAATCCTACCCTCTCTCCTCATCTCCTCCCTGCCTCTCTCTAAGTCTAGTGATAGGAGAGGGGCTCCTCCCCTTCCATCTGACCCTAGCATATCAGGTCTCCTCAGGACTGGCTGCAATGTCCTCCCACATTTTTCTCTTAATAGAAACAGAAAAAAAAAAAAAGTTTATAGCGGAGGCCTTTCTTTAGCTCTAAATTCAGTCAGATTGAATTTCTGTTATAGATATTAATTTATTTACAAAGTAACTTCCTACCTACTCTACTCTGTTTTTCCTGGAACTTGTTGATTACTCAACCAACATGGATCTATGCTCCACTCATTCTTCCTTAACCTTTTTCCATGTCTTACCTAGTCTAAAATCTACCTCTAGAGTGAGGACACTGACTCCTAAGATTCGTGCTCATGCATTCATTACCGAGAGTGAAGGAGCTATTCTCTTGAGAGTATTTTCTCTTGGTATTTAGTTATTGCCAAGGGATGAAAGTTTAGTGTTTAAATATTTTTAAACAAAATGCTTAATTTCTTTGATTTTATTGTGATAATATACCATTAATTTGCCGTGTAGAAAGTATGATCTCTACCAGCATATAAATATTTTGATTTTTAGTGTATTGCCACTTAATAAAAAATTCAGGCTGAAAAACCCCCGAAGGTTGTCTTCCGTCAGGAAGACCCCGTACCCAAAGATCAACGAGTCCAGTTGTTCGGATGCAACCAGCAAGAGGCTTTATTGAGTACACGGGTACCCGGGGCGACAAAGTCTCTCGGAAGACTTGCGCACCTCTCGGTTGGGGTGACGGGTTTTTATAGGGCTCGGAAGCAGGAAGCGCGGTTACAGAAGCGAGAAGCATAGTTACAGGGGTCTGATTGGGTGGTTTGAACAAAGCCGTAGTTAAGTCACGTACCCAGAACAGGGAAGGTGGGAAGGCAGATTGTGAGCCGAGTCACGTACCCGGAACCGGGAAGGCGGGAAGGCAGATTGTGAGCCGAGTCACGTACCCGGAACCGGGAAGGTGGGAAAGAATGCAGTGAGGTAGCTCTCCCCTCAGGGAACTTACTGCTATACCGCGCCTACTCTACATAGTGTTAACAATCGCTGCTTATCTTTTGGTCTCTCATTTCCCCCTTTCCTATGATCATTTGAAGACCCAATCTTGGGTCTTCCAGATATGACCCCTTGTATCTTATAGATTTATTTTTTTATAATGCGATCTGGGGTCCCTTCAGGGTGGATATAGGGGTAGTAAGCCAAGGAGAACTATTACAGGATCTCTCTAGGCTTTTAGCCCAGTTGCTGCAATATTAGTGTCCATTTCAGCTAAGCAGATGTCCAAGATAATAGCTAATACCAGGGAGCCCCTTTTGACTTAGCATTTCAGCCTGCTAGGGGGGATTTGGGCATAGATCCGTCTTCTGGAGCTTCTTCGAGCTGACCGTTGGACCGTAGGCATCAGGGGCTAGGGAGGCTGAAATGCCAGTCAAATGCTGGGCAATGGGTAAGCCCCAAACATCTGGTTCGTTGATCCACCCGAAGAGGCAGGGAGCAATCATGTCAGTTTCCAGGAAGTCCAGATCTCAGCTTGCAGTCCACAGCTGATCCCGGAACAGAGTTAAACAGGTGAAAATCTGCTGAGACAAATTTAGACTGGAGACAGAAGTTAAAATTTGTCTATTAAATGGGAAAGACCAGGGAAAACTTTATCTGCGATCGTTTTGAGCTATGCCAGATCCAGGTCACATCCTGAAACTCATATGAAATTTTAGTACACAAAAGGAAATACATAATTTTAAATACTCAGAAAAGTAACATATCAGCAAATCAGACATTTTGAGAGTAACAGGTAAAATTGCATCCCACTGAATGAGTATCAGTTAGCTGTTTGTTTTATATCCTTTATACACAACCTAAGTGTGTCCACAGTAACATTTTTTTCTGTGGGCATAGCTGTTTGTTATTAGTCACGAATGAAGCTTGGCCATTTTTATACACTCAGCATATACTTTTAGTTTTCACTTTCACTTTTATGTTTACACTGGAAAGTTAGGCAGAAATACATTACTGGCTTTTAGTGCTAAACCCTGGATGCTTGGACTTTCCTTAACAAAGCAACTAGAAGGAATAGGTTTACGATATTTCTGTGTCAAAACCTACCCCAGAAATGGCAGATATTAAGAATACCATACTAAAAGCTATGACTTTTGGGTCAGATACACACATTAAACAGATATTTTTAAAATAACGAGAAGCACCTTTAGTCTATCTTTAGAAGCCAACAAAGGAAATTAAAATCTTAACCTGGTGACTGAATAATAAGCAGTTATTGCTCCATCAACTTATCAGAACTCTATTGATCAATGCCAACACTCTGAACTTTTAAAATTTTATAACATAAGCACAACAGTAGCAAAGGGGGGAGAAATTTAAAATATTTCCCATTTTTAATCTGCTTTAAAATATTTTTTATCTCTTTATAATTTATAATTATATACCTAAAAAAAAACTACTTAGACTCTCCAATCTTTTGTATTTATCAACCCTGAAACATTTTTTTAAACTAAATAATAACACTCTAGATTTTTACAACCTAAACTCCTATATTCTCAGACCCTATATAAGCTCCACTTATTTATCTTAAGACATGAGTCCTGTGAGCAAGGCAAACCTGTCTTTTTTTTTTTTTAATAAGGTATCTAGTACTCTGTGGTTCTAGCTAATGAGCTGATCAATGAGCTAACAGTCGATCTAATAGTCTTTTCTCTAGCTGCAAAGCTACCGTAAGCTTAGCATAGCCGTCAAGGTGTCCAGAGACCTGAGAAGGATAAATTATAAGCTAAATAAATACCAATCCATGTACCAATCAAAATGATAGGGATGACTAGTTAGCCCATTTCCTAGGCAGTGTCCCTGGCTCCTGTGTTTCAGCATCCTGAACAGATGCAGTTCTGCCAGGCACAGAAGATAAGAGACTGTTTCTGTGGAGAAAGAAACGAGAGAATGGCCTCACCTCGCCCTTAGCAACGTGAAACATTGACTCCAGGTGTCCACAGTTTTGGCTGGGCCTTAGCAGTGGGCCAGTTGAGGCAATATTGCCCAGTGGTTAGCATACCACAATCCAGAGTAGCAGTCATCTGTCGTTGTGCCCAAATCTTCTCGGAGACCTTGGGGGACCTACTGCCAGGATTGCGGGACTTCCTGTCACAATAAGCTTACACAGTTAAAATTGCCATATTCAGATTTCTGACAAGCTTGAGGGCCAGCATATCCAAGTTACTCTGTTTTTATCATCTGCTCTAAACTGTGTCCTATAAAACAGAATGCTATTATCTCTAATTTTAGCATATTTCTGAGATGCATGTCCTAGAAGTATATATTTTAAGACAAATAGGCAAACTTCATAGTTACCCATCCTAGGCTTAATCTTAAAAAAACTTTAACAAGGAGACTAGGTAGGGCTCAACTGCAGTATTTAGCATGACTTTAAATCTACTCTTTCTGAACTAAAATCAAAGCAAACCTTTTAATCAGACACAGTTTATAGAGATGCTAGCTAATCTTGCTGCTCCTACCACTTGCATTAAAATTGAACAGTAAAAAGCTTTGCATTAAGCACTAATATGACTAAACATAACTGAGATACCTGAACAAAATGGTGGCCAACTCATAGCTCCACCCTCTTTATCTCCGGACCAGCATGGCGGCTGGCCACGTGTAACCGAACTCAGCTGGAATCCCTAAACAAACATGGCAGCCAAACTACAGCTTCATGCGCTCTCTATTGCTGAACCATCATGGCGGCTGGCCATGTGCTAGCATTAGCACAGGCTGTGACTGACAATACCAAACATGGCCATTAGGTGCTGATGATACAGCAAACACTTCGGAGCTTCCATAATCCCCCACAACCAAAAGTTCCCAGTAATCGAACAAGCTTTAGAACCAACTGCATAACAGAACAATTTTAAACTGTAATTATTTTAGCCATACCAAACCTATCAGCTAGAATTTTTTCCTTAAAAGAGCATAAAAAACATTTTGTAATGAGGAATCACCAGCCTTTTAAATGAAGTATAACATTTTAAAATACAGTTTTTCTTTAAATCATATTAACTCTCTGGCTTTTTATAACACATCCACTAACCTTCTGCAACATGCTATATACCTTCAGATTTCTAGCTTTTCTTTTCTGGCTTAACCAGACATGCTTATTTTTTTGCTCTCTTTCTTGCTTTTCAGACAACATAAAAACTCTCACTAAAATCCTTTCCTTTCTGACATGATCCTGCTGAAGCCCAGAGTCTACGTACGATTTGCTTTTTATAGGCAAAGCAAAAGCAAGTTACATTACTATAAAGAGGAGTTCTGAAACTGCCAAACTTTTTAAAATAACTTTCCTGTATCTGATAACATAAAGGTAACAACCAAACTCTAAGGAACTTAGAACAAGCTTTAAGGAACTTGGTGAAACTTCCCCTTTTCTTTGTCTCAAAATAAAGAATAGGGTGTAAACATGTTTTTTTATAAACAAAGCAGCTTATCAAACAAACAGCTCTCCATAAGATACATTTTAAAAACTGCAATTTTCTCAGTCATTGTCATACCCAAATGTCTGATAAACTTTAAACAATTTTTTAAAACCCGTTTTTGCAATATTAAAACAATAAACATAATCTTTAAAATTAAAACCAGATTTTAAAACCAGAATTTACCAGTGCAAGCAATTTAATTTTTAAAACCAATACCAATTTAAAATAAGCTATCCTTTTAACCTAGAAGGAAATGAGATTTGACCAAGGTTTTTCTTTTTTTTTTATCCATACCAAGATGGCGGTTACATTATAAAATCACATGGTGAAGTCAAGATGGCGGCGAGACACTGAGACACTTTAGACCACGTGGCAACCTATACAATATGCGCTTATGGATCTAATAAAGCGCATAGGCACACATTTTAAACAAGTTTCGGGAGACCTTTCAGAACAGAAAACAAAAGGTAGACAGACAAACAACACTCACTACACTTATGACAAAAATCAGGCAGACAGAAGACAACACAAACCGCGCGGTACAAGATCGGCGCCAAAGCGAAAACAAAAATTCAGATGGAGACCGTGTCGGAGGTCCGGTTCCTCCGTCTCCCAGATGAAGCACGTAGCCTTCAGTCAGGGGCGTCACCCCAAAGAATCCGATTCGGCTCGTGTTTCCAGACAGGAGGGAACCCAAGAAGGGTTACCTTTCAGACAGGGAAGCAAATGATTCCCCTACCAGGCACTCCTGAGACGTCTCCCAGGAGGCACGGAAAAGAAGTCCGAGCCCATCGGCTCCTTCTAGTTTCCGTCTGATACAGATGACCTGGCCAAGTCTCAGACTACAGGGGGACTCGAACCCCCTGGAAACGAACTCACAAAGACAGACCGTTTTAACACAACGATACACAAGACTCACAGAACAAGAAGCCGGCAATCTTACCTCCCGACGCTGGGTCGGTGGTCCCTGGGCAGGGGTCTCAAATCCCAGACGAGCCCCCAAATGAAAGACCCCCGAAGGTTGTCTTCCGTCAGGGAGACCCCGTACCCAAAGATCAATGAGTCCAGTTGTTCGGATGCAACCAGCAAGAGGCTTTATTGAGTACACGGGTACCCGGGGCGACAAAGTCTCTCGGAAGACTTGCGCGCCTCTCGGTTGGGGTGACGGGTTTTTATAGGGCTCGGAAGCAGGAAGCGCGGTTACAGAAGCGAGAAGCATAGTTACAGGGGTCTGATTGGGTGGTTTGAACAAAGCCGTAGTTAAGTCACGTACCCAGAACAGGGAAGGTGGGAAGGCAGATTGTGAGCCGAGTCACGTACCCGGAACCGGGAAGGCGGGAAGGCAGATTGTGAGCCGAGTCACGTACCCGGAACCGGGAAGGCGGGAAAGAATGCAGTGAGGTAGCTCTCCCCTCAGGGAACTTACTGCTATACCGCACCTACTCTACATAGTGTTAACAATCGCTGCTTATCTTTTGGTCTCTCAAGGCTAAAGCACTTCTTTCCTTTTTGAAAAACAGTGAAACCTCTTTGGAGGAAGTCATTTTCTGACTTTGGATTAGCTGTCAGTTATATTCCCTTCACCTATATTTTGTTATCTGTTTCAAATACCTATAAATATAATGCATTTTATTATGTTATAATGCCTCATTTTATTGTGTTTCAGACAAAATAATTTAAAATACACCTTTTGCATCAGAGAACAGGGTTTTTATTCATTTCACATCAGTGATTTGAATCCAGTAAAATGTATCCAATTTAAAATCATTAAATGCTTAGTTTTTTACTTTGTACTTAATTCCAAGCATGACCGTCATGATGAAACCTAGGATTAGACCCACAGTTTGTATTACAGCTACTGGGGAGCAGGGATTTATCTAACTCTTGGTGCCATGCCCAGTATGTGGCAAGTTCATGAAATTCAACATTGCTATTACTGTCATAACACCAATAATTTTAAGGAGGAACAACCTACAATTTAAAAATAAAAGTGAATCAACATTGAAGTGATTCCTGCTGCCAGGATTCCTGTACATTACAATACTTTAAAAATAGCATTTTAAAACTGTAAATTATGGCAAGTGGTCTTTAAGAGAAACAATGGAATAACGGACAGTGTTTAGGAGGTTATTTTCAGGTAAATATGAGTAAAATTGAATATGTTACCATTAAAATGTTGTATTTATAATAAAAAGAGAAATTCTGTCATCATTTGTACAGTCATTATGGATCAGTTTTGTGGCTTCCTTAACTGTGTTGTGTTTTGTGACCAGAGATGTAACTTAACAAGTTTTTCTTTGCATATAGTAGTCTTCTGAGTCTTTTACTAAGAGAAGTATGTAAGATATTCTATGATTACAGGCAAATATCTGTATGTTAATTACATCTGGAGATCTTACACCTTTTCTTAGGGAATGATCTAAACATTTGTTAAACAGAGTGATACGATGTAAAACAGTGCTGAATACAGTTTCCATTTTTTAAATTTTAACTTTTAAATTTATTAATTTTTTTGCTTTTAACTTTTTTTGTTTAGTTGTTCATTTGAAATCTCAGTCATAGTCCCCATCCTTCTCTTGTCCTGGTCCACACTCCCTTCCTTTCCCCCTCTTCCCTATCCCTCAGGAAAGGAAGGGCCCACTAACCCACCCCAACACTTCAAATCGCATCAGGACTGAGCACATCTTCCATGGGGGCCTGGCAAGGCACCCCCATTAGGAGGAAGTGATGTAAAAGCATGCAACAGAGTCCGTGTCAGAAACAGCTCCCCGGACCCCTGACTAAGAAACCCACAAGAAAACCAAGTTGCCCATTGGGTATATATGTGTAGGCGGCTTGATCTAGTCCATGTAAGGTCCTTTGTTGGTGCTTTAATCTCTGCAGCAGCCCCAACCCACCCCTCTGGCCTTAGGCTAGTTGGCTCTGCTGGTCTTCTCGTGAAGCTCCTGAGCCCTTTGGGTCCTTTTATCCCTTCACTTTTCTGTAAAGCTCCCTGCTCCCCACCCAATCTTTAGCTGTGAGTCTCAACATCTGTTTTGGTTCTTTTCTGGGTGGAGCCTCTCAGAAAATAGCCATTCTGAGAACACAGTTTCTATTGACCTTAAAAACTATTGCAAGAATGAAGAATGAATTTAAAGGTACAGTTGTCTTCTGATTTCATTGTATTTCTTTAATTTTCCATACGTTGGCTTCACATCATGAGTCACTCCCATTCTGGAGGCTTGAGAATCACTCAGGGTATTACAATTTTATATCCATTCAGATGGTATCTATTTCTTAGGGTGCTTAAATGTACTCCCACCCACAGTGATGGTCTTTGAACTTTAAAACATTTTATTTACATTTCCTCTCAGTGGTAATTCAATAACTCTGAGCTATACTAAGATATACAAAGAACATTTCATAGTTTCTTGAATTTGTCCTTTGATCAAAGTTTACTAAGAATTTTTGAGGTAGGGTCCTCAGGAGCATATATGAGAAAAAAAACCCAAATTCATCAAAGTGTGAAAATGTCACAACACAAGCTATTTGTTTGTATTGTAATAAAAATGAAATTAATAAAAAAATTGAAAAGAATTTCTATAAAATTATGTTAAGTGATAGAGAAATGAAGTTAAGAAACATAGTAGCAATCATTACTGTCCTAGAATTTAGGAAAACTCTCCTATAATGTTTTTTCAGTGATGTATCATGATCCCAGAACACATCACGACAGAATGAGAATGAGACGCTTGTTTTTTCCCTAGAAGCCAGGTTCTTATCCAGGCTATCTTCCAGCCACCTGCTGACTACACACAACTCCAAGTTCCAAACAAATAAATGTTTTATTTTATAACAATTGCTTATTCCTGAGCTTCAGGTGTAAGAATGAACCGCATAGGGTATCAAGTTAAAATTGAAAGTGACTGAAAATAATCCTAGAGGCCAATTGTTTTTTGTTGTTGTTGTTGTTTCGGTGTGTGGATCATTTTAACGTGTGGATTTAGAGACTATTCCTCCACCCCTGTGATATCTTAATTTCTTTTTGTTTAAAAATTAAATTTGTTTTCTGACAACTCTCTTTATGGTTACTTTCATATCCATTTTTATCTTTTTCCCATCTTGGGCAGCCTACACTTTTCCCCAGTTCCATCTGAAGGGCAGCGAATGCAGAGCCTTTGGCTGCCTAAGGTGATGAGAAAATGACAGCTCATGCCCAAGCAGGGTATCTATACTACCCCTTGCAAGTATTAGGAAATATCACCAAAAAGCTGGTAGAGAGTACCTATTCAGTGGCTGTCGGGAGCTGTGACTCAGTGGCCTGCTTTGATAGTTAAATCTCGGTGGAGAGATGTCTTTTAGGAGGCCTTTTACTAATGGCAGAGGAGAACTTGCAAGTCCATCTCCTTTTGTTTGTGACAACAGGTGGGATAGCTTGTGAGGGTTACACCTCTTCCTCAGGCTCCTTGTGCAAATTAACCTATTGTTCTGAGATATTTTACTGGCTAAAGTAACTCCTCAAAGAATAAAGTGGTCAGAAGGCTGGAGGCAGAGGAGGCAGGCAGAGATGGGAGACTTGCTGCTGGCTCTGCTTGCTGCAGCAGTCTGCCTTTGGCAAAAGCTGTCAAGTCTGGACCTTTAAAAAGTTTCCTATGTGCTGTGTGTTTATTTTATTAATTTTAATCCTCACACCCAACCCAAGAACCGTTCGACTCTGCCTGGCTGGCCCTGGCAAGTGGCAGGGAGAAGAACTATTAAATGCTAACTCCTTGTAGGAGGTGTGTGTGTGTGTGTGTGTGTGTGTGTGTGTGTTTCAAATACACATGGACAAGAGGTATATTTCTCTGACAATTAAAAAGGAAATTTGGATATAGATGTGTTGGGGTTTTCCAAGCAAAAAATAAAATGGAATTAAAAGAACTGAACAGCTAAATACTCCAAAGGTTACCTAATACTTTAAGAACAATATTCGGGCAATATTGAATCTACTTTTCTACTTTCTATTACTTTTTATTTTTCCTTTTGTCTTTTTAAAAAGAAAGAGATATTTAACTTTTTCCTGGCACAAGGATTCATTTAAAATTACTTTCATTTGGTAATTTTATGTTAATACAGTGTATTTAGATCACATTCACCTCCCTTTCCCACAAAACCCCTCCCAGAACTCACTACAGATGGCTTCAGTTGTTTCTTTCCATATCCATGTCTTTCTTACCTTACTTCTGAATACATACATCAAAATTAATTATTCTATTTGATGATGCTCTTTCCCAATTTAGTCTTTGATATTTTTCTTCAAATTCAAATTTTTTTTGAAATTTTAATTTTTATAAAAAATATCAATTAGTTTATTCACTTTGTATCCCAGCTGTAGCCCCCTTTCTCCCCTTCCTCCCTCCCTTATCTCCCCCTATGCTTCTCTCCAAGTCCACTGATAAGGGAGGTCCTCTTCTCCTTCCATCTGACCCTACCCTATCAGGTCTCATCAGGACTGGCTGCATTGTCTTCCTCTGTGGCCTGGTAAGGCTGCCCCCCCCCTTCAGGGGGAGGTGATCAAAGAGCCAGCCACTGAGTTTATTTGGGTTAAATTCATTCTACTATTGATCTGCAGTAATGTTCTTTACAAATGTAGAATTTAGTTGGAAGGCTTATCATGCATTTCTTACATTTCTTTCTGTCCCTGTTTTCACTCTTCCACTGAAAGAGTTTGTAGTTGTTTTTACCTGGGCTGGCCAAGGCCCCAGGTAAATAATAATTCTTGTATTTCATATAAAGTTGCTTTCATTGTCAGTTTTACTTTGCTTATGGTTCATTATCTTAGGTCATAATCCCAAGACTGTCTTTACTTCCTTACTGAGAATAAAGTGGCAGCAGCAGTTTTGATGTTAGTCTACAGCTTTTATTGTGTGAGTTCTATTAAAAGCCCTAGTTTCAGTCAGTGAGCCTAACTCCAGCTGTCCATCTCATATACTAGCGTTAGCACTGCGACTCCACAGAATACAAACTGTCATCTATGTCAGCTTACTTCCAGACTTGACCCTGAAATCATTATACCTGCAACTATCATTATGCCTTCTACTTAGGTCACGTGGGTAGACCATGTCTTGCTTTTGAATGATTATTGCTCCTTTATCTACTGTCTCCTAAAAGTATAACTATCTTTTTATTTTCACAGAGTGAAATAGTTTAAACTCCATAGAAATATTTTTTAATCTTCACTAGAAATCATTTTTAATTTCAATACATTTATTTTTCTCTTGCTGTATAACAAGTTAGCACAAATATAGAAGTTTAAAGCCTCAATGGGTCAGAAGTATGATGTGGGTTAGCTGGTATAGGTTTTCATGCCCAAATCAAGGTATTGACAAGAGTGTGATCCCGTCTGTGTTCCACAGCCCTCATCAGAGGCCACTGGTTCTGTGTAGAACTCCTTTAGAGGAGTGCATGACTGAGGTGGAACTTTCCTTGCTAATGTTGAATGGAAAGTAGCCTTGGCTCTTTGGGCCTTGGGCCTCAGATTCTTGTCACTGGGCCCCATCTTTGTGCATTAAGGAATACAGCAACAGAGCTCTTTACCTTCCTTTACAGGAAGGTAAGCTGTCCAACTTCATTAACTCAAAGCGACTGATGAGTTTCAGAAGAAGGGAGAAGCACATGCTGTTTATCTCCATATTTTTATCTAAAAGGGTCATAGCTTATCTAAGAGTAATGTCCCAAGGACAACTGAGACTTTTCACATCTGCACCTGTAATAATATTGTGTTAGTAGTAATGTCAAGCTGCAGAAATCCTAGTTTTAATAGAGGAACAATAAATTTGATAAACATTTGTTGCTGATTATTGCTTCAAGCTTCATGTGTTGTTCTATGAGGTAGCAACTTTGGAGAATTCTCTTAACAATTCTAAGTATTCCCATAGGTCATACTCTGTCACAATTAATATATTAAGTAACCCATCTAAGAGAGGAGCATTCTATCTTTTTGTCTTTTGTCTTTGCTGCTGAGACAGGGCTTCTCTGTGTTGCCCTGGCAGTACTGAAACTTGCTCTGTAAAGCAGGCTAGCTTAGAATTAAGATATCTACCTGCTTCTACCTTCCAAGTGCTGGGATTAAAGGCATGCATCACCATAGCCAGACAACATTTTTTAATAGCTAAAATTTAAAGATGAACCTAGCTTTGTAAATGACTGCATATATAATTCTTTGTATTTCTTTGTGTACAATGTAAAATAACTAAATTTAATCATATTTTGGGCTTAATAAAAATATGAACTATATATAATTAATTAGCACATAGAAAGTTATTTGATAGACTTGAATGTTATTACTTAGCATTACATTATATGTCAATTATCTTCAAAGTATGTATTATTTCCATTGACAGTAATTTAATGTAATACAGTATAGAGTTATTGATCAACAAAAGAGATCAAATAACAACAGATAAATTCTATGGACATTGTTAATTTTGTGACACATATATATGAGTAAACACTTCCTAAATGGGATCTATATATGAGTTAGTTAAAAAACAAGAGAGATCGAAGAACAACAGATAGACTTCAATGTATATGTTAATTTTTGATACATACACATGAGTAAAAACATAATAAGTCAATCATAAATTGATGCTTTGTAAATAAACAAAAACTGACCACATGCCTGTGGAGCCTTGTATGGGCGAGTAGAGGAGGGACCCTGTGCTTTAGTGTGCATATAGAGACTGGGAGGTGTGAGGTGCTGCTGGGCAGGCAATGCCTGCAGAGCTAACTCTTCATGAGAGAGACTATGAGGTCTAGGATGGGAGCTCTCACTCTTGGCTGGGAAAGACTACATGAGCCTGTCCCAGTGGCAATGACAGCCTAGGAAAAATTAAAATAAAAATTTGCCAATAATGATGATTTTTAAATTGGAGGTAAATCTAATTGGGAATAATAAAACATGAATAATTAAGAGAAAAATATAGTCTACTAAATAAAGAAAAATGCCTTAAAACGATAAGCAAAAAAAAAACCAATCAGTTCAACTATATCTAAAAATATTTCTGTTCAGAAGAGATATGTACTGACTAGTTTTACGTCAGCTTGACATAATCTAGAGTCATTTTGGAAGATGGAATCTCAACCAAGAAAACATCCCAACACAATTGACCGTGGACAAGCCTGTGATACATTTTCTAGATATTTTATGGATGTAGGAGGGCCCAGATTTCTGTAAGTAGTCTAACCTCAGGGCTGGTGGTCCTATATGCTCTAAGAAGGTAGGTTTGGCAAGTCATGGAAAGCAAGCCAGTAAGAAGCACTTCTAAATAGCCTCTGCTCTAGTTTCTGCCCAGATTTCTATCAGTGATGGACTGTTACCAGGAAGTATAAGCTGAAATAGTCCTTCCCCCAATACACACACACACACACACACACACACACACACACACACTTTTCTTTCAGTCCTGGCACTTTAATACAGCAACTGAAACACTAATTATGACAAGTTACAACAGATACAGTAAACAGATGGATGACAAAAAGAGTCTCAATGTCCAAATATACCAAAATTTTAACTGCTATGTTAAAAATTAGATTACTTTGGCACATCTTTCAAAACAGAATTTTCTTGCTTTAATAATAAAGGTATTATAGGTATATATTATTATTTTATAGGTATATATTATTTCTTCATTCTTGAACCGACTGTCAGGTATATTGCATACATGTGTACTACCATGGGAAAAATAAACATGGCATATCACAAAGCCATCTCCACGAGAACACGGAGAACGGTTTAAAATTTAGGTTTCTAACTCCCACCTCATTCCTATTTAAACTCACTATGAAACTGGCAATTCTTTCTATCTTGTAAAATGTTGGATTAATTCTTTCTCTTAGCTGTAGTTTGTAAGTAAAATTCATTTCTCGCTATGAAATATCAGTTTTCCATAGTTCTCTTCATAAATTGATTCTAAAACTTATTCTACAGAAATCTTGAGCATGCTAGGACCTGTTAATACTTATTGATGCTAGTTAATACTGTTGATACTTATTAATACTAGTTAGTTGCGGTTTCTCTGTCCAGAAGAGTCAGTCCTCTCAATGGGACCATGTTTCCTTTGACGGTTTCTATTACTGAAAATATTTCATTCCTATACAAATATTAATGTTTCAAATTGTATAGTGAAAAGAAATTGCCTATTTTCTTGTATATGCCATAAGTGGTGTTCCTGGTGGAAAAGTAAATAGAAAAGTAGATTAGCTCAGAAAGAAAAAAAAACAAAAAACAAAATGGCCAATTTTCCATACTCATGCTTAAAATCTGAGATTGTCGATGTTCGGCCTTGAATGCACAATGTCTCATGTAGGCTGCAGCTAGAGGCACTGTTTGGGAAATTGGGGAAGTCTTAGGAGGTGGAGCCCCCTCTCTTCTCTACCCCAGCAAGATGCCCAAAGGAAGAAGGCCAAGGGGAAGAAGGTTGCTCCAACCGCCGCCATCGTGAAGAAACAGGAGTCTAAAAAGGTGGTCAATCCTTTGTTTGAGAAAAGGACCAAGAACTTAGGCATTGGGCAGGATATCCAGTCCGAAAGAGATATCACAAGCTTCCTCAGTGGCCCTGCTACATTATGCTGCTGCGGCAAAGGGCTAACCTTGATAAGCGGCTCAATGTACCTCCTGTCATTAACCAGTTCACCCAGGCCCTGGACCCGCGAACAGCTACACAGCTGCTTATGCTTGCCTGCAAGTACAGGCCAGAGACAAAGCAGGAGAAGCAGCAGAGGCTACTGGCCAGTGCTGAGAAGAAAGCTGCTGGGAAAGGAGACTAAGAGACCGCTGCCCTTACAGCAAGGGTCAGTACAGTCATCATTTTGGAGGTGAACAAGAAGTCTCAGTTGGTGGTGAATTTCTCCATTGAGCTGGCTGTTTTCCTACCAGCCCTGTGTCGAAAGATGCGGGTCCCCTACCGCATCATGAAGGGAGAGGCCAGGCTAGCGTGGCTGGTCCCCAGGAAGACAGACTTGCACCACTGTTGCCTTCACACCGGTTAATGTGGAAGACAAGGGTGCTATGTCTAAGCTAGTGGAAGCTGTTAGGATCAGTTATAACAATAGATACAATGAGATCTGCCGCCACTGGGGAGGCAATGTCTGGGTCCTAAATGTATGGTTCGCATTGCCAAGCCAGAAATGGCAAAGGCTGAAGAACTCGCCACTAAAAAGGTTAAAGGCACACTGCTAAATTTTCTGTACATAAATATAACTACTACATTATTTTAAAAAAGTAAAAAGGAAGTGAATCCTCACTGGAAGAAGTGGATAATTATGGGTAGGTTTGGAGGCTTAATAATGTTGTCTCAATTCCTGGTTTACTCTCTATTTCCTGAGTGTGGATGCCATGAATAAGTCAGTCCATTTCTTAAGAATACATGTCATGTTGTAGGTGACGATTAATATTTACTATTGGTTTATCTTTTATTAACACTGCTGTTAATCCTAAACAGCTTTGTAACCAAATCACCACACAGAGACTATGATTTATTTAACCTAGGACACAATGCTGGGCAATAGTTACTCAAGCCTAAACCTCCAAGCCCACATAGTTTCCTAACATTTAGATTTCCCACATTATACTTGCTTTTAGTGATATATTAGGTTCAGTCCATCTCTTCACTTTGTTCCAAGATCTCTCTCCCAGCTCTCCTCTCCCAGCTCTCTCTGCCCTTCTCTCCTCCTCCTCTGCCTCCCACCTTCCTGTCCTCTGGCTCCTCCCTCTCTTCTTGCTTCCTTTCTATTGCTCAACGTTGTGGCTAGTTGCTTTATTTTGGCATGTTTACACAAAATTGAGACAGGTGATGCTTAGAATAAGTATCACAACTCAATGCCCGGATTGAAACCAGAGAGTGGGGGAGAAATCAGCAGTTGAATGAATAAGGGTAAAGTGTATACATTCCAAAAGAACATTATACCAACAATGTCACTTGCCTTTGTCCAAATTTTAAGATTTAAAAGAATCTTGGGGTTTAAAAGAAACATGTGTTATATAGTATCAACGTCTGTATCTTGGTAGCGATTCTGATGAACACCGGTCAACATGATCAGTATTTATTTTAAGAGTTATGGTGAGATTAGGCATAGGCAAACTCCTTCTGTAAACAGCTAAGGAGCTTTGCTGTGTCTTACCAACTCTCTCATTGTAGTGGGAAGATAGTCTTAGAGAGTACATAAAGGCTTGCTTTGGTTGTGTTCTAACAAAACTTTATTCACAAGATCAATTGTAGACCAGCTCATAGCAGGCCTTCCCAGACCTTTGTATCAGTTCTAAAGCATAGTGACATACCTGGTTGTGATGTCTGTTAGGGCCAGTTACTGAGTAGTTTTCATACAGATCAACAGTCAGGAGACCGGTAGATGCTCTTGTGTCAGGAGCAGGAACAGGAACGACTTGAGTTGGAGATTTACTTCACAAATACAACCAAGACTTATCCAGTAAAAATGTGTTTATCATGACAAATGAGTGCACTTGAGACAAGGTTGTGAATCCCCATTTCCATGGAGATTTTATGTAATACAGTGGCCTTTTCACTATGCCATTTTATGTAATTACTGTTAGTACTGAGGGTATTAATTCAATATAATTAAAGACTGTAAAGGTCAGCTAGCTTTGCACTGCATCCACTGGTAACATTTCTCTGTAATTATTCCACATTTTATAATTGATTTTTCTTGTCAGACATTTCAACATTATATTTATATTTTCCTGTTTCCACTAAAATAAAATGAAAATACTAACAAATAATTCATATCAAAATTCCATTATATATTAAATTATGTTATATATACTTTATTACATTGTTATATATGTATATTACATATTTTACATTAAGTAGAAGAGCCTTTTGTTTCCATTTTTAAATTTACCTTTGTTTGGCATACGTGAGTAAGTATGAAAGACTTCATTTTTTCATTATTTTTTCATTTTTTTTTAAATTTAATTAACAAAGAACACAATGCTGGGCAATAGTTACTCCATCCTAAACCTCCAAGCTGTCATAGTTTCCTACCATTCAGATTCACCCATTATACTTGCTTTTATTGATATCTTAGGTCCCGTTCATTTCTCCCTGTTGTTCCAAGACCTTTCTTCCAGCTTCTGTCCTCCCAGCTTCTGCTCCTGCCACTTCTCCTCCTCCTCTTCTCCCACTCCTTCTTGTCCTCCTCTTCCTTCCTCTTTTCCTACTCTGAACCAGGATGTCCCACCCTATTCTCTCCATTGCTCCACATTGTGGCTGGTTGTTTTAATTGGCAATTTGGAGAACAAATGGTGGTATGTTTACACAAACTTGAGACAGGTGATGCTTAGAATAAATATCACAATGCAATGTCCAGATTGAAACCAGATAGTGGGGGGGAGAGAATTCAGCATTTGAATGAACAAGGGTAAGTGTATACATTCCAAAAGAACATTATACCAACATTTCCCCCTTTAAGTCCAATAGAAGGCTCCTTTTCTTCAATACAATAATAATTATGAAATTATGAAAACGGTTAGATAAAATCTACATGTGCAATGTCCAGTCCATGTGTATTTAACAATTTAGGAGAAAGTATCTGATTATCCTATCTGTCTTGACAAGTTTAGAGTTCTATACCTAAATTAACTTTTATCCTGATTGGTATTACCTATATGAAAGCAGTTCTTAAGTTCTAAACAACTTAAGCTTAATTGTGGCATTATAACTATTTGGTCTTCAACCCCATCAGAGACTTCGGGAAGGAATACAATTAGTTATTAGTTATAGTTTATTCATTTTGTATCCCAGCTGTAGCCTCCTCCTCCAACCTCTGCCAATCCCACATTTCCTCCCTCTTCTTCTCTTATGCCCCTCCCCCAGTCCAATGAAATGGGAGGTCCTCCTCCTCTTCCATCTGACCATAGTCTATCAGGTCTCATCAGGACTGGCTTCTTTGTCTTCCTCTGTGGATTGGTGGAGGTGATCAAAGAACCAGCCCATGAGTTCATAAGACTTCATTATTTTATCTTAGTGAGATGTAGGACATCAATTCTATCTTGGTGAGATTAAATAAACAACTGTTACTTGTGAACCAAGCCTTTACTCATTTCTGGCCTTCTCTAGCCAGTGACCTGACCCAATATGGAATATTACAACATTTGATTTGCAGAGTTTCCTATCCTGACAGACTGGGAGGTGCTTTGAGTTCACATCCTTTACTTTTCCTCCTTATTCCACCTATATAGCACAATGACTAAAACACCCACCTCTACAATGTGGGTGACTAAAATATTATCATCCCCACCTCTATGCACAACAAGTAAAATATGATCACCCCACCTCTCTCCAGTTTACCTGCATGTGAAACAAAGTGGAAAGTTACATTTTTTCAAATAACATATTAACATTAACTTTTACCTGTAATGTTTTTCATAATGTTCCTATGGATTGCCAGTTTGAGAGAGCTCTTTACAGGTCTCAGTGTTTTTCCGTTTAGTTTATGTTTGAGGCAACCTGAAATAAACAGGTACTAATTTTATAGAAGATTTTAGGAGCCAGGTGTCAGTTTCTTAAAGCCAGTCATGCTGCTTCTTTTTGAGGAATTGTATACTCAGAGTTGCAAACAACTCAACAAACAGGTGAGACTCTCACAATGGCTGTTCTTGGCACCTGCAGTTTCCGGAATAAGTAAAGTTAACACTTCCGGCTCCACTCTCCTCATAACAACACCATTCATCTGGGAAACGTTATAGTCTTCTTTCTCTTTCTTTTTTCTTCCTCTGTTTTTCTTTCCTTGTTCTAGTCATGTGTTCATGTAGGTATGTGTGACGGGGTGCATGTACTCCTCTGTGGATTTGGAAGCTAGAGAAAAACCTGGGATGCTGTTTCTCAGGAACTGTTTACCTTGTGTTTTGAGACAGAGTCTCTCTTTTGCACAAGCTTGCTAAATAGGCTAAACTTGCTGGCCAATGAGCCCAGTTGTTTACCTCTTTCCACCTTTCCACTGCTGGGATTATAAGTTTCTGTCTTCTTTATTGTGGATTCTTAAAATAGAGTACAAATTCACATGTTTGTATATAGCTTAGTTGACTGACATAGCCATTTTCCCACCCCTCATCTGTGTTTTTAATGGTGACATTTAATAATTCATTGTTACCTATTTTTTATTAGTTGCTAGTGGCTTATGTAACATCTATCTTTACTTTTCTAATTTAGTCTTCACACTATTACCAACATGCTTTTTCTAACACAAACATCTTTACTTTCCTGTTTATTTCTCAAGGATTATCAAACTGTTCATAGAATTTGTATTTATGATCTTGGGCATGACATATTTTTTCAAATAGATATATATTTATTTATTTGCATCGTATAGCATACCTCTGCCCTTGCCTTTTCCCACATTGAGGATATAACACAGTGCCTTGTGCAAAGAATATATTACTGTAGGTCCATTAATAAAAAGATTAAAAATGAACAAAAAAATAATACATATTTTGTTTGTTTGCTTGTTTAGTTTTGTTTTTTGGAGGGGAATGTTGATCTAGGAAATCTTAGAAAATGCATTAGTAAAGTCTTTGATGCAGAATAATGTGGCAAATATTTAATCTTCAGTTTCATAGCAGTGGCTGGAGTAAAAATGTGGGGTTAGGATTTAAACTATTAAACAACAATTGCTAATATCAGATTTGTGATGACAGATGCTTCTTCTGCTATAGGACTTCAATATCTGCTCCGGTTGATATTTCAACAGTCTTTTTCTTTGTTGAGACCTAATTTACAGAGGATGCTTGCTCAAGTATTAATTAATATTTGTCAGTAAATGTTTGTTTACTGAGATCATGTGTAGACACACTTTTAGGAATGAGGTGTTCAGTGAAGGTTGTGGGCCTCATACACATTATATTTGAGGTGACAGAGGCAGATAAAGACAACGTAAGAATATCAATGTGATCATTTTATTAATTGGGATAAAGGAGAGAGGACCAGGTAAAAGTCTTTCTGTGAAAATGACATTTCCCTGCGCAATGAAATGAAAAACCCCTAAAGCAGTCTGAAGAAATCGTGTTACAGGTGAAGAAAATGAATGTACAAAGACCTAAAGCAGTGGTTCTCAACCTTCTTATCCCTTAATACAGTCCCTCATGTTGTATGAGTCCCAATCTTAAAAATATTTTTGTTGATACATTAGAACTCTAATTTTGTTACTGTCATGAATTCTAAAGTAAATATTTTTGGAGCTAGGGTTGTAATTCACAAGTTGAGAACTGCTGGCCAAGAACCACACATTTTTTTGTGTTTTCTAGAGACAGAGTTAACTCTACAGTGTGCAGCAGACAGGCTAGTGAGACAGTATATAGGTAGAGTCCATGGCATCAAGGCAAGAGGTCTAGACTTTAGTTTAAATTCCTTGGAATATTATCAAAAAAGTTTAAGAAGAGAAAAAAATGATCTAATTTCAGTCATAAGCTATATCTTGGGTTGGGCTCAGATGGCTTAGCATATAAAGGGGCTTTCTGCCAAGTCTGATAAGATAGGTGGAATTCCTGGGATTCATCTTGTCAAAATGGGAGAACAGATTCCATCAACTTGTCTTTTGACCTCCACAGGAGTATCATGGCAAGCACTCAACATGCACACAAATAATTACATACTTAATAAAATGTAAAAAAAAAAATCATGATGCTCTCTGGATTCCCTGTCAGCTGAGCCTCTGTCATCCACCACCTAATGTCATTGTAGGTGCTGCTTTCATAATAGGTCCCCGAGTGGTTGTGTTATCATCACATCAGGCTTCACGTCTTTCTGTCTCTGTGGATGTTGACCATCACAAACTGGAACTCCTTAGAACAAACCTGACCACTCACAGTGCATAGGATAAACAGACATATTCAAGTTTGCGTGGGTGTTTGAGCAAGTCATAGTAGAGTAAGACCCTTGAGCAGGCAGGGTGCTGGCTGTGCTCTATTGCTACTGGTTTGTCCATCCTGTTTTCTAATGCTCTGTCTTTAATCGATGTCTGATGTAAGCCTGTGCTCATTTTGAGCTTATTCAGTCTTCTAGATCATTCTTTTCTGGTGACTAGTTTAGATGTTCTTCTCTGTGAAATTAATTTTGTTTCTTCAAGTACAAGAGAGGCAGTATAGTGTAGGTTTGAAAGAGCAGGCGTTGGAGTCAGAAAATGAGGATTTAAAAGCTAAATTAAAATATGATTTTGAAGCAGTGCAAACAAGATTTAGCACTTAACAAAAGGTCATCAGTGATGTGGAAAATTCTTCTAAAATATAGAGGAGTAGGACTGCTTATCAAGTTGTAGCTTGTAATTGTGATTTGTAGTTAGATGTGGGCTTCAATCATGAATGTATCATTTATTGTTCCAATGGGGTTAATAAATTCACATTTTAAATGATTTATCGGTGGGATAAATGATTTAAATCAGATGGGATTTAAAGCTAGGATCTTCTGCATGCTCTGGAAGCTGAGCCACATCCATATGCTTTAAGCTTAATAAGGGTCAGTTTCTCATATGCTTTTTGTGTATAACAGTATATCCTGTACAGGGCATTTGTGACTCAAAGAACACCATTATAACCAATAGACCTAGGACAAATTTAGAGATATTTTATATTTTTAAAACTAGATAATCTTATTCTCATTTGCCAAAATATCTCTAAAGAGATTGACATAATAACATCCTTTTATAACTGTGCTGATTTAATGAATTAACTGTTATTAATCATCCTGGAATAGTTCTACATGATTTCAGTTTTGAGTTCCAACAAAGGACCAAAGAAAAACATTGATTTTAGAACTTTCCACTGAATCTATTCTCAAAGAGAAATAATTTGGAGGTCAGTTATAAGTTGTTTTTTTTTTTTTTTAATCTGTCATATTGTTGGGTAGAAGTGGAATCTTACCTTGCTTTGTAATTTTTATTTTATTTTAAATACATTTTTAATTAAAACAGAACTATATCACCTTTACCTTTTCTTTCCTCTCTGTTCCCTTGCAGGTACTCTTCCTCCAGTTCCTTCCAATTACTCTTAAAGTGTTAGTCTTCTTTTTCTTTATTATTAATATGCAAAAGACATACATACAGCATGTTGAATCCATTTTTGTTGTCTTTGTGTATGCAGATTGAGGATGACCACTTTGTATTAAATAAGCGGGCAAGTTGGAAGCACAGAGGGAGACACTGAGATGGGGGTAAAACCTCAAAGTCTGTTCCCCATGACATACCTCCTCCAAAAAGGCCATATCTCTGAATCCTTCCCAAACAGGTCCACCAACTAGAAACCAACTATTCAAACACATGAGCCTATGGAAGCCATTTTTATTTAAAGAATGTTTCACTGCCTGGCTTCAGAAGCTACTGGCTCTTTCATATTTCAATAATAGTTCCAACTTCCAGTGTCCCCATAGTCTTTCACAGTCAACACATTCTAAAAATCTAAACTCTTTTCTGAGATGCAAGGCAATCTGTAAACTGTTAACCCATATATTAAAATCAAAAGGCAAATTATACATTGTCAATATCAATGGCATAGAATGTACACTACCTTTTTTTATTAACTACCTGTATAGCAGTAATGTTATATCTCATTATTACAGCCATTCTTCTTTAGAGCTCAAGGTAATCATTTTTTTATTATTTTTTTATTTTTTATATTAATTACAGTTTATTTACTTTGTATCCCAGCTGTAGCCCCCTCCCATATTCCCTCCTAATCCCACCCTCCTTCCCTCATCTCCTCCCTGCCCTTCTCTAAGTCCACTGGTAGGAGAGATCCTCCTCCTCTTCCATCTGACCTTAGCTTATCAGGTCTCTTCAGGACTGGCTGCAATGTTCTCCTCTGTGGCCTATCAAGGCTGATCCTCCCTCTGGTGTAGAGAGGTCAAAGAGCCAGCTACTGGGTTTATGTCAGAGACAGTCCCTGTTCCTCTTACTAAGAAACCCACTTGGATACTGAGCTGCCAGGGGCTCCATCTGAGCAGGGGTTCTAGGTTATATCCATACATGGTCCTTGGTTGGAGAATCAATCTTAGAAAAGACCCCTCTGCCCAGATATATTTGGTCCTTGTGGAGCTCCTGTCCTCTCCATATCTTACTATTTCCCCCTTCTTTCATATGCTTCCCTGCACTCTGTCCAAGGTTTGGTTATGAGTCTCAGCATATGCTTTGATACACTGCTAGGACACTACCATTTTAAGGGCACTGAGGGCATAATGAGGAAATATTGGACCAGAACAAGACTGAAATCCCACAGGGAAAACTCCAAATTCTGTAAACTCCATATCTGATGTCTAAGTACTTGGAAGGCTGTTTTTCTGGTTTTGCCACCTACAGCCCCTTCTTTTTGGTGTACAACTCTCCTTTGCAGATTTCTCATGCTTCTAGTATTTCTAAAATCTGGGGATATCCATTGTAATCCAGGTTTTACTTTCACAGCTTCATGTAATGTCTATCAAGGACTCTATTCAAGGAATTCCCTGCGACATGTTTGGACTCAGCATCTCTCCTTAACTGCAGAGGAAGATTCCATAATTTCTTTACTTGTGTATCTTTCATGACTCTAAAGCCAGAACCATGTGGACAACCCTAACTTCTACATTTGCAGTAGTAGTGTCATTTTAGTAGTAGAAAATTCCTCTGGTCTTTCCTTTTTACTAGTTGAAAGCTTACTTGAGTGAAGTATTTTTCTCCTTTTATTTCACTTGAGAACAGGCCTTTCATTAATCTTTTCTCTTTCAGCACAAGCCTTGACTGCAACATTAAATTTCCAAACTGTATGGTTTACATTTCTTTTTTGCCTGATTGTTTTTTTTTTTTAATTGCAGAGCTGCATAAGAATGATTACAAATAACCATATGACAGAATCAATATTAGGCTGTCTTGGAATCTCCTTTACCAAGGAAATTAATTCAACATTTTTCAATTTATCCTGAGGCATATTCTTTTGACTTGGATAAAAGGCAGCCAAATTATTTGCCAAACTATTACAAGAATGGTCTCTAGCCCAGTTGCTAACATTGTTTCCATGTGAAAACTCTTGAACTGTGTTTACATAGTCCACATTGCTTTCAGTACTATTGTCTTCCAAACTCCTACCAGGATAGTCCATTAAACTCTGCTTATAGCTTTCAACCACATTCTGAATGATTGAATGTTCCCAAATCTTTTATATCCCCCTCAAAGCACCATGGCCAGAAATGTTACTGCAATACCACATCCTTGTACTGAATTCTGTCTTACTTTTCAGTTGACAAGACACCACGAACAAGACAACTTATAGAAGAAAGCATTTGGGGCACAGAGTTCTTGAGGGTTAGGGTCCATTCCAAATATGGTGAGGGACATGGCAGCTGGCTGTCATGGTGCTGGAGCATTAGAGAAGAGCTTACACCCTTATCCACAAGCCATGAATCAGAGAGCTAACTAGTAATGGTGTAGATCTTCGAAGCCTCAAAGTCTGCCCCAAAGCCCAGTGACGCATTCCATCTAGCAAGACCACACTTCTTAATTCTTCCAAAATAGTTCGACCAACGGGGGAATCAAAGACTGAAATATATGAATCTATGGGAGCCATTCTTACTTAACTATCACAGGGGCTCATCTAAAGACAGGGTTCATTATTCGTCTCCTAGCCACAATAATTACCTGTAGTCCCCTTGACTAGGATTGGATCTCATGAAACTTCCCACTTCTACAGTAGCATATCTTTTTGATATTGAAGTCTCCTTCTTCTTGATTAGTCAGGGTAGTCCAAGTGAATCCTCTCAGAGCTTGAAGTCCCAATTGCTGAATTAGGAACAGTTTGGATTCAGGATTCAGATAGTTAAGCAGGATCTAACCTAAAAGCTTCCTTTCTGGGTCTAATTTCTATAGTGCTAGAAAATACTATGTAACCTGCTAAGGGAAAAAAGCAATTAATAGTCCTACCCAGTCTCAATACCTATGAATCACAACAACAACTAGCATGAAATATACTCCCCAAAGCACTCACATGACTGTCTACTTGGAATTAACCCACTTAACATGAACGAAATTGTCCCAGGTACTTGGAAACCCAACCAATTGTCGGATAGTGAGGTCATGGGCCTTAGAAAAAAGTCTACTAGAACTAATTTTCCGGAGAGCATTATTCCTTACTACATTCTAATATCTTATATACACAAGTATGTGTAACCCCTTCTCAAAGAATCTTCTCTTTACAGCCATACTGGACAAAAGGAAGAGATCAACAGAACAACAGAACAAGGACAGTCTAGCTCCGGCTGATACATCTCCATCACATCTTCTGCTTCTGTGACCCAGGAGGCATCATGGAAAAGGGACAGAAAGCTTTTAAGAGTCAGAATATAAGGAACCTACTGGGAAATAGTCTTTTCTAGAAATGGCTGCATAAGCAAAACCAGAACAATTCTGTGCAATTTTATATGGTATTAATAGGGAATCTTAGCAATTCAGAATAATTTAAGGCTTATTGACTAAAACAATTTTTGGTTAGAAGTCATAAAAAATTCAACCCAAAGTGACTCAACAAACAGGTTTTTATTTTTCCTCACATAAGGAAAATTGTAACTGTTCATCGAAGCTGTTAATCAGTGTTTTGATTTTGTTCCTTTTTGACACATGGTAGAGTTTTGCTTCTTTCCTCCTGGATGTTAGGTATAGTTATGTAATGTTCTCTGGCCATTGGGATGGGAGCAGATGTAACTTGTGCTATTTTTAGGCAGGAACCTTTAAGAATGAGTGCTTCTGCCAAGTTCTTCTCTGTGCCATGGTGATGGGCAATGTGCCACGTGACAGCTATGGCGAGCAGCATCCACTGCCCACTACGGCTCCAGGATGCTTGCCGTGGCAGCACACGTGTTCCCACTGACAAAAGACACATGGCTCATCTTTCTCTGTTTTTCCATCTTTCATTTTCATCTTTTAGTCACTTCATAGTCTCAAAATGGTTGCTGCAACTCCAGGAATCATTTTTATATTCAAAATAGTCAGAACTGGTAAAGTTGAATTTGTATTATTTACTTAGAATAGGAAAGGAAAATTCTTGGTATTTTTTCTGAAGAAATTTTTTTTTATAGCTGTCTTAGCAGCAGGACCAGATTAAATGGTTTCTACTTGTTAGTAAGGAAGCTGCAAAAATGGACATAGTATTACCCCCCAAAACATAGATAGATGGGGAGGAGACATAAGGTCATGTAGACAACTGACAGTGTGTACCAAAAAAAGTACAATTAGCATGGAAAAAATTCAATTTTTCCCGTAAGGTGAAAATAGTTGATACAATTACTTGGCCACACCTTAGCAGGAATTACCTAAAATATATATATAGTCATTAGTAGACCATAGAAAGCCACATTTTGAAGTAATCTTCCCCAGAATCCTAACTTAGTTAGGATGGAGTTAGTTAGGACAGTTATATAGGCTGTAATTTAAAAACTGGCAGATGCCAGGTATCATTTCTGTGCATCTTCACTTTTACAAGGCATTTAATTGGCTATAAAAAGTTAAATCAATCTAGTGATCCCATTCTTTAAGAAAATGAAAAAAAATATTTTCCTAAAAATATTAAGCAATTGTTGCAGATTATCCAAACTACCGCCTTTGAGAGACTGGAAATCGACATGCAATTTCTTTCCATTATCTTAATACATATTAGAGTTACAAGTTTTGGCAGCCAATAATACTTTTACTTTTTCTTATTTTTCAATTTGAGGAAATTATGTTTACTGTATTTGTCCTTTTTTGAACTTTTCAGTGAGCATTCCATTTTTAATCTGGACCTCTTGATGTACACGATACAAAATCGGTATTGCTTTTTATATTTAAAAATGCTCTGTTGATGGTATAATGTGTTCGACATATGTGTGGGGGTGGTGGCTGAGAAGACAGGCACTCAAATAACAGTTTCTCTCAAACTTGAGGGCTCTCTAGATTTGGTTTAAAAATACAGTCACTAGTCATTTTGTCACTTCCTTGGAGAGAGTTTAATGACGCAGACACTGCTGAGCCTGCTCATCCCACTCTTCTGTCTTTTTCTTTGGGGCTGATAATGCAAAGGGTCTCATAATTTTGACATATGTGAGGCTGGACTTAAGAGGCTGTCTTTGGTTTTGGCTTGGTCATCAAGGTTATAATTCTTGAACATAGGGTTCTGGTTCACTTTGCATTTGCTTCACTTCAACTAGGCATCCAACCGAGGCTTATGTGTTCCTAATAGCCCTCTTTCCCCCATCTTCTCCTTTGGTTGAATAGTTTATTACAAATGATTTGACAACAGGGATCATTTATAGGATGTGACCAGGAGCTGGCCTAATGACCCACTTTGAAACTTATGAGGTTTGAGACAGGATTTTACTCTTGTGTGTCACTGGCCAGCAGTGACACCTGAATACCACCTGAGAAAGGGCTGGGAGAAAGAGACAGGGCAACACAGAGAAGGACACCAAGTCTACATACTGATCCAGGTTTCGATTTAATGGACGTCAGGTTAACACTTTAGGCAGAAAAGTACAAGCAGTTTCTCATGTAGGAGCTTTACTTGGTCAAAACATAGGAGAGCTCACTCAAGGTTACACAGAGCCTGCTGTCTGGTTACTATGGTTGCACAGAGTTTCTCAGGGTCAGAGCAGTCCACTGTAGGATCACCAAGGTCAGTTTATGAGAAACTGGACTTTGGAAAATAGCCAAAGCCAAGAGGCCAAATTTCACTGCTCAGATGCCATTAACTCCAAATTTGCCATTAACTCCAAAAAGGCTGCCACACTTGTGGACATATTTTGCTATATACATAGGAGCACTAAGTACCTCTGAAAACACAATTGGAGTCAATTATGTCCTAAATTAATTATATATTATAATTAAAATGAAATGTTGCAGAATGTCCATGCATAGTACTTGTAGCATGATCAAGTTGCTGTATACTATGAATAAGATGAAATTTCACTTTATTAAGTTACCCAAAATGCTTTTGCTTTTAGCAAAACAGAGCACCAAACTGTGATGATAGCTTTTGTGATAGTAATAGATTCACCTGCTCAGTCTTCCATAAAATCTTACCTTTTCCAAAAGAAGGGTTTGGCCTTTGGTTGGCGTCTACAGGCTAATCTCTTAAGCTCTTGGGATGTCCTGCTGATAAAACTGTGATCTTACTGCCTGCAGTGATGTGTGATACTGCATAGTGCGTATTTGATTTATGGTAGGTATATGAGTCATGAAGCACCCTACATCTATGTCTACATCCAAGGACTTACAGAAAGGGCACCCAGACAGGAAGCAGTTACGCTATGTGCCCAGGCCTCAGTATAACTGTGAACACTAAAGCTTGCAAATTCTTTTGCTTTGAAAATGCATATTTTCACATATAGTTGGTGAGAAAAGTTAACTGCCCATGCTGGCTAGTTTTATGTTAACTTGACACAAGCTAGAATGATATAAAAGGAGGTAAGTTCAGTTGGGAAAATAAATTCTAAGTGTATGATATTTTCTTAATTAGTGATTCATGTGCGATGGCTAAGCCCATTGTGGGAGGTGCCATCCCTAGGCTCCTGCCCTGACTTTCTTTAATAAGGAACAGTGGTACAGAAGTGTAAGACAAAACCTTTTCTCCCCAGGATGATTTCAGTCATGGTGTTTCATCATAGCAATGAAGTCACTTTTCTAGTTATGGTGACCAAAATACCTGTCAAGAAACAGCTTAATGAAGGAGCGGTTTATCTTGTGTCATTGTCTTTGGTGATATAGTGATACAGTCCATGATGAAAGAAAGGTCACGGCAGTAGCCATCTCAGTGGGACAAAAGACTCCCGCAACTGCTTGCTTATGACTCTGTCGATCCAGAAGCAGAGATGGGACAAGAAGTGGCACTAATCAGTCAGATCTCAAGGCCTACTCCGGTGATCCTACTTCTAGTGCAGCTCTGCTTGCTACTGGTTTCACAAGCTCCCAGAACAGTGTTGCTAGCTGAGAACATAATGTTCATAAACATGAGCCTATGGGAGGCTTCATATTAAACCACCACAGCACTCTGTATATAACTCCACGGAGAGAAAGAAATGGAAACTGCACCTGGGACTCCTTCGCACTCTGCTTGGTAAGTCTCTTCCCTTTGCCAGCTTGTGGCTGTGTTCTTTCACAACAATACCCTGTGGCGGTGAGCAGAGTGACTTTCTGAGCTCTGTAAGTCCTCCTAGGATGGCATTGCACTGAAGGTGATCCTGGGAACCTGCCAAATTGTTATTTTATACTACAGGAATACTATAAAATACTTGAAAATATTTGTAATTAATTCCTATCCCCAGCAAACCAACCAACCAACCTACCAAGCAAACAACAAACCATTCTCTTTTTACACAGGCTCTGAAATGTCCTTGGATATCTTGAATGGTGTTTTGAGGCTTTTGTGCAGGCCTCTAGCAAAGAGGTGGTAGCTAGTTTCCTATGTAAAATGTTCTTTCCCCCATTACTAGTGAATCTTAGCCTCACATATAAGCTCCTTTACTAACATTTCCATGGTCAGACTTGGGAAAAATTGGGAAGGAAATTAAGAATATGTCTACCTAGGTTTTTATTTGTTTGTTTTGTTTTGGCTAAACAATATTCTGTAAGGATCTCTATTCTTAACTATTGAATTACCTTCCCAAAAGTCTATCAAATTAATCCCATGCTTGTTAGGTAAGACTGGATTAGGACACTGTCTTTAAAACCTATTCCTTTTAAGGATACAAAGCACTGGTTTTCTGGAGAAATTATAGAGATTGTTTGGAGGCTGAAAGACAGTCAGCAGTTAATAACACTGTCTTCTCTTCAAGAAAACCCTGGCTCAAAACCACAAGATAGATTCATAACCATTTGTAAATCTATCTAGTCCCAGAAGATTAGATGAAGATGGTACGCAGACTTACCTGCAGTGTTTACCTGCACATCAAATTGGAAAAAAAATAACTTCAAAAGATGTTTGGAGAACAGGTTGTTCAATGCTGATTTCTAGAGTTTCACTGAGTATGCGGAGTAAGTATGGTATGCCTGTGTTACTCACTATTTTGCCTGAAAAGACAAGAGGATTGAATTGAATTGGAACCATTTTTTCTTCATTTGGACATTTCTAAGGCTTCTATTTCAGGATCTTGGATAAGCACACACTCAGTGCCAATCGTGCTTCCCCAGCCATTCAAGAGAGCTTTCTGATGCACTCCATCACACAGCTCCAGGCAGAAGTTGGGACCCTAGGGACTGCACCAGGGACTTCCTCACTGAGCTGCACCATTTACAAAAGCTTTGCTCTCCGCTGGCTTTTGATCGCTCACCTTTTCCCGTGTACTGCATCTTTCTCTATGGGTTCTGTTCCGGTATCTGTAACTGTGCAGATTCC
The DNA here is from genome assembly GCF_030254825.1 of Meriones unguiculatus. Taxonomy (NCBI): domain Eukaryota; kingdom Metazoa; phylum Chordata; class Mammalia; order Rodentia; family Muridae; genus Meriones; species Meriones unguiculatus. Next base: position 56,092,969 of record NC_083356.1, on the reverse strand, counting down.
ACACTTTCATAACACCTTAACCTCTTTCGTGAAAGAACTGTTTACCATTGTATTTCAGCACTTAAAAGTAGTTCTTAAGATGTTGTAGCTGCACAGTGATCAATGGCTGTTGAGCCCACAGATGGAGTTCATGACACTTTCATCTTGGATTCGTCTTTAGGAATGCCAATTAAGGTCAGAGACATGGCATCCTCAGTTCTTGGCTTGAGCATTTTGATAATTTAAGGAAGATAATGAAAAGGCATTTAAAAAACCTTGGCCAATGTTTTGTTTTTTTTCCTCTCTCACACTGCTTACCTTTGTATAGAAACCGTCATTAATATTTGATGGGCAGTGTTCAGAAAACTTTTATCAGCAAGTGTACAAGCGTCATGTGCATTTAGAATAGAGCAGTTTAAATACTAGGCTTCAAAAATCTGAAAAAAAATAGCAAAGAAAATGGGTTTGGAAAGTATGGTCTGGAATTGCTTGTCAGACTCTGAAGAATAAATGTTTCAACTTTGGATTCAAAACCCTATTCATGGTTTTTTAAAATATACTTTAAATAAAGTGATTACAATGAAAAAGGAAATGCCTTGGTCAATAAGAATACCATTAAAAGATCTTTTTTTCCTAAAGAAGTTACTAGCAAATTCTAAAGATGTTTATACAAAATCAATACTTAACTGGAGAATCATAGGTAGAAAATCTGCTACATACCATATGAAACAGAAATTGGGCCATGGGAGGGGGTGAGTGTGAAGCAGAGAGACTTCTTACAAGTTGTCACTCTTCACTTAAAGAGTGCATTCTATTTTGGTAGTGTCTCTGCTGCATGCATTCCCACAGCTTTTTAATAGCTCAGGCTCAGCTGTCAGGAACATTTGTGTTATTTTTTCCTCTTCAGCACACAGTAATGGCTGTGCCTGTTGTTTGCAGATACCAAAACCTGCTTCCTAATAATGTGTCTAAAAGTGTCCATCAACCAGAGCCCTACAAGTTTCCTTCTGTTTCTCGAGAAGTTAGGGGTGATGGATGCTAGGAGACTCCTCTGCAGATCACACCAGAACTCAAATAAAATAATGGACCTATTTCAAAATTGCATTTCCGTTGCTGTTAGTAGTAGGTGCTGTTAATAATGACAGGATGATACCACGTGCTTAGTTTTTAGGCTTCAGATTTGGTTTCATAAGGAGGAAGCTTTGTAGGTCCAAAACTATTAGCTCCATATAGACAATAGCCACAGTAAGAATTAAAAATTATTTCTGTCTCTTCCAATAAATTCAAATGTTTCCTGTTTTAAAACATTTGGAATCTATTCCACAGTGGGCATGTTACTCAACTATTGATGCCATGAGTTATCTCAAGTTTAGCAGTTTTAGGCAACAATGATCTGGTGCTGCAGCCCTGTGCATCATCAGTTAGAGGCAGATGGCTCAGCTGCTGCTTGTATCTATGTTCCACAGGGCCAAATTCAAGGTTTTGAGAAGTTGGCTTTCTTTCTGGAGGCTGTAGCAGTGATTCTGCCCATCATAGGTTGTTCAAGGAAGGGTCTTGTTTTCCATTTGCCTGATTCCTTCAGAATCTCCCCTTTTAGAGGCTATTTTTATTCTCTGGCATTTTCCATCCCCCTCCCCAGGGAAGGTCTTCGTGCACACTAGACAAGTATTCTACTGAACTTTACTCCCATAGATTCTTCCTCCATATTTCATACCAGAAATGGTTAATTGATTCCAGTTTTCAACTACCTTTTTAGTCTCATCTTTCCTTTTGTTGTTGCAACTCTCTCCTGAACCCAGTAATAAGAATTTGTTCGAAATGCTTGAAGTAATAGTAATGGACCCTCATATATAATCTATCTTAAACTCCATATTTTAATGCCCATAACCTAAATTACAATTATGAAGTATGTAGTGGTAAGTAGGTTGTTATATACTTGACTGATCTAGTATTGAGAATTCAGGGTGAACCTTAGATTCTCATTTAGCACAAGTATTATGGTTTGTGTATGAAGTGTCTCCATAAAGTGTTCATGTGATATAGGCTTGCTGTCCCAGGTTGTGGAGCTAATGAGAAATGCTTGGTGACAACTTTGTCAATAGATAACCCATTCAAGAATTCCTAGTTAACTGACTTTTAGGAAGAATGGACTACTAGTAGGAAGCAGGACACAGAGACTCTACTTTTGTATATCTTATTTTCGCACCCTTATTTTCTTCCTCTCTGCTTTCTAGCTACCATGATGTGAACTGCTATGCTCTGGTATATAGGAGCTTATGTTTTATTTTATATTTGAACTTGGGTTTTGTTAAGGAAATCTGGTGTGACAATGGCAAATGCACTTGGGCTGAGGACTAAGGTAGATCCCTGCCATCCACGTGGGGGCTCTGGTCAGTTGGCAACATGGTCTGGTTACTTGGTGCGTGCCCATTTTTGATCATTTGAGAACAGTAGAAGGACAGGCAGTACCTGCCTTCTGGGAAGGTAGCTGGTTTTTTAACTTGGCTCTTAATGGCTGTGGAAATAGCACAAAGGAAGTTAGAAACATCAGGATAAGCAGTGGTAATGGCAGCGAGCCATAGCCCATAGATGAAACAGTAGGGATGCCCACAAGGGCAAGTGCGTTTGCTATTATTTCTGTGTCTGAGGCTATGTAGCCATCATGAATGTTAACTTTGACTTCCAGGACAGTACATAATTACCAACGCTGAGCTCTTTAAAAACTCTATTTCATTTGAAGCTCTTTAAAGCCTCTCCCTTCCAATCTCCAACTCTAAGAAGGAGAGAGAAGATTAGTGGGGAGGGGGTGCAGACCTCTTCACTTCCCCCAGCTGTTTAGATTCGAAGGGTTCTTTTTGGTGTTTTACCAATCAATCTCCGTCAACAGCAGAAGCAGCAAGCAGTAGCCTTCAAGCCTCTGATTGAAACATTTCTCTCTGGTTGTCTCCAAGCTATCGCACTTTCTCTTTCTGGTCTCTCTGAACTGCCACTTGCCACATGACACCACTGCATGCCACACTTTCTCTTTTGGGCTCTCATATTTATAAACTCAGCCTTAGACCATGCCCCTTGCCATGCATCACAATGCAAGGCATTAACAATTGTCATTTATACAATGGAATACTACTCAGCAATTAAAAACAAGGAAATCATGAAATTTGCAGGCAAATGGATGGAACTAGAAAAGATCATCTTGAGTGAGGTAATCCAGAAGCAGAAAGACACATATAGTATATACTCACTTATAAGTGGATATCAGATATGTAATATAGGAAAAACATACTAAAATCTATAGTCTTAAAGAAGCTAAACAACAAGGAGGCCCTAGTGAAGAGGCTTAATCCTCATTCAGAAGGGCAAACAGCATAGATGTTTCTTGGAAGTGGGAGAAGACAAGGAACAGGACAGGAGCCTACCACAGGGGGCCCCTGAAAGAGTCTACCCATCAGGGTATTGAAGCAGATGCTGAGACTCATAGCCTAACTTTGAGCAGAGTGCAGGAATCTTATGGAAGAAAGGGGGAGATAGTAAGACTTGGAGGAGACAGGAACTCTACAAGGAGAACAACACAGCTAAAATACCCTGGGGTCAGGAGGCCTACAAAGACTGATGCTCAAACCAAGGACCATGCACAGAGTGGACGTAGACCTGCTACTCAGATGTAGCCCATGGGCAGCTCAGTCTCCATGTGGGTTCCCTAGTAAGGGGAACAAAAACTGCCTCTGACACGCACTCAGTGGCCGGCTCTTTGATCACCTCCCTCTAGTAAGGAGGCCTAACTAGGTCACAGAGAAAGAGAATCTAGGCAGTCCTGATGAGACCTGATAGGCTAGGGTCAGATAGTAGGGGCTCCCTTATCAGTGGACTAGGGAAGGGACATAGGGGGAAATAGCTTTTATTATTATGTTAGAGATCCTTTAAGAGAAATGGATAAACAAACACCTTAATGAAAACTATGAAAGCAGACAATACAAGGAAGTGAAGCAAACAGCTCATAACTTGCAAGTGGAAATTGAATCAATAAAGAAAACCCAAACTGATGGAATGCTGGAAAAGAAAAGTTTAGGATTTCAAACAGGAACTTCAGAGGAAAGTCTCACCAACAGAATACAAGTGGTGGGAGAAAAAAATCTAAGGCACTGAAGACAAGATAGAAGAAATGGATACCTCAGTAAAAATAAAAATTAAATCCAGGCAGAAAACATCCAGGAAATCTGGGATACTATAAAAACATGAAATATAACAAAAAGAAATAATAATAAAAAGAATAAAGGGTGGAGAACAAGCCCTGGACAATGGCACACATTTTTTTTAACAAGGTCATAAAATAAAATTTTTCAAACTAAAAGAAGGAGGAGCCTATCAAAGTATAAGAAGCATACAGAACACCGAACAGACTGGGTCAGAAAAGAAAGTCCACTGAACACGTAATAATCCAAAACAATTAATATAGAATAAAGAAAGAATATTAAAAAGCATGATGGAAAAAAACAAGTAACATATAAAAGCAAACCTCGTATAATAACACCCGAGTGTTCAGTGGAGGCACTCAAAGGCAGCAAGGTCTGTACAGATATTCTACAAATTCGAAAATACTACAGATGACAGCCCCGCCTACTATACCCCTCAAAACATTCACTCACAACAGATGGAGGAAGAAAGACGTTACATGACAAAACTAAATTTAAGCAGTATCTGTCTATAAACTCAGCCTTACAGAAGGTGCTGGAAGGAAATCTTCATCTTGAAGAGGCTATCTCCACCCATGAAAACACAAGGAATAAATGTTCTCAAAACAGCAAAATGATATGAGAAAAAAACCTGCACCACCACTACAGAATAATTTGAATAAACAAACATTGCTCACTGAAAAATCTCAACATCAATATTCTCAAATCAGCAATAAAAGATACAGACTCAAAGAATGAATTAATATCCAAAATGTGCTCAACTATACAACAAGGACATTTGCTCAACCATGTTCTTAGCAGCTCTATTCATAAAAGCCAGAATCTGGTAACAATCTAGATATCCCTCATCTGAGCAAAGAATACAGAAGTTGTGGTACATTTACACCATGGAATACTACTCAAGTATTAAAAAAAAGGAAATCATGAAATTTGCAGGCAAATAATCATGCTTAGTGAGGGAACCCAGAAGCAGAAAGATGTACATGGTATATACTCACTCAAAAGTGATTATTAGACATATAATATAGGATAAACATACTAAAATCTATACTCCTAAAGAAGCTAAACAAGAAGGACCCCTGGGAAGATGCTCAATCCTCATTCATAACGGCAAACAGGATAGACATTGGAAACAGGAGAAGACAGGGAAGAGGGACAGGAGCCTACCACAGTGGGCCTCTCTAAAAGACTCTACTGATCGGGGTATCGAAGCAGATGGTGAGACCCATAGCCAAACTTTGGGCAGAGTGCAGGGAGTCTTATGAAAGAAGAAGGAGATAGAAAGACCTGAAGGAGACAGGAGCTCCACAAGGAGGCCAACAGAGGCAAAAGAACTGGGCTCATGGGTCCCTGAAGAGACGGATACTCCAACCAAGAACCATGCATGAAGAGGACCTAAAACTCCTGCTCAGATGTAGCCCATAGACTCAGTCTCCATGTGGAATACCCTAGTAAAGGGAACAGGAGCTGTCTGGCATGAACTCAGTGACAGGCTCTCTAATCACCTCCCTTGTGGGGTACAGAATTTCCAGGCCACAGAAGAAGACAATGCAGCCAGTCCTCATGAGACCTGATAGGCTAGGGTCAAAGGGAAGGGGAGCAGGACCTCCCCTATCAGTTGACTAGAGGCATAAGGGGAGAAGAGGGAAGAAGAGCAGGATTGGGAGGAGATTTGGGAGGATATGAGGGAGGGGGCCAGAGATGGGGTACAAAATGAATAAATTGTAATAAATAATAACTAAACAAAAAAGAAAAAACAGCACCCTTCCTCTTTCTGAAACAAACAGAGAAAAAAAAATACCCACACACCTTAACATCAAGGATAAGCATCACTTCAGGGTAAAAGGATGGAAAAAGATAATACAAACAAATAAACCTAAGGAGCAAGCCAGTGTAGCTATTTTATTATCTGACTATATAAACTTTAAAACAAATAATAGATAAAGAATTTTGCTATGTACTCATTAGAGGAAAAATCCACCAGGAAGACATAAAAATTCTTAACATCTTTGTAACAAGCACAAGAGCACACTGCTCATAATGGGAACACTACTATAGCTTAAATTACATATCAGTCCTCACACAATGATAGTGGGTGATTCAATACCCCACTCTCACCAATAGATAGTTCATCAAGACAAAAATTAAACAGAGAAATTCTGGAGCTAACCATTGTCATTAAAAAGTGGACCTAACAGATATGTACAGAACATTTCACTCAAACACAAAATAATTTACTTTCTTCTCAGGAGCTCATGGAACTTTTTCTAAAATTGACCACATACTCATTTATAATGCAAGTCTCAACAAATACAAAAAAAAAAAAAAAAAAAAGAAAAAAAGAACTCCGTGGCTTAAAGCAAGATATCAACAAGAGCAGAAACAACAGAAAGCTTACAGACTCATGGAAACTGAACAGTTCACCACTGGATAAAAATCACTTAAGAAAGAAACTAGGAAAAAGAACTATCTATAATTGCACAAAAATGAAAACAAAGCATATGCCAACTTATAGAACACAATGAAGGCAGTTCTAAGAGTCAATTCTATGTCACTAATTGCCTACATGAATAAATTAGAAGGATCTTATATTAGTAACTTAATAGCACATTTCAAATTGCTAGAACATAAGGAGAAAAATCACGCAAAAAAGGACATAGATGCAAGAAATAATCAAACGCAGGGCTGAAATCAATAAAATAGAAACAACCAAACAAAATAAGCAATGCAAAAAGATGAAAGTAACGGAGTTGGTTGTTTGAGGAAATATATAAGATTGACAAACCCTCAGGCAAATTAACTAAAAGGCGGAGTAAAGATGCGAATTAACAAAGGTAGAGACAAAAGGCAGGTTTTATGATAACAACCATGGAAATCTAGATAATTATAAAGATATATTTTAAAAATCAGTACTTCACAAAATTGGAAAATGTAGAATAAATGAATAATTGAATCAATATGTATCACTTACCAAAGTTAAATTAAGATCAGATAAGCAATTTAAACAGACCTATAAGCCCCTGTGATATAGACACAGTAATTAAAAGTCTCTGAAACTAAAAAGCTCAGGGCCAAATTGTTTTAGAGCTGATTTCTACCAGACTTTGAAAGAAAGATTAATCAATACTTTTCTTTTTTTAATTTTTATTTTTTAATATTAATCACAGGTTATTTACTTTGTATCCCAGCCATAGCCCTTCTTGCTCATTCCCTCCCTTTCCCACCCTCCCTCCCTCATCTCCTCCCTGTCTCTTTCCAAGTCCTCTGATAAAGGAGGACCTCCTCCCCTTCCATCTGACCCTCACTTATCAGGTATCTTCAGGACTAGCTGAAATGTCCTCCTCTGTGACCTAGCAAGGCTGTTCCTCCCTCGGTGGGGGGGGAGTGGAGGTAAAGGAGGCAGTCATTGAGTTCATGTCAGAAATAGTTCCTGTTCCCCTTACTAGGAAAACCCACTTGGATACTGAGCTACCATGGACTACATCCAAGCAGGGGTTCTAGGTTGTATCCATACATGGTCTTTGGTTGGAGAAACAGTCTCATAGAGGACTCCTGTGCCCTGATATATTTTGTCCTTGTGGAGCTCCTGTCCTCTCCCATTCATACTAACTCCCACTTTTATCATATGATTCCCTGCACTCTACCAAAGATTTGGTTATGAGTCTCAGCATCTGCTTTAATACACTGTTAGGTAGAGTCTTTCAGAGGCCCTCTGTGGTAGGCTCCTGTCCTGTTTTTTGTCTTCTCCTAATTCCCATGTCCATCCCATTTTCCTTTCTAAATGAGGATTGATCATCTTACCTAGGTCCTCTTTCATGTTTATCTTCTTTAGGTGCACACATTTTAGTATATTTATCCTATCTTATAGGACTATATATAGTGAATATATACTGTGTGTGTCTTTCTGCTCCTGGGATAACTCACTCAGGATGATCTTTTCTAGATCCCACCATTTGCCTGAACATTTCATGATTTCTTGTTTTTAATTGCTGAGTATTCCATTGTGTAAAAGTACCACAATGTCTGTATCCATTCTTCTGTTGATGGACATCTGGGTTATTTCCAGTTTCTGGCTCTGACAAATAAAGTTGCTACAAACATGGTTGAACAAATGTCCTTGTGTACTTGAAAATCATTTGGATGTATGTCTAGGAGTTGTATAGCTGGATCCCTAGGAAGCACTATTCCTAATTGTCTGAGAAAGCGCCAGATTGATTTCCAAAGTGGTTGTATAAGTTTACATTCCCACCAGCAATGGAGGAGGGTTCCACTTTCTCCAAAACCTCTCCAGCATGTGCTGTCACTTGAATTTTTAACCTTTGCCATTATGATGGGTGTAAGGTAAAATCTCAGGGTCGTTTGTATTTGCATCTCTCTGATGTTCTGATGACAATGTCTTTTGCTTTAAGAAGCTTTTCAGTTTCATGATGTCCCATTTATCAATTGTTGCTCTAAGATCCTGTGCTGTTGGTGTTCTGTTCAGGAAGTTGTCTCCTGTGCCAATGAGTTCCAAGTTCTTCCCCACTTTTTCTTCTAACCGATTTAGCATATCTGGTTTTATGTTGAGGTCATTGATCCACTTGGACTTTAGCTTTGTTCAGGGTGATAAATATGGATCTATTTTCATTTTTCTGCATGTAGACAACCAGTTGGATCAGCACCTTTTGTTGAAGATGCTGTCTTTTTTCCATTGAATGGTTTTGGCTTCTTTGTCGAAAATCAAGTAAGTATCCATAGGTGTTTAGTTTCATTTCTGGGTCTTCTATTCGGTTCCATTGATCTACTTTTCTGTTTCTATGCCAATACCATGATGTTTTTATTAGTATTGCTCTGTAGTACAGCTTGAGGTCAGGGATGGAGAAACCTTCAGATGATCTGTTGTTGTACAGGATATTTTTGGAAATTCTGGATTTTTTGTTTCTCCATATGATATTGAGAATTTTTCTTTTAATGTCCGTAAAGAATTGTATTGGTATTTTGATGGGAATTGCATTGAATCTGTAGAGTGCTTTTGGCAGGATGGCCATTTTCACTATGTTAATCCTACCAATCCATGAGCATGGGAGATCTTTCCATCTTCTGATATGTTCTTCAATTTCTTTCTTCAGAGACTTGGAGTTTTTTTCAAACAGGTCTTTCACTTGCTTGGTTAAAGTCACCCCAAGGTACTTTATGTTGTTGGTGGATGTTGTGAAGAGTGTCATTTCCGTGATTTCTTTCTTGGCCCTTTTTTCTGGGTATACAGGAGGGCTTATAATTTTTTTGAATTAATTTTGTATCCAGCCACTTTGTTGAAGGTGTTTATCAGTTGAAGGAGTTCTCTGGTTGAATTTTTGGGATCACTCATGTATACTACAATGTCATCTGCTAATAGTGAAACTTTGACCTCTTCCTTTTCGATATGTATCCCCTTGATCTCCTTTACTTCTCTTATTGCTCTAGCTAGGACTTCCAATACTATGTAGAATAGACATGGAGAGAGTGGGCAGCCTTGCCTTGTCCCTGATTTCAGTGGGATTTATTTAAATTTTTCTCCATTGAGTTTGATGTTGGCTATAGGCTTGCTGTATATTGCCTTTACTATGTTTAAGTATGTGCCTGTATTCCTGATCTCTACAAGACCTTAAACATGAATGGATGTCGGACTTTGTCAAATGCTTTTTTAGCATCTAAGGAGATGATCATGTGGTTTTTCTCCTTCATTTGTTTATATGGTAGATTACATTGATGGATTTCTGTGTATTGAATCATCCTTGCATGCCTGGGATGAAGCCAACTTGGTCATGGTAATGCTATCTTTGATGTGCTCTTGGATTCGGTTTGCGAGTATTTTATTGAGTATCTTTGCATCAATGTTCATAAGAGAGATAGGTCTGAAGTTCTCTTTTTTGTTGGGTCTTTATGTGGTTTAGGTATCAAAGTGACTGTGGCTTCACTGAATGAGTCTGATTAAGTTCCTTCTGTTTCTATTTTCTGGAATAGTTTGAAGAGAATTGTAATTAGCACCTCTTTGAAGGTCTGGTAGAATTCTGCTCTGAAACCATCTGGCCCTGGGCTTATTTTTAAAAGGGAGACTGGTGATGACTGTTTCTATTTCCTTGGGGGATATAGGCTTATTCATTCACTCTTTCTACCTGATTTTGACTTAATTTTGGTAGATGGAATCTATCTAGAAAATTGTCCATTTCATTTAGATTTTCAAATTTTGTGGTGAATAGGCTTTTGTAGTACGACCTGATGATTATTTGGATTTCCTCAGTGTTTGTAGTTATGTCCCCCTTTCATTTCTGATTTTGCTGATTTGGATAGTTTCTCTCTGCCTTTTAGTTATTTTGGCTAAAAGTTTGTCTATCTTGTTGATTTTCTCAAAGAACCAGCTCTTGGTTTCATTGATTCTTTGTATAGTTTTGTTTCTAATTGATTGATTTCATCCCTGAGTTTGATTATTTCCAGCTGTCTGTTCCTTTTGGGAGTATCTGATTCTTTTTTTCCCCCCTAAGGCTTTCAGTTGGGACATTAAGTTGCTTGTATGAGATGTTACAAATTTCTTCTTGTAGGCACTTAGTGCTATGAATTTTTCTCTGAGCACTGCTTTCACTGTGTCCCATAAATTTAGATTTGTTGTATCTTCATTTTCATTGAGTTCTAGGAAGTCTTTAATGTCTTTCTTTATTTCTTCCTTAACCCAGCTTTCATTGAGTAGCAAGTTGTTCAGTTTCCATGTGTGTGTAGGCTTCCTGTTATTTCTATTGTTGTTGAGGTCCAGCTTTAGACCATGTTGGTCAGATAGAATACAGGGCATTATTTCAATCCTCTTGTATCTGTTGAGGCTTTCTTTGTGACCAACTATATGGTCTATTTTTGAGAAGGTTCCATGAGGTGCTGAAAAGAAGGTGTACTCTTTTGAGTTTGGGGGAAAAGTTCTGTAGACATCTATTAGGTCCATTTGAATTAGGGCCGCTGTAAGGCCCTATTTGGCTTCTGTCTAGATGACCTTTCCCTTGGTGAGAATGGAGTATTAAAGTCTCCCACTATTAAGGTGTTGGGATCGATGTGTGTTCCCTTTATGAATGTAGGAGCTCTTGTATTTGGGGCATAGATGTTCAGAACTGTGTTGTCCTCTTAGTGGTTTTTCTTTTGATGAAAGTGTAGTGCCCCTTCTCATATTTTTTTATTAATTTTGGATGAAAGTCTATCTTATTAGATAATAGGTTTGCTACCCCAACTTGTTTTCTGGGTCCATTTGCTTGGAAAACATTTTTCCAGCCCTTCACTCTGAGGTAGTGTTTATTTTTGTTGTAGAGTTGGGCTTTTTGGATGCAGCAGAATGTTGGATCCTGTTTCTGCACCCATTCTGTTAACTGTGTCTTTTTATTGGAGAGTTGAGTCCATTGATGTTGATAGATAGATGTGAACAGCGAATGTTAAGTTTCTTTTATTGTGATGTTGGTCGTCTTACTGTGAGTCATTGTTTGTTTTCTTTTAATTTTTGTAGGAACCTTGAACAATCATGGAACCCTGGGGAAAGCCAGCCCACAGCTTAAATAGCCTCTGGGTAGCCAACCCCAGCGTGCCACGTGGGCAATGCAGATAATTTTTGTAGGGACATTATTTGTATCCTGTGTTTTCTTGGGTATAGTTGTTTTTATTGGATTGGAGTTTTCCTTCTAATATCTTCTGTAGGGCTGGTTTGCTGTGTAGAAATTGCTTAAATTTAGTTTTATCATGGAATATTTTGTTTTCTCCATCTATGTTGATTAAAAGCTTTGCTGGGTATAGTAGTCTGGGATGACATCTGTGGTCCCTTAAAGCCTGCATGACCTCTGCCCAGGCCCTTCTGGCATTCATAGTTTCTGATGAGAAGTCCGGTGTGATTCTGATAGGTCTACATTTATGTTACTTGGCCTTTTCCCCTTGCTGCTTTTAATATCTTTTCTTAGTTCTATATATTTAATGTTTTGACAATGATATGATGTGAGGATTTTCTTTTCTGGTATAGTCTGTTTTGTGTTCTATAGGCTTCTTGTATGTTTATGGATATCTCTTTCTTTAAGTTGAGGAAATTTTCTTCTATGATTTTCTTGAAAATACTTTCTGGACCTTGGAGACTGGAGTCTTCTTTTTTATCAATTCCTATTATTCTTAGATTTTGCCTTTTTATGGCGTCTTTGATTTCTTGGATGTTTTGTGTTTGGGACTTTTCTGATTTTGCTTTTTATTTGAGAGAAGTATCAATTTTTGCAAGCGTATCTTCAGCTCCACATTCTCTCTTCCATCTCTTGTATTCTGTTGGTGATACTTACTTTTGTTGTTCCTGATCTTTTCTCTAAGTTCTCGAGCTCCAGGGTTTTCTCAGTTTGTGTTTTCTTTATTGATTCTATTTCTGTTTTTATGTCTTGTTTTTATGTCTTTTATTTTCTTCATCTGTTTGAATGTGGCTTCCTGTCTCTGTGTGATGGCTCTATTTTTTTGTTTATTTCTTCTCTATATGCCACAAATTTTTCCTCTACTTGTCCTTCTATTTGTGTGGCTATTTCTCTGAGAGATTTGTTTCCTCTTTATGTGACTCTAATAACTGGATATACATATCTTTAAGGTCATTTTCTTGTATTTCTGAAGAATTGGGGTATCCATTGATTGGGGAGGGATTCCTGAGTTTTGTTGGGTGTGTTCTTTCGCTGACCTATAGGCATGTCTTTCACTGTTTGTTCTTGGATTGTGCAGTTCAGATTGGTACCATCTTTCTCTGGTATCTGGAGAATTCTTCAGGGAGAATAGAGAGGTCCATTGGTTTCAGTGTGTGTGTTGGTGCTTCAGCTGTACCTGTGGGAGAAAAGTCCACGGGCACAAAAGGACAGATGCAGGAAAGGGTGTATGCATGCGTGTTCATGGAAGTTTGCCTTCAGGGACAGTTAGAGAATGTAGAGGCCTTCAGTGTGAGGGAAGGGTGCCTTGAGGTCACCGAAGGGGTCCCAGGCGCTGAAGTTATCACATGCGCTGGTTTGATCGGGTGCGCAAATTTCCTGGGTATGTCAGTGGTCTACAGGCTACTGGTATTGTCTCTAACTGAGCTCCAGGAGTTATTTGCCTAAATTCCACTAGTGGTGCTATAGAGCCACGTTCCTCATGTCTCAGGATATCCTCTGTTTCCCACAGTGGATGTGTGGGTGGGAGGTTTCTGATATCTGGTTGCTAGCTTGGAAGCACCCTGGATCTGGGGCTCTGCCAGCACTAGGGGGCACACTCACACTCTAGCAGGTCAAATCATAAAGCACAGGGGTTCCTCCTGTTCTCTGAGCCAAATGTGCACTCAGACAGCTCAGTGGTGTTGTAGCCCCTGTACCCAGGAGTCCAGCTGTGGGTGCAGAACTGTCTAGTTGCCTGCCAGGAAGTCCTGTGAAGCCTGTTCCCTGGCTTGATGCTTGGTGCACCTGGGTGTTTTTGCAGGTCTGCCACACAGCCTGCTGCTGAGGGACTGAGCAGCCCCGTGCAGTACAGTCAGACTCTGTGGAGTCCATAAAGCTGGCTGCTCTTGGGCATGAGGCCCAGGAAGGCTTTTACTGCGGATCTGGGGTTCATCAAGCAGGTTAGGCTGGCTGCTGAGGCTGCGGGGCTAGTATTCCCACCTCTGCTGTCTCAGTTCTCAGGCAGCAAGATCTGCATCACTGGCACTGTGGCTAGGCTACAACGAGGGGGAGGGAGGCCCGAGGAAGGAAAGTGCTCCTTTCCCTTCATAGAGAAGTCAGTGTCTGACCTGAATCAAAGAGTTCTCTGCTCCTGTGCTGTCCCCCTTCCTTCAGGAAGCCACAAAGTTGATTTTCCAGCTTCAGCTGCCCCTTCACTCACCAGTTCCGTAGTTATGAATCTTCCGGCCTTCAGAAACGATGCGTGCTGATGGCCACCATCTTGAAGTCCAATGCCAATACTTTTCAAATTGTTCCACAAAGTACAAACAGGAAGAAAAATGCCCAGTTATTTTTAGCAGACCACAGTTATCATGATACTTAAACAAGAAAAAGACCCAGGAAAGAATTTACAATTTCCGTTATGATTATTGAAGCAAAAATTCTCAATAAAATACTTGCAGACAGAATCCAAGAACACATCACAAAGATCATCCATCATCATGAAGTATGCTTTATCTCAGAGATGAAGGGATGCTTAAACATTTATAGATTAAAAAATATAATCTGAAAAACAAAACCCACATGATCATTTCATTAGATGAAACTTTCTTAAAATGATAGTGTGATTTGTCATGCAGAAATATGTCAGTTTCATGAGGTCCAATTTATTAATTGTTATTTTTAGTGCCTGTGCTAATAGTGTTCAATTCAGAAAGATTTTTTTTTCTGTATTGATAATTTCATGTCTATTCCCCACTTTCTTTTCTATCAGAGTCAGTGCATCTGGTCTTTTGTTGAGGTCTTTGATCAATTTGGAGTTTAGTGTTGAAAAGGTTAAGTATACATCTATTGGGTTTCTTGTATGTGCAGCCATTTGGCTTGACCAGCACCATTTGTTGAGATGCTATCTTTTTTCCAGTATGTATTTCTGGTTTCTTTAATAATCAAGTGTCTATAGGTATGTGGGGTTATTTATGGGTATTTAATTCTATTCTATAGATCATTGTGTTTACTTTGTGCCAATTCCATGCTACTTTTACCTTTATGGCAGTGTGGTACAACTTGGGGATGAAATTGGGGATGGTGTTACTTCCAGTAATTCTTGTATTATTCAGGATTGTTTTAGCTATCCTGAGTTGTCTGTGTTTACATATGAAGACAAATATTGTCCTTTAAAGATTTGTGAAAATTTATGTTGTAATTTTGATGGAAATTGCATTGCTTTTGGTAGGATGGCCATTTTTCTATGTTAATTCTACAAATCCATCATGATGGGAGTTCTTTCCATCTTCTAATATCTTATTCAATTTCTTTCTTCTAAGACTTGGAGATTTTCTCTTAAAAGTATTTTATTTGCTTGATTAGAGTTACTCTAAATACTTTATATATTTTTGAGGCTGTTGTGAAAGTTTGTTTTCCTGATTTCTGTCTCAGTCTGCTTGTCATTCCTATATAAGAAGGAAGGCTATTGACTTTAATTTTGTATCCTGCTAGTTCTCTGAATGCATTTATCAAGTGTAAGAGCTTCCTTCCAGTAGAATTTTAGGCACACACACACAATCATGTGCAAATAAAGCTATTTTGACTTTTTTCCTTACAATTTGTATTCCATTGATCTTCAGTTGTCTTAATGTTCTAGCTAAGACTTCAAGTACTACATTGAGTAATTATGAAGAGAGTGAAGAACTTTGTTTCTAATTTTAATGGAAATTCTTTTAATTTCTATAAATTTAAGTTGATATTAGCTGTGTACTTGCTGTAAATTGTCTATATTATGTTGACATATATCCCTTGTATGCCAACTCTTTCCCAAAGTAGGAAACTCAAACAGCCGAAAAGCACTTGAGGAAATGTTCAACATCCTTAGCCACAGGGAAATGCAATTTAAAATTCTTTGAGATTTCATCTTACACTTGTTTAAATAGCTAAGGTCTATAAAACAAGTGACAGTTCATACTGACAATGATGTGAATAAAAGGGACACCCCTTCGTTGATGGTGGGAGTGTAACCTTATACAGACACTGTGAAAATCAGTATGGTGGTTCCTCAAGGCATCAATCTACCTAAAGACCCAGCTTTACCACTCTTTGGTATATACCCAAAAGTATGTAGATCCTACTATAGAGATACTCACTAATCCAAGTTCTTTGTTGCTCTATTTGTAAAAATCAGTAGTTGGAAACAACCTAGATAGCCATCAACAGATGAGTGGATAAAGAAAACATGATGCACTTATACAATGAGGTATTACTTAGCTCTTAATAATAGTTATGAAATTCATAGGATGATGGATGAAAAGAGTGAAAACAACATCCTTATTGAGATAACTTAGACTTAGAATGCATTTATTATAAGGGTTTGTTAACTGTTAATTCAGTGATAAGCAAACTATAATCCATATCACCACAGAGGTGAGATGGAAAATAAGGTCCTGGGGAGCAGGGATAGATTTTCCTAAAAAGGGGACATAAAATAGATAATTATATATGAATAAGGAAGAAACCTGGAATGGGAGGATCAAACAGGAAAGGCGAGAGAAGAATGGGTCAAGGGAAGGTTTACAGGAAGGGACAGCTAAAATTAAGGTCCATTTGAAACCTAGTAAAGTACAGGTTTTCTATAATATATAAATGCGTGAAAATGATCTAAATGAAGTTTTTAAATGACTGGTGGGGATGAGGGGTAGACTACTAACTGACCATCTCTTGTCACCAAAGGAAGAGCTAGTACATAACTGGGTTCTTTGCCAATAGGGTCTCATGGGAATGCCCAAACAACTCAGGATATTGCCAAAAGCTATTGTTGGCTCTTCACAAAGAGACAGCCAGACTATATTTCTATAGGCAAAACCTACAAGAACTAATCAAACACAGACAGTCTGAGCTGGGGCCTATTTAGAGCCTCCTAACTTCTATTTATGGTATTCAAAGGTGCTTTGCATTCTACCAAAAGAGAAATGCAAACAGTAACCCCAGTTACATACTCTTCAATCTACAAAAGTTTGCATGCAAGAGAAGCAGGTGCAACAGTGTTAGAAAACTTGAGGGAATGACCCACCAATATCCAATTTGACTGAAGGCCCACTTCACTAGATGGAACCCATAACCAACAACCTGAGGCTTGATAGAAAAGGAACATAGAAAAACCAAATTTTAGTGTTCTGCTAAGGGAATATAGCAATAAAATGACTCCCAAAGGCATTCTGCAATACCCATAGATCAATTCATCACACAGCTATCATCAAGGAAGTGTCCTTCCATAAGAAATGAGAATAAATACAGGGACCCAAAACCAAACAATGCACAGAGATTCTGGAGACCTTGGAACACTAAGACCTAAAAGGGATGTTTCCATTAAATACCTCCCCTCAGGGCTCAAGGACCCATGAGTAAGAGGAGGTGACAGTAGTTTACGATCAGAGGAGAGGGAGTACACCAAGGAATTAGGTCCTATTAAACAAAACAGTGTTAATGTATGTATGAATTCACATAGACTGAGGCAGCATGCACAAGACCTGAGTAAGTCTGTACCGGAGAGGGTCCTAGAGCTAAAAGGAAATGTGGACACAGTTGCTCAGTCCTAAGCCAGAAACTAACTCTGATAATCACTTGCAAATGAAAATCAATTTTCTCCAGGGTAGTCTCATGTTGTAAACAATCCTCCCACCACATAATAATCAAAACACTAAATGAACAGAACAAAGAAACAATATTAAAAATTTCAAGAGAAAAAGACCAAGTAACATTCAAAGGAAGATCAATTAGAATTATACCCAACTCCTCAACAGAGACTTTTACAAGCCACAAAGGCCTGAGCAGATGCCTTATACTTTCTAAGAGACTACAGATGTCAGCTCAGACTACTATAGCCAGCAAAATTTTCTATCACTATAGATGGTGAAAACAAGTTATTCCATGAAAAAAAAAAAAAAACAAATTTAAACAATATATATCCACAAATCCAGCCTTACAGAAGATACTTGAAAGAAAACTCAAATACAAGAAGATTACTACATCCAAGAAAACACAGGAAATAAATCATTTCACAACAGCAAAACAAAACAAAACAAAACAAAAAAAGGAAAGCACAGCTTGATTTCCAAAGTCGTTGTACAAGTTTGCACTCCCAACATCAATGGAGATGTGTTCCCTTTCTTCACATCTTTGCCAGCATGTGTTGTCACATGTGTTTTTGATGTTGGGTATTCTGACAGGTGTAAGATGGAATCTCAGAGTCCTTTCAATTTGCATTTCCCTGATGACTAAGGATGACTAAGGATGTTGAGCATTTCTTTAAGTGCTTTTCCACAATTCGAGATTCCTCTGTTGCGAATTCTGTTTAGCTCTGTATTCCATATTTTTCTTTTTTTAATTTAATTTATTTTTAATTAAATTTTTATTTTTTATATTAATTACAGTTTGTTCACTTTGTATCCTAACTGTAGCTCTCTCTTTCATTTCCTCCCAATCACACCTTCACTCCCTCATCTTCTCCCATTCCCCTCTCCAAGTCCACTGATAGGGGAGGTCCTCCTCTCCTTCCATCTGACCCTAGCTTATCAGGTCTCATCAGGATGGGCTGCAATGTCCTCCTCTGTGGCCTGGCAAGGCTGCTTCCCCCTCGGGGGGCAGGGAGGAGTCAAAGAGCCTGCCACTGAGTCTGTCAGAGACAGTTTTTAAATTGGATTATTTGGTTTGTTGGTGTTTAATTTCTAAGTTCTTTATATATTCAGGATATTAGCCCTTTGTCAGATGGAGAATTGAAGATCTTTTCCCAATCTGGAGACTGCCATTTTGTTCTATTGATAGCATCTTATGCTTTACAAAAGATTTTCAGCTTCAAGAGGTCCCATTTATTAATTGTAGATCTTCAAGGCTGAACTGTTAATGTTCTGTTCAGGAAGTGGTCTCCTGTGCCAATGAGTTCAAGGCTCTTACCTACTTTATTCTCAAGCAGATTTCCTGTATCTGTTTTTATATTGAGTTCTTTTATCCACTTGGACTTGAGTTTTGTGCAGGGTGATAAATATTGACCTATTTGCATTTTTCTGCATGTAGACATCTAGTTAGACTAGCACCATTTGTTGAAGATTCTGTCTTTTTTCCATTGTATGGTTGTTGGAGGTTGGTCTGATGTATGTTACTAGTTCGCAAGATGTGGGTACACCTAACCTTAGTGTATAAACCTACCTCATTGGCCTATACCCGGGCAAGGCCGAATGGGGTAGGTGTGACTGAGGTCCCCAGGCTTTTGGGTTGAAGATGGAATCATGAGAGACAGATGGAAGAGAGGAAGAAGAAGGAAGCCATGATGGGTTAGTGTGTGGAGAAGGAATCATGTGGACATGGAGGAAAGACTCCAATAATAGTGTGCAAAAGCCCAGATGAAGAATAAAGCAAGTGTTTATAAGATGATGGATGGAAGATAGCTCAGATGAGGAGTATTAAGGTGGATGGTATTTAATGGGGGCTGGGAAATGGATGGTGAGGATATTGAGACAGTGTAAGTGAAATATCTGCCTGGCCCAAGGTAAATAAGGCAATTATAAATCTAACAGGTATCTGTGTCTTATTATTTGTGATAGCAGGTTAAATAACACCACCATGATAATCTTAGGGCTATAATAAACATTATATAGCGCAACACTTTTTCTTAGATATTACAACAACATATGATTTTGGCTCCTTTTTCAAAAGTGAGGTATGCCTAGCTGTGTGAGTTTATTTCTGGGTATTTGGTTCAATTCCATTGATTACCCAGCCTATTTTTATGCCAGTACCATGTAGCTTTTATTACTATTATTTTGTAGTACAGCTTGAGGTCAGGTATGGAGATACCTCCAGACGTTCTATTATTGTATAGAATTGCTCTTGCTATTCTGGATTTTTTTGTTATATTGTATGAAGTTTAGTATTGCTCTTTCAAGGTCTGTGAAAATTGTGTTGGAATTTTGATGGGGACTGCATTGAATTTGTAGATTTTCTTTGGTAAGATGGACATTTTTACTATGTTAATCTTACTAATCCATGAACAGGAGAGATCTTTCTGTCTTCTGGTTTCTTCTTCAATTTCTTTTCTCAGAGACTTGAAGTTCTTGATTTTCAGGTCTTTGGCTTCCTTGGTTAGAGTTACCCCTAAATACTTTATATTATTTGTCACTATTGTAAAGGGTATGGCTTCCCTAATTTCTTTCTCAGCCCATTTGTCATTTGTATATAGGAGGGCTACTGAAGTTTTTTAAAATTAATTTTGTATCCATCTACTTTGCTGAAGGAGTTTATCAGCTGCAGGAGTTGTCTGGTGGAATTTTTTTGGGTCACTTATGTATACTATCATAATTGTCTGAGACTAGACAATTTAACTTCTTTTTTCTGATTTGTAGCCATTTGATCTCCTTTAGTTGTCTTATCGCTTTAGCTAGGACTTCAAGTATTATGTTAAAGGGATACAGAGAAAGTGGGCAGTCTTGCCTCATCCCTGATTTTAGTGGGATTGCTTTGAGTTTTTCTCCATTTAGTTTGATGATGGCTATCAGCTTTCTGTATATAGCCTTTTTGATGTTCAAGTATGGTTGTTGTATCCTTGATATCTCCAAGTCTTATTATGAAGGAGTGTTGGATTTTGTCAAAGGTATTTTTTGCATCTATTGAAAGGATCATGTAATTTTTTTCTCTCAGTTTGTTTATATGGTGGATTATGTTGATGGATTTTTGTATGTTGAACCATCCCTGCATCTCTGGGAAGAAGCTTACTTGATCATGGTAGATGATGTGTTTGTTGTGTTCTTGAATTTGGTTTGCAAGTATCTTATTGAATATTTTTGTGTCAATGTTCATAAGGGAGATTGGTCTGATATTTTCTTTCTTTGTTGAGTCTTTGTGTGGTTTATGTATCAGGGTGACTGTGGCTTCATAAAATGAGTTTGGTAATGTTCCTTCTGTTTCTATTTTGTGAAATAGTTTGAGGAGTATTGATATTAGCTCTTATTTGAAAGTTTGGTAGAATTCTGAGCTAAAACTATCTGGTGCTGGCTTTTTTTTTTTTTTTTTTTTTTTTTTTTGGTTGGGAGACTTGATGGCTGCTTCTCTTTCCTTAGGGGTTACAGGGCTGTTTAAACTGTTTACCTGCTCTTGATTTAACTTGGTAGGTGAAATCAAGAGACCTATACATGTCCTTTAAAGTTCCAATTTTGTGGAATACAGGCTTTTGAAGCAAGACCCACACCTAATGATTCTTTGGATTTCCTCAGTGTCTGTTGCTATGCCCACCCCCTTTTAATTTATGATTTGTTAATTTGGGTACTGTCTCTCTGACTTTTAGTTTTAGTTAGTTTTAGCCGTTCTAGTTAGTTTAGGAATTTTAGTTAGTTTCATTTGTTTAGTTAGTTTTAAGGGTTTGTCTATTTTGTTTATTTTTTTCAAAGAGCCAACTCTTGGTTTCAATGATTCTTTGCATTGATATCTCTGTATCTAATTTATTGATTTCAGCCCTGAGTGCGATTATTTCCTGCTGTCTATTCCTCTTGGGTGTTTCAGTTTTTTCTAAAGCTTTCACATGTCCTCTTAAATTGCAAATATGGGATCTCTCCAATTTCGTTATGAATGCACTTACTGCTATGAACTTTCCTCTTAGCACTGTTTTTGTGGTGTCCCATAAGTTGGGTAAGTTGTGCCTTTATTTTCATTGAATTCTAGGAAGTCTTTGTTTCTTTATTTCTTCCCTCACCCAGTGATCATTGATTAGAGAGTTGTTCAGTTTCCATGAGTGTGTAGGCTTTTAGTTGTTTCTGTTGTTGTTGAGGTCTAGCTTTAATCCATAGTGATCTGATAAAGAACAATGAGTTAATTCAATTTTCATGGTATCGGTTGAGGTTTGCTTTGTGATCGACCATATGAGCAATTTGAAGAAGGTTCTGTGTGGTGCTGAGAAAAGATCAAATTCTTTTGTGTTTGTTCCTTGAGCCTGCACCTAAGACTGGATCCACCCATGTCTGGTGTCTGGTGAAATCTTCAGGATGAAGAGAGAAGTCTAGGGGAACAGGAATGGGTGCTGGCATATCAGATGCAGCAAGAGTGGGGGTGAGCAATTTGGAAGCCAAGGTACAAGTGCAGGTGACTTGAAGGGCAAGGGGCATCAGCGGAAAGGGTATGGGCAAAGGTGCAAATAGCACTGGCACAGGAACCTTGAAGTGCTGGGTGTGGGAGTCTTAGGTGGTAGCTGGGGGGGTAGCATAAGCACCTGAGGGAGATCATGAGTTGGGGGAGGCGATCTGCTACAGGTAGTAATAGCGGGGATCCGGTGCCCGAGGAAGCCACTGAACTGTTACTTACAGGCCTATCAGACACTGCACTCCTAGGATTCAGACACTTCTGGGGTCTTCCATCATGGAGCTGGTATCCATATAATTGTCCATCTGGTCTCCACAGGAGGACCAGTAGCACTGTGGTTTGTAGGTTGGCATGCTGTCCCAGGAATCCAGATACTGCCCTGGGGGAGTGGGAGGAATCCAGTATCTGGCTGTTGGAGCAGAGGGTCCCTGAACCTGGGGGGCAGAGGCTCACAAGTTTGTGACTCCTGGACCCAAGAGATGCCTATGGGCATCCAATTGTCCCCAGCTCCCTAGGTGTCCTCTCTGGTCCGGGAAGCACCAAAGTTATTTTGGATCCAGCCACCTGCTTATTTCTCAGAGTTTGCAGTCTCTGATCTGCTGCCCCTTAGATAGGGTACACACTGGTTGCTGTGATCTTGGAACTCCCTAATTTATGTTTTTAAATCTCTTTAGCAAAAATTAAAAATAAAAATAAAAAATGGTGTTAAGACTCTTAAATTTTATACTCCTGCCATTTTGATGAAAATAACACTATTTTAATAACAACATTGAATTTTAGATGGATTTGACTTACTTTCAGGGCTTTTTTTTTGATGCATTGATTGCTTGTCTTGAATACTATTTTTACCCTCCTGCTGATTCTTTTGGTAATGTGGACATTGTTAAATGTCCTTCCTTTTTAGAGTTATAGGAGCTATTCTTGCTTAACTTTACTTTGTATGAAAGAAAGTTTGTAACCATCTAATTTCAGAAATGTTCTTATAATATTTTATTGGAATTTAATTAAGTTTATAGTTTATTTTATAGCAAATAAAAGTCTTTGAAATGATGTTTTTAATTTAGAAATGGCATGATTTTTTTCAGGTTTTCAAACTCTCCTTTGTATTTTTCTGTGCCATAAGCCGTTTTGTATAACTATTGAGCACCATGTGTTAGAGATGCTCTGAGAATTCAATCTTTTCATACTGTGCTTATTACCCATCTTCCTGGCTTCATTATTTTGCATTTGTAAAATTTGGAAGTATTCTTGAGCTCAGTACCTTAATATCTAAAGAAAAGCATGAGTTGATGAAGAATAATAGAAAATCTCAAAACAATTTCCAAAAAAGCATCTTGTCTCACACACTCAAGATTATTTTCCTTTAGAGACCAGGATGAAGTCTGAAAAGAAAAGATTCACTGACATGCTATATCACTTGTTGTCAAATTAAGAGGAATATGTGTTTTTTTTGACACTATAATCAGGAGAGAAAAAATTATTGCATGACTAACTGACAGTAAAGATAGGAAGTTTACTTTATGCTGTTCCAAGCAGATTTATCTCAGCTATCATTCCGTCACACTCAGGAAATTATTAGACATTAAAATGTCTTTAAAAAATACAATAAGGCCGAAACCACTAAATCTTTCAGTTTGACAGTTTTATATAGATTCTATTTCAGAGCTAGCTTGTGTCTATAAAGAGTTCCTCAGTGAAGTGAGGAACTTTATCCAGGTAAAACAAGAGGTGCAAACAGTGAACTATGAGCCACTTATGATAATTTTGATGGTCAGCCAGTGTGTACAAAGTCACAGGAACCTTTTGACAGGCTCCTAAGGTTTGTGGTTTGTATGCTACACATGGGGCAGATATATACAAAGCGACCAACAGAGTTGTGTATGGGATAAACACAAGGCTCTTGTAGATGCTTGGGTGGAATAGGGAGGAAAATACCTCCTTGTTGGAGGAAGTGTGTCACTGGGGATGGGCTTTGAGGTTTCAGAAGCTCAAGCCCGGCCTAGTGTGTCTCATTCTCTTCCTATTGACTGTAGATCCAGATGTAGAACTCTCAGTTGCCTCTTTAGCACATCTCTGCCTGTGTGCTTCCATGCTTCCTGCCATGATGATAATGAAATAAACCTCTGGGCTGTAAGCCACCCCCAATTAAATGTTTTTCTTTAAAAGAGTTGCTTTGGCTATTATGTCTTTTCATTGCAATAGAAACCCAAAATATGATAATGTATATGAGTGTTTTGCCTACTTATATGTTTGTGTATCACCTGCATATCCATGGAGGTGAAAAGAAAAAGACAGAGGAGGACATTAAGTACTCCCAAAATGCAGTTACAAAAGATCATAGGTTATCATGAGGGTGCTGGGACCCAAACCCAGGTCTTCTGCAAGAACACTCCAATGGTCTTAACTTCTGAGCCATTCTTTCATGTCCTTTTGCTTTTATTCTGACATTTTTATTATATAATTTGATTATTTTGCCAGATTCATTTTCTCTATAAATGTTGACATGAGTTAAAATAAGTTATTATTATTAGCCTAAAATGCAATATCACTATTATCACCTTAAAGGTAAATATGATAATCATTTATTTTAGTGTTGCCATTCAATCCCAGGGCCTTGCACATATTAGGTGGTTTCTTCATCACTGAGTTAAATTTAAAGCTCATTGTGGGCATTTTAATTTAAATATACAATAATTTCACAATTGTAGGCTTTTCACAATGTAGAGAAGATGACGTTTTAGCCAAAGAAATTATGAGATTTTATTTTTTGTATGCAGAAAAACCGTTGTTATTTCAAAGCGCATCTACAGATAAGTAGTTAGAGGATAAAATGACTAGCATGCTTCTTATTTTAGATATGAGGTTTTATAATTGACTTTGTATCAGTGTGCATGTTGTATTATTTCCTCTGAAGGATTAATTGCTTTTATTAGCAGAAAGACTTCAGTCGCATATTTTTAAAAGAGGAGATGATGATTGACAGCCATGTGAAAATAATAACAACACTAAAAACTTTGATATGATTTGCACTATATTATTCTGTGCAAAGACAAGACAAGAATTTTCATTTAAAATGTGAAACCAGGTATGAAACCAGCATTGGTTAACGTAACATTTCTCGTTTTGCAGTGCTGCCTCCAGGACATGTTGACTAACTGACTCAATATTTGTTGGTAGCCTATTTTCATTACTAATACCTAAATGAAAATTTCAAGTGAACTGAGTGCCAATGAGTACTTCCTGAGTATACATCAAATTAGACTAAGCAAAAGTCTACAGTGCACAATCAGAACAGAAATACTGTCATACTACTGCATGGAAGAGTACTTAAGTCAGCTTTGTCTTTTACAGGACAAATAGCTTTTATTTATTTTTCTTTTCATTTTTTTCTTGTTACATTTTGGTCATATCATGGTATTTTAAGATATTTACAGAAAGTCTGAGCATCCATTTGAACTCCTTTTGAATTTCGTTTTCCTTTTTTTCTCTTTACTGTCTCAAGACAAGTCTTCACTCTGTAATCCAGGATGAACTTTAACTCATTTTGTGTCCCAGAGTGACCTCAAGTTCTGCCTTAGTTTATTGCAATTCTATAATCAGCTCCATTTGAGCTTAAGAATAAATAAAATCACTGAGATTGTGTATAGTATCAGTTAAGGTCTCTATATTCTTCTGTTCAATTAGCAACCTTTCATTAGGACAAGAAAGCCACAGATCCTCTGGAAATGCTTCTGAAACTGAGGTTTACTTTGGCTTTATGTGATTGAATGTGCCCTATGGAAATAACTGAGGGAAAAGACAATCTCCTTCAAATTACAGTTTGACTCTTTTGCTTTCTAAACATCACTAGAATGTATGCACTGAGGTGTGAGAGAGAAATAAAGGGGAGTGAGAAGCCTGGAGTATGTTAAGGGTTGAATACACAGGTGAATGTGGTTCAGAATCAAGGGTGAAATGGACTCACAGAAGAGCGATGTTGTGGTTAATCCACAAAGTCTATTTGGTGTAAAGCAAAGATATGGGAGATCAGCAAAGCATCTGCAAGGGTGTTTGCAGAGAGGACTGTATTGTAACAGCCTAGACAAATGCATTTGTTCCACCCAATCAGAGCATTAATCCAATGATCCATTTAAAATTCTAATGAACTACTGATGGGTGATGGGGCTGTGGAAGGTGAGTCCCAGTTGGAGAAAATATTTCATATGAATATATCTTTGAAAAGTACACTTTGGCCCTAAATTCTTCCCTTTTTTCTTCTTTGCTTCTTGTCTGCCATCAGATGTAAAGGTTTAGTTCTTCATTCCCTTCCACCATGATGGCTCTGCTTTGCCAAGGTGCTAAAGGCAATGGAGGAGCCTGACTGAGGACTGGAATCTTTGAACTTGTTAGCTAAAATAAATTCTTTTTCCATTATATTATTTTTGTTACGGGTCTTATCTCAGAGATGAAAATTCTAATCCAAGAGTGAACTACTTAAACATTATTTGTATAGGCTTACTTAAATGGCAACTAATTTCATTGAAAATGAAACTACCATCCTAGCAAATGATAATGCCATCATTATACACTTATGGATTAGCTATTAAGTCAATGATAGTCAGCTACAATATTTAGAACCATAGAGATTAGGTGTAGAGTAAGGAACTAGAGGGAACAGATAGATCTAATTAAAACAGTGAAATAGGACAGTTATAGTTAGATGTAAGGACCTAGCATGGGAGGATCAAGTATGGAAGGGAAAAGTAGAGGAAGGTGGGGGAAGAAATACTAGTAGAGACAACTAAAAGGTCATTTTTGAGGGGTAGTATGGAAACTTTTTTGGGGTAGTATAGAGAAATAACACAGTAGAAGTTTCCTAAAATAGTTACAAATACGAAGGCATTCTAAATGAAATTACCAAAGAATTTATGAGACTGAGTCTCAAATGGTCATCTCTTTGACCAAATGAAGTTTCTTGTACTGGTCTTGGGTTACCAAGACTACAAGTTGCTCTCCACAAACTGACAGAAGGACCTATTGTTGAAAACAACACCTATACGACTTCCTGAACAGGGAGAAGACCAGCTGATGCCTACACTCAGCCTTCACCACTATGTTCAAGCATCTTTGGTACAAGAAGGTACTCTGAAAGCTACCTTCAGAGTGTAAAGAGTGGGAAGTGTAAACACTAAACCAACCATAAAACCGTTTATGTACAATGCTCTCCTGCCTACAACCACTCCACAAGATGCAACTCTTATTTTACACTGCTTGGATGACTAAGAACCTGAAACTAGATAGCCCAGGACCTGTGTATAAAGAATAATACTGTTTTTAAAAAGAAATAACAAAACTCCTAATGGTATTCTGCTATATTTAGAGATCAGTGCCTTGCTCAGCCCTCATCAGAGACGCTTCCTGCTGCACTAGAAGGGAACAAATACAGAGATCCACAGACAGATATTGTGCTAAGAGATTGAGAGACCTTGGAATACTTAGTCCTTAAAGAGATGTCTCCATCAAATCCTTCCACTCAGGGTTCAGGGAACCCTATGGAAGAGAAGGCAGAGTTTAAGAGCCAGAGGGGTTGGGGGACACCAAGAAAATAATGTCCTCTAAATCAACATAATCAAAACACATACAAATTTATGGAACTGAAGCAGAATTCTAGGTCCTGCACACATTTGCCCACATCTTCTGCATGTATTATGGTTATAGTTGAGCATTTTTATGGAATTTCTGAGTGAAAAGATGAGTGGGTTGCTGTTTCTTGTGCTGTCTTTTTTCTGTTGGTTTGTTTTGCTCAATTCTGATGTTAGCTTTTATTTCATTTCATTTTATTTATTATTATTACTTTGAAGCCTGTTTATTTTCTAATGGGATACTAAAACAGGAGTGGATCCACATGTGAGGGGAAGTGGAGAGGATCTGGGATGAGTAGAAGGAGAGGAAACCATAATCAGGATATATTATGTGAGAAAAAAATCTATTTTCAATATATATATATATATATATATATATATATATATAACGTATGTATATATGTATAAATAATAGTTACCTCCATGGTCCAGGTACTGTGTTGAGGATTCAGGAGTAGTTGTAAAAATTCTTTGTTCACCCCTCCCCTATCAAATCCTCTCTAATTTGGAGCATCCAGGCCCATAATTTTAACAATATTTTGTTTAGGCTAGTTTTTTTTTTTTTCTTCTTTTCTTTAGGTTTTTCGAGACCGTGTTTCTCTGTGTAGCCTTGGTTGTCCTGGACTTGCTTTTTGAACAAGACTGGCCTCAAACACTCAGAGATCTGCCTGCCTCTGCCTCCCTGAGTGCTGGAATTACAGATGTGTGCCATTGCACCCAACCTTTTTTTTTTTTTACCTTTCTTTCTTTCTTTCTTTCTTTCTTTCTTTCTTTCTTTCTTTCTTTCTTTCTTTCTTTCTTTCTTTCTTTCTTTCTTTCTTTCTTTCTTTCTTTCTTTCTTTCTTTCTTTCTTTCTTGCTTGCTTTCCCTGGCCTGTGGCTTTAAAAAACCTTCCCTTTTCCCTTTCGAGACCAGTTTCTGCTATCAATCCACATTATATAAACCTCGTTGTTAAAATGAGACTCTGATTTCATGAAACACTTCAAAGCTTCCTATGGCTCCCTGAAGACCAATAAAAGCTGAGACATTTACAATTGAAAACTGGATTCCTTGCTGTCTAATTTGTCATTAAACTTCTTGTTATGGTTATGTTTCCTTTGTTGTAGGTACACTATTCCAGTTGTATGACCTTTTAATTTGCTAGTCACTTCACTTCAAATGCTTGGTTCTCCTATTGCTGTGGATGGGAATTTTAACAGTCTTTTGAGACCTTGTTCTGATTTCCTAATTCTCTATCTAGAGGCAGTTAGTTCCTTCTCAATAAAATTATAATGATCTGTTAATGTCCATGTTATCCATTTATTGTGCTACATTGCAATTATCTGTTAATTGCTCTGACCTACAATGTGACAAGAAAAGGGATGTATCTTAGCCCTTCTATCAGTTAAATGGTGATGGTTGGGCTGATACAAGAATAAGATCCAGGTGTTCTGAATTAATAAGTAATTTGCAGGTAGATCTCCATGTAAGGAGAGTAAATCACCTCAGGGATGACATCCTTTTTGGTTGACCAATGCAGAGATATCAGCCCTGAAAGAATATACGTGCAAACAACAAAAATAGATTCAGCAGATTTTACTTATATACACATACACAGTCACCAACACACACACAGGCACACATATGGAAAAATAATACAGAAAAAGACCTTATCAGTTTGAGGGTGAGGAGGGTATATTAGAGCAGGTAAAGAGAATAAAAGGAGGAGGGGAAAGTGATATAATTCTCTTCCAATTAAAATATATTAAAAAATATAAAAACACTTTCAGAAAAAGGGTGTGTGTGTACAGAAGCATATGTGTACATGTGTGTCTGTGTGCACACAGATGCATATATTTGTGTGAGTAGTAAAGGCCCCCAAAATTGTTCCAAGGTGATTAACACAACATCTGTAGGAAGAATGGATGTAGAGAATTGAAAATTAATTGGCAGTTATGGATCACATAAAATCTAATAGGAGGATCCAAGATGCTGGCACCAAAAACACACTGTGTCTGAGAAGCAAGACAGCAGTGACTTCACAGGGACTAATTGGTAGCTCCTAAAACACCAGTGATTGTGTTTTCCAGGTAAGAGGAAACCCCACAGAGTGGGAAGCAATTGGGTACAATCACAGGTCACTCAGACCACCCCCGGAAAAGGCCCAGGCTCCAGCAGACACTAAGGTGCCAGCCCAGAGACACACACGTGCCTGTGTTACTCACCATTCCAGACAGAATTGTGTGCCCCAAAACACCAGAGTCTGGGTTTCCCTGTCAGGGGGAAACCCCATGATGAAGGAAACATCATGTCTGACCTCAGGGGACCCCCTCACACTTCTCAACCCCCTACCCCCCACACTCCCACTGGAGAGTTCCTGGAAATGTTCCGGGTTCCTGCAGGCACCCACCTGCTTGCTCCTGTGTGCTCTATTCACCATCCCATCCTGATCTGTGAACCCCAAAACACCACAGACTGTGCCTCCCTGTCAGGAGGAAACCCAATAGTAAGAGAAACATTAGGTCAGACCTCAGGACACCCAGCTAATCACTGGAAAAGTTCCTGGGTTCCCACAGGCTCGCTTCTTTAGCCTCCAGCCCCATGCCTGTGTGCTGCACTCATCTGCCACTGATTACCACTTGGGTACTAGGGCACAGAGATCTAACCTCAGACCTACAAAAACCTGGGATCCACAGGATCAGCACTCAGATGCTGCCCCAAAGCTCACCCTGTCTCCCTAGCTAAACTGACCAAACACAGGGGCTCCCTGGTTCTTTAAGAGGCCTGTGTCCAGCAAACACAGCATATGAGCAGCAGCAGCTCACTAAATTCAGGGCAAGAAATCCAGTGGCAGGGCAACTGTCTCCCAGACTTCTTCTGGTGAGAGGAGAGCATCTGGACTTCCAACAAGCCCAGTTACTCCACAGGACCATACACCTGAGGAGAACCATGGCGATTCCCTAAGAAGCATAGGCCATTTGTTGACCATACCCAAAAAGCTGAGGAGGGCTCCTTCAGGAACAACCAACTTCTTGCCAAGAGGATTCTTCCCAGCCCAGGATTCCAGCAGGTAAAAGAAACTAACCTCTGCACAGGGGTTCTAGGTTATCTCCATGCCTAATACTTGGTTGGAGTATGAGTCTCTGGGAAGACCCCTGTGTTCAAATTTTCTGGTTCTGTTGCTCTCCTTGTGGGGTTCCTATCCTCTCCAGATCTTACTATTTCCCACTTCTTACATAAGATTCCATGCACTCTGCCCAACAGTTGGCCAGAAGTCTCAGCATCTGCTTTGATAGTCTGCAGGGCAGAGGCTTCCAGAGGCCTTCTGTGGCAGGTTCCTAGGTTGCTTCCTGTTTTCTTCTTCTTCTGGTGTCCAACCTCTTTGCCTTTCAGGATGAGGATTGAGCATTTTAGTCAGGGTCCTCTCTCTTGATTAGTTTCTTTAGTTGTACAGATTTTCGTAGGTTTATCCTATATTATATGTCTATATGAGTGAGTATATACCATGTGTGTCTTTCTGCTTCTGGGACAGCCCATGGCAGTTTAGTATCCAAGTGGGTTACATAGTAATGGGAAGAGGGACTACCTCTGACATAATCTGATTGGCCTGCTCTTTAATCACTCCCCTTGAGGGGGGAACAGACTTACCAGGCCACAGAAGATGACAATGCAACCACTCCTGATGAGATCTAATAGACTAAGATCAGAAGGAAGGAGAGGAGGACCTCCCTTATCAGTGGACTTGGGGAGGGGCATTCATGAAGAAGGGGGAGGGAGGGTGAGACTGGGAGGGGAGGAGGGAAGGGCTTATGGGGGGATATAAAGTGAATAAAGTGTAATTAATAAAATAAAATAAAATTTAAAAAAGTAAAAAAAGAACATTAATTTTATAGTTTTTTAAATGAATAGTTTATAAGCTAATGTCTAACAGCTTTAAGAGATAAATAAAATCAAGTGATTAAAAATTCAAAGTTCTGTTTAACTACCTTTAAAAGTATTGTTCTCACTGAATAGATAGAAATATTTTTATCATATACATGTATATATGTATTTCCTCAATACATATATATTTAATATATGTATGTATTTCCTTAATCAGAATTTTGTATGTCAATAAAAATGACTGCAGCAAAAATAAAGAAAAGAAAAGAAAAGAACCTCAGTGAACACCTGAGAGAGCCAGATGGGTAGAGGCCAGCATAAAAGCACACTCAAACAATATAGCATCCCCTGACCCTAGTTATCCAGGGGAAAGTAGCCCTGGATAACCTAACATATGTAAAATACAAGAAGATGACTTTACATATATGCTTACGAAGAGGATAATGGAAGAAACAAACAAAATGCATAAAAAATAGCATAAGATAAAGTCAAACAGGTTTTGGACATCCGTAAAGAAGTACAGGAAGATACACCCTTTAGAGAAGAAAGAATTTGTGGCCTTTAGAGAGGAAATAATTAAATCACTGAAAGAAATAAAATAAACAAATGAAATTACAAACAAACATGTAAAGGAATTGACGAAAAAGCAGCAAAATACAAGTGAAGGAAATCAACAAAAAGGTTCAAGATCTGAAGACTGAAATGGAAAAATTAAAGAAAACACAAGTCGAGGAAATCACGGAGAGGGATTAAGTAAGAAAACAGGAACTACAAAGGTAAGCATATCCAACAGACTATAAGAGATGGAAGAAAGAATCTCAGGTGTTGAAGAAACAATGGAAGACTTAGAAGTATCCATCAAAGAAAATGTTAAATGTAAAATATTCCTGGCACAAACCATCAAAATAATCCAAGACAGCATGAAAAGATAAAACCTAAGAAAAATAGGAGTAGAGGAAAAAGAAGATTCCTGTCTCCAAAGCCCAAAAAATATTTTCGGCATAATCATAGAAGAAAATTTCCTTGTTATTAATTGCTGAGTAGTATTCCATTGTGTAACTGTACCATAATTTTTGTATCTGTTCCTCAACTGAGGGACATCTGGATTGTTTCCAGTTTCTGGATATTACAAATAAAGCTGCTATAAGCATGGTTGAGCAAAGGTCCTTGTTGCATACTTGAGCATATTTTGGATATATGCCTAGGAGTGGTATAGCTGGATCTTGAGGTAGCAGTATTCCCAATTGTCTGAGAAAGCACCAGATTAATTTCCAAGGTAAATGTAAGAGTTTACATTTCCACCAGCAATGGAGGAAGGTTCCCCTTTCTGCACAACCTCTCCAGCATGTGTTGTCACTTGAGTTATTCATCTTAGCCATTCTGAGAGGTGTAAGGTGAAATCTCAGGGTCATTTTGATTTGCATTTCCCTGATGACTAAGGATGTTGAGTATTTCTTTAAGTGTTTCTCTGACATTTGATGTTCCTCTATCGAGAATTCACTGTTTAGCTCTGTACCCCATTTTTTAATTGGGTTACTTGATTTGTTGCTTTTTAACTTCTTAAGTTCTTTATATATTCTAGATATTAGCCCTCTGTCAGATATAGGGTTGGTGAAGATCCTTTCCCAATCTGTAGGCTGTTCTGAGGACAGTATCTTTGCTTTACAGAAGCTTTTCATTTTCATGTGTTCCCATTCATTGATTGTTGCTCTTAGAGCCTGTGCTGTTACTGTTCTCTTCAAGAAGTTGTCTCTTGTGCCAATGAATTCAAGGCTCTTCCCCACTTTTTTTTTTTACCATGTTTAGTGTGACCATTTTTTATATTGAGCACCACTCAGCAATTAAAAGCAAAAAAAAAAAAAAAAAATCATGAAATTTGCTGGCAAATGTTGGGATCTAGAAATGGTCATCCTGAGTGAAGTATGATAGAAGCAGAAAGACACAGTTATATACTCACTTATAAGTGGATATTAGACATATAACATAGGATAATCATAATAAAATCTCTACACCTAAAGAAGCTAATCAAGAAGGAGGACCCTGGTAAGATGCTCATCCTTCATTCAGAAAGGCAAATGAGATGGACATCACAAGAGCGAGAAAACAGGGAACAGGACAGTAGCCTATCACAGAGGGCCTCTGACAGACTCTACCCAGCAGGGTATCAAAACATATGATGAGATTCATAGCCAAACTTTTTACAGAGTGCAGGAAATCTTGTGAAAGAGGGGGGAGATAGAAAGACCTGGAGGGAACAGGAGCTCCACAAGGAGAGCAACAGAACCAAAAAATCTGGGCACGGGGGTCTCTTCTGAGACTGATACTCCAAATAAGGACCATGCATGGAAATAACTTAGAACCCCTGGCTAGAAGTAGCCCATGGTAGCTCAGTTTTCAGGAAGGTTCCCCAATAATAAGAACAAGAGCCTTCTCTGACATGAACTCATGGGCTGGCTCTTTGATCACCTCCACCTGAGGGGGGAGCAGCCTTACTAGTCCACAGGGGAAGACAAAGAAGCCCGTTCTGATGAGACTTGATAGACTAGGATCAGATGAAAGGGGAGGAGTACCTTCTCTATTATTAGACTACAGGAAGGGCATAGAAAAAGAGGAGGATGGATGGAATTTGGAAGGGATGGGGGAGGGGGCTACAGCTGGGTTAAAAAGTGAATAAACTGGTATTAATAAAAATAAAATAAAATAAATTAAAAAAGAAGTTATAAAATAAAAAAAGAAAGAAAAATTCCCCAGTTTAAAGGAGAGGCCTATAAGCATACAAGAGGCCTACAGAATACCTAATAGATTAGATCAGAAAAGAAAATCCTTCTGCAACATAATAATAAAAACAGTAAGTATACAGAACAAG
This sequence comes from Meriones unguiculatus, assembly GCF_030254825.1. Classification (NCBI taxonomy): domain Eukaryota; kingdom Metazoa; phylum Chordata; class Mammalia; order Rodentia; family Muridae; genus Meriones; species Meriones unguiculatus. The sequence continues at coordinate 56,058,717 of NC_083356.1, read as the reverse complement.
GAAAATACTAAAAGCTGCAAGGGAAAAAGGCTAAGTAACATATAATGGCAAACCCATCTGAATCACACCTGATTTCTCAACAGAGATTATAAAAGCCAGAAGGGTGTGGACAGATATTATGCAGACCCTAAGAGAACACAGATGTCAGCCCACACTGCTCTACCCAGCAATACTCTCGGTCATCATAGATGATGAAAACAAGGTATTCAATAACAATAACAACAAAAAAATAAAGAATATTAAGCCACAAATCTGCATTACAGAAGATCCTAGAAGGAAAAATACAACCCAAGAAAGCTAACTAACTACCCAGGAAAACACAGGAAATACATAACCTTGTATTATGCCAAGCATACAAACACTACCACAACCAACATCAATATAAAGGGATTTAACAGTCACTAGTCATTAATCTCTTTCAACATCAAAGGCCTCAACTATCCAATAAAAAGACACAGACTAGCAGAATGGATCTGTAAACAAGACCCAACAATCTGTTGCATTCAAGAAAGACACCTAAGTCACAAATATACACATTGTCTGAGAGTAAAGGGCTGGAAGTTGGTTTTCCAAGCAAATGGACCCACGAAGTAAACAGGAGTAGCCATTCTAATAAGTAATAAAATAGACTTTCAATCAAAATTAATCAAAAAAGATAGAGAAGGTCATTTCATACACATCCAAAGAAAATTCCACCAAGAAGACATCACAATTCTGAACATCTATGTCCCAGATACAGGGGAACCCACATTTGTAAAAGAAACATTAATAAAATATAAACCACACATAGATCCCCACATATTAGTAGTGGGAGACTTCAATACATCACTCTCAACAAAGGACAGGTCAACAAAATAGAAATTAAACAAAGAAGCAATGACACTAATAGATGTCATGTATCAAATGGACCTAACAAACATCTACAGAACTTTTCACCCAAACTACAAAAGAATGTACATCCTTCTCAGCACCTCATGGAACCTTCTCCAAAATAGACCATATATTTGGTCTCAAAGCAAACCTCAACGGATACAAGAAGATTGAAATAATCCCTTGTATCCTATCAGACCACTGTGGACTAATGCTGGACCTTAACAACAATAGAAATAGCAAAAAGCCTACACAAATGTGGACACTGAACAACTCTCTACTCAATGACAACTGGGTTAGGGAAGAAAGAAAGAAAGAAAGAAAGAAAGAAAGAAAGAAAGAAAGAAAGAAAGAAAGAAAGAAAGAAAGAGATTAAAGACTTCCTAGTATTCAATGAAAATGAAGGCACAATATACCCAAACTTATAGGACAGAATGAAAGCATTACTAAGAGGAAAGTTCATAGCACTAAGTGCCTTCATAAAAAAAATTAAATATCTCATACAAGCACTTAATGGCACACCTGAAAGCCCTAAATAAAAAAAAGCAGACACACCCAAGAGGAGCAGATAGCTGGAAATAATCAAACTGAGGACTGAAACCAATAAACTAGAAACAAAGAGAAAAATTCAAAGAATCAATGCAACCAAGAGCTGGTTCTTTGAGAAAATTAAGAAGATAGACAAACCCTTAGCCAAGCTAACTAAAGGGCAGAGAGACACTATCCAAATCAAAATGAAAAGAGGGGGGGAATGCAAACAAGCATTAGGTCTTTTTTCAAAAGCCTATACTCCACAAAATTTGAAAATTTAAATCAAAATTGGAGAATTTTCTTGGTCAAATACACTTACCAAACTGAATCAAATCCAGATAAATAAATTAAATAGTCCCATATCCCCTAAGGAAATAGAAGCAGTCATCAAAAGTCTTCCATAAAAAAAAAAAAAAAAAGCACAATGCCAGATGTTTTCAGCACAGAATTTTACCAGACTTTCAAAGAAGAGCTGGCACCAATACTCTTCAAACTATTCCACATAATAGAAACAGAAGGAACATTACCAAATTCATTCTATGAAGCCACAGTCACCTTAATACCTGAACTGCACAAAGAGCTTACAAAGGAAGAGAATTTCAGGGCAATCTCCACTATGAATATTGATACAAAAATAATAAAAGAAAATACTCACAAACCGAATCCAAGAACACATCAAAGATATCATCCACTACGACCAAGTAGGCTTCATCCCAGGTATACAGGGGTGGTTCAACATATGGAAATCTATTAATGTAAGCCACTTTATAAACAAACTTAAGAAAAAATAAACATATGATCATCTTCTTAGATGCCAAAAAAGCATTTGATAAAATTTAAGACTCATTCATATTTAAAGTCCTGGAGAGATCAGGGATACAAGGTACTTACCTAAACATAGTAAAAACAATACATAGCAAGCCTATAGCCAACATCAAACTAAATGGAGAGAAACTTAAAAAAATCCCACTTAAATCAGGGACAAGACAAGGTTGCCCACTCTCTCCATATCTCTTCATCATAGTACTTAAAATCCTTCCTAGAGCAATAAGACAATTAAAGGAGATCAAAGATTTTCAAATTGGAAAAGAAGTAGTCAACGTATCACTATTTGCAGATGAGATGATGATATACATGAGTGACCCCAAAAATTTTACCAGGGAACTCTTACAGCTGATAAATACCTTCATCAAAGTGGCTAGATACAAAATTAACTGAAAAAAAATCACTAGCCTCCTGTATATGAAAGACAAAAGGGCTGAGAAAGAAATTAGGGAAACTATACCCTTCACAATAGCCATTAATAATATGAAGTCCCTTGGTATAACTCTAACCAAGCAAGTGAAAGACTTGAATGAAAAAAATCTTTAAGTCTCTGAAGAAATAAAAGAACATATCAGAAGATGGAAAGATCTCCCATTCTCATCGATCAGTAAGATTAATTAGTGAAAATTGCCATTTTACCAAAAGCAGTCTACAGATTCAATACAATTCCCATGAAAATATCAACATAATTCTTTACAGACCTTGAAGGAACATTCTCAATTTCATATGGAATAAGAAAAAAACCCAGAATATCTAAAACAATCCTCTACAATAAAAGATCTTCTGGGGGTATTTCCATCCCTGATCTCAAGCTATACTACAGAGCAACAGTAATAAAAACTGCATGCTACTGGCATAGAAACAGACTGGAATGGAATCGAGTTGAAGACCCAGAAATAAACCCACAGACATACAGATACCTCATTTTTTATAAAGATACCAAAACCACACTATGGAAAAGATAGTATCTTCAACAAATGATGATGGCCTAAATGTATGTCCACATGAAGAAATATACAAGTAGACCCATACCTATCATCCTGAATAAAATTGAAGTCCAAGTGGATCAAAGATCTCAACATAAAACTGGACACACTAAGTCTGCTGGAAGAAAAATTGAGGAAGAGCTTTAAACTCATCGGCTCAGGAAAAAATTTCCTGAACAGAACAACAGCTTAGACTCTAAGATCTACAATTAGTAAATGGGACTTCGTGAAACTGAAAAGCTCTGAAGCAAAGGACACTGTCAACAGAACAAAATGACAGCCTAAAGACTGAAAAAAAGATCTTCTCTAATCCTACACCCATGGAAGGCTAATATCCAGAATATACAGGGAACTCGAGAAATTAGACACCAACAAACCATATAATCCAATTAAAATGGGATACAGAGCTAAGCAGAGAATTCTCAATAGAGGAATATCGAATGACAGAAACATTAAAAGAAATGCTCAACGTCATTAGTCATCAGGGAAATGAAAATCAAAACAATCCTGAGATTTAACCTTACACCCATCAGAATGGCTAAGAACAAAAACTCAAGTGGCAACACATTCTGGAAAGGTTGTGGAGATTGTGGAACCCTCCATATTCTGGTGGAAATGTTAACTGGTACAACCACTTTGGAAATCAATCTGGCACTTTCACAGAAAAATTAGGAATAGTGCTACTTCAAGATCCAACTATACCACTCATAGGCATATAGCTGAAAGATGCTCAATCATACCATGAGGACATTTGCTCAACTATCATTAACTTTATTCATGATAACCACAATCTGGAAACAACATAGATGTCCCTCAATGGAGGAATGGATACATAAATTGTGGTACATTTACATAATGGAATACTACTTAGCAATTAAAATCAAGATAATCATGAAATTTGCAGGCAAATGGATGGAACTAGAAAAGATCATCCTGAGTGAGGGTTCCCAGAAACAGAAAGACAGGTATGGTATATCCTTACTTGCAAGTGGATATTAGCCATAAAATACAGAATAGCCATCTACAGACCTAAAGCATCTAAATACTAAGGAGGACCCTAGGAAGAATGCTTAAATCTCATTCAGAATGGCAAACAGGATAAACACCAGAAGCAGTGGAAGAGAAGAAACAGGTTGGGAGACTGCTATAGAGGGTCCTCTGAAAGGCTCGACAGGGTATCAAAGCAGATGCTGAGACTCATGGCCAGACTCTCGGCAGAGTGCAGAGAGTATTATGGAATATGAGGAGTGTGGAGATAGGGGGAGTTGGAGGGGACAGGAGCCCCACAGGGAGATAAAGCTAGAGGATCTAAGCCTAGGGGGTCTTGCAGAGACTGTCCACCAAAGGAGGACAATGCAGGGAAAAGACCTAGACCCCCTGCTAAGAAGTGACAGATTGGCAGTTCAGTCTCCATGTGGATCTCCAAGTGAGGGGATCAGGAGCTGCCTCTGACAGGAATGCAGTTGCCTGCTCTTTGATCACTTGCCCCTGGTGATGGCAGCCTTACCAGGCCACAGTTGAAGAGGATCCAGGCAGTCCTGACAAAACTTAACAAGCTATGGATATATGACAATAGTGGAGAACTCCCCCTTACAGTGGACTAGGGGAAGAAGATGGGGGGAAGAGGGAGGGAGGGAGGTTGGGAATAGCTATAGTTGAGGGAGAGAGCTTTAGTTGTTGTATATAATGAAAAAACTGAAAAAAATTAAAAAATCTAACAAATTGGTTTGTGACAAATTTGTTTTCATGATGAAATAAATTGCTTATGATGACAAGTTCTTTCTTCTTTTTCACTCTTTATTTTAGTGAGAGTATCCTGAGTATTGCATTTCAAATAGGTAAATAAACAGGGATTTTACATTTATATTTAAAAATAACTTCACAAATGGTCTTCAGACTTTCTAAGACAAAGATGAAATGCTTACTGGAACTTTCTTTTTTTATTTTATTTTATTTTATTTTATTTTTTTTTATGTGGAGTTGTTCGTGACAGAGAGCACTCATTTTTGACATGAACTCAATGACAGAGAGCACTCACCATCGGGAAGGTGGAAGGCAGAAACCAGCTCCATCTTTAAGGCACAGCATTCCGCAGCTCTCTACAGTTCCCCCTTTTTGTTTTAGACGCATCAGGCAAGAGTAGAGGTCTGATCTCTGATATTAGAAATAAATTGGGACTTTGTACTGATGTTCATTTAGGTGTCATCCACCCAAAGAGCATCAGACCCACCCAAAGAGCATCAGAGGTGGGACCTGGGGCATCAACCCGCATGCAATCAGACTTGCTCTTCTCTGGTTCGAAAGCAGCTGACCCTGAGTGCAGTGCTTAGCCTCGCATTCTGAGCTTGTCATTTTAGCTTTTTATGGTAGCCAACCATGCTTGGGGAGACTGTCCTTCTTCAATGGCTGTAAAGGCCTGAATAATCATGGCTGCATTACACTGTTGTGAGATTCTAATCTTGCATATACACCACAGGCAGACCAAGGAGACCAACACCAGAAGGCCTGCTAACGCTCCCATGCCCGCCCATTCCTTCAGATGATTCATGGCTGCAGCAATCCATGGTGATAATCCTGTGGCTAGTCCTGCATCCACTCTGGTAGGATTTACTGTGATAATGGCCACTCTCAGCTGCTCCATCGTAGTATCGAATTCTCCAGTCCAATTACCTAAAATATAGCTAGACAATTGTTTAGACAGATTTGCAGCACAGGAAAAATTCTCATGTTGTATGCTAGTGACACAAAGTCTAGCATACTTTCATTGACAGCCAGGTTGAGCGATTTGCCATAGGGTATCAATTTGCTCCTGCAAGAGGTCAATCCTCTGATTGAACACCATCAAGCCTCCTTTTAGTTGAGCATTAATTCCTTTTTGTACATCTAAGGCATGAGCTACATTGGCTAAAATATTATTCAGGGTCTGAGCAGTCTGCACAGTATGACTCATGGCTAATGCCCCGGTGGTAGCTCCAACAGCCGCCAACGAGATGGCAGTAACAATGGAGGTTGTAATTCCAAGATCCCTTTTCTGTCTGAAGAGAGTCATAGCGTGAGGGGCATCAATGGGCACAGGCACCCAGTGAGGCATGTGAGTAACCAGGGCATACCTAAATTCACTAGCATTCCAGCATTGGGCAAAAAAGCAAGTATCATCACCACAATTACTTGGCTCTATCTGGCTAATAATGAATAAAAATGGGGGATATAAACAAACAGGTGTGGGCTTATAGGAAATATTATGAGAAGCCTTAACCCCCTCATTGGAACATCTTGCATCATTTCTAGAACTAGCAGTGGTGGTGTCCGAGGTCTGAGTAGGTTCAGGAGACCATCGCCCCCAGGGGCAAGATGTGCTCCATGTAAATTGACTAACTCCATGTTTTCCTCCACTTTTGAAAGTCATTTAAGGTTCTTAAATTATTTCCCCCCTTTTTTAATTTTTCCTCAATTACACTTTATTCATTCTGCATCCCCCCATAAGACCCTCAGTCCTTCCCTCCCAGTCCCACCCTCCCTCCTCCCTCTGCTTTCATGCCACTCCGCAAGCCCACTAATAGGGGAGGTTCTCCTCTCCTTTCTGATCTTAGTCCATCAGTTCACATCAAAAGTGGGTGCATTGTCCTCTACTATGGCCTGGTAAGGCTGCTCCCCCACAGGGGGAGTGATCAAAGAGCAGGCCAATCAGATTATGTCAGAGGCAGTCCCTCTTCACATTACTATGTAACCCTATTGGACTCTGAACTGCCCTGGGCTACATCTGTGCAGGGGTTCTGGGTTATCTCCATGAATAGTCCTTGGTTGGAGTATGAGTCTCTGGGAAGTTCCCTGTGTTCAAATTTTCTTGTTCTGTTGCTCTCCTTGTGGAGACCCTGTCCTCTCCAGCTCTTACTATTTCCCAGTTCTTACCTAAAATTCCATTCACTCTGCCCAACAGTTGCCCATCAGGCTCAGCATCTGCTTTGATAGTCTGTACGGTAGAGGCTTTCAGAGGCCCTCTGTGGTAGGTTCCTAGGTTGTTTCCTGTTTTCTTCTTCTGATGTCCATCCTCTTTGCCTTTCCAGATGGGGATTGGACATTTTAGTTAGGGTCCTCTCTCTTGCTTAGTTTCTTTAGATGCACAGGTTTTAGTGGGTTTGTCCTATTTTGTATGTCTATATGAGTGAGTATATACCATGTGTGTCTTTTTGCTTCTGGGACAACTCACTCAGGATGATCTTTTCCAGATCCCACCATTTACCTGCAAATTTCATGATTTCCTTATTTTTCATTGCTGAGTAATATTCCATTGTGTAGATGTACCACAATTTCTGCATCCATTCTTCAGTTGAGGGGCATCTGGGTTGTTTCCAGCTTCTGGCTATTACAAATAAAGCTGCTACAAACATGATTGAGCAAATGTCCTTTTTGTGTACTTGAGCCTCTTTTGGATATATGCCTAGGAGTGGTATGGCTGGATCTTGGGGAAGCACTATTCCTAGTTGTCTGAGAAAGCGCCATATTGATTTCCAGAGTGATTGTACAAGTTTACCTTCCCACCAGCAGTGGAGAAGGGTTCCCCTTTCTCCACAACCTCTCCAGCATGTGTTGTCACTTGAGTTTTTGATCTTGGCCATTCTGATGTGTGTAAGGTGAAATCTCAGGGTTGTTTTGATTTGCATTTCCCTAATGGCTAGTGAGGTTGAGCATTTCTTTAAGTGCTTCTCTGCCATTCAGTATTCCTCTACAGAGAATTCTCTGTTTAGCTCTGTTCCCCATTTTTTAAGTGGATTACTTGGTTTGCTGCATTTCAGTTTCTTTAGTTCTTTATATATACTAGATATGAGTCCTGTGTCAGATAAAGGGTTGGTGAAGATTCTTTCCCAATCTGTAGGCGGTCACTTTGTTTTGGTGATGGTCTCCTTTGCTTTGCAGAAGCTTTTCAGTTTCATGAGGTCCCATTTATTGATTGTTGCTCTTAGAGCCTGTGCTGTTGGTGTTCTGTTCAGGAAGTTTTCTCCTGTACCAATGAGTTCTAGGGTATTCCCCACGTTTTTTTCTAGCTGATTTAATGTGTCAGGTTTTATTTTGAGGTCTTTGATCCACTTGGACTTCAGTTTTGTGCAGGGTGACAAGTATGGATCTATTTTCATTTTTCTACAAGTAGACATCCAGTTGGACCAGCACCATTTGTTGAAGATGCTATCTTTTTTCCATTGTATGGTTTTGGCGCCTTTGTCAAAGATCAGGTGTCCATAAGTGTGTGGGTTTATTTCTGGGTCCTCTGTTCGGTTCCATTGATCCACTATTCTGTTATTATGCCAGTATCATGCAGTTTTTAAAACTGTTGCTCTATAGTACAACTTAAGATCAGGGATGGAGATACCTCCAGAAGATCTTTTATTGTAGAGGATTGTTTTAGCAATTCTGGGTTTCTTGTTATTCCATATGAAGTTTTAATTTTTCTTTCCAGGTCTGCAAAGAATTGTGTTGGTAATTTGCTGGGAATTGCATTGAATCTGTAGATTGCTTTTGGGAAGATGGCCATTTTTACTATGTTAATCCTGCCAAGCCATGAGAATGGGAGATCTTTCCATCTTCTCATATCTTCTTCTAATTCTTTCCTCAGAGACTTCAATTTTTTTTTCATACAAGTCTTTGACTTCCTTGGTTAGGGTTACTCCGAGGTACCTTATGTCATTTGTGGCTATTGTGAAGGGTGTTGTTTCCCTAATTTCTTTCTCAGCCCTTTTGTCTTTTGTATACAGGAGGGCTACTGATTTTTTTGAGTTAATTTTGTATCCGCCACTTTGCTGAAGTTGTTTATCAGCTGTAGGAGTTCCCTGGTAGAGTTTTTGGGGTCACTCACGTATACTATCATATCATCTGCAAATAGTGATAATTTGACTTCTTCCTTTCCAATTTGTATCCCCTTGATCTCCTTCAACTGTCTTATTGCTCTAGCAAGGACTTCCAGAACTATGTTGAAGAGATATGGAGAGAGTGGGCAGCCTTGTCTTGTCCCTGATTTCAGTGGGATTGCTTTAAGTTTCTCTCCATTCAGTTTGATGTTGGCTATAGGTTTGCTGTATATTGCCTTTACTATGTTTAGATATGTGCCTTGTATCCCTGATCTCTCCAATACTTTAAACATGAATGGATGTTGGATTTTGTCAAATGCTTTTTCAGCATCTAGGGAGATGATCATGTGGTTGTTTTCTTTCAGTTTGTTAATATGGTGGATCACATTGATAGATTTCCATATATTGAACCACCCCTGCATATCTGGGATGAAGCCTACTTGGTCATGGTGGATGATATCTTTTTTTTTTTTTTTCAATGCAGTTTATTCAGGAACCTTGAACAATCATCGACCCTGGGAAAGCCAGCCCACAGCTTAAATAGCCTCTGGGTAGCCAACCCCAGTGTGCCACGTGGGCAATGCAGATAGGTCCACATACATGGAAGCAAGCCAGATCCTCAGCCTTAGCCAAATGTGGAATTGTTCGTGACAGAGAGCACTCACCATCGGGAAGGTGGAAGGCGGAAACCAGCTCCATCTTTAAGGCACAGCATTCTGCAGCTCTCTACAGTTCCCCCTTTTTGTTTTAGACGCATCAGGCAAGAGTAGAGGTCTGATCTCTGATACTAGAAATAAATTGGGACTTTGTACTGATGTTCATTTAGGTGAGTGGATGATATCTTTGATGTGTTCTTGTATTCGGTTTGCGAGTATTTTGTTGAGTATTTTTGCATCAATGTTCATAAGGGAGATTGGCCTGAAGTTCTCTTTTTTTGTTGGGTCTTTGTGATGTTTAGGTACCAAGGTGACTGTGGCTTCATAGAATGAGTTTGGTAATGTTGCTTCGGTTTCGAGTTTGTGGAATAGTTTGAAGAGAACTGGAGTTAGCTCTTTTTTGAATGTTTGGTAGAATTCTGCGCTGAAACCATCAGGTCCTGGGCTTTATTTGGATGGGAGACTTTCGATGACTGCTTCTATTTCTTTCGGGGATATAGGACTATTTAATTGATTTACCTGGTCCTGATTTAGCTTTGGTAAGTGGAATCGATCAAGAAAATTGTCCATTTCATTTAAATTTTCAAATTTTGTGGCATATAGACTTTTGAAGTAAGTCCTAATGATTGTTTGGATTTCCTCAGTGTCTGTAGTTATGTCCCCCTTTTCATTTCTGATTTTGTTGATTTGGATGGTGTCTCTCTGCCTTTTAGTTAGCTTGGCTAAGGATTTGTCTATCTTGTTGATTTTCTCAAAGAACCAGCTCTTGGTTTCATTGATTCTTTGAATTGTTTTATTTGTTTCTAATTGATTGATTTCAGCCCTGGGTTTGATTATTTCCAGCCGTCTGCCCCTTCTTGCTGTGTCTGCTTCTTCTTTTTCTAGGGTTTTTAAGTGAGCCATTAATTTGCTTGAATGCGCTGTCTCAAATTTCTTCTTGAAGGCACTTAGTGCTATGAACTTTCCTCTTAGCACTGCTTTCATTGTGTCCCACAAGTTTGGGTATGTTGTGTCTTCATTTTCATTGATTTCTAGGAAGATTTTAATTTCTTTCTTTATTTCTTCCCTGACCCAGCTGTCTTTTAGTAGCAAGTTGTTCAGTTTCCATGTATGTGTAGGCTTTTTGCTATTTTTGTTGTTACAGAGGTCCAGCTTTATTCCATGGTGATCAGACAGGATACAAGGGATTATTTCTATCTTCTTGTATCTGTTGAGGCTTGCTTTGTGACCAACTATGTGGTCTATTTTGGAGAAGGTTCCATGAGATGCTGAGAAGAAGGTAAATTCTTTTGTGTTTGGGTGTAAGGTTCTGTAAATGTCTGTTAGGTCCATTTGATTCATGTCCTCTGTTAGAGATAATGTTTCTTTGTTTAATTTCTGTTTTGTTGACCTGTCCTTTCTTGAGAGTGGGGTGTTGAAGTCTCCCACTATTAGTGTGTGGGGATCTATGTGTGGTTTAAGTTTTATCAATGTTTCTTTCACAAATGTGGGTGCCCTTGTATTTGGGGCATAGATGTTCAGGATTGTGATGTCTTCTTGGTGGAATTTTCCCTTGATGAGTATGAAGTGTCCTTCCCCATCTCTTTTGATTAATTTTGGTTGAAAGACTTTTTTTTATCAGATATTGGAATGGCTACTCCTGCTTGCTTCTTGCATCCATTTGCTTGAAAAGCCATCTTCCATCCCTTTACCCTCAGGTACTGTCTATCTTTGTGACTTAGGTGTGTTTCTTGTATACAACAGATTGCTGGGTTTTGTTTACGTATCCATTTTGTTAGTCTGTGTCTTTTTATTGGAGAATTAAGTCCATTGATATTGAGAGAGAGTAATGACCAGTGCCTGTTAGATCCTTTGAATTTGATGTTGGCTGTGGTCATACAGTTGTGTGCTTGGTTGCTTTTTGTTTTACTGTAGTGGGGTTATTTATTTCCTGTGTTTCCTTGAATGTAGCTAGCTTTCTTGGGTTATATTTTCCCTTCCAGTGTCTTCTGTAATGCTGGATTTGTTTGTAGGTATTGTTGAAATTTGTTTTTGTCATTGAATATCTTGTTTTCTCTGTCTATGATGACTGAGAGTTTTGCAGGGTATAGTAGCCTGGGCTGACATTTGTGTTCTCTTAGGGTCTGCATGATATCAGTCCAGGCCCTTCTGGCTTTCATAGTCTCTGTTGAAAAGTGAGGTGTGATTCTAATGGGTTTGCCATTATAGGTTACTTGGCCTTTTTCTCTTGCAGCTTTTAGTATTTTTTCTTTGTTCTGTATACTTACGGCTTTGATTATTATGTGGTGGGAGGATTTTCTTTTCTGGTCTAATTTATTGGGTATTCTATAGGCCTCTTGTATTCTTATTGGTCTCTCCTTTAAGTTGGGGAAATTTTCTTCAATGATTTATTGAAAATATTTTCTGGGCCTTGGTGCAGGGAATCTTCTTTTTCCTCTATCCCTATTATTCTTAGGTTTTGTCTTTTTATGTTGTCTTGAATTTCTTGGACGGTCTGTGTCAGGAATTTTTTAGATTTAACATTTTCTTTGACAGATACATCGATTTCTTCCATTCTATCTTCCACACCTGAGATTCTTTCTTCCATTTCTTGTAGCCTATTGGTTATGCTAACCTCTGTAGTTCCTGCTTTCTTCCCTAAGTTCTTTCTCTCCACAATTTCTTCCATTTGTGTTTTTTTTTAATTTTTCCAATTCTATCTTCAGGTCTTGAGCTCTTTTGTTGGTTTCCTTCCCCTGTCTGACTGTATTTTCATGTTTTTCCGTCAATTCCTTCAGCTGTTTGTTTGAATAATCCATTGTTTCTTTTATTTCATTCAGTGATTTAAGCATTTCCTCTCTAAAGGCCACAGACTGTTTGGCTGCAGCTTCCCATATTTCTTCACGGATGGCCATAATCTCCTTGTCTTTAATTTCCTCCATTTCTTTACGGATAGCCATGATCTGTTTGTTTTTATCTTCCTCTAATTTTTTTCGTATTTTATTTGTTTCCTTTGTTATCTTCTTCATGAGCATAGATGTTAGGTCATCTCCTTGAATTTCATTTATGCTGGGGTGTCTACTAGGACTATTTGCCCCTGGATAACTGGGTTCTGGAGATGCCATATTGCTCTGGCTTTTGTTGGTTGAACTTTTACGCTGTCCTCTACCCATTGGCTATCTTAGTTTTTTGAATTTAGTTTCTGGTTGTTCCTGGACTCTTGTAGTGGAGAGAATCCCTTTGGCAGGAAGATGGTTTTTCCTGAAGGAAGCCTTCCCAGCTTTTTGGGTATAGTCACTGGCTGTCTGGTGTTTTTCAGGAGTTGCTACAGCTCACCTCAGGCATAGAGACCTGGGTAGTAACTGTGGTCCTGATTAGTCGAGAGGGCTCTCCTCTCACTGGGAGAAGTCCTGGAGACAGCTGCCCTCCTTCTGGGTTTCTTGCTGTAAATTTAGTGATCAACTGCTGTAACCTGTGTGTCCCGTGGTTTGGTCGGTTTTGTTAGGGATAACTGGTTGCCCCTTGGAGCAGTATCTGGGGGTTGATCTCAGGGTTCCCGGTCTTTTGTAGGTCTGAGGTTGGGGCTCTGTGCCCCAGAACCCAAGAGGTAATCTGTGGCAGGTGAGTACTGCTCTGGTGTCTTAGGGCACACAGTTCTGTCTGTAAGGTGTATTTGGTACAAAGCCGGCCTCTGGGCTGGTGGAGCGTGCACCTGCCTGCTAGTCTGCGGGAGCTGAGTTTCCAATCACTCTGTGCTCCCTGTTTGGCCCCAGATCTGTGATGGCTGGGCATACTCACCTGTTTGTGATCTGCAGGCTGCTAGACTTTCCCTAGGTGACCCCAGCAGCATGGTTTCTTCCTTCCCTGTGGGGTCCTCTCTGGACAGGGGTTCCCAGTCCCTGTTGTACTGGGGCACACAGCTTGTCTGTACCGCTGAGCTGAGCGCACAGCTCTCTGCGCGGCAGGAGCTCAGTTGTATTGGGGGTTGGTACCCGCCGTCCTAGAGACCTTCCAGGGAAAGACTGGGTGACATGTGATCAGTCTGGCAACTTTGCCTCCCCGTGGGGTTTTCTTGCGACTGGGACTTCCAGTCTCAGGCACCCTTGTGCCCACGGATCAGCCTGGGAAAGTGATTGGGACATGCATGCTTGTGGCTCCAGCCCGGAGACACAAAGCCTGCGTTACCCGGGATTTCTTCCAGGTTCTGGCTGGGTAGCCTTGAGTGGACCCGACCAATTCCCACACCGTGGGAGCCTCCCCTCACCTGGGAAACACGATTGTTGTAGTTTCAGGGCCCAGAGTTCAGTCTCCTGGTCTCTGCACGGCGAGTGCTGTCCTGCTTCTCAAACGTGGTGCTCTCCTGGTGCCGCCATCTTGGCTCCTCCTCGCTTACTGGAACTTTCAAGAAATTTAATTAATATATATATAATGGTTTGCAAACAGTTCTATTATAAATGCAGAATTGTGGAGGGCTCCAAGGTGGCGGCGAACAGCTTGCACAGCTTCTGAGACTCCGAAACTCTTGAGTGCAGGGGCAGCTGAAGCCAGAATATCAATATTGAGGCTTCTTGGGCAAGAGGGGACAATGCATGAACTGGGGCAGTTTGGATCCTGGCACAGGCCTCCCTGCTTGGCTGCTGATGTGGCAGCTGCCTCTGGCCTAAGGAGAAGCTTCCCAGCTCAGTGACTGAGACAGTGGTGGTGGCCCCAAGTAAGAGAGTCCCAGCTGGGCTGCTGCAGTGAGTGGCAGGTGCCCCAAGCAAGAGCCTGCATGCTTGGAGACTGAAATGGCAGATTCAGCCCCAACTATGGGCCTCCCTGCATGGGAGCCAAACAGCGGACACCACTGACATATCTCCTACACTTTCATTTGCCCCTATGAGCCCAAATCTGAGAGCAGAGAACCAGGGTGTGTATTTTGGGGGGAGGGCCTGTGCTTTCCACATAGGCCTATGAGTGAGTGAGTGCACCCTAAGGGAGTACATGCAGAGACCCAGATCCAGGGTCCCTCTACTCTAGCAGCCAGATATTGGAACACTCCTACCAACACCTCCACTGTGGGCAACATAGGGATATCCCTGGGACAGCGTCCATAACATTGAAACCCCTGTTCTGTGGGTCTCCTAGTGGAGTCCAGGCATACAATTCCTGGAGGCAAGATGGTGCAACCAAGATAGATCTGAACACTTGGAGCATAACACCACCACAGGGCTGTGGGTCTCTTAGGCATTCAGGGTACCTGTACATGTGCACTGCACTTGTGAACCAGAGATCAGGAATACAAGCCACTTACTTAAACATAGTAAAGACAAAATATAGCAAGCCTATAGCCAACATCAAACTAAATGGAGAGAAACGAAATCAAGGCAAGGCTGCCCACTCTCTCCCTATCTCTTCAACATAGTACTTAAAGTCCTAGCTAGAGCAATAAGACTAATGGATATCAAGGTGATACACATCAAAAAGGAAGAAGTCAAAGTATCACTATTTGCAGATGATATGATAGTATACATGAATGAACTTAAAAGTCCTACCAAAGAACTCCTTCAGCTAATAAACACCTTCAGCCAAGTGGGTGGATAAAAGTTAACTCAAACCAAAAAAAAAAAAAAAAAAACAAACTGGTAGCCCTCCTGTATATGAAGGACAAAAAGGCTGAGAAAAAAATTAGGGAAACCAAAACCTTCATAATAGCCACAAATAACATAAAGTACCTTGGTGTGACTCTAACCAAGCAAGTGAAAGATCTGTTTGAAAAATGCTTCAAGTCTCAGAAGTAAGAAATCAAAGAAGATATCAGAAGATGGAAAGATCTCCCATGCTCATGACTTGGTAGGATTAACATAGTAAAAATCACCAACTTACGAATAGCAATCTACAGATTCAATGCAATTCCTATCAAAACACCAACACAATTCTTTACAGAACTTGAAAGAACAATTCTCAATTTTATATGGAAAAACAAAAAACCCAGAATTGCTAAAACAATCCTGTACAATAAAAGAGCTTCTGGAGGTATCTCCATCCATGATCTCAAGCTGTACTACAGAGTAACAGTAATAAAAACTGCATGGTATTGGCATAGAAACAGAATGGTGGATCAATGGAACTAAATAGAAGACCCAGAAATAAATCTATACACATACAAACACCTGATTATTGACAAAGAAACCAGAAGCATACAATGGAAAAAAGACAGCATCTTTAACAAATGGTGGTGGTCTAACTGGATGTCTATATGTAGAATAATACAAATATATCCATATTAATCACCCTGCACAAAACTAAAATACAAGTGGACCAAAGACCTCAACATAAAACCTGACACATGAAATCTATTAGAAGAAAAAGTAGGGAAGAGATTTGAACTCATTGGCACAAGAGACAACTTCCTGAACAGAAAACCAGCAGCACAGGCTCTAAGTTCAACAATCAATAAATGGGATATCATCAAACTGAAAAGCTTATACAAAGTAAAGGACACTGTCATCAGAACAAAATGACAGCCTACAGACTGGGAAAAGATCTTCACCAACCCTATATCTGACAGAGGGCTAATATCCATAATATATAAAGAACTCAAGAAGTTAAACAGCAACAAATCAAGTAATCCAATTAAAAAATGGGACATTGAACTAAACAGAGAATTCTCAACAGAGGAACATGGAATGTAGAGAAATACTTAAAGAAATGCTCAACATCCTTAGACATGATGGAAATGCAAATTAAAACAACTCTGAGATTTTACCTTACACCCATCACAATGGCTAAGATCAAAAACTCAAGCGCCAATACATGCTGGAGAGGATGTGGAGAAAGGGGAATCCTACTCTATTGCTGGTGGTAATGTAAACTTGCACAACCATTTTAGAAATTACTCTGGCACTTTTTCAGACAATTAGGAATAGTACTACCTCAATATCCAGTTATACCACTAAGTATATATCCAAAATATGCTCAAGTATGCAACAATGACATTTGCTCAAACATGTTTTTATCAGCTTCATTTATAATAGACAGAATATGGAAACAACCCAGATGTCCCTCAATGGAGGAATGGATACAGAAATTGTGATACATTTACACAGTGGATTTTAGTTGGTAATTAAAAACAAGGAAATCATGAAATTTCAGGTAAATAGATGGAACTAGAAAAGATCATGCTGAGCAAGGTGACCCAGAAGCAGAAAGACACACTTGGTATATACTCACTTATGAGTGGATATTAATCATAGAATATAGGATAAACATATTAAAACCTATACTCCTGAAGAAGCTAAACAAGGATTACCCTAAAGAAGTTGTTCAATCCTCACTCAGAAAGCAAATGTGATAGTCATCAGAAGTGGGAGAAAATAGGGAATAAGACAAGAACCTTCCACAGAGGGCCTCTGAAAGACTCCACCTAGCAGGGTATAGAAGCAGGTGGTGAGACTCATAGCCAAACTTTGGGCAGAGTGAAGGGAATATTATGAAAAAAGGGAGATAGAAACACCTGGAGGGAACAGGAGCTCCACAAGGAGACGAATAGAACCAAAATTCTGGGCCCAGGGGTCTTTGCAAAGACACTCTAACAAAGTACCATACATGAAGATAACCTAGACTACTTGCTCAGATGTAGCCAATGACAGCTTAGCCTCCAAGTAGATTACCTAGTAAGGGGAGCAGGGGCTGTCTCTGACATGAATCCTATGGCTGGCTCTTTGATCACCTTTCCCTGGGAGAAGTGCAGCAGTACCAGGCCACAGTGGAAGACAATGCAGCCAGTCCTGATGAGACCTGATAAGCTAGGGTCAGAGGGAAGAGTAGAAGGATCTCTCTATCAGTGGACTGAGGAAGGAGCTTGGCAGGAGATAAGGGAGGGAGGGTGTGATTGAGAGAGGATGAAGGATGGGGTTACAGCTGGGATACAAAGTGAATAAATTGCAATAATTAAAAAATTTTTAAAAGAGAAGTGGAAAAAATCAAAGAACACCAAAAAAAGAAAATGCAGAATTGTACTGAAGAACTTCCAAATAAGTAATATAATGAAGTAAATGCTTTTATAGATACTAGAATATATATATATATATATGGAAACATAAGTTGTTTGATAGAGAAATAATCTTGTATTTAAAGTCAGTGGAGCTAATACTGCAACACAGTAATACTTTTATAGACAGTGGAAGATATTGTTTCCTTTAATGGTGTACTGAATTCTTTATTAACTTTTTAGGTATTTTTTATAATCTTTAATGTTACATAAAGTATTCTACTATGACAAAATATATATGAACAAATATAATACTTTGGGATTGCTGACTAAGAAAGAATTGGGAATTAGAGAGCCAAAGAAACATAAAAAGTAATTTAAGCTTTATATGCTATAAAATGCTCCAAAGAAGCACTATTAATTCAGTAACGTTCACAGTTTTTGAAGAAAGATCCCAGGCTCGACATATCTATTTATAAACATTTAACAGTCTAGAAGCAATAACTATCCAGGGATGTATAATTTTAATTAAATGCCTAGAGGCAATCTAATTTGATGTAAGGGAGTCTAAATTTAAAAAGGAAGCAATCAGTTATAAATACAAATACTTCAATAGATAATGAGACTGAATTTTAAAAGTGATATAATAGAATGCATGGGATGCCATTGGTCTCTAGATCATTTGTTAAATAGTTGACCTGCTCCAATACACCCCACCCTGTTCTTGATCTTAAAGACTTTGTTTTGTAGAGGGGCTGTATGCATGACTGACTAGTAAACTGATTTAGCTAACTATTCTAATAAAGGATCGTGGTTGTGTTTAGGCCTCTTTCCATTGAAAACAATCAATGAGTCTTCAAGGAAGGGTTATACTAAGCCTTGTATACTCATCCGGGTCTTAACGGTGAAAAACTGGAAAGGGCAAGAGGACATGAACATTTCAATCAGGGTCAAAGAAGGGGAGGAGGTCTGAAACAACAACAGACTTTCACATTTTATTTATTTATTTATTTATTTATTTTTATTTTTTTTATCAGTTACATTTTATTAACTCTGTATCCCAGCCGTGTCCCGATCCCTCATTCCCTCCCAGTCCCTCCCTCCCTCCCTCATCTCCATCGTGCCCCTTTCCAAGTCCACTGATAGGGGGGACCTCCTTTACATTCATCTGATCCTGTTTTATCAGGTATCTTCAGGACTGGCTGCAAAGCCCTCCTCTGTGGCCTAACAGGACTGCTCCTCCCTTCGGGGGAGGGGAGACCAAAGAGCCAGTCATTGAGTTCCTGTTAGAAATAGTTCCTGTTCCCCTCACTTTGGGAAACCAATTGGTTACTGAGCTACCACAGGCTACATCTGAGTGGAGGTTCTAGGTTATATCCATACATGGTCCTTGGTTGAATGTCAGTCTCAGAAAAGACCCTGTGCCCAGATATATTTGGTCCTTGTGGAGCTCCTATCCTTTCCCCATCAGACTAACTCCCCTTCTTTCTTATGATTCCCTGTACTCTGCCAAAGGTTTGGTCATGAGTCTTTGCTTTGAAAACACTGCTAGTTAGAGTCTTTCAGATGCGCTCAGTAGACTCCTGTCATATGTTCAATGCACATCCCATCTGTCTTTCTAAACGAGGATTGATCATCTTACCCCATGTCCGCTCAATACCCAGATGTCCATCAACGGTGGAATGGGTACAGAAATTGTGGTATTTTTATACAATGGAATACTAGTCAGCAATCAAAAAGGAGGAAATCATGAAATTTGCAGGCAAATGGTGGGATCTAGAAAAGATCATTCTGAGTGAAATATCCCAGAAGGAGAAAGACAAACATGGGATATACTCACTTATATAGACCTATAAGATATGATAAACATAATGAAATCTATACACATTTTAATTTTTAAAGCAAAAATTTAACTTTCTATTTTTCCTAAAATGTGTTGTAAGATTTCGGCTGTGTAAGGTGAAGAAGTTCTAAAGCTCTACATACAGTACAGCAGAGTGTCTGATACTGTGTCCCCATTTGAGTGCTTAGTGACATTATTGAAAGTATTGAAACTCAAGGAAAAAATTCATTAGAGTTTAAATGAAAAGGCCCAGGGAAAACTAGTTGTAAATCTTGGCAGTTATTTAGAAGAGGGAGATAAAGAGGAGAAAAAGAAGAAGAAAAAAACCATGCCATTTGAGCTAAGTCAGAAATAGAGGTGAGCAGCAACATGGTCAGGGGGGCAGTATTAGAGAAAGAGTAAAAAAGGCTGTGTTAGCAAAGACTACTTAATCTCTGGACAGAATCTGAGTGATAAAAAGGAGAAGAGAATAAAAAAGGAAAGTTATCCCCTATCAGTTGACTCTGGTAGGGGCATGCATGAAGAAGGGGGAGGGTGGTAGGACCAGGAGGGGAGAAGGAAGGGGCTTATGGGGGGATACAAAGTGAATAAAGTGTAATTAATAAAATAAAATTAAATTAAATTAAAAAAAGAAAAGATATGTTTTTGCAAGTTAAGACTCAGAAAGGAAGACAGAGTTTAAAGAGATTCACAGTGGTTCATAGACACTTAATAAGGGGGTGGGGCAGGGACTCTTGGAAAGAAAAATACACTTTCAGTGGCCTAGAGGAAGGGGATAGGTGGAAAAAGGGAGGGAGAGGGGGAGTGGGAGGAGTTAAGGGAGGGAGCTTCAACCTGGATATGTACTGAATAAATTGTGAAAAAAAGTTAAAAAAAGAAAAAAGAGAAAAGTACACTATCCTCTTTAAAGAGTTATTACTCTTTGTGTTTCTACCTTTTCTTTTTTTGGATTTGTTTTTCTTTTTAATTTTTATTTTTTTATATTAATTACAGCTTTTTTTTTTTTTTTACTTTGTTTTCTGGCTGTAGCCCCTTCCCTCATTCCCTCCCAATTCCACCCTCTCTCCCTCATCTCCTCCCTACCCCTCTCTAAGTCCACTGATAGGGGAGGTCCTCCTCCCCTTCCATCTGACCCTAGTTTATCAGGTCTCATCAGGACTGGTTGCAATTTCGTCCTCTGTGGCCTAGAAAGGCTGCTCCTCCTTCAGGGGGTGGGGGGAAGGAGAGGTCAAAGAGCCAGCCACTTAGTTCATGTAAGAGACAGTCCCTGTTCCCCCTACTAGGAAGCCACTTGGATACTGAGCTGCCTTGGGCAACATCTGAACAGGGGTTCTAGGTTGTATCCATGTGTGGTCCTTGGTTGGAGAATCAGTCTCAGACAAGACCCCTGTGCTCAGATATATTTGTGGAGCTCCTTGTGGAGCTCCTGTCCTCTCCATGTCTTACTAACTCCACCTTCTTTTATATAATTCTCTGTATTCTGCCCAAGGTTTGGTTATGAGTCTCAGCATCTGCTTTGATACACTGCTAGGTAGAGTCTTGCAGAGGCTCTCTGTGGTAGGCTCCTGTCCTGTTACTTGTTTTCTCCAACTTCCAATGTCCATCACATTTGTCTTTCTAAGTTAAGATTGATCATCTTACCCCAGGTGCTCCTTTTTTGTTAGCTTCTTTAGGTGTACAGATTTTAGTATGTTTAGCCTATCTTATAGGTCTAGTGTCCACTTATAAGTGAGTATATGCCATATGTGTCTTTCTGCTTCTGGAATAGCTCACTCAGGGTGATCTTTTCTAGATTCCACCATTTGCCTGCAAATTTCATGATTTCCTTGTTTTTAATTGCTGAGTAATATTCCATTGTGTAAATGTACCACAGTTTCTGTATACATTCCTCAACTGAGGGACATCTAGGTTGTTTCCAGGTTCTGGCTATTACGAATAAAGCTGCTACAAACATGGTTGAACAAATACCTTTTTGTGTACTTGAGCATATTTTGGATATATGCTTAGGACTGGTATAGATTGATCTTGAGGAAGGATTATTCCTAATTGTGTGAGAAAGCACCAGATTGATTTCTGAAGTGGTTTTACAAGTTTACATTCCCACCAGCAATGGAGGAGGGTTTCCCTTTCTCCGAATCCTTCCAGCATGTGTTGTCACTTGAGTTTTTGATCTTAGCCATTCTAATAGGTATAACGTGAAATCTCGGGGTCGTTTTGATTTGCATCTCCCTGATGGCTAAGGATGCTGAGCATTTCTTTAAATGTTTCACTGCCATTCTATATTCAATGGAAAAAAGATAGCATCTTCAACAAATGGTTCTGGTCCAACTGGATGTCTACATGTAGAAAAATGAAAATAGATCCATATTTATCATTCTGCACAATACTAAAATCCAGTGGATCAAAGACCTCAACATAAAACCACACACACTAATTCAATTAGAAGAAAATGTGTGGGGAAAGCCTAGAACTCACTGGCATAGGAGACAACTTCCTGAACAGAACACCAACAGCACATACTCTAAGATCAACAATCAATAAATGGGACCTTGTGAAACTAAAAATCTTCTGTAAAGCAAAGGACATCATCATCAAAACAAAATGACAGTCTACAGACTGGGAAAGGATCTTCACCAACTCAATATCTGACAGAGGGCTAATATCCAGAATATAAAGGAGTTAAAAAGCAACAAATCAAGCAATCCAATTGAAAAATGGGGTACAGAGGAGCTAAACAGAGAATTCTCTGTAGAAGACTATAGAATGGCAGAGAAACACTAAGAAATGCTCAGCATTCTACCTTTTCTTAAGGTGAACCTGATTCCTGAGGGTTTGTCAGTTAGCCTGGAGATTTGCTGGAGCAATTGGATAAACTCGTAAGGGAGGAGATGGTGGTATGCCTTCACCTAAAAGTAGTTACTTTTTTAATGACACATACATCAATTATTTTTAATTGATCTGATTCACAGTAATATTAAATAATCTTTTGTGTTTGTCATAATCTGTGTTAGGAAACGTGTGCCTGTAGAGGTTACACGCGGGTTCACAAATCACACCACGAGATCATTCCACGTGGGAGGTTTATTAGGAAAAAAGGGAAAGGGGTCTCAGAGAGATGAGGCAGGGGGGGGGCTCCTGTTCTCTTTATAGGGTGACTCCGGGCATGTGCGGGTGGTTCCAGGTGGTCAGTGGGTGGTCTGGGTGTCTTTTCAAATGCCTGAAAACTGGTCTGTCAGGTCCCGGGGCTGCCTGGAGAAGTGCCTGCTTACTGATCCCAACATTCCTCCCTTTTTGTTTTATTAAAAAGTGAGGAGTCAGGAAGGAGTGATGGTGGGGGAAGGGCATAGGGACGACTTTTGCTCTTCAAGATACTTCCTGTTGATTAGGGGCGTTGTCCATCTCGGGATACAGCTGGTCCACACCATCGGAGTCATAGTCATCTGGCTCTGTGGGCAGAGGTTGATAATCCTGTAAGAGTAACTGATTAATGGTTTGGTTAGAGATTTTTTGCATTTGTTGTTGGAAAAATGTATAGAGGAAGTTAATTAAGCAGGATGCAAAAAGCAAAAGCAGAAAAACTAGCAAGAGAGGTGAGATAAGGGGCAGAATCCATTTCCATATGGGATTCTGAAAGGCCCAAGAGCTAGACACCTCCAGCTCTTCCTTTCGTTTTTGTAAATCCGTTTGTTGTTGGATTTTGTCCTTTACTATACCCGACTGGTTGACATAAAAACAGCATTCCTCCTGGAGGAAAAGGCAGAGGCCACCTTCTTTAGCTGTGAGGAGATCCAATCCTCGTCGGTTTTGAAGTTCTACTGCTGCCAGCGAGTCAATCTGTCCTTGGAGGGTTAGTATTGTCTGAGCCACCCTTTGAAGGTCCTGGATGAATTGGGAAGAAAGCTGATAATACAGAGTTAGTGAGGTAGCTAATCCTGCTGTTCCGGTCCCTAACGGCAGCAGCCAGCAGGGGTAGGATTTGAATTGCCCTCTTTCCCTGCCAGGCAGATTTTGAGTCCACAACCAGGATTGGTAGGAGCTCTCTGTCGCTTATTACCCCCAACTCAGGAAAGAGGAGTACCAGAGTGCAAACTCCTGACCAGGCAGACGATGATAAACCTGAGTGCCACAAAGAATCGAAATATTATTCCCGGTAGGGCTTTGGGGTTGGGATGAGGTCTCAAGGATTATAGTTTCATTATAGTCTAAAGAATTTAGTATTCCTACAGAGTGTATTCCAGATACCTTGAAACAGCTTGCCACGCCAAAGAGGGTGATATGAGAAAGGTAGGGGGTTGTGGCAACAGTAGAGTCAGGGCAGTTAGTAAATGATGAGGTAAGGTTGTTTGACAGAGTCACTGCAGAGGCTGTCAGCGGTACCTCTGACTTGGTCCTCTGTGGTACACACAGCCAGCAAGCTTCAAAATGGCCCGGTTGGGTCACATTAAGGAGCTTGTAGGCTGAGGTCAGAGTCTGGAGTAGGAGATTAAATGACAGGTTTGTGTCATTTATAAGAGGGGATGTTAGATAGGTAATGATCTTAGAGGAGTGTTTAATTATCTCTTCTTCTTCTCCCATTCCCAAATTTTGGGTAATTGGAAAATATTTTCTTTGGATACAGATAGTACTTATTGGTAGACCGGGTGTGTAGCGGCAGTAGAGTTTTCCAACGACACCTCCTTCCCATCTGGCATCCCACGGGTCTTGGATGTATAAGTAGAGGGTTTTTTTTATACAGGTGAAGAAATTTCTTCCGTGCTGGTAAGTGGATTTGGCAAAACCAGTATGGGCAGCCTCCACACGTGTCCGGCCATTTTTTGCAATAATCCTTTGTTTGATCAAAGAGAAAGCAAACAAAAACTCTATCAAATAAGGGGGGAGGGATAGAAGTGGGGGTGATGGCTATCTCAATCGGTTCCTGACAGCCTCCATAGAGCAGTTCGTTGACCCTATTTGGAGAGATTTTTTTTATTATCAATGATGGTTTCTTGAACCTCAAATCTCCGTACGTAGGGATTACCTTTAACAGAAATAGGCAAGAGGGAGAGGAGGAAAGATACATATCCAATCCATTCCTGTGGTGAGGCCTCATTCTTCTGGAACTGGAGACAGGGTGGTTGATCTTGGCGTCTTTTGAAGCTTGAGGGAGCAAGGCCCTGTTGGGGTTGATATGTAGGAAGGGGCATTATCTTGAGGAGAGGGGGTGAAAGGCTTAAGGTGGGATAGATGAATCCAGTGAGGGAAACCCTCAAGTTTAGCAGCTGTGGGAGTCACAAGAATCACCTTGAAAGGACCCTGCCATTTAGGAGAAAGGGTTGGGGAACTTTGGTTTGGAGGGGAAAGAAGGACCTGGTCCCCAGTGTTAATAGGAGATGGATAGGGGTTAGTGTATGGCCGTGGTAAACAGTGGTCAGTGAAGATCCATAGAAGGGAACGGAGATGACAGAGTAAGGGAGTAAGCAGGTGGTCAGGGAGAGGAGAGGATTTAGCTGAAAGACCAGGAGTTAGGACCAGTCTCCCATACATGAGCTCAAAAGGTGAAATAGACAGGGGTTTTTTGGGGAGAGCTCGAAGCCTGAAAAGAGCCAAGGGGAGAAGTTTTACCCTATCGAGGTGGAGCTCTTGTGATAGTTTAACAAGAATGTTTTTTGGGGATCGATTAGTTTGCTCTATCTTTCCTGAGGACTGGGTGGTACGGGATATGAAAATACCAAGGAATGTTAAGGGCTTTAGATAAGGTCTGGGAAATCTGAGAAGTGAACTCAGGGCCATTATCTGACTGAAGGGAAGTAGGAATTCCAAAGCGTGGGATAATCTCACCGAGAAGGAGATTAGAAACTGTCTGAGCTCTGTTGTTAGTGGTGGGGAAAGCCTCCACCCATCCCGAGAATGTGTCCACCAAAACCAGGAGATATCGGACACGTTTGACTGTTGGCATATGGGTAAAAGCAAGTTGCCAGTCAGTCCCGGGGAGGGAGCCCCTAGCCTGGTGGGTACGGAAAGGGGGGCTACGATATCCTGAGTTAGGATCTGAGGTCTGGCAGATCTTACAAGAGGCAGTAATGGTTTTTAGGAAGCGTAAGTCCTCAGAGGTAGGCTACAGGTGAGCTCTAATAAAGTTAGACAAAGCTCGGCTGTTAGGATGAAAGAGCTGGTGTAGATAGGACAGGATCTGACAGGTATCAGGAGAGGGTGGGGGAAATGTGGGTTGTAGTGTGAGGATGTTTTGTGATGGGAGGGAGGAGTCTAGGCCTTTTAGAGCTGCAGCCATAGCTGCCTCATCAGCCCGACCATTTCCTTTGGAAACTATGGAATCGTCCGTCCGGTGGGACTGGCAGTGGACTACTCCAATGGCTGTGGGAAGGTGGGAGGCTTCTAGCATGGCCATAATTTGGCCTGCATTGGTTACCGATTCTCCCTTTGCTGTGAGCAACCCACGCTCTCTCCAGATAGCAGCATGGGAGAGAAGAATATGAAAAGCATATTTAGAGTCTGTATAAATGTTGAGGGATTGTCCCTGGGCTAACTGAAAAGCTCGGGTAAGAGCTATTAATTTGGCCTATTGATTAGTGGTATAGGCAGGTAGGGCTTGTGCCTTAATCACCTCAGTATCCAGCACTATGGCATAACCTGCTTTTCGAGCTCCCTCATGTACAAAGGAGCTGCCATCTGTAAACCAGGTATAGGTAGCCTGAGGTAATGTGCCCTCCTGTATGTGTGAGGGGTGGGGCAATAATTCTTCTAAAGTTTCAGTGCAAGAGTGAGATGGGGAACAGTCAAAGTTAGGTCGAGGAAGAAGGTTTGAAATATTAAGGGGTGGGCATGGTTGGAAAGTGAGGGTAGAGTCTTCTATTAGCGCCACCTGGAGGGAAAGGACCCTGGAGGGAGGTAAGGTTTGTAAGCCTTTGTATGTTAAAAGGTGAGACAGATTGTGAGAAGAGAAGACAGTAATAGGTGACCCAAAAGTTAGTTTTTTTGACTCTCTAATAAGGAGCTCTGCAGCCACCAGGGCATGAATGCAGGGTGCCCATCCCTGGATTGTCAGGTCTAATTTTTTTGATAGACAGGCTACAGGTGCAAAAGAAGGTCCCAGTTGGTGGCCCAAAGCCCCAAGGGCATATCCCTCTTTTTCTGTTACATAAAGGGAGAAGGGACGGGTTAGGTCTGGAAGTTGTAAGGCCGGGGCCTCAAGAAGAGCCTGTTGGAGCCTCCGGAAGAACTTAGTAACAGGTTTTAGAAGGGGTTCATGTAAAGGGCCTAAGGCTGCCTCATATAAGGGGTGAGCAAGAAGGGAAAAGGAGGGGACCCAGGACCATAAGAAACCGGCCATTCCCAGAAACGATAAGATTTCTTCTTTATTAGAGGGAACTGCCAGTTTTAGTAAAACGACCGTATTAGTTTTTTTTTTTTTTTGTCTAGGGTAATACCTTTGTGAGGTGGATTTATTGTTAGTCCCAGGTAGGTGACCTCAGAAGTGGACAGCTGGACCTTGGAGGGTGAGACCCGATAGCCCTTGCTGGATAGGAAATTTAGAAGAGCAGAAGTGTTACTTTGGCTAACTTTTAGGGAGGGGCTACAAAGGAGAAGGTCATCTACATACTGTATAAGTTTAGACTTAGGAAGACATAAGGAGAGTAGATCAGAGGCTAGGGCCTGGCCAAAAAGGTGTGGACTGTCCCGGAACCCCTGGGGTAAAACAGTCCAGGTAAGCTGAGTAGAAACCAGGGTGTCAGGGTCAGTCCAGGTAAAGGCAAAGATATTTTGTGATTGGGCATCTAAAGGAATAGAGAAAAATGCATCCTTGAGATCTAGAACTGAGAAATGGGAAGTACCTGAGGGAATAGTGGAAAGGAGGGTATATGGGTTAGCTACCACAGGGTGGAGAGGAACGAGAGGAACGACCGCAGAATTTAGTAGGCGGAGATCCTGAACTAGGCGAAAGGTTCCATTGGGCTTTTTTACTACCAGGATGGGGGTATTAAAAGGAGAAGAGGTAGGGCGGAGGAGTTTTTTTCTTAGAAGGTCAGAGATAATAAGCTTAGGTTCCCTAAGGCTCTTAAGAGGAAGAGGGTATTGAGCCTGAACAATATAATGGGTGGGTTCCCGTAGCCAAATGGTTACAGGGGTATGGTGACTGGCCACAGAGGGATTTTGGATATCCCAGACTTGTGGGTCCACTTGAGAGGCTGGTAAGGGAAGCGGCGTGTCAGAACTGGTGGGCAAGGTGGCTAGGAGGAGGAGGAGAGAGGACGCTGGTGAGCTTGGGGTCAGGCGGATGGGTGGAGTGAAGGGAATAGAGGCCCCTACTTTGACGAAAATGTCTCTTCCCATTAGGGGAACTGGAAGGCTGGCATTACTAAAAAGGAATGAGACAAGGGGACTCCCCTAAAGATACAATTACGTGGTAGAGTCCGGCAGGGCTGGCAAGGCTGTCCCCCCTACCCCGACAATAGAGGAACTACAAGGAAAAGTGGGACCCCAGTACTCCTTTAGGACTGAGTAAGTGGCTCCGGTGTCCACAAGGAAGGAGATGACTCGGCCGATACCATGATAATTACCCAAGGCTCCCTGTTTATGATGACAGTGGTCGGGTCAAGGGAACCCGGGCACCTTCAGTCATCCATAGCCAGGCCTAGGATATCGGCCGGAGAGCTATCTGGGGGTGATGCCCCCATATCATGGGAGAAATGGTTGCAGTCAACACCCCAATGTCTCTCTTGGTGGCATTTTGGACATGGCCCCGGTGGCTTTCGGGGGTTAGGGCAAGCTCTGGCCCAGTGACCTTTTTGACCACATTTGAAACAGGGACCCGGTGGTACTCGTCCCTTAGAGCGGAAGGGAGCCTGGGTAGTGCCCGAGACCAGTCGGATAGCCTGGGCCAACATTTGGTATTTTTGTCTGCGGGCTTTTTCATCTCTCCCACGAAACACCTTAAAAGCCAGTGCTAAGTCTTCCTTGTGGAGTCAGAGGTCCCCTTTCCAAGGATTTAAGCTTAGCCCTGATGTCGGGGTAACTTTGGGAGAAAAAATAGGTCATCAGGAGTTGTCTGCCCTCTATACTTTCAGGGTCTAGATTGGTATGTTGTAAGAGGGCCTGTGTAAGGCGCTCTAGGAAACTGAGACGGGTTTTCATTTTTGTCCTGAATGACCTCCTGAAGCTTTTGATAATTAACTGGCTTAAGAGCAGCCTTGAGGAGACCAGCCAGGAGGCAAGTTGTAAACTGATCCCTAGCTAGAATGTCCTCTGGGGTATTATAATTCCAATTTGGGTCCTGACCGGGTACAGCCCCAGCCCCCACGGGGTGTGAAGCATTTGTTTGGTGAACCTCATCTGCTTACCGTCTAGCCTGTTCCCAAACTAGCCTGCACTCCTCAGGTAATAGGTTATTGGTAAGGATCATATAAATGTCATGGAAGGTGAGATTATAAGATTGAGTGAGATATTGAAATTCTTTAATGAAGGTAGAAGGATTAGAGGTATAGGATCCTAATCTCTTTTCTACTTGAGAAGGTTCAGTTAATGAGAAGGGAACATGCACCGTAATTAAGCCTTCTAAACCTGCTACTTCTCTTAACGGAAGGATAGAGGCTGGCTTAGGTTGAGTAGAAGTATTAGATTTTGTTGCAGAGCAGGAACGGGTTGTTGGTGGGGTGAAAGTGGGTGCCAGTGTGAGGTGAGTAGGATGGTCTGTTGATGGAGGAAGGAGCGAGGATTTTGGAGAAACCAAAGGAGGGGAGGTAGAAGGGGAGGGGGAAGGGCCCGAAAGTTGCGAGGATTTTAGAGAAGCAGGAGGGGGAGAGGCTAGGACAGACTCTGGAGGTTGTGAAGATTTTGTAGAGGCCGGAGGTTGAGGGCCGTGCGGTGGAACTTCATCCACTGGGTCAAAAGTAAAGAGCTCCTCAGACTGAGGCTTTATTGTTAGGAGGAGTTGAGTAGGAGAACAGGAGGAACAGAGGTAAGGTTTAGAATGAAGGAAAAGGAAAGCTTGGATGTAGGCCACCTCCTTCCATTTTGCAATTTGCTGACAGTGGTTAAGAAGGTCTCATAAAATACCGGGATTTAACGTGCCGTTAAATTGGCCAATTTGGACCCTTACCTAATGAGTATGTAGGCCAAGTTTTATTACAGAGGCGTATGAGTCTGGAAGTCTTTAACTGGGGTTGTAGACCCAAAGTTTTAAAATTTTGTAGAAGACATCCCAGCGGAGAAGTCGGGGGAATAGACTGCGGTGTATTCATCGGGAAGCGAGAGAGACGAGGCCTTTTAATGGCGTCCCAGAAGAAGGTGAGTCTCTAGACAGATCGGTCCAGTCTGGTACAATATCTCGTCAGATATTGGCCAGCGACCGAAGCACGTGCCCGTGGCACTGCCGAAAGGACACGTTTTTGCCTAGCTAGGGCTTTCTGCAAGAGCAGGTAGAGAAAAACGTGTGTAGAAGGCTCCCAAGGGAAACTGAGGCCCTAGTAGAGATGGGGTCTAGCAATAGGGATATGCTGACCAAAAGGGAAACTTACCAATGTAGCCGGTGTTGAATGACTTTGTAGCAAACTGGAAGCAGGAAAGTGGAGATCTCCGGCGGATTTGGAGAAAATAGGTCTCCAGAAGCCCCGGTGCGCTCGGTGAACTTGCTGGAGGTAACCTATCCCAGCCAAAATGCACCAATGTTAGGAAACGTGCGCCTGTAGAGGTTACACGTGGGTTCACAAATCACACCACGAGATCGTTCCACGTGGGAGGTTTATTAGGGAAAAAGGGAAAGGGGTTGCAGAGAGACGAGGCAGAGAAGGGGGGCTCCTGTTCTCTTTATAGGGTGACTCTGGGCATGTGCGGGTGGTTCCAGGTGGTCAGCAGGTGGTCTGGGTGTCTTTTCAAATGCCTGATAACTGGTCTGTCAGGTCCTGGGGCTGCCTGGAGAAGTGCCTGCTTACTGATCCCAGCAATCTGTGTTTGCTTTGTATCTGGCTGACAAATATTTATTTATTCCAGTGTTTATCCAAGTTTAGCCCTTTGCTTTCCAAGTGCTGGGATTATAAATTTGTGCTACCATGACTAGATAAAATAATATTCTTTAAAATGTTTCCCTGTTTGATTTGGGAAGAGAAAAGGACCAGAAACAAGGGTGAAGACACTATGGAAAGGATATTGGGGGAGGGATATAAAGTGATAGACGAACATGATACACACATATGATGGTGTCATAGTGGAGTCTATTATTTTGTTCAAATGGAGCTAGCTAGATTCATTTGGCTGTCAGGCAATCTCTTTACTCTAGTCAGCCTTCAATGTGACTTGTCCATGTCCTTAAATCTTTGTTGATCATATAGCATCATTCTAAGTGTTCTTACACACACAGAGACACCAGAGAATTTTTGAAGGCAATTAACATATTTTTATTACTTTGAATGTAGTGATGGCATCCTGTACATATATAAATGTTCAGACTCATCAAATGTATACATTAAATATGTACAGGCAGTTTTGGTAGATCAAGTAAGTATGTCTTAATAAAGGTGATATAAATGACTTAGGCACACATATATTTCTGTTTATGTTAACTGGTTTGGTACATACATTTGGGCTATGTTCTCTCAATTTAGGTTTTTAAGATTCTAATATTTCTTTGACTGCTTTATTTACTCAGTCTTTTTTGTAGTAATTTATTTTATTTTTGAGCAGGGTAATGTTTAAAATCAATAATTACTTTTGCCTTAGTTTATTTATATAATGTCATTAGTCTCTCACTTATGTCACCTCTTTTTTCCTCATATTTCTCTTCCATGATTATCTAATGTGATCTTGTTTTCCCCATCACTTTCTATATCCTCTATATACTATTTAAGGCAATATCATTTTACTTTTAGTTAATTATCTGCAGTACTATCTAACTTCCAATTAATATAGTGCATGAATTCATTTTACTTTTTAATATAGTCTTAATTGCTTGTTCTTACCTCATTTTTTTTTTTCAGTTTTCAATGAAGTTTTATTTATGGACAAAAACAGCAACAACACAAACCCTGAAGTATTGTGTGGAGTTAGTGAGACAGTAAGGAGGAGTCTGGCTATCGTATTTGGTTTATCCCTATCCTGCATTTGATCAATAAATTTTGAAACGCAGAAAGTAGCTCAAGCTATGCCTCTTAAATTACTTGTGAAGAAATGGCTCAGTTGTTAAGAGCATTGGCTGCTCTTCCCAGAGGACCAGATTCAATTCCTAGCACCCACATGGCAGTTCACAACTGTCTGTAACTCCTGTTGCAGGGGGTCTGACACCCTCACACAAACATACATAAAGTCAAAACCATCAATGCATATAAAATACAAATAAATTATTTAAAAAATTTTGTGTTCATCCTACTCACTTTCGATTGTTCCAATATATTTGTTTTTACATATAGCCATTACCTATTAGAATCACCTCCTTATAATTTCTTTATAATTTCAAAATTAACTGTATTTTATTGTTCTTTATCTTTGTTACTATTCTAAATTTTCCAACCAGTATTTTCATTATAGTTTCTGTTACTTTCTAGTATTCATATTTATCTGAAGTTTTTTTTTTCTTGGAGAACAGGCAAGTACCCCACATTTATTTTTAATTTATTATTATTATTGTTATTTGTTTTTCTTTTCTTTTTATTTATTTTTTCTTTTGTTTTGTTTTTTGAGAGACAGTTTCTCTGTGTAGCTCTGGCTGTCCTAGACTCACTTTGTAGACCAGGCTATCCTGGAACTTAGAGAGATACCCCTGCCTCTGCTTCCTGGAGTGCTGGGATTACAGGCTTGTGCCACTGTGTCTGGCTCACTTTCTTTTCTTTTCCTTTCTTTTCTTTTCTTTCTTTCCTTTCCTTTTCTTTTCTTCATATGAAAATCTAACAATGTAATACACTATATAAGTAAACTCAAAGAAAAAACCATAATCATCCTACTAAGCACAAAGAAAAACCATTTTTGACACAATCTGACATCTCTTCATGATGAAAGTCTTGGAGAGATTAGTGATACAAGGCTCATACTTAAATGTAATAAAGGCTATATACAGCACACCAATTGCCAAAATCAAATTAAATGGAGAGAAATTCAAAGAAATTCCTCTAAAATCAGGGACAAGACAAGGCTTCCAACTCTCTCCATACCTCTTCAATATAGTACTTGAATTTCTATCTAGAGCAAAATGAGAAATGAAAGAGATCAAGTGGATACATATTGGGAAGAAAGAAATCAAAATATCATTATTTACAGATGATATGAGAATGCACATAAGTGACCCCAAAAGTTTTACCAGAGAACTTCTACAGCTGATAACAGCTTTAGCAAAGTGGCTGAATACAAGATTAATAATAATAATAAAAAAATGATTAGCCAAACAGACTGAGAAAGAAATTAGGGAAACTACACTCTTTACAATAGCCTCAAATAATACAAACTATCTTGGTGTAACTAACCAAACAAGTGAAAGACCTATATGACAAGAGTATCAAGTCTTTGAAGAAATTGAAGAAAATATCAGAAGATGAAAAGGTGTAGGAATAATATAGCAAAAATGGCCATTCTACCAAAAGTAATCTACAGATTCAATGCAATCCCCATCAAAATACTAACACAGATTTTTACAGACCTTGAACAAACAATTCTAAACTTCATATGGGAAAACAAACAAACAAATGAAGAGCTTAAGATAGCCTGAATATAACTCCATTTTGAAATAAAGATCTTGACTGGGAACTGAATTCAGGTATCAGGAAATATCACAGAATGTACACCTGGCAGAAAACAAAGTTAACTCTCCTAGCAACAGCCTACAGGAAATATAACAGAATAAATGCTTCATAGAAAATAGAGACAAATTCCCTGGCAATAATCAATGAGAATCAGTTGAGAACAGGGTGGGAAAATTCTCCCCAATGTTTCAGATATGGTTTAGAAAATTAGCCATTGTGATTATATGCCTTAGCCATTGTGATTATGTGCCTCAGAAAAGGTCACCCCGCCCTGCTAAACTTCACCCAAATCTGTAACGCCAAGACTTGTGCCCCTCTGCTTGCTGCCATGGAAACCCCCTGCTCACAGACTTTCCCCTTAAAAATCCTGCTCACTCAGAGCGTGGGGGTCCCACTTCTTTACTGCTGCGCCAGTGAGATTTGGGTCCCGAGTTTGATCGCTCTTGTAATAAAGCTCTCTTGCAATTGCATGGAGTGGACTCCTGGTGGTCTCTGAGGGTCCTGTGAACCTGGCATAACACAAACAAACAAAAAACTAAGAATAGCTAAAACAATTCTGGACATTAAAAGAACTTCTGGAGGTATCTCAACCCATGATGTAAGCTATACTACAGCTCAATAATAATAATAACTGCATAGCACTGGCATAGAAATAGACTGGTTGATAAATGAAATTAAATCAAGAACCCAAAAATAAACCCATATACACTATGGTCACTTGATTTTTGACAAAGGAGCCAAAAGCATACAATGGAAAAAAATTACATCTTCAACAAATGATGCTGACAAGCTGGAGACCTAAGTTAGGGAAGGCTCTTGGGAGGATATGAGGGTCACTCAAGCAGAGACTACTGGTAGCAGAGACCACAGAAACTAAAGAGGACAGGACCGGCTATCTAGACTAGTGTCCTAGCAGAGTCAGGGGGGACAACAATATAGCCACAGAAACTTCTACCCAAAATTTACCCTGTCTATAAGATGTGCAGGGATAAATATAGAGCAGACAGAGCAGAGATTGAGGAAATACCCAAATAATGCCTGGACCAACCAAAGACACATCATATCAAAGAGTGCCAACCTCTGACATTGTGAACAATACCCTGCTAAGCTTACAGGTAAGAGTCCTGTCAGAATTGTCCTTTGAGATGTTCTAACCAGAAGCTTTTCAAAACAGATGCTGAGACTCACAGCTGTACACTGTACGATCAGTAAGGAGTCTTGGAGAAAAGTGGGAGGAAAGACAAAAAGACCTGGAGGTGACAGGAACTCCAAAAGAAGAACAACAGAGCCAACTCACCAGGTCCCAGAGGGGTTTGCTGAGACCGAGGACCATGCATGAACTGGACCTAGGCCCAGTTCATGCGTGGTCTGGTGTAGCAGATGTAGCAGATGGGCTGCTTAGGCTTCATGTGGGTCGTCTAGTAACGGAAGTGGGGACTGCATCAGACTTGGACTCACTTGCCAGCAGTTTGATTAGTTCCCCCTGGTGTGACTGCCTTGATGGACCACAGGGGCAGAGGACATGCTCAGTCCTGATGCAACTTGATGAGCTCTGCTGGGTAGGAAAGAGAGTTCCCCTTTTCTTAGGAAAAGGCATATACTAGGCTTCCATCTAGCATAGCAGACTATCATTAACAGTGTCAGGAGTTGGCTCTTTTTCCCATGAGAGGGACTCAGGTTGGGCCAGGCATTAGTTGGACATTCCCTCAATGTCAGCTCTATCTCTGTCCCTACACATCCTGTAGGCAGGGTAAATTTGGCATCAAAGTTTTTGTGGATGGGCTGGTGATCTTCTCGCTCCACCAGGAGCCCTGTCTAGTTAGAGGGTGTCCTCTTCAGTCTCCATTACTCCTGCTACTAAGAGTCTCAGCTAGAGTCACTTCTGTATCTTCCCAGAAGCTTACCCTGTCTTAGGTCTCCAGCTTGTCATAGACATGGTACCACCAAAGATTTCTTTTCCCTCTGTAGGCCCTCTGCCTTCATGTTCCCCAACTCCCTCAGGTCTGGTCTCCATCCTCATTTTTCTCTGTGTTCCCTCTCCTTAGTTGTTCCCTCTCTTCAGCCACTTCTGCTGTCTATTCTATTTCCTTTTCTGAGTGAGATTTACCAATCATTCCTTGGGTCCTCCTTATTATTTGTCTTTTATGGGTCTGTGAATTACAGTACATTTATCCTATACTATATGGTTAATTTCCACTTATAAGTGAGTACATTCCATGTGAGTCTTTCTCTGTCTAGGTTATGTCACTCAGGATGATCTTTTCTAGTTCTATCCATTTGCCTGCAAATTTCATGATTTCATGGTTTTTAATATATTGTTTAAGATTGATTTCAAAAGTAGTTGTACAAGTTTACATTCCCACCAGCAATGGAGGCTGGTTCCCAATTTTCTACAACCTCTCCAGCACGTGTTGTCACTTGAGTTTTTAACCTTTGCCATTCTGATGGGTGTAAGGTGAAATCTCAGGGTTATTTTGGTTTGCATCTCTCTTATGGCTAAGGATGTTGAGCATCTCTTTAGGTGTTTCTCTGCCATTCTATATTCCTCTACAGAGAATTCTCTGTTTAGCTCTGTAGCCCATTTTTTAATTGGATTGCTTGGCTTATTGCATTCTAATTTCTTTAGTTCTTTATCTATTCTGGATATCAGCCCTCTGTCAGATATAGGGTTGGTGAAGATCCTTTCCCAGTCTATAGGCTGTAGTTTTGTTCTGATGACAATGTATTTTGCTTTACAAAAGCTTTTCAGTTTCATGATGTCTCATTTATCAATTGTTGCTCTAAGATCCTGTGCTGTTGGTGTTCTGTTCAAGAAGTTGTCTCCTGTGCCAATGAGTTCAAGGCTCTTCCCCACTTTTTCTTCTAAGCGGTTTAGTGTGTCTGGCTTTATGTTGAGATCTTTGATCCACTTGGACTTTAGTTTTGTGCAGGGTGATAAGTATGGATCTATTTGAATTTTTCTACATGTAGACTTTCAGTTAGACCAGCACCATTTGTTGAAGATGCTGTCTTTTTTTTCATTGAATGGATTTGTCATCTTTGTCAAAAATCAGGTGTCCACATATGTGTGGATTTATGTCAGGGTCTTCTATTCAATTCCATTGATCCATCAGTCTGTTTCTATGCCAGTACCATGCAGTTTTTAGTATTGTTGCTCTATAGTACAGCTTGAGATCAGGGATGGAGATACCTTCTGAAGATCTTTTACTGTAGAGAATTGTTTTAGCAATCCTGGGTTTCTTGTTGTTCCATATGAAGGTGAGAATTTTTCTTTCCAGGTCTGTAAAGAATTGTGTTGGTAATT
Source organism: Meriones unguiculatus (assembly GCF_030254825.1). NCBI lineage: Eukaryota > Metazoa > Chordata > Mammalia > Rodentia > Muridae > Meriones > Meriones unguiculatus. Next base: position 56,022,193 of record NC_083356.1, on the reverse strand, counting down.
TGATGGGAATTGCATTGAATCTGTAGATTGCTTTTGGTAAGATGGCCATTTTTACTATGTTAATCCTGCTAAGCCATGAACATGTGAGATCTTGCTATCTTCTGATATCTTCTTCTAATTCTTTCTTCAGAGACTGGAAATTTTTTTCATACAAGTCTTTGACTTGCTTGGTTAGGGTTACATCAAGGTACTTTATGTCATTTGTGGCTATTGTGAAGGGTGTTGTTTCCGTCTCTCCATTGAGTTTGATGTTGGCTATAGGCTTGCTGTATGTCGCCTTTACTGTGTTCAGGTATGTTCCTTGTATCCCTGATCTCTCCAAGACTTTAAACATGAATGGATGTTGGATTTTGTCAAATGCCTTTTCAGCATCTAAGGAGATGATCATGTGGTTTTTCTCCTTCAGTTTGTTTATGTGGTGAATTACATTGATGGATTTCTGGAACCACCCCTGCATGCCTGGGATGAGGCCTACTTGGTCATGGTGGATGATATCTTTGATGTGTTCTTGGATTCGGTTTGCAAGTAGTTTGTTGAGTATTTTTGCATCAATGTTCATGAAGGAGATTGGCCTGAAATTCTTTCTTTGTTGGGTCTTTGTGAGGTTTAGGTACCAAGGTGACTGTGGCTTCATAGAATGAGTTTGATAGTGTTCCTTCTGTTTCTATTTTGTGGAATAGTTTGAAGATTATTGATGTTAGCTCTTCTTTGAACGTCTGGTAGAATTTGGTGCTGAAACCATCTGGCCTCTGTTTTTTTTTTTTTGCATGGTAGACTTTTGATGACAGCTTCTATTTCCTTAGGGGATATAGGACTATTTAATTGCTTTACCTGGTCTTGATTCAGCTTTGGCATGTAGAATCGATCAAGATAATTGTACATTTCATTTAGATTTTCAAATACTGTGGCATATAGACTTTGGAAATAAGACCTAATTATTGTTTGGATTTCTTTAGTGTCTGTGGTTATGTCCCCCTTTTCATTTCTGATTTTGTTGATTTGGATAGTTTCTCTCTGCCTTTTAGTTAGTTTGGCTAAGGGTTTGTCTATCTTGTTGATTTTCTCAAAGAACCAGCTCTTGGTTTCATTGATTCTTTGAATTGTTTTATTTGTTTCTAATTTATTGATTTCAGTCCTGAGTTTGATTATTTCCAGCCCTCTCTTCCTCTTTGGTGTGTCTGTTTCTGAACAGTCTTGCTAGGCCACAGAGGAGGACATGACATCCAGTCCTGAAGATGCCTGACAAAACAGGGTCAGATGGATGGAGAGGAGGACCACCCCTATCAGTGGACTTGGAAAAGGGGCAGGAAGGGAGGACTTGGGAGGGAATATGGAGGGGGCTATAGCTGGGATACAAAGTAAATAACCTGTCATTAATATAAAAAAATTAAAAAATAGTATTGTTTAAATCAACCACATTTTTAAAATCTATTCTTAAGTTGGAGTACATATAGGTTATTTACAGATTCTGGCTATTACAAATAAAATTGCTATGAACATGGTTGAGTAAATGCCCTTGTTTTATGGGTGAGCATCTTTAGGGTATATGCCTAGGAGTGGTATGGCTGGATCTTGAGGTAGCACTATTTACTGAGAAAGCCTCAAATAGATTTCCAAAGTGGTTGTACAATTTAATCCCACTAACAGTGGAGGAGTGTTTCCCTTTCTCTGCAACCTCTCCAGCATGTGTTGTCACATGAGGTTGTGATCCTAGACATTCTGATTGTTGTAAGATGGAATCTCAGAATCATTTTGATTTGCATTTCTCTGATAACTAAGGATGTTGAGCATTTCTTTAAGTGTTTCTCCATCATTCTATATTCCTCTGTTTGGAATTCTGTTTAACACTCTTTATATCTCTTAGGCTCCAAATTAATATAAAAATAGATAGGGCATGATAAAACCATTAAATATGAGAAAATAACTTTGTATCAGCATATGAAGTAAATAAAGTATGGTTTCCTAAATGTATAACAATGATCACCCTGTTGCTCTATTTTCAGTAAGGAGAATGGTTCATATACTATACTGCAGACAGTGACTGAAAAACAAAATAAATACACATATAGCACAATGGAGAAATGTTTTAAACAAAAACAAACTCATGTGAGCAATTTTATTAAAAAAGAGGAGTTAAAACATAAAGTATGGACAGGGTGGGAGAAGGAGAAAGGGAAGACCACTGAAATGATGATTCTGTATCCAGTTCCAAAACAGATAGTACATATAGACATGGTAATTAACATGATGCCAGGTAAAACATCAGAGTTTAAGAAACTGCTACAAATTCATCATTTTTTGGTTTCCTAGAACAAAATATCCTCCCCCCCCCCGAATCTTCAGAAATCAAGATTTGTTATTTAAGGTAAAATCTCTTTGAGCTATAGCTCTTCATACATTCTATGTTAGCCAATTTTCCATTTGTGTGAAAATCTTCTGAAGGATACAATTGCAGACGAATTTTAATCCAGCAATATGGCTGCCCTGGTAAGGCATCACATCCAAATATCTTCTAGGTCTATGTGATCTGGCCAGAATGTAGACACACTGTGGATTATAGTATATCTGGATGGAATACAGACACTCCCTTCTACACACCTTTAATCCCAAACAATGAAGGTAAGTTTGGTTTACAGAAGGAAGCAGCCATGTTTGAAAGTGATGTCTAATTGAGGGGCAGGCAAAGTGACAAATCAGAGAACAACTTAACAGAATGAGTCAGAGATAGGTTATACACAACTCTCACCAGAACAGGACAGGAAAGAGTGTAGTTCATCATTAATTTCATCTTGGTACTATGAGGTGGTTGTCACAAAAGTCCTATGGCTTGAGGGGACAATCAGCTTCAATTTCTACTATGAGTTAATTGTTTTTGCTTAGGATGTGAGCCCTTCATAAGGTGATCCATTTGGAACGTGCAATGGCTAAAGACTTTTCATGGTAAAAACTTTCCGTAAAACCCCTATTTATTGTCCTAAATTTACTGTAAAATGTAATACTAAAATCCCTCAGTTAGTCTTAAATTTGAACCTTTGCTTTTGAAGGCAGATGAGATAAACTAGTAAATTATGGCTAATCAATCATGTATCACATTTTTAGACATATATTTCTTAAAATTTTGTATGTCACCAGGAAGGTTTAACAGGAATCTGACCCACAGTTTCAAGGCAAAGGAGATATATACAAAATGAAGAAACCTCAGGCTTTAATTTTCTTTTGATTACCAGCCAGGCATTTCCAGACCCAAGTGAAAAGTATCTTCTTTCAGCCAGAGAACTTTCTAGGTACCTTTTGAACTAGTGCCAGAACTTTCAAGATACTACCTTGTCTGGCGTGTAGTATGATATTTTTTCCCTTGCAAAGCACCCAACATAACATTTTAACAATTTTATTGGGACTTTAGTGTGAAAATTTTCTTTAAATGTCATTTTGTGAAGATACTGAATTGTGTTCTAGAGGTATAAATACAAAATTTTCATACCTCTAACTTTAGGCAAAAAAGTATGGTGTCAAGGAATGTATTTTAAAAACCCCGAATATACAAAAAAATGCTATCAGGAAAATATTGATTAGGAGGTTTGTGTAGTATGGATTTACATGTTCAAATTATTATATAGATTAAAGGAATATGATCCATAAATAAAAAATATTCATATATATGGAACAAATTTAGCAAAAAAAATCATCTAAATTTCTTGAAATAAGATTTACAATGAAGTAATAACCTCAATGAATAAGTTAAAATCAATATCATAAAGAGCAGAAAAGGAGATTTAGATAATACTATTGAATTTTTGTTGAATAATTACAGCCAAAGTATTTGATATGAGAAAAATGTGTTTTTTTTTTCTTTTCTTAAAATAGATTTTTACGAAAGTGCCAAAACCAGAATGAATAATGAAGAAGATGTTATCTTTTCAGTAAATTTTTGGATCTTATATTATCACAAGCAGAAGAATAAAAAAAAATGGGCCTTTATCTCATATAAAAAGTAACTAAACTCTGAGAAACTTAAGTATCAGACTGGAAACTATAAACTAAACAACAACACAATGCCTAGAAAAAGAGTTCCAGATATATATATATATATATGTGTATATATATATATATATATATATATATATATATATATATATTTGGCAAGTGACTGCTTTTAATCAGCAAAACCAAAAAGATACAGATCAGACTAAAAGACATCTGCATAGAAGAGAAAATAAGCTGCAACGCAGTGACAATTCAGAGAAGAGAACACATTTCAAAGCTGTATAACACACAGGGTGGTAGGATCTAAAATGTATAATGAAGACAATCCAATAGCTGGAAAACAAACAAACAAACAAACAAACCAGCAAAAAGCAACTCAAATAACAAAATGACCTGTGTAAACTTTTTTTTTTTAAGACATAGAAGTGGCTACTAGGTGTATGAGAAAAATGCTAAACACCACTAATTATTAGGGAAAGACAGGTTAAGTTTCTGAGCTTTTACTTCTCTCTGAACAAGAAAATAATTATAAGTCTTGATAAAGATATGAATTTAAGGGGATTCTGAGGTACTGCTGGTAGAAAAATAATGCATTTTAGTACAGCCCTTATGGAAAACAGTGTGTAGTTTCTCAGTAATTAAAAAAAAAAAACTGGGATATGGTTAAAATGATTTCGGGATATTTGACAAAATGAAATGAAACATAAGTATTTCCAGTGGGAAGGGTGGGGTGGGGTTAGCAAACTGAAGTGGTATCATTGTCCCTGAAAGTTGCACTGTCCTGTAGGACAGGAGAAGGTTATTAGTGTGAAAACTTGATTGTTTTCAAGCAGATTGTTTCCTTCTGCAGCCACTATCACTCTCACTCTGTTTTCTCCTTTGTGTAGAGAAATTTGATCCAGCGACATGACTACTCTGGCAAGGGATCACATCTAAAAACCTACGTCTGTGTGATCTGGCTGGAATACAGGTATACCCTAATACAAACCTTTAATTCTGAACAATGAAGTCTAATTGAGGGGCAGACCAAGTGATGAACCAGAGAAAGAACTGACAGAATGAATCAGAGATAGGATATGTCCACCTCTCAGGAGAAAGACAGGAAAGAGAGAATACTTAAGGGCAGTGGTGGGAAAGAGAGAGAGTCAGTTGAGAGTTCCCGAAGTCAGTGCTGTCAGTGCAGTGCAGTTTGAGTTTTCCAAGCAGAGCAATAGTAGGAAGCCTAGAGAAACCAGTTTGAATCAGTCATCTTGAAGAGGATTTCTGAGCCAAAATAGCAGAGTTGATCAAGCCAGCCAGAGTTTAGAAAAAACTATAAATTATGAGCTTATTAATCAGTAAGTGTCAGAGGCTGAAAATATTCTAGGCCAAAGTTAGGAGATGGAGGCTGAAGTTTTCAAGGTCCAGGCTTGCAGAAGCTTAGATTGTATAGAGGCTAAAAGCTTTCAGTCTAGGCCTAGGGATAGCTAGAACAGAGAAAGAAATGCTCTTGGTTTATCCCAAGCCATGTATTTGTACATCTTTGGTACAGTTCCCATACCATTGTCTCATCAGAGTAAATAAACAATATTTATAACTTTGAGTTGTAGTCATGCATCGGACTTTCCAGGAACATTTGAGTCTTGCATCTTTTGTATTCAGTTGCATAATTGGCTCCTTTTGTTCCAGCTTTTGTCTATTGATTTTCTTGACTATCTGTCTTGGAGACTATAATCTGAATAATCAGCCAATCTAATAACCATTTGTTGTAAATATACATTATATTTGCTTTTTTCCTATATACAACTCCAATACATTCTGATGTAAAAACGTGAGGGAACACAGAGGGCATAACATTAAATGAAATAGGCCAGGATATGAAAGACAAATATTACATGACTTCAGTTATATGTGGATTTGTACAATTTAAACCCATATAGAATAGAATGGTGTTTTTTTTGTTGTTGTTTTTTTTTTTTTTTTTTTTTTTTTTTTTTTTAGGGATTAGGGTAGGAATGGGGTTAAATACATGATGGCAAAAATGATTTAAAAACTCCAGCTACATAAGAGGATTAATTTTAATGAATTTATTGTGTACTGTGGAAACTATAGTTAATACTACTGTATTGTTGAAAATTCATGAGAGATTTTAAGTGTTCTCATGAAAATAATTAAGTAATAAACATAATTAACTAACTAGCTAGATGTACTCATATGTTTATTTCATGCATTATAGACTTATTTCACATTTCATACAGATTTACAAATCTCAGCATTTAGATTTATTTATTTATTTATTTATTTATTTATTATAATTTATTTACTTTGTATCCTAGCAGCAACCCCCTTCCTCATCTCCTCCAAGTCCTACTCTCCCTTCCTCTTCTCCCTCTATGGCCCTCATGTAGTCCACTGGACCTCCCCTACTCTTTGACCCTAGCCTCATCAGGACTGGCTCCATTGTCTTCCCATGTGTCCTGGCAAGGCTACACCTCACCCTAGAGGGAGCTGATAAAAGAGCCTACCATTTAGTCCATGTCAGAGACAGCTTTTGTTCCCCTTACTGGTGAACCCACATGGACACTGAGCTGTCTATGGTCTACATCTGAGCAGGAGATCTAGGTCATCTCCATGAATGGTCCTTTGATGGCACATTGGTCTCTGCAGGTCCCCTGGGCCCAGATTTATGGCTCTGTTGGTCTCCTTGTGAAGCTTCTGTCTCCTCCAGGTCTTTTTATCTCCACTTTCTTCCATAACATTTCCTGCACTCTGCCCAAAGTTTGGCTATGAGTCTCAGCATCTGTTTCTATTCCCTGCTACATAGATTCTTTCAGAGGCCTTCTGTGGTAGGTTCTTGTTCTGTTCCTTGTTTTCTCCTTCTTCCGATGTCTACATCCAGAAGCAGAAAGACACACATGGTATATACTCCCTTATAAGTGAACATTAGCCACATATCATGGTAAACATATCAAAATCTATAGTCCTAAAGAAGGTAAACAACAAGGAGGATCCTAGAAAAGATGCCTAATCTCATTCAGAAGGGCAAAGAATATTTTTTGTCTTAAAGAGTTATTGTGTACATGCTCTGCATGCCAGAAGAAGGCAGTAGATCTCACTATAGGTGGTTGTGAAACATTTGGTTGCTGGGAATTGAACTCAGGACCTCTGGAAGAGCAACCAGTGCTCTTAACATTTAAAAACTCATTCTGAATGAGATTTAAGCCTTCACCTTAAGGTCCTTCCTGTCATTTAGCTTCTTTGGGTTTGCAGATTTTAGTATGGTTATCCTATATTATATGGCTAATATCCACTTATAAATTAGTATAGACCATGTGTTTCTTTATGCTTCAGGGTTACCTCACTCAGGATGATCTTTTCTAGTTCCATCTATTTGCTTGCAAATTTCATGATTTCCTTGTTTTAATTGCTGAGTAGTATTCCATTGAACATGGAGACAGGAGCCTACCACAGAGGGCCTCTGAAAGTCTCTACTCTACAAGGTATCAAAGTAGATGCTAAAACCTATTGCCAAACTTTGGGCAGAGTGCAGGCAATCTTATGAAAGAAGTGGAAATTAGTAAGACCCAGCAAGGACAGGAGCTCCACCAGGAGAGCAACAGAACCAAAAAATCTGGGCACAAGGGTCTTTTCTGAGACTGATGCCCCACCCAAGGACCATTCATGGAAATAACCTAGAACCCCTGCACAGATGTAGCCCAGGGCAGTTCAGTGTCCAAATGGGTTCCATAGTAATGGGAACGGGGACTATCTCTGACATGAACTGATTGGCCTGATCTTTGACCACTTCCCCCTGAGGGGGGTGCAGCCTTACCAGGCCACAGAGGAAGACAATACAACCACTCCTGATGAGACCTGATAGACTGGGATCAGAAGAAAGGGGAGGAAGACCTTTCCTATCAGTGGACTAGGGGAAGGGAATTGGCAGGGTAGAGGGAGAGAGGGTGGGTTTGTGAGAAGGGGAGGGAGGAGGCTACAGGTTGGATACAAAGTGAATAAACTGTAACTAATAACAAAAAAGAAATAAAAAAATGTTATTCTCAAAGTTGTATCATTGGCTGCCAGTTTGTAACTGATAACTGATGTGAATCAACAGTATGAAAATCTTTGATGAACACTGATTCTAATGAACATTTATCCTCTCCCAGAAACATCATTGACCCACACTAGAATTCAAGGAGAAACATAAATTTAAAAATCAGCGATAAAAAGAAACATGTACAGAAATTACATTAAATTAAACAAAAACTTAAATAACTGTCAGATGATCATAAACTGATATCTTGGAAGACAGAGAAATTAGCTACATGTTTTCGCTAATAAACCAAACAATCAGAAGTGATGGTAAAGCAGCAGTTTTTAGTCTTTGACATGATAAATAGCAAAATAATTTAATAAGCCTTTAGGCATGTTTAAAATAGTTGTTCATAAAACATATTGCCAGTTTTTGTTACTAATGTGAGTGTCTAATATTGAATGGAACAAAACTATATTAATGAAAGGTGGGAATGTAGTAATTCAGTTTCGGAGTAAATCCTAAAAAAATGTTTGTTTTATTTAAAATATATATTGTTTAATTTCAAATTTTGTTATCCTTGGATCATAAAACTATAAATAATTTATAAGCAATTATAAAATATAACTGTATGATGCCTCACATGGTTGTCAGCTTAGCAGGATTTAGAAACACAGTGGAAATACATATTTGGATTACTATGAGGATGTTTCCAGAAAGGTTAGACTGAAGAGGAAAAGCACGCTCTGTGGATGGCACCTGTGATGGGATGGAATGGCATACATGGAGGAAGCTGGTACCAGAATTCATCGCTTTCTGCTTCCTGACTACAGATGCAATGCGGGTAAGTGCCTCATTTTCCTCTTGCTTTGCCTTCTGTTATGGGTGGGTTATTTCCCTCAAATTGTAAGCCCAAATAATTCCATCAACTCACAACAATGAAAACGGTAACCAACATAGCCTTCATGTCAGTAGAAAAAGGAATACTACAGCATTTCAATCATTCATGTAAGATAAATGCGAATAGAAGAAAATAAACACATAAAACCAGACACACTAAATCTGTTAGAAAAAAAAGTGGGGAAGAGCCTCGAACTCATTGACACATGAAGTGAACACCAACAGCAAAGACTCTAAGACTAACAATCAATAAATGGGACCTCATGAAACTGAAACTTCTATAAAGCAAAGGGCACTGTCAACAGAACAAAATGACAGCCTACAGACTGGGAAAAGATTTTCATCAATCCTACCTCTGACAGAGGGCTAATTTCCAGAATATATAAAGAATTCAAAAAGTTAAACACCAACAAATCAAGTAATCCAATTAAAATATGGGGTAAAGAGCTAAACAGAATTCTCAACAGAGAAATATTGATTGGTAGAAAAATGCTAGGTCAGATAGCAGGGGAGGAGAACATCCCCTATCAGTGGACTAGAGGAGTGATATAGATGGGGAAGAGGGAAAAAGAGTGGACTGGGAGGAGGAAAAGGAGAGAACTACAGCTTAGATACAAGGTGAATAAACTGTAATTGTAATAATAACAATAATAATGAAAAAATTACACACACACAAATAAATTTTGAACCCCCTTAATCATCAGGGAAATGCAAATCGAAATGACCCTGAGATTCCACCTTATACCCATCAGAATGGCTAAGAACAAAAACTCAAGTGACAACACATGCTGAAGAGGTTGTGGAGAAAAGGGAACTGCCTCCATTGCTGGTGGGAATGTAAACTTATTCAATCACTTTGGAAATCAATCTGGAGCTTTCTCAGAAAATTAGGACTAATGCTACCTCAAGATCCAGCTATACCACTCCTGGGCATATACTCTAAAGATGCTCTGCAATGCATCAAAAACATTTGCTCAACATCTGTTCATAGGCAGAATCTGGAAACAACCCAGATGTCCCTCAACTGAGAAGCGGCTACAGTAATTGTAGAATATTTACATGATGGAATAGTACTTAGCAATTAAAAACAAGGAAATCGTGAAATTTGCAGGTAAATGGATAGAACTAGAAAATACCATCCTTAGTGAGGAAACCCAAAAGCAGAAAGACACACATGGTATATAACTACTTATAAGTAGATAGTAGCCATATAACATAGGGTAAACATACTGAACAAAAAGGAGCACCCTAGGGAAGATGCTTAATCCTCATTCAGAAGGGCAAATTGGATAGACATCAGAAGTGGGAGAAGACAGGAGACAGGACAGGAGGCTGTCACAGAGGGCCTCTGAAAGGCTGCCCAGTAGGGTGTCAAAACAGATGCTGAGACTCATAGCCAAACTTTGGACAGAGTGCAGGAAATTTTATGGAAGAAGGGGGAAGATAGTAAGACCTATAGGCAACAGGAGTTCCACAAGAACAACAAAGCCAAAATGTCTGGGCCCAAGGGGCCTGCAGGAACTGATCAATCAACCAAGAGCCATTCATGGAGATAACCTAGACCCCCTGCTCAGACGAAGCCCATGGACAGCTCCATGCGTGTTTCCTAGTAAGGGGAAAAGGGGTTGTCTCTGGCATGGACTAGGTTATCTGCTCTTTGATCACCTCCCCCTAGTGAGGTGGCCTTCCTAGGCCACAGAGAAAGAGGATCCAGGCAGTCCTGATGAGACCTGATAGGCTAGGGAGAGGTAGTAGGAGTAGAGGACCTCCCCTTCAGTGGACTGAGGTAGGAACATAGGGATTGAAGAAGGAGGGAAGGTAGGACTGCGATGAGATGAGGGAGGGGGCTACAGCTGGTATACAAAATGAATAAATTATTTTAAATAATAATAATAATAAATTAAAAATAAACATGCACAAACACATGTATGTTACATATGTAACCCATAGATGGTGTGTATATAATCTCCCTTAGAGTAGCCCCTGCTTCACAGTGAGGAGTAGCTGCTATTAATTTTAGGTGGGTTTTATAGTGAAAGAAATTGATTAATACATGTACCTCTATACCAGATTTATATCTTAGCAAACACAAGGAAACTTACTTCACTTAGTTTACTTTGCAGACCATGTATTGATTATTTATTGACATTTATTCTTTATTCTTAAATTAATATACAATCCATTTTAATCTAAAAAATAAAATACAATATAATTTAGGGGAATAAAAATGTTTTGAGATAAAGAGTCACCATAGGAAAAATTTCCCCTTGAAATGCACTGTTCCTAAAATTTTGTGTATAGTAAAATATAAGAGAATTAAAATTCTGATAGAATTATAAGGCAAAACTCATCTTTGATCCCTGTGGTGTGCTTATAATAGACATAACATAAAATTACAAGATAAACAAGACAACATAAGAGTAACAAACTTTAAAGACCAAATGAGCCACTTATTAATCTGTTTAATGGATGTGTCTTTGAAAGTGCAATTTTCTTTCGTATTTTAGAAAATTATGAAACAATTTTTAGTAAAAAATGACACAATGAGTACCACTTTGAGATCTAAATAAAAAAGTAATATATCTGTGAGTGAAAATTAATGGAATAAAAAATACAATGGTAAGTAAAAGTTCATAAGTACAAATAAATATTAGGAAAAAAAGAATATGAAAAAGAAAGGTCTACAGCCCCCTTTTCCTAATAACCTTCCTCTACCTCTGGTCAGTGTGTTGGAAGGGAAGTAGAGTGATTAAAAAACCCTAAATAAGGTAGGTTTGTTGAAAAATCTAAGCCTATAGTACTGTATCATCATTATTATGCATGATCATTATTTTTATAACTATTATTTCATTTCCTCAGTCTCTAAAAGGAATATTGAATTTTGAATTCCTTTAAATTAAATGCTAAAACTTTATAATACCTGAAAGCATCAAAGATTTCTGTTATAATAAAAAAAGGAATTATATGCCAACCTCAGAAAGAGCCAGTGTTTACTAACTAGTTCATGAAGGCAGAGAAATTTTGCATATGAAAATGAAAGTAAGTACAGGAGTCAGAAACACAAAAATCAGAACAGCTTTTATTTTTTAGGTCAAGTTTGATTTAGAAATGATTGTTTTAGAGGGTTGAGTGATGATTGGATATTCCAACTCAAAAGACAGATGTTTGAGTGGCACTTGACTCTCACCCACATATAACCCTTTGACAGTTGGGTCTCTTCTAGGCATCACCAGCTGGACTTGTGAAAGGAATGTTGCAGAGCTTTTGGATAGAGGACGTGGAGTTGTATGACAACAGAGGGGTAGGCTGGTCGCCTAATAAGTGATAAATGACACAATCTTCAGTTGATTTGAAATTTAAAAAAATGGTCATGCCAACCATTTGTCCTAGTTTGCTTTCTAGCACTGTGATCAACATCGTGACCAAAAATATCTTGGAGACATAAATTTCTGTTGTTGTTGGTTTTTTGTTTTGTTTTGAATAATAATTTACAGTCCATTTTGGATGAAGTCGGACTAGAAAATCAAGGCAGGAACACAGAGGTATGAATTGAAGCAGAGGGCATGAAAGGGAGAATGCCACTTACCAGCTTAGACACTCCAGTTCCACCTGCTTACAGATAGCATTACCTACAGTTGTCTTGGCCCTCTCATGTCAATCAATTAAGTGCCCCACAGACTTGCCTACATGCTGATCTGAAACACCTCAACAGCACATCATCTCTGTAGTGCTGACCTTGTCTTACTGTGGTCTGTGATCCTGTGAAAAGTCAAGGCTGTATTACTAATGTTCTGGGAGAGTAGGAAACTCCTTAATGCTCAGTGGAGAACACAACAGCTCAACTGCCCAGATAAAATCAATAGCAGTTAGGCTACTGATCAACGAGGATTGTAGATCATAAGTTTGGCACAAAAGGTTAATTTGACCTATAAACTGCAAAGATATGCCTCACATGTCTGACTCCATATGAGAATCTTCTTGTAGTCTGCTATCCCACTCAGGACTTCAACAGCATAGGAAAATATAACTTCCTTCTCATCCAATACAAGGATTTTTTAAAAATTATTTTTATTTTTTATATTAATTATACTTTATTTACTATGTATCCCAAATGTAGCTCCTTCCCTCATTCCCTCCCAATCCCAACCTCCCTCCTTTGTCTCCTCCCTGCCCCTCTCTAAGTCCACTGATAGGGGAGGTCCTCTTCCCCTTCCATCTGACCATAGCTTATCAGGTCTCACCAGGACTGGCTGCAATGTCCTCCTCTATGGCCTACCTAGGTTGTTCCTCTGGGTGGAGAGGTCAAAGAGCTAGCCACTGAGTTCATGTCAGAGACAGTCCCTGTTCCCCTTACTGGGGAGCCTACTTGGATACCGAGCTGCCATGGGCTCCATCCGAGCAGGGGTTCTAGGTTATATCCATGCATGTTCTTTGGTTGGAGAATAAGTCTCAGACAAGACTCCTGGGCCCAGATATATTTTGTCCTTGTGAAGCTCCTGTCCTCTCCAGGTCTTACTAATCCCCTTTTTTCTTATGAACCTGGAAACAACCCAGATGTCCCTCAACAGAGGAATGTATACAGAAATTGTGGTACATTTACACAAAGGAAAAATATTCAGCAACTAAAAATAAGGAAATCATGAAATCTGCAGGCAAATGGTGGGATCTAGAAAAGATTATCCTGAGTGAGGTAATCCAGAAGCAGAAAGACACACATGGTACATACTCACTTATAAGTGGATACTAGACTTATAAGATAGGATAAACATACTAAAATCTGTTCACCTAAGGAAGCTAAATAAGAAGGAGGACCCGGGGTAAAAAGATCAGTCTTCACTCAGAAAGAAAAATAGGATGGACATTGGAAGAAGGAGAAAACAAGAAACAGGACAGGAGCCTACCATAGAGGGCCTCTGAAAGACTCTACCTAGCAGTGTATCAAAGCAGATGCTGAGACTCATGACCAAATTTTGGGCAGAGTGCAGACCAAACTTTGGGCAGAGTGCAATACAAGGATTTTTATTGTTGAAAGAACTAAGATAATGTAAATATAACAGTTGTACTCATTAGTGGATGAACTTCCATAGTTCGAAGACAAATTGTGTTTAATATGAAGAGAATAAAAGCTTAGTAAATTTATATATTTCAATGTGAGTTCAGTGAGTCTTAAAGAAGTTAAATTTACTATCATACTGCAAGTCTATTAAAATTAAAGAATAAGTAAATTCTCATAGTTATAAATGATACGATTAAAGAGTACAGAAAGAGAAAAGAGGGAACAAGTCAGGAGCCTGACACAGGGAACCTCTGAAGATCTCTGCCCTGCAGACTATCAATGTAAATAATGAGACTTATGGGCAACCTATGGGCAGAGTGCAGGGAATCTTAGGAAAGAAGTGGGAAATAGTAAGATCTGGAGAGGACAGGAACTCCATAAGGAGAGCAACAGAACCAAAAAAATCTGAGCACAGGGGTCTTTCCTGAGACTGCTATTCCAACCAAGGACTAAGCATGGAGATAACCTAAGACCCCTGCACAGATATAGCCCATGGAAGTTCAGTATCCAAGTGGGTTCCATTGTAATAGGAACAGGGACTGTCTCTGACATGAACTGATTGGCCTGCTCTTTAATTTCCTCCCCCTGACGGGGAGGCAGCATTACCAGGCCACAGAAGAAGACACTGCAGCCATTCCTGATGAGACCTAATTGACTAGGATCAGAAGGAAGGAAAAGAAGACCTTTCCTATCAGGGGACTTGGGGAGGGGCATGCAGGCAGAGGGTGGAGGAAGGGAGGAATTGGAATGGGAGGAGGGAGGGAACCACGGGGGGGGGGATACAAAGTGAGTAAAGTGTAATTAATAAAGAAAAAAAAAGAGTATTTCTATTTGTCTAATTTCAGCATATGCATTGTCCTAGGGTTTCTACTGCTGTGATAAAACGCCACGACCAAGAAGCAAGTTGGGGAGGAAAATGTTTATTTGTCTTACACCTCCATTATCACTGTTTCTCAGCAAAGGAAGGCAAGGCAGGAAGCTGAAAGCAGGAGCTGATGCAAAGTCTAAGGATGGGTTGTTTACTGTCTTGCTCTTTATGGCTTGCTCAGCTTCCGTTCTTTTTTTTTATAATTTATTAATTACACTTTATTCATTTTGTATTCCCCCATAAGCCCCTCCCTCCTCCCCTGCCGATCCCACCCTCCCTCCCCTCTCTGCATGCATGCCCCTTCCCAAGTCCACTGATAGGGGAGGTTCTCCTCTCCTTTCTGATCTTAGTCCATTAGTTCACCTCAAAAGTAGCTGCATTGTCCTCTACTATGGCCTGGTAAGACTGCTCCCCACCTGGGGGAGGTGATCAAAGAGCAGGCCAATCAGATTATGTTAGAGGCAGTCCCTCTTCCCATTAATATGTAACCCACTTAGACACTAAACTGCCATGGGCTACATCTGTGCAGGGGTTCTAGGTTATCTCCATGAATAGTCCTTAGTTGGAGTATGAGTCTCTGGGAAGTTCCCTGTGTTCAAATTTTCTTGTTCTGTTGCTTCAGCTTCCGTTCTTAAGGAAGCCAGGACCACAGCTCCCAGGATAGCACCACTGATAAAGGACTTGGCCCTCCCTCATTAACTGCTAATTAAGAAAATGCCCTACAGCTGGATCTTATGAAAACATTTTCTCCATTATATTTCCTCCTTTCAGATGACTCTAGCTTGTGAACAGATAACATAAAACTAGCCAGGACAGTGTTTATTGAAAATTCCATTGAAATTATTATGAAGAGATATCATGATTAACAAAAAGGTAAAAAGCATTAATATCGGTGATCTATACACTACACATAAATATTTTTAGATTATATGCCAGCTTTTGTAGGATGTATTCATTGAGATTACTTTCAAATATCTGTTGATAAAATCAAGGAATATATTGTACAGAAGTCTGGTAGCAATGCTCATTTTCTTTTATAATGCTTCAATAAAATTTTATGTAAAATGACTTCATGTGATTTTTTAAAACTAAAAGTTTCAGTTCTTAGTTTTAAACTTATAATTATCACATTAACTTGTGTTATGTGACAAGCTGTCAAAGTTACTATTTTACAACTAATATAAATTAGGTCGATGGAAGTAAACCTTTGAGGACTTTCTATTCTATTGTTTTCATGTTTAAATTCAGAGGGAGTTTGCTTTTGTGAGAATGAGTCTATTGAATTTTCTAAACTTATGGTAAAAATGGTTGGCCATTTGAAATAGTAACTGGACTCTATGTAATAGTGATTGCCTGAGAGAAACAAACGAACAACAAAGAGAAACACCTTGGCACTGAGAAATCACCAAATACAGCTTTAAATGTTTGAGTTTTATGAAAAACAGGAATGAAAGAATAAAATAACATTTTAAGTAACATTTAATCTTAGTATTGCTGTTTAATTTTCTGCAGATTGTATGCTAAACTTAGCGTTGCTATTTGGTTTTCTATAAATTGCACCCTAAGATTACCCTTTTTGTATAACTGCAACAGATTATTATTTTGTAAAATACTTATAAGATGAATTTCAGTTTTTAACATATGGATTGATTTAATTTTTGTCTATTTAGCAAAACAATTATTTTAGTGTGTCTACCATTGGGCATATTATTTCCCTTCACAGTCTTCACTTCCAAATTTCATTATAGCATGATATGGTTACCATCTGGTGTTTCTTAGGTAACATTATATTCAAGACTTTTCAGCTTTGGAATAATAATATTTCAAAGCCAAAAGGAATTCCTTTCTGAGAATATGACTTTATATAAGCAACACATTTGTATAACAGAAGATCTAGTTTAAATTTATACTTATTGCACAAACTGGAAATATGTGGGTAACACAGTCCCATGAATTAAAAATTCCTATTGGTATGTAATACTTTACTTAGCAACGTAGATGGTTCATTAGCTTAGCTTTTGTGCTTATTTCTTTTTGTTGTCCCCAAATCACAAATGCTCTATATTTTTATAATTGTATTAAAATTTTGTCATGTTCAAGTATCTCTGCTGAACAAGTATTTCAGGAATATAAATATAGCAAGTTTTCTGAAGGAAGAAACATTACGCCTTTCAATTCCTTCTTCCCCTTTGCTCTCCATTATTTTTCCTTCCCTTTCTCCTGATTCCCTTCTTTCCTTCTTCTCTCCTTCCTTCTTACCTCCTTCCCTTTCTCCACATCTTCTTTCCTGTCTACTCGCTCATTACAGTTTCAATGTAAAAATTTCCATTTTCAGTGTGTTTCAACACCTAGGCTATGTTTGGTGGTGCTATTTTGAGAAACTATGGAACCTTTGAGTACGGGGCATAGAACAAAGGAAAAGAACCATACCAGTCGATTCTAGGGATTCTAGGTCAGTTCTGCATCGAACTGAGTTCTCAACTTCCTGATTGCTGCCATAATGTAAAGTGATGACTCACACTTCTGCAGCCATGAGCTTTTGGTGCAATCATACTGACCCTGCTATGATAGACTATGTACTATTGGTGGTATGAATGATGGTGGTTTGACCTGTCCCGTGGGCAAGTCTGAGCAGGGTTTGACTGAAAGAGGGAGTGGGAATGATCGGGGTAGAGACGTGAAGAATGGATTCAAGACAGATTTCTGATCAAGACTCGTTTATTAGGCACTCAAACAGCTTTTCTAAAGCAAAAAGCCTCAAGCACCTTTATCACAGCAACAGTCCATTTGTGTCTCTTGGCAAAACACTCAAGGACTCACATAAGGTCACACAAGGTTTAATATCTAGTTCTCAGGAACAGAGCACCCTGCTGGAAAAACTGCCAAGGTCAGTCTCTGAAAAACTGAACTTTAGATTATACAAACATCTGCCAACGCCAAGAGGCAAAATTCCATACCAGACTTCTTTAGTGGTTGAACAACTTCTATATATATGCACACATTTTAGAATAGTTGGTATTGTTTGGAAACGGTCAGGAGGTGTGGTTTTGTTGTATGGGACTTATTGCTTAGTGCAGGCGTTGAGGTGAACAAAAATCCCACATTATTCTCATAGAGCTTTCTCTGCCTCATGCTTGTGGATCAGGATGCAACTCTTTGCTTTTGCTCCAGTGCCATGCCTGCCTGCCTGCCTGCCTGCTGCTATGGGCTCTGCCAAAATGGTCAGTCTCAACGTATAAAACTGTAAGTTGCCCCAACCCTTAAGTTGTCTTAGTGTTTCGCCAAAGCAATTGAAAAGTAACTAAGACAAAAGTTAGTACTGTTAGTGCTACTGCCGCTCCCTATATTCCATCCTCCACCATGACCTCTTTTTCTCCTCTCCACTTACAGTCCTACTCTACTTTCTCTCTTACCCATTTAGAACACAAGATTCTATTTCTCCCTCCTTGGGTAACTCCTTGTTTCTTCCTAGTTTCTTACTAACCACCTAATCTCTTTGGCTATTCGGAATAAAGTATACATATGCGCAGTTTTAAAAGCTAACATTACCATTGAAGTGAAAATATGAAATGTTTGCTTATCTGTGTCGAGTTATCTCACCTAGGATGATTGTTTCTATTTCCATCTATTTACCTGAAAAATCTATAGTTTTGTTTTTAACAACTGAATAATATTCTACTGTGCAAATATATCACATTTTCATTATTCATTCCTGTTGACTGGAATTTAGGCTTTTTTCAATTTTTTTGTTGTTATGAATAGAGCAGCAATGGATGAGCAAGTATCTCTGTAGTAAGATGTGGAGTTCTTTATAACTAAAGCAGTGTAACTGAATCTTGTCATAGATCTATTTTCAATTTCTTTCTTTTTCTTTCTTTCTTTCTTTCTTTCTTTCTTTCTTTCTTTCTTTCTTTCTTTCTTTTTTCTTTCTTTGTCTCTTTCTCTTTCTTTTTTCTTTTTTATTTCGAGCAACTCCACATTTAATTCCATAGTAGCTCTACCAGTTTGTACCCCCACTAATAATGTAACTCTTTTTCCATACCCTTCCTGGAATCTGATAGCATTCGTTTTATTGATCTTGGATATTCTGACTGAAGTAAAATGAAATTTTATACTAGTTTTAATTTGAATTTCTGTGATATCTAAGGATATTGAATATTTTTGAAAGTATTTCTCAGCCATTTTATTTCATCATTTGAAATTTTTTGTTTAACTCTACACTCTATTTTTAATTGAGTTATTTGTTTTTTGTTTTCTTGATGTTCAGGTTTTTTTTTTAATTTTTAGTTCTTTGCATAATCTAGGTAGTAATCCTCTGTCAAATGTTTGTTTTTTTGTTTTTCTCATTTGGTTGGCTCCCTTTGTTAGAATGATAGTGTCCTTTGCTGTTTAGAAGGTTTTTTTTTTTTATCATCACCATGAAGTCCTATTTATTAATTATTGGTCTTTATGCTTGCACTATAGATGTCCTATTTGGAAAGTTCTCAGTCAGTGAGTTTAGGTGCATTTACTATTTTCTTTCTTTCTTTCATAAAATCTTGGGTATCTTTTAATATGTCCAAGTCCTTAATCTATTATAGTTGAGTTTTGTGCAGGATTAGATAAATGTTTCTTATGCAGCTATCCAGTTTGAATCAAAATGAGACTAAGATCTCTTGATTCTTTTTTTTTCTTTTTCTTATTTTTTTTTTTTGCTTTTTTTAATTTTTTGTTTTGTTTTGTTTGCATTTGTTTTTAAAGACAGGGTTTTTCTGTGTAGCCTTGTCTATCCAGAACTTGCTTTGTAGAGCAGGCTGGGCTCAAACTTAAAGAGGTCCACCTGCTTCTGCTTCCTCTAGTACTGGGATTATAGGTGTGTGTGTGATTGTGCCCAGCTGACTAAGAATTCTCTCTTTTTTCTTTTTTTTAATTAATTACACTTTATTCACTTTGTATCCCCCCTGTTGTTCCCTCCCTCCTCCTGTCCCAATCCCTCCCTTCCTCTGCATGCATGCCCCTCCCCAAGTCCACTGATAGGAAAGGTCTTCTTTTCCTTCCTTCTGATCCTAGTCAATTAGGTCTCATCAGGAGTGGCTGCATTGTCTTCTTCTGTGGCCTGGTAATGCTGCTTCCCCCTCAAGGGGAGGAAATTAAAGAGCAGGCCATTCAGTTCATGTCAGAGACAGTCCCTGTTCCTATTACAATGGAACCCACTTGGGTACTGAACTGTCATGGGCTACATCTTTGCAGGGGTCTTAGGTTATCTCCACGCATAGTCCTTGTTTGGAATATTAGTCTCAGGAAAGACCCCTGTGCTCAGATTTTTTTTGGTTCTGTTGCTCTTCTTGTGGAGTTCCTGTCCTCTCCAGATCTTACTGTTTCCCACTTCTTTCCTAAGATTCCCTGCACTCTGCCCAAAGGTTGCCCATAAGTCTCAGCATCTTTATTGATAGTCTGCAGGGCAGAGCTTTTCAGAGGTTCTCTGTGTCAGGCTTCTGACTTGTTCCCTCTTTTCTTCTTCTGATGTCCATCCTCTTTGCCTTTCTGTATAGGAATTGAACATTCTAGCAAGATTCCTCCCTCTTGATTAGTTTCTTGAGGTGTATAGATTTTAGTAGGTTTATCCTATATTATATGTCTATATGAGTGAGTATATACCATGTGTGTCTTTCTGCTTCTGGGATAACTCACTCAGGATGATCTTTTCCAGATCCCACCATTTACCTGCAAATTTCATGATATCCTTGTTTTTTTATTGCTGAGTAATGTTACTAATATAGTTTGTAAGAATGAATCATGCTTCAAAATATATACAGTATCAGTAAATACATAAAGTATCAATTCACATAGCAAAATGTGCTTATTTCTTAAGAATCAAGACCCACAGAAGAATTCTTAATGGAAGAACTGAATAAGACTGGCAATGCAAATTCTAAATATCTGAGTTTAATTTCACAAAAGTAGAACTGGAATTTGTTTACAGAGTGCTAAGAAGCAAAAGCTTTAGGTTGACCTTATAGAAGACTGTCTCCATTGTTAGCAAAGGTCAGACCAGGGAACCAGCTGCTTTGCTTATTCAGCATTGATTTTCACAGACACAGTTAAATCCCTGTATGAATCTCTGGACACTTGTCTCTCAAGTGATAACAGTTACTTAAGCTTTAATACAGTTTTAAAATATTGATTCTTGAAATTACTTATCAATATATGCTCTGACTCAAGATTAGTAGTCATATTTTTTATAATAAACTTGTTCTATTTCACAGAATAAGAAAAAAAATGTAGCCTAACTGGCCAACAAAAGAATTAACACATTCTTATTACTGGGATTATTAGTTGTTATTATTTGGCGTCTAGTAGAGAGATGTTGTTGCCCTGTTACAGGATAACGCCATTGTAACTCTTTTTAAGTGTGTGTGTGTGTGTGTGTGTGTGTGTAAGTGAGTGAATTTACACAAAAATAGGTTTCCATGTATCTTTTTTCAAAGATTTTAGTATTATATATTAATTTCCATTTTCTCTCCTCTAACCTACCTTTTGTTCCCTCATTCCAAAATAACCTTTCCATTACTTCCTTTTATCATTTTATATGAGTGCATTCTACATTTTCTTTTGAAGTCCCTTCCCTATGGTCCCCTAGTAATCGCCATAATTCTATGAGGTCCCAGAGATTCCAAACAGTACAGGACATTGTTATTGCTTTTGTTTGCCTCCAAACCTGACAGTATGATACTCTTGTTGAGAATACCGCATGCTTGAATCACAGAACACAGGCTGGAAAGCACATTACTACTGGCCAGTTTTTGTAGTGCTAGAAAGTGCCATACAAACCACAAGAGGAGGGCAGAAATAATCAATACACCCAGCTTTAACTCCTGCAAGTTGTAATAATGACTGTCCTGGTAAGATAAACCCACTGGTGAAATAGTGTATACACATCATGTGTGTAACCAACCACTTTCTGATTGTGTATCTCAAAAGAATATCTCGTGTTAGAAATTAATTAACTGACTTTCTGGCTCATTTCATTATGGATTTGGTTGTTATGGGTCTGTAAACTTGAATCAATATTTGAAGTGTAGATTCTTATTATGTGAGCACCAGAACTATTGGTCTAAGAGAAAAATTCTTAAAGATGAGTAAACCCTTGGGGGGGGGTCTTCAAAACTTTGGAAGTTGATCTACTAGCCAAGGCAGCCATAACTATTCTATAAAAACTTTAAGATATCTCCACATTTAACTGCCTTGGCTTTGTAGGGGAGTGTGATGGTAGAAATATTTGAAACTGAAGGAGATGTAGTAGTAATCAGTCGTCAGTGCCATTAGTTAATGCTCCAGTGCATTTTCTGAAAAATATTCTTGATGGAGTGGTAATGTTTATTAATCTCACTAGATTATTAGAATATTAAAACAGTATATATATACATAAACACATACACACAGACATACCCTCACACGCGCACACACACACACACACACACATATCATATTTGCCAAAGATTGGCATGCAACACTTGCCTTGAATAAAAACTCTTGTACGACTGAGTTGTAAACTAAGCTAGCTATTTTTTTCATAAAACGTCTTTTTTTTTTTTTCTTAATTGTGGTTATTGACACGTGGGATTCTTACAGATATTTTGAAAGCAAATGGAGTAAGTTCAGTATTTGCTGAAAAACAGCAGGTGGTATTTAATTAATAACAATGGGAACATTTAAGATTTATAATTAAAATTATTTTGTATAAGTTTGTTTCAGATAGAATTTTCTAATAAAATCAGTATTTATGTTACCAAATGTTATCGAATCTTTATGTTAAATTTCTCCTAAATAAGATGTGTCAACTTTGGGAGGATCCGTGAGGTCACTGAAACAGTATTTTACAAATAATCAATACAGAATGTTTTAAGCCATGCCTGGTAACAGACATGTTGAAACACACAAGCTACACTAAATGATTTTAGTGAAAACAAGCATAAAAATGTTGCTATGAAACCATATTTTATAGCATAGCCAATCTTTTAAATGCCACTTCAGAAGTTCTGAGCTGGAAATGTATCTCAGTGGTAGAGCACTTGCCTAGCATGTAGAAGGCCTGCTGTTCAATGCACAGTGGGGAACCAAAAAGCATTTAAAGCACATGAAAGGGAAGAAAATACTATTTCTTTTTCACAGCTACATATCTCAGCAATGAACTATTTTGAAACATTCTTCAATGAAAGCTGTCCATCAAAACAGATTTTATAAAGAAGTTGGTAAAACAAATCTCTGAGAAAGTAAAGTGATGCACAAGTGTGCAAATATTGGAAAAAATCTAATTTTCATAAAAATATGTATGTTTAATGGGCAATAAAATTAATGAAACACCTCTCATTTTTAATTTTTGTGCTACAAATTATGAGAAGATATAATTTCAAGAACCAAAATCTCTAGGTTTCCTCAGTTTTTGTTCATTTATTTTTGTTTTGTGTAGTTTTTCAGGTTGTAAAGGAGTCTGAAGAATAAAATGTTTAGGTATTCTTTTCTATACCATTTAAGACAAACACTTAGGCTACATGGAAAAAGACAACTCAGTCAGGACATGGCCTAGAAGAAAGATCTGAAAACAAAGCAAAATAAAGAGAACAAATCGGGTATTGAGGGATAACCCATCACTGAGAACTTCAGCTTTACCATGGGACTGCTTTGTCCAAATGGAAACCTCAGTATTTTATATGAAACAGCCATTTTAATAAAGGCAACTAAATTGATCAAAAGCAGAAGAAATCAATATATTGTATGGACCAAATAATACAGCAATGGAGCACATTTTGGATTTTTAACTCATCTGTGGTCACATAGATACCAAGGTAAATTCACCAAATCAGTTCTATTGAGACTTGATAGTCTGCCTTTTATTTTGATGACTGTGTTCTCTATAGCACTGTACACTTCAAATAAAATGTGACTACTTAGTAAGAAATCAGATTTAAAAAACTTGCTATTTTGTGAACTAAGATACAATTATTTATCATTCATTTATGAAATGTCTGAATCATTATTTTATCCATGCACTTAGATTTCAAATTCATGAAGTTATCAGGCTATATATTTGTTACCATGTGACAAACTTAAACTCTCTTTTAGCTTTTGGCAAAATGTTACATTGTAGAAACTCATTTATTATCCTTGTAGTATCTCATATGATTCATACTTGGTGTTGTAGTAAATTACTTCTAAAAATAGCTATACAGAATACAACAGGTTATAACCCCACCAATTGTCCTCTTTATATACTAGATAATTCCTTTGGATTTGGGAGCATGAGAACAAAAAATTAAAATATAATATTTATGTGTAATTATTTTATGTATAAATCTTCAGGTATAATTTTTTGTTTTCTGATATAAATATTTTTCTTATTCTATTTCTGGACTGTCCCCTTATTTCTAGATACCTATTATTCAAATTATAATAATTAATTATTAAAATTTGAGCAATGTGTTTTTGTACAATGCTATGTGATTAATATTAACAACTGTTGAAACAATTGCACATGCCCTCTGTTTTTCATTTGTCACTAAAAAATAAATCACCACATGACATAATGAGAAAATCTCATGATTGGGCCAACAAACACCTCATTGATTTGGACTTTTTGAACAAATAGTAGGAAGAAATAATAATGATTTATTGTTTCTTTTTTATTTTCTTGCTTCTCTCCCAAGTCCTTGGTAGGGTACCTTTTTTCTGTCTGAAAAATACCCGTAGTCTTAGAAAACCAAAGCACTCTCAACAAGACAGAGGAGAGGGAAGCATGAGATCAAGATTGACTTGTTTTAGACTTAAAAAAAAAAAAAGGTGGAGTTAAAGATGGTTTAAGATGTATCCTTCAAAGGGAGCAGCAGCCCTGTTAGGCCACAGAGGACTTTGCAGCCAGTCCTGAAGATACCTGATAAAACAGGGTCAGATGAAAGGGGAAGAAATCCTCCCCTATCAGTGGACTTGGAAAGGGGCAGGGAGGAGATGAGGGAAGGAGGGTAGGATTGGGAGGGAATGAGGGAGAGGGATATAGCTGGGATACAGAGTTAATAAAATGTAACTAATAATAATAATAATAATAATAATAATAATAATAATAATGTATCCTTCATTTCAACCTACCAAGGGAGGAAATACAACAGCTTATGGGATATTATCACTAGTAAAATGAGATGTTGTTCCTACAGGACAGCTTTTGGGAAGGCCTTCAGGTTTATCTCACAATTGAATTAGTTACCAATTGTTAATAACCATAAGCTTTCAAGTAAAACTTACACTGAAGAAATGAGCCATGTTCCTATTCTGGGTAACGACCTCCGTTAGAAGTAACAGAGGTACTGAAGATTTTCCTGCTTCATTTCTCAGTCCCTTTGTCCAATGACAGGCCCCTCTTGGTCCATGTCATACAACTTATTTATATTAGCTGGGTTCTTGTAAACATTTAAATGTAATTTCTACTCGATACACTTTGATTATACTAATAAATCACTTCAATATGCATGTGGAATAATAATTGGATTGGTGGGACAGTTCTTAGAAATTTTGAGGTGGATGCATGAGTTTATTATTTAAGAATAGTTTAGAGGGGCTGGAGAGGTGGCTCAGAGGTTAAGGGCACTGGCTGCTCTTCCAGAGGTTTGGATTTCAATTCCCAGCAACCACATGGTGGCTCACAACCATCTATAGTGCCCTCTTCTGGCGCTCAGGTGTTTATTCAGACAGAGCACTGCAGAGACAATAAATAAATAAATAAATAAATAAATAAATAAAAGAATAGTTTAGGTTTCTGCAGTCTTGATTTATATCACAGGTGTTTGCTCAGCACCTACTATGTGCTATTATAAAACCTGACAAAATATATGTGACAAAAAGCCGACAAAATACTCTTCCTGTTGGGGCTTATAGTTTAATGGAAGAAAACAAACAAGGTAAATTAATAATAAAAATTAATAAAACTTGCAACAAATTTTCTAAAAGAAAAATAAAGCAAATAATAGGATAATAAGTGCCAGGAATGTGTGGCAGAGGCATACAAAAATAATTTTATATAATGAGGTCAGGGGTTAATTCTTTAAAAAATTTTTGAGTAGTGTATGCATATAACATTTCAGACTCAGTATACAGCATGCACAAAGGTCTTTAGCTCTAAAGACATGTCAAGGAATTATTAAGGATATAAGATGAAATAGGTCAGGGTATCACAATCTTTTCACTAATTAAATTTCAGCATGATTAACATTTTATGTGATTACCAATAATCCTGATGCTTAGATATTAGATGGAAGTGACAACTGTCATTTATTTTGTGACAACAGAAATATTTCAGATGGTACCGAATGTTCTTTTTGGGAGACTTAAAGAAAAGGGTTACCTGGGGATAAAGATGAGAGCAGCTTTGGTAGAAAATATTTGCCAGTGTTAAAAATTTGAATTGACTCCTTAGAACAAAAACTGGGTACACATGATTGGACTTTGAAGGAGAGATCTAGAAAGATGCTAGAACTTGGATTTTGAGTGTTTTTCACATGTTAAAGGCTTGAGCACCAGCCACAGGATTCTTGGTCTGTAATGACACCTCTAACCTGTAAGGCTTTTTTGGGGAAAGGATGTCAGTCATAGAAGGTGAGACTTTTGTCAGGCTATGGGACTGTAGCTCATGCCTTTCCTGACTTTTTTAAGTTGGAAATGAGATGCACAGTTCTGCTCAGTAACAATGCACTGTCTTTTTACTGGCTCAAACAAGGCAGGGCCTAAGTAGAATGTTTACAACTATGACCCCAAATCCCCTTTCTCTTTCTCTCCTTTGGGTTTGTATCTTAGGTCTTTGTTTTAGTTAGAAAAACTGACTTAAGTAGAGGGTTAAATAATTTAGACAGCATTGATCGATGACTTCATCAATCTGGATTAAAAAGATATTTAAAAGAAAGATTAAAAAGAAAGAACAGTAACAAGCAGTCAGTTTGGGTAAATTGGGGAGAAGTTTAAGGATTTCATGCAAATGGGAAAGGAGATGTCATGTGTCTTAGGAAGCATGGATGATATTTTTGAAACAATGAGCTATAAGTAAATATTTTTCATCAAAACTTGGCTCAATTTACCATGACACACAGGGATAAGGTTACAATTTCCACCACAGCAAGCAGAGCAAAGAAATTAAATTAATTACAATATTGATTTTCAGATTACAAGATATTAACATTATCCCTTCTCATAATTTGTGTTTTCTAGTAGAATTTCATTTCATCAGTTTTCTTTCCTAAACTTAAACATATAGAGCCAAACAATGAGAGAACTGTTTTAAAAATGTAAACCAAAAGCAGATGATTTAAAACTATCTTAGTTAAGGCCACATTCAGCACACAAAGCAGTAGAGTTATGATTATTTTATTTTTCCTCTGACTGGATGCTTTTAAAGGTATGCCTCATTCTATGGTTACATGTTTGCAACTGTACCAGCAGGTACCAGCAGCTGACTTAGAGCAAAGATCTTCATTAACACGAGAAAGTTGGGCATAAAAGAAATTTGTACCAAACCAGAGAATAATGTGAACATTCTTAAGGCAACAATTCCTCAGCTATTTACATGTTTTATGCATATATATATAGATCTATGTATATATGTTTTAGAAATATAATTTGTATTTTTATTCATATATGTATAGACAATCACGAATCAAATTTAATGCTAATCATTGGCTGAAATATTTGGGGACTGTAGCGATTCAGTTTGTGAAGGTAATTGCTATGCTACCATAAGCACTTGAGTTTATATCCATATGGTCATGTAAAAATCTTTATGTGCCCTTGTACCTGCCACGAAACTATAGCACCATGAAAGGTGGATCTCTTGGGCTGCTAGCTGCCATCCTAGCTCCAATTTCAAGAGAAAAAATGTGCAGGGCTCTGAAACAGGGCACATGACTTCATCCTCTGGTTTCCAAACACATAGGTAAGTAGGCAGGGCTCTGTGCCCATACAAGAATGTGCATGCACACTTTTCTTCTCTTCAGAAGGTATTACCTTTTCAGAACATGAAATGAATATGGATATAATGGTTTAAAATAAAAGTTAGGAGAATGAAGAAACAAACGTGAAAGGGATAATTAAAATTTCACATTCCCTGTAGGGAAAAGCTTGTTTTCCAAGAAAGGATTTAATCTAATCTAAGCACTGTGACAATCAAATCTCTTTGTTCTCAGCTTGTATATACCCATTCACTGCTTTAAAATTCATAGAAATGTTAGCTGGAACTTGGTCCAATTACAACCTTTTGGAGCTCTCATAGGTGGACTGTGAAAAAAGAACATAAGAGAAGCTGACCCAAAAACCAATCAAATACATTCCTTTACAACATTTTTAAAATTTAATTTATTTATTTTTATTAATTACAGTTTATTCACTCTTTAGCCCAGCTGTAGCCCCCTCCCTCATCCCCTCCCAACCCCACCATCCTTCCCTCTTCTCCTCCCATGCCCTTCCCCCAGTCCACTGATGGGGGTCATTTTTTTTTTGAGGTAGGGTTTCTCTGTGAAGCCCTGGTTGTTCTGGAATGCACACTGCAAACCTGGCTGGCTTTAAACTCACAGAGATCTGCCTCCTCTAGCTCCCTGAGTGCTGGGATTAGTGTATGCCACCAGTAATTGGCTCATGACTTTTTGTTTTAGTCTAGAAAAGAAAGCAGCTTTACTTTACAACTTAGGTATTTAATGTTAAATATTGTGGCAAATGTTTTACTAAAATGCCAAAACTTTAAGTATCAGCACCACATATTAATTATTCAAAATAGAATCTGTAAAAGAAATTGTTGGAGAAGTAAAAATGACTGACTGCATGACAATGGAATAAACAAACAAATAAAAGTGAGAGAATGAAAAGAAATAAAATGTTTCTTGAAGAGCAAAATGAAAATGCATAATTTTGTTTGAATGTCACTTTTTTCTTCCTTTTCTTTTATTGATTTATTATTTATTACAATGTATTCACTTTGTATCCCAGCTGTAACCTCCTCCTTCATCTCCTCCCAGTCCTACCCTCCCTCCTTTTCTCCCCCATGCTCCTTCCCTAGTCCACTGATAGGGGAGGTCCTCCTCCCCTTTCCTGTTACTCTAGCTTATCAGGTCTCATCAGTACTGCGTGCATTCTCTTCCTGTGTGGCCTGGCAAGGCTGCATTCCCTGATCTTTTTCATTCAATGGTTTATTGAAATAGAACTTTTAAAGATGTCACAGAAATATGCAAAAGTAAAGTTTTTAATTATGTTTTAAAATTATTATTATTAATTACAATTTATTTATTTTGTATCCTAGCTGTAGCCCCCTTCCTCATCAATTATTTTTATTTTAAAATCACAATAATCTGTAATAATCTGAATGGACTGTTAACATATAATAGTCAAACAGACATTTATTTGAGGGAATGAATACTTAAACGCATATATGTATATGTATAACTGCATGTGTATACATTTTAGACCTCAAACTTAAAAATAATATGTAAGAATAATACTGTAAAATCACAATGGTCAATGAAATGTTTCAATCATTTTCAAACTTATTTATTTTCTGTTTGTATATGTGTGTTTCGTGCTTCTATGTGTCTGTCTATGCCTATGTTTGTGTAATTGTATGTCTATGTCTGTGTCTGTGTATGTACAGGGATGCATATGTGTCACAGGATAGGTGGGGGTCTCAGAAGGCACACTTATGAGAATATATTTCTTCTGCTGTGTTGGTTCCTGGCACTGAATTCAAGTCAGTGGGCTTGGAGGCAAGTGTCTGTAAGCACTGAGCTATTTTTGCAGAACTTCGTGTAGTTCTCTGACATGTGTGCAGGTTTTCTAAGAATATAATGAGACTCACTGTATATTGAGCTTCTAATCTGTGTCCTGCATTCATATGCATTATCACTCCTCTTTATAAAAACCTAAGCCATTGCATTTTTATCTAAAGAATAGGAAACATGTTAATGTTGCAAAATTGTGGTTAAAATACAGATTTATTTTAACTCCCCAAATTGGATTTTTTCATTGTACAAAATTGCATTTCACTGTAAGATTTTTTTTTTTTTTACTTTGAATAACAGCTGACAACTATCTTGATCAGGAGAGGTCACCAAGTAGCTTCTACTAGAATAAAATTAGACATGAATTTGAAAAAAGAATTAATATTTATATATCTGTAAATTGAAAGGAAGATAATTTTATATACTAAATTTGGAGGTAGATTGCACATAAATTAGCAGTAACAAAGGGCAAACAGAAATATTAAAGGCAGCCTACATCGTGTTCCCTGTGACTAACACAATATTATTTTAAGGGTTGGTTGCTGTGGTGATGGTCTCGTATGTCCATCTTCATCTAGAAACCAAGCAGAGTTTTTTTTTTTTCTAACAGTGTAAAATAAATTCCAAGTTAAAACTTATATTTTAAGAAATCATTTAATACTTATGAATATAGAAAACATTCAATCCCAGGAAATTCTGTTATATTTTCTCACTCAAGTATTATAAACTATCAACTAGGCGATACATTAAAATGTTTTCAATAACACTGAAATGACTCATAATAACATACTCCCTGTTGAGCAGTGCATCTTTTAACCCTCATCAGAGAAGCTTCTTCTTGCAGCAGATAATAATTAATAAAGAGATCTACGACTGGGCAACATGCAGTGTGAGAGACTTTGAAGGACTCAGCTCTAAATGGGATGTCCTTATTAACAACCTTCCCTAAATAAGGTCCAAAGAGCAATGCGTGGAAGGGCAGAAATATTTTAAGAGCCAGAGTAAATGGATGAGGTTAAGGGAACCGCTACTTCCAGACACAGCAGGAATGATACGTAAGAACTCACAGAGACTATGATACAACATACAAAACCAGCACAAGTTTGATAAGACAAAATCCCAGCACTGAGAAGAGGAAGCAGACACAACATCCCAAATGTAACCAAGAAGAAATTTGTAAATTATCTTTGCTTGGAAAGAGAGAATCAGTTTTCTCCACTGGAGTGATGTCCAAGAGCAGTTGGATATCACAAAACTGAATGCATGGTGTGTATGGGTATTTGTGCATTTGTGCTTTGTGTGTGTGTGTGTGTGTGTGTGTGTGTGTGTGTGTGTAAAGAGAGAGAGAGAGTCTTTTTAACATATAGGTCTGGCTGTTCTCGAATATTTTATGTAGACCAGGCTGAACTTACAGAGGTCCAATTGCCTCTGCCTCCCAAGTGCTGAGTTTAAAGTTGTGTGTGTCACTGTATCCAGTTTCATTGACTTTCTGTTTTCTTCCTTCCTTCCTTCCTTCCTTCCTTCCTTCCTTCCTTCCTTCCTTCCTTTCTTTTTTTCTTTCTTTCTTTCTTTCTTTTTTCTTTATTCCTTCCTTTTTCTTTCCTTGTATGTTTTACTTTTTGTTGTTTATTTTTCCTACTTGATTTTTAAGAGAGAGAAAAAGGGAGAGAGACTATGAAGTTGGATAGGTAGGGAGGTGGGAAGTATTTGTGAGAAGTGGGGAAGAGGAAATAATATGATCAAGAATGTTGTATGAAAAAATTAATAAATATTGCAAATTAATCTGGTGCTTTCTCAGACAATTGGGAATACTGCTACCTCAAGATCCAGCTATACCACTCCTAGGCATGTATCCAAAAGATGTTCAAGTTCACAACAAGGACATTTGCTCAACCATGTTTGTAGCAGCTTTATTCGTAATAAATATTTTAATAATTCCAGCCTAAACTTGTCATTTTCTCTAAAATAAAATAAAATCTACATTTAGAGGTTAGATTTGGGAGGGAGGATTATTTTTTCAGATTTACAATTTGCTTTGCATATGCTGAAATGGTCCTCTAGGTGTACTTTTTAAAAAAACTCTTTTATTTACATTTCTTATACCCTTTTCTTCCTACTTCACCCCAGTCCCTTCCAACACCCCAACACCAGGTAGGAGAGAGAAAGAGTGAGTGGGAGAGTGGTGCAGTTCTTTCTTAGCTGCTTCCTGCTTATCAGGGTGGTTGGGTTTCTTAGAACAAGTCCAGTCTTCCTTTCAGAAGATCTCCATCTTCTTGTCTCACAACAGCAACCAAGAACAGCAGGGGGAAAGCGGGAGAAGCATTGTTCTTCCACTTCACCTCCACACTCCTTGGGCTCTGGCATTTATTCTCTCTTCAGAGTACTCAGATTTCAACTATTTGCAGCTGGCAAAGAGCGCCTCTCAGAGCCTACATGAAGCAAAGAGTCGGCTGCTGTGGACTATCTGAATCTGTCCTTCATTCCACACCTGGGAACAAAATAAAAGCCTGGTTATATCCACAATATGATCCAGCTTCACTTTTTCCTTCCTTCCTTTGTCATCCATCCATGTAACCACTTTACATCCCTACCCCAGCCTCCCTCTTCTCCCAGTTCCACCCGCACACCCTCCTCCTTTCAGAGAAAAAGAGGCCCCAATTGGTACCAATCCACTCTGGTATCTCAAGTCACAGCAGGACTAAGCACATCCTCTTCCACCAGGAAGTGACAAGGCAGCCCAGATAAAGGAAAATGACCCAGCTCTAGGTAACAGATTTAAACACAGCCCCAATTTCTATTGCTAGGGGACCCACATAACGACCAAGCTGCACACTTGCTACATATGTGTCTCGGGTCTAGGGTCAGTCCATGCAAGCTCTTTGGTTGGTGGTTCAGTCTCTATGAGTTACTTGGGCCTAGGTCAGATTACTCTAAAGGTCTTCTTGTGGTGTCTTTGACCACTCCTGCTCCCTCTATTCTTCCTCCCACTCTTCCACAAATGCCCGAAGTTCAGCCTATGGCTTGGCCTTGGGTCTCTGCTTCTGTCTCCATCAGTTGCCGGTTGAAGCCGCTCAGAAGACAATTATGCTAGATTCCAGATTTACTCTTTTAAAGAAGACTTGAGGCTTTCAAACCCAAGAACACAGTTACAGCCAGCACCTTCTTTTGAATCTTTTTAGTAAAAGTTTTCAAAACAATGATTGGGAAGATAAGATCTCAGAAATTCAGTCAGTAGAGACAAAGAGAGCAAAATAATTTAATGAACTGTGAATAAAATATTATTCTCCCCACCTTCTGAAAAGTCCATCCATTTGGCGCATGACTGTTTTTCTGATGTCGTTAAGCTTGGTCCTCTGACACCCTGTTTCTTGTTATCTTCCACTTTGATATTTAATGCGGAAAATTCTTATCAGAGATGAACATTTCTGCACTTTAAAGCCTATGAACGTTATCAATAAAATAACTCTTCTTCCTTGCATTAAAACACCCTTTCAATTTCCATTTACTCTGTTTGCTTTGGGATCTAAATCACTTAATTGTGCCATATAACTCCAACTGAAGGATTACATTACCATTTTTTGTGTGTTTGTTTAATTGGGGTAGTTCATTTTGAAAAAGGTAATTACCTTTTCTGTGTGTGTTTTTTTTAAATCAATTATGTAGTTGTCTTTACCTTGTCAGAATACAAATGTTTTTGAAATTTCTGTAACTGGAAATTTTAATTGTTCAAAAAAAAACACACACACACACACACACACATACACATACACATACACTCACACTTACACTCAAACCCTCACAGTCTAGAACCTGGTTGTCTGGGAATGGCTTCTAAAAGCTCAGGATGAATGGTTTAATTACAGATTGTTAACACAGCTTATTTTTCATGTTGTTTCATTAGGGATATTATTATAGTACTAGTCAATTTAATGTTATGCTAAATAGCATTCGTGAAACTGCAGAAGCTATATTCTGATTTTTTTAAATAAGACATACAAAATAAACAATCATTGAAATTTCAACATATCATATTCTACATAAAATTAAATTAGTTTACACCATTGGCAGCTGCATATCCCACAGTTGCCTTCTGGATATTAAGGAAGCAGAGAACCCAGGGAGAGCTCTATTCAAGCTGGAAATCTCAGCACAAAGAGAAAAATAGTGCAATTTGGGTAAGAGGCTCAAGACCTGGAAGCCCCTTGAAGAGTCGCTGGTATGAGTGTAAGTCCTCAGGCTTAGTAGTCAGTTAAAAAAAATCCCTATTGTAGATAAAATAAGAACTAGAAATCATCTATAGATGTGTATTGTGATTTATTATTAGATTTTAGAGCAGCTATATGGTACACAGCAAACTGCGTATTGGTTGGAAGATCTAAGTCTCTCAGGGTGTATTTTGTGTATACAGTATTAAATGCAGCCTAAATGGATAAACAAGAATGCTCTATGTGGGTGGTATCCTAAGTAACAGGGTTCTTCAGTCTGGTAGATTGCACACCATAAGTAGAAGTGTTTATTTAAATAAAACTTGAAAACATAGTAATGATATAATACTTGTATTCCTTTTTAAACTGACTTTTGGCAAACGTAGATGGAGAGAAGTGGCTCAAAGGTGACAGCTTTTGAATGAAAAACTTTTTTTTTTTGCATCAGCAGGTATTTCAGAGGAAAAGCACTCAAAGTCTCACTATTTTGCAGAAACAGGGAGATCACAAAACCTCAATCTTACTCTAAAGTTAGATGAAAAACCTGTTGGTCTTGAGAAACTAAGGAATTAAAAATTAGGTTTTTTTGGGGGTTAGTGTATAAGCCTGAAAGAAGGCCAGCCAGATGGAGACATGTCCAGCCACGTGGGGGGAAGAACCAGCCTTACTAAATTCCTTTCCTGACCACTAGAGATACAGTTGCTAGGAAACTGGCCCATCTCCCTTAGGACAGCCAAACAAGGGAAGACAGACCATTAATGGTTTGGGGGCCTTCCTATAGCCAATCAATTCAAAATGCAATCTCCCCTTTTGTGTTTCAACTAAAAGAAGCTTGCCAAGGAGGAATCCCCCTGCTTTGGGCAGGCTGGGAAGGACCAGACTCTTTAAATGAACCACATAACTTTAGCACAAAGCTCTTTGCTCTCAACTGCTCTTATGGTGAGGGTATGAGCCCAAGCTAGCTTGTAATAATCATGTGTTTTACAACAGACTTGACTCCTGGTGGTCTTTTGGGGTGTTGTGAATCTGGCACAACAGTCTTAATCAGAGGTTGTGTTGGGATTGAACAGAAAACATTACAGGGGTCTGCTTTTAGATACAAAGGTCATCTGAACTGATCTGTAATTATCCATAGGACTCTTTTTCTGTGCATCTTTATTAAAGGTAAATTGCTTCTAATACAAGCAAAAGTAGCTAGCATTTTTTGTAATTATGATGAAATAATAATAGACTAATTCATTTTGAAGAATAATTATTCATTGAGAATCTAACAATTAAACATAATGTAGATATTAAGTTGAATAAAATTTAGGTGAGTATTTAATTTTTAATAACTAAAATAAAAACTCAAGAAAAAAATGACAATTCTATTCTTCCTCTGAACTCTTATCTTCCCCCTTTCCCTTAGAAGTCTTGTTACTAAACTGTGCAGTCATAGTTTAATCACCTTAATGTCAAGTAATTTCTGTAGAGAGGTGATCTGAAATTTGGTGAATCATTAATGTCAATTCTTTTTGTGGCTTAATTCATCATCTCTTTGGAACAGAATGTTTAATGTACTTTATCAACACTAATTGTTGGATTAATACATTTTTACTCATGTGCATTGTTAATTATAGTTTCTTTTGGGGACACTTTTTATTTAGGGAAAACTTCCAGAAGATCTTTTATTGTAGAGGATTGTTTTAGCAATTCTTGGTTTCTTGTTATTCCATACGAAGTTGAGAATTTTTCTTTCCAGGTCTGTAAAGAATTGTGTTGGCAATTTGATGGGAATTGCATTGAATCTGTAGATTGCTTTTGGTAAGATGGCCATTTTTACTATGTTAATCCTGCCAAGCCATGAGCATGGGAGATCTTTCCATCTTCTCATATCTTCTTCTAATTCTTTCTTCAGAGACTTGAAATTTTTTTCATACAAGTCTTTGACTTCCTTGGTTAGGGTTACACCAAGGTACTTTATGTCATTTGTGGCTATTGTGAAGGGTGTTGTTTCTCTAATTTCTTTCTCAGCCCTTTTGTCTTTTGTATACAGGAGGGCTACTGATTTTTTTGAGTTAATTTTGTACCCGGCCACTTTGCTGAAGGTGTTTATCAGCTGTAGGAGTTCCCTGGTAGAGTTTTTGGGGTCACTCATGTATGCTATCATATCATCTGCAAATAGTGATAATTTGACTTCTTCCTTTCCAATTTGTATCCCCTTGATCTCCTTCAACTGTCTTATTGCTCTAGCAAGGACTTCCAGAACAATGTTGAAGAGATATGGAGAAAGTGGGCAGCCTTGCCTTGTCCCTGATTTCAGTGGGATTGATTTTAGTTTCTCTCAGTTCAGTTGATGTTGGCTATAGCCTTGCTGTATATCACCTTTATTATGTTTAGATATGTGCCTTGTATCCCTGATCTCTCCAATACTTTAAACATGAATGGATGTTGGATTTTGTCAAATGCTTTTTCAGCATCTAGGGAGATGATCATGTGGTTTTTTTCTTTCAGTTTGCTAATATGGTGGATCACATTGATGGATTTCCATATATTGAACCACCCCTGCATACCTGGGATGAAGTGTACATGGTCATGGTGGATGATATCTTTGATGTGCTCTTGTATTCGGTTTGCAAGTAGTTTGTTGAGTATTTTTGCATCAATGTTCATAAGGGAGATTGGCCAGAAATTCTCTTTCTTTTTTGAGTCTTTGTGAGGTTTAGGTACCAAGGTGGCTTCATAGAATGAGTTTGGTAATGTTCCTTCGGTTTCTATTTTATGGAATAGTTTGAAGAGAACTGGAGTTAGCTCTTCTTTGAAGGTCTGTTAGAATTCTACGCTGGTCCAGATAGAATTCTATCATATGGTTCTGGGATTTTTTTGGATGGGAGACTTTTGATGACTGCTTCTATTTCCTTGGGGGATATAGGACTATTTAATTGATTTAACTGGTCCTGATTCAGCTTTGGTAGGTCAAATCGATCAAGAAAATTGTCCATTTCATTTAGATTTTCAAATTTTCTGGCATATAGACTTTTGAAGTAAATCCTAATGCATGTTTGGAATTCCTCAGTGTCTGTAGTTATGTCCCCCTTTTCATTTCTGATTTTGTTGATTTGGATGGTATCTCTCTGCCTTTTAGTTAGCTTGGCTAAGGGTTTGTCTATCTTGTTGATTTTCTC
This sequence comes from Meriones unguiculatus, assembly GCF_030254825.1. Taxonomy (NCBI): domain Eukaryota; kingdom Metazoa; phylum Chordata; class Mammalia; order Rodentia; family Muridae; genus Meriones; species Meriones unguiculatus. The sequence goes on along the minus strand of NC_083356.1, from coordinate 55,985,227 downwards.
AAAGAACCAGGTTTTGGTTTCATTGATTCTTTGAATTGTTTTATTTGTTTCTAGTTGATTGATTTTCTGCCCTGAGTTTGATTATTTCAAGCCATCTACTCCTTTTTGGTGAGTCTGCTTCTTCTTTTTCTAGGGTTTTTAAGTGAGCCATTAAGTCGCTTGAATGAGCTGTCTCGAATTTCTTCTTGAAGGCACTTAGTGCTATGAACTTTCCTCTTAGCACTGCTTTCATTGTGTCCCACAAGTTTGGGTATGTTTTGTCTTCATTTTCATTGAGTTCTAGGAAGACTTTAATTTCTTTATTTATTTCTTTCCTAACCCAGCTGTCATTTAGTAGCAAGTTGTTCAGTTTCCATGTGTGCGTAGGCTTATTGCTATTTCTGTTGTTGTTGAGGTCCAGCTTTATTCCATGGTGATCAGACAGGATACAGGGAATTATTTCAATCTTTTTGTATCTGTTGAGGCTAGTTTTGTGACCAACTATATTGTCTATTTTGGAGAAAGTTCCATGAGGTGCTGAGAAGAAGGTAAATTCTTTTGTGTTTGGGTGTAAGGTTCTGTAAATGTCTGTTAGGTCCATTTGATTCATGACCTCTGTTAGAGATATTGTTTCTTTGTTTAATTTCTGTTTAGTTGACCTGTCCTTTATTGAGAGTGGGGTGTTGAAGTCTCCCACTATTAGTGTGTGGGGATCTATGTGTGGTTTAAGTTTTATCAATGTTTCTTTCACAAATGTGGGTGCCCTTGTATTTGGGGCATAGATGTTCAGGATTGTGATGTCTTCTTGGTGGAATTTTCCCTTGATGAGTATGAAGTGTCCTTCCCCCTCTCTTTTTATTAATTTTGGTTGAAAGTTTATTTTATCAGCTATTAGAATGGCTACTCCTGCTTGCTTCTTGGGTCCATTTGCTTGGAAAGCTGTCTTCCAACCCTTTACACTCAGGTAATGTCTATCTTTGAGCCTTAGGTGTGTTTCTTGTATGCAACAGATTGCTGGGTTTTGTTTACACATCCATTATGTTAGTCTCTGTCTTTTTTTATTGGAGAATTGAGTCCATTGATGTTGAGAGAGATTAATGACCAGTGGTTGTTAGATCCTTTGATTTTGATGTTGGCTGTGGTCATAAGGTTGTGAGCTTGGTTGCTTTTTGTTTTACTGTAGTAAGGTTAATTATTTCCTGTATTTTCTTGAAAGTAGCTAGTTTTCTTGGGTTGTATTTTCCCATCTAGTGTCTTCTGTACGCTGGATTTGTGTGTGGGTATTGTTGAAATTTGTTTTTGTCATTGAATATCTTGTTTTCACAGTCTATGAGGCCTGAGAGTTTTGCGGGGGTTAGTAGCCTGGGCTGACATCTGTGTTCTCTTAGGGTCTGCATGATATCAGTCCAGGCCCTTCTGGCTTTCATAGTCTCTGTTGAAAAGTGAGGTGTGATTCTAATGGGTTTGCCATTATAGGTTACTTGGCCTTTTTCTTTTGCAGCTTTTAGTATTTTTTCTTTGTTCTGTATACTTACGGCTTTGATTATTATGTGGTGGGAGGATTTTCTTTTCTGGTCTAATTTATTGGGTATTCTATAGGCCTCTTGTATTCTTATTGGTCTCTCCTTTAAGTTGGGGAAATTTTCTTCAATGATTTTGTTGAAAATATTTTCTGGTCCTTGGAGCAGGGAATATTATTTTTCCTTTACTCCTATTATTCTTAGGTTTTGTCATTTTATGTTGTCTTGAATTTCTTGGATGTTCTGTGTCAGGACTTTTTTAGATTTAACATTTTCTTTGACAGATTCATCTATTTCTTCCATTTTATCTTCCACACCTGAGATTCTTTCTTCCATCTCTTGTGGTCTATTGGTTATGCTAACCTATGTGGTTCCTGTTTTTTTTTTTTCCTTAAGTTCTTTCTTTCCACAATTTCCTCCATTTGTGTTTTCTTTAAATTTTCCAATTCTATCTTTAGGTCTTGAGCCATTTTGTTGATTTCCTTCACCTGCCTGACTTTATTTTCCTCTTTTTCCATCAATTCCTTCAGGTGTTTGTTTGAACAATTCTTTTTTTCTTTTATTTCATTCAGTGATTTAAGCATTTCCTCTCTATAGGCCACTAACTGTTTTGGCTACAACTTCCTCTATTTCTTTACAGATGGCCATAAACTGTTTGTTTTTATCTTCCTCTATTTCTTTACGCATTTTATTTGTTTCCTCTGTTATCCTATTCATGAGCATAGATGTTAGGTCCTCTTCTTGCATTTCAATTATGCTGGGGTGTGTAGGGCTACTTGTCCCTGGATAACTGGGTTCTGGAGATGCCATATTGCTCTGGCTTTTGTTGGTTGAACTTTTATGCTGGCCTCTACCCATTGGGTTACCTTAGGTGTTTGGAGTTGGTTTATGGTGATTCCTGGAATCCTGGGAAACAAGATTTCTGTTGTTTTAGGGCCCAGAATTCAGTCTCTTGGTCAGTGTATGGAAAATGTTGTCCTGCTCTTCAGATGCAGTGTTCTCCTGGCACTGCCATCTTGGTCCCCCTCGTCCCCTTCTTATTTATTTATTTATTTATTTACCCACTTACTTATTGGTTTATTTATTTTGGGTTTTTACAGTAAAGATTTCTTTGTGTAGCTATGACTGTCCTGAAACTCTCTTTGTAGACCATGCTGGTCTTAAACTCATACAGATCCACCTGTGCCTGAGTCCCGAGTGCTGCAATTAAAGGCATGCACCATCATGCCTGGCCCCTCCTCTGTATTGAAGTTAAGGCAACTACTGATTATTTGTTGGTGTTATAACTTTGCATTTTCCAGGATTTCATTTAATTGCTATCTGTCAATTAGCCATTTTGAATTTGATTTAAATTTATATTCTTCAAGATACTTTTCTCTTTATAGTTGTTCCTCTTTAAGGTTAAATAAGATTTCATTTTATAGACAGACTACAAGTTTTATTTGTTTATTTTTTTGTTTGTTTTACACAGTAGCTTATTGTAAAATGTCTTAGTTGTTTCTTTTCTGAATGATCATGAATAAAGCTGATACAGATATTTGTGTTCAGATTTTATGAATCATACACTTTAAATAAGTTTGGATAAACATCTAGAAATGTGATTGTTGGATCATATGATAGAGCTAAATTTTTCTTTTTAGCTAAGAAAGTGTCAATTTAGCTTCTTTGGGTCTGTGAATTGTAGTAAGATTATCCTGGACTATATGGCTAATATCTGCTTATAGGTGAGTACATGCCATGTGTGTCTTTCTGGGTCCGGTTTTCCTCACTCAGGATGATCTTTTCTAGTTCTATCCATTTGCCTGCAAATTTCATGATTTCCTTGTTTATAATAGCTGAGTAGTATTCTCTTGTATAAATGTGCCATGATTTCTTTATCCATTCTTTGACTGAGGGACATCTGGGTTGTTAAATCTCACTGAGAAGAGGAAATAGAATAGACAAAAGAAGTTCTTGAAGAGAGGGAACAGGACAGGAGAGGGACTGCTGAAGGAAATGAGGGTGGTAATCAGATGTGAGCAGATCAAGGAGTGCTGGGCAGATTTCAGGGTGGAGATGAGATCTGTGGAGCATGGGGCAGGACAGAAGGTTTCTAAAGAGAAGAGAAAACGTAGGCAGAGGCATCTCTGAGACAAGCTGAAGCTTTACTACAGGGTCGGCTCCTAGGAGGATATGGGAACAACTTTAGTTGAGACATAGAACCTGAAGAGGCTCCCCTCTAACAGGACAGGACTCCTAGTGAAGGGAGGGGAACACCAACCCACCCACAAAATCTTGGGTCCAAATTTTATCCTGCTTACATGATATTCAATGATAAAGATAGAGCAGAGATTGAGGGACTGTCCAACACCATGCCTTACACCATGGGAGAGAGTCAGCCTATGACTATATTAAGGACACTTCTATGCTTGCAGACAGGAGCTTAGGAGAGTTGTGCTCTGAGGGACTCCATCCAGCAATGGATCTAAACATACTGAGACTCACAGCCAAATACTGAAGGATCACAGAGAGTCTTGGGGAAGAGTGGGGGGAAGGATACAAAGACACGGAAAGGACAGGAGCTCCACAAGATCAACAGAGCCAACTAACCTGGACCCAGTGAGGGGTTGTGGGGGAGGCAGGGAGTGCTTTTGGAGACTGAACCACCAACCAAGGACCAAGTATGGACTGAACCTAGGACCTTTATAAAACATATATACCCAATGGGCAGCCTGGTCTTCATGTTGGTGCCCTAGTAAGGGGAGCAGGGTCTGTCTCTGACAAGGACTCTGTTGCCTGCTTTTTGATCACTTTCTCCTAGTAGGGCTGCCTTACCAGGCCACAATGGAAGAGGATGTGCTCAGTCCTGATGAGACTTGATATTCTGCCATGGGTAGATGGAGGAGGAGCTTTTCTTTTCTGAGGAGTAGGGGAGGGGCTATAGGGGAAAGAGGGAGGGAGGGAAAGTGGGACTGGGAGAAGAGGAGGAAGGAGGATTTGATTGGGATGCAATTTTATCTATCTATCTATCTATCTATCTATCTATCTATCTATCTATCTATCTATCTATCTATCTATCCATCCATCCATCCATCCATCCATCCATCCATCTATCTATCTATCTATCTATCTATCTATCTATCTATCTATCTATCTATCTATCTATAACAATTTATTAACTTTGTATCCTGGCTTTAGCCCTCTCCCTTGTCTTCTCCCAATCCCACCCTCACTCCCTCTTCTCCCCCTATGTCCCTCCCCTAGCCCACTGATAGGGAAGGTACTCCTCCCCTTCTATCTGACCCTAGCCTATTAGGTCTCATCAAGGATGGCTGTATCATCTTCCTCTGTGGCCTGGAAAGGCTGCATCCTCCCCACCCCCCGAGGGGGAGGTGATCAAAGAGCTGGCCACCAAATTCACGTCAGAGACAGCCCTACTCCCTTTACTAGGGATATCTACTTGGAAACTGAGCAGCCTGTGGGCTTCCTCTGAGCAGGAGGTAGAAACTGTCAATTTATCTTTGCATGCAGTTGTTTTCATTCCCACCAGCACAAGGCCTTATTAACTCAACAGTTTTAGCATTTGCTATGTCATCCTTGACGTGTGAAGCAGTATCTTATTAGTGCTTTAATTTTAATCTCCTCATGATAAGTGATATTGAATTTTTTTTCTTTGGCTTAATATATTAACTGATTTTATGTCAACGAGGCATAGTTAGTTACTAGGTTATATTGTACGATGTTTAGTCAAATCAAATGTTACATTTTTATTAGAAGGTGGTTTTAGTAAGGTTAACATTTGAATTGGTAAACTTTCAGGAAAGCATGCTGTCCTAAACTTCATCCACTTGTCTGAAAACATTAAGAGAAAAACAACAAAAACAAAAACCTGCCACCTGTCTCTATAAAACTGTCCCCACCCCCCAAAAAAAGTCATGGTAAAATATCTATGTTCTCTCCCTCTCTCTTTTTTTCTCTTTCTCTGCACTGCTCTTAAGTAGCCTTTCCTGTCCTGTTTTCACGAGAATTGGACATATCTTATTTCTGACTCATTCTGTGATATCTTTCTTTGATTTGTCACTTTGTCTGCCCCTCAATCACTTTCAAACATGTCTGCTTTCTTCTATAAATTAATCTTACTTTCATTTATTGGGATTAAAAATTGTGCACTATGGGCATGTCTGTATTCTAGCCAGATCATACTGTAATCCAGAGTGTGTCTGCATTCCAGCTGGATCACATAGACCTAGGTCTTTGATGTCATCCCTTGCCAGAGCATACATGTTGTTGGATTAAAATTCCTCTACAGTTAGTAGACTGCTGGCACATGCATGAACTGATGTTTTAATCAACTTTCTTATTGGTCTGCACTACAAATTGTGGACATCCCAATGACATGAGCCAGTTATAGTCACATAGCACCACTACACATCAGCATCCGCACATACTCTGCTGGCTTGGTTTCTCTGGAGAACACTCATTAATACAATAGCTATATATATGTTATCATTGCTCAAAGTTCAGGTGATAGCTTTGCTTTTCAGTTTTGAGCACCTCTTATCTCTGCTCCAGTTAAGAAATTTCTTGACTCCTATTGCAACTCTAGAAAACCAGTATCATTGGTGGTTATTTTTGTTACATTGGGAATTTAACCTAAGTTCTTACATATCATACAAATGCTCTTCCAGTGAGAAATTTCCCCTGCCCTCTTGCTTGTTCTTAATTTATTTGTCTTGTAAATCTCTTTGGAAATCCAAGAGCTAATTATTGTAAGACTTAGATATAATAAACTGGCTTCAAAGAATGTATGTAAATAGGACCTTGGTGATGTGACATGTTAATGTGAAGAGAAGGGGGCCCTGCAGGAAGGGGTGACTAAGTCTCTGTCATTCACTCAGCCTGAGTTTTGACCTGTTTGGTTCACTGGTGTTCCTGAGTTAACTCCATCTCCAAAAGGTGAAGCAGGCTTGACAGATGGTTTGAGTTGAGCATTGTCTTTCTCTAACACAAAAGGATACAGTGGAAAACACTTGGCTTTTTCCCTTCTTATGGTGCAACTACGAAGGTTAGGCTCTGGTCAACTAGTTTACTTGAAGGTTAGGTCTTGTGTTTTCTTTCTCCTATTTCTTGTGGAAGCAGCAATAGCTTTTACTGTGGGACCTTAGATGCTCTCTGGAACATACATTTTATAATATCAAGGATAGCCTCTAGAACTATCTCCCTTTGGAAATTTTTAACTCTCAGCCTTATATACTCTGAGCATACTGACAGGAGCATCTGTAATTGTCTCTGCTGGTGAGCAGTGACTCCATGTTTTTTTTATCAGTTTTCTCAACAATAGGAGAATGGCATTCACCCATGTCCTTCTTTCTCTGTCACTCCTTAGGAGTAATTAGATTTTCATTGTTTCCTAACTTATTTTTTTTTTCACTGCTAGGATAAGGTGAGGATTTGAAAAAACATCACTTGTAGAAGGGAAACAAAAAGTCCCACAATGTCATTTTTAAAATGATAAAGAAATCTCTGCCATGAGCTGTTAATTTTACTTGTAATATTACCAGATATAAAAAAATGAGGTCATGTACTGTTATAATCTCAAAACAGCAAATAAAGTTTGTAAAACCAACTTTCTAACAATGCTCACCTACTTTACCAATAGAAGGTAAAATTTACTTGCACTAGCTCAAAAAACCAAAACCAAAACAGAACCAAAAAAACCCCAATAAGATATGTTCATATGAACCTGGCTGATGAAATCTTTCCATGATGGCTGAAATCATGTACCATAAAATCAAGAAATAATGCTGAGAAACTCTCCTAGCTAAGAAAAATTTTCAGCATACATCTTGCATGATTCTTTTCTCATTGTTCCCAGAAAGCACTGCTGTACAGTTTGTAGTTCTTCTTGAGGGCTGGTGGAATATCCTTCAGTCTTGACTTCCTTCTGCTAGCCTGTCCCTCACCAGTACAATCCATTCATAGCCACCTCATCCCATCCTAATATACTCTACCCACTATATTTTGTTCCTTCAATTTTACTAAAAATATTAACGGATATTAGTCAATAAATTAAGACTTCTCAGTAATTTTTAATCTGCTACTAAAAATCAATGTCTCATATATGCTAAAATGATATATGTTGTCCTCAAATACTGGAGTAAGGTTCTTGTGACCATTGACAAGAGATATCTCACTCGGTGTTAAGATTATAACTAAGAAAAATAACTTTATTATATAAGTAAAAATAACTCCAGATTTATTTTTATAAAACTTACTTGAATATCACTTTAATATATGTGATTGTTTTATTTCATAACACATTCTTTGATTTATATAATTTTTTATTATTTAAAATTGGGAGGAAGGCAGAAAAACATCTATTATAACAGTATAACATCCTTGACAGTTCTGATATGGATTAGACAAATTGTGCCACAATGCTTTTCTCTATGCTATATGTGAACCTGCTCCTATAGCACCAGTTAATGAGCTTATCTTTGCATACTTGAAATTGCTTGTGAAGATGTGTTGCACAATTAAATGACTGCATCTTGCTCTATTTTTGCAAGATGGTTCTAGAAAATGTGTCAGCACTATGCAAAAGATAATTTTGTTAATTGGATTTTTATATATAGTTGTTGAAAACTCTTTGAAGGTATATTTATAATATAGTATGATGGATGCTGAGTGGAAGATAGAATTTTATACATGTACTGAAAATTTGGGATTAAACAAATTGCTTTTTTATTTCTTTAAATTTGTAAAGTTTTTTTTTTATTGGTACCAAGTATTATTGTTGTTTTGAGACAGTGCCGTGAAGTCATATGTAGCCTATTCTTTGAACTCAGACCATCACCCTGCCTCACCCTTTTGAGTGCTGGGGTTACAGGCATGTGCCTCAGTTAGGAACAATTAAAACTAAGAGCTATTTGAGGAGCAGTACAGAAACCAAAATAGTATAAGCTTCCTAATATACATATATCATATTATATACAGTATATGCTTCATATATATATATACATATATATATGTTCATATTTATACGTTATGGTGTACTAAATGAAACTGGAAAAAATGGGGGTAGATAAATTTCTCAGTTGGACATTTCTCATTACCCAGTGAAGCTCTAGTACCAGGAATGTGTTACATCTAATGAAGTTACTTGTCAAAGGTATTCCATGGGAACCCACAAATAGTTTAGGCTATTGATAGTGCTATTGGTAGCTCTCTACAAACAGTAAAGCTCTATTGCTGAAGACAATACCTGAAGAATTCACTGAACATGGAGAAGTCAAGCTGGTACCTACCTAGAGTTTTCACCACTATTAACTAGTTAGTATTCATGGTGATTGAAGAAAGCCTGCAGGCTAACAAGGGAGAGAAGTAAATAGCAAACCAGCTAAAATATTTCCAGTCCACACATCTGACCTGTCTGAAAGATATACTGTGGCAATAGTGGCACAATGCTTGTGAGAGTAACTAATGGATTTCTTATTTGAGTAAAGGGACACTCCATAAGATGGAGCCCACAGACAGTGTTACTTGGGTGACTAAGGACTTGAGACCAAGTAGTCAAGCAAACTAGGGGTAAACCCTTCTGCTAAAGGAATATTGCAATGAAATGACTCCTAATGGCATTTTGTTATATTTGTAGATCATTACCTTGCTTAGCAATCATCAGAAACCTTCCTGCAGCAGATGGGAACAAATACAGAGACTCACGGGAAATGAAAGACCTTAGAACACTCATCCCTAAATAGTATATCTCCATCAAATCCCTACCTCAGGGTTCAGGGAACTCTGTGGAAGAGAGAAAGTGTCTAAGAGTCATAGTTGATGGAATCCACCAAGGAATCAATACAACAGGGCTAGTGCATAAATTAAATTATAGAGATTATAGAAATTTTCACAGGGTCTGCACCGATCTGCACCAGATGAACTTCTAGAACTGAAAGATGTGGGCATATGTTCTCATCGCTAACCCAGAAGAGATAGCCACTTACAGATGAAAATTTAATTTTCCCCAAAATAGTCTCATGAGAGAAATAAATCACTCTTAATAGTAAGATAAATACTTAGGAGCAGATGATCAACAGGCATTGTTGAAAATAAAATGGTGTTGGTCTAAGTAATGTTTACTATTAGCCCTGTAAATGTTAAGGAGGAATTATTTAACCTGCTATCACAATCAAATAAAATAGATTTTATAATTGCCTTAAAACACCTTGGGGTATGCGGATAATTCCACCTCCGCTATCTTAATAACCTTCCCATTCATTTTCCAGGCCCCATCCGATGCCATCTGCCTTAACCGTTTCTAATTGGGCTGTCTCTCATCTATAATCTTATAAATATTTGATTATATTTTTCATCTTGGTATTTCTTTTTATGGCATTCTTGGAGTCCTTTCTCCCAGCCCATGTGGTTCCTTTTTCACATTAACCCATTATGGTGTCCTGCTTCCTCCTCTCTTTCCATCTTTCTGTTTGCTGTGATTCTCCTGAACCCAAAGCCCAGGAACCTTAGCAATGTCTACCCAATGCTGCTCTGCCCTGCCCAGGTTTTATACATTTTAATCAGTAATAAGGTCTTAGGCAGGTTTATACAACAAAGATAGGTATATACAAATCGTGAGGGCCAGTCATTAGCATCAAAATACAAGCATGAGACCAACCCCCAACAAACAGGAAATGAATTCAATGGCATCTTTGGAGGTTCTTTGTCTCATTATGTTAAGTGAGGACATTTTTGTTTACCTTTGTTTGTTTTTGGGGTTTGTCTTTGTTTTTGCTGTTGTTTTCTTTGTGTATAGTTTCTAGTTCAGAATTTTTCTGAGACTCATGTGTATGCATGTGAGCATGTATATCTCTGCATCTATGTGATTCGTTTGTTTTGTTTTTTTTTATTTATCTTATCTTAATAATTTATGTTATTATTGTTCCTTAGTTGGCTTGCTTGTTTTGAGGAGAGACATAGGGTGAGGATCCTAAGGGGAGTCAAAGTAGGAAGAAACTGAAATAAGTAGAAAAAGAAACCATAACCAAAATGCATTGTATGGAAAAAAAAAAAAAACACAACACTTTCACTAGAAGAACAAAAGCTTTTTAAACGTTCTTTGAAAGCACATTATATATTATTATAAAATTAGCTATTTCATAATTAAAATTTTAAAAAGGTTTTTTTTTTTGAGACAGGGTTCCTTTGTGTGATGGTCCTGACTGTCCTAGAATTTGCTTTGCATATCAGAGTGGCCTCCAACTCATAAAGATCCACCTGCCTCTCCCTCCAGAGTGCAGGGATTGATTAAAGGTCTGATTATTGCACATTGTAAATGCTTACTTTGTCTCTAACGAAGATTAGTTAGTAATTGCTATGTTGCAATTGTGAACTTAAAATATTTTTAAAAATTTCATTGTTACTCATTGGGAGTTTTTGGAAAGCATTTTCATTGGTTGTCATTTGAAGAAACAAATGATAAATTATAAATAATAGAACTTATTTGAAGGAAGAAGCTGTGAGTTCAGTTTAAGGTGTAAGAAAGGTTTTTGCTTCTCCGTTTGTGTCATTTCTTTTTGATGGCTTGTGGTCAAGGTAGTACTATTGTCTGTAAAACTCTTCTTTATTTTTTTTTTTAACGTTAGAAGTGAGGCCTGTTGAAATAAATTTTCTACACAGTTTCCATAGCAACTATGACTGTCTTTTATTTTCACATGCACCATTTAGAATAAGTTGACAATGATAATTATAGACCACATGGAAAACATTTGCTGTTCAGCAAAGACAGGAGTAACTATGGGGTTTGAGAAACATTGCCCTACTTTAGTGAAACTGAAATTACATTTTTATGATTTGTTTTTCTTAGGAAGATAACTGGAATTCAAACTCAAAATCCTGTTTGAATACTGAGGTGATTAGTGATAGACATGAAGTGACTTGTCTCCTCCTTAAATTCCAAAATTACATTTGTTAGCCATGAGTTTTCACTTATCATTTAGCTTTTTATTTATATACATTTATCAAACTGTCAAATCTCTGTTAATTCAATAATTACTATTTTGATATAATTTTTTTACTAGAATAATGTATATTATATATTATCATTATTTTTTTTGTCTATAAAACCCTTTAGATTTTAAGCACTTTAAAATACATGAAATAAAGTTTAGCATAATTTGGAGTATCTAATGAATAATAGAAGGTAAGAAAGAAATTGTAAAGTTAATTATTGTCCCTGTTACTTCAGATTTAGCCTCATTTTATTATTCAAATCTGATTGTATTTATCTAACTTAATGACCTTGAAAGAGTTGATAGGCAAACACGAAGGGAGTGTGGAGACATCGGGTTACTAAAAATGATCATTAAAGCAGCATCATAGTTCAAAAAAGAAGAAAATAGTATTCAGACTATTTTAAAATTCCCCTGCCATAGCATCTTTATTCATTCTTTTTCCTTAGTAACAAATGGGAATTGGTATTGATGTGCACCACAACTGAACACTGTGTGCCTCGGCGCACATTTTCTTGGGGGAAAAACAGAATTGTCCAAGTCTCCCAGAAGATGAATAGAATTTTCTTTATTATTCCTTTAGGATACCAGGTGTAATTGGGTGCTATAAAGTAGTGGGAGGCAGCGAGGATGGTGAAAAGTTGTTAAGAGGCCATTAGCATTGAAGATTTTAGTTCATTACACTTCCTTTTTTTTATTTGTCCTAACCTTCTCCTGAGAGATGCTCATGGGATTCATGAAGAGGCTGGGGTGGAGCCTGCCTTCAGTAATGCTGTCGAGCTTTTCATTACACCACAGTCATAGTAATTGACTGACTGGTGTAATGAAAATGTACTGCTTGGACCTCCTTTTGTGAGGGGTGGAGTATGATTGATAGCGTAAGTGAGATGTGAACTTTGTCCTGTTTCTAAGAGTCAGGACACTCCTCAGTGGCTTCCCTCGATTAAGGCCTCTCCATTAACCAGACTGCAATGTATCAGAACTTCATTCATAGCAATCTTCCTCCTTTTGCTATCCTAATCACAGTTGTCAGATCTGCCCTATGATTTGAAGATTCTCCTCAACTTTCTCTCATTTTGTAGTGCACATGTCCACTTTCACAATGACTATCTTGAATATAGTCAATATATTAACAATTATTTGTCCTGATCATCTCAGAAGACTTAAACTTAAAAGTTTGGGAAAATGTCAACAATTTTACATTTGACATGTTAATTGTGAGATATTTATTAAATATCTGTTGAAGGTAGTAGCAGAAAAATTCTAGTCCCAACATAGAAGTTAAATATTAGTGATATTTAAGCCAGATTATTTTATCAAGTGATGAATATAAATAAGGAGGCTTTAATGGACCATCTCGGATAGAAGAGATGGTGAATAGTAAGGAAGGGTAAAATTAGGTAGCTGTGAGTGATAAGAGGAGCAGAAAATTAGCTGCATTTTACATAATGAAAGATGTAAAGAGTTTGTTTGCCCATAATTTTTCTTTTGCTGTTTTAAAATGGGATTATTAAAATATAAGTAAAGGAAGTGTTTGAAGGAACTGTCTATAATTAATACTGCAAGGGATGCTGATGGAGCAGTACACTGATGATTGAAGTTAGCAGTGAAGGGATCATTGGTGATCAATGGGAACACTGGTTTCACATGTGATATGTCAGCAGGAAACTAATGAGTGGATTTTCAAGAAAGAAACCACTATAAAAACACTATAAAATATAAAAAGGCTGAAGGTAGAAACTCCTGATAGTTTTTTAATGAAGAGGAACAGAAAACTAGGTGCATTTTATATAATGAAACATCTAGAGAGTTTATTGGCCCATATTTTTTCTTTTGCTGTTTTAAAATGGGACAATTAAAATATATTTTATGGTGATAAGGATTTCCATAGGAAAAGGGAAAGAGTTCCTGAGGCAATCCCTAGAACTGAGGGGGAAAGTGAAATGGGCAGGTTGTCTCTTGTAATAGAAAGGCAGAAATAAGAAGAACAGATGGAGGTGGGTGTGTAAGTGTGGGTGGTGGTTCTTGTAGACTGTCTCTCTGATGATTTGACTTTATAAGTGAAAGAAGGATCAAAGAAAGGTGTTAGCAGGTTCCATTTATCTTGAGAGTGAATGAGCTCAGTAGCTGCAGCTTGGTTGTCCAAGAACCTAAGAATCTAAACGGGGTTGCTGACATGAATGTGGAGAGGAGCCGGCAGCAGCATTGCTGCTTTCTATAGCTATGACCTTCCCTACAGGAAAAGATAAAACTAGGCTTTGGATTGGACTTAGCTGGCATGCAGCAGCCATAACTGAATGCCAGAAAGCAAGTCAGTGGAGGCAAGGGAAAGAAAAAAAACAAAAAACAAAAAACAAAAAATTGATCATAATATGTGTGAAGCCAGAGCAGGGAATTGTCAGTCCAGGCTATTCTGTTACCCTTAAAATGTACCATTAAACATTTGCATGTGGGGATTGTTGAAAATGTTCTCATATTTTTTTTACGTATATCATCTTGGCTTATAGAGAAGATTGGAGGTATTTTGTAAAGGGCTGTCATTAAGGAATGATTGGAATACCGTGTTTGTCAACCAATTCTTGGACTAAAACTGAAGGCATGATTAGTAGAGAATTGATTCCTGGTTTTTCAGAGGAACAGGATTCTCGATTAATTAATTAAACTTATCCAAAGATATTGTTTTGCTAAGACGGCTTGGGTTAGCATACATATTTTCTGTAAGAGCTACTCAAAGTACTGTAATAAAAATAACATGTTTTTCAGAACAAGATTTTGATCTTACTGAACTCCTTTGTGCATTCTACAATCTGCATATTATTATACATTAAAGTAATAAACAAACCATTTCTTGAATCTTTATATGTTCGTATATGAGGGAAACAGCAAAACAGAAATGTGATATACTGCATGCAGTCAGTTTTTTGTTGTTGATGTTGTTACACTATATTTAGTGTATCTGTCTGGACGTGGGCATGGCATAGGAGTATAGATAGATGTAAGAACACAACCTTTGTGACTCAGTTCTTTTCATCACCAGGGTCCCAGAGTGTCCAACTCAGGTCATTGGTTTTGACAACAGATGTCTTTATCTGATGAGCCATATCTACTGATTCTTCAAATGTTGTGAATTTGTGTTCTCTGAATATCTTACAGCAAGGAATTTATTTTATATTTCTAAATAAATTCAACATTGTTTTGCAGCAATAATTCAAAATTTTTGAAGAATGCAAATGTTTCACAATAATGCATATAAAATAAGCAGAGTTCTCATTTGATTTACTTTTAAAGTTAAATTGAGTTTGCTTATTTGTAATTCATTCTACAAATATATTGGTATTCTAGCAATGGGGAATATGGAGCCTGAAATGGCCATCTCCTGTAATCAGGCAAGATTTCCAATGGAGGGACTGGGACACCAACCTAGTGCCACAAAATCTTAGACCCACAATTTGTCCAGAGCATAATTCCACATTTACAAATATATCTCTTAAGTCATAGCAAATGGATGGAAAAAACCTGCAATGTGATTTTTAGGGTATCCTTTTCAGAGTCAGATAGATTAACATTTCCCCAACTTTGTCAATTAATGGCTGGGTAGACTTAGAGTTTTTGGCCTATTGTCTCATTTTCATCATTTGTCTTGCTACAAGTCATCGGGTAGGCTATTAAATAAAGAGATAAAGCCAATAAGAGTGCTTTGTCTTGCTTATCAGGTGTTCTCTAGTGCCTAGAACTCAAAGAGTTTTAAGTATTTTTTTGTTGAATTGATAAATTGGTATAAAGTACGGGTCTCAAGGGAGAGACAGATCTCTCTAAGAAAGGAAAGTAGGATAGTTATGTATCGATTGGGTGGGGTATAAATGGGCATATTAAATGAAGAGAGGAATGGGGCTCCAACTGGAAGTCTCTCATCAACAAATGAAGCCAGAAATGAATTAAAACTAATCTAGTTGTTGGCCAAAGGGGCTCATTGAGAACCACTAAAAACCCAGACTATCATCAAGTTTTGTTTTTTTTTTAATTTTTACTTTTATTTGTTTTCTTGGCTGTACTCCACAAACTGACAGTAAGGCCCTCTAGATGAAGACAACACCAACACAATTCATTGAACACAGAGAAATTGATCTGGTGCCTACCTCGTGCCTTTACCACTATGGACAGTGTATATGCTACTGGAAGGTACTCTGTGTACTACCAAGGAAAAAATGTAAAAACCATCCCAGTTACAGAATTGTCAATCTAAAATGATGAGCTGCCTGAAAGATTTGCTAGTATAATAGTGGCATGAAGCTTGTGAGAGTAAGCAACTATCTTAGTTAAGCTTTCCATTGCTGTGAAGAAACACTATGACCATGGCAATTCTTAAAAGGGAAAACATTTAATTGGGGCCTGCTTGTAGTTCAGAGGCTTAGTCCATTGTCTTCATGAAGGGAAACATGATGGCATGAAGGCAGACATGGTGCTGGAAAGGTAGATGAGAGTTCTGCATCTTAATACTCAGGCAGCAGAAAGAGGCCATGAGCCACTAGGCCTGACTTGAGCTTCTGAGACCTCAAAGCCCCAAGTGAGACACTTCTTATGTCAAGCCACACCCACTTCAACAAATGCAAAACTCCTAATAGTGCTACTCCCTTTGGAAATAAAAGTAGAACTGTAATCCAAACTACATCAACCATATCGGATTTTACTTAAGGGCCATCCCATGAGATGGAACCAACCCAAAACCAGAGACCTAATAGCCCAGACACCTAAAGGAAACATAAAATACTACTGTTTTGCTTAAGAAATGTAGCAAAAAATATAACTTTTAGTGGTATTCTGCTTTATTCATAATCTTCTGCCTTGTTCAGTCATCATCAGAGACGCTTCCTTTTGCAGTAGATTGGAACAAATACAGAGACCAACAGTCAGAAAATGTTCATAGTGCATGAGGCTTTGGAACTCTCAGTCCTAAATGGGATATCTTCATCAAATCCCTCTCCTCCAGGCTTAGAGAATTCTGTGGGAAAAGAGGCAGAAAGATTATAAGAACTAGAGGGAATGGAAAAACCAAGGCATTCTAACTATAGCAGGACCAAGGCATATATGAACTCACAGAGACTGTGGAAGCATACATACAGCCTTCCATGTTCTGCACCAGATGGGGTTCCAGGGCAAAGAAGAGAATTTAGCACAAACCTCATCCCTAACCCAGACGCTATCTCCAATTCATAACCACTCACAAATGAAAAACCAGGTTTCCACTTAAAGAGATGCTCAAAATCCTTAGCCATCAGGGAGATGCAAATCAAAATGATCCTGAGATTTCACCTTACACCCATTAGAATGGCTAAAATAAAAACCTCAAGTAACAACACATGCTGTAGAGGTTGTGGAGGAAGGAGAACCCTCCTCCCCGGGAATGTAAACTGGTACGACCAATTTGGAAATCAATTTGGTGCTTTCTCAGACAATTAGGATCCTCAAGATTCTAGTTAGGATTCCTCAAGATCCAGCTATACCACCCCTATGTATATATCCAAAAGATGCTCAAGTACACAACAAGGACATTTGCTCAACCATGTTTGTAGAAGCGTTATTCATAATAGCTAGAACCTGGAAACAACCCATATGTCCATCAACAGAGGAATGGATACAGAAATTGTGGTACTTTTACACAATGGAATACTACTCAGCAATCAAAAATGAGGAAATCATGAAATTTGCAGGCAAATGGTAGGATCTAGAGTAAGGTATCTGAGTAAGGTATCCCAGGAGGAGAAAGACACACATGGCATAAACTCACTTATATAGACCTATAAGATATGATAAACATACTGAAATCTACACACCTAAAGAGGATAAACAAGAAAGAGGACCCAGGGTAAGATGATCAATCCTCACTTACAAAGACAAATGGGATGTGCAGTGGATGTAGGAGAAAACAAGTAACCAGACAAGAGCCTACCACAGAGACTCTACCAGTGTACCAAAGCAGATACTAAGACTCATAACCAAAACTTCAGCAGAGTTCAGGGAATCATATGAAAGAAGGGGGAGTTAGTATGACCTGGAGAGGACAGGAGCTCCACAAGGATCAAATATACTGGGCACAGGGGTCTTTTATGAGACTGTTTCTCCAACCAAGGACCATGTATGGATATTACCTAGAACCCCTGCTCTCGGATGTAGCCCATGGTAGCTCAGTATCCAAGTGAGTTCCCTTTAAGGGGAACAGGGACTATTTCTGACATAAACTCAATGGCAGGCTCTTTGACCTCCCCCTCCAAGGGAGGAGCAGCCCTGCTAGGCCACAGAGAAGGACTTTGCAGCCAGTCCTGAAGATACTTGATAAGCCAGGGTCAGATGAAAGGGAGGAGGTCCTCCCCTATCAGTGGACTTGGAAAGGGGCAGGGAGGAGATGAGGGAGGGAGAGTTGGACTGGGAGGGAATGAGGGAGTGGGATACAGCTGGGATACAAAGTTAATAAAATGTAACTAATATTTAAAAAAATAAAAAATAAAAACAAAAGAAAAAACAGTTTTCTCCACTGTAGTCTCATTAGGAGTCAAACCTAAATCCCAGCAGTAGATAGCCAAGACAAAACAAATTCAGTGTTATCGTTTGAGGTAGTTTCTCTCATAATGTTTTGTTATGGTGTTTTGTTTTTATTTATTTTTTCTCATGTTACAGGTACTTTGTGCACATATTATGCCTTTCAATTTGTGTTTTTATGGGATTTCTGTGTGTGTGAATGTGTGTGCCTCTGCTTCTATATGTGTTTCCTGTGCTTTTGTTTTCTCTTTTCTTCTGTTTTTGTTTGTCTGTTCTAAATTTTATTTTATTATAATTCTTCAGTTGCCTGTTTTCTAAGAAAGAGACAGAAAGGGTTTGCATTTGGATGAGTGGGAAAATGGGGAGAATATCATTGGAGTTAAGAAAGTGGAAACTGTAATCATACTATATTATATTAAAAGTGTATTATCAATTAAAGAAAACTGGAAAATGCACCTTTAGAATGATACAAAATAGTAATTACATACTTGGGATATTTGATGATGACTACAGAGAGTACTCTAGTAATAATTCTTGCTAGAGAAATTTATAGAAAATCAAGAGTAAATTTGTTTTCTCTGTCTGACCTCAAACTTGACTTACGAATAGATTCATTCATGTTATGTTAGTCATCAGACTTGCTTTAGGGTCCATGTCTTTTTGTAAGATAAATATTTGTGAATGAGGTGGTGTACAGGATTAGTCCCAGCACTTGTGAAGCAGGAGAGTGCAAATCTTTCTGAGTCTGAGGATACCCTTGGCTACAGTGTGAGTTCCAGGCTAGCTGGGCTACGTAGTAAGAACCTGTATTTAAAAATGACATTTATTTTAATATTATTCATTTTGTAATGTTCTTATAATATTTAGGAGAAGTACAAACAAATCAAGTAAATTAAAGTAACTTAGGATATAATTTAATACTCATGCCATGAATTTTTTTTTTCAGAATTTAATTGCACACATCAGAAAATTGGAGATATTTCCTTGCTTCTGTGGTAAATGTTAAAATTTTCTATATCTAAATTAAAGATGTTCTTACAATCCATGGTATCTTACAAATAATTGGTACATTTCTTTCTTGATTGGTAGTTTGGAATATAGAATACCTTAATACAATTTGTGAAATATTTAGCCACATGTTAAACAGCACACTACAAATTATCAGGCCATATATTAAGGCAGAGGATTGTCTTTTTCTTTTTTGGGACAAGGTCTTATCCTTCCTTGAGCTTGTTATGTAGTTCAGGTGTCCTTGAACTTGGTTTTTCATTTAAGTTGGTCTTGAATGTGCCATGCAGTCCAAACTGGCCTCATGTTTGTTTCTGTTGGTTCAGCTTTCCATGTGTGAGAATTTTTAGCTCCCATTACCACCCAAAGATTTAAAGCAAAATTTTTTCCAATGCTTATTACCATCTACTTTAGCCAAGATGTCTTCTAAGTGTGTTTTTCCTTATTCTGTTCCCCATGAAATTTTGATTTCATAGTTATTTTGTGTATATGCATTTATATTTCATGCATTTACATTTGTTTTGTAAATAGGAAGAGTAAGATTTCTATACCAGAACCAATTTTATTTCCTTTAGGAACATTATTGCCTATATCAAGAAAGTAGGAAATAAGAGAATCCTTTATTATGCTTTTGAAAATATTATTTACTATAACATTAGAATTAAGGTTGTTTCTTAGCCTTAAAACTTTTTACTTTAGTCATATGCCAGAATGTCTAGGCATTGTATGATTACCATAAATATGAAAAAATACCGCCTGCAAAATCTGAACATTTGTTATTTACCTCAACAGTCAGAAAGCTGCCCACAATATTTTTTAGCAAATAAAAAGATCTTCAAGTTCATCTAGTGATGTCATTCAACATGTTTTCACTTAAGAAAAGACTATCTAATCTTTTAATGAATAAATTAAAGATCTTTACTACTTCACTTTTACATATTCATGACTTTAAAGGCATAACTTAAATAATTCACACATAATGAGATGTTTTACAAATCATTTAATTTTCACAGAGAGCTATGCTGCTTTCTTCTTCACACATTACACCCAGCTGGGATGAGGAAGCTGTCTAGGCAAACTCAGCAGTTTGAAGTTCCCCTCCTGCACCTGGACCAATGAAGGGCAGAGCTCTGTTCATCTAGACCCAGGGATTTGCACTTGACAGAAGATGAGACACCCTCTATGACCAATAAGCTTAAATGTTTGCTTGCAAAGCTTATCAGTAATAAATGGCTTTAACTAATAGGAAAGAAGTAATTTATTTGGATCTTTAAATAGCAAAAAGATGGTCAGTGTGTTTTTAAGTATTCACTGATTTTTTTTCCCCTCTCTGGGCTGTACAGTTAAAACCAACCAACCAAACAACCCCTGCCTGCCCCCAAAAAACAATGCTGCTGAAAACCTGAAAATAATGACACATGAACCTTTAACTTTGACATATGAAATTATATTAATTCATATCTGAAAATTCAGTTTTGTTTCTTTTTCCAATTGATTTTGGTTGTATTAAGTTGCTATTTGAAGACATGAGTGTCAAAATAATCAGTAGTTGCTACAGATGTTAAATATTTTAGGAAATCAATACACCATAAAGAAGATAAGTGTTCAAGAAACTCATTATTAATATACAGATATCCGTAGTAACAAGGCTTCATCAATCTAGTCAAATGTACACAGGTTTTGTAAATAAGTTGAGGGTGAACTTAAAACCAGAAATCATCTCCACCACTGCTTCTAGTACTTGCTCTCTCCCTGCCCTTTAATCGAAGCATCTCCATGATGCTCCGGGCATAGACATCTCTCAAGTTAACACTAATGTATGAGTCAGTGGCTATATTCTTGGTAAGCTTCTTGAGAGCTTCACGCTGTCTCACAGCTGCTTCCTTGAGTTTCAAGGTAAAGTAGCAAGCAGAGAAGCGATCATTAATAATGGCAATAGGCAAGGCCAAGACAAGGATTCCTGATAGGATACACATGAAGGCCACGATTTTGCCTGTGGTGGTGTCTGGTCTAATGTCCCCATAACCTACTGTAGTCATGGATGTTGTGGCCCACCACCATGCACAAGGGACGCTTGTGAAGGTTGTGTCAGGAATGCTTTGCTCTGCAAAGTATTCTATTGTTGAAAATATAGAAATCCCCACAGAAAGAAACAGGAGCAGTAGGCCAACTTCTTCATAGCACTGGGTGATTGTCATCCCAAGTGAGCGCAAGCCTGCAAGACAAGAGGTGCTGTCAGACACAAGCATCCTTCTTTTGCTTTACTTTTCTCCTTCCCATTTCCTTCTTTGCAATCTGCCCAGATGCATGTTCTGCATAACTAATATGGTGAGCCATGTTCTGGTGATACAGTGAGGACTGAATTATGACCTTTGTTCCCAGCAAGCTTCTAGTCTAAACGTGGTGGAGCCAGGTTTAGAAGGATAAAGATAACTGTAAGTACATTCATTAATTTACTTGCATAGTCATTGAGTTCATGCTCTTTCTGTCTTTTTAATGTAAAAAAAAAAAGAGACTGAAAGACAGGCAGAGGCTGTGATGGAAGTCTTTGTAGGGATTCACGTGGAAGGCTCACTTGATCAAACCTGCTTTTCAATGTCTCATTTCAGCACTTCTGTTTAACACCATTTTGATGTTGCTCTCATAGATTGTTGTGTCCTGTTTTATTTTTTTCTAGTGTTTGCTTTTTTGACACTGGGTTTCCCTGAGTAGTCCTGGCTGTCCTAGAACTCACACTGTAGCCTAGGCTGGTTTTGAACTCAGAGATCTGCCTTCTTCTGTGTCTTATTTTCTTACTCATACTAAAGCTTAATACAATCAGAAGCTTCGTTGTCTGAGAATCAGAGGAAGTGTGTACTCCATAGCAACAAAATCAAACAGCAGGAGCAAGTTAGGTACCAGTGGCAATGCTGACATCAACTGTATAACCAGAACATGTTCTCACTAGCATATGAAAAGGTTCTGAATTTCCCAGAATATTCACTGAAATTTTAGTTCTTATCTCCTTTGAGCATATAATATTTCTGACTTTCTTTAAGAAGGTAAAGCTAAGCAACATATCATTTCATTGCTAAAAGCATAGGAATGAAGTGATATGAGAAATTTACCAACTATGAGGAAACAGGCTTATGGGATCCCAGTACGACCTGTATAAGCCTTAGTATTAAGGAGAGCAACAAGAACTGAGTATACACCAGGCCTAGAATTAGCTAGTAAGATACCTTTCCCAAGGTTAGAGAAATGTTTCCAAGTGTTTTGAAATCATAGGAACATGACAGCACAAAGACTTTCTTGCCTTGAAAGTCCAAATTAATAATTTTTAGAATGATTTTTATTTTTAGTCACCCTTAGAGATTATTTGAAGTGAATGAGAGCACTACTCAGTCTACTTATTTTGAAGTTTGCTCTTCAAATATTAAGATAGTTTAGCCTTATTATTATCTATTTTTTAAAAACACAATGCATATTGACTTTGGGGTTTAAGTTCAAAAGAATATCTTCCATAACAACTTTGTACTACCTCATTAGAAAATTGTCTTTGATGTGTCTATATGGAATGACAATTTTGAAATAATTTGACGCCATATAATGAGTATACTGCTTAGAATAACTGATTTCATTTAAAAATAGAATGTTCTTAGCATATATAAACTTAGACACAAAATCAAAAATGATATGAGACAGATATTGTTACTGCTGTGCCATTTTACAGCTGAGGGATTTGACACTCACAGGGCTAGTATATCGAGTGCAAAACCACAAAAGCCGGAATTTATAGCACATAGTCAGAGATTCTAACTATTATTATGTGATGTCTCTGAACAAAGGTTCCAGATAGGTGGAGACAGCATATTTGTGTCTACTTTTTTGTAATTCTTACATTGGCAGAAAGCCATCAAATATCCATAAATTTGCCATACACTTTGAATACATTGAAACTTTGTTAAGACATTACATTTGCTTTAGATCTAAGAAAACTTTTGAAGAGATGGCACTGTAGAAATTACTATTATTTCCTTTTCCTTTATTTTGGAAAAAAAATGTAGCACCCAGTGTTTTATAAATTGAATCCTGTGAAGAGTTTATAAATACTTAAAGAAAGCATCCCATTATCTATGTCAGGAAACAAAGAGTGTTACTTATAACAGTTCTTGGAAACCCCATTATCAGATCCTTGGTGTATAAGACCAGCTATGAAAATGCACAAGTAGAATTTTGTAAGGCAAATTTTAATTACAGAGATGTAAGAGAAGAAACTATAAGTTAAGAGACATAGCTACCACTTCTCTTGCCTTGGTCACTCAGATACACCTTTGTGGACATTCGTGGAGTAGCACTCGGTAAACATATCTGCATGTGTGCATGTGTATTTGTATTATTATGCATGCTGCTCGCACATACGGTTCCCAAATTACCTAGCTAAAAAAATATTTGTGTAACTACTTAATTGTATGTTCCAGAATCTCATTCATATAGAAAAATTTGGCTTTCTGACATCTGGGGTTGCAAATTTGTATTACAACATTGTGGGAATATTTTCATTTTCATTAAGTTTTAACTCTGATAACCATAGAATGTTCAATAGTCACAAAACCAACTACTGAGCACCATTACTTTCAGATATAAGATTTCTTTTTAATTGCTCCATTGGTATTTGATATAGTTTCCAAGGGCAAGTTAGTTTGTGCATGTGTGCGTGTATGTATGTGTATGTGTGTGTGTGTGTGTGTGTGTGTGTGTGTGTATGTATCTAAGGATGCATGTGTGTGTGTTTTGTATTAATATTGAGTTTTCAAAATATAAGAAAATTCTCAAATACTAAATAAGACATTCAATTACTCCCATCTCTTTCTTCCAAAGCAAAATGATTCTATTTATTCATCAAAAATTAGTGTAAGGCCATCAACACCTGGCCGCATTTCATCTGCCATGACTAAGAAAGGCTCTTCTTTCCAGTCAAGAATAAAGTGACATATGTACATATATATGCATATATAAATTTCATAGACCACATATCTCAAATATTTCTTGGAAATGGGAGACAAAATAGCTTATGGACCTATTATAGTTTACATGTATGTATGTATGTATATATGTATGTATGTTTTATGTATACCCTTAGAAAAGGGTATATATGTATATGTATGTATGTATGTATGTATCACTGAGTTCTAAGAAACTGAATTTAAATGATCATCAAATTGTTCCATATCTTGTGGACAGAAAATACGTGATAGAGAGCTCTATGTTTGTGATAACGTCTTGGAGATTTTTCCTTCCAGTACTTTATAAGAGATGAGAGATGGGTAAGCCTGGAAGGTGGTGCTATGCTCGCACATCCAAAGCTTATAAACAAAGGGAAATGAAAGGCACCGATAAAATAGGAATACCTGTGGAATGCCTTCCCAGCTTGAGCATGCGCAGAGCCCTGAGGAGCCTCAAAACCTGGACCAGGCGCCCCACATTTTCCAGCTCCTGTGTAGTGTGGCTGCCACTCAGACTTTCCACCAGAAGAGTTATGTAGAAGGGCAAGATGGCAAGGAGGTCTATGATGTTTGGTACCTTCCGGAGGAAGCGACACCTGTCCCTTACACACAGAAAGCGCAGAATGAACTCTCCAGTGAACCAGCTGATGCACACATACTCCAAGATCTCCAGTAGCTGCAGGTTCAGCCAGCTTAACTCGGCTGACATCAGCGCCATGTTGACGATGGAAACTGCCACAAAAATGATGGAGATTACTCCAAAGATGCGCGCTGCTGTGGAAGAGCCAGGTTTCTCCAGGAGATCCCAGAGCTTTTGGCGGACCGTGGGACAAGGTCCTTGTGAGAAGTCCTGTTCACTCTCATGTTGACTCTCCTGGTCGTCTGTGTCCTTCTTAAAGTCAAGTGTTTCACTCAGCTCCTTTCTTCTGAAGTATCTTTCAAGGAAGACAACTTTGTGATTAATTTAAAACAGAAACACACACAAAAGTACAACCTTGACAGAGAGGCCACACTTTCATACGGGTAAAATATAGAAACATACATTCCTATTTTGCCCGGGGTGGTCCCTGCCAGATCTCCCACTTACGACTTTTAAAATAACACTTTTTTGTAGTAGAAATTTATGTAAACAAGATTTATACATAAGAAGGCAACTTTGGATCAATGGCTTTTTATGACTTATTTTCTGAAGTTAAGAACATCTCTTCACCACCTGGAATGGTTCTGTGTATAAAAAAATTTTCATTAAAGAATGGTAGTAATAACAGGACACTATCAGATTCTATAATAATTATCCAAGGAATCCTGTAGGAAATACAGGAGCTGAGGGGGTCCTTCAAGTAAGTTCTTCACAGCTAAAACCCTGGTTTGATGAGTGATAGTAACCAAAACGGTTCATTCTTATGTATTTTGGGGGGCATAGTTTTTCTGACTCAGCTGTTTAATTACGAGATGTTTACTTCAAGTCTGACCGGCCCGAACATTCACAGGAAATCAGAGTATTAGTTTCTGGGGGAAATGGGGCAAGAAGTTTTTGTTGTCGTTGTTTTAAAGTTCAACACACAAGTTGACTGTAGGACTGATTTCTTGTCTCACGCAAACACCTTCCCTTCCAGCCACGAGGCAGACACACCTATTCTCAGGGCTGGAGTAGCAAGCTTACACAAAGCCACAAGTCTTTGCCTGTGACTTCCTATCACCCTCTCCTGCCTTCCCGCCCAACTGCCGCGCCCTGCTGGTACCTGTCCCTGCAGCAGGAGTCGATGCTGAGTTCATCGATGCCCCAGTACTGGATTTCCTGAAGAAAGGAGAGAGCGCATAGCTGCTCCATGACGTGCAGACGGCCGGTTCGGTAGTAGTGCAAGACATAGCGGAACGCCTGAGAGCTGCGATCGAAGAAGTACTCGTTGTCTACCGGGTTGGCATCATCACAAAGCTCCAGGGGGCTGGGAGCGGCAGCCAGGGCGCCCAGGCGGCGGTAGGAGGCCACCACCACGGCCAGCTTGCCGAGGCGAGTGTGCGGGAAGCAGGACAGAGCTTGCTGCGAGAGCACGAAGCGGCTGCCGCCCACGTTGACCGTGAGGCAGTCCCCCAGAGCCAAGGGTTCCCCTTCGCCTTCGCTGCAGAAGACGCTGGAGTCTAGCGAGGTCAGGGAAGCGCTGTCCAGCGACGACGAGTCCAGCAGTGGCCGGCTGCGGGACGACCGATCCATCCCGACCGCTTTGGTCTGAGGGCACCAACAAGTTGGGAAGGCGCTGGATCGAAGCTTGGTTCCCCGCGCGGGCGGTGGCACGGCCCCTCCTGGCGGCAGGGATCTCCCAGGTTCCCAAAGGAGAGGCCTCCCACTTGCGCACCCCTACTCTCTCCACCCCCTAGCTTGATGGCTGGTGTCGCTAGGGAGCTGCGAGTGCGCGGTAGAGCGAGGAGGCTGGGAGCGCAGGAGTGGTCGCGCACAGAGGGAACCCGTCACGCAGTCATGTGTCGTCCAGGCAGGGAACAGCCCCAGGACACACACCCTGTCGGGGTGGCCTCTTCTAGATATAGACATAGCCTTTTCTCAACTTTGTAATTCAGACATCTTTCAGTCTACACGGTGTGTGGATTGAGAATCTGGCAGCTCCAGGGTGGGGGAGTTGGACAAGAGAGGGAATGGGGGGTGGGGATCCGGAGGGCAGAAGCAGAGGGAGAACTGTCAGGTGCAAGGAAGGGGATGGCGACCCTTGCTCTTGCCCAGTTGCAGACCAAAAGTTCTGAAAAAGACAGCGACAGCAGGATGTGAGTCCTAATTTGAGAATTTCTAGCCTTCTGTCTTCCACTGTAAGGTATTCATTCACTCTGTGATCCTCTAGGGCTGTGAACGCATGGGGGAGCATGTCTGGGGTACCCGACTCGACTCAAGATTTCTTCCCATTCCTCTCTGGTTCCCATCTGTCATTTATGCTAGATTTCTTCTCTCCTCCCTTAGGTTTGGAGCTCCTAGTTGAGAAACAATCCTTTTAGTTGACCTCCCAGTGGGTCTCCAGCCCACTGGCTGCCCACGAAGACACTGCATACCACCTAAGTTTCCTCAGAAGAGGTATTCTGGGCACCTTCTCCAAGACAAAGGGGAGTGCTCACTTTAGGAAAGAGAGGAAGGCAGAAAGACAAGGAATAGAACAAGCGTGGGCTGAGGCAAGAGTTTAAGTAACAGCGACCCCAGGGTTAAAGGAGAAGCTAAGTTCAGGAGATCAAGTGACAATAGCAGAGTACCTAATGGTCGCCTAGAGCGGTGTCCCCAGCCAACCTGTTAGACACAGGGCTTGGGGGAGGGGGAGGAAGGGGGAGAGGAAGGACAATGACTCACTTGCAACTTCAGGCACACTTGGAAGTTGTTCAGCCAGTGAAGCTGATAAAATAGTGATCTTGAATCCTTCTGGTTTACATGTGAAAATCCTGACTTCATCAGTCAGAAAGAGACACTGCTCAGAGCACAGATCTTAGCCAGTGTTTGCTGCCTTGCTTAGGCTCTACAGCATTTTGCCTCCTGTCCTCAGGATTCTGTGGAGAGTTACACCCCACCCCCACCCCTGCTGGCTGCCCTTGCTCAGTATTCCTCCGTGGCCAGCTTCTTAGAGAAGAGTAAAAGTTGAGGAAGGAAGGAGGCAAGAGGCAGGGAAGAAAGGTGTGCTTAGTAACACAGAATATTACATCTATCGGAAGATGCTTCAGGGATTGTTACATTTGAGTTCCATTCTCCACCATCTGTGTCCACAAAAATGTTCCAACATTTCCAAACTGGTAAAGTGCTGGAAGGCAGGATTAGAACAGTTATATTCTACTTTCAAAACATGGATAAAGATTTATCATTATGTCTAGCAACCATTTAAACTCGGTATTCCCCAGCGTTTGCCAGGGAAAGTGGCCCCGACGCTCTGTTTTTCCTTAGTAAGTAGTTTTAGAATGTATAGTTTGTTGTAGTGAGGAGAGCTGTTCTATTGATGGTACAGATATTTGGTTGTTTAGGTCTGACTTTGCCACTGGACAGTGGGAGTTCACATTTTTATTTACTATGTCAACCTGAGTGCCTCTGCAAGATACCTAGTGTTAATAAAGATGACCAAACATTTATTGGCTCCTAACTTTATACTAAGAAGTTTTGTAGACTCTCTACTATTGCAATATCTTGTTTAGTCAAAACAATGCCATGAGACATCCGTGTGCTCATTTAGTGGAAGAAGAAGCACAGACAGGGAAGTTGAGTGGTTTAGACTCATTCAGTTCTAAACATCAGAGGATGTCTCCATAAGTTAAATGTGGAGATGTGATATTCGTTGACTTTCAAATAAATCAAACTGGGATGACTTTCACCTTATGTTTCTAATGAAGGGCCAGAGTCAGTGATATGCTGGGAATTATAAAGAAAACAGGTTAGAATCTCTACTTGTGATGCTTTCAGTTAGTCGGTGAGAACTGCAGAGAAATTTCAATAAGCTCTTTTAACTCTGGAGTTCCTAGGTTATAGTTTTATTAGTAGCTGTACCAATTAACCTTTATTTCTTTAAAGAACGCTCACAAGCAGAGATTATGCTGTCTGAATTATCCCAGTATCCAGTTCATCATTATGCTTAGAAAGTGTGCCAATAGTGTTCTTATATACTGAGGAAAAAAACGTCATTTCAATCAATTACAGATCTATTAGTTACTGAAAGAGGCAAAAATTTCAGTCCTCTTATGCTTTATGATCATTAATAAATGTCTACATTAGCCTTACAGATCATAGCAAAGAAACAGGTAAAATGTTACAGGATTATTACAGGTGAGGAAAGTGGCTGCCGCTTGTGGGTCACACTGCCAGATCTCTGACCCTCAGTAGTGATGGTGTTCTAAGAGAGTAATTAGAAGCCTAATCACCATAATCATAATTTGGGGGTATGAGGATATGGTT
This sequence comes from Meriones unguiculatus, assembly GCF_030254825.1. Classification (NCBI taxonomy): domain Eukaryota; kingdom Metazoa; phylum Chordata; class Mammalia; order Rodentia; family Muridae; genus Meriones; species Meriones unguiculatus. The sequence goes on along the minus strand of NC_083356.1, from coordinate 55,956,291 downwards.
AAGTGGGTGAGAGTACTTTCTGTGCAAGCATATGGAGCTGAGTTCACATTTCTGGAACCCATATCAAAACCTAGGTGTGGTGAGCTGCCTGCCATTCCAGTGCTCTGCAGAAAAAGAGAAAGAGCAGTGTCTTGGCTTGTTGGACACGAGTGTTGCAACTCTGGGTTCAGTGAGATGCTGTTGCTAGGGCTTAAGAAAGAGGGTGAAAGAGCAGAACGGGTCAAGTCCTCTTCTAGTCTTTGTGCCTCCACATACATACATATTACATATATGCGACATATATACATAATGAATCATGACCTTAAAGCTTAAAGCCCTTTGCGAAGTATGTGAACTCTCAGTGTTCATATAGACTAGCACTGTTGCCATGGCGCACTTCAAAGTATCTCACTCTGCCAGTGACAATTGTTAAAATAAATGTTAAGTCATTTGAAACACATTGGAAATTCTTTTAAAAAATCATTTTTATTTGGTTTTTAAAAAGTAATATTATTTATATTAATTTATAGTGGGTTATCTGAGATTTATTTGGGTGACATACTGTAATGTTTCTGTGAATTCTCTCTTGATGTTAGTGTTTCAGAATAACTATAACACAGATATGATCTTAAATCATGGAACTTTTATCTAAGAAAATATATATTCATTAATAATTTAAATCCAAAATACTTTAACTTCATGATTTTTATAATTAGATAAGGAGATATGACGAGAAAGTAATTTGAATAATAAGCTTTAAAAAAGTCAACTTGGGAAACTTCTGCTCCTTTCACCTGTTAAATATCATCTATCTAGGGTCATATTTTTACATAAAGTCCTCTTACGTTTTATTTCTTTATTAACAAAACAAACGTCATTTCATGCAGTGCATGCATCATTTTGTCTTGTGTTTACTTCCTTGGATGTTAACAGCTAGATAAGTCAGTTACATGGATATTTAAAAATGCCATTGTGTGCAGATAAAATAATATTGTTCCCTTTTTCCTCACAGCATTGGGATATGTTCAAAGAAAAGAAATCTGATGCCTTCTATGTATTCATCTTTCATGTGCCTTCTAGGTGCTTGGAATATCTCCTCCCAACTGTATGACAGCCCACTCTAATGCAGAATTTAGCTTAATGTGGGCTTGTTCTGGATTCCTTCCAAGGGGAGGCAATTATCTTTGGAAGTACCCAAGAGTTCGTTTTTATAGCCTAGTCTGCTACAGAGATAGAAGCATGCACTGACGATAGTGATGATGACAATAATACCATGATACAAATAGCTACTACCTTTATACGTTTAATTCATGTTCTGGCTTTTATTTGATTTATAACCCTAACAAGTTGCCTCATTTTCCCCATCTGGTAAATAGGAGAAGTGATTGTACTTAATGCTATTGTTTTAAAATTAAATGAGGTATAAAATGTTACCTGCAATGGCATTCTTCTATTTTTAAATGATACATTTTAGAAGTATTTTAAAATTTTGCAGTTATAATTGCTTCATTTTCCTCCTCCCTTTCTTTCCTGTAAACCCTCCTATGTACTAACATTTTTAATGTTTTAGGACTATTCTTTCCTGATATCTATTCTCCATATTTTACTATGTATTTACTATGTGATAGACACCACACTAAGACCTTGACATCATTATCTTATATCATCTATATACCACAGAACCTTTTAAAACAGTGTTATTATTATTGTGTTAGATATATAAAACAAAGAGGAAAGCATTAGAATAATTTCTCAAGTGTCACATAGATAGAAGACACAGATTTGATTCGGTTCACTTTAAAGCTTGTGTTACTTGAAAAGGATTGCTAAAAAATATAGCACCATAATATGCAGTAATCAGTGGAAATCCTTTTACAAATAATTTTAAATAGAAATATTTTAAATAATCAAGACATTGGCTTTGCCATATAGACAATGGCCAAAATACTGTCTGTTAATTTCACAGATTAATGATTGAGTTTTTGTATTTAACATGCTAGAAGAAATGCCCGATTGGTCATTTATGATTTTCATTATGACACTCTGAACTTCAAGAGGTATCCATCAACTTTCCTGGATTATGCAGAACACATTGAGTAGACAGTCATTTTTCACTGATTAACTTCTGTAATTACCCTTGATTTAAACTTTTAAAACAAGATTTAGAAACAGTGATGCAGAAGCAGGAGAAGCAGAGTGCCCCTCATATTCATGAGTGTGAATTAAACCCAACATTGACCTTGAACAGTCCAATTAAAATCTCATTTTTTTAGCTTTATTGAAATTTTTGGGTTTTTTGTTTGTTTGTTTGTTTCCAGAATAGCAAAAAACAACATTGTACAATAAAAGATCATCTGGAGTTATCTCCCTACCAGATCTCATACAGCTATAATAAAAATGACATGTACTGGCATAGAAACAGACTGGTAAATCAATAGAATTGAATTGAAGATCCAGAAATAAACCCACACATGTATGGATACCTGGTTTTTGTCAAAGAAGCCAAAGCTATACAATGGAATTAAGATATCATCTTCAAAAATGGTGCTAGTCTAACTGGATGTCTACATGTAGAAAAACTCTGAGGTTGTGGAGAAAGGGGAACCCTCCTCTATTGCTCTTGGGAATGTAATAGATCCATAATTATAACCCTGCACAAAATTAAAATCGAAGTGGATCAAAAGCCTCAACATAAAGCCAGACACACTAAATCTATTAGAAGAAAAAGTGACGAAGAGCCTTTACCTCATTGGCACAGGAGACAACTTCCTGAACAGAATACTAACAACATAGGCTCTAATAAATGGGACCTCATGAAACTGAAAAGCATCTGTAAAGCAAAGGACACTGTCAACAGAACAAAAAGACAGTCTACAGACTGGGAAAGGATCTTCACCAATCTTACATCTGACAGAGGCCTAATTTCTAGAATAGATAAAGAACTCAAAAAGTTAAACAACAAATCCACCAATCCAATTAAAAAATGGGATACAGAGGATACAGAGCTAAACAGAATTCTCAACAGAGGACTACCAAATGGCAGAGAAACACTCTGCCCAAAGATATGCTCAACATTCTTAGCATCAGGGAAGATTCCACCTTACACCCATCAGAATGGTTAAGATCAAAATCTCAAGTGAAAGCACATGCTAGAGAGGTTGTGGAGAAAGGGGAACCCTCGTCCATTGCTGGTAGGAATGTGAACTTCTGCAACCACTTTTGAAATCAATCTGGTGCTTTCTCAGAAAATTAGGAATAGTGCTACCTCAAGATCGAGCTATTCCACTCCTGGGTATATACCATAAAGATGCTTCACCATTCAACAAGGATATTTGCTCAACTGTGTTCATGGTAGCATTATTTGTAATAGCCAGAGTCTGGAAACAACCTAGATGTCTCTCAACTGAGAAATACATACAGAAATTGTGATAGATTTGAACAATGAAATACTACTCAGCAATTAAAGACAAGGAAATCATGAAATTTTCAGGCAAATGGTTAGAACTAGAAAAGATCATCTTGAGTGAGATAACCCTGAAGCAGAAAGACAAACATTGTATATACTCACTTATAAATGGATATTAGCTATAAAATATAGGAAAAACATACTAAAATCTATACTTCTAAAGAAGCTAAACAGCAAGGAGAACCTTAGGGAATATGCTTTATCCTCATTTAGAAGGGCATCGGAAATGGGAGAAACTAGGGAACAGGACAGGAGCCTACCACCTAGGGTCTCTGACTCTATCCAGCAGGGTATAGAAGTAGATGTTGACACCCATAGCCAAATTATGGGCAGAATACAGGAAATCTTATGAAAGAAGGGGAAGATAGAGAGACTTGGAGGGGACAGAAGTTCCACAAGGAGACCAACAGAGCCAAAAAATTTGGGCCCAGGAGGGTCGGCAGAGACTGATGAATCAACCAAAGTCCATGCTTGGAGAGGACCTAGACCCCCCATACTCAGATGTAGCCAATGGGTAGCTCAGTCTCAATGTGTGTTCCCTGGTAAGGGGAACAGGGGCTGTCTATGGGATGAACTTGGTTGCCTGGTATTTGGCCACCATCCCATAGAGAGGTGGCATCACTAAGCCACGGAGAAAGAGGATTCAGACAGTCCTGATGAGACCTGATAGGCTTGGTTCTGATAGTAGGGGAGGACTAACAGACTAGGGGAGAGATATAGGGGGGAAAGGGGAAGGGAGGGTGGAACCAGGAGGAGTTAAGGGAGGGGGTTATAGCCAGTATACAAAGTGAATAAATTTTAATAAAAATAATAATATTTAAAAGAGAATTTTCTTACATTGAAAGATTGAGGGCCATTAAATACTGCACTTCTTATCGTAAGTATGTAGTTTATTAATACTTTTTTTATGCTTCTCTCATACAATAGATCCTGACCATATCCTTCCTCATTACTCCTCCCACTTTCCCTTTCCACACACTTCTCTCCCTCAGATTCACTGTTCCTCTGTTTTCCTTCAGAAAAGTGCAGGCCTCCCAAGGATATTAAGGGAACACAGCAGAAGAAGATGCTGTAAGACTAGGCACAGATCCTCATATCAATACTGGAATGTTAATTGCAAAATTTCATGTAGACTATCCCTTGTTCTACCTAGGGTTGTATATTATTATCATGTAACTTACCAAAGTTAAAATTAACCAAGGAATTATAAGAAAAGCTTTGTGCTCTCTTACATTATGAAGGTTTTCTTATACTGTATTTCTGTTTCCCTGTAATCTACTCAAAGTTGAAAAGCTGATTAATTGACAATTTTTTAATCATTAATTTTTATAATCAGAGGTTATAGTTACAAGTACTGTATAGTTATATATTTGTATGTATCATATATTTATGCTTCACACACATATGTTATGTATTGTGCTATAAACACATTCAACACATACATGAGAAATCAACAATGTAATGTAATGTCATTTACAGTGAATACTAAATAGGTTACATTCTCATTACTTTATGTAAGAGAATAGTGGAAAATAAGAAGCAGTATAAGAACAAATAGTAGAGCTACAGGGAGACACGTAAGAAGAAATGGAATTCTTTCTTGACAAAATCGGTGTTGGTTGTGGTGGAGAGCATCTTCACAGAATTAGAATATGATATTGTTAAATAAAAATATCAAGTAACCATTTAAAGCATATATGCTGAAATCCATGCCTAAAAAAAATTTGTTAAAATGAATCCAAAACTGTTTAAGACACATTATTCTAATATCTAACATCATTATCTTAGTTTTAGCACACAGAATACTGATTGAATAAAATATTTTCTGTTACACTCATTGCACAGAAAAGAAGTGACCACAGTTCTGTGTAAGCTCAATCAACAATTTCTACAATCAGTTCTGTATTCCACATTTTTTTTTTACTTTTCCACAGTAATAAAGAATGGAAATATGAATTTGATTAGGTTTAACTATTTATTTCTTGTGATTATATCATTTGTCTCTTCCCTTTCCTCCTTCCTAACCTTTCTTTATGTCCATCCTTGCTCTCTTTCAAATTCATGTCCTCTTTTTTCATTAATTGTTGTTATGTGCATGTACAAATATGCATATACATATTTTTCTAAATATAGCCTGCTCTGAATGTTATCTGTATGTATGTTTTCAGAGTTGGCCCTTTGGTATTAGTAAACAATTGGTGTGCTCGTCCCTGAGGAAGACTATTTTTTTGTTTGCATCATTCCTTTGTTGACCATAGTCCTTTCTGTAGGTTTGATGCCTCATGGTCTTTCTCCTGTCCACCTTGACATATCTGTTGTTGTCTTTAAGTTTGTGTTCTGGCAGCCATGCTGATGAGCTTTCATGAGTGTGGCGTCTGAAATTACTTTGACATTACTAGAAGTCTCACAACAAACTTACTGATCTGTAATCCTTCTATCCCTTTTCCCAAAATGTTCCTAGAGCCTTAGATGCCGCTTTGTAACAAGACATCACACTGTACTCCAGATCAATTTCCAAACCAGTAATCCTTCTACTTCAGCCTCCCAAATGCTAATGTGTTAGGTATGAACTCATTAAAACAATGAGGTGAATTAATTTGCTCTAGTGAATATTTTCTCTATACAGGAAATATACAGTGTATATTTTCTCTGTACAGGGGAAATTGTAATGGTAGCAACTGAGTGTTCAATTTGTCATTCATCCAACATGGGAAATGCAGAGAGCCATATGGCTTTCCTCACCATTGCATTTGATTGACATCTCTGTTTTAGAATGGGCTGACAGTTCTCCCACAAACAGATTTCCTGAAAATCTAAAAAAGCAGGGATTCAGTTAGAAGTCAAAGCATTACAAATTTTCATATCTGCTTTCATTTTTGTTTGATCAAATTTATCTGCAACTCATGGCAGGCAGCTTTATTATTGCTTACAATAAAAAAAAATCATGAAATAGAAGGCAACCAGCCCCTGCTCCTCCTCAAATCTATCAGCAGCAAGTTGCTCAGTAGTGAGGAATAAGGCCTCATCAACCCTTTCTCTGTGAATGCTTGTCTCTTCACAGCCCATCTTGTGCAGAAATAGTGCAGGCATCCAACACTGTGAATAATTACAATAACTGTCTTGCCTAGAAAATGACTCCATTGAATAATCCAAATTTTTGCCTATGATACAAAATAAAGGGTTTATGAAACAAAACCCAAAATTGTTAATCTGGAAAAGCCACCAGTAGAGGTGTGTCTATATGTGCATGTTTGTGTATGAGTGTGCATGTTCCTTGGTATGTCCGCTTGTGTGCATGTTCATGCCTCTGTATGTTTCTTTGTGTATGCCCGAGTGTGTGTGTTCCTCTGTATGTTTGTTTGTGTGTGTGTTCATGTCTCTCTGTGTGTTTCTTTGTGTGTGCCTGTGTGTGTATTATGTTTGAAAGGGAAATTAGAGAGGTTGTGATAGAGAGAATTATCTATCTATCTATCTATCTATCTATCTATCTATCTATTTATGTTATTTTTGTGAACATTGTGTCAAATATTGTGAAACTGTCAAAGAACAAACAATAAACATGTGATTCTCAAATCAATTGTGAAAGAATGCAAATAAAAGAACTAGTAATTTAGAAACGAATTTAGGAAATTGCTTATTTTTGTAAGCTGGTCAATAATTAGAACACATCAAAACAACAATATCAGTACCATATACGTACAGTGAAAAAATGATGTCTAGGAATAATTAAAACTTTTTTTAAAGATTTCCGAAGAATATTTATTTTATGACAGTGTCTCTTCAAAATCCCATATTCCATTCACATATTATCAACTTCAATTTCTCAAATGCTGTTTAGACAGAAACATAGAAGCTGCTTTTATTAAAATCTTGACTCCTCATATGAGTCTACAAAGTAACTTAGAAGGAACAAAGGTGCCCAACCACAGTCCTATGATGGTTAGGAAAAGAAGACATGACTTAATGAATAGATGCGCTTATCCTGCAAATAGACAGCTAAGATGATACAAGAATACTTACAATGTGTCAAGGTGACCATAAAGATAGCTAACTCTAATTAATGATACTGTATTTGAGTAAAGAAATGCTAAGATATAGCTAATCTGGATAGCATGAAAAACTAGCTAAAGATTTTGGGAAACATGCTCTAGGTATATAATGAGTATCTACTATATATCTGAGATGCTTTTCTTTGTAATGAACAGAGGTGAATAAAGACATGTTTTGTTGTTCAAAAAACAAAACAAAACAAAACAAAACACAAAAAACAGGATGAAAACCTGACTATTCTGCCTCCATTGTGTATATTTTTCTTTTACTTTAGCTTAGGCTCCTGTTTTAATCTTTCTCATTATTATTATTTACAATTTATTAATTTTGTAATCCACTTGTAGCCCGCTCCCTCATCTTTTCCCAATCCCACTCTCTCTCTATCTTCCCTAGTCCATTGATAGGGGAAGTCCTCCTCCTCTACTGTCTGACCCTAGCCTATAAGGTCCCATCAGGACTGCCTGGATCCTCTTCCTCCATAGGCTGGCTAGGTTGCCCCACCAGGAAGAAGTGATCAAGGCTTTTAATTATCAGGAATTTCTCAAAGTATCTCACCAAAGGCCAGCAACAACACACCACCCTTTGAGAAGTGGACACTCAGGGGTACTTGTAGTTTTACATCTTAAACAATAAGGTCTTATGTTTACACTGAACAAGAATTAAGCAATTGTGGGATTTTCCAATGTTTTTGACAAGGATTCAGACACACATTTCTTGCACATAGAGGCACACTCACAGAAACATGTAAAGGTGGGAATATGTACATATCTTAAACATGCAGGAGAACATAATTAATCTATCCCTAGTCACCAGCTGCTTTTTAAAAATTCCTTCACAGTAACAAACTCTTTTTATTAATTGTAGAATCAGGGGTGAGGGTGATGGTTCAGAGGTTGAGAGCACTTATTGTTCTTGTGGAGAACTTGGGTTTGATTCCTAGCACCCACATAGCAACTAAAAACCTTTTTTAACTCCAGTTACATGGAATCAAATTCCCTCTTCTTGTCCCCACTGACATTGCACTCATGAAGTGCACAGTCTTACATGTAGGCAAGGAACTCATTTACATAAAATATAATCACTTTAAAATTTGTTATTGAGAATGAAGGATTAAACCTAGGATTTGAAAATTCTGGGTAAGTAGTATACCACTCTGCTACAAAACCCAGCCCTCTTTTCAACTTTTATTTTGAGACAAGAAACCTTCAACTTTCCTAGCCTGTCCTTCATCTCACTGTGGTGTTTTGAATGAGAAATGTCTCCCATAGGCTCAGGTATTTGAACACATGTCCCCTGTTCGGTTGGCCCTGTTTGGGTGAAATTTAGACGGTGTTGCCTCATTAGAAGTATGTCACTGAGGGTAAGCTTTGACTGAGGGTGAGTCTCTTTTTCATGTTAACCTTCCTCATCATGATGAAATTTTTTTTTCTTCTGGAACCATAAGCTCAAATAAAACTGTTTCTTCTATATAAATAGCCTTGGTCATGATGTTTTATCATAACAGCAGAAGAGTAGCTAATATACTCATTGTAGCCAGACAGGCCTTGAGCTTTGATCCTCTTGGCTCCAGAGTAAATTGGGATTATAGGTTTGTACCACTAGACCTTGGTTAACTTTTCTTTTAGTACAACCAAGAAAACTAAAGCTAACACAATGAGTTAGATGTCTCTTTGTGTAAGGCATGGTAATTTTGTAAGCAAATACCCAGTTTGGCAGTTTTTTTTTTTTGGTTTTTTTTTTTTTTTTTGCTACTTTGTAATCTTTTAATCTTTCTACAAATATTCAGGTTCTAGTTGAGTTAAGATTCTCTTGTCTGGTTGCCTGGTTTAAGATATATGAATAAATATAATGACTACAACTACCCTACCCATGGTAACGATCATGATTGGGCCATCTCCCCTTCCTTTTAGCTTAGGCTGTAACTGTTTTACTACTCTTCTCATCTCTGTCCCTCCTCCTCTTCAGTATAAGGGGCCTTCTCATTTATCTATCTCTGATTTTCCTGTAATATGCCACTGTATTGTAGCAAAATAAGCATAGCTCCAGATTGGCAGTGGATAGATATAGAACACTTGCTCCAGACTGTAGCTTTTCACAGTATGAAGAAATATGAATAGAACTATGAAGTCATATGATACTGTCCTCCTTGTAGCATTCAGCACCTGCCCCTCCTGGCTTGCCAGTGCTTGTAATCAATGTGCTCAAAGAGTTATAAAAGACACAAAGAACCTATAGCTGATCAATATAATTTTTCAACTCTCCTGTATCCTTTAGTGTTTTCCTATAGCTCTCTATTGGTTTACCTTTCTACTTTTTAAAATTCATTTATTTTTATTAATTACAATTTATTCACTTTGTTTCCCAGCTGTAGCGGCCTCCCTTGTCCTCTCCCAATCTCACCCCCCTCTCTTATCTCCTCCCATACCCCTCTGCCAGTCCTCTGATAGGGGAGGTCCTCCTCCCCTTCCATCTGACCCTAGCTTGTCAGGTTTCTTCAGGACTGGGTGTATTGTCTTCCTCTGTGGCCTGGTAAGGCTGCTCCCCACTCAGGGGGAGGTGAGCAAAGAGCCAGCCACTGAGTTCATGTCAGATACAGTCCCTGTTCTCATTACTAGGGAACTCACTTAGACACAGCTGCCATGGACTACATCTGTGCAGGAGTTCTGGGTTATCTACATGCATGGTCTTTCAAAGTTTGGCTATGAGTCTCAGAATCTGCTGGGTAGATTCTCTACTTTTAATTGTATAGATAAGTGACAGTGGCTTACTGTGATGTTTTTTGGAAAGACACAGATCTCTTGTTCTTTAAGTGGGGGTCATAAAAAAAGAGGATATTAGACATGTCACAGACAAAGCTTATCATGTAGGCACCAAGTGGACATCTCAAGGTTTCCAGAAGACTTGTGAACCACTGAAATAGGTTTTTTTATTATTATTATTAATACTTTTGGTCAGCTTTATGCAATGTAGTATACTGCAACCATGAACACTCTTTCTTTGTACCCAATGTATAAAAGTCCATAGACGATTCTGTACTTTTATGTCTTTGCTTTGCTCTTCAGGATCATTCATGGGCTTATTTAATGGCCTGTTCTTTTATTAACCAGATACCTTCAATTTAGACATGTGAAAAAATCGTTTTTATGTAAAAATAAATGTATAAATTATTATTATTTATTTTTTCAATTCAGTTTATTCAGGAACCTTGAACAATCATCTGACCCTGGGGAAAGACAGCCCACAGCTTAAATAGCTTCTGGGTAGCCAACCCCAGCATGCCACGTGGGCAATGCAGATAGGTCCACATACATGGAAGCAAGCCAGATCCTCGGCCTTAGCCAAATGTGGAGTTGTTCATGACAGAGAGCACTCACCATCGGGAAGGTGGAAGGCAGAAACCAGCTCCATCTTTAAGGCGCGGCATTACGCAGCTCTCTACAGATCCCCCTTTTTGTTTTAGACGCATCAGGCAAGAGTAGAGGTCTGATCTCTGATATTAGAAATAAATTGGGACTTTGTACCGATGTTCATTTAGGTGTCATCCACCCAAAGAGCATCAGACCCGTCTGATACCTTTTTCTCAGAAGCGGGACCTGGGGCATCAACCGCATGCAATCAGACATGCTCTTCTGGTCCAAAGCGGCTGACCCTGAGAGCAGTGCTTAGCCTCGCATCCTGAGCGTAACATTTTAGCTTTTTATGGTAGCCAACCATGCTTGGGGAGAATGTCCTGCTTCAATGGCTGTAAAGGCCTGAATGGTCATGGCTGCATTACACTGTTGTGAGACTCTAATCTTGCATATATACCACAGGCAAACCAAGGAGACCAACACCAGAAGGCCTGCTAACGCTCCCATGCCTGCCCATTCCTTCAGATGATTCATGGCTGCAGCAATCCATGATGATAATCCTGTGGCTAGTCCTGCGTCCACTCTGGTAGAATTTACCGTGACAATGGGCAATCTCAGCTGCTCCATCGTAGTATCGAATTCTCCAGTTCAATTACCTAAAATATAGCTAGACAATTGTTTAGACAGATTTGCAGCACAGGAAAAATTCTCATGTTGTATGCTAGTGACTCAAAGTCCAGCATACTTTCATTGACAGCCAAGTTGAGCAATTTGCCATAGGGTATCAATTTGCTCCTGCACGAGGTCAATCCTCTGATTGAACACCATCAAGCCTCCTTTTAGTTGAGCATTAATTCCTTTTTGTACATCTAAGGCATGAGCTACATTGGCTAAAATATTATTCAGGGTCTGAGCAGTCTGCACAGTATGACTCATGGCTAATGCCCCGGTGGTGGCTCCAACAGCCGTCAATGAGATGGCAGTAACAATGGTGGCTGTAATTCCAAGATCCCTTTTCTGTCTGAAGAGAGTCATAGCATGAGGGGCATCAATGGGCACAGGCACCCAGCGAGGCATGTGAGTAACCAGGGCATACCTAAATTCACTAGCATTCCAGCATTAGGCAAAAAAGCAAGTATCATCACCACAATTACTTGGCTCTATCTGGCTAATAAAGAATAAAAATGGGGGATATAAACAAATAGGTGTGGGCTTATAGGAAATATTATGAGAAGCCTTAACCCCCTCATTGGAACATCCTGCATCTGTTCTAGAACTAACAGTGGTGGTGTCCGAGGTCTGAGTAGGTTCAAGAGACCATTGCCCCCAGGGGCGAGACGTGCTCCATGTAAATTGACTAACTCTATGTTTTCCTCCACTTTTGAAAGTCATTTAAGGTTCTTAAATTATTTTTATCCTTTTTTTTAAATTTTTCATCAATTACACTTTATTCATTTTGCATCCCCCCAAAAGCCTCTCCCTCTCCCTCTTCCCCTCCCGATCCCACCCTCCCTCCTCCCTCTGCATGCATGCCACTCCCCAAGTCCACTGATAGGGGAGGTTCTCCTCTCCTTTCTGATCTTAGTCCATCAGTTCACATCAAAAGTGGCTGCATTGTCCTCTACTATGGCCTGGTAAGGCTGCTCCCCCCCAGGGGGAGGTGATCAAAGAGCAGGCCAATCAGATTATGTCAGAGGCAGTCCCTCTTCACATTATTATGTAACCCAGTTGGACTCTGAACTGCCCTGGGCTACATCTGTGCAGGGGTTCTGGGTTATCTCTATGAATAGTCCTTGGTTGGAGTATGAGTCTCTGGGAAGTTCCCTGTGTTCAAATTTTCTTGTTCTGTTGCTCTCCTTGTGGAGACCCTGTCTCACATGCTGGAGAGGTTGTGGAGAAAGGGGAACCCTTCTCCACTGCTGGTGGGAATGTAAACTTGTACAATCACTCTGGAAATCAATCTGGTGCTTTCTCAGACAACTAGGAATAGTGCTTCCCCAATATCCAGCCATACCACTCCTAGGCATATATCCAAAAGAGGCTCAAGTACACAAAAAGGACATTTGCTCAACCATGTTTGTAGCAGCTTTATTTGTAATAGCCAGAAGCTGGAAACAACCCAGATACCCCTCAACTGAAGAATGGATGCAGAAATTGTGGTACATCTACACAATGGAATATTACTCAGCAATGAAAAATAAGGAAATCATGAAATTTGCAGGTAAATAGTGAGATTTGGAAATGATCATCCTGAGTGAGTTGTCCCAGAAGCAAAAAGACACACATGGTATATACTCACTCATATAGACATACAACATAGGACAAACCCACTAAAACCTGTGCATCTAAAGAAACTAAGCAAGAGAGAGGACCCTAACTAAAATGTCCAATCCCCATCTGGAAAGGCAAAGAGGATGGACATCAGAAGAAGAAGAAAACAGGAAACAACCTAGGAACCTGCCACAGAGGGCCTCTGAAAGCCTCTGTCCTACAGACTATCAAAGCAGATGCTGAGCCTGATGGGCAACTGTTGGGCAGAGTGAATGGAATTTTAGGTAAGAACTGGGAAATTGTAAGAGCTGGAGAATGTATAAATTATTAATTAAATGGCCTATAGTTATTTCTGGGAATTATTTACTTAGAATATTTCAATCTTTGCTCTTGACTTCATAAAATATATATTACATGTCTTATAATCAGACAACCTTTATTGATCAACTTTGAATCTTAGAATTGGAATTCTCTAATTTCCATAAGCTTAAGTCTAAAGATAATATACAGTATTGAATGAATTCAGACCATGTATTACCCCTTGTATATAACTATCCTAATGTTTACATTTATTTAATTTTTGCCCACAAATATACTCATTAATGAAAATATTTAATTCAGAGAAGACAAACATACTTAAATTATTTTTTCTGAAAAGTAAATTAAAGAATTTTCATGATAAGTATTTACTGAGTAATCAACTAAAGGGGATTCAGAATTAGCTTCAGATACATTTTTGTTTCAGAAGGTGATAATGATGTAAGACTTATCCACCAAGCAATATTCAGTCTGTTACATGTTCTTCAGTTGTGCTTCTTGCCTGTGACAGGACTGAGGTGAATTAGCTCTTTTATTAGCATCACTATCAGATGATAAAATCATGTCATCGTTTAATATTTTTATATTTAGCTTATCTTTCTTATCTATTTCTTTTTTGTTCATTTTTCTACTATTATTATTGTTATTATTACTATACAATTTCATTAACTTTGTATCCCAGTTGTAGCCCTCTCCCTCATCTCTTCCAGGTCCCACCCTCCCTTCTTCTTTCTTCCCTATCCCTCTTCTCTAGTCAACTGATAGGGAAGTCCTCCTTCCCTATTGTCTGACCCTAGCCTATCAGGTCCCATCAGGGACATTTGCTCAACTATGTTTATAGCAGCATTATTCGTAATAGCCAGAATATAGGAAAATACCTACATGTCCCTCAAACAAAGATTGGCGATAGAAATTGTGGTACATTTACACAAAGGAAAACTACTCAGAAATTAAAATCATGAAATTTGTAGGCAAATGGATGGGACTAGAAAAGACCATCCTGAGTGAGGTAACCCAGAAGCAGAAAGACGCACACGGTTTATATTAACTTATAAGTGGATATTAGCCATATAATATAGAATAAACATAATAAAATCTATAGTCCTAAGGAAGCTAAACAACAAGGAGGAGCCTAGGGAAGATGCTTATTTCTTATTCAGCAGGAAAAATCAAATAGACACCGGAAGCAATAGAAGTGAGGGAACAGGACAGAAGCCTACCACAGATGCCACAGATGTCCTCTAAAATACACTACCCAGCAGGGGATTGAAGCAAATGCAGAGACTCACACCCAAACTTTAGACAGAGCAGAGGGAGTATTAGGGAAGAACGGAGATATAAAAGGACCCAGAGGGGACAGGAGCCCCACAAAGAGACCAACAAAGCTTGGTGGGTGTAGCCTTCCCAGGCCACAGAGGAAGATGGGAAGATGATGCAGCCAGCCTTGATGAGACCTGATAAGCGAGGGTCAGAAAGAAGGCGTGGAGGTCCTCCTCTATCAGGGGCCTAAGGAAAGGGCATAGGGGAAGAGGAAGGAGGGTGGGCGGACCTGGTAGGAGACAAGGGGGGGTGCGGCAGCAGGAATACAAAGTGAATAAATTATAATAAATAAATATATAGATACAATTAAATTTAAAAAAAAAATAGCAGACCCAGCGGGAACTGCAGAGACTGATGCAGCAACCAAAGACCATATATAGAGAGGACCTAGACCCCCTGCTTAGGTATGTAGCCCATAGACAGTCTCCATGTGGGAGAAGAGACAGACAGTCTCTGACATGAACTCTGTTTGTTGCCTGCTCCTTGATCACTTCTCCCTGGTGGGGCGACCTAGCCACCCACAAAGAAAGAGGATCCAGGCAGTCCTTATCTATTTCTTTTGTAAATGGTCAAGTTGAAAAGTAAAATAACTTTTGCTAGAGGTTTACTTATATTTTTAGGTTTACTTATGTTTTAGGTTTGCTTGGAGGTAATTTAAAAAATATTTTATTTCAACATTAATAATTTAGGGTGCAGTTGTTCAATTTTTCTAACTTTAATAAATTTAATAATATTTTGTACATGATGCTTTTTTGGATCAAAATATTAATAATAACAAGGTGTTGCTGGTTTTTTATTGCTCTGAAGTTGTCACCTATAGGAACAAATATTCATTTGCAGTACAGAACTGGAGACCGTACATTTTGTTCCCCGACATTTTCAGTAAAAGACAGATAAGACAGCGAGAAAAACCTTTAATAACCCACCAGAAAGAGCAAGACTCTGGCAATAGTTCTTGTGTGCACACTGGAAAGGAGCAATCAAGCTAAACGTGTGGCTGAATGGTGAAAATGGGGAGGTACGGTTAGGTTGCTAAGAAACAGCATTCTCGGTTCAACTACGTCTCCGTGCATGGATCCAGTGATGTGGGTGTGTTTGCCTAGAGCCAAAGAGGCAAAGTGGACATAGTATTAGTCTATTACTGGAGTGTCTATTACTTTAATTCAGATGTGAAATTTTTGGTATATGTATGAATCTTGGAATTAAATATGGACTAAGGTAACATGCAGGATATTTTTAAAAGTTTTAGAGTTTTCTTATTATTTTCATTCCTGGGCCCAGAACACACAATGTAGCTACAATTTAACAACTTTCCTTTGTGCGTTTGATAAAAATGCAGCGCTCATTAAATTCCCTGTCATCATTTCTTTCTGGAGCACATTAAAGAAACAAAAAGCAATCATTTCTTGGTGATTTCATTTCCAGTCACAGTCTGTCTTCCGCTGAAACTGATGTGTAGACGTCAAAAGAGCCAGTTGGGCTCTGATCACTGCACACCTGGTGTGCACAGCCTCTGCTTCTTCTCAGCATCCCAAGCACTTTGCTTACTGCTTGACACTGTTCTTCAGCACACCCTCCAGCACCTGTGCTCCCTCAGGCTGGCACGGCTGCTCAGCTGCCCTCTGCCATTGATCTCAGGTGCGGGGATAATTTAACTCAGCACTACACTTTTTTGTTTTTCTTTTGTTGAAAAAAGTATTTTTTTTCCTCATTTAATGTAATCTGATCACAGTTTTTCCCTCCTCGATTCCTCCCAGCTCCTCCCCACATACCTGCCTATTCAGATCTGTCTTTCATTAGTAAACAAACAGGCTCCTAAGGGGAAAAAAAAAACACATATAATAAGATAAAACAAAAATCAAACATGTTGAAAGCTGGCAAAATAAACAGAAAAATAAAAGAACATAAGAAAAAGACATATTCATTCACATACTTGGGAATACCATAAAAACACAAAAACGGAAGATATAATATATATATATATTATGTCTTCCATGTATATATAAAGGACCTGCAGGGTAAAAAAAGAGAGAATAATAAAGCAATTAAAATATATGAATAAAATAAAATAAAAATGAGTAACAAAGAAGTTATTCTTTTCTTGAAAGTCCTTACATGTGAGACATGTAAGACAAGCAACTTTTGAAGATGCCTCTGAATTTCTTTTCTGTTTGCCATTCACTGCTGGGCATGTAGCCTAGCATTAAGGGTACTTTGTTTCTCTAGTGAGACTCTCTTGGAAGAAAGTAATTTTTTATTTGTAAGTGCTTATCAATTGGAGAGAGCTTCTGGGCTAGGGATGGGGCCTGTGTCCACTCCTCCTTTCTGCTCTAGTATCCCATCAGTGTAGACCTGTGCATCCCTGTATTTGTCTCAGTCTCTGTGAGTTCATATGTGTATGTGCCTTGTTGATTGAGAGGGTCTTCTTTCCTTGCTTCCTCTATTCCCTTCTTTCTGCATCCTCGATTTCAGGGTTCCTTAAGCTCCAAGGAGAGGGATTTGATGGAGGCATTTTTTAGGGCTGAATACTCCAAAGTCTTTCACTCCTTGCATATTGTCTGGCTGTGGGTTTCTGTGTTTGTTCCCATTTGCTGCAGGAGGAAGCTCCTCTGATATTACCCGAGCAAGGCACTGATTTACGAGTACAGCAGAATGCCATTAGGAATCATTTTACTGCTATATTTTTTGTTTGGTTTTTGTTTTTAGTAGAACTATGTAGTGTTTGGTTTTCCACTTGTTCTCTCAGTAATCTAGTTTCAGGTATGCTGGTCTCCCAAACAGAGTCTGGTATGAGTTCCATTTCATGGAGTAGGCTTTAAGTCAAATCAGATATTGGTTACTCTAACAGACTCTGTCTCTAGCAAATCCTGCAGGCAGGACAGCTTTCTAGGTTGAAGGTTTTGTAGCTGGATTGGTGATTACCTTTTTCTGTTATTCTCTGTATTTTGTTCCATTGTGATTTCTGAAGCTATCTTAATGAGGGGTGAGAACTCCCATAGCTTTGGGTATAAGGTATTTAAAATATAGTTAGGGATTCAGTAAATTGGAAGTAAAATGGAAGCTTTGGTTCTCCAAGATCCATGACTTCACTACTCCAGGTAGTTGGCTAGGGTTCCAGTACCAGGCAAGGTATCCTTCTTAAATCCGATGAGAGAACTGTTAGTTACATAAAGGTATGTGTGCTACTATTGCACTCTTTGGATTAGGCAATGCTGATTATTGGTAGTAGTGCATAAGCATCATAGTTACAGGGCTATGATTTGTTTCACACTTTCGGAAACTTTCATGGTGTCTTCTGATATCATCAAAGCATGTCTCCAGAGAGGAGGCTTTCAGGTCAGATCCAGTTTTGATCCTCTGGTCTTGTGTCTAAAGCTCTTGGTATCAGCAATAGGATCTCTCTGGAAGATAACCAAGCATAACAAAAATAGCCAATAATGTTTTGGGTTGTCTTAGATAACTCTGACCAACCCAAAGAGGGCTTCTCATGCTTGGTGTTATTGTTAGCTTAACGTTCTTGTGGTGAGCATTGCCAAACCAAATGCGAGAATTTTCTTTAAACTATATTTGACAGTGTATTTACAGGGTTATATGTACTATATGTAATTTTAAGTATATAATAATGCTTCCTTATGATTTTATTAGACATTATTACTGATTGTTTTTATCCCTTTCTTTCTTGTATTTATCTCTCTTCCCACTTCCTAATTAAAATGACCCCCTTTTCAGCATTCCCCTTCAAATCAGCCATGCTCTTTCTATTGTTCCCTCTCTCTATTGTTCCCTCCTATGGCTCCTGTTTTACTTTCCCAGTTTTGCAGTTACTCCAGGCTACATATTCACATCTGAAGACTTGGAGCTAGGAACAGCAGATGAAAGAGACCCTGCAATCTGTCTTTCTGGGTCCATGTTGCCTCACTTGATATAAACCATTTCTAGTTCCCTCTGTTTCCATGCAAATTTCATGCTTTCATATTTCATTATAACTCAAAAGTATTCCACTGTGTATATATACCACATTTCATTATCCATTCCTCAGCTCAAGGGCATTTATGCTGTTTCCAATTTCAAGCTGTTGTTAATAGAGCAACAAAAACTGAGAAAGTTATCTGTGGATTGGAATGTTGAGTCTTTTAGTAAGTATGCTCTGTTTTTCATTTTCATTTTTATTTCTATGGTTATAATTTTTTGAGACAATGTTTAGCTGTGTAGTCTTGATTGTTTCGAAGCCTATTATGTAGACCAGGCAGGCTTTGAACCCACAGAGATCCTTCTATTTCCTGAGTATTAGGATTGCAGGCAAGTGGCATCATGCCTATTTGCAGTGCTTCTTAATCTGGGTTCTGGTGATCCACTTCAGGTTCTGATGCTTGATAAGCACTTTTTTTTTCTCAGTGGCTTCTCTTTTCTTTCTCTCTCTGACCCTTTCCCAGCTCCACCCCCCTCACCTTCTCCCAGCCCTACCTTAGATTCTTAACTTTTTAGTTGTTATTTTTTTTTACACAGGCCCCAGTATGTAACTCAGGCTGGCCTTGGACTTGTGATCTCCCCCATTTCTGTATCCTAGTATTACAGACATGGGAATAATATCCAATGTAATTTCTAATTTCAAAATTGGATCATTTAGATTATTTTATTATAGACAGTGTCTGTTCTTAGGATGGCTAGTCTTTCCTGCTTCCTTTTGATGGCTAGAATATGAGAAAGATACACTATGGAAGAACTATTCCATCAATAATTTTCTAAACTCTGGAGCTCTCCCATTCTATAAAGAAGTATCTTGCAAAGGGCAATTTTAAATTAAATGTGTCTGTATTTTAAAAATTAATGACCTTTATTTTAAATCAAAAACTTTTAGAATTTATTTCTTCTTCTATTTCCTCAGTGTTATTTTACTCAGACTTGCAACTTACAGTGCCCACCACACACTTTCTTTTCTCTTTGTTTCTACTTTTGAGTTTTCTAGGCTCTGTCGTGACATTTAAGCAACATAAATGATGTAACACTCATTTCTACTTAAAAGTCTTCGAACCTTCTTTTACTGCATACAGAATAAAATTTAAATGTCTTTGCATGGCCCTCAGGGCTTCTGCCCTTCCCACTTCCTTCTCCCACATCTCATTTGTGAGTACACAGGCATCTTGAGCTGCTGTTGCTTGTCTTCCGTGTCTTATTTAACATCAGTTGTGGGGGTGAGGAGCGTGGGTTTCCAGCTCTTTATACTCATCTGTATAGCCATGTGCAGCCTGAAGGACAGTCTCTCTCTCTCTCTCTCTATATATATATATATATATATATGTATATATATATATATATATATACACACACACACACACCACTTTATTTTCAGGGAGTAATGAACAACTCAATGCAAAATTGACATCCGATAAATGCTTACTAATTGCATAAACATATATTATTTTACCATGATAATATAAAATGTAAAAATCTTCAAACTCTAATTTAGGAATACATTCATACTCAAAAATGTTTATGTTATTCAAGTTTCTGTACATATCCTATAAATTAAAACTCAAGCCTAAGCTGCTGCTGTTACCTACTTATAGATGGAGTTATTTAAGGACTTATTTTTATAGTTCGCTCTTAGAATATTATTTTTAAAGGATATGACATCTTATCTGTGTCTGGTAATACTTTTTCCTGGTTTGATGATATCAATGAGAATATGCTCCACATTGGTATTCTTCGTTCATTCATTCATTTTATATCTTATTTTAAAAGATTATTTTTTTCTCACATATATAGCCTGATCACAGTTTCCCCTCACTCTACTAATCCCAGCTCCTTGCCATCTCTCTTCCTACTCAGATCTCCCTTTCTGTTTCTCGTTAGAATATAAACAAGTAAAATAAATTAGGATATAATAAAACAAAATAAAATGATACAAAAAGCAACACATCAGAATTGAAAACAAACAGAAAGAAAAGATCTAAGAGAACGCAGAGTAAGAGACACACTTGTTGAAATCAGAAACCCATAAAAAGCACTAAACTGGAAGCTGTAATATATGTGAAGTGCCTGATTAATAGCCATCCCGGCTCTATGCATGCCTCCTCAGTTTCTATGAGTTCATGTGAGCTTTGATCATGCTGATTTTTAGGTCCTTGTTTTCTTGGTATCTTCCATCCCCTTTGGCTCTTACTCTCTTTCTCCCTTCTTTTCTTTAGGATTCACTGAGCTCTTATGGGAGAGATTTGATGAAGATATCTCATTTAAGGGTGAGTGTTGCTGCCACATACTGAGAAATATATTTTTATTTTGCCTAAAAGTCATGTTATTCAACACTTTAAACATATTTATTTAGTTACTTTTGTGTCTGTATCTCTCTCTCTCTCTCTCTTTCTCTCTCTGTGTATATGTGTGTGTGTGTTTATAGATTTGCATGAGTTTCTGTACTATGTACAAGCTGCAGAGGCCAGAAAAGGACATTAGAGCTCCTGAAATTGAGGTAAAAGACAGTTGTGACCATCATAATGGTGCTGGAAATAAAACATGAATCCCATGGAAGAGCAGCAAATGCTCTTATTCACTGAGCTCTCTCTCTAGGCCCCAACATTTTATACTTTGATCTAGTCATACAGTTACTCAAATATCCACTATGATTGGGCTAATTTGCGTTTTATCTGAGTGACACTTTGGTACATCTGATTAATGTCACCGGACCATCCATCTAAGTGGACCATCCCCTTCTTATTTTCACATGTATTGAAGACATTGTTGAGCACAATGTGGTCTCGGCACAAGGATCTTTGCTAGGAAATGTTCTTCACTTTCCAAGAGAGGGAAACTTGCCTTTAATGGATTTATTTGACATGCAAACTTTAGCGTATAGAAGGTTTATTCAATATTGTTCTAAGGAAAAACTGCAATTAAAATTTATCACGTGATAACTTTGGCATTAACTGTTTTCTGTTTTATGTGGTTGGTATACTTTGCCCAAGTCTTACAACCATATGTCTTGATTACAAATCAAGTATACATATACTCCTGGGAACCTTTTACAAGAAGAGGGAGATAGAAAGACCTGGAGGGGACAGAAGCTCCAAAGAGAGACCAACAGAATGAGAAAAATTCAGCCCTGGGGACCCTTCAGAGAGTGATACTCCAACCAAGGACAATGCATGGAGAGGACCTGAAACCCGGGCTCAGATGTAGCCCATAGACTCAGTATCCAACTGTGATTCTTAGTAAGGGGAGCAGGGGCTTTCTCTGGCATAAACTCAGTAACAGGCTCTCTGATCACACCGCCCCCCTTGAGGCAGGGTACAGCCTTACCAGGCCACAGAGGAAGAAAATACAGCCAGTCCTTATGAGACCTGATAGGCTAGGGTCAAATAGAAAGGGAGGAGGACTTCCCTTATCAGTTAACTAGGGGAGGAGCATGGGGGCAAGAGGAGTGAGGACAGGTGGGATTGGAAGGAGCTGAGGGAGGGACCACAGCTAGGATACAATTTGAATAAATTGTAATAAATGATAATAAAATATATTAATATAAAAATATACTCTCCAGTGTATTTCAGAAAGTTAAGTGACCTTTAAGAAATAGAGGCTTGCTGGAGGAAGTCAATCACTGGTGAGTTTTATAGCTGTGCTCCACTTCCCTTATTATTTGTTTGTGTGTGTGGTTGGCGATGTGAGCTCTTTAATTCCGGACTTCCAGGCTAGCCTCATGCTCTTGTTTTCATGTGCTCTCATGTCATTGAAAGCTGCCTTCATCTCCAAATTTTGAGCTGAAAGAAACATTTTTTTTTCCCCAACTTGCTTTTTTTGTCGGGTATTTTATCACACTGACAAAAGTAGCTAATGTACCCTATATTTTATTATTATTTTTTTAATCATTCTAACTGAAAATGAAGAAACTGGAAAAAGAAAGGTTATTCATTCATGGTTCTACAAGTAGAAAATTCTGGAATCAACTTCTGAACATAGTTTAATTTAAGCAGATAACTTATGTTTCCACCAACATGTACTTGTGTCCAATTTTTATTTTTCTTCTTTGTTTTACATTAACATACTTAAGGAACTTTTTTATTTATTTAGTTAGTTATTCACTTTACATCTCAAATATAGCCTCCTTTTTCTTCTCTTCTTCATCCCTTCCTCATCTCCTATTCTGCCTCCCCTGCCCCTCAGAAAGGATAGCCTCCCCAACCCACCCTAAAACATCTAGTCGCATCAGGAGTGTGTACTTCCTTTTCCACAGCGTCTTGGAAAGGCAGCCTAGCCAGCAGGAAGGGATCAAATAACATTAAAGGGACCGTGTGAGAGACAGCCTCAGATAGCCTTTCTGGGGAGTCAATTTGGTATATATGTGTAGAGGACCTAGGTCTAGTCCCTGCCTCCTCCTTGGTTGGTGCTTCAGTATTGGAAAGCCCCTCTGGGCACAGATTAATTGGGACTGTTGCTCTTCTTGTGGAGCTTCTGTCCCATCTGCGTCATTCTATCCTTTCCCAGGACTCTTCTGCAAGGTTATACCCCAAATATATATATATATATATATATATATATATATATTTAAATTTTTACTTTATTGTTTTTTACAATTTATTCACTTTGTATCCTGATTGTAGCCCCCCTCTCTCATCTCCTCCCTGCTCCACTTTCCCTCCCTCTTCCCCTCTTATCTCCCTCTGCTGGTCCACTGAAAAGCAAGAGTCCTCCTCCCCTACTGTCTGACCCTAGTGTATCAAGTCTCATCAAGACTGCTTGGCCTCTTCCTCCGTGGCCTGGTAAGAATTTGGGGAAAAAAGCACAAAGCACAATGAAACGAAAAGTAAGATATAAATGTGTTTTCATTAATGACTTGACCTGTCAAAGATATCTAATGTATATATAAATATATATATGAGAGGCCAGGAGTATTAGCAATGTTTCTGTGTTATAATAAACTGCTCAACAACTTTGATTCTCTTTAAAAAGTGATTTCAATTTTAATTATTTATCTGTGTACTGAGGGAATGGGTACATCAACACAGTTGAACACAGATGCTAGAGGCCTTTGATCCCTTGAATTACAAGTGGCCATGAGCTGTCTGATGTGGAAACAGAGTCAGGTTATCGCAAGAACAAGACACATTTTATCCATGGAGCTACCTCTCCAGTCATGTGATTTAGTTTAGATGCATAACTTTTGTTTCTCTTGGATCATTTTCTCAAACTATATCTATAAGAAAACTAACTTGTTACATTAATGGTTAGTAAATGACACCTTACAGTCTTTATGTTCAGTAAATTATGATAGATGGCAGGCTATTTTATAGGATTTACTTAAATTAAGAATAATTAGTGAAGTATTTTAAAAAGATAACTATCTTTCCAATTTATATCAGCAATTCAGCCCTACCTCCAACATTTAGTATTTCTTTTTACAAGTATATACTTAGCACATTTTAATTATATGCATCACATATGTAATTTGGTTTTAAAACAGTTTGAAATATGAAAATAGTACATAAAACACACAAACAATTATGGTTTAAATTCCCTAAAGTGCTACTAGAAAGCTTCTCTAAATTATCAATAAGACAACTACTGTTTAAAGTTTTAGAAGGTTCATATACACAAAAATTCTAACAAATTCTTACTAGATATATTAAAAAATCATTATATTATTTTAGTAAAAAATCAAATGTTGACCCACAGACTGATAGTATCTGACTAAATCAACAAAGACAGTAACAGTATAAAATTAAGACAGGAAGAGTAAATTTCTCTTCATTCTACCATCCATTGTCTTTGTAAAGTTTGACTACCTCATCCATAGATTACTGTGGAACTCCTAATAATTTCTTTACCCCAAATCTCAGTTATTTCCAATTTCTACCACATTCTTTAGCAGCTTGAGTGATCTTTCTTAAAAGCTCATTCGCCTGTGACATTCAAAGTCTATTTCTCAGCCCTTTCTGAGGCTACTCCTATCCTCAACCATCTCTGCTTCCTTGAATGAGGCCCCTTCCTCCTGTGTTCATGTCTTCACACTCGTTTACATAGAACATCTCTCCCTTTACTTTAATCTTCCATAGTCTGCCATGTCTTTGGGGATGTCTCTTTCTGTGGACGTATTTTCTATATTGAGTTAATTTGGATTCTAGTCCTGTGTTGTCCCATGGCTCTCCAGAGTTTGTTTCATTAGTTTTTCTATTTGCTCATTCATTGTCTCCTTGGGAAAGTGCAG
Organism: Meriones unguiculatus; assembly: GCF_030254825.1. NCBI lineage: Eukaryota > Metazoa > Chordata > Mammalia > Rodentia > Muridae > Meriones > Meriones unguiculatus. The sequence goes on along the minus strand of NC_083356.1, from coordinate 55,931,342 downwards.
TCCTCATTCATAAGAACTCCTGGATTTGGGGAGGGCACAGGTGGATAGGGAGAAGAGAGGGTAGGATTGGGAAGGGAGGAGGGAGGGAGCTACAGGGGGGATACAAAGTGAATAAATTGTAATTAATAAAAATTAAAATTTTGGTATGAAAATTAAAACTTCTCATACCAAAGAACAGAGAAATATTATTTTTAGTTCATTTTGCTCTCTGCCCTAACTTCAGCAGTCTGTATTTAGTGGACACTCAGCAGGCTGTCAGCATTTTTTTCAGTAACAGACTGTTTTCTGATATTATATTATGTTTATATTCTTTTTTAATTTATATATTTATAATTTAATATATCAGATTCCTAAAGTAGCTCTTAACTGGTCTACATCAACTTGAGTTCCAGTTTAATTAAATACTTAGTAGTTGGGTATCCTTGGACGAGTTAACTAAAGCTGTAATTTTTCCATTTTAAAATTTGAAAAGTAATGGTGCTTTTATAACAGAATGGCAACAAATAGTACTTGAAATTAACTTAAGGCATAGCATTCCGCAGCTCTCTACAGTTCCCCCTTTTTGTTTTAGACGCATCAGGCAAGAGTAGAGGTCTGATCTCTGATATTAGAAATAAATTGGGACTTTGTACTGATGTTCATTTAGGTGTCATCCACCCAAAGAGCATCAGACCCGTCCAATACCTTTTTCTCAGAGGCGGGACCTGGGGCATCAACCCGCATGCATGACATGCTCTTCTCTGGGTCGAAAGCTGCTGACCCTGAGTGCAGTGCTTAGCCTCGCATCCTGAGCATATCATTTTAGCTTTTTATGGTATCCAACCCGATGGTGAGTGCTCTCTGTCACGAACAATTCCACATTTGGCTAAGGCTGAGGATCTGGCTTGCTTCCATGTATGTGGACCTATCTGCATTGCCCCCGTGGCACGCCTGGGTTGGCTACCCAGAGGCTATTTAAGCTGTGGGCTGGCTTTCCCCAGGGTCCGAGGATTGTTCAAGGTTCCTGAATAAACTGCATTGAAAAAAAAAAAAAGAAATTAACTTAAAACACAAAACACCTTGAATGATGGTTGGAACAAACTAAGGATTTCTTAATATTGTGTGTTTTTATTGCATCCAATTTTTGTTAAACAAAAACTCAAGATTAATGGATATCTAAACTAAAATATTGTACGGAGAGCTCACACATGCTGCCATAAGAAAGCCCTGGGTTTTGTGACAAGTTCTTACAACTGCTAGCTGGAGAACAGCTACCAAGCACCTATAGAAACAACTTAGAACATTTTCAAAGTAAGTAATGTGAAAGAAAGGTGTTTTAAAGAGACCCCAATACCACAACCCTTCTATAGCAGAGCTGTCCACAAACTGGTCTGTTGGCTCTGGAGTGCTTGCCTGGACTGAAATCTGAAATGAAAAGGCTGTCAGTGCTACACTACAGTGGAACTCAAGTCAAGGTTTCAACATGAACTGTTTTGTTGGCTTACCTCGCTTTCAGCTATTGATTTCTTTTCTTTACTTCTTTCTTGTCTTCCACTCTTCTAGTAAGTGCATTTGGAACATCTAAGAATTTATGTCCACTTCATTATAGTGCAGATAATTTAGCAAAGGACTCTAGATTTGAAGACATAATATGATGTTAAATTCTCACACGGCCTCCTAAAAGGTGTGACATTGCTATTTGAGTTACTTTTCTCTCTTTCTAAAAAATATTTATTTTTTCACCCACCTCATTTTTCCCTTTCTCTTCTCATCCCAGCTCCTCTCCCTGACCTCTCCTCTTCTTCTAATCTACTCCTCTTCCATTTCCCTTTAAAAAAAAGGCAGGCCACCCAAGGGTGTCATGCAAACATGGTATATCACTTGGGCTCACAAGATCTGACAGGGACTGAACCTCCAATCAGGGAGTCAGTATTTTTGTTATGGTTGTGTAGCTTTGTCTTCTTATGGCACTTCTAACAGTGTGAACAGGAGCTGTCTTTGACTCTTTTATCTGTATTTGGGATCTTTCCTACTAGGTTGCTTTGTCCAGCCTTCATATGAAGGGAAGTGACTATTATTATTATTATTATTATTATTATTTTTTAAAGGGAAATGATGTTGGTGACAGGGATGATGAGGTTGATACCATGAGAGGTTGTTCTGAGGCTTCAAAGGATAATGCAAAACATATTGCCTTATATCCAGTGCAGGTTTAGTAAATGCTCACGCTGTTCAATGAGATCAGTTTGTGCTTGACCTAATATACTCTACATTGTGTGAAACACTGGGTTTTCAACCTTAGACTGGAAGATTATTTTGTTCCTGTGACGCTTGAACAGCACCACCTTTGTGGCACTACACACACAGAATGATAAAAGAAATTCATGCTATAAATTTATTGGAGTAAATTAAGACTCTAAAGATACATGGGTATATTGAACTCATATAAACAATATCAGCCTGAGAACTTAAGAGACCCACCAGAGCAGGGAAAAGGGACCAATTCCTTATTTGGACCCCATAGGAAGAAGGACACTTGACACATGAGAGTGATGAGAGCCCTCCACCGATCTGTTATATGACTACCCAATATGTACATCAGAGGATACACAGGAAGAGGACTCTGGACACCTTGGCTCAGTGCCCACTGTTATTACTGCCTACACAGATTGCTTTTTGTTTGTTCTGTTCAGTCACCTGGACCTTCTGTACTCTTGGCTGTATCTGACTCTGAAACTAATTTCTAACCCCAAGCCTGACTTCCAAAGAACAGCAAAGACTTCTCCAGCAAGACCCCAACTCTGTTCTTTATTTTTACTAGTACAGACTATTTTCTATCAGCTTCCCAGTTTCTATGAACTTCTAAATCCTCTTAAATTTTTCTATGGCTTTTTAAACCTTTATAGCCATTTTGTAACATCTTCAGCCAACTAAAGACATAAATACCCCTAATATGTACAGCATACTATATAATCTGTGAATCAATATTAGTAATTAAGAGTGTAATAAAAGAACATGTGTCTTCCCTGGTCAGGGCTACCTAGGAAAGTCAGAATATCTGACAAAATGCTTTCATTGAATTTGCCATGTCTTGTGTATTCACTGTTATTCAATTAATTCTTAGATCATGGAAAGAAATAAACCTATTCATCACTGTTTCTGACAGTTCACTGAAATCATAAATACAGTTTAAAATGTTACTTATCTTTGAAGTCTAATCATCAGAGTTTTCTGTTGGTATCTTATGTATTATAATTGTGTGTTTAAAAACACCCCAAGAAGCCCCCATGTTTATAATGACTGGACATCAGAAATTTGAAACAGTAGTATCCTAGAGACCGAATTGGGTGAGTTTTAATGGCTTAATTTTGGAATATATGGACATTTCAAGTGAAGAAGAACCTACCTGAAGATGTCTCTGAAAATATAGTTAAGAGCTGAGAAAGAAATGCACTAAAGTTAATCCGTAGAGTCACAGGGGTAAATTTAACCTAGTTTTTAATTGTAGCCATGTTTGACCTTGAGCTTAGTTGTAGTGCTAAAAAGAAAAAAAAACAAAACAACAACAACAACAAAAAAAACACCAGAAAGCAAACACAACAAACCCCCAAAACATTAATTATTTATGTAAGCTAAGTTTATTTCTCAAGAATAAAATAGTTTTGTAAATGGGCCATTATTTTTTTCTAGGATCTAAGATCTATATGAATATACCAGAAGCCCAGGGGAATATGCATTAATTAGTATGCATTAATTAGTGTTAAATTGTTGCTAATTTGGGTCTTGTAATTGAAAGGAACCAGCAGAGAGAATGGTGCTGACAGCGCTCTGGGAGAGAAGGAAATTTAAAACAGCTTTTCTGTAACTCATCTTCCTGTGATAAGAGACAGTCTATTTCACTTGACTGAACTAATTTTGCGACATGTACCTTCTGTCTCCCCTTAAAAATGACAATTTTGTATGAGATGAAAGGGAATAAGAGTTCTTAACAAAGTTCCATTTTTTATTTTTGATGCACCTTCCATGTAAGTGGTTTGTAAGAAAGCAAAAGTACTTTCAAATATGACAGGAAAGCAAAAACTGATGCATTTGTTTATTTAATGTCACCTGATTCTAATTGAAATATTTTTTGAAGTTAAAGCTGCCACTTCCTGCCAGAACTTCCTGCTCAAGGTTCCCTGAACCTTATAAATCGTGGTACAAGTCACTTCTTTAGGGTTAGGCCCACATCCAAAGCTTGTTTTCTGCATCTCCAGCAGCCACGTGAAAGGAAAAGTTTTTCTGATTAGGCTGGAAGCTGCTTTTGTCTATGGTTGTAAGAATAGTGATACAGGAGCAGTGTGTGGCTATGTTAGTTTAATTAACCATATGAAAAACACTTCACAAATGGGCCTACTACATCCTTAGACCCAATTTATTATTAGCCAGACTACAGTACTAGCCACTAGTCCAGGAAATTATGGAACTGGTTTTGAATCCAGTCAGAAACAACTGGCTACCTACACCCTGCACCAACACCCAAGCCACCATTGCAATGGCGGCCACATCTTGTTTTCCAGGTTTCTATATTCTCTATTTATCTCAGTTAATATCCACCCACCTCACACCATCATTGCCCTAATTCTGGCTCCTTCCATAAACATTTCTAGCAAAAGTGTTCACCTTCTCTTCTTCTTTTAAAACCTCTCTTCTACTACCTTCCCTTTCCTAGGATGACCTCCTCCTATGTCTCAGGTCCTTTTCTTGTTCCCTGGATTGAGCAGGTACTCCATGTTAAACACCATACCAATAAGTCCAAGACTTGATCTTCATGCGGGAAAGAACATGCAGGGTTTGTCCTTTCAGGCTTGAATTACTTCAGTCAGAATTTTTCCCTCAATTGTAGAGTTTCAATTTTCTGTGCAGTTGGGTAGTATTTCATGGTGAATATGTTCCATATATTTCTCATCTGTTCATCAGTTGATGTTCATTTTGGCTTCCTTCATTTTTAAGCAACTGTGAAGAAGGAAGCTATAAACATGGATATGCACCCATATTTGTGATAGGAAGTCCTTTGTGTATAAGCCCAAGAATGATTGGATACATCACACACATGTTTTTTTATTTTTATTTTTTTGTGAAGCAATCACACTCATTTCTAGATGACTGCACTAGTTTCTTTCTCATTAACAGTGCTTAGGGAATCCTTTTCCCCACATCTATGCCATCATTTGTTATTTGCTGTTTTTGATGATGGCCATTCTGACAGGGATGAGATGGAATCTTAAAGAGATTTTGGGGAGCCAAAGACTAAAAATAATGAATACTTTTCAAACGTTTTTCCCTATCCATTTGTAATTCTCCTTTCCCTGTAGTTCTGTTGCCCAATTTTTAAGTGAGTTGCTTTTTTTTCTATTTCTGTTTTTAATAATAATAATTAGAAGATTAAAAGATGCTTATGACACTAGGCTCTCTTATAAAAAAAGGATGACACTTGCTTCCCATGGTTGTAGTAGCTATGTAGTAGCTATGTAGTAACTTTATTTATTTAGTTGTTCATTTTAAATCTCAGTTGAAGTCCCTATCTTCCTCTCCTCCTGGTCCCACCTTTCCTCTCTTTTTCTCCTCCTTTAGCCCACAGGAAAGTCTCCAACCCCAATAACACACTCTAGCACCTCAAGTATCATACGGACTGAGCCCATTTTCCCCTGTGGTCTGGTGAGACAGCCATGCCAGGGCAAAGTGATAGAAAAGCAAGCAACAGAGTCCATGTCAGAAACAGCCCCCACTCCCTTTACTAGGGGACCCACAAGAAGACCAAGTTGGCCCTTGGGCATATATATATATATATATATATATATATATATATATATATATATATATATAGTCTAGATCCAGTCCATGCATAGTCACATAGTCCTTGATTGGAGTTTCAGTGTCCACAGGCACCTCTGGGCCTAGGTTAGTTGGCTTTGTTGGTCTTCTTGTGAAGCTCCTATTCCTTTGGATCCTTATGTCCTTCTCCCAACTCTTTCACAAGGCACGCTGCTCTGTGAATCTCAGCATCTGTTTCTATCTTTTGCTGGGTGGAGCCTCTCAGACTACAGCTATGCTAGGCTCCCATCTACAAGCATAGCAGAGTGTCATTGTTAACATCAGAGGCTGGCTCTCTCCCATGGGTAAGGTATCAGGTTAAGCCAGGGATTGATTGGGCATTCCCTCCATGTCTGCTCCATCTTCATCCTGGCCCATCTTGTAGGCAGGGAAAATTTTGGGTGGAAGTTTTTGTGGTGGACTGCTGCTCCACCTTCTTCCACTCAGTGTCCTGTCTATACAGAAGATGTCCTCCTCAGTCACTATGACCTCTGCTACTAGGAGCCTCATCTAGAGTCACCTCCATGTTCTCCTTGGAGCAAACCCCATTGCAGGCCTCTGTCTCAGAAATGCCCTGGCCCACAGTTTCTCTTCATTTGCAAGCTGTCTGCCCTCCCTACATCTGCTCACCACTCTTGTTTCCCCACCCTTGTTTCTCTCCTTACACATTCTCTTATCCTTTCTGATTTTTCAACCACTTCTGCCTATTCTTATTCCTCTTCTGAGTGGAATTCAAGCATCATCCTGTGGGCCTTCCTTGCTGCTTAGCCGCCTTCCCATCCCCCACTAACCCATTCCAGCACTTCAAGTCGCAAAATATTTTTTGCTATAAAATATTTTCTTCCTTTCTGTGTGCTGCCTCTCCACTGTATTGACATTTTTTTTTCCTCCAGCAGTTTTAGAGTATCAAGTTCTATGCTGAGATCTTTGATCCACTTTGAGCTGAGTATTGTATAAGGTGAGAGACGCAGCTCTGGATTTAATCTTCTATGTATTGATATATAGAGCTCCCAGCAATATTTGTTGAAAACTCTGTCTTTTGGACTGCATGTACGTTTGTGTTCTGTCAAAATCAGGTAGCTGTATTTGTGTGGATTTATATCTGAGTCTTTTATTCTATTCCATTGACTTACACATCTATTTTTTTTATTAATTACACTTTATTCATTTTGTATCCCCCCATGAGCCCCTCCCTCCTCCCCTCCTGGTTCCACCCTCCCCCCCTTTCTGCATGCATGTCTCTCCCCAAGTCCACTGATAGGGGAGGTCCTCCTCTCCTTCTTTCTGATCTTAGTCTATCAGTTCTCATCAGAAGTGGCTGCATTGTCAGGGTTCTAGGTTATCTCCATGAATGGTCCTTGGTTGGAGTATGAGTCTCTGGGAAGTTCCCTGTGTTCAAATTTTCTTGTTCTGTTGCTCTCCTTGTGGAGCTCCTGTCCTCTCCAGCTCTTACTATTTCCCACGTTTTACATAAAATTCCATTCACTCTGCCATCAGTTGGCCATCAGGCTCAGCATCTACACATCTATTTTTTGTGCTTTACAATGCACTTTTTGTTTTTATGGCTTTGTAGTATACTTTGAGATCAGGTATGACAACATCTCCTGCCATATTCTTTCTCTTCAGAATTGTTTTGAACAACCTTTGTTTATTGTGCTTTCATGTAAAATTTACATATTTTCTTCTCTATCTGTGAAGAAAGGCCCTGTAATTTTGAACAGGATTGCACTGAATCTGCACTTCTTTTTTGTAGGATAACCATTTTATAGGAGTGATTCTTCCAGTCCATAAGCATGAGAAGTCTTTCTATCTTCTGATGTATTTTTTAAAAATTTCTTTATTCAGTGTCTTAAAGTTTCACTGTGCTGATCTTTTGTTTCCTTGGTTAGGTTTTTTTTCTGTGTGTGTGTTTGTGTGTATTATTAATAGGAACAATCCCTTGATATCTTTTTCAATATATTTCTAATTGGTATATATGAGGACCACTGTTTTATGTATATTAAATTTGTATTCTGACACTTTACAGAAAATGATTATCAGCTCTGAGAGTTATTTAGTGGTCTGTTATCTACAGAATAACATCATTTGAAAACTGAAATAATTTTACTTCTTTTTTTTTAAATCAGAGTCCATTTTGTTTCCTCCCTTTTGCTCCTGTAGCTAAGACTTGAAGTACTATACTGGAATAGGAATAGAAAGAGTGAACATCCTTGTTCTGTTCCTTATTTTAGTGAAAATGGATTTTCTCCATTTAATATGATGCTGGCTAGAGGCTTTTCATGTAGCAATTGTACTATATTGAGGTATAAGCATATTGTTTTGAGGGCTACCCACTTCTTTTTTTTCTTTTAAAAAATTTTATTTTATTTTTATTAATTATAGTTTATTCACTTTGTATTTCAGCTGTAACCCCCTTCCCTCTCCCCTCCCAATTCTGCCCTCCCTCCCTCTTCTTCTCCTATGCCCTTCCTTCCTCCCACATGGAGACTGTCTATGGGCTACATACCTAATCATGGGGTCTAGGTCCTCTCTATATATGGTCTTTGGTTGCTGCATCAGTCTCTGCAGTTCCCGCTGGGCCTGCTATTTTTTTTTTAAATTTAATTGTATCTATATATTTATTTATTATAATTTATTCACTTTGTATCCCTGCTGCTGCACCCCCCCTTGTCTCCTACCAGGCCCGCCCACCCTCCTTCTTCTTCCCCTATGCCCTTTCCTTAGGCCCCTGATAGAGGAGGACCTCCACGCCTTCTTTCTGACCCTCGCTTATCAGGTCTCATCAAGGCTGGCTGCATCATCTTCCCATCTTCCTCTGTGGCCTGGGAAGGCTACACCCACCAAGCTTTGTTGGTCTCTTTGTGGGGCTCCTGTCCCCTCTGGGTCCTTTTATATCTCCGTTCTTCCTTAATACTCCCTCTGCTCTGTCTAAAGTTTGGGTGTGAGTCTCTGCATTTGCTTCAATCCCCTGCTGGGTAGTGTATTTTAGAGGACATCTGTGGCATCTGTGGTAGGCTTCTGTCCTGTTCCCTCACTTCTATTGCTTCCGGTGTCTATTTGATTTTTCCTGCTGAATAAAAAATAAGCATCTTCCCTAGGGTCCTCCTTGTTGTTTAGCTTCCTTAGGACTATAGATTTTATTATGTTTATTCTATATTATATGGCTAATATCCACTTATAAGTTAATATAAACCGTGTGCGTCTTTCTGCTTCTGGGTTACCCCACTCAGGATGGTCTTTTCTAGTCCCATCCATTTGCCTACAAATTTCATGATTTTAATTTCTGAGTAGTTTTCCTTTGTGTAAATGTACCACAATTTCTATCGCCAATCTTTGTTTGAGGGACATGTAGGTATTTTCCTATATTCCTCCTCCCCTTCCATCTGACCCTAGTCTATCAGGTCTCATCAGGACTGGCTGCATTGTCTTCCTCTGTGGCCTGGTAAAGCTGTTCCCCACTCAGGGTGAGGTGATCAAAGAGCCTGCCACTGAGTTCATGTCAGAGACGTCCCTGTTCCTATTACTGGGGAACCCGCTTGGACACTGAGCTGCATGGGCTACATCTGTGCAGTGGTTCTAGGTTATTTCCATTCATGGTCCTTGTTTGGAGTATCAGTTTCAGAAAAGACTTCTGTGACCAAAAATTTTTTTTTTGGTTCTGTTGCTCTCCTTGTGGAGCTCCTGTCCCTTCCACATCTTTCTATCTCACTCTTCTTTCATAAGATTCCCTGCACTGTGCCCATAGTTTGGGTTTGAGTGTCAGCATATGTTTTGATACTCTGGTGGGTAGAATCATTCAGAGGCATTCTGTGATAGGCTCCTGTTCTTTTCCCTGTTTTCCCTTGTTTTCTCTCTCTTCCTATGTCTCTCCTGTGCCTTTCTGAATGAAGACTGAGCATCTTACCCAGGGTCCTCCTTCTTGGCTAGCTTCCTTAGGTGTACAAATTTACTGTATACTCATAATTAATTTTATTTTACTTTGTAATAGTATAATAATGTATAACATTTTTTAATCTTTCAAAATATTTATTCCCTTTACATCCCCATCATAGCCCCCTTCCTCTTCTTTTCCCAGTCCCACTCTCCCACTCAGAAAAGGGGAGGACCCTCTACCTACCCACCCTGGCATATCGAGTCACAACCACACTAAGTGCATCCTCTTTTTCTGAGGCCTGACAGGGAGCCCAGCTAAAGGAAAGTGATCTAAAAGCAGGCAACAGAGTCCATGTCCGAGATAGCCCCAGCTCTACTTGCTAGGGAACCCTTATAAGGACAGAACTGCCCATTAGCTAACCAAATAAGTGTAGGGAACTTATGTCCATTCCATGCATTATCTTCAGTCTCTGTGAGGTGATCTGCAATTAGTTGATTCTGTTGGTCTTCTTGTGGAGTTATTGTCCCCTCTGGGGTCTCAATGTCCTTTCCCCAACTCTTCTTCAAGACTCACGGAGCTCCGACTAATGTTTGGCTGTGGGTCTGTGCGTCTGTTTCAGTCTGTTGCTGGGTGGAGCGTCTCAGAGGATAGTTATGCTAGGCTCCCGAGTATCATTAGTAATGTCGGGATGGGGTGGGTCTCAAGTTGGGCCAGTCCTTTTATTTTTTCTTTGTTTTTGTTTTTTAATTTATTCTTCTCTCATATATTATACACAAAGTACAGGTTTTTTTTTCTTCTGCTCCTTCCAATACCTCCAGCCACAGACTCTGTCTCCCAGATTCGCTCCTCATCCATTTCTTTTCAAAAAAAGAGCAGGCCTTTCAGGGATATCAACTGAAGACAGCATAGCGAATTACAAGAAGACAACATATATACCTTCATATCAAGACTGGATGAGACAACCCAGCAAGAGGAAAAGAGGCCCCAAAGCAGGCAAAAATCAGACAAGCCTACTTTTACTGTTAGGGGTCCCACAAGAACACCAAACTATATAACCACAATATATGTACAGAGACCCTAGCTCAGGCCAATACAGGCTCCCTGATTGTTGCTTCCGTGTCTGTGACACCCTGTGGGTCTTGTTTAGTTGATTCTGTGGGCCATGTTCTTGTAGTTTCCTTGACTCTTCTGGCTTCTACAATTTTTCCTCTCCTTCTCAGTGTGATTTTCTGAGCTCTGAATAGTGTTTGGCTGTGAGTCTCTGCATCAGCTACTATTAGTGGTTGGATGAAGCTTCTCTGATGACGATTATTCTAGGCTCTGGTCTACAAGTATAGAAGAATACCATTAGGAGTATGAAATTTTTATATACCCATATCTTCTTATTTAGATCTTTCTAGTTTTGAAGCATTACCAAAAAAAGCCCACACTGATAATGCCACACAAGCTTTTGATTGAAATATGAATTTTATTTTTCTTTGTTTCCTTTATTGTGTAGTTGGGGAATCAAGCCTATGTGGAGAGGTGCTCTTTCACTGAACTGTATACCCAGCTGCTTTTAAATTGCTCTGATTTTCATGATACATTCTCCATAGTTAAGCAATATGAGTGTCTTTTAATTGTTTCTATTGGTTTATCTATATTAGCTAGGACTTCTCACAAAATATTGAATAGAAATGAAGAATGCCAATGTTTTTTTAATTAAATTTTTATTTTTGTATTAATTACAGTTTATTCACTTTGTATCCCAGCTGCAGCTCCCTCCCTCATTTCTTCCACTCCCACCTTCCCTCCCTCCTCTCCTCCCATGCCCCTCTCCAAGACCACTGATAGGGGAGGTCCTCCTCCCCTTCCATCTGACCCTAACTTATCAGGTCTCATCAGGACTGGCTGCATTGTCTTCTCCTGTGGCCTGGCAAGGCTGCTTGCTCCTCCTTGATCAAAGAGCCAGCCACTGAGTCCATGTCAGAGACAGTATTTCACAACATGATGCAATTGTAAATTTTGATTGTGTAAAGTTGAAGAGGCTACCCATTTTATAGTTTGTTGACAATATGTCTTAGGGTTACTGTTGCTGTGATGAAACACACCATGACCAAAAGCAATTTGGGGAAGAAAGGGTTTACTTCACTTATTGTTTTTTGTTATAGTCCATCATCAAAGACAGTCACATTCCTCCCTATTAGATGACTTTAGCATGGGTTAACTTGTCATATACTAGCCATGATATATCATTTATTGTTTGTAATTTTCTAACAATATAGTTTTTATTGGTGTTTTTAACCTGAAGTGAGATTTGACTATTTTTCAAGTTTCTTTCTTACTAAGTTGAGATTTTTTAAGTTTGGTAATATAATGTGGTAAGTCACACCCACTGATTTTTGAACAGCAAACCAATCTCACATTACTGCACAGGCCTTTAGTTTTTATGCTGCATTTTCATTTGTGTACTATTAGATTTGATATGATTTGCTTCCTTTGTGCTAAGCTCTGTCTCACTCAGCACAAGCCAAGTTTCACTTGGGGTTTCCTTCTATGCATCATAGTCTGGAAATCCTTATGATTATAGACTGAGCTATGCCTTATTTGTTTCCATTTTCATGAATCACATATAAGACGGATGCAAACTTTCATGAAGAATAGAATGTTCTAAATTTTTATTATAGTAATGGTATTGAGAGCTGAAATGTTTTTAAGTGGTTTGAAGATCTTTAAGTGTGTTTAGTGAAAAACTGCACTGTTAGCAGGATGTCATGCTGAGTTATTTGATTATGTGGGGCTTGTGTTTTTTCATTTTCTTTGAACTTTATTTCAACTCTACAAATTGCCAAAACCTAACAGTTAAACAAATCTAATTTATGGAAATATATGTTTGTCAACTGGAAAACAATTGAATATGTTTCTGTGGTTATTTACCAATTTTGCATTTAGTATCAAATTTATTCCTGGTGTGTGTGTGTGTGTGTGTGTGTGTGTGTGTGTGTAGTCTTCAAGTATAACAGTTTTTCTATTTTTATAATTCTCTCACATATTACTTTGTGAGTTAAGCAATGTTTTTAGAAGAATACATTTTATAATTTGAGAAAATGAAAATAGCATTCAATAACAGACTGAACTTTTAGAATGTCTGCACTTCATCTTATTTAGACCAATCTTACCCAAAAAGTTGGAAATACTAACTGTCAAGAAACATTTCAGGAAAATAAATAGTTCAGAATCTGCCTCATCATCTCTGGGATTTTTCATTGGCAGAAAGCAGCCCTGACTTCCATGACACTGCCTTTTCAACATTTCTGTTTAATCTTTGCAGATTTCTTGCTGATGCCAAACCTTCAATGTTGGAAGCAAACTCTGAACTTATTGTTTCCTTAAAATACAGAGATGAACAACACTCAGAATAAAATTTTGTCATCCCCCAAACTGTTGCAAATGTCATATAATCCAGCACCAGTTAGATGTCGGGAGGTAAAGGCATGTGCTGATCCATAAACTACCTGGCGGAAGGAGACTGCCAACTTCCGCAAGATGTCCTCTGACAGCTTTGGGTGGTTTGAATGAGAAAGGCCCCAGGGGGCTCATGTATTTGAATGCTTGGTCCCTAGTTATTGGAACTGTTGGGAAAGAATAGGTTGTGTGGTTTTCTCATAGGAGGTAAGTCACTCAGAGTAGACTTTGAGGTTACAAAAATACACTCCAAGCCACTCTTCCCCTGTCCCTTCTTTCTGTCTCCAATTTATGCACATGGTGTAAGCCCTCAGGTACTGTTTCAATAGCATCCCTACTTGCTGCCATTCTCCCTACCATGACGGTCAAGGACTCTGCCTCTGAAATGCAAGTTCCCAATTAAATTCTTCCTTTTTATAAGTTATCTTACTGTGGTGTCTCCTTTCAGAAAAGTAACCAAGACAGCCACACATGCACATGGAAAGTGTGCACCACCATACATCTACACGGAAACACACACACACACACACTTTAAAAATCCTGTAATCTTCAGGACTGGCTGCAAAGCCCTCCTCTGTGGCCTAACAGGACTGCTCCTCCCTTCGGGGGTGGGAAGACCAAAGAGCCAGTCATTGAGTTCCTGTTAGAAATAGTCCTTGTTCCCCTCACTTTGGGAAACCAATTGGTTACTGAGCTACCACAGTCCTGAAGATACCTGATAAAACAGGATCAGAGGAATGGGGAGGAGGTCCCCCCCATCAGTGGACTTGGAAAGGGGCACGGTGGAGATGAGGGAGGGAGGGAGGGAGGGACTGGGAGGGAATGAGGGATCGGGACACGGCTGGGATACAGAGTTAATAAAATGTAACTGATAAAAAAAATAAAATAAATAAATAAAAAATCCTGTAATCTATGTATTTTCCCATCAATGTTACTATGTCAGTTCACTGTATCTTCACAGTAACTCAAATGTGCTTATTTATGGGTGCTTTATAGGCAAGAAGTTTTCTAAGATGCAGAATATGTGGACAATCTCCTTTCCTCCTTTTCATACAAAAATGTAACTGTGTTGGTTGAGTATTTCCCTTTATTTTATTAACTCCTATTAAGGTATTAATTAGGTACAAATTCATCTATATGTCCTTCCTGTATTTAATTTGCTTTTTTGTTGTGTCAGCTAATTGCATACATGCCTTGACTCATAGGTTTCCTTTTGGTACATCTGAGTCTTCAGTCTAGTTTGTACATATATCCTATCCTAGGCAATTTGTTTTCACTGCATAATAGTTTTCCTTTTCATATAAGAGGGAATTTCAACTTAATACTTAGTAAAGAAATTATAAAAGTGCAGATTCTATGAGTATTTTGCCTTGTTAGAATATCATTAACAGTTTCCATATATATTATAAAATAGCTTAAGTTCACTACATGAAATTTTCTATCTGATAAATGTAAAAAAGTTTCCTTTGAAAAGTGGCATTGCTTACAAAAGCAAAATATTTTAGAGATGTCACTTCTCTGCAGTGTGTTAGCCCCATCTAGTGAATGATTAATGAATTCCCAAATCCAATAACATATGAACATTTTCTAAGCTATCATGGAAGACTGGTTGTGACATTAGTCTAGAAAGTATTGAAGTAATTTTGCAGAACAGATTAATTTTAGAAAATGGATAATATGAAGAGATGTAATCACTATCTCAAACCTATCCACTAACTTTTTATTTTTATCAAGCACGGGAATAATTTAAGCATAGAATTCTCTAAACTTAGATGCAGAAATCAGAAATCCAGTGTTACTCCTTTTCTCTATTTCCCTTTTGGAAAGGCCATTACATTTACCAAAAAGGTGTGTCATTATATTTGCTTCCATTGCTCTGTCTACTTTTGGCTCTGAGTAGTGTAAGCTGAGATTTCCTCCTTCCTTCCTGGAGATGTCTCATGTGTACTGAGTGGTACACCTGGATAGTTTAACTATCATTCTCACTTCCATCCCCACGCTAGTTTTAGTGTTGGTCATTTGCTTCATTTTCTCATCTTTCTTCAAGTTTTATTTTATTTTTACTTGTGTATATGTGTTTGTATGCATGCATGTCACTCACAGTGTATATGCTACCAGAGGCCAGAAAAAGACTTTGGATAGTATGAGCTGGCCAGTAAAGTTCTAGGAACCAAACTTTGGAACCCTGATCATTTGCAAAAAGTAGCTAGTGATTTTACTGTTGAGTCAAGTTCTATATTTCTCTGTGTTTTAGTAATTATTCAATTTATACTAAAATTTTCTTCTATGAAACTCAATACTACAGACACATCAAAAATCAGCTTCTTTCTCCAACTTTGGCTTTGTTTCTTCCCTGGGATACCACTGTTTGTCTGGTTCTTTCATTATCATCACCCCAACAATTTTTTTTTTTGTGTGTGTACATGATTTACTGTTTTGTAGACTGATAATCTCCTAAACATACACAGAATAGGATTTTGCATCCTCTTTTGTATGTGCTCATAAAACATACTCTCAAGCTTTCAAATACGTAAACAAGGAAAGTGTCAGCTTACACTAGTCTATGATGAGCAAATACCCCTTGACCAAAGTGGCTTTTAGGTAGAGTGGTAGTGATGTGAACGAGACAATGGTTCCTTTTTATCCTGACTTGGTGTAAAAGCACTACAAAAGTAAGTCCTGAAAGCCTGGCCTAACTTTGTAGTCATTTGGTACTTTCTAATATGGCATAAATCAGATGATGATGGATTCTTATTTCTATATGGAACAAAGAATGATAAATATATACACATGCATGGTTACATGCAGAATTCTAAATTTGAAGTAGTTTTGTATAATTGTGTGGTGTCACTGTGTTAAGTATAAAACCTAGAACCCCTGCTCAGATGTAGCCCAGGGTAGTTAGTATCCATGTGTATTTCCCTAGTAAGGGGAACAGGAACTATTTCTGACATTAATTCAATGACTGCCTCTTTTACCTCCTCCTACCTCCCAAGGGAGGAACAGCCTTCCTAGGCCACAGAACAGGACATCGCAGCCAGTCCTAAAGATACCTGATAAACTAGGGTTAGATGGAAGGGGAGGAGGATCTCCCCTAGCAGTGGACTTGGAAAGGGGCAGGGTGGGATTGGGAGGGAGGGAGGGGTCCACGGCTGGGATACAAAGTAAATAACCTGTGATTAATATTAAAAAAATAAAAATTAATTTAAAAAAGTTAAAAAAATGTATAAAACTACACCAAGATCTCATGCATGGCCCTTTCCTTTCCTAGAAACCTGGGAGCTCTTCTTTGTTCTGAAAAGTCAAAATAGTTTGCCTGTTTTCATTCATCACACAGGGCACTTCAGTTCTTCCCATGTGTAAACTCGTGTTCTAATTTGCTGGAATAAGACTCACTGATGGCTTCAGTGCTATTTTCTTTCCCCCAGCTTTCTCTGTCCTTTCATTTTGAAGCTGCTATTTATGAATACTGGACTTTGTGAAATGGTCCACTGACTTAATTTTATCTATTCTCTACCATTTTCCATCTCTTTCCAAAAACTAATAAAATTGATATCATAAATTTCACCTTCTAACATTTTTATGGATTATAAAAGTTGCTGTTGTAGTTTAAATTTTTTCCAGAAGTGCTTTTCTTTTATATCTTAAAGTATTGTTTTATACTAACTTGTTCTAATTTTGTTATAGCATATTTTATCACATATGCATAGCCACTGCACTTTATTTATTTTTTTAATTTATTTTTTTTCAATGCAGTTTATTCAGGAACCTTGAACAATCATCTGACCCTGGGGAAAGCCAGCCCACTTTAAATAGCCTCTGGGTAGCCAACCTCAGCATGCCACGTGGGCAATGCAGATAGGTCCACATACATGGAAGCAAGCCAGATCCTCAGCCTTAGCCAAATGTGGAGTTGTTTGTGACAGAGAGCACTCACTATCGGGAAGGTGGAAGGCGGAAACCAGCTCCATCTTTAAGGCACTGCATTCCACAGCTCTCTACAGTTCCCCCTTTTTGTTTTGGACGCATCAGGCAAGAGTAGAGGTCTGATCTCTGATATTAGAAATAAATTGGGACTTTGTACTGATGTTCATTTAGGTGTCATCCACCCAAAGAGCATCAGACCCATCCAATACCTTTTTCTCAGGGACCTGGGGCATCAACCCGCATGCAATCAGACATGCTCTTCTCTGGGTCCAAAGCGGCTGACCCTGAGTGCAGTGCTTAGCCTCGCATCCTGAGCGTAACATTTTGGCTTTTTATGGTAGCCAACCATGCTTGGGGAGACTGTCCTGCTTCAATGGCTGTAAAGGCCTGAATGGTCATGGCTGCATTACGCTGTTGTGAGACTCTAATCTTGCATATATACCACAGGCAAACCAAGGTGACCAACACCAGAAGGCCTGCTAACGCTCCCATGCCCGCCCATTCCTTCAGATGGTTCATGGCTGGCCACTGCACTTTAAAACTGCTTTTCTCTGCTTTATTTAGCCTTCATCAGAGGATGTCTTCAGGTATGTGATAATTTCTGATGGCTTCTTGTTGGTATCTATGGAATACTTTAGGGTGATGATGAATTTACTGAGTCTCACTGGGGTTTGCCGCAGTGAGATTCATTGTGGGAGGCTGTTCGTAGCCAGACTTTCACAGTCCTCAGAGTTAAAGCCATTTCCTTTTCAAGGTAAAAGTTACAAGTTGGCATTTTGGGACAGACAACGTCTTGTACACCCCTGAGCTAGGGGAGTTAAAAAATGCCTCTGCTAGGAATAGCTGTGTGATCAGCTTTGTCTTTCCTAACTCAGAGCTAAACTTCAATATTTTCCATTCAAAGTATGGGAACCTAAAAAGGAGCGGTTGCTGCCAAAGCAGTTCTTTAGTGGGTTTTCATTGCTGGTGAATAAATCATTTTTCAAGTTCCTAGAAGATCTGACTTTTGCCCATTCCAGTATGTTGATGGTTCTCTATAGCAAGCTGAGTTGTTTTGTGGACATTCTTGTCACATTTAAGATTTGAATTTTACAATTTTTTTTTTATCTATTCCATAAATTCTAACACTATTGTTTTATTTTTGTACATTCCTTAATTTTTTTCTGGGTTGTCCTTTTAAAATAATTTTCCTTTTGTGAAGCAGAGGAAGATCTGGTAGGTCTTGATAGTGAGTTTGTTTATGATCTATACTGGCAGGTTCTTCATCTAATACATCATATCAAGGATAAATGCATAAGTTTGTACATGAATATACTTATGGATGTGTTGGCCTATATGTACCTACATCTGTCTTTCTGATTTAGGTGATCAACTGTGAAATTAATGAGATTATATACAGAGAGGAAAAGCAGTTGGGGCAAAGATTTTGATGCCAGGCAGTGATAACAAAGAAAAATATTACAGAACAAAAGAAATTAATGTATTTCTTGTATATCTATTACCTTTTCAGAGGCCCGCACACTTTCAGAAGAAGTTGCTTTCTGTTTTCACAGTCACATGGGTCTAGTTTGGTAAATTAGTCCATTAGTGTCTTTAAGTGCTCAAACTATGAAAATTCACCAAATAGCAATTTACTAAATAGCACCTAGGTGATTTTGAGAGTTAATACAGCTTCTCAGAATATAGCCAGACCACAAAGAAAATTTGCTCAAAAAAATCTGTATTTAGGCAGAAAAATTAGAAAATTAAGTTTATTGACTATTTAAATCTGGTCATAAAGTATTTTCATTTTAATGAGACTGAGAATGGTCAGGTGGATGCAGGGAAAGGATATGATTTGTTGGATAAATCATATAATCACAGCTGTGAAAGGGCATGCATACATTTATTCACTCATACATTCTGTCCATGACACAGAAACACACTTAAGATAGAAAAGGGAAGAAAGTACAGCAAAGATCTACACTGCAAATACTGTGCTTTTGACATCATGACAGATAAAAAGGCAGAATGAAAAAGAAAGGAAATTAGATTCTTCAGAGTGGCTAGAGCAGAGCCTTTTGATCCATGCCCACTTCTCAAATATCTAGAAAGGTGATGAGTAGGATCCCAGCTGTGTGTAAGAAAGGACATTTCTGAAGAGGCACTTTTGTTTATCAGCCAATTGAAACCAGACACAACAAGAGGCAAAAAAAAAAAAAAAAAGAAAAGAAAAGAAATGGCAAGAAAACAAACAAACACATAACCCCAAACCTTCTCAGTGCCAGGAGCCACAAGATTAGATTTGAAGGAGGTAAAAGGGGTCAGTTTACGTTACTAGAAACCCGTTTTTATCAGCATTTTGTTCTGTAAGCTGTCTTTCTTTTAGTCAAAGTTTTTCCACGTGATAATAAGATGATCACTGGTGGGTCAATAGCCACAGTTTCATCATCTCAGTGACTCTAGAGAAAAAGATCAGTCCTTCTTGTACTGGAAAGGATGCCAGTCTTTTGGATGAACTGCAGTCTCCCTTGTTTATGTCCTATCTGTAACTCCTTCCAAATCATGTTCCTCAAGCACTAATATACTTTACTTGACTAGGCTGCATCATTACTGAAGGGATTATTTTTTATTCTTTTTATTTTGGAATTTAGAATTATTTTAGAATTGGGACTCTAATGACTTTAGCAAGCTGGCTTATCTCAAGAGAGCACCAAGGACACTGGTTATATTTCAGATGTTGCAGACATAGCTCTGTCTTTTAAGTTTAACATCACACTGTTTTGTATTATATTATATTTATTATAGTATAGTATATTATAGTAGAGTATAGTATTATTGATTTATTCTCTAATATATTATATCTTGACAGCAGTTTACCCTCCCTCCTCTCCTCCAAGTCCCTCTACTTTACCCATCCACTCCTCTGTTTCCTTACAGAAAAGTGCAGGGCTCCCAGGGATATTAAGCAAATATAACATAGCAAATTGCAATAAGTTTAGGTGCTTCTCCTCATATTAAAGCTGAAAGAAGCAACTCAGTAGGAGGAAAGGTTAATACTGAGATCTATTATAAATGCACAAACACACACATATATGTGTATATACACAAAGAATCAAATTTAAGGAGAACTTTCTAAGAGACTTATTTGTGAGATCTTGAATCACATGTATTCTTACTACAGATATTTTGAAAATAATGTGGAAAAATTTGCTCTTAGTTTAGACATGTCTATGTTGTCATGAATCAAAAGAAAGAAACAGAAATACTTAGTATTTTAAAGAGTGTAATTTTTTAGTAAGGACTAAGAAATGTATAGTACAAAGGAGCAGGATGTGGGCCAAAGGAAGCAGACATATAGGAATTGGGACTAATGACTTTAGCAAGCTGGCTTATCTCAAGAGAGCACCAAGAACACTGGTCATATTTCAGATGTTGCAGACATAGCTCTGTCTTTTAAGTTTAACATCACACTGTTTTGTATTATATGATATGATATGATATGATATGATATGATAGTAGAGTATTATTAATGTATTATATCATATTATATTACATTAAATATATTATATAATTATACAATGATTTAAACTTGATACCCAAAATGCTGTTATATATGCCAAAGCAAATGTATATAATTATGTTATTTTGGAGAGATTTAACTATCGTTTCAAATCTAGCCTGGATCTATTTTCTATGTAACTAAGGGTATAAACACTATGTAGTTTAGAATAAAACTTATTAGGACATTCCTAAAGTGAAGAAGTATTAATGGATATTACAATCCTTTTGTATTTTCCATTTCATTAAAATGAATGAATTAAAAGTGTTTTTTAGTATACAGAGATTATTTCTTTTCTGAGGCATCTCCTGGTTTTCAAAATGATTGCATTCCTATCACTTTGAGCTACTATTCCCATTAACTTTAGCAGGGATTACAAACTGGTGAGTGGCAGACAATTTGCTCAAAGGCATGTGGTTTGGTGCTAACATGGATCAAACATATCTTCGTGAACACCTTATATTTGGAGAGCACAACAGATTCAGGTCACTTTTTTGAGCCTGCAAAATTCTACCTGGTTCAATGTCTTGGAAACTCTTTGCACTTGTAGAATGAAGAAAGGAATGAGTGAGAATCCGTTATCAGGAGGTGTTACTATTAGGTCTGGATATATGATGTGTCACCAATCATATTTTCCCTGCAGATATGGTCACTACAATATTTCAATATGAAATACAATATCATGGTGTTGCAGCTAAAATCTGTTTTGTGTTTGAAAATCTCTGTTCAGTACAGAGAATTCTCAATAGAGGAATACTGAATGGCAGAGAAACACATAAAGAAATGCTCAACATCCTTATCATCAAGGAAATGCAAATCAAAACAACCCTGAGATTATATCTTACACCCATCAGAATGGCTAAAAGCAAAAACTCAAGTGACAAAAAATGCTGGAAGAATGTGGAGAAAGGGGAACCTTCCTCCATTGTTGGTGGGTATGAAAACTTGTACAACCACTTTGGAAATCAATCTGGTGCTTTCTCAGAAAATTAGGAATAGTGCTACCTCAAGATACAGCTATAACACTCCTAGGCATATATCCAAAAGAAGCTCAAGTATACAACAAGGACATTTGCTCAACCATGATTATAGCAGATTTATTCATAATAGCCAGATTCTGCAAACAACAAAGTTGTCCCTCAAATGAAGAATGTATATAGAAATTGTGGTACTTTTACACATAGAATACTACTCAGCAATTTAAAACAAGAAAATCATGAAATTTGCAGGCAGATGGTGGGAACTAAAAAAGATCATCCTGAGTGAGGTATCCCAGAAGCAGAAAGACACATAATATATACTCACATATAAATGGATACTAGACATATATTATAGGATAAACATACTAAAATCTGTACACCTGAAGAAGTTAAGCAAGGAGGAGGACCCTGGGTAAGATGATCAATCCTCATTCAGAAAGGCAAATGGGATAGACATCAGAAGAATGTGAAAACAGGAACAAAACAGAAGCCTACCACAGAGAGCCTCTGGAAAACTCTACCTAGCAGGTCATCAAAGCAGATTCTGAGACACATAGCCAAACTTTGGGCAGAGTGCAGGGAATCTTATGAAAGAAGGGGGAGATAGAAAGACCTGGAAGGGTTTGTTGATCCACAAGTAGAACAACAGAACCAAAAAATTTGGGCCCAGGGGTCTTTTCTGAGACTGATACTCCAAACAAGGACCATGCATAGAGATAACCTAGAACCCCTGCACAGATGTAGTTGATGGCAGCTGAATCTCCAAATGGACTCCCTAGCAAGGGAACAGGGGCTGTCTCCGACATTAACTCAGTGGCAGGCTCTTTGATCACCTCCTCCTGAGGGGTGTTCAGCCTTACCGGGCCACAGAGGAAGAAAATGCAGATAGTCCTGATGAGACCTAGTAAGCTAAGGTCAGAAGAGGGAAGGAGGACCTCTCCTATCAGTGGACAGGGGATGGGGCATGGGAAGAGATAAGGGAGGGAGGAGGGAAGGTGGGATTGGAAGGGGACAAGGGTGGGGGGCTACAACTGGGATACAAAGTGAATAAATTGTAACAAATAAAAAAATTATATTACAAAATGAAAAAAAGAGAAAATCTCTGTTTAGTGTTTAGCACAGACACCTGACATTGGCTCTCCTACCGAGAACTCTTGGCCTTTGGCCATTCTTCTTTCTCCACCTCTCCAGCAGCTGGGACTACAGGCATGTACCACTGTGCCTGGCTGAACACTGCCCTAGAAGCAAAAAAATAAAAAAGTCTCAGGCAAATACAGCATCATTTTCATTTCAGAGATCTGGAATTCTATTACTCTGTCCTAATGCAAACTGGTTCTTCCTGCGGTAATAAGAATTACTTCCATACATAGTAATATATATGTATACATTAAAACATACTATATATATATACCTTAGAATGGTTCTTTTTTGTAAGGTGCTGTCATGCCAGGATCACGAGACCCTCAGAGACCACCAGGAGATGACTTGAGGCAAAAGCAAGAGAGCTTTATTATAAGAGCGATCTAACTCGGGATCTAAGAAGAGAAGTGGGACCCTGAGCCCTGGGTGAGCAGGGTTTTTAAAGGGAAAAAATGCAAGCAAGGGGTACATGTTTTCATGACAGCAAGCAGGGGGGTTCATGCCTTGACATTACAGGGGCAAGGTGACCTTCCACATAATCACAATTGCCATTATTCTAAACTACATCTGGAATGTTGGGGAGAATTTTCCCAACTGATTCTCATTGATTGTTGCCAGGGAGATTGTCTCTATTTTCTGTCAATTATTTATTCTGTGATATTTCCTGGAGGCTGTTGCTAGGAGAGTTAACTTTGTTTTCTGCCAAGTGCACATTCTGTGATATTTCCTGGTATCTGAGTTCAGCTCCCATTCAAGATGGGTCCTCTTTTCAAAATGGAGTCACCCAAGCTAACTTGAACTCTTCAGTGCTGGCAGTCATGCCTGGACCACAGGGTGGATTTCCATCAACAGGTTACATAACTGTCTTTGTGTTTATAAACGTATAAATGAATAAGAGGTTACTTAAATTTTCATGTTTATCACAGTCATCCACAGACTACATCTGAACTTATATGCATCAACTGGAATTACGGTGACATTTTTGAGATGTTAATAACTATAGCTTTTAATTCTTCCAATCTCACTCCAGGCCTTAACTTCCCATATCCTCCTATCTTCCTATGATTTAGCAACCAGAATATTATGACTGTGTTGTCTGTTGACTAGGTAAGTCACATGACAGGTGAGATAATGAATTATTCCTGTCACTATGGGATCAGTTTGCAATATGGAGTTGTTATTTTAATGTATTTAAGGGTTTCAGTCTTTAAAATAAGACATGTAAAATTGTGATGGATGATGGCTACAGAACACCAAAATCTTAGTGCTATTTAAGTACATACAAAAAAGTGTTTTAGATGGTAAAATTTGCATTATAAGGACTTCACTGCAATTCAAAATAAAGGAAAAAAAATTCTTTGACTTTTTTTCCTGTCCTTTTAACAACAGCAAAAAAAAAAAAAAAAAAAAAAAAAAAAAAAAAAAAGTCAAAAGCATTGTTTGTACTTACTTTCCAGTGTCCTCACTTACTACTTCATCCATCTGGTCTGTCTAGAAGGGCTTTTGTTCTGGTTACTCTCTTGAGAATGCTTTTGTCCTGAATAATAGTTGCTTTTCTCTAATGGCTGATGCTAAGTCTCACCTCACCAGGGTGCTTAGTGTCTTCCAGGAGAGTTGCTCATCATCTCTTTGGAACAATTTTTTTTTCTTGTCACTTGTTTTTTTGTGGTACCGAAACCTTAATATATAAGTTAACCAAAGCTTTAGATTGTGATGCAGGGTCTTTCTCTTCACTCCTTTTCTTAGACTCAACATTGTTGGGATGTTTGAAGAGGCAGATGTAGCCCATGGCAGCTCAGTCTCCAAGTGGGTTCCCTAAAGGGGAACAGGGATTGTCTCTGACATGAAATGATTAGCCTGCTCTTTGATCACCTCCGCCTGAGAGGGGAGCAGCCTTACCAGGCCACAGAGGAAGACAATGCCAGCAGTCCTGATGAGACCTGATAGGCTAGGGTCCGAGGGAAGGGGAGGAGGACCTCCCCTATCAGTAGACTTGGAGAGGGGCATGGGAGGAGATTAGTGAGGGAAGATGGAAATGGGAGGAGGTGAGGGAAGGGCTACAGCTGGTATACAAAGTGAATCAATTACAATTAATAAAAAATTAAATAAATTTAAAAAGAAAAAAAAACTACTTATATCAGGAAACATTTTGCTTGAGAATTTATGCTGAAATAGGTTAATATTCATGTGCTTTTCTTTTTTATTTTTTTCCATATTCTTTATTAGCCTGTTTGCCACTATAACACATAACATTAAGTGAGTATTTTTAAGTAACAGAAACAGTTTTTCACACAGAGCAGGGGATGGAAAATCCAATATCAAGCAATTGGTAGTTTCAGTGTTTGGTAAGAGCTTTTTAGCTCATGGATGAAACTTTCTTCGTGAATCTTCACATCTTAGAACAAGCATGACCGGTTTCTTGATCATTTTTTTAATTGTTTATATTAATTACAGTTTATTCACTTTGTAGCTCAGCTGTAGTCCCCTCCCTCATTTCCTCCCAATCTCACCCTGTCTCCTTCATCTCCTCCCATGACCCTCTCTAAGTCCACTGATAGGGGAGGTCTTCCTCCCCTTCTGTCTGACCCTAGCCTATCAAGTCTCATCAGGACTGGCAGCATTGTCTTCCTCAGTGGCCTGGTAAGACTGCTCCCCTATCAGGGGGAAGTGATCAAGGTGCCAGCCACTGAATTCATGTCAGAGATAGTCTGTTTCCCTTACTAGGGTACCCACTTGGAGACTGAGCTGCCTTTAGCTACCTCTGTGCAAGGGATCTAGGTTATATCCATGAATGGTCCTTTGTTGGAGTATCAATCTCAGAAAAGACCCCTGTGCTCAGATATTTTGGTTCTGTTGCTCTCCTTGTGGAGCTCCAAATCCTTCAAGGTCTCACTATCTCCTCGTTCTTTCATAGGATTCCCTGCACTCTGCCCAAAGTTTGGTTATGAGCCTTAGAATCTGCTCTGATACCGTGTAGGGTAGAGTCTTTCAGAGACCCTCTGTGGCAGGCTCCTGTCCTGTTTCCTGTTTTCTCCCTCTTCCAATGTCTATCCCATTTGCCTTTCTGAGTGAGGATTGATCATTTTACTCAGGGTGTTCCTTCTTGCTTAGCTTCTTTAGGTGTACAGATTTTATTATGTTTATCCTATATTTTATGTCTAATATCTACTTATAAGTGAGTACATACCATGTATGTCTTTCTGTTTCTTGGATATCTCACTCAGGATGATCTTTTCTTGATCCCACCATTTGCTTGCAAATGTCATGATTACCTTGTTTTTAATTGCTGTGTAGTATTCCATTGTGTAAACGTAGCACAATTTCTGTACCCATTCCTCAGCTGAGGGATATCTGGGTTGTTTCCAAGTAGGGAAACAACACCCTTCACAATAGACACTAATAACACAGAGTACCTTGGTGTGACTCTAACCAAGTAAAAGTAAAAGACCCGTTCAAAAAAAAAAAAAAAAAAACAAAAAAAACTTCAAGGCTCTGAAGAAAGAAATTGAAGAAGATATCAGAAGATGGAAAATCTCCCATGCTCATGGATCATTAATGTTAACATAGTGAAAATGGCCATCCTGCCAAAATCAACCTACATATTCAATGCAATTCCCATCAAAATACCAACAGAATTCTTTTTTTAGTCTCTCAGTGTCAATTATTTTTATTTTTTTTATGTTTAAAATATTTTATTTAGTCTTTTAAAATTTATATATCTATACAAAGTATTTTTTTCTTCTTTTAATTTTTTTATATTAATCATACTTTATTTACTTTGTTTCTCAGCTGTGGCCCCCTCCTTAATTCCCTCTGAATCCCACTTTCCTCCCTCATCGCCTCCCTCTCACTCTCTAGGTTCACTGATAGGGGAGGTCCTCCTGTCCTTCCATCTGACCCTAGCTTATCAGGTCTCATCAGGACTGGCTGCAATGTCCTCTGTGGCCTAGCAAGGCTGCTCCCTTGGGGAGTGGGGGTGTGGTGGGAGGTGAAATCACTGAGTTCATGTCAGAGATAGTCCTTTTATAGAACTTGAAAGAATAATTCTCAACTTCATATGGAGAAACAAAAACCCCACAATTGCTAAAATAATCCTGTACAACAAATCATCTGGAGGTATCTCCATCACTGATTTCAAGCTGTACTACAGAACAATAGTAATTAAAACTGCATGGTACTGAAATCGACACAGAATGGTGGATCAATGCAATCAAACAGAAGACCCAGAAATAAACCCATATACATGTATACAACTATACATAGGTATACCTTTTTGACAAAGGTATGTATACCTATGTATAACTTTTTGACAAAGAAGCCAAAACTATACAATGAATAAAAGACAACATCTTGAAGAAATGGTGCTATTCTAACTGGATATCTACATGTAGAAAAAAAGCTAATAGATCCGTATTTATCACCCTGCACAAAACTAAAGTGCAAGTGGATCAAAGATCTCAACATAAAACCGGTCCTTTTTTTCAAAAGGCTAATGTGCTAATGCTGTTCTTAGGTTCTGCTTTTACATCTGAAACATCTCTCAAAGCCCTCCTACATAGCATCATCTCTCTTTTTTTAATTCTTTATCAATTACATTTTATTCTTGTATCCCCCCTGTGGTTCCTTCCCTCCTCCAATCCCAATCCCTCCCTTCCTCCACCCTCTGCCTGCATGCCCCACCCCAAGTCCACTGATAGGAGAGGTCTTCTTTTCCTTCCTTCTGATCCTAGTCAATTAGGTCTCATCAGGAGTGGCTGCATTGTTTTCTTCTGTGGCCTGGTAATGTTGCTTCCCCCTCAGGGGGAGGTAATTAAAGAGCAGGCCAATCAGTTCATGTCAGAGACAGTCCCTGTTCCTATTACAATGGCACCCACTTGGATACTGAACTGCCATGGGCTACATCTGTGCAGGGGTCTTAGGTTATCTCCATGCATAGTCCTTGGTTGGAGTATCAGTCTCAGGAAAGACCCCTGTGCTCAGATTTTTTGGTGCTGTTGCTCTCCTTGTGGAGTTCCTCTCCTCTCTAGATCTTACTGTTTCCCACTTTCATAAGATTCCCTGCACTCTGCCCAAAGGTTGCCCATAAGTCTCAGCATCTGCATTGATAGTCTGCAGGGCAGAACCTTTCAGAGGTCCTCTGTGTCAAGCTCCTGACTTGTTCCCTCTTTTCTCCTTCTTCTGATGTCCATCCTCTTTGCCTTTCTGGACAGGAATTGAGCATTTTAGCAAGAGTCCTCCCTCTTGATTAGTTTCTTCAGGTGTACAGATTTTATCCCATATTATATTTCTATATGAGTGAGTATATACCTTGTACATCTTTCTGCTTCTGGGATAGCTCACTCAGAATGATCTTTTCCAGATCTCACCATTTACCTGCAAATTATCATCTCTTAAGTCAGCTCAACTTCTGATCATTTGAAGGACAAAGACATTCAGATGTAAGTGCTGCAATCTGCTCTTTGTAAACAGCAACCTATTGATGGAGGATTGCATCAGAACACACATATCAGCAATTATTTCTTTAATATTAAATTTGCTCTGACATGAACTCAGTGTCTGGTTCTTTGACCACCTTCCCATGGGGGTGTGAAGCAGCCTTAATGGGCCATGGAAAAAGACAATGCTACCAGTTCTAATGAGACCTGAAAGGCTAGGGTCAGATGGAAGGAGAGAAGGACCTCCCCTATCAGTTCCCTGAGGAAGAGGCATGTGAGGACAGGAGGGAAGGAGGGAGGGATTGAGAGGGAGAGTGTGTGTGTGGAGGGTTACAGCTTGTATACAAAGTGAATAAATTGTAATAAATAAAAATAATTTTAAAATTAAAAATATATTAAATTTGCTGGAAGCTGGATATGGAGGCACATGTTTATAATCTCAGCAGTGGCAGGGTAGTTGAGATTTCAAGGCTATCCTGTGCTCCTTAACAAGATCCCATCTCAATAAAGCAAAATAAAACCGAAATGAAATATGATACAGTAGCTTGTAATCTCAAATCTTTGACATGTGCCAAATATGGTTGCTTATCTCTGCTTCATTCTGTGCTATCTTAAAAGTCAGTAGGTAAGTAATCATATAATGAAGCATGGCAAAAGTAAGACATAAAATTAACTATAATTAAACTGGAAGCTTATTCAAGCCTCTGAGGAAATTATAGACATTGGAGAAAATACTGGCATGTGACCACTGTGAATAAAGGACACATTTGTAATAAAAATACTTTGCTTGCAACAAATGGAGTGAGTTAACTTTCTAAATTATGAATTAAAAGGTGTAACACTTTCAGGAGTTATTTAGAGAAGAGAAAAATATTGTTTGTAAATGGTAAATATTATTACCACAAAATACTGTTAGAAAATTATATTCATTTTGTGTCTAAGTAAATGTGAGATTTATTGGTTTCAAGGGGAAATTAAATTCCTTTTCCCATCAGCAATTTGTTATCTATTAAATAGATGTTTCTCTGTGTATAGGCACTCAGAAGTCTATTACTTTGTGATTGTGACCTTAATAAATACGAGTTCATGGGTTGAAGGAGATAGCACAGTCTGTTATGATTTTCAAATCTTAGCTTGACTCAAACAAGCTAAGATTTCTTGCTCTGAAGATGAACTTGATTTGTGAGACTCTCATACTTCGTTACAGAATACTACATGAAATTGGAAAGAGGGAACAGTGTCAGAGTGGAACACAATAACAGCTATTTATTGACCACCTACTACTCTTTGAAAGCTGTAGATGGGGTAATTGATAACATGTTTAATTTTGTCACCATTTAGTATGTCACCTGTTTTGTTATTTCATTGGAAAGAACCACTGGCTTGGAAGGCTTATGGATTTCTCAGTTTCAAACAGGAGGTAAAATTCAGATATGCTGAGTACTGTAAGCCTGTTACGCAAAATTTCCATATCTGAATCTGTTAATGTTTTAATTTATCTTTTTTGAGAATGTAATGGCTTTTCTTTTGACTTCCACAAAATAAATATAGGAAAAAAGTTGAAATATGACCAAAAATATTATTAGTGATGCCAATCACTTAAGTAAATTTAAAAGATCACATGTGAATATTTTATCAGCATTATATATAAAAATTCATTTAATCCCAAGTAACTTATGTTATAGTACATATGCAAACATTATCTATGTTTTGTCTATATAAGATTTAGAAACTTTTAACAAAGTGGTTATATTTTATTTCATTATGACCTAATAACTCATTTTACTTAATAGAATAAGCGAGTTTTCTATTTATAATTCTACTGCCTTCCTGTAACTAGGAAAAAGTAAGAAGGCTCTGTCTGGAATTCTCTGTTTATAATGAGTGCAGCACCTATTTTTTTTTTTTTTTTGAAATTCATGTAGAAATGTAAGATCCAATAACTGTGAGTTTCTAGAATAGTGGTTCTCAACCTATGAGTTGCAACTCCTTAGGTGTCCAAATGACATTATACAGGGGGTGCCTAAGATCGCTCTTTACATAGATATTTACATTATGATTCATGACAGTACCAAAATTGCAGTATCAAGTAGCAGTAGAAATAATGTTATAGTTGGGGGTCACCACAACACAAGGAACTGGATTAAAGTGTTGTGGTATTAAGAAGGCTGAGAACCAGCTCTAGAAGAGTAAGATATTCTCCCTATGTTTCTAATGGAAAAAGCTTTATTCAAAATGAAGATTGAGTATCTAACCAAGGGTCCTCCTTCTTGATTCGCTTCTTTAGGTGTACAGGTTTCAGTATGATTATTCTATAGGGTGCTCAATCTTCACTCAGAAGATTGAGTGAGTGTGATGGCAAATGTGATGGACATCGGAGGAGGGAGAAAACAGGGAACAGGACAGGAGCCTACCACAGAAGGCCTCTGAAAGCCTCTACCCAGCAGAGCATTAAAGCAGATGCTGAGACTCAGAGTCAAACTTTGGGCAGAGTTCAGGGAATCTTATGGAAGAATGAAGAGATAGAAAGACCTGGAGGGGACAGGAGCTATACAAGGAGAGCAACAGAACAAAAAATCTGGGCACAGGGGTCTTTTATGAGACTGATATTCCAAACAAGGACTATGCATGGAGATAACCTAGAACCCCTGCACACATGTAGCCCATGGGAGCTCAGTATCCAAGTGGGTTTTTTAGTAATGGGAACAGGAACTGTCTCTGACATGAACTCAGGGGCTGGCTCTTTGATCACCTCCCCCTGTCAGGGAAGCAGCCTTACTAGCCCACAGAGGAAGAGAATACAGCCTGAAGAGACCTGATAGACTAGTGTCAGATAGAAGTGGAATGGGGGAGGGGCATAGGAGAAGAAGAGGGAGGGAGCACAGGGTGAGGTTGGGAGGGGAGAGGGTAGCTACCAGTGGGATACAAAGTGAATAATAAATAAAAAAATAATTAATAAAAAATAAATTTAAAAAATCTTTATTCTAACGAAGATTTTAAGGATTTTTCTCTTCTCTGGAAGGATGCTCTGATATTAACCCAAAGGGAGTGCAAAGTAGAAAGATCATAAGCAAAAACTGATGTGTGTGTATGTTCCTACTGGCATTATGTTTATAAAACTAATGCTTTTTGTCCAACAGAAATAAGATAATAGATATACAAACTGACTCAAATTTACTAATGTTGATAATATTCAAATTAGTCATACTTCAAAAACTTACAAAGAGTGCAATGAAGTGAAAATTATATTTTATAAAAGCACTTAAACATTTTAATTGATAAACCATAGCTATCATAAACTGTTTTGATGTACAATATGAAACAATGAACCCAAGGCAATCATCAAATTATCATCTTGATCTCCTATCTTCCTAAGGGTAAGATGTTTGAATTTTACTATTGATACTGACACATTTGTTTTACTAACTATGGCAACCTTCTGTGCAATATTTCCAAAAACTTCTTTCTGAAACCTGTACTGTTGAACTGAAATATCGCCATTACTGTTTTCTCCTCCAGATTTTGATAACCAGGATCCTACTCTGTACTTTCTACAAATTTAATATTTTAGAGTTTGCATATATTCTATAGAATTGAAATAAATAGCTACATTTCTATGCTAATTGTAGCATTAATCACACTAGACAAGACATGGAAGCAATATATGGATCAATATAATTGATAAAAAGCATGCATGTGTATAAAATAAGATATATAATACGAAGCATACAATATGTATGCAATACTTGCATGTCCATATCTACTGAGTGTCATTCTGAAGGCCTCCAACATGCTAAAGATATGCTCTACCAGGAAGCTATATTCCCAGCACCAATGGGGTATTTTGAAATATATTAAATAGAATGAAATGATTTGATGAGATAGCTGAGAAACAAATCATCTGGGAATAAGACTTTATTGCAATAAACACACCAGCCATTATCCTTGCTAAGGAGATTTGTATGAACTGCAATGGGATCATCTGATAACGTGGAGAAATGACAATGAGAAATGGACTTTCCTTTTCTTTGTGCTTCTCCCCAAAGCGGGTTCTTCAATACACCTTCAACCAAAATCTTTACTCTTAGCATTACCAGCAACAGAGCTATACAACAGAAAATCATTTGGATTAACCCATTTAAATGCTTTGTTCAAGGTCTGAAGTAAGAGGAAGAGTCCCATGTTGTAAGTCCTTTACTTTGTTATGAAAGATATGGGAAAATGACCATATGCAGATATTAGTTAAAACTCATGTTGTGTGTGGTTGCCAATGTAGTCAGTGACAGAAAACAGTGAGCAAACAATGCAGAGCAGAGCAAAGCAAGTCCTGGTGACAGCCCCAGCCTGAGAACAAGTGGTACTTCTGCTCTCACTGATCAGGCTTGGGTTGAGAGCATCTGCACCTCACACTGTGGTCACCCTTACAGCTAACTTCAGAGTAACTTGGTAAAAGAAATCTTCACATTTGTGGAATTTTACACATATTAAAATAAAACAAAAGTTCTCTCACTTTCAGATATGTGTCCAGGAGTCGTATAGCTGGATCTTGAGGAAGCACTATTCCCAGTTTTCTGAGAAAGCACCAGATTGATTTCCAAAGTGTTTGTACCATTTTACATTCCCACCAGCAATGGAGGAGGGATCCCCTTTCTCCACATCCTCTCCAGCATGCATTGTTACTTGAGTTTTGGATATTAGCCATTCTGATGGGTGTGAGATAGAATCTCAGAGTGATTTTGATTTGCATTTCCCTGATAATGAAGGACAGTGAGAATTTCTTTAAGTGTTTCTCTGCCATTCGCTATTCCTCTGTTGAGAATTTTCAGTCTCCATGTGGTGCCTTAGTAAGGGGAGCAGAGACAATTTCTGATATGAACACAGCTGTCTGCTATTTGGTCTCTTCCCCTTTGTAAGACAACCTAGCCAGCCCACAGAGGAAGAGGACCCAGGCAGTCTTTTATTTTTTTAAATATATTTTTTATTATTAGTTACATTTTATTGACTTTGTATCCCAGCTGTATCCCACTCCCTTATTCCCTCCCAATCACACCCTCCCTCCTTCATCTCCCCTTACTAGGGTACCCACTTGGATACTGAGCTACCATGGGCTACAGCTGAGCAGAGGTTCTAGGTTATATCCATACATGATCCTTGGCTGGAGGAACAGTCTCATATAAGACCCCTGTCCCAGGCAGTCTTGATGGAACCTGATAGGCTAGGGTCAAACCGTAGGGGAGGAGGATTTCCTTTATCAGTGGACTAGGGAAGAAGGAATGGGAGGAGGAGGGAGGGAAGGTGGGACTGAGAGGAGATGAGGGAGGGGGTAGAACTGGGATACAAAGTGAATAAATTGTAAATAATTACAACAACAATAATAAATCCTCCCCAAAAGTTCTCTAACAATCACAATAGATGCCTTGGATGTTTGGGCTGCATAGATACTTTAGACTTAAGATTTAATAACTAAGAAATACTATTTCTTTTCTTTTCTTTTCTTTTTTAGACATTGTTTTTTTTTTTTTTCAATGTAGTTTATTCAGGAACCTTGAACAATCCTCGGACCCTGGGGAAAGCCAGCCCACAGCTTAAATAGCCTCTGGGTAGCCAACCCAGGCATGCCACGTGGGCAATGCAGATAGGTCCACATACATGGAAGCAAGCCAGATCCTCAGCCTTAGCCAAATGTGGAATTGTTTGTGACAGAGAGCACTCACCATCGGGAAGGTGGAAGGCAGAAACCAGCTCCATCTTTAAGGCATAGCATTCCGCAGCTCTCTACAGTTCCCCCTTTTTGTTTTAGACGCATCAGGCAAGAGTAGAGGTCTGATCTCTGATATTAGAAATAAATTGGGACTTTGTACCGATGTTCATCTAGGTGTCATCCACCCAAAGAGCATCAGACCTGTCTGATACCTTTTTCTCAGAGGCGGGACCTGGGGCATCAACCCACATGCAATCAGACATGCTCTTCTCCTGGTCCAAAGTGGCTGACCCTGAGTGCAGTGCTTAGCCTCGCATCCTGAGCGTAACATTTTAGCTTTTTATGGTAGCCAACCATGCTTGGGGAGAATGTCCTGCTTCAATGGCTGTAAAAGCCTGAATGATCATGGCTGCATCACACTGTTGTGAGACTCTAATCTTGCATATATACCACAGGCAAACCAAGGAGACCAACACCAGAAGGCCTGCTAACACTCCCATGCCTGCCCATTCCTTCAGATGATTCATGGTTGCAGCAATCCATGATGATAATCCTGTGGCTAGTCCTGCATCCACTCTGGTAGAATTTACTGTGACAATGGCCACTCTCAGCTGCTCCATCGTAGTATCGAATTCTCCAGTCCAATTACCTAAAATATAGCTAGACAATTGTTTAGACAGATTTGCAGCACAGGAAAAATTCTCATGTTGTATGCTAGTGACTCAAAGTCCAGCATACTTTCATTGACAGCCAAGTTGAGCAATTTGCCATAGGGTATCAATTTGCTCCTGCACGAGGTCAATCCTCTGATTGAACACCATCAAGCTTCCTTTTAGTTGAGCATTAATTCCTTTTTGTACAACTAAGGCATGAGCTACCTTGGCTAAATGATTATTCAGAGTCTGAGCAGTCTGCCCAGTATGACTCAGAAATACTATTTCTTACACAGTAAATAGACTTTAAAAAAAAAGAAATCTCCGCACACATACAATTTTTTTCTTATTGGAATTATGATCATATTTTATAAATTTCTTACAATATCTACTATAGATCAAGACAGCAATAAATGAACAACAAAAATCATTTAAGAACAAGATAGGGAATCTCGGGAAAGTCAACTGAGCATCCTGAAGAATAATAGAGTATTTGCCAGATGTCTTTTCAACTGCCTTCCATCAGAAATCATGGGAGAGGACATATGGATCCTAAATTCATAACAACAGAGCCAAAGATTCTAGGGCAGTGGGTCTCAATGTGTGGGTGTGGCCCCTTGCGGAGTAGCATACCAGATAGCCTGCACAGCAGATATGTTCATTATGAATTATAACAGCTAAGACGTAGCAATGAAATAATTTCATGGTTGGGGGGGGTCACCACAACACAAGGAACTGCATTGAAAGGTTGAGAAACTGCATTAGGAAGGTTGAGAGCGGACATTTGGAGCCTGTGGTGCCTTGGAGGCATCCTTATGCTGTTCCATGTCCTATTGACAGTTTATTGTACTCAAGACTAATGTTATCTATATTTCTGTTTATTTTACACACTTAGAAAGTAAAGCAAAAGGAATATTTTATATGCATCGAAAATCACTGCCTAAGTCATGAATTGCAAACCTGCCTCTTCGAGTCTGGGGTTCTCATGTCATTTCATTTTGTGTTTTATGTTTATGGTTTCCATTCTTGAGAAACATGAAATGAACACTTAGAATCTTGTGCAGTATTTTACTCTGATCTTGAAGTAATGGTTAAATTATTGTTAGGTAATTAGAATTAGAAACCAAATTTCATTTTATTATACATTTATGCATTTCCTACAGAGATCAATAATTATAGAGAAAAAGAATGGCCTGAAGAGGAGACAAAGCAGTCAGAATTCCTTTTACATACAGGACTTTTATTTCTTTTCATACAGGGTTTTGAGGAAGGAAAAAGGGGAGAAACACTGTATTTGTATTATAATCTGAAAACAATAATAAAACACCTTAAAAATTCTATTATAGGTTTTCATAATCCTTCCAGTCTTCCAGATTTTATCATAGCAACATTGTTTTTCTCATTGTGATTGTTTATTGAAATTATTTATCAGATCTGTATCAAATCTGATGTCTCTTCTACACAGGCCATTCACAACATTACAATAAAGCAGTGTTACATCATTTTATTTATTTTATTAACATCATATGTTTGTATAAGATTTCAGTCTTAGACACGGTCTTAACAAGACTATGAAAGCTATAGTGTGCTAATGTCTGATATGTATGGTATAATATACTGCCATTTTGCCAATTTGATATAAATGGATACTTTACATATGTTTCTCTTGGATCAGTTATGAAGATAGAAATTTACTGCAAATTCTTTTTCTCTTACTACTTTCCCTTGTACTGAGCACTGACCTAATTAACAAGGGACACAAACATGCAATCTTTATAATCAAGAGTTTTAACAAACATAAATAAAGCAAAAGTTACATTTTTATGTTTATCTTTGTTCCTTGGAAGAATGAGTACAAAAATAAATTGTAATGAAGTGTCTTTCCACTAAATTTCATAAAGAATATTATTAATTTCTTATGAGTATGTAATGGAGTAAAATTTCATTCAATTGGGGTTTTGTAATATTGTTATTTATATAAAAAGAAATTACTTTCACTATCATAAAAATGTCAGTAATTCTGAAAGACTCTAAGACTGATCACAGCTAGAATCTAATCATAACTAGATTACAGGGACAGGATGATGTTCAAAGATTTAAAGAAGCTAGTGTGATCTGACTCATGGTTTGCCTTGAGAGTCACAGCATTTCTGAAATTTTCTGATTAGATGTGTCTCCGTATAAATCCCTCCCAGTAAGTATATACAATTACTATTTTTATTCTGTTTGGAGATACAAAGAGTTTTAATTGCAGTGACAATTTTCTGCCATGTTAGTTTCCTTAGAAGTGTAGCTTGGTTGTTAAAATAGTGTCATTGACAAAAGAATCTTATAAGTTCACAGAAGAGAAGAAACCCTGTTCCATTCTGTTTGGAAACATTAACAGATATTTTCCAATTTAAAGAAATTGACTTTTTGAGCCTAATTTAGTTGGGTGAAATATAAGAACTTAAAAGTGGAATCCAATTATCTCTCGCTTGTACACTTTATTGAAGAGCTATTAAATTGGAAAAAAAAATTCTTAACTGTTTCAGAAGCTTTCTGGTGATAATAAAAGCAAAATAAAAATAATTTACAAATGAAAACTTGACAGATGACTCATGCCTTTTTCACAATTGAGGTTTCTGAGACACACAAAACCAGGCTTTTCTCCGGACCTAGTCATTTATCATAAGTAGACTCTGTGACCTTGTTTTCTATTTATGAGCAATTTTAATCCTGTTAGTATGAAATTTTGTCACTAGGTGGCTCCAGATAGCTTTAAAAAAAGTTTTCAAGAAAAATATTCCTGGTTTGAGGGTATTTTCTGTTTTTCATTTCATTTCATTTATGCTTCTGACTTTGTTTTGCAATTCGTGTACCACTGCTGCAAACTGTAAGCTCCAGGAAACTAGGACCTGAGTAAATGTGTTTCCAACTCCTCTGGTCAACAAGTAAAGAAAGGGGACAGATGACATTTCCACAGCACCGTAGTGTCTTCTGGCTACTTGCCATTGCCCGGTATCTAGATTTTTTTTTAATAAAATCTTTCTGATCTTATGTTATTTCAATTCTTAAGTCTCACTGTGTAGCTGATCATAGCCACTTGAATGGGAAAAAAGTCTCAAAAAATTTCTAATGTTAGGAAATAAAAATATACTTTATAAAAAAAATGCTCCAGAGCTGGTACCTAACTCTTTGAACTCTCTTTTTGGGATTTGTTTTGTTTGAGTCCCAGTGTACCATCTAGAATGTAAAGAGGGAATCTAAAGAGAATCCTCAAGAAGAAATTTCCCTGCACAGATAACATTATTTATTGGTTTCTATGTTAATGAATGAGGAGAAATATCTTTCCTCCAGACTCTGCCTTGCACGTAGTAGAAACAGTCTACAAAGCCCAACTCTACTTTATTTTTTGTTTGTTGGTTTGTTTGAGACTCTACTTTCTGTCCATATTATCATGAGTGATGGCTGACAGTGTTATGGCAACCTAGGGTGAATTTGCTCTTTTAAGAAAGAAAATCAAAGTTACTAAGTTTATCCTGTTAATGCTGGATTATTATTTAGGTGACATAATTTTCATCTTGAATCATTTATCAAACAAAATATACTAGATTTAAAGCTAGCACTAGATAGCACTTATACGTTCTGGCTAGAAGGCACACAGTCACTGGGCTCAGAAGCTGCTGGCTCTTTAGGTATGGGCATGTCTATGAAAAGAAGTCTGAAGTGAAATCTGAGAGATGGCATTGGAAAGGGGTAGAGATGTTTTATAAGCACTGTTGGATGCATTTTAATAGAACTGTCAAAACATCACAGACAAGAATAAATTTTTAAACATGCACAGAAAGAAAATATTAAAATACCACTTTACATGAGAAATGCAAGTATTTTGACAGCAGGTATTTATGGCTAAACTCATCCAAATATCTAACTCTGAAGTTTTCTCGAGAGTTTGAAATATCAGTAAAACAATTAGTCAAGAATCTTGTTTCATAGTATAAAAAAAGAATAGCACCCACAACATCATTGCATCACACAATCCATGATATAATTGTCTACCTCAACTATGTAAATGATGTGCAGTGTGGTTTTGATATATGTCTCTGAATCACATCCATTTCATTCTATAGTTTCTTGAGGACATTGCATTTGATATTCCAAATTCTGCTCAACCTCTATTGAGTTCCTGTGTATTCTGTTGTGTTATAGAGGATGAGAAGAGCTATTTCCAACTTAATGTTTACACAGAGAAGACAATTTCATCTCGTCTCAGTATCGCCTTTCAGTGACGCTTAAGGGTCTTTATGTTTTAGAAGAAAATACTGCAATATATCTCTGTTAATTGCAAATTCCTAGGGAAATACAATCTTCAATTATTCTTTGGACATGTATGTCCCAATGAAAGGAGAGATATTTTAAAGACTTTTGCATACTTACTCTTTTATTTTTTGCATGTCTGCGATATAGATCCACTCACCAACAAAATTTAAGAAATTCTGCTTGTATGTTCTTAATTAAAAATACATAAGCATATTTCATTTCATTACAAGCAAATGTTCTCTTTAGATGAAAGGGAAATTTGTCTCTGGCTTAAATCATTTTTATATTTGTGTTATGACTGATGTTAGAGGGAAAATCAGAACATGCCCTCCCTCAATGATGAGATATTTTTTATATTTTAGAGTAAGTACAATCAGCAGCCAAGTATGAACTGTATGCAGTATCTCAAATTATAAAAACAGAATATAATGTTCCATTTGATCATAAGAATAAGTTAACTGACTATGTTACAAGACAGCAATCACATGGTATAGACAAACACAATCTTGGTTTATTTTGTGGGTTGTTAGAGGGTATTACGGTTGATTTCTTATTTATATCTGTTATTTAACTATATCCCTGCTTAACTATTTAAGAAATAATCGAATCTTAGTGACAGAAAGCAATACAAGAGCACAAGAACTCATTATATAACATGGCAGATACTTGTAATATTCTCACCATAACCTTTGAAAGGAACGCAAGATATTCTGTTTCTGTATTTCATCTCCACAGGGAAGGAACTTTGGTATGGTATAATAGAAAGAATAAAGTAAAAACACAGCCTCTTGTTCAGGGCTGCTTTGGTACACTGGTTCCAAAGGCGTGAACATGGAGTGACAGTAAAAGTACAAATAATTTATGAACATTGTGGATATATGTATATTGTGGATATATGCATGTTATGCATATATTATATTTGAAATCCATTTTTTTGGGTAGCTTTAGTGGGAAAGAAACCTGAATGATTTACTATTGAGTAGGCAGTGAGAAAATGGCCAATGAAAATGAGTGGTCTTTCTTTCTTTCGGTCTTTCTGTCTTTCTCTCTCTCTCTCTCTTTCTTTCTTTTTTTTTGAAGTTGATTTTTTTCCCCTGAAATCTAGTTCTTATGTTAAATGAATGTATTGTGTCTCACCTTCACTCCTATCTGCCTGTCTCTGTCTCTGTATCTCTCTGTGTGTGTCTCTCTCAGTCTCTCTCTGCTTTCTTCCATCTCTGCCTCCTATTTTTCCCCAGCCCCACCTTTCAGCACTCTGAATGCAGTCTAAGGTAACTCAGCCGGAGTGAAAATGCTGAGGAAGTTAGCCAATCAAGGATATGAAGTCTCAGGTTCTCAGCCACCTTTCATCAGCAGCAGTTCTTATTTTCTTTTTCACTGAAATATTGCATACAATTGGAGAAACTTAACAGATATTTAGGTTCAAAAGTATCTAAGAAAATTGGGGTCTATTCTGGCAGTACTGATTTAGGAGCAATTTGCATATTCAACAAACCTACAATAGGATCTAAGGTGGTATGGAACCGAGAAAAAAACCACTGAAAGAATGTTGGTGTCTCTATCATTGAAAGTAGGAATTATTGTTATTTTAATCCTCACCTATTATATAAATTTCCTAATTAATTATACTTTTAACAAGAAATGAAGTTATATATATATTTATTATAAATGTATATAATGACTCGCATGTCACTGTGAGAACAGCAGGCTAGAGAGGTATCTTAAACCCAGTAAAAATATATGGTATGTATCTGCTTATATACTGTTAAGTCATTGATAATCAAGCTACAGTCTGTAGAATCACAGGTGAGTTATATAGTAAGGGACTATGGTGGCAGGAAATGAATAGAGTAGATAGTTGTGGATCAAGAGGGGACAGGAAGGGGATGGGGGACTGGAAGGGGTTATGGGAGGGACATATAAAATTAATGAATCTCTTCCCTTGAGGAAAGTGATCATTACTAAATTTCAGTTGTCCACATGAACACAGCTGCAGAACCCTTCAGGGGACAAAAGGATGACCTTGAAAATATTTATATACATTTCTTTTTCCATTTAGTGGTGGGTATGGAACTCAGAGACTTGCTCTAGGCAAGCATTCTAACACTGAGGTACATTCCAAGGTTCACAAACTCACTCTTGATCAGAAGGAAGACAATTTGATGCCCTTTGCATTTTATGCAACTATACAAACCCTATGGAACATGGCCCCATAACATCTTCATATTTAGTTTACAGAGAATGATAAAATAACTGCTGTTTGTCTTACATGAACCTAGTCAGGGTGTCAGCTGAGGGTCGAGTGATAGTGACCTGGGAAGCAACTCTTCAAGCATGTAAATGACAGTTTCTGTCTTCTGCAAATTTTAGGTAGAAAACTGGTGCCTTTCCAAAACCGCACCCACCTGGCTTTTTCTATATCCTATCTATCCA
The DNA here is from genome assembly GCF_030254825.1 of Meriones unguiculatus. Lineage (NCBI taxonomy): Eukaryota > Metazoa > Chordata > Mammalia > Rodentia > Muridae > Meriones > Meriones unguiculatus. Next base: position 55,890,080 of record NC_083356.1, on the reverse strand, counting down.
CTCTCCCTTATACTCTCAGAAAAAAGGAAAACAAAAGCCAGAAGAGGGCCAGTCTCTGAAATTCCCCTGTTCTGTGTGGCTGCTACTGCTACATACAGGCCAGCTTCTCTTCTACAGACCATGGAAATCAGTTTCTCCGAACTTTATTTATTGACTTCATCAGACATCAATATAAACAATAAGACCCCTTCTTTTTTTAAACTCCAGAAAGGTCAAATGATGATTAAGTTATTGAAATATTTATGAATACCCCCATCAATCCTTAAAAGCCTTTGTTTTGTGCTTTTTCTCTCTCCATTTAGATGAGACTGATAATGCAGGGGCTGTCTGTATGGATGGCAATTTAACGACTGAATTAACTAGTTGGAAATGGACTGTGGTTTTATTCAGTGAAAGAACACCTGCCTAGCCTGCTTTAGATCCTGGGTTGCAAGCCAGCACCATGCCAATAAAGAGTGGCACACATCATGTATTCAATTTTATTGTGAATAAATAAATAAACAGAATACTGTGGAGGAGAGACAATAGGTAAGGACATGTGTAAGGCTTATTCTAGTGCAGCTATTGTTTTGGCCCATCATTACTCTGTAATGACTTGTGTTCTCTTACGGGAATTTGGTGATGTAAACCTCTTTACCAAGTACAGCCCGGTTTGCACCTGCCATTTTAATGTAATTATCAAAAGCGCCCTTTCTTTCTCAAAGCTGTCCTGGTTTAGATGATAAATTTTATACTTACTTTATCTCTGAAGCTCCTTTCAACTCAAGTGTTCTTTGATGTTGCCTAGAGACGAGAGGTGGAATCATTTGTCTGAGAGATAGGCATTGAAATTCTAGTCCTTTGCTTTGAGCGGTGGTGAGAGATGAAGGTATTGAGTGCAATGTGGCCCAGATCATGAAGGTCTGATATTCGAAGATTTAATTTTATCCTGAAGCTTATGGGAAAAGTTTCATCACAGAAAACACTGAGATACCCCTTTGGCTACATCACAGACAATGAATTTTAAGAGATTGCTGGAGACAGCAAACTTGCTAAAAGGTTCTTAGAGTATTTCAAATGAGAGATAATTGTAACATTCAGCAGAGAAGAAGATAAAAGTAATGAGCTAAGAGTAATTCAGATTATAACATCTGATCCAGTTACTAGGTGTAGGGAACTAAGGAGAAAGAATCTAGAATGGCATTTTCTTTTCCCATCAAGTTCTCAACTGACAGGATGGACAGACATTCCGAACGAAGTAAAAGAACACGAGACTACTGATCTGGTGGTACTCATTTAGAAGCAATAGGTAAATGGATAATGTAATTATAGATGTATGAAAATTGAGCAACAATGAAAATTGAGCAAGTCATAAAATGAAATTTTTAATTTTTTAGAAAAAAGGATAGATCTGGCAATTATCATATTAAGTAAATGGCTAAGTACTTCATAGCTACAATTTTCTTTTCCTTCCTTCCTTCCTTCCTTCCTTCCTTCCTTCCTTCCTTCTTTCTTTTCTTTTTTTATTAATATTTATTCACTTTGTAGCCCAGCTTTAGCTTCCTTCCTCGCCTCCTCTCCTCTGAATCCCACTCTCCCTCCGTCTTCTCCTCCTATGCCCCTTCCTTAGTCCACTGTTATGGGAGGTCATCCTCCCCTTCTATCCAAACCTAGCCTATCAGGTCTCATCAAGGCTGGCTGTATCATCTTCTTCTGTGGCCTGGCAAGGCTGCACCCCTCATGGGGGAGGTGATCAAAGAGCCAACCACAGAGTTCATGTCAGAGTCAGCCTCTGCTTCCCTTACTAAGGAACCCACTTGGAAACTGAGCTGGCTATGGGCTGCCTCTTATCATGGGGTCTAGGTCCTCTCTATGAATGGTCCTTGGTTGGAATATCTGTCTCTGTAGAACCTCTTGGGAGGATGTATTCTCCTTGTGGAGCTCCTGTCCCGTCTAGGTCTTTCTATCTCTCCCTTCTTCTAAAAGATTCCCTGCACTCTGCCCAAAGTTTGGCTATGAGTCTCAGCATTTGCTTCGGTACCCTGATGGGTAGAGTCTTTCAGAGCCCTCCTGTGGAAGGCTCCTGTACTTTTCCTTGTCTTCTCCTACTTCTGATGTCTATCTTGTTTGCCCTTCTGAGTGAGGTTTCGGCCTATTTCCCAGGGTCCTCCTTATTGTTTAACCTCCTTAGGACTATTGATTTTAGTATGTTTATCTGATATAATACGTCTAATATCCACATATAAGTGAGTATGTACCATGTGTGTCTTTCTGCTTCTGGGTTACCTCACTCAGGATGTTCCTTTCCAGTGCCCACCATTTGCCTGAAAATTTCACAATTTCCTTGTTTTTAATTGCTGAATAGTATTCCATTGGGTAAATGTAGCACAATTTCTGTATCCATTCCTCCACTGAAGGACAGCTGGGTTGTTTCCAGATTATGAATAAAGTTGATATGAACATAGCTGAGCAAATGTCCTTGTTGTATGGCTGAGCATCTTTAGGATATATGTCCAGGAGTGGTATAGCTGGATTTTGAGGTAGCACTATTTCTAATTGTCTGAGAAAGCGCCAGATTGATTTCCAAAGTGGTTGTACCAGTTTACATTCCTACCAGCCTTGGAGGAGTTTTCCCCTTTCTCCACAACCTCTCCAGCATGTGTCATCTCTTGAGTTTTTGATCTTAGCCATTTTGATGGCTGTGAGGTGGATTCTCAGGGTCATTTTAATTTGCATTTCTCATATGACTAAGCATGTTTATCATTTAAGTGTTTCTCTGCCATTCGGTATTCCTCTACAGAAAGTTCTGTTTAGCTGTGTATGCCTTTTTGTTTTTCATTGAATTACTTGATTTGTTGCTTTTTAACTTCTTGGATTCTTTATATATTCTGGATATTAGCTCTCTGTCAGATATAGGGTTGGTGAAGATCTTTGCCCAGTCTGTAGGCTGTCATTTTGTTCTGTTGAGAGTGTTCTTTGCTTTACAGAAGCTTCAGTTTCATGAGGTCCCATTGATTAATTGTAAATCTTAGAGCCTGTGCTCTTGGTATTCTGTTCAGGAACACCTGTGCCTATGAATTCAAGGCTCTTTCCCACTTTTTTCTTCTAGCCGATTTAGTGTTTCTGGTTTTATGTTGAAATCTTTGATTCATTTGGAGTTTAGTTTTGTGCAGGGTGATAAACATGAGTCTTTTGCATTTTTCTGCATGCAGACATCAAGTTAGAGGAGTACTATTTGTATGGTTTTGGCTTCTTCGTCAAAAATCAAATTTCAAATTTCAAATATTTTCTTACCCAGTATCAGCACATTGAACCCATCAGCATCACAGCTGGTTCTGTGTAAATATATGTACGTACTGGGAAATTGTCAGGTTCTCAGAGGTACACATGCTTTGTAATATTCTGGTTTTTTTTTTCTCAAAAGTACAAATTGACAACACAAACTGTCAGATTTTTTTATTGAAGGATTGCATACATTGTGTTTATTTTCAGAAAAATGTCTGCCAAATACCCAGTCTAAATAAATGTTGTTTATCAGTCATTTGCTCTTTCAAGTAAAAATTATGTTTCAAGGACAAAACATCTAATTCAGAAGCTTAGGGTGGCTTCTGCTTGAACTGCTTAATGTGCACTCCACATAGTGTTCCATGAAATACCCAAAGTACATATATTCATGGGTTAAAGATTCATAAAATTGGTAATTGTACCTCTCCATCAAAGACAACAGTGAAAATGGCTCTATTTTGTCAAAAATGTTAGCATGCTATAGTGAATGATTGTGGCACACACTGGGAACATCACCTTGGTTTGATGTAGGTACAGGCGGCTTTAATACCATGAATTCTGCACAATTATTATAAATATCAGTACAGCAAGAAGAGCCAGTACTATCTTGGTGTTAGTTTAAAAACTACTTAGATTGCTTTGATATCCAGAATGGGTGTTCAGACTTAAGATGTGTACAAATGTTTCTGGAATTGTACAAGTTTACTAAACTCGTGTTGTAGGGAGGCTAATGGAGGTTCATAAAACCTCTAAGGCTTGTGAAAAGGCTGACAGCCATACTATTTTGAGGAATTTCAGGATTCGTGTTTCATAGATTGATTTATTTAAATCTCACTTAGCATGGGCCTTTGTGAAGTAGTGTACAAATAGAAAAAAACTCTTTCTTACTCAATTAGATATATTTCATCTACCTCAATTGGAAATGCTTAAACGTATAAAGGCATTAATTATGGTTGTCACCAAACTTGTAGGAGCGTATCCAATTTCTCTGACTGGAAACTAAATGTCTTTTCCCTTTTAGAGTTGTGGATCTAGCATGTAAAACAATTTGGCATGCCATTTATAACAACTTGGGAGGGTGAAAAAAACATATCTCAAATAAGGGATAGTCAGAAACTTCATGCCTCCGGCTACACTGTGCAGAAGTCAGACAAAATGGTTCAATATTTTAAGACCTTACTTTAAAATGATTTGAGTAGGGTCATATGAAATTATTTCTTCCAGTATAGAACATTCACTCTTAAAGGACATTAACTATGTCTAATACTATTATCTGTATGAAAACCCTTTGCAACTGCATTGAAAAATTGGCAATGGTACTGAGTTCTGACTTCTTCAATTAATGTTACATGGGTAAAATCTCATTCCTTAGAAGTATGAATTTCTTCTTTATTCAAAATATTTGCTCATTGGCTTTTGATTCTATATATGGCATACTGTTTTAAAACAGATTTAATTTATAAAGCACTTTGCAAAAGTGCCTGTTAAGATGCTGAAGCTGCTAATTCAGACAATCTTTCCATCATCTCACTGGTAACTATCTGTCTGCCTGCCTATTAGTCAATTAATCAATCAATCTATCCATCCATCCACCCACCCACCCATCCATCCATTTGTCTGTCTGTCCATCATCTGCCATCTAACTGTTGCTTGAACAATATAACTGTATTTAGTAGAAATGGAATATCGATGTGTTACAAAATTGATGTCTTCATATCTTGAGTTAAAATCATCCTCCCTCAGCCTGTATAGTTGCATTTAAACTGTTAGTACTCACCATGGTGTCTGGATCCCAGGTTCTGAGTTCTTATGAGCAATCTTACTGTAATTAGCTGAGTACAAGGTAGGGAACTCTCATGGTCAGAACGCAATAATTAAGGGACACTTTTATTACTGTTCTCAAGTCACAATTCCTTTATTTTTAGATAGCAGTTGTGAATACTATTTGATGTTCTATGTAATTAATGAACATTTTAAGATATGCACATAAGCATAAACCCTCTGTTAAAATGTACTATATCGGGGGGTGGGGGAGCCAAGATGGCGACTAGAACACACAGTTTTTGAACTGTGGAAGAGCTGAACACCTGAGTGGATGAGTAGAAGGACTTCTGAAGCCAGGGAAATGACAGAGAGGCTTTCTAAATGACAGGGAACATCACATGAGGTGAGAGCTTTGGTCTCGGGCCAACCTTGGACTTGTTTGGGGAAGGAGAGAAACGATCCTTTGATCCCCCAGCACTCCCCTTTCTTGGACCTCCCTCCTCCTCAGCATAGCCAGCTCACTGAGATTCTAGGCTCAGTGCTCACAGCCTGGGGTCTGCATGGGCTAAGATGGAGCCCCCTATCCCCTTAGCGGCAGCTGTACCCATCTTGGAGTCGCAGACCCTCGAAAAATATCCTCCCAGGGTCCCAGGTCTGCTGGCCTCCTTACTGGCTCCGCAGAGTCACTCAGCCACTGACTGAATGACCCACCCAAATCTTCAGTGACAGATAATATGCTATATACCCACCAAAGCCCAGCGGACCCAACATACAAGCCAGGCATACCAGGCACTGGGCCTCCCAGGCTTGGAGAGCACAGAGGAAGGTCCCCAGGACTTCCCAGAAAGCATCTGGACTGGCATCATAGTCTCCAGATGCAGCTGGACTTTCTAACCTGGTGGCAGCAGCAACATTAAGCTAGTGGAGCCTGTCAGTCCTCCTGCGGACCAAGCAGGGACAAACCAGAGAGCAGAGAGCCTGGATACCCCTATCCCTGCCAAGGTGACCTGCTTCAGAGGTCCCATGTCTGCTTGCCACCATACTGGCTCCACAGAGTCACCAATCCACTGACTGCATGGCCCGCCCAAAACCTCAGAGACAGATAATTCGCTATATACCCACCAAAGCCCAGCAAACCCACCATACAAGCTAGACTCACCAGTCGCTGCACTTCCCAGGCCTGGAGAGCACAGTAGAGGGCACCCAGGACTTCTCAGAAGGCATCTGGACCAGCATCCCAGTCTCTAGCTGCAGCTGGACTTTCTAACCTGGCGGTGGCAGCAGCACAAGCTGTTGGAGCCTGTCAGTCCTCCTGTGGACCAAGCAGGGCCACACCAGAGAGCAGAGAGCCCTGATCCCTGCTGATGCGACCTGCATAAGAGTGAGTACACCCTTGAGTGTCTGCAGAGCCCCAGATCCAGGGTCCTTCTAAAATAGAAGCCAGGCATCGGACGCCTCTCACCCACATACCCACTGTGGGAAACAGAGGGTCACTTGAGACATTGAAGCTCCTACCCTACAGGTCCAACTGAGGAGTTAAGGCAGTTAATGCCAGAAATTACACAGTGAACATCACCAGTGCCTGCTAGCATGTGCAAACCTGTGATTGCCCTTCTGAGCCCACATACTTTCCTCCCACAGGTACACATAGTGTGCCAACGCACATGCTGAGTCTACAGGACCTCTATCAGCTTCCTGAAGAACTCTCCAGACACCAGAAAGAAACAGTACCAGTCTGATCTGCAGAATCCAGAAACAAACAGGGAAGTTTTCAGATAAGCCAATGGCCAGGGGTAGGCGAAAGAACACATCCAACATAAATCAGGACATCATGACTTCACCAGCAACCCCCAAAATTGATGGATACTCCAATTCAGCAGAAGCACAGGAGAATGACTTTAAAGCTATGCTTATCCAATTATTTGAGGCTCATAAAGAGGAAACAAACAATTCTTTCAGAGCAATAGCCATGCAAATTCAGACAGTTAAAAATGAAATGAACAAATCTATCAAAGATTTGGCCAGTCATTTGGAGGCAAAGAAAGAGGAAGTGGACAAAATTTTTAAAGAAATACAGGCAAATATAGCCAAACAAATAGAGGCACAAGTAGAGAGACAAGTAGTGGCATATAGAGAGGAAATGAACAAAAAAATAGAGATCATCGTAGAGAGACAGAATCCACATTCAAACAGATGAAGGAAATGGTGCAAGGCATGAAAACAGAATTAGAATCAATAAAGAAAACACAAACTGAGAAAACCCTGGAGCTGGAGAACTTGGAGAAAAGATCAGGAACCACAAGGGTAAGCATCACCAACAGAAATCGAGAGATGGAAGAGAGAATCTCTGTAGCTGAAGTTACACTCCCAGAAATTGATACTTCTCTCAAAGAAAAAGTAAAATCAGAGAATTCCCAAACACAAAATATCCAAGAAATCAAGGACGCCATGAAAACACAAAATCTGAGAATAATAGGAGTTGATGAAAAAGAAGACTCCAGGGCCCGATGTTCAGAAAATATTTTTAAGAAAATTATAGAAGAAAATTTTCCCAACTTAAAGAAAGAGATGTCCATAAATATACAAGAGGCCTATAGAACACTAAATAGGCTAGACCAAAAAAGAAACACATCATATCACATCATAGTCAATACACTAAATCTACTGAAAAAAGAAAAGATATTAAAAGCAGCAAGAGAAAAAGGTCAAGTAACATATGAAGGTAGACCTATCAGAGAGATCAGGGATACAAGGCACATACTGAAACATAGTAAAGGCAATATACAGCAAGCCTATAGCCAACATCAAACTCAATGGAGAGAAACTTAAATCAATCCCACTAAAATCAGGGACAAGGCAAGGTTTTCCACTCTATCCATATCTCTTCAACATAGTACTTGAAGTCCTAGCCAGAGCAATAAGACAACTAAAGGAGATCAAGGAGATATAAATTGGAAAGGAAGAGATCAAAGTGTTACTATTTGCAGATGATATGATAGTATACATGAGTGACCCCAAAAATTCAACCAGAGAAATCCTTCAGCTGATAAACACCTTCAGCAAAGTGGTTGGATAAAAAAAATCAACTCAAAAAAATCAGAATCCCTTCTGTATATCAAAGTCAAAAGAGCCGAAAAAGAAATCAGGAAAACAACACCCATCACAATAGCCACTAATAACATAAAATACCTTTGGGTGACTCTAACCAACCAGGCCAAAGACCTGTTTGAAAAAAACTTTGAGTCTCTGAAGAAAGAAATTGAAGAAGATAGCAGAAGATGGAAAGATCTCCCATGCTCATGGATTGGTAGGATTAACATTATGAAAATGGCCATCTGGCCAAAACCAATCTACAGATTCAATGCAATTCCCATCAAAATACCAACTCAGTTCTTTACAGACCTTGAAAGAAAGATTCCCAGTTTCATATGGAGGAACAATGAACCCAGAATCTCCAAAACAATCCTGTACAACAACAGGTCATCTGGAGGTATCTCAATCCCCGGTCTCAAGCTCTACCTACTATAGAGCAATAGTAATAAAAACTGCATGGTACTGGCATAGAAACAGAAAGAGGATCAATGGAACCGAATAGAAGACCCAGAAATAAACCCACACACTTATGTTTACTTGATTTTTGACAAAGAAGCCAAAACCATTCAATGGAAAAAGGACAGCATTTTCAACAAATGGTGCTCGTCCAAATGGATGTGTACATGCAGAAAAATGAAAATACATCCATAGTTATCACCCTGCACAAAACTAAAGTCCAAGTGAATCAAAGACCTCAACATAAAACCAGATACTCTAAAATGGTAAGAAAAAGTGGGTAAGAGCCTGGAACTCATTGGCACAGGAGACAACTTCCTGAACAGAACACCATCAGCAAAGGCTCTAAGAGCAGCAATCAATAAATGGGACCTCATGAAAATGAAAAGCTTCTGTAAAGCAAAAGACACTGTTGTCAGAACAAAATGACAGCCTACAGATGGGGAAAGGATCTTCACCAACCCTACATCTGACAGAGGGCTGATATTCAGCATATATAAAGAACTAAAGAAGTTAAAAAGCAATAAATCAAATAATCCAATTAAAAATGGGGTATTGAGTTAAACAGAGAATTCCTTGTAGAGGAATATAGAATGGCAGAGAAACACTTAAAGAAATGCTCAACATCCTTAGCCATCAGAGAGATGCAAATCAAAACCACCCTGAGATTTCATCTTACACCCATCAGAATGGCTAAGATGAAAAATTCAAGTGACAATACATGCTGGAGAGGTTGTGGAGAAAGAGGAACCCTCCTTCATTGCTGGTGGGAATGTAAACTGGTACAATCACTTTGGAAGTCAATCTGGCGCTTTCTCAGACAATTAGGAATAGTGCTTCCTCAAGACCCAGCTATACCACTCCTAGGCATATACCCAAAATTTGCTCAAGTACACAACAAGGACATTTGCTCAACCATGTTTGTAGCAGCTTTATTTGTAATAGCCAGAACCTGGAAACAATCCAGATGTTCCTCAACAGAGGAATGGATAGAGAAATTGTGCTATTTTTACACAAAGGAATACTACTCAGCAATTAAAAATAAGGAATTCATGAAATTTTCAGGCAAATGGTGGGATCTAGAAAAGATCATTCTGAGTGATTTATCCCAGAAGGAGAAGACACACATGGTATATACTCACTCATATAGTCCTCTAAGGTATGATAAACATAATGTAATCTATTCACCAAAAGAAGACAAACAAGAAAGAGGACCCAGGGTAAGATCATCAATCCTCACTTAGAAAGACAAAAATGGAGATGCATTGGACATAGGAGAAAACAAGTAACAGGACAGGAGCCTACCACAGAGGACCCCTTAGAGACTCTACCTAGCAGTGTATCAAAGCAGATACTAAGACTCATAACCAAACCTTCAGCAGAGTGCAGGGAATCATATGAAAGAAGGGGGAGTTTGTATGATGTGGAAAAGATAGGATCTCCACAAGGACCAAATATATCTGGGCACAGGGGTCTTTTCTGAGACTGATACTCCACCAAGGACCATGTGTGGAGATAACCTAGAACCTCTGCTCAGATGAAGCCCGTGGTAGCTCAGTAACCAATTGGTTTCCCATAGTAAGGGGAACAGGGACTATTTCTGACAGGAACTCAATGGCAGGCTCTTTGACCTCCCCACCCCCGAAGGGAGGAGCAGTCCTGCTAGGCCACAGAGAAGGAATTTGTAGCCAGTTCTGAAGATACCTGATAAAACAGGGTCAGATGAAAGGGGAGGAGGTCCTCCCCAATCAGTGGACTTGGAAAGGGGCAGGGAGGAGATGAGGGAGGGAGGGCGCTTTTGGGAGGGAATGAGGGAACAGATACAGCTAGGATACAGAGTTAATAAAATGTAACTAATAATGAAAAAATGTATTATATCTCAAAAGTACCTATGACTCTAGTATTCAACAACTGAATATTCATTTAGGTATTCTGATTAATTTTTTGCTTTCATATATATATGCTGTTTCTTTTTTAATTAAATTTTTGTTTTTATATTAATTACAGTTTATTCACTTTGTATCTCTGCTGTAATCCCCTCCCATCCCTCTCTTCCTCTCTTATCTCCTCCCATGCCCCTCTCCAAGTCCATGGACAGGGAAGCTCCTCCTCCCCTTCCATCTGATCCTAGCTTATCCAGTCTCATCAGAACTGCCTGCATTGACCTCCTTTGTGGCCTCGTAAGGCTGCATTTTTAACATGCCTTGATATTTCCTATAGTCTAGTTTGTGTGCATTCTAAAGTTAATTTACTACATGGACTACCGCAATATTATTTTGTTTTTAAGAATTGTATTTCTGAGTTGGGAAGGGGTCGGTGTTAAAGCATTTGTTTCATATCTGTAAGTTTTTGGGCTCAATTGTCACTAACACAAAACACACAAATTAAGGATGCATTTCCAGTCAAGTCAACATTATTTGTACCAGTGTTATATTAGACCTCTACTCCTTTCTTTTATTCTTATTAACTATTTTATTTAGCCAAGTGATTTTATTATTAACCAGAGAATTTCTTATTTTTGCTTTATTTAGCTAGATAAAAGATGGTAATTTTGCTAAATCAAAAATAAAAATAAACAAATTAAATTAAAATAAATCAAAGAATTGTGTAGCAGACTTTATTTTTAAGGCCATGTCAAGAGTATATCTTTTAGCTATGACTATTTTGATGCTTTAGTTTTCAGTGATTCTTTGGTCATCTTAATCTTATGTAGTTATTTTTATATGATTGAATTGGTGTCATTATACTGATAAATTGGAATAAATCAACAAATGTGCAGATATTTGCATGTGCAAAGGACTGAAGACTGTCCTTTAATGAAGTTAGAATAAAGTGAACTAAAGGTCACAGGCAGAAATGATGAGAAAGGAACAGAGATGGGAAATATACTTAATTTGATGAAGTATATCTGATTTCAAACAGTATGGTTATTTCACAAGAGATTCTTTAACCTCAGTGTTTCTTATCTTTCCCACTTGGTTTGAAGCATTTACAGGCAATCTATGATTGAGCACTTGGGTCCTCAATTAAGCAGAACACAGAAATTTAAATTGCAAGCTTTGATGATTTTATTCTCACACTGAAAAATGAACACCCACATACATAGGCACTGGAGAATTCCTTCCTCAAATATTTATCTGTTTATTTTTGGAGTATAAGGGAATAAAAATGAAATGGCATAAACATAAGACAGAAAAACATTAGTAATAAAAAACAATTGGAGGATAGTGGAGAAATCAATGTAGTTTATAAGTTAAATTCTTGAAGTGTGTTTCTTCATTAGCAACTGAAAAAGAAGTGGCTTCCTTGTTGTGTAGACTCTAATTAGAACTCTGAGGGGATTTTAAATGAGGTTTTCATAACATACAAACATTACATACTGTGGGAAACTCATCAGTCACTCAAAATAATCATATTCAATACTTCCAGAGTAAGTTTTTCTGTTGAAGCCAAGATTCAGTGAATCTGATTTCTCTTTTGGACTATTTGGTAGTAGTGGTCAGCAGAAACAAGAACAGGATTTATTTTTACAGTTATGACCAAATCAAGGGAATAAAATTTAAAGTATGACCACATGTATTAGCCATTTGTTACAAAAGAAAATGAGACAATTTCACATTTCAGCCTTCCTCTGAAATCATTTAACATCCATAAACTGTCACCTTGGAATTTATTGACAATTAATTTGAATATAATTCAATCAAGAGTCAGGATACTAACAAGAAACTGTTTTAAATAAATAATGTAAAATATTTTGTGTATAAAGGACATTTTAATAATCCAGGATGAGAATAAGTGTTATATTTTACTCATGTGAATAGACTGTACTCAGAAGAAGAATCCATCAAAAGCAAACACAGAACTTTGTATTTCATATCCAACACATCTATTCAATTTTAAATTTAAGGCACAAAAATTCTGTAGTGTTGCATAAATAATCTAGAATGGGAAACACTCTTAACAGACAAACACCATTTACTAAATGCACTTGCTGTTTGTATTATATGTTCAACATCACTTACTCTGAAAAAACATCTTTTGAGATTTTTATTTAGCTATCAAGTCTCAGAGTTTCACTAACTTATCCAAACTAGTATTAGCAGTGTCTAAGAAAATTAACATTCACCTCCTGTCTAATCTGTAATTTGCAGTCCTATTTTTTTCCTGAAGCCTCATGGTATGATTCTATGTTTGACCTATAATCTAATGCACTGATATTTGTCATGAAGTCTGTTGAACACTGTCTTTACCTTGGCATTTAATCAATCACAAATGACAGTCTTGGCACACATTGAGGAGGTAAACAGAATCATTGTTCAGTTAGTTATGCCCAGAAATGGCTAAGAACAAATGGAGCATGAATTTTCCAAGGATCAACAACAGCATTCCTACTGTGAACAGAACAATGATGTGAGGTGTGTCTGTGTGAGTTTATGTCTGTGAATACAATTTCAAGATATATTTTATAATTTATGGGAGGATGACTTTATGTGTTGGTAAAAAAAACATACTTCCCAAATTGAAATCAATATACAAAATATACTTAAGATTCCTGGCTCCATACCTATATAGAATCATTCAGGATGTTGGGTTTATTAGGATAGCTATGTGGTGGGAGATAACAAACACCAAGGTATATATAAGATTCTAACTTTTGAGACTTATTCCCTCTTAATCATCACATAATTTCACCAACGGTGAAGTAAAGGGCTATTAATTGAGTTGATGTGCCATAGAGAACTGAGAAATGCCTACGGAATCTTGGTTGCTGTGTGAGAACTGATTTCTGAAAGGGACAAACAACAACTGATTAGTCTGTTCTGTAGAAAGGTGGGTCAGATACAGGAAGACATCTTTCTGTCCTTTTACAGCTCTTTTCTGTGATGAAAAGCATGATACATTTGGACTCTGAATAAAAATTCAGTCCTTTCTATTTTAAAGTTTATTTCATTCAGTTTTATCATGTAAAGGAAGAGAGAACCGAACCTCCTGTTAATGGTCTCATTTCCAATAGAGAACCACATCATAGTAAAAAGTGCCACAGGTTCATTGATGTTTTGTAAGGATGGGATGTTAGCATGAATATAACAACAGGATTATTAATAAAGACAGTTATACTTGAGAAAAAGAATAGAATGGCCTTTACTGTGAATGGTGATGGACATTAAAAGAATAAATACACCATCTCATTGGGCAAATTCCAGTGACAGGAGGCATTATGCTTACTCCCATTCTTCAGTCTCCTCACTTGTTCCACTTTTAGTACCTAAATTGGTCACAAAGATTGACTGTTTCTTCATAAGACAGGTAGAGGGATCCAAAAGGTGACAGAAGTCAAATAAAATCTGTGTCTCTTAGTTATTTTTCTCATTACTGTAATAAAATACTACTCAAAAGCAACTTGATAAAAGTAAGGATTTTTGGCTCCTGTTTCAGGATTATCGAGAGGCAACTGGTCACGATGTGTCTATGCCAGGAAGCAAAGTGCTAAGTTAGTTTTCTGCCCCTATGATGTAAAGTTGGTTCAGTACTCTAGTTAAAGGAATGGTGCAAACCATGTTCAAGGTAGTTTTTCTTTCCTGGGTTAAGCTTCTCTGGAAACACCTTCATACACAAACACAGATATATGTATGTCTTGTAGGTGGTTTCAAAATAGCCAAGCTGACTCTTCAGATTAACTAGTGCTATGCTCTTTACCTTATACTCTTTGGGGCATTTTTATATTCATTTGCATCAATCCATGTCCTCTCCTAACAGCTTAACCAAATTTCATTAAGTTAAGCCACAAGGCCCGGATACTTATACACTAAGAGCCTTTATAACTAATCAAACTGATACCCGTGGGGTTTAAAATTATGCTTTTGTAAGGTGCACAGCTTAAGGATACACAACTAAATAATTGATTTACCACTGCCTTCACTGCAAACACTTCTGATATGTGGGGTGTTTTCCAGTTTGACTGTTTCCTCACAGAAACTTGGAGACTGCTTTGGCTAAAAACAGTGGCTGCATTCTGGAGCTGTAGAAATTTCATAGGTAACTGAAATGTTATAAAAACTTGGCACTTCTTTGTTCTGTAAAGATCATTTATTTACTTTGTGTGTGTATGTGTGTGTGTACTTATGTGCACATGGAATACGTGTGGAGACAGAGGGCAACTTTTCAGCTTCTCTCCTTGAAACTTGTTCATTGTTTTGTAGGCAGGGTAACTCTTGCTATTTCTTTCACTGTATGTAGTGTTATGTCCAGTTCTCCTGTCTCCATCACCATCTCTTACAGGAATGTTACTATTAAAGGCCACAAGCTACTGAATCAGCTTTCTACACACCCTCCAGGAATTATACTCTTTCTTGTCTTCAGGATTGTACAGCAAGGAATTTCACTCACCGTGTCAGGCTCACACTGCTCTCTTCATATCCATTTGCCCACTTTACTGCTTTGCTTTTTGTGTCAGACTTGCTTTGCTTAGTGTCTATACATGTTGATCCCCTGAGAAATTGCTCCAAACTACACTGTGGGTTAACCTGGCCTATTGCCCCATTAGATAGATAAAATGATTATTCTCTTAAATCATGCAGTGTCCCTAGACAAACAATGAAAGTCCTTGCCCTGTTAATAAGACCAGGAGATTCACACAAAGTATGACCCAAACTGTACCAGCAGTTCCTCAGTCAGGTGACTACCATTCACTGATCAAGTTTGTTACAGTTGAAGCTGGCATTCAGCTCATGTTATAAAGTTATCAGGAAACTGTGGGTCCCCTGTGTATGTCATGGTAAACATCCCATTAGAGAGGTGGCTGCTTCATGGTTCTTTCAAATGATTTTCTCCTCTGTTTTTGCTGAGGTGGCTGAAGAGATTTACTAGCCACATATCCAAATATCCACTTTTTAAAAAGTGGTTTCTAATTTTTTTATAATGATCATTTTACTTTTTAAGATTATAATAGAATTGCATCATTTTCCCTTTCCCTTTCCATTACTCTCTCTGTCAAATCTCTCTGTCAAATCTCCTTGCTCTCTTTCAAATCCATGAATTCTTTCTCCTTAACTGCTGCTATACAAATTTCTTCCAATATTTTATATTATTTGTACATTTTATTTATTTTACAGTGTTAACTTGTTTGTATGTTTCCAGGACTGGGCATTTGGTTTTAGGTAAGCAGTTGATGTGCTCTTCCCTGGGAAGACTGTCTTTCTCTCCCTTAGCCTTGCTTTGTTCCTTTGTAGTTCCTTTGTAGTTTTTTGTGTAGACTTGGAAGTCTCCTGCTGTTCAATTTAACATGTTTGTTGTTGTCTTCCTTCAATTCCTGCTTAGGCACTCATGTTGTTGGTGAAACTTGAAGGGTGTATTCTGACATTATTAGGAGACATGATCTTACCTCAAAATCTCTGATCATTTGACTCATACAGTTTTTCCACCTCTTTTCTGCAATGATCCATGAACCTTAAGTACAGAGGTTTCCTTGTAGTTGTATCCCTTTGGAATGGGCTGCAGAACTCTGCATTTTGATTACCCACAGTTTTTTGTAATGCTCTCTGCGGCAATTAGTTGTTTCCTTGATGAGGGGTGAGAACTATACTTAATTTGTGGGTATAACAACAAATATTTAGATTTTACCTAGAGATTATGCTGGTTTACAGAAGCCACTGAATGACTAAATATTTTGAATTTTGGTCTTATAACAGTGGTACAAAATGGTATTGTACCTCTGCCTTTAGTTTCTTTTTTGTGTAGGATATTTGTTTCAGAATAGTTCCACTACTAATAGATAAGTATCAAACTTTTGTGCACTCCCATTCTAAATTAATCCAAACTTACTGCCTTCTTTGTTAAACAAATAGCATGTTTACCTCTTGTGAGGGCTCCATTTGTCTCAACTCTGACCTCTCATTGTTTCATTCATAACATGTGGCTTACATATATTTCCATGCCACAGAACCTTGCCATCTGGTATCAGTAATATTTTCTTTGTTTCAGTTCCAACTATGTACTATTTTCTTATTGCGGCCATAATTAGTTATCTCAAATACAATAATATACATCTCCAGATATTTTCAGCTATACAACTTGCAAAAATGTCATTTCCATTATGGCATCTATGAATGTCTCAATCCATCATAGCACCAACTTAAAGTCCTACATATCTGAATCTAGTCAGCTGAAAAGGCCTATCTTCTAAAGTTCAGGATCAGGTTTAGGCATGAATCTAGGTATGATTATTTAGGTGAAAGGTTCCCCCTCATCTGAGTATCTTTCAGAAAGTACGTTATTTGTATCATGACATATATTAATATTCCCTGTGAAACATGAGACTAAAAATGGAGTATTGATCACGGAAAAATTTGAGATCCAGTTAATTAATGCTCTGATTTTGTGGCTTTACTTTTGACCTTATCCTTCCTTACTCATAAGCAGCAGCATATGTTTAGAGCTGAGTTTGTTTTTATGTTTTACAAGACTGTTTTACCTTTCTTATGTGTGAAATTTTGGGAGGCTAACAGTCTTCTTTCATTTTGTAGCTTTGTCTATTTCAGTGGAAGCTGGCATATAATTCATGGTGTGAAAGTCCTTTGCATCTCAAGTTTTGGTCTCCTGTGTATGAATCATTCTGCTAGACAAAAGTTCCAACACATGTTATTTATAAGCAGCATGACCTCTGCTGCTTTTTCTCTGTTTCTGCTGAGATGGGTGATGGGAGTCATGTATCACGTAATTTTTGTAGAAGTCAATCAGTGACAAAATATTATCATCTTCTGATTCTACAATGGCACTAGAAAAACATTGCTTAGTCAAACTTCTAAACCTTTAATTTCGTTCAAAGAACATTTTAGTTTGTTTTTAACTTTGACTTTTTAAATTTTAGCATCTTTTTCAATCTACCTAGGCTGAAATTTTCTTCAGTTTCTAAATTTGTTTCCTGTTGATTAACATTTCCTCCCTCAATTTACTTGCTTGCTATCACATTTTACTTTAGACACTTCTCTTTAAACACATTTGACTTCAAGACTTTGTTTAAAAATATCATCTAAGTTTTCTGAGTTCATTGTTTATATTTTCTGCTTTGTATTTCATGGTATAAAATATAATAATTGAGTTCTCTTTTGTTACCATCCAAGAAAGACGGTAGGGGGTCGGAAGAAAGATTCCAGAATCGGGTAAAAGCAAAAGCAAAGAGTGTTTATTCTGCAGATGTTACCACAAAGCTGGTATCACCATTAGGGCAAAATGTTGACCCAGAAGTGAGCTCATAGGCTCAATTTCTAGTCAGTTAGGGGCTTTGTGTGGTAACTCTCAAACTAATCAGTCAGGAATGATATTATGACATGAGGGGATCCAGGACTACCTGATTGTTTAGGAATTTTCCCTAGTTACTGGGGACTTTGTTGACTCATTGTTGTTTAGCTTTTATTCATGTGTTGACTTTTAATTTGATTGGTTCAGGCCGGCTGCACTTTACTTTGGGAACAGTAAGGCCGTGTATTCATAAACATAGATTTTGGTCAACTTGACCTGTAAGCCGATTGATTGTATTTCCAGGAATTTTTTGTTTGAACTCTGAGAAACAGAAACTAATGCCTAGTCAGATAAAGGGGAGAAAAGAAGCCTGCCATGGCATCAGACTAGCCAAACAGACACCAAATCTGTCCCAGTTTACTCAAATATCAACCAGTCCCAATCGGAATAGATCAGGGACATCTGGGGTGGTATGCCAGCAGACTACAGGGCCCTCAGCTATTGCACCTCAATTGCGATTGGCTAGTGTTCATGTAGGCTACATGATTCAGATTTGGATTGGCTGGTGCCTTGGAATTAAGTCCTCTCACTAGATAACACTGATACTTATTCCTCAAGCTTCCTATAACATTCCCCCCCCTTTTTTTTTAACTCTGCATCAGAATCATCTTTGCCCTCTCTGTTGGTGTTTACTTTTTTGATTTTTTTATTTTTAACTAGAAAATTATTCATCATCATTATTATTACTATTATCAAATTGCTTTGTATCCCGGTTGTAGCCCCCTCCCTCATCTCTTCCCAGTCTCACCCTTTCCTCTTCCTCTCCTATCCCTCTTCCCTAGTAACTGATAGGGGAAGTCCTCCTCCTCTACTTTCTGACTCTAATTTATCAGGCCCCATCAGGACTGCCTGGATTCTCTTCCTGGTGGTCTAGCTAGGTCACCCTACCTGGGAGAATTGATCAAGGAGCAGGCAACCTAGTTCATGTCAGAGACTGTTTCTTCTCCTATTAGAAGGGAACCCACAAGTTGCAGATGATATGATAGTATATGTCTGTGACCCCAAAATTCTACCAGAGAACTCCTTCACTAAAGGTGTTTATCAGACACCTTTAGCTGGATACAAAATCAACTAAAAAAAAAAAAATCAGAAGCCCTCCTGTATGCCAAAGACAAAAAGGTAGAAAAAGAAATTAGGGAAACAACACCCTTCAAAATAGTCACAAAAATTATGAAGTATCTTGTTCTATCTCTAACCAAGCAAGAGCAATTCTTGTATGAAAAAAGAATCCCTGAAGAAAGAAATTGAAGAAGATATCAGAAGATAGACAGACCTCTCATTCTCATGGATCCGTAGGATCTATCAACATAGTAAAAATAGTCATCCTACAAAAAGTAATCTACAAATTCAATCAATTCCCATCAAAACAACAACACAATTCTTTACAGATCTTGAAAGAACAATTCTCAACTACGTATGAAAAAACAAAGACTTAGTAGATTCCAACATTATTCTACTATCATGTCATACAGATATTGCTCTGACTTTAAAACCGAATAGTTTTACTTCATTTTAAACTACACAAATGTCTCAACTACTTCTGCATCTATGTCTTTTAAATAGGCTCACTGTCACTCAACCAACTAAAGACAGCTACTTAAAGCACATAACAATTATTAATGATCATCATTTTTCAGACACTTTTCAAAGTGTTTTATAAAGCTTATCTATTTTGACCCGCACAATGCCTTAAAGTTATTGAAGATATTGATACACTACTTTATAGTTAAAGGAGCTGAGACAAGTTGTTCAAATCATCTTTTTGGTCAATGGATGAAGATTTTAGGCTTATTTTTTTGTTTGTTTGTTTGGTCATGTTTATTTATTATAGCAACAGATAGTAAACTAGAAAAAAATTCTAGTTTACTACTAGTTTCATAAGTCAAGGAATCTAAAACAACTTTCAACTACAAACAATAATTTTTTTGTTATTTTCTATCATACATTATTTATTGTTCTCTTCAAAGTGATAGAAGCATGTAATAATTTTTAGTAACTATTGCTTAGTACACCACACTCAAATTTTACTTACTTTAACATTATTTACATTTTTATATATTGCTCTATTTGTTTAAATTGTTTTTCTCATATTGGAGGATATGTTCTCTACTATTTTAGTCTTTCTTCAACATTTTTATTTTATTTTAAATTTGTGACTCATCCTTCATCGTCATTTAACTTTTTTTCAATTTATTTTTTAATTATTGTTAATTATTACATTTTATTCATTTTGTACTCTTCCTCATCTCCTCCCAGTCCCACACTCTACCTCTTCCATGTCTTTGATTCTTCCTTAGTCCACTGATAAGGGAGGTCCTCTTCTCCTTCTATCTGACCCTAGCCTATCAGGTCTCATCAGGAATGTCTGGGTCCTCTTTCTCTATGGTCTAGTAAAATCAGCTCCCGAGGGGAAGTGATCAAAGAGCAGGCAACCTAGTTCAGAGACTACCCTGCTCCACTTACTAGGGAACCCCCAGGAAAACTGCATCTGCATCTGAGTAAGGGGTTTAGGTCCTCTCCATGCATGGTCCTTGACTGATACATCAGTCTCTGCAGGTAGGCCTGGGGCCACATTTTTGGACTCTGTTGGTCTCCTGTGGAGCTCCTCTCCTCTACATGTCTTTCTATCTCCCCCTTTTTCCACAAGATTCCATGTACTCTGCCCAAAGTTTGGCTATGAATTTCAGCATCTGCTTTGATCCTTTGCTGGGTAGTCTTTCAGAAGCCCTGTATGGAAGGCTACAGTCCTGTTCCCTGTCTTCTCCCACTTCCAATGTCTACCTGATTGCTATTCTGAATGAGTATTAATCATCTTTCCTAGGGTCCTCCTTGCTGTTTAACTTCTTTAGGACTATAGCTTTTAGGACATTTATGCTATATTATATGGCTAATATCCTCTTATAAGTGAGTACATGCCGTGTGAGCTTTTCTGCTTCTGGGGTACCTCATTCAGCATGATTTTTTCTAGTTTCATCTATTTGCCGGCACATTTCATTATTTCTTTGTTTTTAATTGCTGAGTAGTATTCCATTGTGTAAATGTATCACCATGTCTGTATCCATTCCTCAGTAGAGGGAAATTTAGGTTGTCTTCAGACTCTGGCTATTATGAATAAAGCTGCTATGAACACAGTTGAGCAAATGTCCATTATGTACAGTTAAGCATCTCTCAGATATAGACCCAGGAATGGTTTTTCTGAGTCTTGAAATAGGACTATTGCCATTTCTCTGAGAAAGTGCCAGATTAATTTCCAAAGTGGTTGTACCAGTTCACATGCCCACCAGCAATGAAGGAGGGTTCCCCTTTCTCCACAGCCATTCCAGCATGTGTTGTCATTTGAGTTTTTGATCTTAGCCATTCTTGTGGGTGTGAGGTAGAATATCAGAATCTCAGAATTTCCTGGATGACTGAGGACTTTGAGCATTTCTCTAAGTGTTTCTCTGTCATTCTATATTCCTCTGTTAAGAATTCTCTGTTTATCTCTGTACCCCATATTTTAATTAGATTATTTGGTTTGTTGGTGTTTAACTTTCTGAATTCTGTATATTAGCCCTCTGTCTGATGTAGGGTGATGAAGGTCTTTTCCCAGTCTAAGGCTGTCATTTTGTTCTATTAAGAGTATCCTTTGCTTTACGGAAGATTTTCAGTTTCAGGAGATCTCATTTATTTATTGTTGATTTTAGAGCCTGTCCTGTTCGTGTTCTGTTCAGGAAGTTGTCTCCTGTGCCAATGAGTTCAAGGCTCTTCCTCACTTTTTCTTATAACACATTTAGTGTGGTTTTATATTCAGGTCTTTGATCCACTAGAACTTGAGTTTTGTGGAAGATAATAAATATAGATCTATTTGCCTTTTTCAACATGTAGACATCGAGTTAAACCAGCACCATCTGTTGAAGTTGCTATTTCTTTTCCGTTGTATGGTTTTGGCTTCTTTGTCAAAAATCAAGAGTCCATACATTTATTTCTGAGTCTTTGATTTGATTCCATTGTTCCACCAGTGTGTTTCTATGCTAGTACCATGCCATTTTTATTACTGCTGATCTATAGTACAGCTTAAGATCAGGAATGGAGATACCTCCAGAAGAATTTTTATTGTACATTGTTGTTTGAGCTATTCTGGGTTTCTTTTTGTTTTTCAATATGAAGTTGAGAATTGTTTTTTCAATGAATATAAAGAATTGTGTTGGTATTTTTATGGGAATTGCTTTGAATCTTTAAATTGCTTTTGGTAGGATGGGCATTTTCACTATGTTTATCCTACCAATCCACGATCATGGGAGGTATTTTCATCTTCTAATTTCTTCTTCAATTACTTTCCTTACAAACTTGAAGATTTTTTTTTCAATGCAGTTTATTCAGGAACCTTGAACAATCATCGGACCCTGGGGAAAGCCAGCCCACAGCTTAAATAGCCTCTGGGTAGCCAACCCCAGCGTGCCACATGGGCAATGCAGATAGGTCCACATATATGGAAGCAAGCCAGATCCTCAGCCTTAGCCAAATGTGGAGTTGTTTGTGACAGAGAGCACTCACCATCGGGAAGGTGGAAGGCAGAAACCAGCTCCATCTTTAAGGTGCGGCATTACTCAGCTCTCTACAGTTCCCCCTTTTTGTTTTAGACGCATCAGGCAAGAGTAGAGGTCTGATCTCTGATATTAGAAATAAATTGGGACTTTGTACCGATGTTCATTTAGGTGTCATCCATCCAAAGAGCATCAGACCCGTCTGATACCTTTTTCTCAGAGGCGGGACCTGGGGCATCAACCTGCATGCAATCAGACTTGCTCTTCTCTGGGTCCAAAGTGGCTGACCCTGAGTGCAGTGCTTAGCCTCGCATCCTGAGCATAACATTTTAGCTTTTTATGGTAGCCAACCATGCTTGGGGAGACTGTCCTGCTTCAATGGCTGTAAAGGCCTGAATGATCATGGCTGCATTACACTGTTGTGAGACTCTAATCTTGCATATATACCACAGGCAAACCAAGGAGACCAACACCAGAAGGCCTGCTAACGCTCCCATGCCCGCCCATTCCTTCAGATGATTCATGGCTGCAGCAATCCATGGTGATAATCCTGTGACTAGTCCTGTGTCCACTCTGGTAGAATTTACTGTGATAATGGCCACTCTCAGCTGCTCCATCGTAGTATCGAATTCTTCAGTCAGATTACCTAAAATATAGCTAGACAATTGTTTAGACAGATTTGCAGCACAGGAAAAATTCTCATGTTGTATGCTAGTGACACAAAGTCCAGCATACTTTCATTGATAGCCAGGTTGAGTGATTTGCCATAGGGTATCAATTTGCTTCTGCACGAGGTCAATCCTCTGATTGAACACCATCAAGCCTCCTTTTAGTTGAGCATTATTTCCTTTTTGTACATCTAAGGCATGAGCTACATTGGCTAAAAGGTTATTCAGGGTCTGAGCAGTCTGCACAGTATGACTCATGGCTAATGCCACAGTGGTAGTTCCAACAGCTGCCAATGGGATGGCAGTAACAATGGCGGCTGTAATTCCAAGATCCCTTTTCTGTCTGAAGAGAGTCATAGCATGAGGGACATCAACGGGCACAGGCACCCAGCGAGGCATGCGAGTAACCAGGGCATACCTAAATTCACTAGCATTCCAGCATTGGGCAAAAAAGCAAGTATCATTACCACAATTACTTGGCTCTATCTGGCTAATAATAATCCCTTTTATCAAAGGGATTATTTCTACCTTCTTGTATCTGCTGAGGTGTGCTTTGTGCCAGACTATATGGTTTTGGAGAAGGTTCAGTGAGAAGAAGGCATTCCCTTCTGTTTTTTGGGGGAAATGTTCTGTAGACATCTATCTACTAGGTCCTTCTGATTTAAGATCTCCGCAAGTGTCATTATTTCTCGATTTACTTCTGTCTCAATGATCTGTACCTTGGTGAGAGTGGAGTGTTGAAGTTTCCCACTATTAAGGTATTAGGATCATTGTGTGATTTAAGCTTTAATAATATTTCTTGGTGCATAGATGTTCAGGCTTGTGATGTCTTCCTGGTGGATTTTTCCTTTGATGAGACTGACCTGACCTCTCCATCTCTTTTGATCAATTTGGTTGAATGTTGGTTTTATTAGGTATTAGAATGTCACATAAAAACCCAAACTCTAAATCTATAGCTTGCTTCTTGTTCTGTTTGCTTGGAAAACCTTTTTTCCATCTTTTTACACTGAGGTAGTGTCTATCTTTGTTGCAGAGGTGTGTTTCTTGAATGCAGCAAAATGTGAGATCCTGTTTCCGCAACCCTTCTATTAGAGTGTCTTTTTATTGAAGAGTTGAGTTCATTGACATACATAGATATTAGTGACCAGAGATTGTTAGTTCCCTTTATTGTAGAGATTGTGTGTTTGCTTCCTTTTGCTTTTTTTGTGATGGTGTCTTTATCCTGTGTTTTCTTGGGTGTAGTTGATCTCATTTGGTTGGAGTTTTCCTTCTAGTATCTTCTGTAGGACTGGGTTGCTGTGTAGATGTTGTTTAAATTTAGTTTTGTCATGGAATATTTTGTTTTCTCCATCTATGATGATTGGAAGTTTTGCTGGGTGTAGTAGTCTGGGCTGGCATCTTGAACTCTTAGTGTATGCATGATATCCATTCAGGCTCTTCTGGTTTTCATAGTCTGTGTTGAGAAGTCTTGTGTGATTCTGATGTATTTGCCTTTATTTGCTACTTGGCTCTTTTCCCTTGCCACCTTTAATATTTTTCTTTGTTCTGTAGATTTAGTGTTTTGTTTTGTTTTGTTTTGTTTGTTTTGCTTTTTACTTTTTTTAATTTTAATTTTTCTTTTTAGTTACATTTTGTTAACTCTGTGTCCCATCTGTATCCACTCCCTCATTCCCTCCCCAACCCCACACTCCCTCCCTGGTCTCCTCCCTGCCCCTTTCCAAGTCCACTGATAGGGGAGGACCTCCTCCCTTTCATCTGACCCTGTTTTATCAGGTATCTTCAAGGCTGGCTGCAAAGTCCTCCTTTCTGGCCTAACAGGACTGCTCCTCCCCTGGGGGGGGAGGGCAAAGAGCCTGCCCTTGAGATCCTGTTAGAAATAGGATTCTTGTTCCCTTTACTTTGGAAAACTACTTGGTTACTGAGCTACCACGGGCCACATCCGAGCAGAAGTTCAATGTTATATCCATAAATGGTCCTTGGTTGAGTGTGAGTCTCAGAAAAGACCCTGTGCCCGGATATATTTGGTACTGGTAGAGCTCCTATCCTTTCCATATCACACTAATTCCCCTTCTTTCATATGATTCCCTGCACTCTGCTGAGGGTTTGGTTATGAGTCTTAGTGTCTTCTTTGAAACACTGCTAGGTAGAGTCTTTTAGATGCCTTTTGCGGTAGACTCCTGTCATACGTTCAATGCACATCCCATTTGTCTTTCTAAATGAGGATTGATCATCTTCACCCATGTCCACTTTCTTGATTATTTTCTTTAGGTGTGTAGATTTCATTGTGTTTATCATATCTTGTAGGTCTATATAAGTGAGTATATACCAAGTTTGTCTTTCTCCTTCTGGGATACTTCACTCAGAATGATCTTTTCTAGATCCCACCATTTGCCTGTAAATTTCATAATTTCCTCCTTTTTGATTGCTAAGTAGAATTTTGGTTTTTGTGTGACAGGAGGAATTTCTTTTCTGGTCTAGTTGATTCAGTGTTCTGTAGGCCTCTTGGTATGTGTAAGGGCATCTCTTTCTTAAGGTTGAGGAAATTTTATCTTATGATTCTCT
This sequence comes from Meriones unguiculatus, assembly GCF_030254825.1. Lineage (NCBI taxonomy): Eukaryota > Metazoa > Chordata > Mammalia > Rodentia > Muridae > Meriones > Meriones unguiculatus. The sequence continues at coordinate 55,864,453 of NC_083356.1, read as the reverse complement.
TCTCCATCTGTTGTATTCTGTTGGTGATGCTTACATTTGTGGTTAATGATCTCTTCTATAAGTTCTCCAACTCCAGAGTTTTCTTGTTTGTGTTTTCATTATTGCTTCTAATTCTGTTTTCATGTCTTGCACCATTTCCTTCAGCTGTTTGAATGTGGATTCCTGTCTGTCCAAAATGGCCTCTATTTTATGTTTGTTTCCTCTTTATGTTTCTTGAATAACTGCAAAATTATAGAATAAGATCACTTTTTCTGTGTTTCAGCTGCAATAGAATATCCGTTCATATTGTGAGATACTGGAGAAGCCATAATATCCTGTGTTTTTTTTTTTTTTTTTTTTTTTTTTTTTTTTTTTGTTATCTGTACTCTTACACAGGTCTCTAGTCATCTGGTTGTTTGTACCCTTGAGTGATTATTCCTGGAGCCTGTACTTCAGACTGGGTCCATCTTTCTCTGCAGTCTGGAGCAGTCTCTGCTGGATTCACTAGCTCTGCTGGCTCACTGTTTGTGTCCCAGGTATGCCAGGTAGCTGGGACACAGGTGGAAAGATCTATAGCTGCTCCCGAGCCCTACATGCTTCCTTAAGATGGTGGAGAATGGGATTTGTACCCCAAGCCTGGCTCAGCAACTCTAGGTTCACTGGCAGTGCTGGGATCATTGTTCCTGACCATGGTGGGCTAGCCAGCTGGGGAGTAGGCAGAAATATCTCTGAGCTTCTCCAGTGCCCATTAGGCTGTCTTGGGGAGATGGACAGTGGAACTTGGTTCCAGCGCCTAGCTCAGCTCAGCTCTGTTCTCTATGCTGAGTTTGCTGTTTCTGGCCCAGGTGAGCCAGGCAGCTGGAACACAGGTGGAAAGATCTCTGAGCCTAAAGGTGCTCCAGTGCCCCACTGGATTCCTCGAAATGACAGACAATGGGAGTTGGGTCACGTGGCCTAGTTCAGTTCCTCTGGGTTCACTGTTTATTCTGTGCTTGCTGATTCTGAGCTGGGTGAGTCAGGCAGCTTGGCAGTTGCTGCCTAGAATGGAGCTGTGTCTTAACCACAGTACTGGAACATAACCCTCCACATGATTGTGAGAGTGAGCACCACTAGCCACTTTTGCCAGGAAGGTGTCCACTGACTGTGAGAGTGGTCTCTGGGGTTTGGAAACATGAGCCTCTGGTATTCACAATGTGTCCACGCACTGTGAGAGTGGGCACCTGAGTGGGAGACTCACCCTCAGTATAAGAAGGTATTCCTTCCACAGGCAGTGAGAATGAGCACCTAAGGACTAAAAAGCCAGCTGCTGGTACCAGAAAATGTATCCACAGAAGATGGGCTTAAGTGGGTGTACTAAGGCTGAGGGGTTAGAGCCTCCAGCCACTGGAACCAGGAATATATCCACAGGTGGTGGACTTGGGTGGATGGTCTAGGGCTGAGGCAGTACAGAGTGGGAGTCCAGGAATTTTTCCTGGTTTTAACAAGGTAGCCTGAAGATGGACCTTTGCTTATCCCATGAATTCTTCTCTTACCTGAGAAATGCAGAAGTTGGAGTTTTGGGGTCCACACTATGGCTGGCCTGTCACCCTGTTCTCACTTCTGAGCTGCTCTTCAGATACCTTGAAGAGCAAGATGCCTTCATCTTGGATCTCCTTTCTTCAACATTTTAAAATGCTTTCTTCATGCTCTATTCCAACTACTTGCTTTTAGAGTGATTGTAATGTGTAACACTTACTTGATCAATAGCATGACTTCTTTTTTATACCAGCTTTTGTTCTCTATTGTACTGTTATATAAATTTTGTGTGTTAGTTTTCAAAAAGTATTATAAAGAAAAGATTTGAAGGTTATTCTGTTTAGCAAACATGAAACAACCATTTGGAAATAGTGAATGTGTGTATGTGTGTGTGTGTTTGTGTTTGTGTTTGTGTGTGTGTGTGTGTAAAGGCCTACAAGAAAAAATTCAAAGACTGTGTTATAAGACAAGACATGAATCTAAGATTAAAGTTCCACATTGCTAAGTAATTGGCATACTAATTTACTATAGTATTGCAATAGTATAAACTGAAGTTGGCTGTCTCCATCCTTGACATTATTCTGTCCAGCAGGAACTACCCTGATTGTCTCTTTCATTATACTGAACATTTAATTCATTTAAGTCAAAGGCATATACAATGAAAAGAAAAGGAATACCTTATTTTTTTTCAACACAGAAATCATTTAAACTAACCTTCCACACAATATAATATGAAGTTTCATCCGGTGGCCTTTAGAAGGCTGATTGTCTAATCATGACTGCGACCTTTCATTAAAGGTTTTCTGCATTCACTGAGAGTTATCATAGCTGATATAATTCCAGCAATGTCTTAGGATGATTTCAGAGAATACACACACACACACACACACACACAGTTTTTACTCATATTTAGATGGAAGAACGAACATTTCAGAGTAAATCTTTTAAATTCAAAAAGATGGAAAAATACATTTAATGGGAATTTAATTTATGGAAAATTCTTACTTGGGTGAGAGGCTATAAATCCAAATAAGACGTCTTTTCAAATAACTCACTTTTTATGGGGAAATAAATGTTTATAAAACCATTTAAAACATGCTATACCACTACAATAGAAACATACATAATAAATACCCAGTCCTCCAGCAATATGCACTACAGAATAAATACTGGGTCGTTTAATAACTTTAACAAACAACTATTTATGAAGCTGCAGGTATGATGCAGAACAAGGGCAGAATGGGGCCAACACTATTACCATCTTTGTCTTAAAGAGTCAGAGGACTGAAACTCAGAAGAAAACACAGTTAAATAATAATTATCTCAAAGGGCAGGTATCCTATGCTCTCATCTGCAAGCATAGCAGAGTGTTCTTAATAATGTCAGGGGTTGGTTCTCTCTTTTTTCTTAAATTTTTTATTAATTACACTTTATTCATTTTGTATCCTCCCATAAGCCCCTTCTTCCTCTTTCCCGACCCCAACCTCCCTCCCCTTTGTGCATGCATGCCCCTCCCCAAGTCCACTGATAAGGGAGGTTCTCTTCTCTTTCTTTCTGATCTTAGTCTATCAGTTCTCATCAAAAGTGGCTGCATTGTCCTCTTCTGTGGCCTGGTAAGGCTGCTAGCCCCTCAGGGGGAGGTGATCAAAGAGCAGGCCAATCAGATTATGTCAGAGGCAGTCCCTCTTCCCATTACTATGTAACCAACTTGGACACGGAATTGCCATGGGCTACTTCGGTGCAGGGGTTCTAGGTTATCTCCATGAATAGTCCTTGGTTGGAGTATGAGTCTCTGGGAAGTTCCCTGTGTTCAAATTTTCTTGTTCTGTTGCTCTCCTTCTGGAGACCCTGTCCTCTCCAGATCTTTCTATTTCCCACTTTTTACATAAAATTCCATTCACTCTGCCTGACAGTTGGCCATCAGGCTCAGCATCTGCTTTGATAGTCTGCAGGGCAGAGGCTTTCAGAGGCCCTCTGTGGTAGGTTCCTAGTTTGTTTCCTATTTTCTTCTTCTGGCTTTCAGAGGCCCTCTGTAGCAGGTTTCTAGGTTGTTTCCTGTTTTCTTCTTCTTCTGATGTCCATCCTCTTTGCCTTTCAGGATGAGGATTGAGCGTTTTAGTTAGGGTCCTCTCTCTTGCTTAGTTTCTTTAGATGCACAGATTTTAGTGGGTTTGTCCTATTTTGTATATCTATATGAGTGAGTATATACCATGTGTCTTTTTGTTTCTGGGACAACTCACTCAGGATGATCCTTTCCAGGTCCCACTATTTACCTGCAAACTTCATGATTTCCTTATTTTTCATTGCTGAGTAATACTCCATTGTATAGATGTACCACAATTTCTGCATCCATTCTTCAGTTGAGGGGCATCTGGGCTGTTTCCAGCTTCTGGCTATTACAAATAAAGCTGCTACAAACATGGTTGAGCAAATGTCCTTTTTGTGTACTTGCGCCTCTTTTGGATATATGCCTAGCAGTGGTATGGCTGGATCTTGAGGAAGCACTATTCCTAGTTGTCTGAGAAAGCGCCAGATAGATTTCCAGAGTGATTGTACAAGTTTACATTCCCACCAGCAGTGGAGGAGGGTTCCCTTTTCTCCACAACCTCTCCAGCATGTGTTGTCACTTGAGTTTTTGATCTTAGCCATTCTGATGGGGTAAGGTGAAATCTCAGGGTTGTTTTGATTTGCATTTCCCTAATTGCTAATGAGGTTGGGCATTTCTTTAAGTGCTTCTGCCATTCGATATTCCTCTATTGAGAATTCTCTGTTTAGCTCTGTTCCCCATTTTTTAATTGGATTACTTGGTTTGCTGATTTTCAGCTTCTTTAGTTCTTTATATATACTGGATATGAGTCCTCTGTCAGATAAAGGGTTGGTGAAGATTCTTTCCCAATCTGTAGGCAGTTGCTTTGTTTTGATGACAGTGTCCTTTGCTTTACATATGCTTTTCAGTTTCATGTGGTCCTATTTATTGATTGATGCTCTTAGACCCTGTGCTGTTGGTGTTCTGTTCAGGAAGTTTTCTCCTGTACCAATGAGTTCTAGGGTATTCCCCACTTTTTTTTCTAGCCGATTTAATGTGTCTGGTTTTATGTTGAGGTCTTTGATCCACTTGGACTTCAGTTTTGTGCAAGGTGATAAGTATGGATCTATTTTCATTTTTTTTTATCTTTTTTTAATTTTTTATTTTTTTTATCAGTTACATTTTATTAACTCTGTATCCCAGCCGTGTCCCGATCCCTCATTCCCTCCCAGTCCCTCCCTCCCTCCCTCATCTCCACCGTGCCCCTTTCCAAGTCCACTGATAGGGGGGACCTCCTCCCCATTCATCTGATCCTGTTTTATCAGGTATCTTCAGGACTGGCTACAAAGCCCTCCTCTGTGGCCTAACAGGACTGCTCCTCCCTTCCGGGGTGGGGAGACCAAAGAGCCAGTCATTGAGTTCCTGTTAGAAATAGTCCCTGTTCCCCTCACTTTGGGAAACCAATTGGTTACTGAGCTACCACAGGCTACATCTGAGTGGAGGTTCTAGGTTATATCCATACATGGTCCTTGGTTGAATGTCAGTCTCAGAAAAGACCCTGTGCCCAGATATATTTGGTCCTTGTGGAGCTCCTATCCTTTTCCCATCAGACTAACTCCCCTTCTTTCTTATGATTCCCTGTACTCTGCCAAAGGTTTGGTCATGAGTCTTTGCTTTGAAAACACTGCTAGTTAGAGTCTTTCAGATGCGCTCAGTAGACTCCTGTCATATGTTCAATGCACATCCCATCTGTCTTCACCTTACACCCATCAGAATGGCCAAGATGAAAAACTCAAGCGATAACACATGCTGGAGAGGTTGTGGAGAAAGGGGAACCCTCCTCCACTGCTGGTGGGAATGTAAACTGGTACAACCACTCTGGAAAGCCATCTGGCGCTTTCTAAGACAAATAGGAATAGTGCTTCCTCCAGACCCAGCTATACCACTGCTAGGTATATACCCAAAGTTTGTTCAAGTACACAAAAAGGACACTTGCTCAACCATGTTTATAGCAGCTCTATTTGTAATATCCAGAACCTGGAAACAACCCAGATGTCTATTTTCATTTTTCTACATGTAGACATCCAGTTGGATCAGCACCATTTGTTGAAGATGCTATCTTTTTTCCATTGTATGGTTTTGGCATCTTTGTCAAAGATCAGGTGTCTATAAGTGTGTGGGTTCATTTCTGGGTCCTCTGTTCGGTTCCATTGATCCACCATTCTGTTTCTATGCCAGTACCATGCAGTTTTTAAAACTGTTGCTCTATAGTACAACTTAAGATCAGGAATGGGGATACCTCCAGAAGATCTTTTATTGTAGAGGATTGTTTTAGCAATTCTGGGTTTATTGTTATTCCATATGAAGTTGAGAATTTTTCTTTCCAGGTCTGTAAAGAATTGTGTTGGTAATTTGATGGGAATTGCATTGAATCTGTAGATTGTTTTTGTTAAGATGGCCATTTTTACTATGTTAATCCTGTCAAGCCATAAGCATGGGAGATCTTCCCATCTTCTGATATCTTCTTCTAATTCTTTCTTCAGAGACTTGAAGTTTTTTTCATAAAAGTCTTTGACTCCCTTGGTTAGAGTTACTCCAAGGTACCTTATGTCCTTTGTGGCTATTGTGAAAGGTGTTGTTTCCCTAGTTTCTTTCTCAGCGCTTTTGTCTTTTGTATACAGGAGGGTTACTGATTTTTTTTTTGAGTTAATTTTGTAACCGGCCACTTTGCTGAAGGTGTTTATCAGCTGTAGGAGTTCCCTGGTAGAGTTTTTGGGGTCACTCACATATACTATCATATCATCTGCAAATAGTGATACTTTGACTTCTTCCTTTCCAATTTGTATCCCCTTGATCTCCTTCAACTGTCTTATTGCTCTAGCAAGGACTTCCAGAACTATGTTGAAGAGATATGGAGAGACTGGAAGCATAAATGCTTCACCACTCTTCTTACTATCTCTCTTTTCTGTCCTTCTTTCACCTTACTGCTTCAGAAAACAGTAATGTTGTTTGAGATGGGGATGTGTACAGCACAATGAAAAGGAAGGAGGTGTCCTGTGGGAATAAGTGGAGAAGCTCAATGCATGTGCTATGAAATATTAAATGGATGAGTGATTTTCCTGAACTAAATGATGAGAAAAGTTTGCTGTATAGATGCTTAAGTTGAACCTAAAATGTTGAGTTGTATTTTAACTTGAATAAAAGAGATGCATCAGAATGTCATATAAAGGAACGAGATAAGAATATTTCTGCATACATTTTTTGTCTAATTTGAGACTCTGTGATTTTGTTAACAAATTTCAAGTTTCTAATGTGTTTATAATGATAGAATGCAAATCTGCCAGTTGAGAGCTTTGCTGTTGTAGGATCAATAGAATTCAAATATATGTCATGCATTCCCACAATATATTCTAATAGGTTCAAATATACATTAATCTTTCACAAGACACAAAGTAAAGCAAAATTTTATGTTATTTTCATATAAGACCAGTTGTACTCATTGTTTTCTTTCATCCTGAATTGAGAAATCATCTATAACCATCTTTTAAGATTCTTTTAAGATCTTTTTCATCTGATTTTCTAACCCTAACCCTGTCTAGTTCATAGAAGAAGAAAGATATCTGGGAAGATTTCCTTCATGACAAGGATAAAGAGGATGGTAAAGGTGAAGAGGAGATAAGAACAGAAAAAAGAGGGTGGTAGGTAGAACCGAAGAACAAGGCATGTCTTTATAACCTTGGTCAAGATAAATTTGGGGATCCAATTAGGTAAGATTTAATAACCTATTTGATCTTGCTTTTTTCCCTAAAAACAAATGGAATTTAATAGTGAAATGTCCTGGATGTTGTGGAAAGGAAGGGGGGCATCATTTGTGAGGCCTGAGAACATCAAATACCTTCAAAGTCCACCAGCCACTGTTCCCTTTATGTCACACCATTGTATGAACTTATTAATTATGAATTCACCAGTTATTGCTATCACTCTGATATGAAATAATTGACACCCAACACTCAAAATCTAATTCAAGCTCATATTTCCCTTTAAGGATAAGCACAAAAAGATGTCTAAACTTCAAAATCAACAAAAATAAATTTTAAGTACCAACCCTAGGCTGTGAGGTAGGTAGTGCAGTTAATTTTGAAAGTCAAATTCAAGGAAAATAGAAACCAGTATCAAAAGGCAAGCTACTTTGAATGAAAATAAGAAATATGAGGCTGTCATTTGCACCTGCTTATGCTACAGATAAAAAGGGCACAATACCTTTTGAAAGAATGAACTTAACAACCAAAACTGTCTGGCTAATGTGCTTCTGATCAAATAAAGGCATCAGAGGGATGAGTTGTAACATAGCCTACCAGATTATCAGACACTCTTTTAACACATTTATAATTGTCAAATTCAAAACCAGAGAGAAAACACAAAACTGATTAATGTTTATAGCTGCCTTGTACTAAAATTCACCTCTTCAGTTCACAAACTGAAGGCATAGAATCAGGAAACAATGCAGCTGGTTCCTTGGTGTTGTGTGATTGCTTGACAAATGGTTTTGGAGAAAACAGCAAGCAGATTGTGGCATGAAGTGCTCTTTCTTTTGAGCTGTTAACTGGGTTCCAAGTAGGACAGTTCAATAGACTGTCTCACAGTTTGTCCTGGTTTTCAAGAGTAGGTCATTATATCACAGCCATACATTTTATTTGCTAAATACATTATTAGAGCCAAAGTTGCTTTACATAATAGCCTTATAATTTGATTCTGGAAGCTTCACAATTCAGTGATGTTATTAAAGTTGGTTATTTTTTAAAGATAATATATTTTTTAATTTATTTTTTATTAATTACAATTTATTCACTTTGTAGCCAGCTGTAACCCCTTCCTCATCCTCTCCCAAACCCACCCTCTCTCCCTCATTTCCTCCCATGCCCCTCCCCAAGTCCACTGATAGGGGAGGTTCTCTTCCTCTTCCATCTGACCCCAGTCTATCAGGTATCATTGGAACTGTCTTTCATAGCCTTTCTCTGTGGCCTGGCAAGGCTGCTCCACTCTCAGAGGGAGGCAATTAAAGAGTCAGCCATCAAGTTCATGTCAGAGACAGTCCTTGTTCCCCTTACTAGACAACCCTGTTGGAGATTGAGTCTGTGGGCTACATCTGAGCTGGGGTTTAAAGCCCTCTCCATGCATGGTCTTTGGTTGGAGTATCAGTCTCAGAAAAGACCCTTGTGTCCAGATTTTTTGGTTCTGCTGCTCTCCTGTCCCCTCCAGGTCTTTCATCTCCCCCTTCTTGCATTAAATTCCTTGCAGTTTGCCCAAAGTTTGGCTATAATTCTCATTATCTGCTTGATACCCGGCTGGCTAGTCTTTCAGAGATCCTCTGTGTTAGGCTCCTATCCTATTTCCTGTTTTCTCCCTCTTCTGATGTCCATTCCATTTGCCTTTCTGAATGAGGATCGAATCAGGAACTTTTTCAGAAATTTAGGAAGAATGCTACCTCAAGATCTAGCTATACCACTCCTAGGTATATAGTATATATCAAGTATACAACAAGGACATTTGCTCAACCATGTTTGCGACAGCTTTTTTTTCTAATAGCCAGAATCTGGAAACAACCCAGATGTCCCTCATTGGAGGAATGGATAGAGAAATTGTGGTACATTTACACAATGGAATATGTCTCAGCAATACAAAAACAAGAAAATCAAGAAATTTGCAGGCAAGTGCTGGGAACTAGAAAAGATCATCCTGAGTGAGGTTTCCCAGAAGCAGAAAGACACTCAGGCTTTATACTCACTTATAAATGAATATTAGACATACAATATAGGATAAACATACTAAAATCTGTACACCTAAAGAAGGTAAGCAGGAAGGAGAACCCTGGGTAAGATGATCAAACCTCATTCAGAAAGATGGTTACTTTTTAATGGTTTTGATGCAGACAAAAAAAGGATGTGCTGATAATAGTTATCATTTTCAACAACATTTTAAGTATGCAGTTTTAAATTTTAATATTGTATAATGGAATATTACTATATTTCTTTTGAAAATATGGTCTGTATTAATTGGAAAGATGGATGATTTTATTTGACATGGCTGCTTATTCATCTCAACTTGATCTGCACCTGCTCTGTTTATGAGCCCAGCTTCTGATTCTTTCTTTAACTGAAGAATGAAATTCAGATACCAAAATATTGAATTTAAACAATTATTGAGAAATTGGATGAACCTAAAAATTCCATCTTCTCTGCCATTATGATTCACAATAACTTGAGCATAGAGAAGTATAAAATATCCGTGCTTCTTTTTTTGTGAATCCAATTTTATAAGAAACAGGGAAACAGGTGTGATAGGGAAACTCCTTTGGTTGTTTTTTTTCTTAAGAACATACTTCATGCTCCTCTCTGTACCATTTGGAACTTCTTAAACTTATCAAGGTATTTATAATTTGAAAAAAATACAGACTGAAATTGGGTTTTTAAGCTGCTTTTTTTCTGACAAAAAGAAAAATGAGGAAAAACAGTAGAGAAGGTTGGTATTGGCATTACATATTGAGTGTTGTTATTCGGTCAAAGTCTTATTTTAGAAATTAAATGCTGCTTCAAGCTTCACAGCTCACCAGATTTTTTTTCCCCTATGAAAGAAAGAGGACAATTATAACCTATTATTAAGGCAGTGTGAGTGTCTGCATCAATCCAGCTTTTTAAGAGTAAGTGACACAGGCCAAAGATCCACGTAGTAAATGCATGTTAGTGGTGTCTGGTTCTTCGTTATACTGTCCTAGATAAGTCATGAAAGGAGTAACAGAGTTGCAATAAACTATGACAGAATCTCAAGTCACGCAAGCACCTCATTCCATAATTTGAGTCTGTCATCTGTGATGGTCCTTGATGTTTCTTTCATAAGGACCCTCTGATATCAATGCAGCCTGTAAGCCTTTGAGAATTAGAGTATTAGGATGTGAGCTATTCAGGATCTGGGAAGATGTGCGTGGAAGATGAAACACTTCAATTTCACAAGAATCAGAAGCTGGGCTCATAAACAGAGCAGGTGCAGATCAAGTTGAGATGAATAAGCAGCCATGTCAAAAGATAGGGAAGGACAAGCACCCCGCCTGTCTCCACAGTTTGCTTTTAAAATGTCTCACAATTTTTTATTTTTTTTTCCACATGAAGAGTGTTTTATTCCACAAAAAGATCATCCACAATTTTGTAAGAATTTTGTGATGGTTAAAAAATGATTGTTTTTTTTTCCATAATTTTATTTTTCTCATTAGTTACATTTTGTTAATTCTGTATCCCAGCTGTATCCCTCATTCCCTCCCCAATCCCACCCTCCCTCCCTCATCTCCTCCCAGCCCCTTTCCAAGTCCATTAATAGGGGAGGACCTCCTCCCCTTTCATATGACTCGCTTTTGTCAGGTATTTTCCGGACTGGCTGCAAAGTGCTCCTCTGGTCTCACAATTTTTTAAATGCGCCATTTTAAATTTTATACAGCTATTACTCTGTACTTTTAATTGGTTAACTAGTTATAGGTTTTATGTTGAAAATCCAGAGTGATTTGCTGCAGAACAATGAAACCATAACTACTTTTAAGGAGGCATGTTTGAAGTACTGGCTGGATTGTAATTTAAAGCTTTGCTTGTTTTGCTTTGTTTAGACCAGGCTTCACTGTGTGTGCATGGCTGCTCTGCTCTGAATTCTGCAGAGCTCCACTACTGTGTGATTCTCCTGGCACAGAAAGCTTTGTTCATGGTTTCTCTGTTCATTTCCCAACGTGCTCTTCAGATGCTTTTTCTATGGTTTTCTTCTTCTGATCATCTTTCATTGTGTACTTATTACCCCCAGGGGAAGGTTCTTATTTTTTGGTAAAGACATAGAAGAGCCATGAGCATCTGGTAGAGTCCAGAGCAGAGATGGAAAGAAACAGACTGAACATGGACTGGGCTATCTGCTAGATAAGGAACAATAGCTTTGTTTCATTTTTGTTTGTTTGTTTGTTTGTTTTGGAAGTTTTTAATTTTTTCTCACAACTTAAACTAATTCGATAAACTATTTTTTTTTCATAAAGTCAAACATAACTTTAAACATATAGGGGACAGTATAGAAGCACAATACACTCATGATTTATATTCCAACATTCTGTTATTTGCTATATATGTATTCATTTATTCATATTATAGATAGATCATTATTTGACAAACTATAACAATTCATTCTTAAATACTTTAAGAACCGTTTTAAACAGTACTACTACTGAGACTCACATTTTAAAATAATTTCTAAAATGTAGCAATATAAAACATAATGGTTTTTTTTATTTCTTTAATTTTATTTTTATGTGGATTGTCATAGTGCAACCAAACATCGACAATTCCAGTGTCATTTAGTGATTTATTTTGATGAGATTTTGTTTGAAGAGAATGGTTTTCTGAATATGTTTGTTTTCTTGTTTTAGTCTTTTACATTTTGTGTCTAAGTATTATAGATCCTGTACCTGCATTTTATACACCATCCCCAACTGTTAAAACTTTTTTTTTTCTAGAGGCAGGACTTGGTTTATTCTTTTTTCCTAACTATATTGTTTAAACTTAGACTCATTTCCAAAGCTCTTCAAAACATGACCTAGATGTCTGTTATTCTAATGGATAATTTTTTTCACTAATAACTTCTCAGAAAAGGTTCACTAAAGTTGTAAAAAATCTTTTTAGGTAAAATTAATAGAAAATTTGTGTTTAAAGATGAAGTTATTTTAAAATCATTGTTGCTTAAATGTAAATCTATCTATCTATCTATCTATCTATCTATCTATCTATCTATCTATCTATCATCTACCCACTCATCTATCTATCTCTGTCAACCATCTATCTGTCTTTCAGTCCATCCATCTGACCAACTGCCCACATGCCTGTCTGCTCATTTCTCCATCCACCCACCCATCCATCCATCCATCCATCCATCCATCCATCCATCCATCCATGTGTTTATCTCTGTCAGCCTGTTATCTATCATGTATTTATCATCTCTCTGTCTAGCATCTATCATCATTCCATCTTGTTGAGGCATTGCCTGGTGCTTTGTATTATTGATTATCGCCCCCACCTCAAGATTCTTACTGTTTTGAGAACAATCCCTCCCATACCCCCAAATAATGCTTGTGTTCCCTAGTCTCCTGATTGGCTAAGAAACTTCCTACACATGGGCAGGGCAAAGGTGAGGTGGGCAAGGCTAAGGTTAGTGAGTTTGGAGGAGAGAAGAACACAGGAAAGAGGAGAATGTAGAAAACAGTTGCCATGGGATGGGAAAAGAACCATGTGTGTTGGAAGGAAGGACTCTGAGAATGGTGTGAAAAGGAACGCCCAGATGAAGAATATAGCAAGTATTTTGGGATTATGGATGGAAAGTAGTCCAGATAAGAATGGTTAAAGCAGATTACATGGGATGAGGACTGGGTGATAATGAGATACTGTAGGTGAAATTATCTGCCCAGGTGAAATAAGGCAAATCTAAAATCTAACAGGTTTTTGTATATTTATTGATTATGATTGCAGGTTAAATAATACCATCATAATAATTACAGGGCAAATAATACACACTATTATCATTTACTTTTAAAATTACCACAACACCAGCTATGTATATTTTCTTTAGTAGTGATTAAGTAGAGATACAATGTAATTCTCTAAAATCATTTTATATCAACAGAAGGGAGTGAATAATGGTCATTTAAAAATAAGACTGCTATTCCAACGAAGGACTGTGCAGGGAGATAACCTAAGACCCCTGTACAGATGTAGCCCATGGCAGTTCAGTATCCAAGTGGGTTTCATTGTAATAGGAACAGGGACTGTCTCTGACATGAACTGATTGGCCTGCTCTTTAATTACCTCCCCCTGAGTGGGAAGCAGCATTACCAGGCCACAGAAGAAGACAATGCAGCCGCTCCTGATGAGACCTAACTGACTAGGATCAGAAGGAAGGAAAAGAAATCCTCCCCTATCAGTGGACTTGGGAGGGGCATGCATGCAGACGGTGGAGGAAGGGAGGGATTGGGATGGGAGGAGGGAGGGAAGATACAAAGTGAATAAAGTATAATTAATAAAGAAAAAAATAAGAACACCGGAATGGATACAGAAATTGTCGTACATCTACAAAATGGAATATTACTCAGCAATAAAAACTAAGGAAATCATGAAATTTGCAGGTAAATGGTGGGAACTGGAAAAGATCATCCTGAGTGAGGTATCCCAGAAGCAGAAAGACACACAAGGTATAGACACATTCACTAGTAAGTGGATATTAGACATATAATATAGGATAAACATACTAAAATCTGTACACCTAAGGAAGCTAATCAGGAAGGAGGACTCTGGCTAAGATGCTCAATCCCCATTCAAAAAGGAAAAGAAGGCAAACATCAGAGGAGGGAGAAAATAGGGAACAGGACAGGAGCCTCTGAAAGGCTTTACCCTGCAGGTATCAAGGCAGATGCTGAGACTCATAGCCAAACTTTGGGTACAGTGCAGGGAATCTTATGAAAGAAGTGGGAGAGATTAAGACCTGGAGAGGACAGGATTTGTTGCTTCACAAGGACAGCAACAGATCCAAAAAGTCTGGATACAGGGGTCTTTTCTGAAACTGATACTCCAGCCAAGGACCACTCATGGAGATGGGCTGGAACCCCTGCACAGAGGTAGTCTATAGCAGTTTAGTATCCAAGTGGGCTCTATAGTAATAGGGACAGGGACTGTCTCTGATAAGAACTGAGTGTCCTGCTCTTTGATCACCTTCCCCTGAGGGTGGAGCAGCCTTACCAGGCCACAGAAGAAGACAATGCAGCCACTGCTGATGAGACCTGATAGACTAGGATCGGAGGGAATGGGGGGAAGACCTCCCTTAGCAGTGGACTGTGAGAGGGATATAGGTGGTGAAGAGAGAGGATAGGATTGGGATGCGAGGACGGAGGTAAGTACAGGGGGATACAAAGCGAATAAACTATAATTAATAAAAATGAAAAAAGAAAAAAAATAAGAACACCTTCTTAATATGTGATATTTGTACCACAAACTTGTAAATGCAAAATATTATATTTGTTCTCTTTTGTTTAGAGGTTTGGTCTTTGTATACTGTCCCAAAATTCTGGGATATTTGTTGCCTAGATATATTTAGATTTCCTATTTTCTTTTAGTGAGTTCTCCCTTTCTGCTATCTTTTCATCAAGACATGAAATTCCTTCTTTCATGTCTTTTAATCTGTTGGTATTATGGTTTATCTTTCTTCATTCGATAAAAAATTACAGCATAGTAATGTAAACTTGGTCTTCAATGTTTAACATCAAAAAATTGCACAGGTTCTTTTACTAAAACACTAGGAATTACCTGAACCCCCACATTTAAGCATTTGGCTATCCAGCAAGCTCTTGAGACCTGATGGTCTCTGTCATACAGTGGTACAGTGTGGTTACACATACACCTAGATTATGAAAATATTATCAACATCATGCTTACTTTTACAAACGCAACTATTTACTGAATGTATTTATTTTAGTTTAATCACATTTTATTGGTCTTATTGTTTTTAGCTCTTTCTGCCATTTTAATCTATAACTAAATTTTCTCAAATTTTGTTATGTAAATTTTTATGAGTGAAATACTGTGGTGATCCAAGTTTTTCATCTTGTTAATATTTCCATTATTACATATTTTGTTTATTGTATCAATATAGTGAAGGCTCTTATTGTATACCATAAGGTGACATAATCTATGTCTAAGAGGAGGACACAGTTTCATCTAATTAAATTATACTTTAGCACAGGGTTATTTTTTTTAAGCAATATATTTTGATCATGTCCCCTGCCCTGCCCAACAACTACTTCCAGATCCTGATCACCTCTCTACCAATCCAACCGGTTTTCATTATTTCTTCCTCCCTCTATCTCTCTCTGCAAAACAAAACAAAAGAAAAAAAATCTAAGTCCAATGAAACCAAAGTTAAGACTTAGCCTGGACTCTTTTATGGTGCCTTTTATTTATTTTTTCTTCCTTCCTTATTTCCCCAGGAACAGTCACTGGCTACTTGTATTCTAAACCTTAGGTTCTGCTTTGATTTTACTCTCTTTGACCTTAGCACATTTATTTATAGTTAGCTTATATTCATGATTTTTCTTTTGTTTGAATTTAATAAAAGTCATAGCAAGTTATCATTTATTTTCTGCTATATCTAGTCTCATCAAATTGCTTCAGTTTATATGAAATTTTTCTTCAAGAGTGATGCTAATAATTTCATTTTTTGGGTCCTTAATATTTAATTACCTACTGATTCAGTGTAGTCTTTGTGCTACTTATCCATGGAAGCAAACTTTACAACTTAGTTTTAGAAAAAATATTCTCAGCCAGATCAACTTATGTTTTTACTAATAGAACTTTTAGTATCCTTTTGTAACTAAGACTCACTGTGGTCTTGTGTTTATTTTGAAAATGTTTTTAATTATTTGAGAATTTTGTTCAATGTATTTGAATCAGATTTACCACACTCCCAATTCTTCCAAGATCCAACCTGTCTTTTTTAGCCTCTTTGTATTCTCATTTTTCTTAAGTTGATCAAGTCTGTATATTCTTGAGTATATGGTCATTTTCTGAATTATGATAGAACTATCAGAGGCCACATCATTAAAGAAAACTAACTCTCCCTCTACTGCAAGCAAATGCCAGCAGCTCCTTAAGGGTGGGATTTTGTGTCCACCTCCACTCCAATATATAGGGATTTTGTCTCACATGAGGTTGAATAGTCCTATGCATGCTATCACCTTTGTGAGTCCAGCTGTCCTATTGTGTCTAGATAAACTAGATAACGGTGTTTTGTTATAGTCACCTACCACATCTGACACTTATTATCTTTAAGCTTACTCTTCTAATTATACCTGAGCTCTGAAAGAATGTGTTATGATTGATAAGTCCCATAAGGACTGAGAAAATTCCTCTTTTTGTCCTCATTTTGCAGGTATCAACTCTTCCATTATTTTTAGCATGATAATCCCATTGTGTATCATATTCTCTTTTGAAAAAAAAAACGTTTATTTTTATTTTATGTGTGTGGGTGTTTGGTTTGAATATAAACATACATGTGTGCTGTGCATATACCAAGAGCCTGCCAAAACCAGAGAGGGTACTTACTTTCTGGGAATGAAACTAATAAAGATCATAAATCATCATGTAGGTGTTGAGAAAGAGCACCAAATGCTGTTCATCACTGAGTCATCTCTCTAGACCTCGATACTCTCTCTTTTAGTGGTCTCCATTTCTTTCTCTCTGTGTGTAGTGCATATGTGCAGGGGTCCTCAATCACTCTCCTCCTCACTTTTGATGAAAGTTTTCTCACTGAACTTGGAGCTCACCACTTGGGTTAGAATGGCTGACATGAAATATTTTATGGACACTTCTATCTCTGCATATCTCTACAGGGGTGGATTGTTTCAATCCAGCTTTTTATGTGGGTCCCGGAAATCCAAAGTTAATTCCTAATATTTAGATGACAAGTACTGTATTGACTAAACCATACCATAGTCTACACTTACTATTTTCTTGTTTACTCCACCTTCTCTTCATTTCCTTAACCACTGTTGTACAATAAATAGATAACTGTTATCCACAATTGAAATTCATCCCCTGCAACCCTAAGCTCCAGTGTGATGTTAGATAATGAAGTTGGAGCCCTCAAGGAGCATATTAGAGCCTTAAATTGAAAATAATATGAATGAATATATGTACCATTTCTGCTGTTACCTGTGTAAGGATTTAGGAAGATGACTATTGAAAAATGAACATGCAATGTTTCCACTGTTATTATAAACCAAACAGATTATTGTCTGGTTGGAGTTCTGGGCTATCTCGCTTAGTGTAATCTTTCTCAGGTCTTTAATTTACCTGCACATTTAATTATTTAATTTCTTATTACAGCTAACTAAAATTTCATCATGAATAGGCACCACATTTTTATGTTTTATTCAACAGTTGGTGGGAACCTTGTCTGTTTCCATGTCCTAGCTATTATTCATAGAGTAGCTATGAATGCAGATGATCACGAGTTTCTGCGGTAGAATATAGTGTTTTGAGCACTATTGATAAGTCTTATGGTAAATCTTATATTTCTATGAACTATCACAACGATATCCATAGCAGCAATACCAATTTGCACTCCTCCAACAGTCAATGAACTTTTCCAGTTCCCAACATGTTTGTCAACATGGGTTGTCTTGTTCTTTTTCCCTTTTTATTTATTTTTTATTACAATTTACTAACTAGGTATATCAGTGGCAGCCCCTCCCTCATCCCTTTGCAATCCCACCTTTCTTCCCTCTTCTCCTATGCCCCTCTCCAAGTCCACTGATAGAGGAGGTCCTCCTCCCTTTCCATCTGACCCTAGACTATCAGGTCTCATCAGGACTGGCTGAAATTTCTTCCTTTGTGGCCTGATAAAGCTGCCTTCCCCCCAGGGAAAAGTGATCAAAGAGCTAGACACTGTATTTATGTCAAAGTCAGCCCTTATTTCCCTGACTGGGGAACCCACTTGGAGACTCAGCTATTATGGGGTACCTCTGTGTAGAGGTTCTAGGTTATCTGAATGCATGGCCCTTGGATGAAGTATCAGTCTCTAAACAAGACCCCTGGGCCCATATATTTTGGTTCTGTGGAGCTCCTGTCCCATCTAGGTGTTTCTGTCTCCCTCTTCTTTCATAGGATTCCCTGCACTCTGTTCAAAGTTTGGCTATGACTCTCAGCATCTGTTTCAAAATCCTGCTGGGTAGAATCCTGTTCCCTGTTTTCTCCGTCTTCAGATGTCCATCCCATTTGCCTTTCTGAGTGAGGACTGATCATCTTACCCAGGGTCCTCCTTTTTGCTTAGGTTCTTTAGGTGTACAGATTTTAGTATGCTTATCTTATCTTATATATATTATATAATTATTATGTAGTATATATAATATATAGTAGGTATAATATATAATTAATAATTAATATTATATATATAATAACCACTTATGAGTGAGTATATACCATGTGTGTCTTTCAAAATCTCAAAAGAGTCCCAATTCATATTTCCAAGGTGGTAAGCATGGTGAAAACTTCTTAAAATATTTAATAATCTGTATGTCTAATCTGAGAGCTCTTTATTCAGTTATAAACTACTTTTTAATTGTTTTGTTTGTTGGCTTCTTTTCTTGTCTTTGTGTATTCTAGACACTAATCCTCTATCAGATGTTAAATTGATAAATATTTTCCCATTCTGTAGGCTGCTTTTTAAAAGGATTTTTATTAACATTTTACTTTGCAATACAGATATTTTTAAATTTTAAAATGTCCCTTTTTTTTGTTCCTGTTTCCTGAACAAACTGTTTGTGGACAGTACAAATTGGCCTAGATCAATTACAAAAAACAAAAAACAAAAACAAACAAACAAGTAAAAAACAGAGGAGGTGGTGGGGATATGTCTGGGAGAAGTTAGAGGAGAGCGGGGAACTACAAAATAAAAAATAAACACTAGAAGCCTAATGTGCATGTTGTAAGATATTAATTTCACCAAGTTCCAACTAGAAGGCAAGTAAATGTAGTATATATGATATATATAATCAAGTCTTATGTGAAAGAATAGAAGGAACGTGTATATACATAAAGGACAATTCGAACTAAACATCTTTAAACCTTTGCTACACCTTCATCTCTAGCTATCTGTTTGTCTGTCATTAGATTTTAGATATTATTTTCCTTATCTATTTCGTGAAATTTTTAGTATACAGGTAAGTTAATTTTTGATGATTAGATGCTTTGAATTTTGAAACATCATAGATATAAAAATTGTTGTTAAGAGCGACATTGCCTCAAAAAACTTGGTAATTGCTTGCCATCTAAAAAAATGGAGTGGGTAGTGCCCCTTCTTACCTTCCTCAGTACTTACCTCACTACCAGCTCACCCCTCTCCCTCCTTTCTTTCTTCTTATATCCTAGATAACTTCCACAGTACTTTAATGATATCAGGCTTGGTACTATATCCTAAATTCACCAAAAAGGTCAGCTGTGTGTTTAGAATAGCCCTGACATAGGTAACTGAGAAGACTTTTCTCACTCTGATAATTTAGAAGTTTTGGGTAAGACTTGTTCCATTTGAGCTGAATACACTATACAAACATTTTATTTGTTCTTTGTGTCAAGTGAGTTACCATTCATCTTTATAAAGCATTTAAATAATACAGTGAATCATCTTTAAAAGGAGAGAAACATCTGATTTCTGGAGGCCTGAGGTATAGCTCAGTGGTAGACACATTCCTTTCATCTATAGAACCCGGATTTGGTTCCAGAACATTAAAACTAAGCAGAATATGGCTCTCCCCTCCATACTCCAGACTCCCAGGTTTGGGGACAAGCAGTGATCATGCATAGGATGCATGGGATGCTTGGTAATGTTTCCTGCCTCACAAATTATGGAGACAAAATAGCTGCTGGAATACAACCAGCACTAACTGTTGAATAAATTTTTATCATTGGCACAAGGAAATGAGATGACATAAAAAATCCCTTCCAGAAGATAAACATTTTCATCATTAATAGAAAACTTTTACTTTTATAGACATCTCTGGAAACTTTTTAGAATTTCAATGTGCTAACAGATAAGTACATTCTGCTTAAAAGCAGCTTCAACATTTTTATTGCCTTGCCATTAGAGTAAATGTGAATGGAGTCTGCAGGATTGTTAGGGGCTGTTTGCATGGAGTGCTGAAGAAGTCCCTTGTCTCTCTGACTAATTAGACATGAGTTGTTAGCTCTTTTTATTATTTTTGAAACTGCTCACATTGGAGTAGTAGATTTTGCATAATTCATCTACTTGTACACTTCAGTAAATCCTCTCGGTCCCAACTGGAGTATTGCTCACTGCCAGTTTGTGACTGGTCCATTACTGACTCGGGCTGAATTATTGCAGAGAGGACTCTATCTGTTTGAATAATGAAGTTTTTCCATGAAAAATGATTTCTTCACTTTTCAATTATTAACATTTATATTAAAACACTATATTAAATTTTAACAAAAGAAATAAACATTATTAAAAATGTACATATTATTGATTTGCAGGCTTGTCTAATCATTTCAATAGTAAATTTTATCAAGGAGTGCTAGTTTTTAAGTCACCTTTACCAGCAATTATTGTAAAGATTTAAGTGTTTATTTCTGGAACAATTACATTTTATCAACATAAAGTTTCAGTGTGCATGACAGACAGACAGTCTTGACTTGTTTACATAAACTCTTAAATATTGGAACCACTTACTTTGAAAAAGTATGTGCACAGGTCTAATACACAGGTCTAATACATTTCAGCTAACACTGTGCTATATGAAATACAGGTTACTTGTATTCTAGCTGTTCTAATACTATAATTTTCCTCTGGAAATTAGCATGTTGTACACAAGCAAAATTAGCCATTTATGTAAGCTCTGGGGTATGGGACTCAATATTCTCTCTCTCTCTCTCTCTCTCTTTCTCTCTCTCTCTGTGTGTGTGTGTGTGTGTGTGTGTGTGTGACATGTCATGGTAAAATTATGTCCTAAAATGTGTGAAATAATAAAGGATACTGTAGTCAAGTAATACATTTGTGTATGTGACTTGATATTGTATGTGTATGTGTGTGTTGGAAACACTTTTTTCAACACAGTTTAATATTGGAGAAATATTTCACCCACATGTCATGGAAAATTGTGTCTTATAACATGTGAAATCATAAAGCACACATTAGTCATCTACACTAACAATTGCAACCGAGTGGAACTCACCGTAATGGGCAGCATCCATGTGGATGTGGTACACACATATTGATGGAATTTTATTTTCTGCACTTCCAGAGACTTAGTTTTGGAATTACACTCACTGAATATATTTACGTCCACTTAAATCAATGTTTTTAGCCTTAACTTTCCAATCAGGTTATCATTTATTACTTTCTTATTGCCTCTTACTAAGCTAAAGAGTAATTTTGGGTCCTTTCAGGCTCTATCAGGGATTTGAGATTTCTTATTATTTCACCGGATTACTTGTGAAACATGAAACCCCAAATTCCTAAGCAACTCTAAAATATTTCATATTATCTCAGAAAGCTTGTTAAAATGCAATCACATAATAGTGAAAGCAAAGACCTGAAGATTTGCCTAATGTTTGCACTGAACGTAAATGATAATTTAAAGCTAAATGAGCATTTTGAACATATTTACTTCTCATGTCTTGCTTAGCATAGCAAAAAAGAAAATGATGTTAGCATTAGCCCATGACAGCAAGTTGGAAGAAGAATAAAAAGTAGAAGCAGCTGCCACAGGCATACAATGTGAAGAATTCCTTAGTGGTCTCTGAACTTTACTGCAAAGTTCTTTTCTTCTAAAGCACATAAGAAGAATCTGTTTAAACTCACTGTTAAAAATTAAGCAGTGTTCTTTTTGTCCTACTAAAAAAATGCAATTTAAAATATTTTCTTACAGAACTAGGTTCTTGCCTAAACAATCATGTTTGCAAGCAGAAGTTTTTTGTTATTTATTTTTTAATTTTCAATTTTTTATTTTTTCTTCCATTTTTAAATTTATTTTATATTATTAGTTACATTTTACTAACTTTGTATCCCAGCTGTATCCCACTCCCTCATTCCTTCCCAAACACTCCCTCCCTCCCTCATCTCCTCCCTGCCCCTTTCCAAGTCCACTGATAGGGGAGGACCTCCTCCGCTTTCATCTGACCCTGTTTTATCAGGTATCTTCAGGACTGGCTGCAAATCCTCCTCTGTGGCCTAGAAGGGCTGCTCTTCCCTTGGGTGGTGGGGAGGTCAAAGAGCCTGCCATTGAGTTCATGTCAAAAATGAGTGCTCTCTGTCACGAACAACTCCACATTTGGCTAAGGCTGAGGATCTGGCTTGCTTCCATGTATGTGGACCTATCTGCATTGCCCACGTGGCATGCTGGAGTTGGCTACCCAGAGGCTATTTAAGCTGTGGGCTGGCTTTCCCCAGGGTCAGATGATTGTTCAAGGTTCCTGAATAAACTGCATTGAAAAAAAAGGGGGGGGGGGAACAAAAAAACAAAAAACAAAAACAAACAAAAAAATAGTCCCTGTTCCCTTACTAGGAAACACACTTGGATACTGAGCTACCATGGGCTACATGCCAGCAGAGGTTCTAGGTTATATCCATACATGGTCCTTGGTTGGAGAAACAGTCTAATATAAGATCCTTGTGCCCAGATATATTTGATCCTTGTGGAGCTCCTATCCTCTCCAGGTCATATTAACTCCCCTTTCTTTCATATGATTCCCTGCACTCTTCCAATGGTCTGGTTACGAGTCTCAGTATCTGCTTTGATATCTGCTTTGATACACTCCTAGGTAGAGTCTTTCAGAGGCCCTCTGTGGTAGTCTCCTCTCCTGTTACTTGTTTTCTCCTACATCCAATGTCCATCTTATTTGTCTTTCTAAGTGAGGATTGATCATCTTACCCCAGGTCCTCTTTCTTGTTTACCCATGCTGGAGAGGTTGTGGAGACAGGGAAACCATCCTTCATTGCTGGTGGGAATGTAAACTGATACAACCACTTTGAAAATCAATCTGGTGCATTCTTAGACAATTAGGAATTGCACTTTCTCAAGATCCATCTATACCATTCCTAGGCATACATCCAAAAGTTGCTCAAGTACACAACAAGGACATGTTTGTAGCAGCTTTATTTGTAATAGCCAGAACCTGGAAACAACCCAGATGTCCATCAACAGAGGAATGGATACAGAAATTGTGCTATTTTTACACAATGGAATACTACTCAGCAATTAAAAATGAGGAAATCATGAAATTTGCAGGCAAATGGTGGGATCTAGAAAAGATCATTCTTAGTGAGGTATCCCAGAAGGAAAAAAACACACATGGTATATACCCACTGAGACCTATAAGATATGATAAACTTATTTTTTTTAGGTACGAAGGAATCCTTATTCATAGTGTGTGTATTTGAGTGTGTGTGTGTGTGTGTGTGTACACTAAGTATTTGCTCCCTGAATTATTTGAATAAGTTTTTTCTTTTAAGAATTTCTGTTTTTTCCACATTAAATATACAGTTCATTAGTTGTATATTCTAATTGATTGCAATTTTAATATATAAATGCTTCCTCCTTTTAAAAACACATCTGGTACTCCTAACATTGACAGTAGGGGTGTCTATGACTCTTTGATTGCTATTGAGACAGTACCTTTTCCTTCTGATGAGTTGTCTTGTCCAGCTCTGATATGAGAGTTTCTGCCCAATCATATTGCATCTTCTTTTTTGTTTGTTTGGTTTTTTTTTCTTTTTCTTTTTTTTTAAATTTTTCATCAATTACACTTTATTCATTCTGCATCCCCCCATAAGTCCCTCCCTCCTCCCCTCCCAATCCCACCCTCCCTCCTCCCTCTGCTTGCATGCCATTCCCAAGTACACTGATAGGGGAGGTTCTCCTCTCCTTTCTGATCTTAGTCTATCAGTTCTCATCAAAAGTGGCTGCATTGTCCTCTACTATGGCCTGGTAAGGTTGCCCCCCCCCAAGGGGAGGTCATCAAAGAGCAGGCCAATCAGATTATGTCAGAGGCAGTCCCTCTTCACATTACTATATAACCCAATTGGACTCTGAACTGCCCTGGGCTACATCTGTGCAGGGGTTCTGGGTTATCTCCATGAATAGTCCTTGGTTGGAGTATGAGTCTCTGGGAAGTTCCCTGTGTTCAAATTTTCTTGTTCTGTTGCTCTCCTTGTGGAGACCCTGTCCTCTCCAGCTCTTACTATTTCCCAGTTCTTACCTAAAATTCCATTCACTCTGCCCAACAGTTGCCCATCAGGCTCAGCATCTGCTTTGATAGTCTGAAGGGCAGAGGCTTTCAGAGGCCCTCTGTGGTAGGTTCCTAAGTTGTTTCCTGTTTTCTTCTTCTTCTGATGTCCATCCTCTTTGCCTTTCCAGATGGGGATTGGACATTTTAGTTAGGGTCCTCTCTCTTCCTTAGTTTCTTTAGATGCACAGATTTTAGTGGGTTTGTCCTATTTTGTATGTCTATATGAGTGAGTATATACCATGTGTGTCTTTTTGCTTCTGGGACAAGTCACTCAGGATGATCCTTTCCAGATCCCACCATTTACCTGCAAATTTCATGATTTCCTTATTTTTCATTGCTGAATAATATTCCATTGTGTAGATGTACCATAATTTCTGCATCCATTCTTCAGTTGAGGGGCATCTGGGTTGTTTCCAGCTTCTGGCTATTACAAATAAAGCAGCTACAAACATGGTTGAGCAAATGTCCTTTTTGTGTACTTGAGCCTCTTTTGGATATATGCCTAGGAGTGGTATGGCTGGATCTTGAGGAAGCGCTATTCCTAGTTGTCCGAGAAAGCACCAGATTGATTTCCAGAGTGGTTGTACAAGTTTACATTCCCACCAGCAGTGGAGGAGGGTTCCCCTTTCTCCACAACCTCTCCAGCATGTGTTGTCACTTGAGATTTTGATCTTGGCCATTCTCATGGGTGTAAGGTGAAATCTCAGGGTTGTTTTGATTTGCATTTCCCTAATGGCTAGTGAAGTTGAGCATTTCTTTAAGTGCTTCTCTGCCATTTGATATTCCTCTACAGAGAATTCTCTGTTTAGCTCTGTTCCCCATTTTTTAAGTGGATTACTTGGTTTGCTGCTTTTCAGCTTCTTTAGTTCTTTATATATACTGGATATGAGTCCTCTGTCAGATAAAGGGTTGGTGAAGATTCTTTCCCAATCTGTAAGCGGTTGCTTTGTTTTGATGACGGTGTCCTTTACTTTACAGAAGCTTTTCAGTTTCATGAGGTCCCATTTATTGATTGTTGCTCTTAGAGCCTGTGCTGTTGGTGTTCTGTTCAGGAAGTTTTCCCCTGTACCAATGAGTTCTAGGGTATTTCCCACTTTTTTTTTCAAGCCGATTTAATGTGTCTGGTTTTATGTTGAGGTCTTTGATCCACTTGGACTTCAGTTTTGTGCAGGGTGACAAGTATGGATCTATTTGAATTTTTCTACATGTAGACTTCCAGTTAGACCAGCACCATTTGTTGAAGATGCTATCTTTTTTCCATTTTATGGTCTTTGTCAAAGATCAGGTGTCCATAAGTGTGTGGGTTTATTTCTGGGTCCTCTGTTCGGTTCCATTGATCCACCATTCTGTTTCTATGCCAGTACCATGCCGTTTTTAAAACTGTTGCTCTACAGTACAACTTAAGATCAGGAATGGAGATACCTCCGGAAGATCTTTTATTGTAGAGGATTGTTCTAGCAAGTCTGGGTTTATTGTTATTCCATATGAAGTTGAGAATTTTTCTTTCCAGGTCTGCAAAGAATTGTGTTGGTAATTTGAGGGGAATTGCATTGAATCTGTAGATTGCTTTTGGTAAGATGGCCATTTTTACTATGTTAATCTTGCCAAGCCATGAGCATGGGAGATCTTTCCATCTTCTCATATCTTCTAATTCTTTCTTCAGAGAGTTGAAATTTTTTTCATACAAGTCTTTGACTTCCTTGGTTAGGGTTACTCCGAGGTACCTTATGTCATTTGTGGCTATTGTGAAGGGTGTTGTTTCCCTAATTTCTTTCTCAGCCCTTTTGTCTTTTGTATACAGAAGGGCTACTGATTTTTTTGAGTTAATTTTGTATCTGGCCACTTTGCTGAAGTTGTTTATCAGCTGTAGGAGTTCCCTGGTAGAGTTTTTGGGGTCACTCACGTATACGATCACATCATCTGCAAATAGTGATAATTTGACTTCTTCCTTTCCAATTTGTATCCCCTTGATCTCCTTCAACTGTCTTATTGCTCTAGCAAGGACTTCCAGCACTATGTTGAAGAGAAATGGAGAGAGTGGGCAGCCTTGTCTTGTCCCTCATTTCAGTGGGATTGCTTTAAGTTTCTCTCCGTTCAGTTTGATGTTGGCTATAGGCTTGCTGTATATCGCCTTTACTATGTTTAGATATGTGCCTTGTATCCCTGATCTCTCCAATACTTTGAACATGAATGGATGTTGGATTTTGTCAAATGCTTTTTCAGCATCTAGGGAGATTATCGTGGTTTTTTTCTTTCAGTTTGTTAATATGGTGGATCACATTGATGGATTTCCGTATATTGAACCACCCCTGCATACCTGGGATGAAGCCTACTTGGTCATAGTGGATAAGATCTTTGATGTGTTCTTGGATTCAGTTTGCAAGTATTTTATTAAGTATTTTTGCATCAATGTTCATAAGGGAGTTTGGCCGGAAATTCTCTTTCTTTGTTGAGTCTTTGTGAGGTTTAGGTACCAAGGTGACTGTGGCTTCATAGAATGAATTTGGTAATATTCCTTCTGTTTCTATTTTGTGGAATAGTTTGAAGAGAATTGGTGTTAGCTCTTCTTTGAAGGTCTGGTAGAATTCTGTGCTGAAGCCATCTGGTCCTGGGCTTTTTTTGGATGGGAGACTTTTGATGACCGCTTCTATTTCTTTGGGGGATATAGGTCTATTTAGTTGATTTACCTGGTCCTGGTTCAGCTTTGGTAAGTCAACTCGATCAAGAAAATTGTCCATTTCATTTAGATTTTCAAATTTTGTGGCATATAGACTTTTGAAGTAAGTCCTAATGATTGTTTGGATTTCCTCAATGTCTGTAGTTATATCCCCCTTTTCATTTCTGATTTTGTTGATTTGGGTGGTGTGTCTCTGCCTTTTAGTTAGCCTGGCTAAGGGTTTGTCGATCTTGTTGATTTTCTCAAAGAACCAGCTCTTGGTTTCATTGATTCTTTGAATTGTTTTATTTGTTTCCAATTGATTGATTTCAGCCCTGAGTTTGATTATTTCCAGCCGTCTACTCCTTCTTGGTGTGTCTGCTTCTTCTTTTTCTAGGGTTTTTAAGTGAGCCATTAGGGTGCTTGAATGAGCTGTCTCGAATTTCTTCTTGAAGGCACTTAGTGCTATGAACTTTCCTCTTAGCACTGCTTTCATTGTGTCCCACAAGTTCGGGTATGTTGTGTCTTCATTTTCATTGATTTCTAGAAAGACTTTAATTTCTTTCTTTATTTCTTCCCTGACCCAGCTGTCATTTAGTAACAAGTTGTTCAGTTTCCATGTGTGTGTAGGCTTTTTGTTATTTCTGTTATTGTTGAGGTCCAGCTTTATTCCATGGTGATCAGACAAGATACATGGGATTATTTCAATCTTCTTGTATTTGTTGAGGCTTGCTTTGTGACCCACTATGTGGTCTATTTTGGAGAAGGTTCCATGAGGTGCTGAGAAGAAGGTAAATTCTTTTGTGTTTGGGTGTAAAGTTCTGTAAATGTCTGTTAGGTCCATTTGATTCATGACCTCTGTCAGAGACATTGTTTCTTTGTTTAATTTCTGTTTGGTTGACCTGTCCTTTGTTGAGAGTGGGGTGTTGAAGTCTCCCACTATTAATGTGTGTGGATCTATATGTGCTTTAAATTTTATCAATGTTTCTTTCACAAATGTGGGTGCCCTTGTATTTGGGGCATATATGTTCAGGTTTGTGATGTCTTTCTGGTGGAATTTTCCCTTGATGAGTATGAAGTGTCCTTCTCCATCTCTTTTGATTAATTTTGGTTGAAAGTCTATTTTATCAGATATTAGAATGGCTACTCCTGCTTGCTTCTTGGGTCCGTTTGCTTGGAAAGTCGTCTTCCAACCCTTTACCCTCAGGTAATGTCTATCTTTGTGACTTAGGTGTGTTTCTTGTATGCAACAGATTGCTGGGTTTTGTTTACGTATCCATTCTGTTAATCTGTGTCTTTTTATTGGAGAGTTGAGTCCATTGATGTTGAGAGAGATTAATGACCAGTGGCTGTTAGATCTCTTGATTTTGATGTTGGCTGTGGTCATCAGGTTGTGTGCTTGGTTGCTTTTTGTTTTACTGAAGTGAGGTTATTTATTTCCTGTGTTTTCTTGAATGTAGCTAGCTTTCTTGGGTTGTATTTTCCCTTCCAGTGTCTTCTGTAATGCTGGGTTTGTTTGTAGGTATTGTTGAAATTTGTTTTTGTCATTGAATATCTTGTTTTCTCCATCTATGAGGACTGAGAGTTTTGCTGGGTATAGTAGCCTGGGCTGACATCTGTGTTCTCTTAGGGTCTGCATGATATCTGTCCAGGCCCTTCTGGCTTTCATAGTCTCTGTTGAAAAGTCAGGTGTGATTCTAATGGGTTTGCTATTATATGTTACTTGGCCTTTTTCCCTTGCAGCTTTTAGTATTTTTTCTTTGTTCTGTATACTTACTGTTTTGATTATTATGTGGCGGGAGGATTTTCTTTTCTGGTCAAATTTGCTGGGTGTTCTGTAGGCCTCATGTATTCTAATTGGCCTCTCCTTTAGCTTGGGGAAATTTTCTTCAATGATTTTGTTGAAAATATTTTCTGGGCCTTGGAGAAGGGAGTCTTCTTTTTCCTCTATACCTATTATTCTTAGGTTTTGTCTTTTCATATTGTCTTGCATTTCTTGGACGGTCTGTGTCAGGAATTTTTCAGATTTAACATTTTCTTTGACAGATACATCGATTTCTTCCATTGTATCTTCTACACCTGAGATTCTTTCTTCCATCTCTTGTAGTCTGTTGGTTATGCTTACCTCTGTAGTTCCTGTTTTCTTCCCTAGATTCTTCCTTTCCATTATTTCTTCCATTTGTGTTTTCTTTAATTTTTCCAATTCTATCTTCAGGTCTTGAGTTGTTTTGTTTACTTCCTTCACCTGTCTGATTGTACTTTCCTGTTTTTCTTTTAGTTCCTTCAACTCTGTTTCTTTCATTTCATTCAGTGTTTTAAGCATTTCCTTTCTAAAGGCCATAAACTGTTTGGCTGCAGCTTCCTCTATTTCTTTACGGATGGCAATATTCTGTTTGAGTTTATCTTCCTCTATGTCTTTACGAAGCTTATTTGTTTCCTCTGTTATCATCTTCATGAGCATACTTGTTAGGTCATCTTCTTGGATTTCAGTTATGGTGGGGTGTCCAGGGCTACTTGCCCCTGGGTAACTGGGTTCTGGAGATGCCATATTGCTCTGTCTTTTGTTGCTTGAGCTTTTACGCTGGCCTCTACCCATTGTGTTATCTTAGGAGTTTGGGGTTATTTTCTGGTGGTTCCTGGGGATCCTGTGGTGGAGAGAATCCCCTTTGCAGAAAGCTGGATTTTCCTGAAGGATGTCTTCTCAGCTTTTTGGGTATAGTCCCTGGATGGCTGGTGTTTTTTCAGGAGTTGCTCACCTCAGGGATAGAGACCTGAGTGGTAACTGTGGTCTTTGTTAGTCGAGAGGGTTCTCCTCTCACCCAGGGAAGTCCTGAGGGCAGCTGCCCTGTTTCTGGGTTTCTTGTTGCAAATTTAATGATCAGCTGCTGTGACCCAGTTGGACATCAGGCGCGCCTCAACTGTTTGTGCTTGTGTCTGGAGCACAGCTGAGTGCTGGCACCTCGGCCCCACTAGACTACTAGACTTTTTCTAGGGAAGGATTGGGTGATTTAGATCAGTACAGTTTCCTTCCTTCCCCGTGGATTCTCTGGAGACACGGACTCCTAGTGTCTTTTTTTGCCCTGGTGCACAGTGCTCAGTGTCCGCCAGCTGGCTGGCCACAGAAATTTGCCTGTGCCTGGAGCACAGCTGTTTGATGGCGGCTCAGTCTCTGCCAGCTGTCTGGTGCGCAGAAACTGCCTGTGTCTGCCTTTGTGGCTTTTGGGAGTCTGAGTGGCTCCCTAAGCTGGGTAATTTTCCGGGGACCTTTTCAGGTTGGGGGTGAGCTGAGTGCTCTGAGATCAGACCCGCTGTTTCTATCTCTGGCGGCGAATCAGGCGCGCAGGCAGGCCGGAACCTGGGTCCCCGGCTCTGGCTCCGGGCTGGCTCCTGGGGTGCCCGTGGAACCCGCCCGAGTCTTTTCCAGGGGATGTCTGGGTGACCTAAGGCCGGTCCCAATCGTTTCCTGTACCCTGGGGTTATCTCTCGACTGAAAATTCCAGTCTCTGATAGTGTGGTGCCCAAGGTTCAGTCTGGGACCGTGACCAGAGACCATGACCAGAGACACTGGCTTGTGGCTCTGGGCTGGGGCTGGGGCTGGCGGCCGGCAGCCAAGCGTCTGGCGGAACCGGGATCTCTTCCGCGGTTTAGCCGGGTGAGTTAAAAGCTGATTGAATCCCCCACCGTGGGGTATCCTCTCACCTGGGAAACACAATGACTGTGTTTTATGGCCGAGAGTTCTGATTGCTGTTCACTGTGCTGATCCTGCTGTGCTGCTGCTCAGAATGAGAGTCCTCCCGGCGCCGCCATCTTGCCCCTCCCTATTTCTGTTATTGTTGAGGTCCAGCTTTATTCCATGGTGATCAGACAAGATACATGGGATTATTTCAATCTTCTTGTATCTGTTGAGGCTTGCTTTGTGACCCACTATATGGTCTATTTTGGAGAAGGTTCCATGAGGTGCTGAGAAGAAGGTAAATTCTTTTGTGTTTGGGTGTAAAGTTCTGTAAATGTCTGTTAGGTCCATTTGATTCATGACCTCTGTCAGAGACATTGTTTCTTTGTTTAATTTCTGTTTTGTTGACCTGTCCTTTGTTGAGAGTGGGGTGTTGAAGTCTTCCACTATTAATGTGTGGGGATCTATATGTGCTTTAAATTTTATCAATGTTTCTTTCACAAATGTGGGTGCCCTTGTATTTGGGGCATAGTTGTTCAGGATTGTGATGTCTTCCTGGTGGAATTTTCCCTTGATGAGTATGAAGTGTCCTTCCCCATCTCTTTTGATTAATTTTGGTTGAAAGTCTATTTTATCAGATATTAGAATGGCTACTCCTGCTTGCTTCTTGGGTCCGTTTGCTTGGAAAGTCGTCTTCCAACCCTTTACCCTCAGGTAATGTCTATCTTTGTGACTTAGGTGTGTTTCTTGTATACAACAGATTGCTGGGTTTTGTTTACGTATCCGTTCTGTTAATCTGTGTCTTTTTATTGGAGAGTTGAGTCCATTGATGTTGAGAGAGATTAATGACCAGTGGCTGTTAGATCTCTTGATTTTGATGTTGGCTGTGGTCATCAGGTTGTGTGCTTGGTTGCTTTTTGTTTTCCTGAAGTGAGGTTATTTATTTCCTGTGTTTTCTTGAATGTAGCTAGCTTTCTTGGGTTGTATTTTCCCTTCCAGTGTCTTCTGTAATGCTGGATTTGTTTGAAGGTATTGTTGAAATTTGTTTTAGTCATTGAATATCTTGTTTTTTCCATCTATGAGGACTGAGAGTTTTGCGGGATATAGTAGCCTGGGCTGACATCTGTGTTCTCTTAGGGTCTGCATTATATCAGTCCAGGCCCTTCTGGCTTTCATAGTCTCTGTTGAAAAGTCAGGTGTGATTCTAATGGGTTTGCTATTATATGTTACTTGGCCTTTTTCCCTTGCAGCTTTTAATATTTTTTTCTTTGTTCTGTATACTTATTTTTTTGATTATTATGTGGCGGGAGGATTTTCTTTTCTGATCAAATTTGTTGGGTGTTCTGTAGGCCTCATGTATTCTAATTGGCCTCTGCTTTAGCTTGGGGAAATTTTCTTCAATGATTTTGTTGAAAATATATTCTGGGCCTTGAAGAAGGGAGTCTTCTTTTTTCTCTATACCTATTATTCTTAGGTTTTGTCTTTTCATATTGTCTTGCATTTCTTGGATGGTCTGTGTCAGGAATTTTTCGGATTTAACATTTTCTTTGACAGATACATCGATTTCTTCCATTGTATCTTCTACATCTGAGATTCTTTCTTCCATCTCTTATAGTCTGTTGGTTATGCTTACCTCTGTAGTTCCTGTTTTCTTCCCTAGATTCTTCCTTTCCATTATTTCTTCCATTTGTGTTTTCTTTAATTTTTCCAATTCTATCTTCAGGTCTTGAGTTGTTTTGTTTACTTCCTTCACCTGTCTGATTGTACTTTCCTGTTTTTCTTTTAGTTCCTTCAACTCTGTTTCTTTCATTTCATTCAGTGTTTTAAGCATTTCCTTTCTAAAGGCCATAAACTGTTTGGCTGCAGCTTCCTCTATTTCTTTACGGATGACAATATTCTGTTTGAGTTTATCTTCCTCTATGTCTTTACGAAGCTTATTTGTTTCCTCTGTTATCATCTTCATGAGCATACTTGTTAGGTCATCTTCTTGGATTTCAGTTATGGTGGGGTGTCCAGGGCTACTTGCCCCTGGGTAACTGGGTTCTGGAGATGCCATATTGCTCTGTCTTTTGTTGCTTGAGCTTTTATGCTGGCCTCTACCCATTGTGCTATCTTAGGTGTTTGGGGTTATTTTCTGGTTGTTCCTGGGGATCCTGTGGTGGAGAGAATCCCCTTTGCAGAAAGCTGGTTTTTCCTGAAGGATGTCTTGTCAGCTTTTTGGGTATAGTCCCTGGATGGCTGGTGTTTTTTCAGGAGTTGCTCACCTCAGGGATAGAGACCTGAGTGGTAACTGTGGTCTTTGTTAGTCGAGAGGGTTCTCCTCTCACCCAGGGAAGTCCTGAGGGCAGCTGCCCTGTTTCTGGGTTTCTTGTTGTAAATTTAATGATCAGCTGCTGTGACCCAGTTGGACATCAGGCGCGCCTCAACTGTTTGTGCTTGTGTCTGGAGCACAGCTGAGTGCTGGCGCCTTGGCCCCACTAGTCTGCTAGACTTTTTCTAGGGAAGGATTGGGTGATTTAGGTCAGTACAGTTTCCTTTCTTCCCTGTGGATTCTCTGGAGACATGGACTCCCAGTGTCTTTTTTTTTTTTTGCCCTGGTGCACACTGCTCAGTGTCCGCCAGCTGGCTGGCTGCAGAAACTGCCTGTGCCTGGAGCACAGCTGTGTGATGGCGGCTCAGTCTCTGCCAGCTGTCTGGTGCGCAGATACTGCCTGTGTTTGCCTTTGCGGCCTTTGGGAACCTGGGTGCTCCCTAAGCTGAGTAATTTTCCGGGGACCTTTTCAGGCTGGGGGTGTTGGCTGAGTGCTCTGAGATCAGACCAGCCGTTTCCCTCCCTGTGTGTTTGCACTGGTCAGTGAAACTCATTCGCTGGTGCCCTGGTGCCCACAGTTCTATCTCAGGCAGCGAGTCAAGTGCACAGGCAGGCAGGGCTCAGTGCTGGAATCTGGGTCCCTGGCTCTGGCTCCGGGCTGGCTCCTGGGGTGCCCGTGGACCCCGAGTCTTTTCCAGTGGATGTCTGGGTGACCTAAGGCCGGTCCCATTCGTTTCCTGTACCCTGGGGTTGTCTCTCCACTGAAAATTCCAGTCTCTGATAGTGTGGTGCACAGGGTTCAGTCTGGGACCATGACCAGAGACACTGGCTTGTGGCTCTGGGCTGGGGCTGGGGCTGGTGGCAGGCAGCCAAGCGTCTGGTGGAACCAGGATCTCTTCTGCGGTTTAGCTGGGTGAGTTAAAAGCTGATTGAATCCCCCACCGTGGGGTATCCTCTCACCTGGGAAACACAATGACTGTGTTTTATGGCTGCGAGTTCTGATTACTGGTCACTGTGCTGATCCTGCTGCTGCTGCTCAGAATGAGAGTCCTCCCGGCGCCGCCATCTTGCCCCTCCTCCATATTGAATCTTCTTATGCCATGTTCAGTTGATATCCTTGGAAGGCCCACTCATTTCTGGAGGAAAACAGAAGAGCAGTGGATCCATGGGAGAGGGGAGGTGTGGGGAGAACTAGGAGAAGTAGGTGGAGGGAGGGCAATCTTCTCTCAGGATGTATTATATGAGAGAAGAATACAAAAGGAAAAAAACAGAAAATAAAGTTACCCTCCCCCATTTTTACTAGACCATAAAAAGTGTATTAGTAGGAAATATATCTGAAGTTGACAGGCTAAAGTTTTTATTAATGTTAGTTATAATTATTAATTTATTAATAATAATAATACATAATAATTAATTAATTGTTGTCAAGATCACTGGGGGGTATTTTCCCTTTATTTGTGTGAAACAATGAGGGCAGACAATATATCTCACACAGTAACTTCTGACATCTGATATAATCTCCTTGGGTGACTGTTCTCTCACTATACTGTATATATTGATAAGTGTGTAGATTTTTAATATGTTTATCCTATATTATATGGCTAAAATCCACTCATAAGTGAGTCTATACCATCTGTTGTTAAACCATAATATGGAATTTGTGAAAAATGGAAAACTGCAGATCATTTTGCCTCAGTAAAGCTTACTAGAGCTAAAGAAATGGATACCTTTTATTCACAGTTTTGAGCAAATGAAAATTATAATGGCAAATTGACTCACTATAGTTTTTATGAAATATTGTAAAAGCAGATGCAAAATTCTAATGAGCTGTGCTTGCTTTTTTTGTGGATGGCTTTTCTAACATTACATTAGATGGTCAGTGTGTATAGTGCACTGTAAATGCCATCTCTTGATGCTTCTTAAATAATTAAATATTCACAATTAACATTTTAATGTATTAAATACACACACAAAAATACAAAGTAAAATATTTACAGGATGACTGTGAAACCCCTAGTAGTTGTTTTTGGCTATTGTCTCTTGCTTTTTCATGCAAACTTTCTGCATTGCAACTACTGATTTCTCTGTGTTTCATATTTTTTAATTAATTTTTTATTTTTTAAATTAATTACATTTTATTCACTTTCTCTTGCAGCTGCCAGCTCCCCTCTTCCTCTCCCAATCATCCTTCCTCCCTCATCTCCTCCTATGCCCCCTCCAATATTTTATAGACATGATTTCAGAGGTAAGTACTTACATAGCAATTATTACAATTATCTTATTGTGTATGCAATGTAACCAGATAAAATTTTAGTGCTTAACAATATTCAATTTTTTTGTTTTGTTTTCTATTGAAAATTGATTTTAATACATTATATTCTAATTATGATTTCACCTTCTCCAACTATTGTCAGATCCTTCCCAACTCCCTTCCCACCCAAATCCACACTTTTTCCTCCTCCGTCTCATTAGAAAACAAATAGGCATTTAAAATTTAAGACAATGGAAGACAAAAGAACATAAAAAAAATTAAAGGGGATAAGAAAATCAAACAAACAATGAGAAGAAAAAGAACTAAAGAAAAAGCACACAGAGAAACAGACGGATAGACGTAAAGACTCACAGTTTTCACAAATACCCCCAAACCACAAAACCAAAACTGTAACATATATGAAAAAGTCCTCCATGGAAAAATAAATAAGACAGTAAATGTCCTGACAATGCATTTCGAGATAGAAAATGTCCAACAATGCTGTTGAGTTTATTTTGTGTTGGCTGTCTATAAATGTGGGTGGGTATCCACATCTGGCCCAAAGCGTGGTTTGTTTACCAGTGAGACTCTGTTGGAGAAAACTATGTTTCCATTCTGGAGACAGCTTCTAGATTAAGGATGGGGGCTTGTGCCCAGTTTTTTCTCTCAGCCTTAGGAACACATCTAGCTTAGATCCATTGTGCCACAGTT
This sequence comes from Meriones unguiculatus, assembly GCF_030254825.1. Taxonomy (NCBI): domain Eukaryota; kingdom Metazoa; phylum Chordata; class Mammalia; order Rodentia; family Muridae; genus Meriones; species Meriones unguiculatus. The sequence goes on along the minus strand of NC_083356.1, from coordinate 55,828,473 downwards.
TCTCTCTGTGTTCATATGTGCTGTTAGGAAGGTCTTGTTTCCTTGGTGTCCTCCATCCTCTCTGGCTTTTACAATTTTTCCACTGTCTCTTCCATAGGGTTCCTTGTACCTGATAGGTACAATTTGGTGATGACATCCCAGTTTGGATAGTGCTCTGAGATCTCTCACTTTACATGTACAGTTCTGAGTTTCTGTATTTGTTCCCATCTGCTTCAGGAAAACACTTTTCTGATGATTGCAGAACAAGACACTGGTTTAAGAGTATCCCTAGACCTATAGCAGATGACCTGCTGAGTCCCGTCTTTTTTCTTACTTCCTCCATTTCTGGGATTTCAGATATTCTCTGTGGACTCAGTATTCCTCTCTCACCCATCTCTTTTTCACACCCTCCAATACCCAGCATTATTAACCACCTGGCAACCCATTGCCAAAGAGGCCTGGTAATCCTTCTTGTCCTCTATATCCAACACATAGTCTTAACTCCAGCCCTGAAGCAGGTTACTTGCAGGTAACTGTCCAACCTCTCTGATTCCATTCTCAGGGACTCTACAGATACGTTTTGTGCTCCCAGTCTGCCCTCCTTATACTATACCTTTGTATCAGCAGCCATTACTCAGAGGTACTCCCTACCCAGGGACACCCTAGTTATTCCAGCCAACCATGAAGAGTATGAAGGTAATCCTCATACTCCAATCCAGCCCCTTGGTTTAATCTCCAGCCCCAAATCAGACCACTTGTAGGAATCTGTCCTCTCTTTTTGACTCCACACCTTGTGCACTATATCAAAACTGAGAGGAGAACCAGATTCCTGTGGAGCCTTTCAACCCTACTCCATCCCTTTGTGCCAGTCCTTAATACTTAGAAATATGTTCTACCCAGGAACCCCTATAGTGGCCATAACTAGCAGGGGCTCAGAAACACTCCATACCAGATAACCCACAGACATTTCAGTTTCTAAGATCCAGACTGGGAAGAAACCAAGAAATTGAAACATTCATCCAACAATTTTAAAAAATAAATTACACACCCACACACACACACATACACACACACACCTATGTAAGCTGCCCATGAGTGACTGTGTGTGTGTTTGTGTGTAAAATATTTAAAATATGTGTAACATTACCAAATAATCAAAGTATGATCATTATCACTGTCAAAAAACTTTGATTGTTTCAGTGAGTTCAGAAGGCCAGAAGATGCATAAAGCTTGAAGGTCAATAATGTTTACCATTGAAGTGTGCTAAATTCTTCCCTACATGGAAATCAGGGACAACTTTAGCTTTACAGCTTTAATAAACTATTCCAAAAGATATTTCTTTTTATTTTTTCTTTATCATTATTTGTTACAATTTATTAACTTTGTATCCCAGCTGTAGCCCAGCTTCACCCTTCATCCCTCCCCACTTCCATGTCCCTCCCCTAATCTACTGATAGGAGAGATCCTCTTCCCCTACTATCTGACCCTAGCCTATCATGTCTTATCAGTAATGTCTGGATCCTCTTTCTCTGTGACCTTAGCAAGGCCATCTCAACAGCAGGAGGTGGTCAAAGAACAGGCATGAACTTTCATGCCAGTGACTGCACTTTCTTCCCTTACTAGGGAATCGCAAGGGAGACTGAGCTGCTCATGGGGCTGTGGGTCTTGGTCCTTGTGCACAGTCATTGATTGATTCATCAGTTTCTGCAGGTCCTCCTCAGATAAGATGTTTGGACATTGTTGGTCTCCTTATGGAGCTCTTCTTCCCTCCAGGTCTTTCTATAGTCCCCTTCTTCCATAAGATTCCCTGTATTCTGCCCAAAGTTTGGCTGAGTCTCAACATCTGCTTTGATATCCTGCTGGGTATTCAGAAGCCATCTGTGGAAGGCACCTATCCTGTTCCCTGCTTTTCCCACTTCCACTGTCTATCCTGTTTGCCCTTCTGATGAGCATTAAGCATCTTCCCTAGGATCCTCCTTTCTGTTTAGCTTCTTTATGACTATAGATTTTAGTATGTTTATCCTATATTATATGTCTAATATCCACTTATAAGTGAGTATATACCATGTGTCTCTTTCTGCTTCTGGGATACCTCACTCAGGATGATCTATTCTAGTTCCCAACATTTGCCTGCAAAATACATGGTTACCTTGTTTTTTTAATCACTGAATCCCATTCCATTGTGTAAATTTACCACAATTCCTGTATCCGTTCTTTCTTTGAGGGACAACTAATTTTGTTTCCAAATTCTGGTTATTACAAACAAAGCTGCTATGAACATGGTTAAGCCAATGTCCATGTTGTATGGTTGAGCATATTTCGATATATGCCAAGGAGTTGTATAGCTGGATCTGAGAAAGTGCCAAATTGATTTCCAAAGTAGTTGTACCAGTTTACATTCCCACCAGCAATAGAGGAGGGTTCCCCTTTCTCCACATCCTCTCAAGCAGGAGTTGTCATTTGAGTTTTTGATCTTAGCCATTCTGATGGGTCTATGGTGGAATCTCAGGGTAGTTTTGATTTGCATTTCCTGGATGACTAAGGATGTTGAGCATGTCTTTAAGTGTTTCTCTGCCATTCAGTATTCCTCTGCTAAGAATTCGTGATGGCCTGGAACCCCTGCACAGAGGTAGCCTATGGCAGTTCAGTATCCAAATAGTCTCCATAGTAATGGGGACAGGGACTGTATCTGACATGAACTGATTGGCCTGCTCTTTGATCACCGCCCTCTGAGGGAGGAGCAGCCTTGCCAGGCCACAGAAGAAAACAATGAAGCCACTCCTAATGAGACCTGATAGACTAGGATCAGAGGGAAGGGGAGGAGGACCTCTCTTCTCAGTGGACTGGAAGAGGGACACAGGTGGGGAAGAGGGAAGGTGGGATTGGAAAGGGAGGATTTAGGGAGGTATGGGGGGAATACAAAGTGAATAAACTGTAATTAATAAAAATAAAAATAATTTTAAAAAAACACAAAAAAGAAGAAAAAAATTAACAACTAAAAAAAAATTCTCTATTTAGCTCTATACCCCAATTTTAAGTTGGATTATTTGATTTGTTAGTGTTTAACTTCTTGAATGCTTTAAATATCCTAGAAATTAGTCCTCTATCAGATGTAGAGTTGATGAAGATCTTTTCCCAGTTTGTAGGCTGTCATTTTGTTCTGTTGATAGTGTCCTTTGCTTTACAGAGGATTTTCAGTTCCATGAGGTCACATTTATTGATTGTTGTTCTTAGAGCCTGTGCTCTTCTGTTGGTGTTCTATTCAGGAAGCTGTCTCTTGTGCCAATGATTTCAAAGATTTTTCTCTCTTTTTTTTTTCTATCAGATCTATTGTGTCTGGTTTTATGTTGAGGACTTCAATCCACTTGGACTTTACTTTTTTTTTTTTTTTCATTGCAGTTTATTCAGGAACCTTGAACAATCATCTGACCCTGGGGAAAGCCAGCCCATAGCTTAAATAGCCTCTGGGTAGCCAACCCCAGCGTGCCATGTGGGCAATGCAGATAGGTCCACATACATGGAAGCAAGCCAGATCTTCGGCCTTAGCCAAATGTGGAATTGTTTGTGACAGAGAGCACTCACCATCGGGAAGGTGGAGGGCAGAAACCAGCTACATCTTTAAGGTGCAGCATTCCACAGCTCTCTACAGTTCCCCCTTTTTGTTTTAGACACATCAGGCAAGAGTAGAGGTCTGATCTCTGATATTAGAAATAAATTGGGACTTTGTACTGATGTTCATTTAGGTGTCATCCACCCAGAGAGCATCAGACACGTCTAATACTTTTTTCTCAGAGGCGGGACCTGGGGCATCAACCCGCATGCAATCAGACATGCTCTTCTCTGGGTCCAAAGTGGCTGACCCTGAGTGCAGTGCTTAGCTTCGCATCCTGAGTGTAATATTTTAGCTTTTTATGGTAGCCAACCATGCTTGGGGAGACTGTCCTGCTTCAATGGCTGTAAAGGCCTGAATGATCATGGCTGCATTACGCTGTTGTGAGACTCTAATCTTGCATTTTTACCACAGGCAAACCAAGGAGACCAACACCAGAAGGCCTGATAATGCGCCCATGCCCGCCCATTCCTTCAGATGATTCATGGCTGCAGCAATCCATGATGATAATCCTGTGGCTAGTCCTGCGTCCACTCTGGTAGAATTTACCGTGACAATGGCCACTCACAGCTGCTCCATCGTAGTATCGAATTCTCCATGGACTTTACTTTTGTGCATGGTGATAACATTAGATTTTATTTTGCATTTGACATACAGTTAGACCAACAATTTTTTGCAGATGCTATCTTTTGTCCATTGTTTGTTTTTTGATTCTTTGTCAAAAATCAAGTGTTTGTAGATTTATTTCTCAGTCTTCGATTTGATTTCATTGATCCACTAGTCTGGTTCTATGCCAGACCATGATGTTTTTATTTCTGTTGCTCTATAGCACAGCTCGAGATAAGGGATGGAGATGCCTTCAGAACATCTGTTATTGTACAGTGTTGTTCTAGTTCTTCTGTTTTTGTTTTTGTTTTTTTCATATGAAATTGAGAATTGTTCTTTCAAGGTCTGTAAACAATTGTGTTGATAATTTGATGGGAATTGCATTGAATCTGTTCATTGCTTTTGGTAGGATTGCCATTTTAACTATGTTGATCGTAACAATCCATGAGCATGGGAGATGTTTCCATCAAAGGAGTTCTCTGATAATTTTTTTGCTGTCATTAATGTATACTATCATATTATCTGCAAATAGAGATACTTTGACTTCTTCCTTTTCAATTTGCGGCGCCTTGATCTCCTTTAGTTGTCTTATTGCTCTAGCTAGGACATTAAGTACTATGTTGAAGAGATACAGAGAGAGTGGAAAATATTGCCTTGGCCCTGATTTTGGTGGGATTGATTTAAGTTTCTCTCTGTTTAGTTTGATGTTGACTATAGGCTTGCTGTGTAATGCCTATTCTATCCCTTATCTCTCTAAGCCTTTAAACACAAGTGAGTGTTGGATTTTGTCAAATGCTTTTTTGACATCTATGAACATGTTCATGTTTTTTTTTCCTTTCTGTTTGTTTATGTAATGGATCACTTTGATGGATTTCCATATATTGAACAACCCCTACATGTCTGGGATGAAGCCACCTTGGTAATGGTGGATGATATCTTTGATGTGTTCTTGGATTTGGTTTGCTAGTATTTTATTGAGTATTTTTGCATCAATTTTCATAAGAGAGATAGGTCAGAAGTTCTCTTTTTTGTTGTTGGGTATTTGTGTGGTTTAGGTATCTGGTTAGTGTGGCCTCATAAAATGAGTTTGGTAATGTTCTGTCTGCTTCAAATTTGTGGAAAAATATGAAGATTATTGGAGTTAGGTCTTCATTGAAGGTCTGCTAGAATTCTGCACTGAAAACAATCTGGCCTTGGGCTTTTTTTGAATAGAGATTTTGATGGCTGCTCTATTTCCTTGGGGAATATAGCACTGTTTAATACATTTACCTGATCTTGGTTTTAACTTTGGTTAATATAGTCTATCAATAAAATTGTTCATTTCATTTAGATTTTCAAATTTTGTGGTGTATAGGCTTTTGTAGTAAGAGCTGATGATTCCTTGGATTTCCTCGGTGTCTCTTGTTATGGCTCCCTTTTCCTGTATGATTTTGCTGATCTGGATAGTTTCTCTCTACCTTTTTACATAGTTGGTTAAGGGTTTGTCTATATTGTTGATTTTCTGAAAAAGAAAAAAAACAGCTCTTGGTTTAATTAATTTATTGTTTATAGCCCTGAGCTTGATAATTTCCAACTATCTACTCCTCTGGGGTGTGTCTGCTTCTTTATTTTCTAGGGTTTTCATGTGTGCCTTTAAAATGCTTGTAAGAGATGTCTCAGACTTCATTCCTAATGCATTTACTAATATGAGCTTTCCTGTTAGCACTGCTTTCATTGTGTCCAATAAGTTTTTGTGTATGTTGTGCCTTCATTTTCATTGAATTTTCAGAAATCTCTAATTTCTTTTTTTATTTCTTCCCTGATTCAGCTTGTCATTGAGTAGAGAGTTGTTTAGTTCCTGAGTGTGTGTAGGCTTTCTGTTATTTCGCTTTTTTTGAGGTCTAGTTTTAGGCCATGGTGATCTGATAGGACAAAAGGGATTATTTTAATTTTCTTGTATTTGTTGAGGCTTGCTTTGTGTCTGACAATATGGTCAATTTTTAGAGAATGTTCAGTGGGTTGCTGAGAAGAAGGTATATTCTTTTGGGTTTGGGTGAAACATTCTGGAGACATATATTTAGTTATTTGATTTAGGACCTTTCTAAGTGTCATTTTCCTATTTAGATTCTTTTTTTAACTTTTTTTATTTTTTATTAATTACACTTTATTCATTTTGTATCTCCCCATAAGCCCCTCCCTCCTCCCCTCCCAATCCCACCCTCCCTCCCCTTTCTCCATGCATGCCCCTCTCCAAGTCCACTGATAGGGGAGGTTCTCCGTTCCTTTCTGATCTTAGTCTATCAGTTCTCATCAAAAGTGGCTGCATTGTCCTCTTCTGTGGCCTGGTAAGGCTGCTAGCCCCTCAGGGGGAGGTGATCAAAGAGCAGGCCAATCAGATTATGTCAGAGGCAGTCCCTCTTCCCATTACTAGGTAACCCACTTGGACACTGAACTGCCATGGACTACATCTGTGAAGGGGTTCTAGGTTATCTCCATGAATAGTCCTTGGTTGGAGTATGAGTCTCTGGGAAGTTCCCTGTGTTCAAATTTTCTTGTTCTGTTGCTCTCCTATTTAGATTCTTTCTTGATGATCTGTCCTTTGGTGAAATTAGAGTGTTGAAGTCTCCCACTACTGAGGTGTTGGGATCAGTGTCTGATTTTAGCTTTAATAATGTTTCATTTATGAATGCAGGTGCTATTGTATTTTGGGCATAGATGTTCAGGATTGTGATGTCCTCATGCTGTTTTGTTTTTTTTTTTTTTTTTTCCTTTGATGAGAATAAGGTGTCCCTCCTCATCTTTTTTGATTAGTTTTCATTGAAAGTGTATTTTATTAGATATTAGGATAGCTACCCCAGGTTGTTTTCTGGGTCTGTTTGCTCAAAAAACCTTTTTTTTCCCAGCCCCTTCTTCTCTCTTTATGGCAGAGGTGTGTTTCTTGGATGCAGCAGAATGCTGGATCCTGTTTCTGCAACCATTCTTAGACTGTGTCTTTTTATTGGAGAGTTGAGTCCATAGATGATGATAGATAATAGTGACTAATGAACATTAGTTCCTTTTATTGTGGAGGCCATGGTGATTGTTTGTGTGCTTGTTTTCTTTTGAGTTTTTTTTAATCCTTATTAATTACACTTTATTCATTTTGTATCCCTACTGTGGTTCCCTCCTTCCTCCTTCCCAATCCCACCCTTCTTCCCCTGTCTGCACGCATGCTCCTCCCCAAGTCCACTGATAGGGGAGGTCTTCTTTTCTTTCCTTCTGATCTTAGTCAATTAGGTCTCATCAGGAGTGGCTGCCTTGTCTTCTCCTGTGGCCTAGTAATGCTGCTCCCCCGTCAGGGGGAGGTGATCAAAGAGCAGGCCAATCAGTTCATGTCAGAGACAGTCCCTGTTCCTATTACTATGGAACCTACTTGGATACTGAGCTGCATGTGCTACATCTGTGCAGGGGTCTTAGGTTATCTCCATGCATGGTCCTTGGTTGGAGTATCAGTCTCATGAAAGACCCCTGTGCTCAGATTTTTTTGGTTCTATTGTTCTCTTTGAATTTATCTATATCCTGTGTTTTCTTGGGTGTAATTGATTTCATTAGATTAGAGTTTTTCTTATAATATCTTCTATAGGGCTGGGTTGCTGTGTAGATAGTGTTTTTTATTACTTAACTATTATTTTCGTTCTTTCGTTAAATTTTAAGTTTTTTAAATTAATTACATTTTTATTTGCTTTGTATTCCAGCTGTAGGCCCTTCCCTCATTCCCTTCCAATCCCACCCTTTCTCCCTCATCTCCTCCCATGCCCCTCTCTAAGTCCACTGATAGGGGAGGTCCTCCTACCCTTCCATTTTAAGCTTAGTTTTGTCATGGAATATTTCCTTTTACTCATTAACATTGACTGAAAGCTTTGCTGGGTATAGTAGTCTGGTTTGGCATCTGTGTTCTCTTAAGTGTCTCCATAACATCTGCCCAGGCTCTTTTGGCTCTCATAGTTTCTCTTGAGAAGTCTTGTGTGGTTCTGACAGGTCTACTTTTATATTTTACTTGGCCTTTTCCCTTGCTGCTGTTAATATTTTTTCTTTGTTCTGAAGATTTACTGTTTTGACTATTATGTGACATGAGGAGTTTCTTTTTTGATCTCATCTATTTGTCCTCTGTAAGACTCTTATGTTTAAGAACATCTCTTTCTTTAAATTTGAAATATTTTTTTTCTACGATTTTATAGAAAATATTTTCTGGACCTTGGAGCCTGGAATTTTCTTTTTCATCTATTTCTATTACTCTTAGGTTTTGTCTTTTCAAGGTGTCCTTGATTTCCTGGATGTTTTGTGTCAGGCCCTTTTCCGATTTTATGTCTTCTGCTTTTGAAAAATGTATTGATTTCTTTAATGTGTCTTCAGTGCCTGAATTTCTCTCCCCCATATCTTGAATTCTGTTAGTGATACTTTCTTCTGTGATTCCTGATACTTTTGCTAAGTTTTCCATCTCCAGGAGTTTCTCAGTTGGAGTTTTTTTATTATTATTATTATTATTAATTATAATTTTGTTTTCATTTCTTGCACTATTTACTTCATCTTTTTGTATTTGGATTCTTGTCTGTCCATGATGGCCTTTGTTTCGTCCATTTCCTCTTTCTGTGCCTCTAATAACTGGATAAGCTTAGATTCAAAATCATTTTCCTGTGTTTTCGATGAATTAAAGTATACATTGATTTTGGGTGTTGCCGTTGAAGTCATGACATCCTGATTTTTGTTGGATGTGTTCTTATGCTGGCCTCTAGCCATCTGATTGTCCTTAGCCTTTGCTGTTTGTTCCTGGAATCTTAACTGCAGACTGGGTCCATTTGTCTCTGGAGTCTGAAGTAATCTTCAGGACTATGAGGAGGTCCACCTGTTTGTGAGTGAGTGGGTGTTGGTGTTTCAGATGCAGCTAATGAAGGAAGTTCTTAGGAGCTTGTGCTGCAGTGCTGGAGTGTGCTGGAGTGTGAGCTGGAGTGTGCCTTTAAGGACCTGGTGTTAGCACACATAGATGCCTGGAAGGTTGGAGTGCAAGCACAGGTTGTGGTGCTGGGATGTGGTTCACGGGCTCAGTGAGTATGTGCAGGTGCCCACAAGCATGTTGTGGTATTGTGCTCCAGGTGCTCAGATGTGTCTGGGATGAACCATCTTGGCTCCAGGAATTCTTTGGTTAAACTCCACTGGGGGACCCACAGAACAGGGTCTTCATTGTTAAGAAGGCTGTCCCAGGGATTCCTATGTTGTCCACAGTGGAGGTGGGAGTGGGGGTGGGAGGGATCCAATGTCTGTCAGCTAGCAGAGAGGTCCCCCAAATCTGAGGCTCTGTATGCACTCACTCACAGACAAACTCACTCACATGCAGGTGTATGTGGAAAGCTCAGAGGAGCCATGGTTTTCTACTCTCAGATTTGGGTTCCCTAATTGGCCATTAGAGTAAGGAGGCCCTGTATCTGGATATAAGCACTCCTGTACCCCCTGGCTGCTATAGCTGCCTCCACTGCGGCAAGCAAAAGGGTAGGGAGTCAATAGTTAACCACTCTCAGACCCAGAAATGCCCACCGGGGCCTGGATCCAATCTGTCCTAACTTATCCTCCAGTCTGGGAAGCCTGATATTTGATGCTCTGGCTTCTACCACCCATCCACTCACCAGTTTTAGAGTTTTGGATCCTCTGCCCCTCAGATACAGTACACACTGAACAGCTCCATCTTGGAGCCCCCATAATCTATTCTTATATAATCTCTCTAAATATATCTTACACAGTCTATAGTGAAAAAGATTACTGGGAAAATTAAGATGGCAGCCAAGTTGTGTGCAGATAAAGAGGCTATAATTGATAAAGATTAGTGCCATTAAACTTTAAAGTGATTCTCTGACTTCCTAACCATGCTACCCCTAAATACAGCTCATGTTTAATACAATTTAATACAATCCTCATGTTGTGGTGATTCACCAACTATAGAATTATTTTTGTTCCTACTCCATAACTAATTTTGCTACTGTTATGAATCATAATGTAAAAATGTAATACGCAGGATATCTGATATGTGACCCCTGTGAAAGAATGCTTCCCCCTCCCAAAGGTTTATTGACTCAAGGTTGAGAACCTTTGTATTAGAGACCAATCTCTAATACAATGGGTTTATAGTGGAACAGAGGAACAATACTCTGAAAACAAGACCTCACCCATTGAAAGCTCCAATAACTGAAACAAAAGAGTCTAAGGGCTTTTTTTCTGCTTCTAGAAAAGAACTACGAAGGGAAATTCTTCACAAACTTTCGCATGCAGAAGCTGCTGCAACTGTGGTCCAAAGGGATAGGCTTTATCACAAATTGGCAGAACTTGGAAGTGCCATCTACGTGGTTTTGGATACAAGACAGAACCAAGGTTAAGGGAATCATGGATTCTTCCTTGTGTGTGGCAAGCCCTTAGAAGTCATGGCATGAAGATACGATAAGATGTGGTAGGCCTTGTTGGAACACATTAACCCAGATTTTGGAGATGCCAGATCCATGAGACATCTGTCAGAGGAGACCTGCATCATCAGTGAGTCAGTCTATGAGAGACATGATGTTGCAGTTGGCAAAGCTCAGTATGGAGAGATAGGATTTGGTGTTTACTCTGTTTTATTTTAGTCCTTGTTTGGTGAAATATTTCCTTATTAGGGCCCCATCCATCTTCTTTGGAAGGGTGATACATGTTCTGTATTCTGTGCCATATTATTTTGGAAATATGTACTTTTAAAATTTATTTTACAGAGGGAAACAAGTGCAAGATTGCCTTGAGTCTCAGAAGAGACTTTGGACTTTGGAATATAGATAGCAATTATGTATGATAGATTTTCTCCTAACAAAGGAGTTCAAATACTTGTACTACAATAAATGGTAAATATTTGTAGTGACAGATATCTTTGAACTGATTTAGACACTATGCATTACTACAGTGTTATGTACAGACTGTATGTTTTATTGAATATATTTAAAACAATTAATTTAAAAATAAGAAATGAAGATAAAATATAATCATATTGACTTTCTATTTAATGACAACCAAATTTGGTAATTTGCATCATGGTTTAATCATGAAGTTTTGCCTGGTTCACTTTAATATAACAAGATACATCCTAAAATATCCCTTTGAAAATGTTAAGCAGCTTTTAAATGTATATCAACAAAATTTCTCTCTGTTATTTTTTTTCCTGTACTTGGGTTAATCATATATGTTTTTTATTATTTAATCCAATTTACATTTCTGTCGTAAGTCCTTCCTCCATTCCTCCCAGTCCCTCCTTCCCTCCCACACATCCCCACTTTTCTCAGAATAGGGGAGACCTGATACCCACACTCCAGCTTATCTATTCACCTGAGCACTGAGTTCTTCTTCCTCCCCTGTGACCTGTAGGGCAGTTCCATCTGGTGAAAGCAGGCAATTATAATGAATCCAATGCATGTATTAAATAGACTGATCATGTTTGTATCTCATAAGAATGATTAAATTAAATGTGTGTGTGTCTGCTTGTGTGCATGCTCACTCAGGTGGGTAGGCATCTTGGTAGAAGCTAGACGACTTTCAGATGTCAGTTCTCCTCTTTCACTATGCGGATTCTGGAGATGGAAGTCAGGTCTTGAGCCTTGGCTCACCTTCTGAATCACTTTGAAAATCCATTTAATCTGTTTTAACTTTTATTTGATTTTGAAATGTTAAATGTTTGACCATGTGAAACCTTATGGAAATTTCTCTCTCATTTCAAAATAAATCATCTATTTCCCAATACAGTTCTATAGTTGTTTTTCTATAGTAGTGAACTACAATTTTTATGGTTTAGGTTAGCTCACTGAAGCTGCGAATTTCATAAAAATATTTGAAAAAAAAAAGAAGGCTTAGCATCCCTTGCTATCCTGCCACTCACTCCAACACTGTACATGACATCATCCCTGGTATCCTCAGCAAGATCTGTCCACGAAGAGGCTTGTGGAAATGTCAGATGGCTTTTTATTCCTGGGTCGTTTTTTGTTTGTTTGTTTGTTTTGTTTGTTGTTTGTTTTTCCACATGTTTACATTTGAACCCAGTGTGTGAAATTAGATCCAACAAAAGAAAAACAGAACCACCACAACAAAAAATACAAGACAAAGCCCTCAAGAATGTCTTTCAAACACTCAAAACTTTTTAGCATCTTGAATGCCATCAAATCAATGCCCATGAAATGATTATATTATTGTGTGGTAATGAGAATCTCTATGATATTCTCTGATTTATAGGTTATAGTGTTGCATAAAACTCCTTGTCAGTATATATCTTCTGGTATTTGCTATCATATGTAGTAGATAAAGTAGTTGTTCTATGCTAAGTTAAGATGTCTTTATTATATATCCAATTATATTAAGACTACTATACCTTTTATACTCCTTCAATAAAAAGGCATTTTCTTTATGATAGCATGTGCTATATTTTTGATTTTATGTTAGTTTGAAGCACTATCATGAGAAGAAATATAGAAGTTGGGAGATTTCTTAATTTCAGTGTGAAATTGTGAATTTTAACCTTGGACCACCATTCATAGTATCCTTTAGGGCAGTAGTGGCTATCTAAACCCACATACAAAAGTCCCTAGATTATTATGCATTTATCTGGAAAGAGACCTTCAGTTGGCTAACAAAATAGTGACAAGGCATATATATGTATACCCATATGAACATATATGTATATACATATTGCCACTTCTTTATTTTATTTCATAGATTCAATCTTAGTTAGCCAGGAATTCTCTGTATTTTGCTATAGTAGGTGGTCTTCTTCATTCATCACCATTTGCTTATAGCTCACTATAGCAGAGTGGTTTTAGGAGACTTTGGCAGACTATGATTTATAAACGGTTACTTAGACTTGCCTGTAGTCAGTAACTGCATCCCTCATTTTTCTTCGAAAGTTTGCATGACCCTAATTATGAACTGAACATATTAATTTGCTCGAGTTTTTCTATCTTTTGAGACTAATTAAATTATTTCTATATTACTAAACTGTCCTTAAAATGTCTTTAAAACAGTTAAAAGGAGAACTGTGAGAGGGAAACAGTACAACAGATATTCACAGTACAGTACAACAGTATTCACAGTAACTTCTAGAGATATTTTCTAGAGAATCAGAAAATTTAGAATACAAAGTACTGGTAAAAAGATGGAAACCTTACTTACTCTAGTTTGATTCATGTTTATTACCCATAAGTATTGAGTTATCAAAATGAACCCTATAATATGCATAGTTCTCACATGTTAATTATTATATTTTAACATGTATAGAATTAGAAAGGATTATATTATATAACATGACCCATTTTCTGAAAGACACAAACATCACTCTCCATCACTTTCCCATATTCGAAACTTGGCTTTCAATGCTTGTATGTATGTCAATAATGGATTGTAGAGTGGTAATGAAATATGAAACTAGGGAAGACACTGTTAGAGGAGAACAAGAAGTATCGAGATTTGGGCAGGGCAAAAGGTATAAGTGTCATGAAAATAGAAAGGAAACTGCTAAGCATGGAGAGGCATAAGAGAGAAGAAGAAAGCAGTGGGGAAGAAAAGGAAAGGAGATAAACATCTAAAACACCTTTTTATTAGGCTACAAACATAACACTTTGTAATTTATTTATTTTTAATGTTTAAAGAACTAGAACTCTTTAATACTTTCGTTTTGTCATTATGCATTGCACACACACATTGAGTTATTTCTGGTATATTCTACAGGAAAATATTTCCTACTAGACATGATAGGAATTTTTTCTTCCTTAAACTAACACGGATGTTAAATTATGAATTCCACATAAGGCCTAAATGGATGTAGGGTTTGGAGCTTAGTTTCTGTAATATTTTTCTTCTGAAGACATATAATATAGGAGGGACTTGTTGCTGCCTTTGGCATTCATCTTTTTTTTTCTGGTAACAAGTTATCATTTCACAATGAGAAGTGTTTCTTACAGTCTATCCTCAAATTTCAAATGAAACTGGCCTTATGCCAAGTTCTAGGGATAAATGGATGCCTGTTAATGTCCTCATACTTTTGATTGCATTGTAAAGGAGAAATGGCATCTAAGTAGCCTTCTTTTACTAGAAGAGTGAATGTCTGAATATTCAAGTTTCTTTCTACCCACACATATCTGTACAACTGAACCTGTCCATTTGAAATTGCTATAAAAGTTTGGAACATAGAGGTCACTGAAAATCTAAGAAATCTAAAAATAAAACAAGTTTGGAAGAGAGAAAGAATAGGTCCAATGGACAGAAATAGCATAGAATCATGATCTTTCAAGCCATCTCATCAAACTGGAAATGAAACTCACTTTCATTATTAATTCTTCAGTTAGGAAATATGTACATTATTTGTTTATTTTAAGCCCCCTTTATCATATGTCATGAATAAATCCAAAGTTTACAAATAGAGATATATCCCAATGGTATAGCAAGTTTGGAGGTACTTGAACATGGAGCCTTCTCCTGTTGCCTTTTGCTACTTTTCATCCAGTCTGAGGGCATCTCTAACTCTTTGGAGTCCCTTTGGTGGTGACCAGAGTTCTGCCATTTCAGACAACATTAACACAACCAAACCTTTCCTTAAACTTTTGTACACAATTTGACAATATATTTATCTTAGTTTAAAATTTATTTATAGGTTAATAATGGACAGAATGTAATGTAGTTAAAAGTCATTTATCTTTTAAAAAGACACACAGTATTTTGTCTAAGTATAGTAGCTTTTTCCTTGCACTAAAAATACAAGGCAAATAATTTGTTAACTTAGGAGGTAAATTATTGGTTGTCATTATTCTATTTACATAACTTGTATAATTGAAAGATCTTTGGAGGATTTATCTCTGATGTCTTGGATTTTCAATGTCTGATATTTCCACAGAATTAGTAAATACCACTGTCAGCACAGGCAAACTTTACTTTTAGTGACCATGTTCATCATTCATCACACTAAATAATTTTTAAATATCCTTTGTCCAGTAACAGACTTATGTCCTTGGAAGTAGGCCGGCCTCACTCAAACAACCATCATAGAAAAGAGGAAATGAATATTCCAGGTTATCAATTATCTAGCTTAATTTTGGTATTTGATATAAAATCAATAGCGCCTGATAGAAAAAGTCTATAACTATTGCACAATTGTAGGTATCTTGCCAGTTCCTGGAGATAATGTTATTCTGTGGTGGGAGCCAAGACGCAGACATGGAAAGAAGCCTACTTTTTGCTGAAGATATCTGTGGAAGGTGCTTCATAAATTCTACCACTTGTAGAAGCAGGGAAAATTCACTGAGCAGTTTATACTATATTATTTACAAATAAGTGAATCTCAAAGTCTTGCTTATTGATTAACAAGAACCTCACACTTTAGTTAGTGAGGTAGATCACGCAGTAACTATCCAAATCTTTTCTTTTTTTGTCTCTTCCGGAAATGGAAACATCTTACAATTGATAAGAACCATCTAACTACATTTCTTTCCCAGTGGCAAATTTATTCTTTGTGCAATAGGGTATTTTCTTCAATCACTTTTTAAAAAATGTTGCATCTTTGAAAATGGGCTTCAAACTTTCAAAAGTGCCATCCCTGCTGATTTCCTCTTGGGATAACCATCTTCTCTTCTTCCTTTTCAAGACTATAATTATCTTTTAGCAAGACTGGCCAACTTGAAGTGATTTCACTTAGCTAAATGACTCTCATTGATTGTCTCCTTATTTTGGCATAACATCTTTTGCTAGAAGTCCTTCTTTGATCTCTCAGCTTTCCTGCAGAATACCACTTGTTCTTCTGGGTAATCACTCAGCGGGACCTAGCTCAGCAGAGAAATTAGTTGATGTATTCTACCCTTTTCATTTCATCAGTTATTGTAATATTTTGAAAGGTTAATTATTATTTTGTCTAGGTTGTCCAAAATATTTAAAAAATCTTTGCAAAACAATAAAAGGTGATTTAAAATTTTTTGTTAGTCCCACTAAAATCTTCTTGCTGCTGTTAAAGATATAATTCAAAATAGTTTTAATTTATTAGATATATAAAATAAAAGTCTATTTTAATATAAAGCATGTCTCAGTTTTTCTTCTAGAATAGTGATCCCTGTCTTTGATGCAGATAATTTTGTGATAGATGTTAAATTTTATATTTTTTAGAATATATCCACTCCCAATAACTACAAATCTAACACTATGCTCAGCATGCTGTTAAAAATTGAACATTTATAGTATCAAAATAGACAAGAACAACAATAACAACGTTTATTATCAAGATAATTAAAACAGGTATTATTTACTGACTCCATACTACGTATCTGGGGTCATCCTAATTTCTTTTCACCAATGCATATGTAATTTATTCTATGATACAGACATCTTTAGCGTAATTATTTTACATATAAGAAAACTGATTCATATGAGTAATTTCTTATGGTCATATACATAACGTCACGAAATTAAGTCCAGAACCAGATTATTTGAACTCAGATGTCATTGCCAACATAACAACAGATGCCCCTCAACTGAAGAATGGATGCAGAAATTGTGGTACATCTACATAATGGAGTATTACTCTGCAATGAAAAATAAGTAAATCATGAAATTTGCAGGTAAATGGTGGGACCTGGAAAGGATCATCCTGAGTGAGCTGTCCCAGAAGCAGAAAGACACTCACTGTATATACTCATTCATATAGACATATAACATAGGATAAACTGCCGGAGCCAGCTGGGCAGAGTCAAACGGTTCTTGAGTTGGGTGTGAGGATTAAAATTAATAAAATGAACACACAGCACACAGGAAACTTTTTAAAGGTCCAGACTCGACAGCTTTTGCAAAAGGCAGACTGCTGCAGCAAGCAGCAAGTCTCAAGTGCTGCCTCATCCTCTGCCTCCAGCCTTCTGACCACTTTATTCTTTGAGGAGTTACTTTAGCCAGTAAAACATCTCAGAACAATAGGTTAATTTGCACAAGGAGCCTGAGGAAGAGGTGTAACACTCACAAGCTATCCCACCTGTTGTCACAAACAAAAGGAGATGGACTTGCAAGTTCTCCTCTGCCATTAGTAAAGGCCTCCTAAAAGCCATCTCTCTGCCGAGATTTAAACATCAAAGCTGGCTGCTGAGTCACGGCTCCCGACAATAAACCTACTAAAATCTGTACATCTAAAGAAACTAATCAAGAGAGAAGACCCTGACTAAAACGCTCAATCCCCACCCTGAAAGGCAAAGAGGATGGACATCAGAAGAAGAAAACAGGAAACAACCTAGGAACGTGCCACAGAGGGCCTCTGAAAGGCTCTACCCTGCAGACTATCAAAGCAGACCCTGAGACTTATGGCCAACTGTTGGGCAGAGTGCATGGAATCTTATGAAAGAAGTGGGAAATATTAAGAGCTGGAGATGACAGGAACCCCACAAGGAGAGCAACAGAACCAGAAAATTTGAACACAGAGGTCTTCCCAGAGACTCATACTCCAACCAATTACAATGCATGGAGAAAACCTAGAACCCCTGCACAGATGTAGCCCATGGCAGCTCAGGCTCCAAGTGGGTTACATAGTAATGGGAAGAAGGACTGCCTCTGACATAATCTGATTGGCCTGCTCTTTGATCACCTCCCCCTGAGTGGGGAGCAGCCTTACCAGGCCACAGTAGATGACAATGCAGCCACTCCTGATGTGATCTGATAGACTAAGATCAGAAGGAAGGAGAGGAGTATTTCCCCTATCAGTGGACGTGGGGAGGAGCATGTATGCAGAAAGGGGAGGTAGGGTGGGATCAGGAGGGGCTTATGGGGGGATACAAAATGAATAAAGTGTAATTAATAAAGAATTAAAAAAAAGAACTTTCAGGTACAGCTTTAGAACTTTGTGTGATCTTTAATTAAAATTACATTGCATTTATAAATTTATAAATTACATTTATTAATTACAAGTGTAATTAATAAAGAATTAAAAAAAAGAACTTTCAGGTACAGCTTTAGAACTTTGTGTGATCTTTAATTAAAATTACATTGCCTTGGAAATTTTGAAAATTTTCTTCAGGTAGTCTTTGGTTGAACACAGTATTTTATACCACTTGTTTTATGTTCATAACAGCTGGCTACAGTGGAATGCTCCTGTGAGGGGGAAACACTTTATGTTGTACAAGTCATGTGTGGTTATTTGTTTTCTCTAGTTTTTCTGTTTTAATGTATTTTCATTTTTTATACAGCCTCTGAATATTTGGAGCTAAAAGTCTTACTGAAAAGAGTATGTAAGTTAATTGTAAAATACAAAGTAGAAAATTTAAATCTTAACAGTAATTTTGCTAAGGCTTATTTTTACAGAAGTATTCTACTAAAAATACTTAAAATTGTTAAAAATACAAGTTTGTTGATATTTTAGGTAACGTTTGCCTTGATAAAAAAAATCTGTTTTGTTTTTGTTATAGATATTTATGCGATGACATGGCTCCAACTCAGTTCATAGATTAACTGTTTTCTGAGCTGATATTTAAATTAAGAATTCTGACATTTAGTATCAGTTGCCCAATGGAATATACCTTTTGTACCGTAGAGGAGCTAAATTTTAGTATGAAAAGGTATATTTTTTAGTTCAGTTTTTTTTAACCATTCAGTCAACTTGCAACCAAACAGGGATTCTTTCCATTGAAGAAGAGCTCATGAAGTGGGAATGTGGCCACCAGTGCCTTTTATTTTATCAAGGACCACAGCAGAAAGCTATTTGTTCTTTGTCTTCTACCATCCTGTAATTCCCAGATCTGAAATAATCTTCTTCTAGTATTCCATCTATACCACCTCAGGGACTTCCAAAGACATAACACTTCCTCTAATGCTATGTCTTTTATACTAAGCACTTTCACTGGGAATTCTTTTCAGTTCACACTTACTGGTAGTGAATCTTGAGAAATATCTCATGGTATAACAAAGTGCAAAAAATGATGATGTAAAGCAATTGAAACAAGCTGCTGATTTTCTTTTTTTTACCCTTCTTCAACAAAATCCTCTCTATTGTCTTTTAGTTCATTAATTATGATTCTATAATAAATTGATGTATTCTCCTATTCATAATGCAAATAAAACCACACAGACATTTTTTCTTCTTCTGAAAATGTAACACTATTGTACTGTTAAGATAAATGAATGTGCTAGCAGTTTCAGTTTAGTGGAGGCATGATAATGAGGCATACAACACCTCTTGCCAAAGTTTACTTCTAGTATTTAATGAAAGAGGCAAGTGCAAATCATTTTTTTTTAATATTCTCAGGGTGCAGCTCTTATGGAATGGAATTATTTTATACCTTGGCTCAGAGATTTGACTCTGTAAGGGTTAAAGTTTTTTATACATCAAGATTAAAACCGTAAATTTACTGTTTTCTGAACTGCTATTTAAACTGAGAACACTGATATTTATTGTAAACAATTACTCGATGGAATATACCTTCTATATTTTGGTTACTTATGGTACTTCTTTTGTGTTATCAAGTAACATAGATAGGATAAAAATTTATTGTGAAGTATATATATATATATATATTTTTTTTTTTTTTTCAGTTCTGCTCTTTTAATCATTCAGTCAACTCCCAGGCAATTAAGGATACTTTCCAATGAGGAAGAGCTTGTGGAAATATTTTAAGGAATGGGATTAATTCATACCATGACTCAGAAGTTTGGCTGTATAAAGGTTAATATGCTTTTGATACTTTAAGGTTAATTAAAACTTCCATGCATCATGCACAAAGGAATGCTTCCACATAAGAATCTTTTTTCTATGCAACTTCAATGTCAAAAGAGGTACATTTATTTTTATAGTAGGAAGAAATTCTGTATTGCAGAAAACTACTTAAAGAAAACATATGAATGAAAGCAATATTTTGCCTCATTTTCTCTTATGCCCTTGTTTTATTAGTTTAATAATCCAAGCCACTTGTATTTCAAGTATTCTCATTTGATTGGGAAAAACAAAGTATAACAAAACTTAAATACAGGCACAAAACTTAGTGTTACAATTTCATTTCCTATGGATAATATTGTCAAGTAAATTTGAGAGTATATTAGTATGTTAACAGAAATTTGGGGAATGTCCCTCCCTCCCTCCCTCCCTCCCTCCCTCATCTCCACCGTGAGGGATCGGGACACGGCTGGGATACAGAGTTAATGAAATGTAACTGATAAAAAAATAAAATAAAATAAAAAAAAAAGAAAAAAAAAAGAAAATAAAAGAAGGTTGATCATTATGTTTTTTTTTATTAATTACACTTTATTCATTTTGTATCCCCCCATGAGCCCCTCCCTCCTCCCCTCCCAGTCCCACCCTTCCTCCCCTTTCTGCATGTATGCCCCTCCCCAAGTCCACTGATGGGAGAGGTCTTCCTCTCCTTCTTTCTGATCTTAGACTATCAGTTCATTATTTTTTTTATGTGAGAAAGTTTATAGCTATAATTCTGTCTTGCATTTTTATGTTGTAGGGTACTTAAACTAGACTTCATCATCTTGGGTAGGTCATTTAGCTATCCTGTTATGGATGGGCAGGAGATTGAGCAATGGCTGAAGAGTCCATAAATACTTTGTCTGTTACCAACTTTAAAAAGATCTGGCTACTTTTTATTGTTGAGATTTCTGATAAAAAAAAAAAAATCAGTCTCTGACATAAACTGATTGGCCTGCTCTTTAATCACCTCCCCCTGAGGGTGGAGCAGCCTTACCAGGCCACAGAAGATGACAATGCAGCCACTCCTGATGAGATCTGATAAGTTAAGATCAGAAGGAAGGAGAGGGGGACCTCCCCTCTCAGTGGACTTGGGGAGGGGCATGATGAAGATGGGGGCGGGAAGGTGGGATTGGGAGGGGAGGATGGAGGGGTTTATGGGAGGGATACAAAGTGTATAAAGTGTAATTAATAAAAGTTAAAAAATACAAAAAAAAAAAGAAATTTGGGGAATGATTATAATTCAAAGTTTATAATTATACTTTCAAATATTTTCATTATTTTTATTTATATTTTCTTTTTTTTTTTCAATGCAGTTTATTCAGGAACCTTGAACAATCATCTGACCCTGGGGAAAGCCAGCCCACAGCTTAAATAGCCTCTGGGTAGCCAACCCCAGCATGCCATGTGGGCAATGCAGATAGGTCCACATACATGGAAGCAAGCCAGATCTTCGGCCTTAGCCAAATGTGGAATTGTTCGTAACAGCGAGCACTCACCGTCGGGAAGGTGGAAGGCGGATGTCCAAATTTGAGAGGACGCATCAGTGCCATGTTTAGTGAAGTTGAAGTTTTTTGAGTCTTTAATTTGAACAGACCATGATGGTAAATGAATGTCTTTGCTTTAAAATGCAATGTTTTATTAAGAATAACAATCTCTTTTGTGTTTTTTTCCCTTTTTTATTATTATCACTTATTACAATTTATTCAATTTGTATCCCAGCTGAGGCCCCTTCAATCATTTCCTCCCAACCCCATTCTTGCTCCCTCTCCTTCCCTCAGACCTTAGCCTATCAGGTCTCATCAGGACTGGTTGCATCGTCTTCCTCTGTGGACTAGCAAGGCGACACCCCTCAGGGGGAGGTGATCAGAGAGCCTGCCACTGAGTTACTAGAGACACCACTTGGACACTGAGTCTATGGGCTACATCTGAGCCAGGGTTTTAGGCCCTCTTCATGTATTGTCCTTGGTTGGAATATCAGTCTCTGCAGGCCCCCACGGCTTAATTTCAATGGCTCTGTTGGTCTCCTTTTGGAGCTCCTGTCCACTCCAATTCTTTACGTATCCTCCTTCTTTCATAAGATTCCTTGCACTCTGCCCAAAGTTTGGCTATTGTTCTACCCTCTGCTTTGATACCTCAATCAGTAGAGTCTTTCAGAGGCCTTCTCTGGTAGGCTCCTGTCCTGATCCCTGTCTTCTCCTTCTTTAGATGTCTATTGCATTTGTCCTTTTAATTGAGGATTGAGCATCTTCCCTAGGGTCTTCCTTGATGTTTTGCTTCTTTAGGTTTATAGACTTTAATATGTATATCCTCTATTAAGTGGCTAATATCCACTTATGAGTGACTATATACCATGTTTGTAAGATTATAACTAATAAACTGAACATATTTGGAAAATTAGTCAAATGAATATGGCATTTTCTCTTTGCTGGAAAAATAATCACAAACATCTATTAAAATAGTATATTTCCTTATAGTGTGATAAAACAATATATGATGTACTATTTTGTCTTCAAAGTTAACAAGTATCATAACGTATATCAACATTAGTGTGTGTAAATACTTTTTTATCTTTTGAAAAGAAAAATCAAATAAATTGAATTTTGAAATAGTTACATCCCAATGGTTTCCTTTGTTAAGCTTTGGAATGTGTTCAGGAGTGTGTTTGATGAAAAGTTCTGAAGAATGCAGCCTATATTCATAACTAGACAATAAATTAGATCTACATGCCATGAAAATTAAAAAACGTTCAGTATGAAAGTCTCTAGTTTGAAAAAATTTTAAAAATGGCAAATTATTTCTAATTATTTGTAATCCCTGATCCATTTTAAATTGAAGTGTCAAAAAGCAAGCATGACAAATAATTTACTAATCCTATTTCCAGATGAATTTAATACATTTTCCTACCACTGAGGTCCTCTGAAAGTCTATACCTAGCAGTGTATCAGAGCAGATACTAAGACTCATAACCAAACTTTCAGCAGAGTTCAGGGAATCATAAGAAAGAAAGGGGAGTTAGTATGACCTGGAGCAGATAGGAGTTCCACAAGGACAAAATATATATGGGCACAGGGTTCTTTTGTGAGACTGTATCTCCAACCAAAGACCATGTATGGATAGAACCCCTGCTCCAATGTAGCTCATGGTAGCTAAGTATTCAAGTGGGTACCCTAGTAAGGAAAACAAGGACTGTTTCTGACATGAGCTCAATAGCTGGCTCTTTGACCTCCCCCACCCTACTGAGGGAGGAGTAGCCCTGCCAGACCAGAGAGGAGGACTTTGCAGCCAGGCCTGAAGATACCTGTTAAACTATGGTCAGATGAAAGGGAGTAAGGACTTGGAAAGGGGTAGGGAGAAGATGAGGAAGGGAGGGTGGAATTGGGAGGGAATGAGGGAGCAGGATACAGCTGGGATACAAAGTTAATTAACTAATATTAAAAAAATAAAAATTTAATTAAAAAATAAAATTTTATTTATTTATTAAAATTTTAAATTTTATATCCCCACTGTAGCCCCCTCCCTCTTCTCCTTCAAGTTCCACTCTCCCTCCCTCTTCTCCGCCTATGCTTTTCCCCTATTCCCCTTATCGGTGAAGACCTCCTCCCCTTCTATCTGACCCTAGCCTATCAGGTCTCATCAAGGTTGGCTGCATCATATTTCTCTGTGGCCTGGCAAGGCTGCACCCTCCAGGGGAAGGTGATCAGAGAGCCTGCCACTGAGTTCATGCCAGGGACAGCTCTTGTACCCCTTTCTAGGAGACCCATTTGATAACTGAGCAGTCTATGTGCTTCCTCTGAACAGGGGGTCTAGGTCCTCTCCATGCAAGGTCCTTGGTTGCTGAAGAGATGGATACTCTAACCAAGGACCATATTGCATTTTCATATCTGAATAAAAACATAATTTTAAAAACATAATTGATAAAATCATAAGATAATTTTGTCCAATTTTTTGAAGAATTTTTATCATTAATTAAAATCTATCATATAGCTTATTAAAATTTAAGTTTTTTTCTGTGTGTGAGTTCATACAGGTATATATTAATAAGCCACAGAGCACATGTGGAGGATAGAACATAGCTGTATACAGATGTCTTTATTCTTTTATCTTTTCTTTCTTTCTTTCTTTCTTTCTTTCTTTCTTTCTTTCTTTCTTTCTTTCGTCAGTGCATTTTAAAAATATAATTAATTAATTTATCATACATCCCAAACAAGTTTCTCCTCCCTCTTTTCCACTCAGTCATTCCACCTTCTCCTCCCCTCAACTACTCCTCTTCCACTTCTCTTCAGAAAAGGGAGGTCTCTGATGGATATCAACCTGCCTTGGCACATGGAGTTCCACCGAAATTAGGTTTATCTGCTTCTACTGAGAGTAGACAAAGAAGTTCCACAGAAAGAACAAGCAACACAACTGTTACATATGTGTGGAGGGCTTTGGTCAGTCCCCTAATACTCTCTAACTAGAAGTTCAATCTATGTGCGCCCCTACCGGACCAGGTTAGTTGATTTTGTAGGTTTTCTTGTGGTGTCCTTGACCCCTCTGTCTCCTACAATACTTCCTTCTCCTCTTTGACATGATTCCCTAAGCTACACCTAATTTTGGATTGTAGGTCTCTGCATCTCTTTCCATCAGTTGCTGTGTAAAGTTTCTCAGATGACAGTTATGCTAGGATCCTGTCTGCAAGTATAACAGAATATCATTAACAATGTCAGGAGGTGATTCCCTCTCAGCCTGTGTCTCAGTCTGGACTAGTCATTGCTTGGCCCTTCCCTTAAATTCTGCTCCATCATTACCTGTACACATCATGTAGGCAGGACAAATTGTGGGTTGGAAATTTTATGGCTGGGTTGGTGTCTTGATCTCTCCACAGAAAGTCTTGCCTGGTTACTGGAGATGGCTAGTTCAAGCTACATATCACTCACTACTAGGAGTTTTAACCAGGGTCATCCTCATGGATTCCTGGGAGTTTCCATTTATCTAGCTTTCCCCAGAGATGTCCAGTCCATGATAGCTGTCTCTCCCAATATTCTCTCTCTCTCTCTCTCTCTCTCTCTCTCTCTCTCTCTCTCTCTCTCTGTCCTACCCCCACCTCATCTCTCCTGTTCCAATCCCACACTTCATCCAGTCTGCTTCCCCCTTCTGCCCATAATCTCATTCTTATTTCCCCTTCTAATTGAGATTCTCATGTCCCGCCTTGAGTTCTCCTTGTTATTTAGCATCTTGGGGTCTGTGGACTGTAACATAGCTATACGTTCCAGGGAGTAATTATCAAACTCAACTCATCTGCTTTGGCATCTGGTTGCTTTAAATGCTGATCCATCTCACTAACCAGTCATTTAATTTAAATTTATCCTATTATGCTTTTTCTTTGATTCATACTGAATCATGTATCCTGAAAGATTCTAAATCTCTGACATTTTATGGTTTAAAAGTTTGGTTCACACATGCACACACACACACACACACACACGTGCACACGCGCCCATATTTGCCCTGTTGCACCTGTGGACTTTCCTCCCATAGGTACAGCTAAAGCACTAAAACACACACTGAGGGCACGGGACCTCTCTCTGCTTCCTGAAGAACTCGCCAGATGCCTGAGAGAGAGTACCAGTCTGAATGGCAGAATCCAGGAACAAAGAGAATGTTACAGATAAGACAATGGCCAGGGGTCAGCAAAAGAATGCATCCAACATATATCAGGACACCATGGCTTCACCAGCAACCCCCAAAATTGATGGATATGCCAATTCATCAGAAGCACAGGAAAATGACTTTAAAGCTATGCTTGCCCAATTATTTGGGGCTCATAAAGGGGAAACAAGCAAATTTCTCAGAGCAATAGTCATACAAATACAGACAGTTAAAGCGAAACTGAACAAGTCTATTAAAGATTTGGCCAATTAACTGGAGGCAAAGGGAGAGAAAATGAACAAAATTCTCAAAGAAACACAGGCAAATATAGACAAACAAATAGAGGCACAAGTAGAGATACAGTTAGTGGCATATTGAGAGGAAATGAACAAAAAAATAGAGACCATAGTAGAGAGAGAGGAATCCACATTCAAACAGATGAAGGAAATGGTGCAAGGCATGAAAACAGAATTAGAATCAATAAAGAAAACACAAATTGAGAAAACCCTGGAGCTGGAGAACCTAGAGAAAAGATCAGGAACCACAAAGAAAAACATCACCAACAGAATACAAGAGATGGAAGACAGAATCTCTGGTGCTGAAGATACACCCACAGAAATTGATACCTCTCTCAAAGAAAAAATAAAATCAGAAAAGTCCCAAACATAAAATCAAGAAATCAAGGACACCATGAAAAGACAAAATCTAAGAATAATAGGAAGCAATGAAAAAAAAAGACTACAGGGTCAAAGGTCCAGAAAATATTTTCAAGAATATCATAGAAGAAAATTTTCCCAACTTAAAGAAAGAGATGTCCATAAATATGCAAGAGGCCTAAAGAACACCAAATAGATTAGACTATTAAAGACACACACACATCACATCATAATCAAAACACTAAATCTACAGAACAAAGGAAAGATATTAAAAACAGCAAGAAAAAAAAGGCTAAGTAACATATAAAGGTAGACCTATCAGAATCACACCGGAATTCTCACCAGAAACTATGAAACCCAGAAGCACCTGGGCAGTTGTTATGCAGACTCTAAGAGACCACAGATGCCAACCCAGACTACTATACCCTGCAAAGCTTTCAGTCAACATACATGGAGAAAACAAAATATTCCATGACAAAACTAAACTTATGCAATATCTACATAGCAAACCAGCCCTACATAAGACACTAGAAGGAAAACTCCAGTCCAATGAAAACAACTTCACCCAAGAAAACATAGCACACAGAAAATATGCCAACCAAAATTAAAAGAAAATAAGCAATGAAACACACTAAGATCACAGACTCTAATATAAAAGGAACTAACATTCATTGGTCACTATTATCTAACAACATCAATGGACTCAACTCTCCAATAAAAAGACACAGACTAACAGAACGGGTGTGGAAACAGGATGCAACATTCTGCTGCATCCAAGAAACACACCTCTGCAACAAAGAAAAAACACTACCTCAGAGTAAAGGGCTAGAAAAATGTTTTTCAAGCAAAAGGACCCAGAGAACAAGTTGGGGTAGCTATCCTAATATCCAATAAAATAGAATTTCAACCAAAATTAATCAAAAAAGATGAGAAGGGACACTACATTCTCATCAAAGGAAAAATCCACCAAGAGGGCATCACAATTCTGAACATCTATGCCCCAAATATAAGAGCGCCTACATTCATAATTGAAACATTATTAAAATTTAAATCACACATCAATCCCAGTACCTTAATAGTGGGAGACTTCAACACCTCCATTTCACCAAGGGACAGATCATCTAGACAGAAGCCAAATAGGGAAATAAAGGCACTTAAAGAAGTCTTAAATCAGGAGCTAGAGAGATGGTTCAGAGGTTAAGAGCACTGGCTGCTCTTCCAAAGGTCCTGAGTTCAAATCTCAGCAACCACATAATGGCTCACAAGAGTCTATGATGAGATCTGGTGCCCTCCTCTGGTGAGCAGGTATACATGAGACAAAATACTGTATACAGAATAAAAGAAGTCTTAAATCAAATGGACTTAATAGATGTCTACAGAACTTTTCACCCAAATTCGAAAGAGTATACCTTCTTTTCAGCACCTCATGGAACCTTCTCCAAAACAGACCATATAGCTGGTCACAAAGCAGGCCTCAACAGATACAAGAAGTTTGAAATAATCCCCTGTATTCTACCATGGACTAAAGCTGAACCTCAACGACAATGGAATTAGCAAAAAGTCTACAAACACATGGAAACGGAACAACTTGCTGCTCAATGACAGCTGAGTTAATGAAGAAATAAGAAAGAAATTAAAGACTTCCTAGAATTCAATGAAAATGAAGATACAAAATACCTTAATTTATGGGACACATTGAAAGCAGTGTTCAGAGGAAAATTCATAGCACAAAGTGCCTTCAAAAAGAAATTTGTGATATCTCATACAAGGAACTTAATGGCACAATTGAAAGCCCAAGAAAAAAAATAAGAAACAAATTCACCCAAGAGGAGAAGAAAGCTGTAAATAGTCAAACTCAGGTGAAATCAGTCAACTAGAAACAAATAAAACTTTTCAAAGAATCAATGAAAACAAGAGCTGGTTCTTTGAGGAAATCAACAAGATAGACAAACGTTTAGCCAAACTAACTAAAAGGCAAAGAGAAACTATCCAAATCAGCAAAATCAGAAAAGTAAAAGGGACATAACTACAGACAAGAAGGAAATCCAAACAATCATTAAGTTGTACTACAAAAGCCTATATGCCACAAAATTTGAAAATCTAAAAGAAATGTACAATTTTCTTGATAGATTTCATCTACCAAATTAAGTCAACATCAGTTAGAAAGATTAAATAGATCTATATCTCCCAAGGAAATAGAAGCAGTCATCAACAGTCTCCCTTCCAAAAAAAAAAACAAAAAACAAAAACAAAAAAAAAAAACAAAACAAAAAAAACCCACAAAACCCTGAGCCAGATGGATTCATTGCAGAATTCTACCAGACCTTCAAAGAAGTGCTAACTCCAATTCTCTTCAAAATATTCCACAAAATAGAAACAGAAAGAACATTACCAAACTCATTCTATGAAGCAACAGTCACCTCAATAACTAAACCACACAAAGGCACAACAAAAAAGAGAACTTCAGATCTATCTCTCTTATGAACATTGATGCAAAAATACTCAAGAAAATCTTAGCAAATCAAGTCCAAGAACACATCAAAGATATCATCCACCATGAGCAAGTAGGCTTCAGCCCAGGCATGCAAGGGTGGTTTAACATAGGGAAATCCATCAATGTAATTCACCATATAAACAAACTGAAGGAGAAAAACTACATGATCATCTCCTTAGATGCTGAAAAAGCATTTGACATAGTCCAACACCCATTCATGTTTTAAGTCTTGGAGAGATTAGGGATACAAGGCACTTACCTAGACATAGTAAAGGCAATATACAGCAAGCCTATAACCAACATCAAACTCAATGGAGAGAAACTTAAATCAATCCCAACACTAACACTAGGGACAAGGCAAGGCTGCCCACTCTCTCCATATCTCTTCAACATAGTACTTGACGTCCTAGCTAGAGCAATAAGACAACTAAAGGAGATTAAGGAGATACAAATCAGAAAGGAAGAGGTCAAAGTTTCACTATTCACAGATGATATGACAGTATACATGAGTGACCCCAAAAATTCAACCAGAGAACTTCTTCAGCTGATAAACACCTTTAGCAAAGTGGCTGGATACACAATCAACTCAAAAAAAAATAAGCCCTCCTATATTCCAAAGACAAAAGGGCCAAGAACGAAATCAGGGAAACAACACCCTTCACAATAGCTTCTAATAACATAAAGTACCTTGGGGTGACCCTAACCAAGTGAGTGAAAGACCTGTTTGAAAAAATCTTCAAGTCTCTGAAGAAAGAAAGTGAAGGAGATATCAGAAGCTGGAAAGATCTCCCATGCTCATGGATTGGTAGGATTAACATTGTGAAAATGACCATCCTGCCAAAAGCAATCTACAGATTCAACACAATTCCCTTCAAAATACCAACTCAATTCTTACAGACCTTGAAAGACAGATTCTCACCTTCATATGGAGAAACAAAAAACCCAGAATCTCTAAAATGATCCTGTACAACAACAGATCATCTGGAGGTATCTCCACCCCCGATTTCAAGCTGTACTACAGAGCAACATTAATAAAAACTGCATGGTATTGGCATAGAAACAGAAAGGAGGAACAATGGAACCGAATAGAAAACCCAGAAATAAACCCACACACCTATGAATAAGTCACAGTTGATCAAAGACCTCAACGTAAAACCAGATACTCTAAATCAGTTAGAAGAAAAAGTGGGGAAGAGCCTAGTACTCATTGGCACAAGAGACAACTTCCTGAACAGAACACCAACAGCTCAGGCTCTAAGAGCAACAATCAGTAAATGGGACCTCATTAAACTGAAAAATCTTCTGTAAAGCAAAAGACACTGTTGTCAGAACCAAACAGCTGCCTACAGACTGGGAAAGGATCTTCACCAACCCTATATCTGACAGAGGGCTTATATCCAGAATATATAAAGAACTAGAGAAGCTACAAAGCAATAAATCAAGCAATACAATTAAAAAGAATGGGGTATGGAGCTAAAGAGAGAATTCTCTTTAGAGGAATATAGAATGGCAGAGAAACACCTAAAGAGATGCTCAGTGTCCTTAGCCATCAGAGAGATGCAAATCAAAATAACCTTACACCCATCAAAATGGCTAAAATCAAGAACTCTAGTGACAACACTTGCTGAAGAGGTTGTGGAGAAAGGGGAGCCCTCCTCCTCCATTGATGGTGGGAATGTAAACTGGCACAACTATTTTGAAAGTCACTCTGGCACTTTCTCAGACAATTAGGAATAGCACTTCCTCAAGACATAGCTACACCCACTCCTAGGCATACATCCAAAATTTTCTCAAGTACAGAACAAGGACATTTGCTCAACCATATTTGTAGCAGATTTATTTGTAATAGCCAGAACTTGAAAACAACCCATATGTCCATCAATGGAGGAATGGATATAGAAATTGTGGTATTTTTACACAATGGAATACTACTCAGCAATTAAAAAAGAGGAAATCATGAAATTTGTAGGCAAATGGTGGGATCTAGAAAAGATCATTCTTAGTGAGGTATCCCAGAAGGAGAAAGACAGACATGGTATATATTATTTAGACCTATAAGATATGATAAACACGATGAAGTCTATACATCTAAAGAAGATAAACAAGAAAGAAGACCCATGGTAAGATCACCAATCCTTATTCAGAAAGACAAATGGGGTGGTAATTGGATGTAGGAGAAAACAAGTAATAGGACAGGAGCCTACTACAGAGGGCCTCTTAAAGACTCTACCTAGCAGTGTATCAAAGCAGATACTAAGAGTCATAACCAAACCTTCTGCAGAGTCCAAGGAATGCTATGAAAGAAGGGGGAGTTAATATGATGTGGAGAGTATAGGAACTCTATGAGGACACAATATATCAGGGCACTGGGGTCCTATATGAAACTGTTTCTCCATCCAAGGATTGTGTATGGATATAACCTAGAACCTCTGCTAGGATGTTGCTTGTGGTAGCTCAGTAACCAAGTGGGTACTCTAGTAAGGGGAACAGGGACTATTTCTGACATGAACTCAATGGCGGGTTCTTTGACCTTCCCACCCCCCAAGGGAGGAGCAGTCCTAGTAGGCCACAGAAGAGGATTTTGCAGCCAGTCCTGAAGATACCTGATAAAACAGGGGATGAAAGGGGAGGAGGTCCTCCCCTATCAGTGGACTTGGAAAGGGAGGAGGATGAGGGAAGGAAGGTGGGATTGGGAGGGAATGAGGGAGCATCATACAGCTGGGATACAGAGATAATAAAATGTAACTAATAATAAAAATATATTAAAAATTGGCAAAAAAATTGGTTTATAACAATTGTTCACAGTAATAAGGTATAGTTTGATGCTTGATTAATGTACACTTCATAATCTTTAAGTTCTTGTATATATGTCTACTTCTTTATACATTTATTATTGATCTATAGCGAAACAACTAAAAATCACCTTTATTAAATCTTTTTGAAATGCACACTTCATTACTGCTATCCCTGGTCTCCTCTGAAGATCTTGTTCCCTAACTTTCCTTACTCCCTTTTATTCCCAGTTTCTCACACTTACAAACCATAGTTTCTCATTTCTTGAATTTTATTAATATTCTATGTATTCATACTTTGTATGCAAAATTTCCAGTTAGTGCTTGTTATCCTGTAGGCTGTTTCTTCACTCTTTTGGGTGTTTGTGGAGGTTTTCAGTTTGATGTCATTCTTCCATATTTTTGAGCCAGTGAGAAATGAGTCAAATATTTAAAAATATTTTCATGGCTAAAAGTAAGGCAAGCAAATAATCTCTCACAAGTGTACTTTCCATTTCTGGATTATAGTTCACTCCATATATTGACAACTGAGAGTAGACAGCACGCTCTCCAAACTAGCTCATCTTAAGGCTGCCCTTTCAACAGATGACAGGACAATAATAATACCTGACTATATAAATCATTGATAATTAAGAAGTGTATATGAGGGGATTTTTTTTTTCTCAATGCAGGTTATTCAGGAACCTTGAACAATCATCTGACCCTGGGGAAAGCCAGCCCACAGCTTAAATAGCCTCTGGGTAGCCAACCCCAGCGTGCCACGTGGGCAATGCAGATAGGTCCACATATATGGAAGCAAGCCAGATCCTCAGCCTTAGCCAAATGTGGAGTTGTTTGTGACAGAGAGCACTCACCATCGGGAAGGTGGAAGGCAGAAACCAGCTCCATCTTTAAGGCGTGGCATTACGCAGCTCTCTACAGTTCCCCCTTTTTGTTTTAGACTCATCAGGCAAGAGTAGAGGTCTGATCTCTGATATTAGAAATAAATTGGGACTTTGTACTGATGTTCATTTAGGTGTCATCCACCCAGAGAGCATCAGACCCGTCTGATACTTTTTTCTCAGAGGCGGGACCTGGGGCATCAACCTGCATGCAATCAGACATGCTCTTCTCTGGGTCCAAAGTGGCTGACCCTGAGTGCAGTGCTTAGCCTCGCATCCTGAGCATAACATTTTAGCTTTTTATGGTAGCCAACCATGTTTGGGGAGACTGTCCTGCTTCAATGGCTGTAAAGGCCTGAATGATCATGGCTGCATCACAGGATGTTCCAACGAGGGGGTTAAGGCTTCTCATAATATTTCCTATAAGCCCACACTTGTTTGTCTATATCCCCCATTTTATTCATTATTAGCCAGATAGAGCCAAGTAATAGTGGTAATGATACTTGCTTTTTTGCCCAATGCTAAACTGCCCTGGGCTACATCTCTGCAGGGGTTCTGGGTTATCTCCAAGACTAGTCCTTGGTTGGAGTATGAGTCTCTGGGAAGTTCCCTGTGTTCAAATTTTCTTGTTCTGTTGCTCTCCTTGTGGAGACCCTGTCCTCTCCAGCTCTTACTATTTCCCAGTTCTTACATAAAATTCCATTCACTCTGCCCGACAGTTGCCCATCAGGTTCAGCATCTGCTTTGATAGTCTGTAGGGTAGAGGGTTTCAGAGGCCCTCTGTGGTAGGTTCCTAGGCTGTTTCCTGTTTTCTTCTTCTTCTGATGTCCATCCTCTTTGCCTTTCCGGATGGGGATTGGACATTTTAGTTAGGGTCCTCTCTCTTGCTTAGTTTCTTTAGTGGGTTTGTCCTATGTTGTATGTCTATATGAGTGAGTATATACCATGTGTGTCTTTTTGCTTCTGGGACAACTCACTCAGGATGATCCTTTCCAGATCCCACCATTTACCTGCAAATTTCATGATTTCCTTATTTTTCATTGCTGAGTAATATTCCATTGTGTAGATTACCACAATTTCTACATCCATTCTTCAGTTGAGGGGCATCTGGGTTGTTTCCAGCTTCTGGCTATTACAAATAAAGCTGCTACAAACATGGTTGAGCAAATGTCCTTTTTGTGTGCTTGAGCCTCTTTTGGATATATGCCTAGGAGTGGTATGGCTGGATCTTGGGGAAGCACTATTCCTAGTTGTCTGAGAAAGCGCGAGATTGATTTCCAGAGTGGTTGTACAAGTTTACATTCCCACCAGTAGTGGAGAAGGGTTCCCCATTCTCCACAACCGCTCCAGCATGTGTTGTCACTTGAGTTTTTGATCTTGGCCATTCTCATGGGTGTAAGGTGAAATCTCAGTGTTGTTTTGATTTGCATTTCCCTAATGGCTAGTGAGGTTGAGCATTTCTTTAAGTGCTTCTCTGCCATTTGGTATTCCTCTACAGAGAATTCTCTGTTTAGCTCTGTTCCCCATTTTTTAAGTGGATAACTTGGTTTGCTGCTTTTCAGCTTCTTTAGTTCTTTATATATACTGGATATGAGTCCTCTGTCAGATAAAGGGTTGGTGAAGATTCTTTCCCAATCTGTACGCAGTCGCTTTGTTTTGGTGATGGTCTCCTTTGCTTTGCAGAAGCTTTTCAGTTTCATGAGGTCCCATTTATTGATTGTTGCTCTTAGACCCTGTGCTGTTGGTGTTCTGTTCAGGAAGTTTTCTCCTGTACCAATGAGTTCTAGGGTATTCCCCACTTTTTTTTCTAGCCGATTTAATGTATCAGGTTTTATGTTGAAGTCTTTGATCCACTTGGACTTCAGTTTTGTGCAGGGTGATAAGTATGGATCTATTTTCATTTTTCTACAAGTAGACATCCAGTTGGACCAGCACCATTTGTTGAAGATGCTATCTTTTTTCCATTGTATGGTTTTGGCACCTTTGTCAAAGATCAGGTGTCCATAAGTGTGTGGGTTTATTTCTGGGTCCTTTCTTCGGTTATATTGATCCACTATTCTGTTATTATGCCAGTACC
Source organism: Meriones unguiculatus (assembly GCF_030254825.1). Taxonomy (NCBI): domain Eukaryota; kingdom Metazoa; phylum Chordata; class Mammalia; order Rodentia; family Muridae; genus Meriones; species Meriones unguiculatus. The sequence goes on along the minus strand of NC_083356.1, from coordinate 55,794,037 downwards.
ATGCAGTTTTTAAAACTGTTGCTCTATAGTACAACTTAAGATCAGGGATGGAGATACCTCCAGAAGATCTTTTATTGTAGAGGATTGTTTTAGCAATTCTGGGTTTCTTGTTATTCCATATGAAGTTGAGAATTGTTCTTTCCAGGTCTGTAAAGAATTGTGTTGGTAATTTGATAGGAATTGCATCGAATCTGTAGATTGCTTTTGGTAAAATGGCCATTTTTACTATGTTAATCCTGCCAAGCCATGAGCATGGGAGATCTTTCCATCTTCTCATATCTTCTTCTAATTCTTTCTTAAGAGAGTTGAAATTTTTTTCATACAAGTCTTTGACTTCCTTGGTTAGCGTTACTCCGAGGTACCTTATGTCATTTGTGGCTATTGTGAAGGGTGTTGTTTCCCTAATTTCTTTCCCAGCCCTTTTGTCTTTTGTATACAGGAGGGCCACTGATTTTTTTTTTTTGAGTTAATTTTGTATCCGGCCACTTTGCTGAAGGTGTTTATCAGCTGTAGGAGTTCCCTGGTAGAGTTTTTGTGGTCACTCACATATACTATCATATCATCTGCAAATAGTGATAATTTGACTTCTTCCTTTCCAATTTGTATCCCCTTGATCTCCTTCAACTGTCTTATTGCTCTAGCAAGGACTTCTAGCACTATGTTGAAGAGATATGGAGAGAGTGGGCAGCCTTGTCTTGTCCCTGATTTTCAGTGGGATTGCTTTAAGTTTCTCTCCATTCAGTTTGATGTTGGCTATAGGTTTGCTGTATATCGCCTTTACTATGTTTAGATATGTGCCTTGTATCCCTGATCTCTCCAATACTTTAAACATGAATGGATGTTGGATTTTCTCAAATGCTTTTTCAGCATCTAGGGAGATGATCATGTGGTTTTTTTCTTTCAGTTTGTTAATATGGTGGATCACATTGATGGAATTCCGTATATTGAACCACCCCTGCATACCTGGGATGAAGCCTACTTGGTCATGGTGGATGATATCTTTGATGTGTTCTTGTATTTGGTTTGCAAGTATTTTGCTGAGTATTTTTGCATCAATGTTCATAAGGGAGATTGGCCTGAAATTCTCTTTCTTTGTTGGGTCTTTTTGAGGTTTAGGTACTAAGGTGACTGTGGCTTCATAGAATGAGTTTGGTAATGTTGCTTCTGTTTTGAATTTGTGGAATAGTTTGAAGAGAACTGGAGTTAGCTCTTTTTTGAATGTTTGGTAGAATTCTGTGCTGAAACCATCAGGTCCTGGGCTTTTTTTTTGGATGGGAGACTTTCGATGACTGCTTCTATTTCCTTGGGGGATATAGGACTATTTAATTGATTTATCTGGTCCTGATTTAGCTTTGGTAATTGGAATTGATCAAGAAAATTGTCCATTTCATTTAAATTTTCAAATTTTGTGGCATATAGGCTTTTGAAGTAAGTCCTAATGATTGTTTGGATTTCCTCAGTGTCTGTAGTTATGTCCCCCTTTTCATTTCTGATTTTGTTGATTTGGATGGTGTCTCACTGCCTTTTAGTTAGCTTGGCTAAGGGTTTGTCTATCTTGTTGATTTTCTCAAAGAACCAGCTCTTGGTTTCATTGATTTTTTGAATTGTTTTATTTGTTTCTAATTGATTGATTTCAGCCCTGAGTTTGATTATTTCCAGCCGTCTACTCCTTCTTGGTGTGTCTGCTTCTTCTTTTTCTACGGTTTTTAAGTGAGCCATTAAGTTGCTTGAATGCGCTGTCTCAAATTTCTTCTTGAAGGCACTTAGTGCTATGAACTTTCCTCTTAGCACTGCTTTCATTGTGTCCCACAAGTTTGGGTATGTTGTGTCTTCATTTTCATTGAGTTCTAGGAAGATTTTAATTTCTTTCTTTATTTCTTCCCTGACCCAGCTGTCTTTTAGTAGCAAGTTGTTCAGTTTCCATGTATGTATAGGCTTTTTGCTATTTTTGTTGTTACTGAGGTCCAGCTTTATTCCATGGTGATCAGACAGGATAGAAGGGATTATTTCAATCTTCTTGTATCTGTTGAGGCTTGCTTTGTGACCATCTATGTGGTCTATTTTGGAGAAGGTTCCATGAGGTGCTGAGAAGAAGGTAAATTCTTTTGTGTTTGGGTGTAAGGTTCTGTAAATGTCTGTTAGGTCCATTTGATTCATGACTTCTGTTAGAGATATTGTTTCTTTGTTTGATTTCTGTTTTGTTGACCTGTCCTTTGTTGAGAGTGGGGTGTTGAAGTCTCCCACTATTAGTGTGTGGGGATCTATGTATGGTTTAAGTTTTATCAATGTTTCTTTCACAAATGTGGTGCCCTTGTATTTGGGGCATAGATGTTCAGGATTGTGATGTCTTCTTGGTGGAATTTTCCCTTGATGAGTATGAAGTGTCCTTCCCCATCTCTTTTGATTAATTTTGGTTGAAAGACTATTTTATCAGATATTAGAATGGCTACTCCTGCTTGCTTCTTGCATCCATTTGCTTGAAAAGCCATCTTCCATCCCTTTACCCTCAGGTAATGTCTATCTTTGTGACTTAGGTGTGTTTCTTGTATACAACAGATTGCTGGGTTTTTGTTTACATATCCATTCTGTTAGTCTGTGTCTTTTTATTGGAGAATAAAGTCCATTGATATTGAGAGAGATTAATGACCAGTCTCTGTTAGATCCTTTGAATTTGATGTTGGCTGTGGTCATACGGTTGTGTGCTTTGTTGCTTTTTGTTTTACTGTAGTGGGGTTACCAATTTCCTGTGTTTTCTTGAAGGTAGCTAGCTTTCTTGGGTTGTATTTTCCCTTCTAGTGTCTTCTGTCATGCTGGATTTGTTTGTAGATATTGTTGAAATTTGAATATCTTGTTTTCTCCGTCTATGACGACTGAGAGTTTTGCAGGGTATAGTAGCCTGGGCTGACATCTGTGTTCTGTTAGGGTCTGCATGATATCAGTCCAGGCCCTTCTGGCTTTCATAGTCTCTGTTGAAAAGTCAAGTGTGATTCTAATGGGTTTGCCATTATATGTTACTTGGCCTTTTTCTCTTGCAGCTTTTAGTATTTTTTCTTTGTTCTGTATACTTATGGTTTTTATGATTATGTGGCGGGAGGATTTTCTTTTCTGGTCTAATTTATTGGGTGTTCTATAGGCCTCTTGTATTCTTATTGGTCTCTCCTTTAAGTTGGGGAAATTTTCTTCAATGATTTTGTTGAAAATATTTTCTGGGCCTTGGTGCAGGGAATCTTCTTTTTCCTCTATTCCTATTATTCTTAGGTTTTGTCTTTTTATGTTGTCTTGAATTTCTTGGATGGTTTGTGTCAGGAATTTTTTAGATTTAACATTTTCTTTGACAGATACATCTATTTCTTCCATTGTATCTTCCACACCTGAGATTCTTTCTTCCATCTCTTGTTGCCTATTGGTTATGCTAACCTCTGTAGTTCCTGCTTTCTTCCCTAAGCTCTTTCTCTTCACAATTTCTTCCATTTGTGTATTTTTAATTTTTCCAATTCCATCTTCAGGTCTTGAGCTATTTTGTTGGATTCCTTCCCCTGTCTGACTGTATTTTCATGTTTTTCCATCAATTCCTTCAGCTGTTTGTTTGAACAATCCACTGTTTCTTTTATTTCATTCAATGATTTAATTATTTCCTCTCTAAAGGCCACAGACTGTTTGGCTGAAGCTTCCTGTATTTCTTCACTGATGGCCATAATCTCCTTGTCTTTAATTTCCTCCATTTCTTTACGGATAGCCATGATCTGTTTGTTTTTATCTTCCTCTAATTCTTTTCATATTTTATTTGTTTCCTCTGTTATCTTCTTCATGAGCATAGATGTTAGGTCATCTCCTTGAATTTCATTTATGCTGGGGTGTCTAGGGCTATTTGCCCCTGGATAACTGGGTTCTGGAGATGCCATATTGCTCTGGCTTTTGTTGGTTGAACTTTTACACTGTCCTCTACCCATTGGGCTATCTTAGTTGTTTGAATTTCGTTTCTGGTTTTTCCTGGGCTCCTGTAGTGGAGAGAATCCCTTTGGCAGGAAGGTGGTTTTTCCTGAAGGAAGCCTTCCCAGTTTTTTGGGTATAGCCCCAGAACCCAAGAGGTAATCTGTGGCGGGTGAGTACTGCTCTGGTGTCTTTGAGCACACAGTTCTGCCTGTAAGGTGTATTTGGTACAAAGTTGGCCTCTGGGCTGGTGGAGCATGCGCCCGCCTGCTAGTCTGTGGGAGCTGAGTTTCCAATCACTCTGTGCTCCCTGTTTGGGCCCAGATCTGTGATGGCTGGCCGTACTCACCTGTTTGCGATCTGCAGTCTGCTAGACTTTCCCTAGGTGACCCCAGCAGCACGGTTTCTTCTTTCTCTGTGGGGTCCTCTCCGGACAGGGGTTCCCAGTCCCTGTTGTACAGGGGCGCGCAGCTTGTCTGCACTGCTGAGCTGAGCGCACAGCTCTCTCCGCGCGGCAGGAGCTCGGCTGTGATGGCGGCAGAAACCTTCCAGGGAAAGACTGGGTGACCTGCGATCAGACCCGCAACCTTGCTTCTCCGTGGGGTCCCCCAGCGACTGGGACTTCCAGTCTCAGGTACCCCTGTGCCCACAGATCAGCCTGGGAAAGTGACTGGGACACCCCTGCTTGCTGCTCCAGCCCGGAGACACAAAGCCCGTGTTACCTGGGCTTTCTTCCGGGTTCTGGCTGGGTAGCTGTGAGTGGACCGGACCGATTCCCACGCCATGGGAGCCTCCCCTCACCTGGGAAACACGATTGATGTAGTTTCATGGCCCAGAGTTCAGTCTCCTGGTCTCTGCACGGTGAATGCTGTCCAGCTTCTCAAATGCAATGCTCTCCTGGCGCCGCCATCTTAGCTCCTTATATGAGGGGAATTTAAAGGCCATTTGGCTTTTTTATTTTCATGCAGTGAATGAAATTTAGGATAAATGACTAACTAGTGGTAGGTCTGTCACTGATGTAGTTTTTTTTATTTGATAATTAATCGTTATCCATGTTAGTGAATGATATCTAATGTGACTATGCTCTTAACTTTATAAGGTAAAATGGAAGTTATTGCACATATCGAGACTTTTTTTGTATGTAGATATGTGTAATTATTATTACTCTACTGTCAGTCAAAGAGTTTTCATATTATTTTACTATATTTGTCCTACATTTATTTTTCCAGTGAGATTTTATTTATTAGTATTCAATGAACCAAGAGGCAATTTACATAACAGATAGAATTAGGAACTGCATCCAAATTCTCATCATGGAAACAATCCATTTGTATAAGAATGTGAAACAAAAGCATTGACACTGGATTTGTAAGTTTTGGGTTAGTCATGCATGGATTCATCCTTTTGAAAATGTCAGAGAAGGAAGAGATTGTGGATTTTGATTCTTACTTGCAAGGGCATATTGTAACCATGACTTCTGCTGATGAAATTCAGGTGGTAAAAAAAGAGACAGAATGAAGAAAAATTTACGAGAGCTTTGCTCTGTAACATGAATGCATACATTCAAATTTTGCAAGGGACAAGATATCCAAATGCTTCCCATATACCAAAATTAAAGAAAAAATTTCATAAAGAAAACAGGATTTGTATGTAATTGTACAAATTATATAGAAACCTGTCATACAATTTTGCATAAGTTAAAATTTGATAAAGAAAGTACCCATTATGGTATCTCATCAATTCATCTAAAGGTGTAGGATTATTGCCTATAGTATATTTTGAATGTTTTAATAAATCTAAATTACCTCATCAAAATCACTGTTTTTCTGGTACTATACTCAAATAGTAATGATAAGACTACACTGAGAATTATCCAGTACTCTTCTCAACTCTGACTTCTCTGTATGGCACATCTTCTGTCACTTAGCTGCTTTAATTAAAGTGAAGTTAAAGGTTTCTTAGGAGAGGGGAAAGTTCATTGTGGTTATCTGTGTTTATTTCTAGCCTGTGACTTACTGATTATTTGTCTAAAAGAAGAGAAGAAACTTTGCAATAACTTTTCAATCTGGGAAAGAGCCAGTGTTCTATTATTTATTTTGGTTAATTATATTTTTGACAATCAAATTGAAAAACTGTAAGTTTATCAGAGTTTGTGTCACATGTATTACATTATACCATCATACAAATGACAAGGATGGGAAAGGTGGCCACAGAAAATCAAGCCAAAACTTCATCACTGAAGTAATGCTTTTCTCTTGAAATATACTGAAAGCACTTACGTTCAGGAGCACCAAATTGCCAATATATCAAACAAAATTGATCAATAAAAGGTGCTTTCCAACATCATTCTTGTTAATCAATTACAATCAATTACTTGCAAGGCAACTCAGTTTTAAAATGTTCGGTGTCATTACCAATGCATGGTACTTTTTATAATTTATTTATTTTTATTTTATGTACATTGGTGTTTTGACTGCATGTATGCCTGTGGGAGGGTGTCTGATGCACTGGGACAGGAATTACAGACAGTTATGAGCTGCCATATGGGTACTGAGAGTTGAACCCAGATCCTCTGGAAGAGCAGTCAGTGCTCTTAACTTTTGAATCCTCTCTCCAACCCAACATGTTATTTTTATATGTTTTCAAATCTTTGTTCAATCTAATTTTATCTCAATAGCCTGGCCTATTCTTATGCCTATTTTAAATATATTAAGTAAGTTTTATACAATTGAGTTTTATCAACTATGTAAGTAAATTAGTATGAAATATTAATTAAAGTAATATTACTCCAGATAAATTAAAGTTTTAAATTTTGATGTGGAATCAATGAGACAATTGTCATCTCAGTCCAAAAATAGAAGCAATTTCAGAAATATCACTATCTTGACCCTCAGTTTTGTAATTACAATGAATATTTTTGGAGATAAGGATTTTTCTATCTGCCACCAAATAAAATATTAGCAACATTTGATTTGTTGAACCTTTATCCTTATTTAATCAATATTTATGATGTCTGCAATACAGAACAGGAAATCTTTTTGTGTTTTTTAAAATTGTATTTATTTGTTACAATTTATTCACTTTGTATCCCTTCTGCAGCCACCTCCCTTGTCAACCCCCTGTCCCACTCACCCTTTCTCTTCTCCCCCTATACCCTTTCCCTAGTCCCCTGATAGGGGAGGATCTCCTCCCCTTCTATCTGATCCTAGCCTATCAGGTCTCATCAAGGCTGGCTGCATCATCTTCCTCTGTAGCATGGCAAGGCTGCACCACCCAGGGGAAAGTGATCAAAGAGCAAGCCACTGAGTTCATGTCAGAGACAGCCTCTGCTCCCCTTACTAGGACATCCACTTGAAAACTGAGCAGCCTCTGGGCTTCCTCTGAACAGGGGGCTAGGTTCTCTCCATGCAAGGTCCCTGGTTGGAGTATAGATCTCTGCAGGACCTCTGGTCCCAGGTTTTTTGGCTCTGTTGTTCTCCTTGTGGAGTTCCTGTCTGCTCCATGTCTTTCTATATCTCTGTTCTTCCATAATGTTTTTGGCACTCTGCCCAGAGTTTGGCTTATGAGTATCAGTATCTCCATAGATACCGTGGTGGGCAGAGCCTTTCAGAGGTACTCTGTGGAAGGCTCCTGTCCTGTTCCTTTTTAAATTTGGTTTTGTTATGGAATATTTTGTTTTCTCCATCTATTGAAACTTTTGCTGGTTATAGTAGTGTCAGCTGGAATTTGTGGTCTCTTAGAGACTGCAAAACATCTGCCCAGGCTCATCTGTTTTTTAAAGTCTCTGGTTGTAGTGGTTTGTCTTCCTTGATTTTTATTCTCTCTGCCTTCTGACCTGAGTGGCCTGGAGTTCTGGTGACTAATGAGATTTCAGGTCCAATAGGGTGTCTCCCCCCTCTTTGTGTTCTGTGGTCTCTATGATTTGTAACCTTGCCTCTGGGGTCCCTAGTGCCACTGTGTCCTGGGGCACCTGGTACTAGGGTGGCGTCCAGGAAAGCAGGGCAGGGGTATGGGCAGAAAATTGAGTCTAGAGGGTGGGATTAAGTTTCAGGCTTTTGGCTGTGTTTTAAGGGTACTTGGTGATCAGTGTCTTGGGGCAAGGTCTTACTTGGTTTTCCCTGGTGCTGGCAGCCTTCCAGGTAAGCAGTCGGAGTTGTGGGCCAGAAATGCAGTGGAAGGGACATAGGGTACTTTTTCCTGCTGTTGGTTGTGCTTAAGGGTACTTCCAGGAAAGGGTTTGGGCAGGCCTTTTCTGGTTGTTCCTGGTTCCACCAGGCCTCTGTGCAGGGGAGAGGGTATAGTTTTTCTCTGTTGGGTATTCTTTAAGAGGACTTGGCCTCACCAGGACTTTTGTCATAAAGGAGTGTTGGATTTCTGTCAAAGGGTTTTTCTGTGCCTAATGAGATGATAATGTCAATTTTATTTCATTTTATTTATATGGAGGATTATATTTACTGATTTTTTTTTATCCTGTACCATCCCTGCATTGGTGGGATGAAATCTACATGATCATTTTGACTGACCTTATTGATGTGATTGGGATTTGTTTTCTCAGTCTTTTATTGATAATTTTTTCATTTATGTTCATGTGGAAAGCTGGTCTGTAAATATTTTTCTATGTTGGATCTTCATATTTCTTTCCTCACAAAACAAATTGGGCAATTTCACTCCGGTTTTTATTTTGTGAAATAATTTGAGGAATATTGGCATTACCTATGTAAAAGTATGATAGAATTTTGTGCTGAAACCATCTGGCTCTGGCTTTTTTTTTTTTTTTTTTTTTGGTTGGAAGACTTTTAAAGACTTCTGGTTTACTACAGATTATAGGTCTATTCAATTTGCTTATCTGGTCCAGGTTTAACTTTGGTAAGTCAATTCTATGGAGAAAATTATTTATTTCTTTTAGATTTTCCAGTTTATTGACTTACAGGTTTTTAAGTATGTCCCTAACATTCTCCAGATTTACTCAGTATCTGTTGTCATGCCCCTCTTTTCATTTTCTTTTTTTTCTTTTATTTTTTCTTATCAGTTACATTTTATTAACTCTGTAATTTTGTATATTTGACCTCTGCTTTTTTTTTTTAAGTTTTTACATTGCTCTTTTTGTTCTTATTGTATTGGTTTCAGCCCTCAGTTTGTTATTCTTTCCATCTACTCCTCTTGAGGGTTATTTTTTTACTTACTTTTGTTCTACTGCTTTCAGGTGTGCTGTTAAATTGCTAGTATGAGATCTCGCCAGTGAATTTTTTATGTAGCCATTTGGTGCTATAAACTTTCCTCTTAGCACCACTTCCATGGTGTCCTCTAATTTGTGTTATGGTGTGTATGCATTTTTATTGTATTGTAGAAAATCTTTAAAGTTCTTTCTTTCTTTCTTTCTTCCTTTCTTTCATTTCTTTCTTTCTGTTTTTCTTTCTCTCTTGACTTACTTTTTATTGAGGAGAGAGTTGTTCAGGTTCCATGATTTTGCAAACTTTCTGTTGCTGCTGTTGTTGTTGAATTCCAACTTTAATCCATGATATCCGATAGGAAGCAGGGAGTTATTTCAGTTTTTTGTATGTGTTGAGACTTGCTTTGTGTCTGAATATGTGTTCAATTCGGAGGAAAGTTTCATGAGGTCCAGAGAAAGGAGGCAGAGTTGTTCTAAACTTTCAACGTAAAGAAGGAAACCTATCTTAGGATTTTTATTCTGGAATGTCTCCTTACATGCACACTGCAAAATTTCCTGCCTGTGCTTTTGTTCGAAAAATTGAACTGCACACATACCAAGCATTCACAGGGTGGTCTTCAGCTGTGTATAAATGATCTTACTGTTTTCGAAGTTTATCAACAGTTTTTTTTTTGTTTGTTTTTTGTTTGTTTGTTTGTTTGTTTTTTTATCTTGTTCATGGGTGCTGTCTTTGCTTTGGTTGGTCTCTATGTCAGAGGCTTTTGATGCCAGGCTTACACATGATATTTAACTCTTTTCTGATTTCTCTTTCCAAATGTGAGGCTTGAAGGATAGATTTCAGAGCAACTGAAGTTGAAATAAATTTTCAAGTGTGTGGTGTTTTTTTTTTTTTAAGTTTTGTATTGCAATTTTCACAAAGAACTTTATATTAGCAAAGATGATGGCCTTTGTAGGTGAGATGTAATTTACTTTTACAGTTTTTATTACTATGTGATGAGTAAAAACATTTATGGGATATTTGTGGTATTTCAACACGTGGTTATAATATGTAGCAGTCAAATTAGGGTTATGAAAATTTTCATGTGCATTTTATTGTTTGGAGCCTTTGAACTCTAGTTTTTCATAAAATATGTAGCATGGTATTGTGAATTGTCATCATTCCACTGTGCTGTGGGCTCTAAAAAAATTATCTTCAAATATCCTCTTAAATCAACAAGCAGTCATCATTCATACATTAGTTTCTTCTATTAGCCTTTGACAAGTGCCAGATATTATAAAGTTAGCGATTATACTAAAATAAATTTATACAGTCTTTTCCTCAAAGAGATAATAGTATGACATAGAAAGACTGACTGAAAGGTAATTTTGGTAAGGTCCACATTTGTGGTAGAATTCAATAGAGACTGAATCTCGTGTTAGGAACTTGATCAGGCTACTTGGATTAGAAAGATTTTTGAAGAGAAAATTCAGAAGAAAAAGGCTTTTGTCTTGTGGTAGGAATTAGGACAGGTGAAAAGAGATATTCCGGCAGAATAACTGTGTGAAGCAAAGCATAAAGAGAAAATAGAATGCAATAGTGGGGAAAACATGATGAACTGTGTGTGTTGAGAAGCTGATGTTCAAGGTGAGGTAGCAATGGGAACGTAAGTACCTAAGTACGTAGCCAGAGAAGTACCAATATAATTTTGAGGGATTTAGGGTTCTTTGTTTAATTCAACTATACAGTAATTTTATAAGAGAAGTTTAAAGAAAAATTAACACCAAAACTCCTCAGATTATTTGCCTAAAGAGAAACAAGAGGAACATTGCCTAGTTCTTTATTGAGGTCATAGTTATCCTGGCAACTAAGCATTACAAAGACCAAACAAAGAAAGACAATTACAGACCAATTTTCCTCATAAACACAGATGTAAAAATTATCAATCAAATACTTGAAAGCCAAAACCAAAGCCATACCAAAAAAATCATCTAAATGATCAAGTATTCTTCACCACTGAGATAAGGAATGGTTCAACATACATACTCTCTACATGATTTTCTCAAAATTAAGCTTGTCAAAATTCGACTTGGAAGAGAAAGGGCTATCAAAATGCCCTCCCTATCTAAGGAGCTATTGGAAATTGATTACTGTTAGGTCAGAGAGAGACACTTTTGTTTTGTGAATGTGTCTTCTAGTAATTAGCCCACGTTGCAGTGAATGGTCTTGTATGAATTTATCTCAAAATATAATTCCTTTATCAACCCTGTTATAAAAATGTAATCAATATGTAATGTACTTCCACAAATATTCATTACACAAGTAAAAAATTGAATTAATTTGTCCAACTTAGCAAATAATAAGACAATGCTATTTATCATATTTATATATCATGTTGATGCTATTTTAAAAATCAATTGAAAATATTTTTTAACATTGATAAAGAGCTGCTATGCTGAAATATTCATTTGTTTTATGTAAAAAATAACAGAAAATATTTAACATTTAAATAATGAATACATATTAACAGTAAAAATAATTCATATCTTTATATATGAATTATATATATAACAGTTATAATAATTCATCCATTGCTGTTTTCCAAATATCATTATGAATGAAGTTCCTTTATTTATGTACTTATATATTTACCTTTGTTATTTTTGAATCAAAATTTTAACAACACATCTCATGTTTATAAAGATGAATATCTATCTTCTAAAGCTTAAATTTCATGACATAAAATTTCACTCTGTTACTAGTTTCTGCTATATCATTTCAAAGAGACTTTAGCAAATGTGCTTTATAAAATCCTTTATATGTGGCCCATTATTTAAAATCTTTTTTTTTTTTTTTCTGAGACTCATAACCAAACCTTCGGCAGAGTACAGAGAATCATATGAAAGAAGGGGAGTTAGTATGATGTGGAAAGAATAGGAGCTCCACAAGGACCAAATATATCTGGGCACAGGGTCTTTTCTGAGACTGACATTCAACCAAGGACCATGTATGGATATAACCTAGAACCTCCACTCAGATGTAGCCTGTGATAGCTCAGTAACCAATTGGTTTCCCATAGTGAGGGGAACAAGGACTATTTCTAACAGGAACTCAATGACTGGCTCTTTGACCTCCCCACCCCCCAAGGGAGGAGCAGTCCTGTTAGGCCACAGAGGAGGACTTTGCAGCCAGTCCTGAAGATACCTGATAAAACAGGGTCAGATGAATGGGGAGGAGGTCTCCCCCTATCAGTGGACTTGGAAAGGGGCAGGGTGGAGATGAAGGAGGGAGGGTGGGATTGGGAGAGAATGAGGGAGCGGGATACAGCTGGGATACAGAGTCAATAAAATGTAACTAATAAGAAAAAATAAATAAAAAAGAAAAAAAATAAAATCTTCTGGTATATCAATGTTACTTCCTCTTACTGCACAGCTTAATGTATATAGCTATTTAAATAAATTTATGGATATTTTAAATTTTGATTACATGTCATTCCACTGAATGTAATTTTTTATCTTTTCCAGTGTCATAGAGTATGATTATATATATAAATGTATCTGCATAAAAATACAGGACTAAAGTAATTAAATAAAAGCGTGTATGCATTGACCATATCAGTAATTATCTGATTCTTTCTGTTTTTATTTAACTTTATTTTTTATAATTTATTCAGTTTACATCTCAATTATAGACCCCTCCCTCATCTCCTCTTGGTCCCACCTTACTTCCCGTCTGCCCCCTATTGTCCTCCACTATTTCTCAGAAAGGGGGAGCCCTTGTCTCCTACCATCTAACCCTAGCCTATCAAGTCTTATTAGGAATGCTTGCATCCTCTTCCTCTGTGGCCTAACAATGCCTCCCTATCAGAGGGAAGTGATCAAAGAGCATGTAACAGAATAAAGACTTTTGTCTTTATGAGAAGACTTTTCAATGAATAGCAAATTGTACTTTATTCTCATTTTTTGATTGTAAAAATATTTTAATTTGAATAGATAACAGCTATCACTTTTTAAAACTATTTGCCTCACTTCTAACCAATCAAAGTTCTTTTTTTCCCAGTCTCAAAGCTTTCCTTTGCATTTTCAGTTGCCCTGCTTCTTACCTGGAAAAGACCCAACACCCACGCACTCTCAACAAACTTAAAGCAAAGCGCCCCTCTTTAAGCTTAAAGCTTTATTGCATTTCTTCCTTAAGTGGGTTATTCCAAAGCATGGGGCTTTGAAAGAGATAAGGAGGGTCCTAGAGCCCTGCCCCTCTGAACATTTTGCCAGCTTCTGTGCTGAAGATAGGTGTAGATCCAATCTCACACTGTAGCTGCAATCCTACAGAATAAATTTAAGAAAATGCCTCGCTTTCCATTGCTTCACATGGAATATTTTGTTTATTATACTTTTCTCTAAAAATAACATTGGTGCATCCTGATAAATGCAATGATTCTGATAAGTGCAAGCCTACACATTCTCCATTAAATTATGCATCCTGGGAAAAGGTGATATGTTAGGAAAATTGGTACCATGATCAGCTTGGACTTTGAGTGATTGAATTACAAGATCAAGAGCAAGGTCTCAAAGGCTTAAAAGCCGAAGTAAAAAAATCCATTACACAAACTCCTCTATTCCCTGTATTCTCTTTACAATTTGGTATCACATGAACAATAACATTGTAAATTTTTCAAACATACTTTCTAAATTTAGAAGGAAACACCAAATTAAATAAATTGATGTCTGTTTTTTTCAAGTGCTATCAATAATTATTATTTGCTGCTCTAAGAGTTTTTCTGAACTTCATCTTGAATTTAAAGATAAAAAGTTAATGGGAAGGAGATTAATCAGTGCATAAGAAATCAAATACAAGATTCTAAATTAAACCTCAAAATTATTATAATTGCAGTGTAAATGTCAAAAATGCTATGTGACTATGTCAAATTATTTTGTTTATATGTAGATAATATGTTCTCTAATCAACCTTTTAAAAATCCTTTCTGATTTTCTGTTGCACCTGACATATCAAGGCATTGGAATGGCTTTAAGCAAAACAGACTTACAAAAGTGTTCTTGTTTCCCGAAAATATATGGCCAGCCTTTCATATACCATTTAAATCCAATTGCAATATTTCCATTCTTTCTCTGGCTCTCAAAGTATTATTCTAAAGACAATAATTACCATAATCCTCTCTAATATCTATGCACCTTGGTAATATGTTAAAGAATTTTACTGATCTATTTTGTAAAACCGTAAATTTCTCCCCAAATAAAAAGATTCTAGTGCCTCTCATATGTTTTGAAAATGTTCTGCTATTTATAGATTTACTTTGGTGTACCAATCTTTACTTCACTGTCTATTCTCAGAGCAGTGCTACCAAAATGCTTACAGATCTTAGCTTGAGCATGTACATTCAGCAAAATTACTTAAACAATTCTGATGTGTCCTCCATCATTCTCCTCATCCTTATACCATTATCTTTTGATATTTCGACTTAAAAAATATTTTCTTAATTTATATGTAGACTGACAAAAGAGATCATTGAGGACAACACATTAGCCAACACATTTCTGGATAAAATAGCCACTAACAACAACAACAACAAAAAATAGGTGTCAAAGACAGTACTATAACCATACAAATTAAATATTTAAACTGGAATAGAATCTAGACATATTTATTTAATTTCTGGATTCTTTGCACCAAAAATGTCTTTATTCATAAGATCCCTATTTCCATCTTTTACTAGCTACCTACACTTAAGTATGGAAATATCATTATGACAGTAATAGCTAACAATTAATTGCTGTGAATTAGTGAGCAATACATCTTTGTGGCTAATGTCCACTTATAAGTGAGTACAAAACATGACTTTCTGAGTCTGGGTTACTTCACTTAGTATGACATTTTCTAGATATATCCATTTTCTTGTAAATTTCATGATGTCCTCTTTTAATAGCTGAGTAATATTCCATTGTGAAAATGTACCACATTTTCTTTATACCTTCTTTGTTTGAGGTAAATCTAGGTTATTTCAAGTATATGGTTATCAGCCTCTATGAACATTGAGCAAGTGTCCTTCTGGTATGGTAGAGCACCTTTTCAGTGTTTGATCAGGAGTGGCATAGCTGGGTCTTTAGGTAAAAATATTCCCAATTTTTTAAGAAACCATGAAATTGATTTCCAAAGTGGTTGTACATGTTTGCACTCACACAACAATGGAGGAGTGTTCCCCTTTCTCCACAGCATGTGCTGTTACTAGAGTTTTTGATCTTAGCCATTCTGATGAGTGTAAGATGGACTCTCAGAGTAGTTTTGGTTTCCATTTTCCCGATGACTAAGGACGTTAACATTTCTTTAATCACTTCTCGGCCATTAGAGATTCCTCTTTTGAAAATTATCTATTTAACTCTGAACTCATTTTTTAAATTAGGTTGTTAGGTTTGTTGCTTTCTAATTTCTTGAGTTCTTTATATTTTTTGGATATTAAAACTCTGTGAAATGTAGAGTTGGCAAAAATCTTTTCCCAGTCTGTAGGCCATCATTTTGTCTGTTGACTGTGTCTTTTACTTTGCAGAAGCATTTCAGTTTCAAGAGGTTCTATCTATTAATTGTAGATCTTAGAGCTTCAGCTGTTTGTGTTATGTTCAGGATGTTGTCTCTTGTACCAATGCATTCAAGGATATTCCCCATATTATTTCTTTTTTTTAACTTTTATTAATTACACTTTATTCACTTTGTATCCCCCATAAGCCCCTCCCTCCTCCCCTCCTATTTCCACTTACCCTCCCCCTTCTTCACCCATGTTCCTCCCCAAGTCCACTGATAGGGAAGGTCCTCCTCTCCTTCCTTCTGATGCTAGTGTATCAGATCTCATCAGGAGTGGCTGCATTGTCATCTTCTGTGGCCTGGTAAGGCTGCTCAATCCTCAGGGGGTGGTGATCAAAGAACAGGACAATCAGTTTATGTCAGAGGCAGTCTCTCTTCCCATTACTATGTAACCAACTTGGACACTGAAATGCCATGGGCTACATCTGTGCAGGGGTTATAGGTTATCTCCACGCATGGTTCTTGATTGGAGTATGAGTCTCTGGGAAGACCCCTGTGTTCAAAGTTTTTGGTTCTGTTGCTATGCTTGTGGAGTTCCTGTCCTCTCCAGATCAATTTCCCACTTCTTTCATAAGATTCCATGCACTCTGCCCAAAAGTTGGCCATAAGTCTCAGCATCTGCTTTGATAGTCTGCAAGGCAGAGCCTTTCAGAGGCCCTCTGTGGCTGCTTCCTAACCTGTTTAATTCTTCTTCTGATGTCCATCCTCTTTGCCTTTTGGGATGGGAATTGAGCATTTTAATCAGAGTCCTCCCAGCTTCTTTAAGTGTACAGATTTTAGTAGGTTTATCTTATATTATATGTCTATATGAGTGAGTATATACTGTGTGTGTCTTTCTGCTTCTAGGACAGCTCACTCAGGATGATCCTTTGCAGGTCCCACCATTTACCTGCAAATTTCATGATTTCCTTAATTTTCATTGCTGAGTAATATTCCATTGTGAAGATGTACCACAATTTCTGCATCCATTCTTCAGTTGAGGGGCATCTGGGTTGTTTCCAGCTTCTGGTGATTACAAATAAAGCTACTAAAAACATGGTTGAGCAACTGTCCTTATTGTATACTTGAGCCTCTTTTAGATATATGCCTAGGAGTGGTATGCCTGGATCTTGAGGAAGCGTTATACCTACTTGTCTGAGAAAGCACCAGACTGATTTATAGAGTGGTTTTACAAGTTTACATTCCCACCAGCAATGAAGGAGGGTTCCCCTTTCTCCACAACCTATCCAGCATGTGTTGTCATTTGCGTTTTTGATCTTGGCCATTCTGATGGGTGTAAGGTGAAATCTCAGGGTCATTTTGATTTGCATTTTCCTGATGGCTAATGAGGTTGAGCATTTCTTTAAGTGTTTCTCTGCCATTCGATATTCCTCTACAGAGAGTTCTCTGTTTAGCTCTTTTCCCCATTTTTTAATTGGATTACTTGGTTTGTTGCTTTTCAGCTTCTTTAGTTTTTTATATATACTGGATATTAGCCCTCTGTCAAATAGAGGGTTGGTGAAGATTCTTTCCCAATCTGTAGGCGTTCCTTTGTTTTGATGACAGTGTCTTTTGCTCTACGGAAGCTTTTTAGTTTCATGAGGTCCCTTTTATTGATTGTTGCTCTTAGAGCCTCTGCTGTTGGTGTTCTGTTCACGAAATTGTCTCCTGTATCCATGAGTTCTAGGGTCTTCCCCAATTTTTCTTCAAACGAATTTAATGTGTCTGGTTTTTTGTTGAGGTCTTTGCTCTACTTGGACTTTAGTTTTTGCAGGGTGATAAGTATGGATCTATTTGCATTTTTCTACATGTAGATATCCGATTATGTCAGCACCATTTGTTGAAGATGGTATATATTTTTTCCATTGTATGGTTTTGGAGTCTTTGTCAAAGATCAGGTGTCCATATGTGTGTACGGTTTTATTTCTGGGTCTTCTGTTCAGTTCCATTGATCCACCATTCTGTTTCTATGCCAGTACAATGCAGCTTTTATTACTGTTGCTCTATAGTACAGCTTAAGATCAGGAATGAAGATACCTCCCGATGATCTTTTATGGTAGAGGATTGTTTTAGCAATTCTGGGTTTCCTCTTATTCCATATGACATTGAGAATTTATCTTTCAAGGTTTGTAAAGAACTGTGTTGGTAATTTGATGGGGATTGCATTGAATCTGTAGATTGCTTTTGGTAAATGGCCATGTTTACTATGTTTACTAATCATGCCAAACCATGAGCTTGAGGGATCTTTCCATCTTCTCATATCTTCTAATCCTTTCTTCAGAGACTTCAAATTTTTTTCATACAAGTCTTTGCCTTCCTTGGTTAGTGTTACTCCAAGGTCCTTTATGTCATTTGTGGCTATTGTGAAGGGTGTTGTTTCCTTAATTTCTTTCTCAGCCTTTTTGTCTTTTGTATATAGGAGGGCTAATGATTTTTTGGAGTTAATTTTGTATCTGGCCACTTTGCTGAAGGTGTTCATCAGCTGTAGGAGTTCCCTGGTAGAGTTTTGGGGTCACTCAGGTATACAATCATATCATCTGCAAATAGTGTTACTTTGACTTCTTCCTTTCCAATTTGTATCCCCTTGATCTCCTTCAACTGTCTTATTGCTCTAGCAAGGACTTCCAGAACTATGTTGAAGAGATATGGAGAGAGTGGGCAGCCTTGTCTTGTCCCTGATTTCAGTGGGATTGCTTTAAGTTTATCTCTGTTCAGTTTGATGTTGGCTATAGGCTTGTTGTATATTGCCTTTACTATATTTAGATATGTGCCTTGTATCCCTGATTTCTCCAATACTTTAAACATGAATGGATGTTGGATTTCGTCAAATGCTTTCTCAGCATCTAAGATGATTGTGTCTGTGTTTTTTTTTTCTTTCAGTTTGTAATATGGTGGATCACATTGATGGGTTTCCATATATTGAACCACCCCTGCATACCTGGGATGAAGCCTACTTGGTCATGGTGGATGATATCTTTGATGTGTTCTTGTATTCAGTTTGCAAGTATTTTGTTGAGTATCTTTGCATCAATGTTCATAAGGGAGTTTGGCCTGAAATTCTCTTTCTTTGTTGGGTCTTTGTGAGGTTTAGGTACCAAGGTGACTGTGGCTTCATAGAATGAGTTTGGTAGTGTTCCTTTTTTTTTCTATTTTGTGGAATAGTTTGAAGAGAACAGGAGTTAGCGCTTCTTTGAAGGTCTGGTAGAATTCTGTGCTGAAACTATCTGGTCTTGGGCTTTTTTTGGAATGGAGACTTTCGATGATCACTTCTATTTCATTAGGGGATATAGGAGTATTTAATTCATTTACCTGGTGTTGATTCAGCTTTGGTAAGTGGAATCTATCAAGAAAATTGTCCATTTCATTTCGATGTTTAAATTTTGTGGCATGTAGACTTTTGAAGTAAGAACTAATAATTGTTTGGATTTCCTCAGTGTCTGTAGTTATGTCCCCCTTTTCATTTCTGATTTTGTTGATTTGGATGGTGTCTCTCTGCCTTTTGTTGGTTGAGCTTTTACCCCAGCCTCTGGTGTCTTTGTGCCCACCTTTCAGCTTGGGAAGGTTATTAGGATACGGAGGTGTGTGGCTCTCTGGTCTGGTGACCTAG
The DNA here is from genome assembly GCF_030254825.1 of Meriones unguiculatus. Classification (NCBI taxonomy): domain Eukaryota; kingdom Metazoa; phylum Chordata; class Mammalia; order Rodentia; family Muridae; genus Meriones; species Meriones unguiculatus. The sequence goes on along the minus strand of NC_083356.1, from coordinate 55,774,783 downwards.
TGCCTGCACCACCGGGGACTTCTTCTGGGATCTGGCTGGGTGACATGAGAGTGGACCCAAGTGATTTCCACATCATGGGGGTTTCCTCTCACCTGGAAAACACGATTGCTGTTGCTTTAGGGCCCAGAGTTCAGTCTCTTGGTTACTGTATGGAAAATGTTTTCCTGTTCCTAGGTGCAGTGTTCTCCTGGCACTGCCACCTTGTCTAATCTTCCCACTTTCTTTTTTATCAGGTTGAGTGCATCTCGTTTTATGTCGAGGTCTTTCATCCACATGGAGTTGAGTTTTGTGCAGGGTGATTGATTTGGATTTATTTGCCTTCTTTGATGTGTGGGCATCCAGTTAGAGTTACATCCCTACCCATCAAATCCACATGTATTCCTGGCCTTGTTCATTAGAAAATAAACTGGCCTTAAAAAGAAAAGAAAAAAAATCATGTTAAAATAAAATAAAAACAAACACGAATAGTAGAAAATAACAAAGGAATGAAAAAATAAAAGGCTAAAGAAAAACAACATACAGGCAAACACATGCACATAAACATTTGCACACACAGCAATTTCATAAAACATACGTTGAATGTCATAAAATATAAGCAAAACACCGGTAGGGTATAAAAAGGAAAAAATAAAAATGTTCAAAGTTTTGTTTATAAATTATATATAAATTTTACTCTATTAGGTTACCATATAACCCCTCAAATGGCCATCAATTCCAACTGTCCTTCTCAATATTTCCTCTTACATCCCCTATTCTATTCCCCTTTCCATCTTAATCCCACTTAAATGTTGATGCATGTCTTTGAGCCTGGCAACTGGGAGGTAGAGGCAGGTGGTTCTCTGTGAGTTAGAAGCCAGCCTGGTCTATGGAGAGGCTGCTTTCCTTTCCATGTGAGCCATCTGTCACAGATTTATTACACCATCAGTCTATTGCTGTCTATTCTGTTTCCCCTTTCTAGGGTGATCCATTCTTCTCCCAAGTGCATTACTCCATACCTAAGCTCTGCAGTTATGTGGATTGTAGCCTGCTTATAAAACATTTAACAGCTAACATCCACATATTTGAATACATATTACAATTGTCTTTTTGTGTCTGAGTTAAATCACTGAGGATGATTATTTTCTAGCTCTATACATTTAGATGCAAATATCATGATTGCACATTTTTAGCAGCTACTTACAGATTTATGTTTATCCATTCATCTACTGAGGGATATTTAGTCTGTTTTCAATTTCTGGCTATTATGAATAGAGAAGCAATGAACATGGCTAAGCATGTGCCCTTGGTATAGGATGACATATCTTTTGGTTACATGCACAAAAGTAATAGAGCTGGATATTAAGGGAGACTGATTTCCAACTTTCTGAGGAACTGCCTCAGAAATAGAGTAGAATCAATATAGAATATTAATATACATAGTGGATGTATAAGTTTGCACTCCCATGAGCAACTGAGGAATATTCCACTTGTTTCACATCTTTGCCAGCATAAGCTATCACTTGTGCTATTGATCTCAGGCATGCTGACAGGTATAAGAAGGAATCTTAAAGTAGGTTTGATTTACATTTCCCTGATGGCTAAAGATGTTGAACATTTTTAAAGTGTTTCTTGGCCATTTCTTCATCTATTGAGAATTCTCTGTTTATGTCTGTATCCTATCTTTAATTAGATTATATATATATGTATTAATATGTAGTTTCTTGATATCAGTTCTCTGTCAGATGTGGAGTTGGTGAAAACTTTTCCCATTCTCTAGTCTACCTCATTTAAGCTCACACTTCTAGCATGACGTTGAATCTATATGGAGAAAGAGAACAACTTGTTTGATTTCTGAATTTAGTGGAATTTCTTTGAGAATTTAGGTTGATAATAGCTTCAGGCTTGCTGTAAATCATCTTTATGATGTTGAGGTATGTCCTTCATATCTCTAGTGTTTTTAGGACATCTCTAGGTAAAGGATCATGATGTGGACCTGTAAGCTGAAATCAACCCTTTCCTTGCAAGGTGTTTTTGGCCATGGTGTTTTATCATAGCAATACCCTCAGCTAAATGTAGAATTAATACTAATTTTATATATGTTACCATCATTTGAATGGCTGTTACTCTCTTTACAAATAAAAGTAACTGATCGTGTGTGTACACTGTTAGCTTCCTGATTAACCTGCTACCCATAAATCATCCTAGTACATTTAAAAGACATAGACTATAACAAATAAAGAGATTATATTTATAAAATGTAATATTTTAAATGAACCTTGCTACTTGTATTAACAAAGATTCTTATGTGCACAAGTTTGTTCATATTCCACTTTTCAGTAAGTTTCTGTGTTTATGTGTGTATAAAATATGTGTGCATATTCTTTAAGACATGCAATTGACCTAGTTTGCCATACTGACTGGCCATCTATCCACACAGATCTACTTATATCTGCTTTTCCAGTGCTGTGACTGTATGCATGCCACCATGAGCTTCCTTTGCTTTTTTCCTCCTCCTTCAAGCCTTCATGCTTACCAGATAAGCATTGCTCCAACAATTTTTTGTTGTTTAAATACTCCATGTCAGGTATAATCTAGAATTGTGTAGCTGCTTGCAAAAGCTAATATCTCAATATATTAATATATGAATATTTTCCTGTACTTGATATAATTTTACACATATTATCCTACTTAAGCATTGTCCAACTATATAATGACAACCTTTGTCTCCATTTGAAGGAAAAGAAGCTCAGCAACATTGAGGACCATACTGTGTCACACAGTTGATAAACGGCAGGCTGAGAATTTGATATTAGAACTTCTGAAGTCTAAAGATAAGTTGTTTCACTACGGTATTATAGTTCAAAATTCTGGCAGGAAAAGCAGAAATAATAAAGAATACTTGTCTTCAAGAGTCATAAAGACTAGTAAAGGAAGACCTATATAAAATACCTACATAAATAACATTTTCTGTGTATTTGGTTCGTCTGTTTATAGTACAGCGGCAACACTGAAATATCTGGATTTGAGTATGTGAACTTTGAGGATAAGGAAGATATGAACATACTTGGACAAAGTCTTATTCGATTCTTCACTATTCACTTAATCTCTGTCTACGTAGGTCTTCTTTTGGTATACATAAAAGAGGAACACATAAAATTTAATGATACATTAAGCTATTGAATATTACTTTAATTTATTTTTGTTAACAAATCCCTGAGTGGGCCAAATGAATCAAACTAAAACAAACTAAAACTCAAAATTCTTGACTTCCGAATCATATTTAAACTGTATTAGACAAATGTTTAATTTCCATTTTATTGAGATGAGTTACCCTATGAAGATTAGCTGACCTTATAATTTTTTTTAATTTATTTTATTTTATTTTTTTAAGTTGTTTGGGAAATCCTTCGTTAGCTTTCCAGAAAGCATTTTTTTATTTATAAACAAACATGAAAAGCAGTGTCAAGTCTGTAATATTATATGTATCTTTAATACTATACTATCCTGAGTAAACCTCTCAATACATTAAAGCATCTAGCCACTGCCATAAATAATATTAATCCTATACTGTGTGAAATTTCTTCCTTTGGCTTTAACCTCCATTTGTGTTTTAACAGCCACTTCCCTCTGTCACCTGCTGAGGTGGTAGATAACCTGTCTTCTCCTCTGTTACTTGTGGTAGATAACCTGTCTTCTCTGTCACTTGTTGTGGTAGATAACCCATCTTCTCCTCTGTTACCTGTTGTGGTGGACAACCTGTCTTCTCTGTTAAATGTGGTAGATAACCTGTTTTCTCTGTTATATGTTAGATAACCTGTCTTCTCCCCTGTCACTTGTTGTGGGAAGTAACCTTTCTTCTCCTTTGTTACTTGTGGTAGATAATCTGTCTTCTCCTCTGTCACCTCCTGTGGTGGTAAATAACCCATCTTCTTCTCTGTTGCCTGTGAAGGTAGACAATTTGTCTTCTTCATTGCTTCATATCATTGTATTTGCAACATGCTGAGAAGTGGATTAGTTTTATTTTTATTAATTACAGTTTATTCACTTTATAGCCCAGCTGTAGTCCTCTCCTATGTCCTCTACCAATCCCATTCTCCCTCCCTCTTTTCTCCCTCTTCTGGTGCCCATCCAGTTTGCCTTTCTGAATGAAGATTGGGCATCTTACCCAGGGTCCTCCTTCCTGCTTAGCTCCTTTAGGTGTACTGATTTTAGTATGCTTATCTTATATTATATGTCTAATATCCACTTATAGTTGAGTATATGCCATGTGCTTCTTTCTGCTTCTGGGATACTTCACTCAGGTTGATCTTTTGTAGATCCCACCATTTGCCTGCAAATTTTAGGATTCCCTTGTTTTTAATTGCTGAGTAGTATTCTGTTGTGTAAATGAACCACAATTTCTGTAACCATTCCTCAACTGAAGGACATCTGGGTTGTTTTCAGCTTCTGGCTATAACAAATAAAGCTGCTATGAACATGGTTGAACAAATGTCCTTGCTGTATACTTAAGCATCTTTTGGATATATGACTAGGAGTGGTAGAGCTGGATCATGAGGTAGCTATGAGAAAGTGCCAGATTGATTTCCAAAGTGGTTGTACAAGTCTACATTCCCACCAGCAATGGAGTATGGTTCCTCTTTTCCCATATCCTCTCCAGCATGTGTTGTCACTTGAGTTTTTGATCTCAGCCATTTTGATGGGTGTAAAGTGAAATATCAGGGTCATTTTGATTTGCATTTCTCTGATGATTATGGATGTTGAAAATTTCTCTATGTGTTTCTCTGCCGTTCAATGTTCCTCTATTGAGAATTCTCTGTTTAGCTCTGTACCCCATTTTTTTAAATTTGGTTACTTGATTTGTTGATATTTAACTTCTTGTGTTCCTTAAATATTCTGTATATTAGCCTTCTGTCAGATACAGGGTTGGTGAAGATCCTTTCCCAGTCTGTAGGCTGTCATTTTCAGTATGATGAACTTATCATAAAAACATCTCAAATGTATGTATAATTAGTCATAAATTTATTCATAGATTTATATAGCCAGGTAACTTGGATTTGTGTCCACTTTTTTTAAAATTAAGCACATTTTTGTATGCTTCAGACAGTCCCAAGTAGAAAATTTCAAGAAGTAAGGCAACGGTGATAAAAGGAATTAAAAATTTAATTGATGTTATATTTGTGGATAATGAATCTACAACATGTGATTTTGTTTACTGTACCAATAAAAATATAAACCAGTCTGTAAGAAACACTGAGGACCTCAATTATTTTCAGATCAGTTATTGAAAAATCAAGTATTTTATGTACTTTCATGCCATCTATGCTCTGGAAACTGTCATAAATTCACTCTGGCTATTTCATCAAAAACTAAATATACATGCAAACATTCTCACCACACTAAATAGCTCTTGGCTTCTGCTTGTCAAATAAAGACTGAATTGTGTGCTACTTGAGTTTGAATTTTAAACATAAATATTTTGAGCTGTACCTGTACTGTGGGAAATTATGAGATAAATTGCAAAAACTAAAACATTTGCAATTTATCTAAGTACCACAATGCATTCGGTTTTCTAGTTTTTGTTAGCATCTAGCATGCTTTAAGCCCTGTCCCTGTGCTCCCTATGCCGTCATCTGATAGCTATTCTGCCCTCTGTCATAAAAGTCAGGCTCACTAAAAGAATAAAATAGACTTTTACAACCTTGAAACCTGTGAGATTTGTACATTGTTTTAGCTAACTTGTGCTTGGAAAGTCTACTTAACCTTGATAGAATTATTTGTGCTTGCCAATACTTGCATTGTTTGTTTAGATGTTTTTCCCCTTTGCCCATAACCTTTAATCCTATGATGTTTACAACAGAAATATTTTTTGCTTTATTTAAAAAAATCATATTTTTTTATAATCTTTACTTGTCCCTGACTCCTCTCCAATCCTGTTCACCTCCTTACCCACCCAATTTTATGTCCTTTCTCTCCTTCCCAAACAGAAAAAAAAAAAAAAAAAAAACCCACACAGATCAAAAACACCTCCCCAAAAGCCAATAAGACTAAAACATGCAAATTCCTGAAGTTTTTCATGTACTGGCCAACTACTCCTGGCATGAGGCTTTCCCTGAATTGTGGTTGATATACACAGTGGCACTCCACTGGGAGAAAAACAGTTTTCCCTTTCCCACAAGTATTCTATTATTAATAACTTTTTGCTTAGATGTGGGTCCTTATATCTATTTACTCTTCTTAATGCTGGGACTTTGTAAGGTCCTAGATAGCATGTCTTCATCAAATCTCTCCCCCCAGGGCTCAATAATTTATATACAAGGAAAGAGTTGGGAAGAGTGTAAGGGTCAGAGATGGGTACATGACTCCAGGAAAACAGTTTCTTCCAGCTCTGATACACATAAGAACTCACGGTAACTAGGAAAGCATGCATTGGACCCATCCAGTTTCAAATCAGGCAGAGTCTTTTTATTTTGTAACACTGTTTTATTTATTGAATATTTTGTATGTGTATACAATGCATTTTGACTATATCTATTCTTCATTACCTCCTTCCACTTGCCACAATGTCCCCTATCATGTTTTTCTCAAATACATGTCCTCTGATTTTTTAGTTATTGATAACTCCTGACTCCATTAGTGTGCTCACAAGTAAATCGTGTGATTGATCATGACTCATAGATTATTTTCTTTGATAGTACTTTTATTTTTCACATGTGTTTTATCGATATAATGCTATGAAATATAAAAACTAAGACATCTCTTATTTTGAAGGTCTGAGAGTAAGGAATATTACTAAAATACACAGTCAACTGGCTTGAAAATATCATAGAGGAGAAAAGCTACTTATTGTCTGTCAAATATAGAGCCACCTATTCCTTGGAATCTTGTAGTGGAGGAGGGTTAGACTATTCACTCTTTCCTAATCAGGGTGGCTTTCCGGTTAAAAAATGACAGGAAGAAGAAATTTTCTAGCATATATCCCCATCAATAATCAATAAACTCTCTCATATATTAGGGAAAATAATTAGAGAAGAAGAGAAAAAGGGTATGGAGAAATGGGAATTGACATAAATTGCTCTTCTGACTGGAAGATAGTAAAAACACTTTAGACAGTATTTATTCAATGGAATTGAAAACACATGTTCATACACAAAGACTTAACATTAATGTTCATAAAATAGCACTCAAAAAGTGGAATTGACTTTAATATCTTGCAACTTCAATAAAGACAGAAAAAAATAACTATCAATGAAAAAGGAATACTGTAAGAGTCACCATCATGGCTGAGTGTATACAATTTTCTGCTAAGAGACTTAATCTAAACATGACCCTCCATATTGTATGATTCTGTTTATTTCTCGAAGGGGAAACTATAGATCAAAAGTAGATTAGTAGTTTCTTGGGGTTTAGACTAAAATGGATATTGCTAACTGTAAACAGGCAAAAGAGACTCACTTTAAAGTGATTGATGGTGATAACTCAATGAAAGTACCACCTGATTCATAAACATGGAGTGGAGAAAAGCTATACTATGTACAATGATCCTTGGCTGTTTATAATAGTAAGAGCACTATGTGCTCTGTTCAGAAAGTTGTCTTCCCCACTTTTTCTTCTAACAGATTTAGTGCGTCTATTTTGCTGAGGTCTTTGATCCACTTGGACTTTAGTTTTGTTCAGGGTGATAAATATGGATTTATTTGTATTTTTCTACATGTAGACATCCAGTTAGACCAGCAGCATTTGTTGAAGATGCTATCTTTTTCCATTGTATGGTTTTGGCTTCTTTGTAAAAAATCAAATAGCCATAGGGTGTGGGTTTTTTCTGGGTCTTCTATTCAATTCCATTGTTCCACTATTCTGTTTTTTATGCCAGTACCATGAAGTTTTTATTACTGTTGCTCTATAGTGCAGCCTGAGATCAGGGTCGGAGATATCTTCATCCCTGCTATTGTAGAGGATGGTTTTAGCAATTCTGAGTTTTTGTTTTTCCATATGAAATTGAGAATTGTTCTTTGAGGTTCTATAAAGATTTGTGTTGATATTTTGATGGGAACTGCACTGAATATGTAGATTGCTTTCAGTAGAATGACCATTTTCACTACTTTCATCCTGCTAATTTAAGAGCATGGGAGTCCATCTTCGGATATCTTCTTCAATTTCTTTTTTCAGAGACTTAAGGTTTTTTTCAAGGAAGACCTTAGGGAAGATGCTTATTCCTCATTCAGAAGGGCAATTTGAAAGAGGAGAAGACAAGGAACAGGACAGGAGCCTATCACAGAGGGCCTCTGAAAGACTCTACTGATAGAAGTATCAAAGCAGAGGCTGAGACTCATATCCAAACTTTGGGGAGAAGGTATGTAATTTTATGAAAGAAGGGGGAGATAGAAAGACCAGGAGGGAACAGAAGACCAACAGAGCTAAAACAAAAAACAAACAACAATAACAACAACAACAACAAAAAACAAAAACAAAAAACTGGGTCCTAGGGCTCCCACAGGGCCCCTGCTTAGAGGAAGCCCATAGGCTACTCAGTTTCCAAGTGGGTTCCTTAATAATGGGAGCAGCTCCTGTCTCTGACATGAACTCAGTGACAGGTTCTCTGATCACCTCCTTCTGGGGTGGGGGTGCAGTCTTTCAAGGCTGCAGAGGAAGACAGTGTAGCCAAGCCTGATGAGAAGTGATAGGCTAGGGTCAGATAGAAGGGGAGGAGGACCTCCTATATCAGTGGATGGGGAGGGGCATAGGAGGAGAAAAGAGAGGGAGGGTGGGATTGTGAGGAGATGATAAAGGTGGCCACGGCTGGGATACAAACTGAATAAATTGCAATAAATAATGAATTTATTAAGTGCTGATGTGCTTTATTCCTTGTGTTTGGTGTTTCATATGCTTTAGAATCTTATGGGTCTGGGCAATTTTATGCATAGAGTTTTCAAACTATCAAGGGAGTAATTTGGTATCCAATAATATAAACATTCAATGCTTTGGAATACTTGCCAAATGACTCCAATCTAATGATGAATCACAGACTGAGAAAACTAGTGTCTCTAATTTATAGAAACACAGCACGATTTTCTAATATTTTTTAAATTGTTTTATTAATTACACTTTATTCATTTTGTATCCCCCCATAAGCTCCTCCCTCCTCCCCTGCCCATCCCACCCTTCCTCCCCTTTCTGCATGAATGCCCCTCCCCAAGTCCACTGATAGGGGAGGTCCTCCTCTCCTTTCTCATCTTAGTCTATCAGATCTCATCAAAAGTGGCTGCATTGTCCTCTACTGTGGCCTGGTAAGGCTGCTCCCCCCTCAGGGAGAGGTGATCAAAGAGCAGGCAAATCAGATTATGTCAGAGGTAGTTCCTCTTCCCATTACTATGTAACCCACTTGGACACTGAACTGCCATGGGCTACATCTGTACAGGGTTTCTAGGTTATCTCCATGAATAGTCCTTGATTGGAGTATGAGTCTCTGGGAAGTTCCCTGTGTTCAAATTTTCTTGTTCTGTTCCTCTCCTTGTGGAGACCCTGTCCTCTCCAGCTCTTACTATTTCCCACTTCTTACATAAAATTCCAATCACTCTGCCCAACAGTTGGCCATCAAGCTCAGCATCTGCTTTGATGGTCTGCAAGGCAGAGGCTTTCAGAGGCCCTCTGTGGTAGGTTCCTAGGTTGTTTCCTGTTTTCTTCTTCTTCTGATATCCATCCTAATATTTTTCAATTAGATTACATCTATTCTCTCTCTATTTTGATGAAAGCACTTGAAATTTTGAAACAGCTTTAGATATTTGTAAAAGGAGTAGGAATGAGATACACCAACTTCTAAGCCCATCTCTTAGAGGAAACACCAGAAAGAGAATACCCTGTTTTCATTTTCCAACTACTTGCATTCAGGATACTGAGCCAGGTCATTATTCTAAAAAGAGAGCAATTGATATCACAAGAAACTTGCTAAAAAATCCACCATGATTAAGAACCCTTGTTTTAAAAATACTCTAAGAATATTAAATAACAATGTGGCTACTGACTCTTCTTTAGTACAGAAAGTGAGATAGTAGCACCTTGTCCTGAAAAAAAATTCCTTTGCATCTTGGTTATATGTAACAGTGCCAACTTGGTCCTTATTAAAAAGGGGAAAAAGAGTTTGATTTCCCAAGTAACGGTTAATATGTTCAGAAAACTATTATAACAAGTCATACTTTCAATACTTTTTCTTGAAAGAATTGTTAAGGACACTGCATTCCATTGGCTTGAAAACAAAAGGAGTGGAAGGAAAATTATACAACTTATGTCAAATAAAAAATCATGAGAGTAAAATGTAGTTGGAAACAAAAAAGAGCAAAAAAGGCATTGGACATAGGAACTGACAAGAAAGATCCCCCTCTCTTCTCTCCAAAAATGTTTTGTGTTTAGGGTGCATGGCTATGTGACTTGGTGGCTGAATTGCTTGGGTTGCTGTCAAGCTGCCATTAATTACTGCATTACTAGGTTTTTAGCATGCTCTTCGGATTATAAAGGTCCAGCAAGAGACTCACTTGCAGATAAAAGAACTATGGAGAGATTAGGGCTAAGAAGGATCTGCAATGAAATAGCTTCATGGCTATTGTGAAGTGTATAATGCACCTCCCAACAATCTCATATTATGAAAGATCTGCTTGACTTCCTTCAAAGCCCCATGTGCCAGAATCCGACAGGCTGGAATCCTTTCAAAGCATCTGCCAGAAATTACATCAGATTCTACTCAGAGAGTACAGAAACACATGAACAGTGTATTTCAGTAGCCAAGAGACAGAGTACTGGAAGACATAAATATAAATTTAGCAACTGTCTAGAAGGAAATATCCCGTGTTTCTCCTTGACTGCAGCAGAAGAAAAGTGGAGAGGAGAATTGTATTGTTTCTTCGTAGCAGTATGTCAGCAAATCTTGCAGTCAAGAGAGTCACCATACAAAATAAGTGAAAGAGAAATTAAACAAGCAGAAACATGAAGAATATAAATAAAATAAATAACATTGCCAAAAAAAGAAACCACATTCAGTAATGTTTTGAGTCTACTAACCATTCATATGTTTAAATTTCTTAATCTGAGAAAGTAAAAAATAATCTTAATTTGCTTAGTCTGTCAGTGGTGATATGGTTAATAATTGTGAAACCTTGGGAAACTCATTTTAAGGAGAAAGAGCATGTGCACAATTTTAATACTCATACATAGATGCTAATGTTAATCAATGTTCAAAATAGTGAGCAAACATACATTCACTGGGAAGATGTTGGTATATTATGAATATATATTACTAGATTCACTCCAACTTCTTAATTCAGTAAACATTTGTGGTCTGTTATTGGTTGTTTTGAAGAAAATGGAGAAGGATAAGAAATTATTATTAAATTAATTACATAAAATATAATATTGAAAAACAGTGTAAAAGATAGTGTTACAGTGCATTCCTCTTTTCATAAACAAAACACAACAGGAGGACAAAATCAGCAGGAACAATGTAACAACACTGAGGCAGTGGCTCTTTAGGCCTCTGTTGAATGTAGAATAAATTGAGAAAGTATATATGAAGTCTGCTACAGCAAGCACATCCAGAAAATTATTTCCTTGCATCAAAGACACATTCACATCTCCCTGTAATAGATATTGATTTGAAAAGCTGCTTAACACTGTGACATTTTATCCATGCTTTATGTTCCAAATATTGTGCTGCAAGATGGAGTGCAAGCAGAAATATGACGGATAAAGAGATGTTGTTTTTGTTATTACAGCTTTAGGAAGACAGTCACGTACTTTTCATGGAATTAAGATCATTTTCCGGTGACCCTCCTCTTTCTCTCCTTCCCTTTCTTTTTCCTTCAGCCTTCCATTCTCTTCTCTCTCCTTCCTCTCTCTTTCTTTCTCTTTCCCTCTCTCTATTTTCTAGGATTATAACCCTCTATCATACTAGAAAAAGTGTTCTATTATTGAGTGACTGCTCCATTTTTTCCCTAATAGTTTTCTAAACAATTAGAATGTCACACATTTTTTCTTAACGAAACTTGCAACTTTCCAAGTCAGTTAATCATGTGCTCCATACTTCAAGCACCAGCAAACTATGAAACCTTTCAGTCATTCCATTTCTGTGTACTTCCCTATTAAATTTGTTCTTCCTGGCAGATATTTTAGATTATCAGACAGGTGAAACGTCATTCCTTTCTCTAAAGTATTGTTTTCTCCTTTCTTTCCAGGAATGATTGCTTTTCTTACATTTTGATGTGATGTACATATTTGCCTGGGGCACCATGAAATTCCTTGATGCATGTGTACCTCATGTAAGATTCAAGTCAATTGGAATGCATTGTCTCAAATAGTTAACAGAGTGAAAAATTATTTTGGCTTTCCACAAACATGTACTTTTGTTATCCATATTGAGTTTTATGGGAAATGGCACATTGGTTTGTCTTTTTTCCAACTATAATTTAGTTACCATTAGGTTTTAGGTTTCACATTTTAGATAATGCAGTATTTTTCTTTCTGTGATTGACTTCTTTCACTTAATACAATGATTTTCAGTCAGTTATGCTGAACAAATGATAGCATTTCACTTTTGATGATAGAATCGTATTCCATTACGTATATCTGCCATACTATGTGCAGCTACCGTGGTGATTACTTATCTGGAGGATTTTTCATTTACCTGTTGGCCTGAGCAAATATTTCATTTGCTCTATAGGCCAATATAGATTCAAACTTGAAGAGGTGTACCTGCCCCTGCTGCTGTGATTAAAGGGATGCTTTGCCAGCATGTATATTCTATATTCTTTTTTTTTTTTGAGAAATGCTTATTTGTTCATTTTATATAGGATCATTTGCTTTTTTTCTACTGAATTATTATTATGCACTCATTACATAGTATACATTATTAATATTCTTGTCAGAAAATGTATTTACCTGTTCTATAGGCTTACTGTTTTTATGACTACAGTAGCCCTGCTGACCTAATTTGATAAATTCGTATTCATCTATATTTTCTTTTGTTTACTGTGCTTTGGGGGTATTTACTTCCAAATTCTTATCCAATCCCATACCCTAAAATATTTCTGTTATGTTTCCTTTTCTCTTTCATTCATATTTTTTGCTTTTAGAATTTAAATCCATTTTGACATTTCTGCTAGGTAGATCTATTTTCATTCCTTCGCATCTTGATATGAATAGCTTGATCATTCTTCAGCCTGGTGGGCCTCAGAAAGATCAGTCTTTTGATAAATATTTTCAGGAAATTGAGCAACCATATGCAGAACAATGAGAATAGACTCTTATTCTTCAGGAAGTCTTCCTTACGTGTCTTTTCTCCAGTCTTTCCTTGCTGCTTATATCAGTCTACAAGTGATTGTAAAGCTGCACAGATGTGTCAGAAAAGAGTTTTATATTTAGAAAATCATATTCTGTTGAGTACTATCTCTGCCTTATTCCCTTCTGGAAGAAGGCTAACAGTCAGAAATCATTTCTGTAATACAGAGTCAAAAAATAATTTGTAAACAAGAGATTTTCAAGGGAGGAAACATGACACAGAGAGACAATTATTTTGCTAACTCAAGTTAATTACAACCCATTACTCTTTTTTAATTCCTTTTTTTATTTTTATAAATTACAGTTTATTCACTTTGTATCCTCACTATAGCCCCTTCCCTCAGCCCCTCCCAATCCCATCCTCCCTCCCTCATATCCTAAGTCCACTGATAGAGGAGGTCCTCCTCCCCTTCCCTCTGACCCTAGCCTATCAGGTCTCATCAGAACTGGTTGCACTGTTTTCCTTTGTGGCCTGGTAAGGCTGATTCCTCATCAGCGGGAGGTGATCAAAGAGCCAGTCACTGAGTTTATATCAGAGACAGTTCTTATTCCCATTACTAGGGAACCCACTTGGAAACCTGAGGTTCTTAGTGTAGCATCTCCAGGATTCTGCTTTACCATCAAATGAGACAGCACTTTCATTCCACTGTTGACTTTAGTATGAAACAAGGATTTAAATCAATGACAGGCCAGAATGCTGTTCTGTGCAGTCTTCTTAATTTAAAAAAGTACATTAATGATTCAAGCAGGTAATTTTTGACATAAATATAATATATAGAAAAGAATCAAGCACAGAAAATTTACAACTCTAAAGCAAATGCTTGTCCCCTCTTTCCTTCCTTTTTTCCTTCCCTTCCTTTGTGCCTTACTTTATTTCTTCCTTCATTTCTTTTTACCTTTATTAGTTGGTTCCTCTCTCCCTTCATTTCTTTATCATTTGTTCAATAACTAGTCTGTATTTTCCCGGAAAAATGAATTTTCTGAGTGGTGACTAATTAAATGAAGAACTGCTTTTAACACATAAAACTATTTTAAGTGATAGGAACTGTCTTTTCTACTTCATAGGTATATGAACCAATTCAAATACATTTAAGAATTTATGGCTGGTAAGGTAGCTCATCAATTAAGAGAATTTCTTGTTCTTCTAGAGGGCCAGAGTTTGGTTCTTAGAACCAATGTCAGTTAGTACACAGCTTCCTGGAAATCTAAGCTCCAGGGAATTACATATTCTTTTCTGTCCTATGTTTTTACCCTCCAACATATTTCAGACCCATACACATTCATATAAATGATAAATAAATCTTCAAAACAAGAATATTCAGCTCTTATTTTGTTACAATTCTGTTCCCAATCCCTGTTTATGTACTAAGTTATTAACCCCTAAATACAGGGAAGACAAGTTGAACAAGCTTTAGGGCTCAGGTAGCCAACAGATGGTTGAAGTTCTTAGCCATAATGTTCATTAATTGCCAGCAGAGAAGTCTCTTTTCTTTAGCTGAAACAAAAATGAGAATGTCATGATGTTATGAAAATTCCAACCAGCAATGAATCTATCATGTAACCTGAGAAATTGGAAAATGCTTTATTCTCACATGGAGAGGACCCAGGTGAATGCCTCAAGACTGTCCAGCAGACCTTCACAGATTCTTACAGGTTTTATAGGTCAATTCAGCCACCCCAGGGTGGTGCCTAAATCCAAACCCCATAAAAAGTAATTTCCATTATAGCCAGACATGTTCAAAGTTGCAGAAATGCCAGAAACAAATATGTATTCTATATGCCAATGAGTTCATTTAAAATTGTAGTCCTTAGATCAATTAGTGGGTCATGGAGTCCAATTTTCATGTTAACAAAGTGTGTTTTTTGATGTTATTTGGAGTAAGGATTGGTACCTTTCATTTCCAAAGCATAGAAAGGGTTCATGGATGAGAAGAACTCCTCTGTCCTAGAAAAGAATTGTCAAAGTTAATTGTACTCTTTTTTTGTTTGCAGCAGCAGAAGAAAATAAAAGTCTATTATTATCAGAAAATGACTCAAGATACTTTTTACAATGCAACATGTTTTCCTCTGTGCCATTCTCACCATTATGTCCAGCATAATTGCTAATACTTGTATCTCATTACCTTATATTTTCATCTCCAGAAAACTATAGATAGTGTATTATCTTGGATTCTCTGCAAACATTAAGTAACAAAGTTTCAGTAAAGCTTTGATTTACCATTAAACATCCATGTGTCTGCTCTTTTCCTAGAAACGCTTGTTCTTTTTGTTCAAACAAAATGTTCTGCTCTCTGATACATGCCTAGCTCTTGTATGTGTCTCTGAGACAGATGTTTTTTCCAGGGTCTGGTGCATTTTCTCAGGGAATTAATTCCTTGTTTCTCTGCTCATAGAGACTATCAACTGGCTTTATCAGGTGTGTGTCTGGCCTGCCAGCTGATGAGATTCCAGTTACTCCTCCCTCCTGTACCGGGTGCATGTAATCCTGCCTAAGCTGCACATACTAATGAAGGAAGGAAGTGTATATAGAAATGTTTATTGGGACGATGAACTTGTACATGGTTTGATGGCTCAGTTGGTCATGAATTAGCCATGTTGAGGGGAGGACATGGTAATTATAGGTGACTGTTACTATACATAATCACAATAAAAATCACTGTGTGATACACAAGATAGTCACCATTGCAGTAAGAGACCTAATGCTCCCTCAGTATATCTATATGCTAGCTCTTCCATAGTTTATATTTAAATACCATAGTGGAAATTTATTTGTGTGTGGTGCATGAATATTTGTTAGTACATGTATAATACAGTTACATACACAGGTTTACCTATGATAGAAGAGATTCTCAGCAATCCTGATCCTTGATTAATGTGGTCAATTTATGCCTACCATTTATAAATGGTGCACACCTAGTCTTTTTCTGTAAGACATTAATCTAGGTGTCAGTCTGGCTGTGTAGCAACTGAGCATATTCTCCCCAAAGAAGGCTTCTGTGACAGAGTTGATCACTGTGTGTTCTGGATCAGTGCTCACAGGGAACAAGTTTCCTTGCCATCCTTCTTCTGCAGGAAAATGACATAAACTGTTAGAGAAATGTGTTAGTGGAAATTACGGTGGTTTTATAGAAACTCCGGACACTTTCATGAATAATAGAACACTTTTGGTGGGAGCCCAAACCTCTCTTTCTTAATAGAGATAGGGCTTCTTCTCTTTCTTTGATAGCATAAATACTATTTTATGCTTTTTAAGTTACAGACATCTATGGAAGTTCTTTCTGTGTAGCTTGACATTAAGCTTTCTTTCCTTTCCAAAAACAGGCAGAACTAATCAAATTATGGAATTCACAGCTACAATTTTAGATGAACTCATTGGATTATATAACACAATTCAACATTTTCCATATATGCTAGTATTTATGCGATTGATTCCAGGAAGAGCTAATATCTTTATTAATTGTTCCTTGATGCTGACAAAGGTAATGCATTTGAGGTGCAATTACAGTTCTGTGAATAGAACCAATATAGTAACAGGTTTACCTTGGAATGGAAAATAAAGACTTCCTTAGAGCTAGCATTCTTATAACAGAAATTGGAAGATAATCCTGCTAAAATCCATAAGAATCTGGAAGGTGAAAAGTGGGCAATAAAAGACAGTAATCACTTATTTTATGATGCAAGTAGTTCCTTTGTTTGATCACAGGAGAGCACTGTTCATCTATGAAACAATTGTTAAAGGGAATAAATGGAGTTTTTGTGGTCCAGAGGACATTTGATGTGGCAAATTACACAGACCTTATTACTGAGTCATAATCATAAAAAAGTAACACATTCTTCTTATAGAAAATGGATATATACAAGATGCTGCAAGTTGTCAATGTACTTAGCTTGAAATCAAATGGCAAACATAGATGTACCTGAAAACAGTCCATTTTACTGCTTTAAACACATCCCATCAAAATTGTAGGTAGAAATTAGTTCAATTAGTCTTCCTTAAGTACTTCCTAAAGTTAAATCCAAATATGTCTATTGTTAGCTAGAAGTTTACAGTTTAAAAGGACCAGCAATTAATCAGCCCTCTCATTCTTTCTTCCTTCCCACTTTAACATGTTTTCTCATTTCTTCTTCTATTTTACCCAACATTTCAAACCTTAATGGGATTTAAAAACCTTTATTTTATTTTTTTGCTATTTTCATTATTATTATTATTTACAATTTATTCACTTTGTATCCTTGTTGTAGCTCCCTTCCTCATCAATTCCTGGTCCCCCCTCCCTCCCTCTTCCCTGCCATGGCACTGTCTTATCAGGACTCATCAGGACTGTCTGGATTCTCTTTCTCTGTGGCCAAGTAAGGCCTCTTCGCCAGGGGGGAGGTGATCAGAGAGAAGACAATGGAACTGATGCCATTCACTGCCCCTAATACCCTTACTAGAACAACCACACAGAGACTGAGCTGCCCATGAGCTAGGGTCCAGGTCTTCAACATGCATGGTCCTTGTTTCTGCAGGCCTCCCTGGGCCCAGATTTTTTTTGGCTTTGTTGGTCTCCTTGTGGAGCTCCTGTCCCCTCCAGGTCTTTCTATCTCACCCTTCTTCCGTAAGATTCCCTGCACTCTGCCCAAATTTTGGTTATGGGTCTCAGCCTTTGCCTCAATACCCTGATGGTAGAGTCTTTCAGAAGCCCTCTGTGGAAGGCTCCTGTTCCCTGTCTTCTCCTACTTTGAATTTCTATCCTGTTTGACTTTCTAAATGAGAATTAAGCACCTTCCCTAGTTTAGCTTCTTTAGATTTGCAGATTTTAGTATGTTTATCCTGTATTATACAGCTAATATCCACTTATAAGTGATATATACCATGTGTGTCTTTCTGCTTCTGGGTTACCTCACTCAGGATGTTCTTTTCTAGATCCATCCATTTGCCTGAAAATTTCATGATTTCCTTGTTTTTAAAAGCTCAGGATTTTTCCATTGTGTAAATGTACCACATTTTGTGTATTCATTCTTCAGTTGAGGGACATTTGGATTGTTTCCAGTTTCAGGCTGTTATGAATAAAGCTACTATGAACACAGTTGAGCAAATGTCCTTGCTGTATGGTGGAGCATCGTTCAGATATGTGCCCAGGAATGGTATCAATTTTCAGCTTTATTTATTTCTAAGCATGCCTGCATGTGTGTGTCTATGTGTGGGTATCGGCATATGGGTGCTGCTGCCCTTAGACATCAGGAGCTTGAGATTGTCTTGGAGTTGGAGAGAGACAGAGCTTTGAGTTTCCTTATGTAGATTTTAGGAATCAAACTCAGGTTTCCTTGCAAGTTCTCTGCAAGGGCAGTATGTACTCTTATCTACTGAACATCTGTACAACTCCTGCTTTTATAGCTTTAAAATTGTGTTAGTTTTTGTAAAACATGCATTGATATCCATTGCCAGGTCAACTGGTTAAATAATAATTCATACTCTACCTCAAAGATTTTCTCTCCTCCATGTGTGTTTGATGGGGATCGGGGAGATTCTTAGATACTTTAAAGCATGTGTATGCAAGTAAGAAAATCAGGAAAGATGACCATTGTGGCTAATTTTTTTTTTTTGTACATCAAGCATCATTTATTTTAAAGGATAATATTTATTATTATGCAAACTATTAAGTCAGTTTCAGAAGCCATTCGGGGTTAGTAATTTTCTTGGAGGAGCATCATGTCTAACTTTTGGAACGTGGATTCAATGAAACCCATGGCAGACAGATGGAATTATAAAGTATAGGGCACTTCGGATTTGGTTTGGGGGTACAAGAGGAAGAAAGGCATTGTCAAGGGGAGAAGGGGTCCTGAGGTTTGTGATCTGTTGTTCAAGTGGCTACAATGTGGAAATATAGGCCCATTGTGGCTAATTTACAATGACTGCTGAAGTCCCCACTTTTCCAGTCTTCTTAATTATTTCAAGAAAGTGTCCATCCTGGAAATAGCAGAAACAAGCTTCAGGAACGTTTTATTCTAGCTGAATTTTCTTCAAATATTTCATTAGCAGCATATCACATATTTGTGAATTTGGAAAGATCTAGAGTGTTAACTTTCCAGTTAAATTGCAGCTGTCTCATAGTGGGTGGATATAGCCAGAAAGCAATAGATGAAAATTCCTTATTTAATAGATAAGTCAGTTTGCAATCTTACATAAAATAGTGTAGAAAAAGGGCAAAATTGCTTAAATAGCCAAGAATTCTCATTTTCAGAAAGAAAAACCTCATCCTTTTTGTTTGAACAAGCATAATAACTAATTACCTACCAGGTACTGCTCTCCACTGGATAACACTGTAACATTTGAATTTATTTTACTTCTGGAAATCTTCACATTTTTGGACCAAAACAAATAATCCTCTTAGGTTTAGTACTCTTCTTTGGCTTCGTTTTTTACTTTCAAAAAGAATAGAGAATGAGATATTCTACAAATGTTTAACCTGGAATGGAGGTGCTATCAAAAAACATCCGTTTAAGTTAAGGCCTCTCATTGTTCTTTGAAACTTTTAAAGGGACTGATTTAGATGGGGGTGCATAGTGTTACTTCTTGAGCCAGAGCTTTGGTGGTTAATTTTTGTTAAACTGACTTTGTTTTTTTAAATCTCTTACACATGGTAGCTGTTATTTATAATGTTTTGTCTCATTTGTTATTTTAAAATTCTCCGTTTTGATGTCCTTATAGTGCCATACTCGGTAATAGACAGTAATGTTTATTGTGTGATTTGTAGTGCCTCAGATCCCTAGGCACCAAAAGTTCATAAACTGGATATAATAATGGGATCTAGTGTTCCTCAGTGGTGGAGCACTTGCATTACATGTTTCAGGCCCCAGATTTTTTCCCTCAACTTTTCTTTCCCTAAAATAATAAAAACCGGTCATGTTTCTCCTTTATTAAAATGATTTTGATGCTCAAGGGTAAATAAGAAGCTTGAAGACTTAAACTGAGAAGTTCTCAGCTGCAGAAAATATGCCCCAAGTTACATCTTGGCAGCAGATCAGGAGCAGCAGCTGATGATCAGTCACAGAGCGTGCACTTAACCATGGTTAGTTCTGGTGATAGGAGTAATCAGTCACAGAAAGAGCACTACAACCATGGTTAGTTCTGGTGATAGGAGACCTGGATAATACCACCTCCTCCAGGTAGTCCCTCACTTCTCTTTCTTACTATTTCCTCTTCTGATATTTGAGCAAGTATATTGGAATAGTAAATCTAGGTCAGGTGCTTTTGAGCTTATGCCTACGACCTTGCAGCAAGGGCTTTGGGCATTCAGACTCTATCATGTATTAGAATGTTCATAAGGTAATTATATCTGTATACAATAGAGAAACAGTCAGGTGACGAGCTGAAGATCTCTGTGATCTCACTTATGTACTTACATGCAGCCACTGGGGATGGGATTCTGGCCCTTAGGATGAGATAAGGAAGACTACGATACTTGTGTAAAACATTACTACACAACATCTTTCCTTTCGAAAACTGTTAAATATTAGTGTAAAATAACCATTTTAGTAGTACAAATGTGTATTGCCACACTTATTTTTTAAGATTACCAGTATTCCAGACTCAAGCTTTGATAAGTCCATGATCATACAATTATAAAAGCCAAAAGAAAAAAGTATAGAAAAGGCAAAATTTCTTAGGAAAAGCAAAAATAAGCCCTTAAGGAATTAAGAATATAAACATTATCAGAATATAAGCAGGTTTTACAGATTATAGCAAGGCTTGTGTTTGGGAACATAAAACATATGCATTAAAAGCCAACATACAAGTCTTGCTAAGTGTTCAATGTACTATTTCTGTTAATCAAGATTCTACTCTTAAAATCTAAGCGGACTTGCTTTTCCTTTGAAGTTGTTCACTGATACTCATATGCAGGGTATAAAACTACTTTTAAAGTACTGTCAACTTTAGCATCTCAGTTTGTCTTCCTAAGAGGAAGGAGGAAAAATAAGAGGATAGATCACTGGCTTCACTAAATCTTCTCCAAACTAAAAACAAAGATCTAGGTTGTCAGACCACTAGGATAAGAATAATTTTAGAATTTTGTAATACATCAACTTGTACAGCTTGAAGCTGGAATATTCCTCAAAGGCCTATGCATTAAAATTTTATCCTCCAGCTTGGTGCCATTGGATGGGATAAATGTTAAGGGGGGCACGCTTATTAGACATTTTTCAAGTCATATAGGGCATGCTGTAATGGGGTATGGTGAGGTTCCACTCCTTCCACATTCTCTTTTACTTCCTGGCAATGAGTAGAATGTTTTTCCTCCATGTGCTTCCACCATAATTCTCTTTATTGTATCAGGCCACTAATAATGACATCATATAATTCATAGTCTAAAACATCTAAAATTTTGAGCAAACATATATCTGTATAGAAGACAATAATCACAGTATTTATTACAATTATAGGAAGCTTTATTGCATACTACTTGTTAATATTTACTTTAAGGGTTTAATGTTCTGGCATATATATGACCCTAAAATCTGTCCTAACCTATTCTCTTGAGGGCTCTACTCAGAATGTAGCACATTAAATTTTGGGCCTGGGCATCCTAAATGTCTATTGCAGAGGACAGTAAATGGTATAATATAGTACTTTTTAAATTTTTATTTTATTTATTATTTGTTAAAATTTATTCATTTTGTATCCTGGTTGTAACCCCCTCCCTCATCTCCTCCTAGTCCCACCCTTCCTCCTCTCTTCCTTATGCCCCTTCCCTTGTTCACTGTTAGGAGAAGACCTCCTCCCTTTCTATCTGACCCTAGCTTGTCAGGTATATCAGGACTGGCTGCATCCTCCTCTTCTGTGGCCTGGCAAGGCTGCACCCCCTAGAAGGAGGTGATCTGAGAGCTGGTCACTGAGTTCATGTCAGAGACAGACTCTGCTCTCCTTACTAGAGCACCCACTTAGAAACTGAGCAGTCTATGGGCTTCATCTGAGCAGGACATTTAGGTCTTCCTCATGCATGGTGCTTGGTTGAAGTATTGGTCTCAGTCTCTGCAGGCTCCTGGGGTCCCAAGGTTTTGGGTTCTCTGGGTCTCTTTGTGGAATTTCTGTCCCCTCCAGGTCTTTCTAACTCCTCCTTCTACCATAAGGTTCCCTGTACTCTGCCCAAAGTTTGACTGTTAGTCTTAGCATCTGCCTCAATACCCTGATGTGAAGAGTCTTTCAGAGTTCCCCTGTGGGTGGCAACTGTCCTGTTTCCAGTCTTTTACTTTTGATGTCTATCTTGTTTGCCCTTCTGAATGAGGATTAAGCCTCTTCCCTAGGGTCCTCCTTGTTGTTTAGCTTCTTTAGGACTATAGCATTTAGTATGTTCATCCTATATTATATGGTTAATATCCAATCCTACATTTGAAAGAAAGCTAATATCCAGGATATATAAAGAACTCAAGAAGCTAAATACTAAAAAAACAAAATAATTCAATTAAAAATTGAGTACACAGTCAAACAGAGATGCCAAAACCATACAATGGAAAAAAGACAGCATCTTCAACAAATGGTGCTGGTGTAACTGGATGTCTACATGTAGAAAAATGCAAATAGAGCCATACTTATCACCCTGCACAAAACTAAAGTCCAAGTGGATCAAAGACCTCAATATAACTCTGGCTAAGATACTCAAACCCCATTCAGAAAGGCAAAGAGGATGGAAATCAGAGAAGGGAGAAAACAGGGAACAGGATAGGAGCCTACCAGAGAGGGCCTCTGAAAGGTTCTACCCTGCAAGGTATCAAGGCAGATGCTCAGGCTCATACCCAAACTTTGGGCAGAGTGCAGGGAATTTTATGAAAGAAGGGGGAAATAGAAAGACCTGGAGAGGACAGGACCTCCACAAGGACAGCAACAGATCCAAAAAGTCTGGGCACAGGGGTCTTTTCTAAAACTGATACTCTAGCCAAGTACCTCTCATGGAGATGGCCTGTAACCCCTGTACAGAGGTAGCCTATGGCATTTCAGTATCCAAGTGGGTTCCATAGTAATGGGCACAGGGACTGTCTCTGACATGAACTGATTGTTCTGCTCTTTGATCACCTCCCCCTGAGGGGTGTTCAGCCTTCCCAGGCCACAAAAGAAGACAATGCAGCCACTCCTTATGAGACCTAATAGACTAGGATCAAAGGGAAGGGGTGAAGGACCTTCCTTTTCAGTGGACTGGGAGAGGGACACAAATGGGGAAGAGAGAGGGTGGGATTGGGAGGGGAGAAGGGAGGGAGGTACAAGGGGGATACAAAGTGAATAAACTGTAATTAATAAAAATAAAAATAATTTAAAAAGAAAATGTTCTTTGGTTGTGGAAAAAAAAAAAACAGACACACTATACCTGGTAGAAGAAAAAGTGGGGAAGAACCTTGAACTCATTGACACTGGAGACAGCTTCCTGAACAGAACATCAACAGCACAAGCTCTAAGATCAACAATCAATAAATGGTACCTCACAAAATTGAAAAGATTCTATAAAGCAAAGGACACTGTCATCAGAACAAAATGACAGCCTACAGACTGAGAAAGGATCTTCACTAACTCTGTATCTGACAGAAAGCTAATGTCCAGAATATATAAAGAGAATTCTCAACAGAGAAATATATAATGCCCGAAAAACACTTAAAGAAATGTTCCATGTCCTTAGTTATCAAGAAACCCAAATCAAAATGACCCTGAGATCCCACCTCATATCCATCAGAATGGCGAAGATAAAAAACTCAAAAAATGACACATCTTGGAGAGGTTTTGGAGAAAGAGGCTCTCTCCTCCATTGCTGGTTGGAATGTAAACTTTTACAACCACTTTGGAAATCAATCTAGCATTGTCTCAGAAAATTAGGAATTGTGCTACCTCAAGATCCAGTGATACCACTCCTGGGTATATATCCAAAGATGTTCAACCATACAACAAGGACATTTGCTCAGCTTTACTCATAATAGCCAGAAGCTGGATACAGAAGTTGTGGTACATTCACACAATGTAATATACTCAGCTCTTAAAAACAAGGAAATTATGACATTTTCAGACAAATGGATGGAATTTGAAAAGATCATCCTGAGTGGGCTAACCCAGAAGTAGAAAGACACATATGGTACATAATCTAGTAATTTTGTAACACCAAGTTAGAGGGTTTTTTTCCTACAAGTTAAACTGTTTGAGGAAAATTTATCCTAGTTTCCATGATGCTGCCCTTCTCACATTGTCAAATAATTCCCACAAATCAATGAAAGACACTGCTGTGAATCCTTGTAGACTGTGCACCTTAGTATTGCTAAGGACTTTGTTTTCTAGTTTATTAATTATTACATATCAAAGAATTTATTTCTCTGACCATGTTATAATTGTGATTATCCAATCTGCCACATTACCAATAATGGGCAGATGTCTGATCCATGCCACCTGTAACTAGAACAGTGACTTCTGATAATGATCTTATTTTAAATTCTAGCTGAAAACAATGGATCAGAACTCTCATAGTCTCTCAGGAGATAAATGCAGTTCAGTGGTTTCAGGACAACTGCATTTCCTTGATTATAGGGAATGCTTAATGTCCACCAACTGCCTGTTTAGGCTTTAAAAGTTTCTCTCCAGATTTTTCTCATTCACAGCTCTATTTTTGAAGAGAGAGGCCAATTCTTCAATGCCAGCTTAAAAGAAATGCTTAGTAGCTTTGTTGTCTATTCTAAATGATATGATTTCTTTTTATCTACAGTGTCCTTATTTCAATTGATTTCCAACCTTGTAAAATATTTATAAATAAAGAATATAAATGCAAAATTGGAGGAAATGAAATTAAGACAAACACATCAAGGGGTACTGGTAATTTCTCTGACTCATGTAGTTGAATCAGGTTGAAAGACATTAAGCAGATGAAATCAGCAGGTAACAGGACTTAATTCAGGTGCTTGTGAGTCACAGGTATGTGGTGAAGATTTGTTATGTATAGGGAACTCCACCTTAGCTACCCTCATTTTATAAACAGACAGATGCAAGGATGTAATATGTCTCATAGATGCAGTAAAATTTTGTATTTTCTATGGAAATTGTGTTTTCCATCATGGAAATTATGTTTGAATTACTACTATGCTAGACTATGGTAATGTGAAACTTACAGTTGTATTTAGTTCTGGATTTCATTTTCATAGTATTTTAAATCTTGTTTTCATTTGATGAAATACTCAGGAAAAACTTGCTGTTATGATGTAACAAAATTTTAATGAATAAAATAAATACAAAACAGGAAAATTTATGTTTTCCTTTAATTGAGTCAAGTGATTTTTAAGCTAACATTATTCCTATAATAGATTCCTTTTTGGAAAACTGAATGTCTGAGTCAGTTATAACAATGTAACTAGAGATAATTCTTCTAAGTTTAAGCAGGGTGACGTAAAAATGACTATTTTTTTCGTATTAATGAACTCCCTAATTCCTATTGGTGGTTCTCTTGCTCTTCTTGTGGAGCTCCAGTCCCCTCCAGGTCTTTCTATCTCCCCCTTCTTTCATAAGAATCCCTGCACTCTGCCCAAGTTTGGCTATGAGTCTCAGCATCTGCCTTGATACCCTGCTGAGTAGGGTCTTTCAGAGGCCTTCTGTGATAGGCTCCTGTCTTGTTCCTTGTATTTGCCCTCTTCTGATGTCCATCCCCTTTTCCTTTCTGAATGAGGATTGAACATCTTTCCCAGGGGCCTCCTTCTTGCTTAGTTTCTTTAAGTGTACAGATTTTAGTATGATTATTCTGTATTGTATGTCCAATATCCACTTATAAGGGAATATATACCATGTGTGTCTTTCTGCTTCTGGGATACCTCACCCAGGATGATTTTTCTAGTTCTCACCATTTGCTTGCAAATTTCATGATATCTTTGTTTTTAATTGCTGAGTAGTATTCCAATGTGTAAATGTACCACAATTTCTGTATCCATTCCCCAATTGAGGGATATCTGAGTCGTTTCCAGATTCTGGTATTACAAATAAAATTTCTGTGAACATGGTTGAGCAAATGTCCTTGTGTACTTGAGCATATTTTGGATATATGCCTAGGAGTGGTATAGCTGGATCTTGAGGTAGCACTATTCCTACTGTTCTTAATGGGTGAACATAAATAATTAACTATAACTGTCCTTTTGAGACAGGGTTTTATTGCAGAGCTCTGGCAGGCCTAGACCTCATCGTGTTTGAGCTTGCAGAGATCTGCCTGTTTTTCTTCAGAAATGCTGTGATTAAAGGCATGTACCATCATACCCAGCTCATACATACATTTGTATATGCAGTCCAACATCCATCTATCTATCTATCTATCTATCTATCTATCTATCTATCTATCTATCTATCTATCTATCTATCTTTTGTACTATATCCTTGATATAACAAAATACCCAGGAGAAAATTCTTAAGGAAGAAAGGATTTATTTACCTTATAGTTTGAGGATCCAGTCATGGTAATAGGGGCACCAGGCAGCTAGTTACATTGATCAGAAGCTGGGGAGCAGAGAGATGAATTATGCTCAGTTCCCACTGTCCTTTAAATTTTATCTTGGTGACTCCCACTGCTAATAATGATTCTGCCTACATTCAGGAAATGCCTTGCCTCTTCAACAAACATTTTGAGAAAAACAATTCCTCATTCACCCATTTACAGAAAAAAAGTCCATGATGAATGTGTAGTTAATCAAGTTGGCAATGAACATTAATTATCACATACATTATACATGTTTGTGCACACTTGCATATATGTTAACATCCATAAGCATATATATATATATACATATATATATTTCTAAATAATTTTCTAAGAAAGAGTGCAAAATGTTTTTCTTTTTGTTTGACATAAATATATTGTTTATATATTGACAGATTATTACTTAATTTTCAGACAAATTCAGTATTAACAAAGGGCAAATTGTAGAATTATCAATGTGCCATTCATGACTTCAACAGGATTTAAAATATGTTAGTTGTCACTAAATTCTATCCTTGGTTTAAAAACCTTGTAACTTGCATTCTTTATTGGAAGTAAGCATGCTTGAAAATTATATAAATGTCTATTAAAATCATTTTGATGAAGGTAGTTAAATTTTTGTGTTAAACTGCTGTGCTGTATATCACAAATCTTTACAGAGCCTTCACAATTGCTCTGTAAAGTAAGTCCTATTACTTTGATACTAAAGGGCTGAAAAGAGTCTATATTAATGGATTGACACGTAGTAATCATTTACATAATTATGAGTAGGTTCATGATTGAATCCCAATCCTTTGTAGAGTAGATTCTGTATTGTGTCCTGCTTCTTCAGGTTATGTCATTTGTAGTTAACACCTTAATGATGTTAAGGTATCGGTTGATAAAATCAATTTTCTTAATAATACCTGACTGAAGAGAGGAAGCAATCAGCAAGATTTCTGAGATTAATAGAATAATACTACTTTATAACACATATTGTTAAGAGAAAAGTAATCCCCATACCCATATCCTGTCCCTGTGTGTTAATAAATGTACACTGATTATATTTTTTGACTGCCTGATCCAAGAATAATATGAGTGTGGAGGCCCCATGGAACTTTCATTTATTTTATTTTCTTCTCTTTTTTCATCCATTTCAGAGTTGTGAAAGACTAGCTATGCTTATTTGCATAAAACAGTTGCTATAGTAACCTTTGAGCATGATACTAGAGGCAACCTACTAACTGTAACCTTTTCCTTTATGGAGCAATATAATTTACAGGCTATGAGAATTGTGTGTCATTCCTATCCTCAAGGTGTTTGGCTATATTATGAAGTCAGAATAGCTTAACTTTGAAATCGCAGGCTTTATGAAAGACAAATTTTTCTGAGAAAATAAAAAATGATTATTTTGTCTTTAGACTGTTAGAAAATGTGATCTGAAATGACATTAATGTTCTTTTACATGATCTAAGAATTAAGCATGGCAATATTTTTCTCACTTTTGCCACTTGAAATAACTCAAGACTGCTTTCTATCAATTTTCAATACTATTCTCATAAAACAGACAAATAGAGAATCAAATTATAGAGCTTTATAATTCCAACAAAACATATGCATTTGCATATATACATGTATTTTTAAAATCTATATTTTCACTTCATTCAATACACTATCACTCAAAGTTAAGCAACCAAATGCAATATAAAGATAATATCTAATTGGCTTCCTGTATTCTTTTTTCTATTTAATTATTTTTATTAATTACAATTAATTCACTTTGTGTCTCACCTGTACCTCCCTCTTTCCTCCCCTCCCAATCCCACCCTCCCTCTTCCCCACCCATGTCACTCTCCCAGTCCATTGAAAAGGAAGGTCCTCCTCCCCTTCCCTCTGATCCTAGTCTATCAGGTCTCATAAGGAGTGGCTGCATTGTCTTCTTTTGTGGCCTGGGAAGGCTGAACACCCCTAGAGGGAAGGTGATCAAAGAGCAGAACAATCAGTTCATGTCAGAGACAGTCCCTGTGCCCATTACTATGGAGACCACTTGGATACTGAACTGCCATAGGCTACCTCTGTGCAGGGGTTCCAGCCCATCTCCATGAGTGGTCCTTGGCTGGAGTATCAGTTTTAGAAAAGACCCCTGTGCCCAGACTTTTTGGATCTGTTTCTCTCCTTATGGAGCTCCTGTCCTCCCCAGGTCTTACTATCTCCCACTTCTTTCATAAGATTCCCTGCACTCTGCCCAAAATTTGGCTATGAGTCTGAGCATCTGCCTTGATACCCTACAGGGTAGAGCCTTTCAGAGGCCCTCTGTGGTTGGCTCCTGTCCTGTTCCCTGTTTTCTCCCTCCTCTGATTTCCATCCTCTTTACCTTTCTGAATGGAGATTGAGCATCTTACCCAGAGTCCTCCTTCCTGATTAGCTTCCTTAGGTGTACAGATTTTAGTATGTTTATCCTATGTATATATGTCTAATATCTACTTATGAGTGAATATATATCTTGTGTGTCTTTCTGCTTCTGGGATACCTCACCCAGGATGATCTTTTCCAGTTCCCACCATTTACCTGGAAATTTCATAATTTCCTTGTTTTTAATGCTGAGTAGTATTCTACCTATTTTCTAGATCAGAAAGATACAGTCTTTTCTCCCAATTAGGAAAGAAGATCTCTAATGTCTGCATTTTTGGTTATCATTTCCCTTTATAGGGGAGTCCCTTGATGTTTTGTTTAGTTTTAAGTAAACAAGTTACAGGAGTAGAGTGATATGGGAAGAGGGATTCTCAGTTGAGAAAATGCTCTGTAAGATTTGATGCTATGGGCAATTCTGTAGTACATTTTCTTGACTAATGACTGATGTTGGTAAATCCAGCTCATTGGGGTGAGTGCCACATCTGGGAATGTGGTCCTTGGTGGTACAAAACAAACAAACAAACAAACAAATAAAAACACAAACAGATTAAGCAAGAAATGGGTAGTAAGCTAGTAATTAATAAAAAATAATCAATTAAAGAGACTAGAATTTGAAAAAGAAACTTTAAAAATTTTAAGACTAGATTTTTTTTTCAATGCAGTTTATTCAGGAACCTTGAACAATCATCTGACCCTGGGGAAAGCCAGCCCACAGCTTAAATAGCCTCTGGGTAGCCAACCCCAGCATGCCACGTGGGCAATGCAGATAGGTCCACATACATGGAAGCAAGCCAGATCCTCAGCCTTAGCCAAATGTGGAGTTGTTCGTGACAGAGAGCACTCACCATCGGGAAGGTGGAAGGCGGAAACCAGCTCCATCTTTAAGGCACAGCATTCCGCAGCTCTCTACAGTTCCCCCTTTTTGTTTTAGATGCATCAGGCAAGAGTAGAGGTCTGATCTCTGATATTAGTAATAAATTGGGACTTTGTACTAAGAATAGATTTTTAAAAAGACTTTAGAAAGTTTATAGAGGATTTGAACTTCGAAGGACACTTTTTTTTAACATTTATTCTTCAATATTTACACTTCTTTACAGCTTGAGGCTGTCTTTTTTTAATTTTAATTTTTATTAATTTATTTACTATGAGCCCCCCATAAACCCTTCCTCTTCCCCTCCCAGTCCCACACTCCTCCCCCTTCTCCACGCATGCCCCTCCCCAAGTCCACTGATAGGGGAGGTCCTTCTCTCCTTCCTTTTGATCCTAGTCTATCAGACCACATCAAGAGTGGCTGCATTGTCTTCCTCTCTGGCCTGGTAAGGCTGCTCCCCCCTTAGGGGAAGGTGATCAAAGAGCAGGCCACTGGGTTTATGTCAGAGATAGTCCTTGTTTCCATTACTATGGAACCCACTTGGAGACTGAACTGCCATTGGCTATGTCTGTGCAGTGGTTCTTGGTTATCTCTATGAATGTACTTGGTTAGAGTATCAGTATCAGAAAAGACCCCAGTGCTCAGATTTTTGGTTCTGTTGCTGTCTTTGTGGAGCTCCTGAGAAGGACACTTTTGATAGTTTAAAGAGACTGAAGTATTAAATGTTTTAGTTTTACAGATTGTGAAACTTTTTGTTTGTTTAATTTTTTTCTTTATTATTTACACTTTATTCACTTTGTATCCCCCCTGTGGTTCCCTCCCTCCTTCTGTCCCAATACCTCCCTTCCTCCTCTCTCTACACATATGCCCATCCCCAAGTCCACTGATAGGGGAGGTCTTCTTTTCCTTCCTTCTGATCCTAGTCAATTAGGTCTCATCAGGAGTGGCTGCACTGTCTTCTTCTGTGACCTGGTAAGACTGCTCCCCTCTCAGGGAGAGGTGATTAAAGAGCAGGCTAATCAGTTCATGTCAGAGACAGTCCCTGTTCTTATTACTATAGAACCCACTTGGACACTGAACTGCTATGGGCTACATCTGTGCAGGTGTCCTAGATTATCTCCATGCATGGTCCTTGGTTGGACTGTCAGTCTCGGGAAAGACCCCTGTGCTCAGAATTTTTTTTCTGTTGCTCTCCTTGTGGAGTTCTTGTCCTCTCCAGATCTTAGTGTTTCCCACTTCTTTCATAAGATTCCCTGTACTCTGCATAAAGGTTGGCTGAAAGTGTCAGGATCTGCTTGGATAGTCTGCAGGAAAGAGCCTTTCAGAGGTCCCCTGTGTCAGGCTCCTGACTTAGATTGTGAAATTTTTAAACGAATTTAATAACACTGTTGTCTTTCAAATTCACTTTTTACTTATTTTTAATTTAACTTGATTAACTAATTTATTTATTACAATTTATTCATTTGTTATGCCAGCTGCAGTCCCTTTCTTCATCTCCTCCCAGCCCCACCCATCATCCTTCTTCTCCCTCTAGGCCCTTTCCCTAGTCCTCTGATAGGGGAGGACTTCCTCCCCCTTCTATCTGACCCTAGCTAATCAGGTCTTATCAAGGATGGCTGCATCTTCTTTCTCTGTGAACTGGCAAGGCTATACCCCACAGGTGAGGTGAAAAAAGAGCCAACCACTGAGTTCATGTCAGAAACATACCCTGGTCCCCTTACTATGGAACCCACTTGGAAACAGCAACCTAAGGGCTTCCTTTGAACAGGGGGTTTAGGTTCTCTCCATGCAAGGTCCTTGGTTGGACTACCAGTTTCTGCAGGTCCCTGGGCACAAGTATTTTGGCTCTGTTCCTGTTGTAGAGTTCCTGACCTCTCCATGTCTTTCTATCTCCCTCTTCTTCCATAAGGAATCTGGCACTCTGTCAAAAGTTTTCCTTTGAGTCTCATTATCTCCTTTGATACCCTGTTGGGTGGAGTCTTTCAGAGGTCCTCTGTGGAAAGTTCCTATCCTGTTCCTTGTCTTCTCCTTCTTCTGATATCTATCCAGTTTGCCCTTATGAATGAAGACTAAGCATCTTCCTTAGGGTTTTCCTTCTTGTTTAGCTTCTTTAGGTATACAGATTTTAGTATGTTTATCTTTTATATGGCTGATAGCCACTTATAGGTAAGTATGTATCATGAGATTCTTTCTACTTCAGGGTTACCTCATTTAGGAAGATCATTTATAGTTCCATCCATTTGCTTGCAAATTTCATGATTTCCTTGTTGTTAATTGCTGACTAGTATTCCATTGTGTAAATATTCCACACTTTATGTATCCATTCTTCAGTTGAAGGATTCTGGCTACTACAAATAAAGCTGCTGTGAACATACTTGAGTAAATGTCCTTAAAGAATGATGGAACATATTTTGGGTACATGCCCAGGAGTGGAATATCTGGATCTTAAGGAAGCACTATTCTTAATTTTCTGAGAAAGCACCAGATTGATTTCCAAAGTGGTTATACAAGGTTAAATTTCCACCAGCAATGGAGGAGCGTCCTCCATTCTCCACAAGTTCTTCTGCATGTATCATCCCTTGAGTTTTTGATCTTAGTCATTCTGATGGGTATAAGATGAACTCTCAGGGTTGTTTTAGTTTACATTTCCCTGATTACCAAGGATGTTAAATATTTCTTTAAGTATTTCTCTGCCATTCAATATTTCTCTTGAGAATTCTCTGTTTAGCTCTGTACCCCATTTTTAAATTGGATTGCTTTGTTTGTTGGTATTTAACTTGTTCATTTCTTTATGTATTCTGGATAATGGCCTTTTTCTGATGTAGAGTAGGTGAAGATCTTTTCACAGTCTGTAGGTTGTCGTTTTGTTGTGATGACACTGTCCTTTGTTTTACAGAAGCTTTTCAGTTTCATAAGGTCCTATTTATTGAATTTTTTATTTTAGAGTCTGTGCTGCTGGTGTTCTGTTTGGAAAGTGGTCTCCTGTGCAAAAATTGAGATGTCTTCTATTGAGACAGAGAAATTTATATGATATATTTGGTAAAAACAAGAAGAGGAACTTTATAGTTTTATGTTGATATGTTTGTTGGTCAAGTTGACATAGGGTCAATCATGTTGATTAATTTTATGTTAACTTTACATAAACTAGATTAATTTGGACATACATAATTAAGTAATTTTTACTTTTAAGTAAAAGATGATTATCTGTATACTTGCTGTATTAGCACAGTAGTATCTCTATGGTACAGATCTTGGCCATGTTGTTATAACTGCTGTGAGTTCATATGTGCAGTTGCACTGTTGTAATTAGAAAACAATGTTTCTTTGGAGTCATGCTACACTTCTGGCTCTCATAATCTTCCATCCCTCTTCTGAAATGATGTCTGTGCATTGGGAGAAGGGGTTATGATAAGGTGTAATAGAATTTGACATTCTGTAATTTTTTTTCATTGTGATCTGCTGTGTGCCTCTTTTAGTCATCATCTGAAGAGTTGGTGGTCCTCTACAGGAAGCTCTAGGTGTGTACCCTTGTTTGAGGAAGTCTGCCACTGTGGAAAGCTTTGGAGATTAAGAGCCTCGCTCTGCTTATGGTTTTCTTTCTCTGCTTTATGCTGGCAATTTAACATTTAATCTCTGGCTTCCTGCTTCTGCTGTCATGTCTGCTGTTTACTGCTTGCTGCTATGTTCCTGGCCATGCTGAACTCTTACTATCTGAATCCTTAAGTTTAAATAAACTTTTTACTTTATAACTTATTTGAACATTTTTTTAAACAACTAGAGAAAAGTAACTAAAACAATGGGTTACAAATAATTCATCAGGATACATTCTAATATTGTGTCGATTTAAGAATATCATCCATTCTCCCTTAGATCTATGACATGTACAATCACCAGCATTTAATCCAATCAGACAGTGATTGGTAATTCCAATAACATTTGTGGCACTATTGCCATGTGTTTGGTATGTTTTTGGTATGTGTTGCAATGCTAGTCATTATTGTAGATTTGTATAGTTCACAGCTGAGAAAGTCTGATGAGTGCTTTCTCAATGTTATGCAATGCAACTTTTAGCAACATAAACACTAGCTAGGAGGAATAAAGTTACCAAGTGAGTACAGCCAGACATCTCAGTGCCTTGACTAGAGTGTTATCTTCTGCAGTAAGGTCATATAGTAATGTTCAAAGGATAACCAGGAGCAACAACAATATCCTTTTGGGGTTTAGGGCAACTCACTGATTAACAATTTCAAAAGAGATTAACAATTCCTGACACAAGGATTTTAATTTGTTAGCCTAACTTGCATAGTAGGGATATTATTGTTCCATTATAGGATAGATTTTAAAATATTTTATGTACATTTATTTATCCAGATTTATATATTCCTAATATACTGTGAAAATACATATATGAACCAGTCTATAGAGGTATATTTTTATGATTTTTTCATGGTTTAAGTTTTAGTTATTTCCACCAGTATCCTCTTTTCTAACCTTCATTTCCATCCCCCACTCTTATTAAAGCCATATTTTTCCATTAGTTATCTTTATTCTTATTTTATCATTGTGTTCTGTCCCCCTTCCATCTTGTAGCCTCTGGCTCACTTCATAACCTCTTGCTAATTTCTTGACCTCTTTGGGTATTTCAAATGGAATATACATACCTAAAAATTCACAACTAACATGCACACATAAGTAAAAAGTAATGGCAATTGTTTTTCTGCATCAGAGTTATCTTACTCAGCATAATTATTTCTAACTTTTTCCACTTACCAGAGAGTAATTTTTTCTTCATAAATGCAGTACTCTTTTTTCTTTATTAATTACACTTTATTCACTTTGTATCTCCTCTGTGGTTCCCTCCCTCCTCCTGTCCCAATCCCTACCTTCCTCCACCTTCTGCATGCATGCCCCTCCCCAAGTGCACTGATAGAAGAGGTCTTCTTTTCCTTCCTTCTGATCCTAGTCAATTAGGTCTCATCAGGAGTGGCTGCAGTGTCTTCTTGCTAACTACATAATACTATATCGTCTTAATGTGCCATATTTATTTCCATTCTTCAGTTAGTGGATATATAGGCTGTTTCCATTTCCTGGCTACTGGAATATAGGAACAATGAACATGATGAAATGGTATTTATAGTAGGATGTAAAGATGTTTGGGAATGTGTCCAAGAGTGGTACAGCCACTGTACTAGATTTTTCATAATAAATCTTTTTTTTTTTAGCCTTTTGAGAAACATCACATTGGTTTTTATAGTAGCTGCACCTGTTTTCACTCAAACCATCAGTAAGTAAATATCTGTCCCCTAACTTTGTCCATGTAAGCATTTTATCTTTGCTTTAGTCTTTGTATTCTGACCAGAGTAAATTAAACTACAAAATAGGTACATGCCTGTAATTCCAACACTCAGGGAGGTAGAGGCAGTCACATCTTTGTGAGTTTGAGGCCAGCCTAGTCAACAAAGCAAGTCTAGAACTGCTAAGACTGCACAGAGAATCCTGTCTTGAAAAACCAAAGCCAAAAACAAGAAAGAGAAAGAGAGAGAAAGAGAAAGAGAAAGAGAGAAAGAGAAAGGGAGAGAGAGAGAAAGAGATTCAGTCTCTGGTTTTAAGTTGAGGTCTTTGATCCACTTGGACTGTACTTTTGTGCAGGGTGGAAAGTATGGATCCATTTGCCTTTTTCTATCCAATTATACCAGCATCATTTGCTGAAGATGGTGTCTTTTGTCCATTGTATGGTTTTGGATTCTTTTTCTAAAATCAGGTGACTGTAGGTGTATGGGTTAATTTCTGGGTCTTCAATTCAGTTTTATTGATCCTCCAGTCTGTTTCTTTCTACTTTTTTAATATACAGTTTATTCACTTTGTATCTCAGCTGTAGCCCCTTCCCTCAACCCCTCCCAATCACATCATCCCTCCTTCATTTCCTCCTATGCTTCTCCCCCAGTCCAATGATAGGGGAAGTCCTCCTCCCCTTCCCTCTGACCCCAGCCTATCAGGTCTAATCAGGACTGGCTGCACTATCCTCTTCTGTGGCTTGGTAAAGCTGTTCCACCATCAGGGGGAGGTGATCAGAGAGCAGACCATTGAGTTCATGTTAGAGAGAGTCTCTGTTTCCATTATTAGGGAACCCACTTGGACCCTGAGCTGCCATGGGCTACATCTGTTTAGGGATTCTAGGTTATCTCTTTGCACAGCCCTTGGTTGGAATATCAGTCTCAGAAAACACCTCTGTGCCCAGATATTTTAGTTCTGTTGCTCTCTTTGTGGAGCTCCTGTCCCTTCCAGGTCTTACTGTCTCCTCCTTCCTTCATAAGATTCCCTGCATTCTTCCCAAAGTTTGGTTATGAGTCTCAGCATCTGCTTTGATACATTGCTGGGTAGAGTCTTTCAGAGGCCCTCTGTGTAGGCTCCTGTCCGGATCCCTGTTTTCTCCCTCTTCTGATGTCCATCCCATTTGCCTTTCTGAGTGAGGAATGTTCATCAAACCCAGTGTCCTCCTTCTTCCTTAGCTCCTTTAGGTTTACAGATTTTAGTGTACATATGTTCATTCTATATTATAAGGTTAAAAGCCCCTTATAAGTGAGTATATACCATGTGTGTCTTTCTTATTCTGAGAAACCTCATTCAGATGATCTTTTCTAGTTCCCACCATTTGCCTGCAAATTTCATGATTTCCTGGTTGTTAATTGCTGAGGAGTATTCCAATGTGTAAATGAATTTACACATTTCTGTATCCATTCCTCCATTGACATCTGGGTTGTTTCCAGATTCTGGCTATAATGAATAAAGCTGCTATGAACACAGTTGAGCAAATGTCCTTGAGCATATTATAGATATTTGCCTAAGAGTGGAATAGTTGGATCTTGAGTAAGCACTATTCCTAATTGTCTGAGAAAGTGCCAGGTTGACTTCCAAAGTGGTTTTACAAGTTTACATTCCCACCAACAATGGAGGAGTGTTCCACTTTCTCCACAGCCTCTCGAGCATGTGCTGCCAGTTGAGATTTAGGTATCAGCCATTCTGATGGGTGTAAGGTGAAAAGTCAGGGTCTTTTTAATTAGCATTTTCCTAATGAGTAATGATGTTGAGCATTTCTTTAAGTTTTTTCTGCTATTCAATATTGCTCTACAAAGAATTCTCTGTTTAGCTCTGTATCCCATTTTTAAACTGGATTACTTGATTTGCTGCTGTTTACATTCTTGAATTCTTTATATATTCTGGATATAATCCCTCTGTCAGATTCAGGGTTGGTAAAGATCCTTTCCCAATCTATAGGTTGTTGTTTTGTTCTGATGACAGAGTCCTTTTCTTTACAGAAGTGTTTCAGTTTCATGAGGTCCCATTTATTGATTGTTGATCTTAGAGCCTGTGCTGTTGGTGTTCTGTTCAAGAAGTTGTCTCCTGTGCCAATGATTCCAGGCTCTTCCCCACTTTTTCTTCTAACTGATTTAGATTATCTGTTTTTTTTTAATTTTTTATTTAACTTTTATTAATTACACTTTATTCCTTTTGTATCCCCCATAAGCCCCTCCCTCCTCCCCTCCCGGTCCCACCCTCCCCCACTTTCTGCATGCATGCCTCTCCCCAAGTCCACTGATAGGGGAGGTCCTTCTCTCCTTCTTTCTGATCTTTTTTTTTTTTTTTTTTTTTTTTTTTTTTTTTTTTTGTTATTCTCAATGCAGTTTATTCAGGAACCTTGAACAATCTTCTGACCCTGGGGAAAGCAAGCCCACAGCTTAAAATAGACTCTGGGTAGCCAACCCCAGCATGCCTCATGAGCAATGCAGATAGGTCCACATACATGGAAGCAAGCCAGATCCTCAGCCTTAGCCAAATATGGAGTTGTTCATGACAGAGAGCACTCACCATTGGGAAGGTGGAAGGCTGAAACCAGCTCCATCTTTAAGGCACAGCATTACACAGCTCTCTACAGTTCCCCCTTTTTGTTTTAGATGCATCAGGCAAGACTAGAGGTCTGATCTCTCATATTAGAAATAAATTGGGACTTAGTACCGATTTTCATTTAGGTGTCATCCACCCAAAGAGCATCAGACCCATCTGATACCTTTTTCTCAGAGGTGGGACCTGGGGCATCAACCCACATGCAATCAGACATGCTCTTCTCTGGGTCGAAAGTGGCTGACCCTGAGTGCAGTGCTTAGCCTCGCATCCTGAACGTAACATTTTAGCTCCCATGCTTGGGGAGACTGTCCTGCTTCAATGGCTGTAAAGGCCTGAATGGTCATGGCTGCATTATGCTGTTGTGAGACTTTCATCTTGCATATACACCACAGGCAAACCAAGGAGACCAACACCAGAAGGCCTGCTAATGCTCCCATGCCTGCCCATTCCTTCAGATGATTCATGGCAGTCCTGCGTCCACTCTGGTAGAATTTACCGTAACAATGGCCATTCTCAGCTGCTCCATCATAGTATCGAATTCTTCAGTCCAATTACCTAAAATATAGCTAGACAATTGTTTAGACAGATTTGCAGCACGGGAAAAATTTTCATATTGTATGGTAGTGACACAAAGTCCAGCATATATACTCACTCATATAGACATACAACATAGGACAAACCCACTAAAATCTGTGCATCTAAAGAAACTAAGCAAGAGAGAGGACCCTACCTAAAACGGTCAATCCCCATCCTGAAAGGCAAAGAGGATAGACATCAGAAGAAGAAGAAAACAGGAAACAACCTAGGAACCTACCACAGAGGGCCTCTGAAAGCCTCTGCCCTACAGACTATCAAAGCAGATGCTGAGCCTGATGGGCAACTGTTGGGCAGAGTGAATGGAATTTTATGTAAGAACTGGGAAATAGTAAGAGCTGGAGAGGACAGGGCCTCCACAAAGAGAGCAACAGAACAAGAAAATTTGAACACAGGGAACTTCCCAGAGACTCATACTCCAACCCAGGACTATTCATGGAGATAACCTAGAACCCCTGAACAGATGTAGCCCATGGCAGGACAGTGTCCAAGTGGGTTACATAGTAATGGTAAGAGGGACTGTCTCTGACATAATCTGATTGGCCTGCTCTTTGATCACCTCCCCCTGAGGGGGGAGCAGCCTTACCAGGCCATAGTAGAGGACAATGCAGCCACTTTTGATGTGAACTGATGGACTAAGATCAGAAAGGAGAGGAGAACCTCCCCTATCAGTGGACTTGGGGAGTGGCATGCATGCAGAAAGGAGAGGGAGGGTGGGATTGGGAGGGGAGGAGGGAGGGGCTTATGGGGGGATGCAGAATGAATAAAGTGTAATTGATGAAAAGATTATCTGGTTTTATGTTGAGGTCTTTGATCCACTTGGACGTTAGATTTGTGCAGGGTGATGAATATAAATCTATTTGCATTTTTCTACCTGTAGACATCCAGTTAGACCAGCACCATTTGCTGAAGTTGCTATCTTTTTTCATTGTATGGTTTTGGCTTCTTTGTCAATAATCAAGTATCCATAGGTGTGTGGATTTATTTCTGGGTCTTCTATTCTATTCCAGTGATCCAACATTTTGTTTCTATGCCACTATAATGTGGTTTTTATTACTATTACTCTGTAGTACAGCTTGAGTTCAGGGATGGAGATACCTCAAGAAGATCTTTCATTGTACAGAATTGTTTTAGCAATTCTGGCTTTTTTTTTTTGTTTTTCATATGAAATTGAGAATTGTTCTTTCAAGGTCTTTAAAGAATTTTATTTGTATATTGATGATAATTGCATTGAATCTGTAGATTGCTTTTAACCATTTTCCCTATGTTAATCCTACCAATCCTTGAGCATGGGAGATCTTTCCATCTTCTGATATTTTCTTCAATTTCTTTCTTCAGAGACTTGATTTTTTTTTTCCAAACAGGTCTTTCAGTTGCTTGGTTAGAGCCATACCAAGGTACTTTATGTTACTAGTTGCTATTGTAAAGGGTGTTGTTTTCCTAATTTATTTCTCAGCCCAATTATCTTTTGTATACAAAAATCAGGAGGGTAACTGATTTTTTTTTTTGTAGTTAATTTTGCATCCTGCCAGTTTTTTGAAGGTTTTTATCAGCTGAAGGAGTTCTCTGGTTGAATTTTTGGGGTCACTCATTCATATTATCATCCACAAACAATGATATTTTGACTTCTTCCTTTGTGATTTGTATTTCCTTGATTTCCTTTGACTTGTCTTATTGCTCTAGCTAGCACTTGAAGTACTATGATGAAAAGATACGGAGAGAGTAGGCAACCTTGCTTTGTCCCTAATTTTAGTAGAATTGATTTAAATTTCTCTCCATTTAGTTTGATGTTGGCTATAGGCTTGCTGTATATTGGCTTTACTATGTTTAGGTAGGTGCCTTGTATCCTTGATCTCTCCAAGACTTTAAACATGAATGGGTGTTGGACTTTGTCAAATGTTTTTTCAGCATCTAAGAAGATAATCATGTGGTTTGTTAATATGGTGGATTACATTGATGGATTTCCATAAATTGAACCATCCTTGGATGCCTGGGATGAAGCCTACTTGATCATGGTGGATGATATCTTTTATGTGTTCTTGAATTCGGTTTGCAAGTATTTTATTGAATATTTTTGCATCAATGTTCATAACAGAGATGTCTGAAGTTCTCTTTTTTTTGTTGGGTCTTTGTGTGGTTTAGGTATCAAGGTGGCTGTTGCTTCATAGAATGAGTTTGATAATGTTAATTCTGTTTCTATTTTGTTGAATAGTTTGAAGAGAATTGGAGTTACCACTTCTTTGAAGATTTGGTAGAATTCTGTGCTGTAAGCATTTGGCTGTGGGCTCTTTTTTGAAATTGAGACAGTTTAATTTTAGTTTTTTATTTTTATTATTAGTTACATTTTATTAACTCTGTATCCCAGCTGTATCTCGCTCCCTCATTCACTCCCCATCCCACCTTCTCTCCCTCATCTCTTCCCTGGCCCTTTCCAGGTCCACTGATTGGGGAGGACCTTCTCCTCTTTCATCTGACCCTGTTTTATCAGGTATCTTCAGGACTGGCTGCAAAGTCCTCCTCTGTGGCCTAGCAGGACTGTTCCTCCCTTGGGGGTGGGGAGGTCAAAGAGCCTGCCATGGAGTTTCTGTCAAAAATAGTCCCTGTTCCCCTTACTATGGGAAACCAATTGGTTACTGAGCTACCATGGGCTACCTCTGAGCAGAGTGAAAGAAGGGGGAGTTAGTATGACATGGAAAGGATAGGAGCTCCACAAGGACCAAATATATCTGGGCACAGGGGTCTTTTCTGAGGCTGACACTCCACCAAGGACCATGTATGAAAATTGAGACTTTTGATGACTTCTTATTCATTGGAAATATCAGAATGTTTAATCAATTTACCTGATATTGATTTAATTTAGGTAAATGGAATCTATCAAGAAAATTGTCCATTTCATTTAGATTTTCAAATTTTGTGTCATATAAGCTTTTGTAGCAAGACCTAATGATCGTTTGGATTTCCTCAGTGTCTGTTGTTATGTCTCCCTTTTAATTTCTGATTTTGCTGATTTGGATAGTTTCTCTCTGTCATTTGGTTGGCTAAGGGTTTGTCTATCTTGTTGATTTCCTAAAAAAACAGCTCTTGGTCTCATTGATTATTTGAATTGTTTTCTTTGTTTCTAATTCATTGATTTCAATTCTGTGTTTGATTATGTCCAATTGTCTACTCCTCTTAGGCGTGTCTGCTTCTCTTTTTTTTTTCCCCTAGGGTTTTTAGGTGCACTTTCATTGTGTCCCATAAGTTTGGGTAAATTGTGCCTTCATTTTCATTGAATTTTAGGAAATCTCTAATTTCATTTTTCATTTCTTCCCTGACCAAGCTGTCAATGAGTAGTGTTGTTTAGTTTCCATGTGTATGTAGGCTTTTTGTCATTTTTGTTGTTGTTGA
Source organism: Meriones unguiculatus (assembly GCF_030254825.1). Lineage (NCBI taxonomy): Eukaryota > Metazoa > Chordata > Mammalia > Rodentia > Muridae > Meriones > Meriones unguiculatus. Next base: position 55,732,879 of record NC_083356.1, on the reverse strand, counting down.
GGTTAAGTTTTAGGCCATGGTGGTCTGATAGGATTCAAGGGATTATTTCAATCATTTTGTATCTGTTGAGGCTTGCTTTGTGCACCACTATGTGGTCAATTTTGGAAAATGTTCCACAATGTTCTGAAAAGAAGGTATAGTCTTTTGAATTTGGGTGAAAAGTTCTGTAGACATCTGTCAGGTCTATTTGATTTAGAAACTTTGTGTGATTATTTTCCTATTTAGCTTCTGTCTAGATGCTCAGCTCCTTGGTGAGAATGGACTGTTGAAGTCTCCCACCATTAAGGTGTTTGGTTGATGTGTGAATTAAGCTTTAATAATCTTTCATTTACAAATGCAGGTGTTCTTGTATTTGGGGCATAGATGTTCAGGATTTTGATGTCCTCTTGGTGGATTTTTTCCTTTGATGAGAAAGAAGTACTACTCCTCATCTTTTTTGATTGAAGGTCCTTTTTATTAGATGTTAGGATAGCTACCCAAGCTTGTTTTCTGGGTCCATCTGCTTGAAAAACATTTTTCTAGCCCTTTACACTGAGGTAGTGTTTATCTTTGTTGTGTAGGTGTGTTTCTTGGATGCAGCAGAATGTTGGATCCTGTTTCTGCAACCATTCTGTTAGTCTGTGTCTTTTTCTTGGAGAGTTGAGTCTGTTGTTATTGATAGATAATAGTGACCAATGAATGTTAGTTCATTTTATTGTGGATTTGGTGGTATTCCTGTGTTTCAATGCTTGTTTTCTTTTACTTCTTTGTTGTGAATTTATCTATATCCTGTGTTTTCTTGGGTGTAGTTGATTTCGTTGGATTGGTGTTTTCCTTCTAATATCCTCTGTAGAGCTGGGTTGCTGTGTAGATATTGTTTAAGTTTAGTGTTGTCATGGAATGTATTGTTTTTTTCATCTATGTTGATTGAAAGCTTTGTTTGGTATAGTAGTCTGGGATGGCATCTGTGTTCTCTTAGAGTCTTCATGACATCTGCTCAGGACTTTCTGGCTTTTATAGTTTATGTTGAGAAGTATAGTGTGATTCTGGCCGGTCTTTCTTTTTATGTTACTTGACCTTTTTCCCTTGCTGCTTTTAATATTTTTTCTTTGTTCTGTAGATTTAATGTTTTGACTATTATGTGACATGAGGAGTATCTTTTCCAGTCTCGTCTATTTGGTGTTGTGTGGGTCTCCTATACGTTTATGGACATCTCTTTCTTTTAGTTGGTAATTTTTTTTCTATGATTTTCTTGAAAATATTTTCTGGACCTTGGAGCCTGGAATCTTATTTTTTAATCTCTTCCTATTATTCTTGGATTTTTTTTTGTTCATGGCATCTTTGTGTTTGGAACTTTTCTGAATTTACTTTTTCTCTGAGAGATATATCAATTTCTGTAATTGTATCTTCAGCACCTTCTTTCTTCCATCTCTTGTATTCTGTTCTTGGTGCTTACCTTTGTGATTCCTGATTATTTTCTCTAAGTTCTACAGCTCAAGGGGTTTCTCTGTTTGTGTGTGTGTGTTTGTTTTATTGATTCTAATTCTGTTTTCATTTCTTGCACAATTTCCTTCATCTGTTTGAATGTTGATTCCTGTTATTCTATGACAGACCCCATATATTTTTGTCTGATTCCTCTCTATATGCCATTACTTGTGCCTGTACCTGTGCCTCTATTTGTTTGGCTGTATTTACCTTCATTTCTTTGAGCATTTTGATTGTTTCCTCTTCATGTGCTTCTAATAACTGAGTAAACATAGCTTTAAAATCATTTTCCAAAGAATTGAAATGTCATCTGTGGCAGATCAGTCTTCAAATGGCCGCCCTAATAAGGGGAGCAGGGGCTGTCTCTGACAATTACTCTGTGGCTTGCTCTTTTATCACCTCCTCCTGAAGGAGAAGCAGCTTGAGCCGGCCAGAAAAGAAGACTATGAAAGACATTCCTGATGAGACCTGATAGGCTAGGGTCAAATGGAAGGGGAGGAGGTCCTCCACTATCATTGGACTGGGCAAGGGGCATGGGAGGAGATGAGAGAGGAAGGGAGGGCAGGATTGGGAGGGGAAGAGGTTGGGGTACAGCTGGGATACAAAGTGAATAAATTGTAACAAAATTATATTTTAAAAAATTCATTGATTTGTGGGGTTGTTGGTGAATCCATGATGTCCTGAATTTTGTTGAATGTGTTCTTAAGCCAATCTCTAGCCATCTGCTTATCCGTAAACTTTGCTGTTTGTTCCTGGGGTCTGTACTTCAGACTGAGTCCTTCTGTCAATGGTGTCTATAGTATTCTTCAGGAAGATGAGAGAGGTTCACCAGTTTGAGAGTGGATGTTTGTGTTTCAGCAGTAGCTAAGGTAGGAAGGTTTCAGGCACATATGAGTAAGCATGGGTGTTTGTGTGGAAGTGTGCCTTGAGGGAGAGTGTGCTAAAATGTGTAGATGCCAGGAAGGGTGGAGCTTAAGGTGCTGGGGCTGTTCCAGGGCACAATGTTCATGTGCAAATGCCTTCAGTACCTCAGTGGCCTACAGGCCTGTCATACTGTCCTCCCGGTATTCAGATCTGTCTGGGCTCCAGAAATTTTTGCTTGAACTTCACTGGTAGAACCAAGGAACAAGGGCTTCAATGTTGAGAATGCTCTCCCAAGGATCTATATGTTGCCCACAGTGTGGGTGTGAGAGGGAGGGATCTGATGTCTGGCTATTAGAGTAGAGGGATCCTGGATCTGCAAGCACTCACTTGAAGGTGCACTACTAGCTAGCAGTCCTAATCAGAAAGCAGAGGCTTTGCCCCTGTTCTCTACTCTCTCTCACATTGGGCACACAGGGGCAAATAAGAGTGTAGGAGATCCATCAGCTCAGTGATGTCAACTGTTTGGCCAACAGGTATGGAGCCCTGAATTTGGGGTCACTGCCTCTGCAGCCTCAGTTACAGAGCACTACTCTCTTGCTTGGACTAGCCACTGTCCCACCACAGCTGCAGCCCTGGGAGGCCACCGGTACCATTTCAGTCATTGAACATGAAGGCTCCTGCTTGGGGCAACCACTACTGCGTCAGCTGAACAGGGAGACCTGTGTTTGGGGCAAGGGGAAGTTCAGGGGAGTTGAATATTCTCCATTCTCAGACCCTGGAGTCTTCCACCAGTGACCTGGATCCAAACTGTTCCAGCTCATGGGTTGTCCCCGCTAACCCAGGAAGCCTCAATGTCGATGTTCTGGCTTCAGCTGCCCCTGCACTCACCAATTTCAGAGTTTCTGATCCTGCGCCCCTCAGATCCTCCAGTCTGTTTCTATGCTAATACCATGAACTTATTATTACTATTTCTCTATAGTACACTTGAGATCAGGGATGGAGATACCTCCAGACATTGTTTTATTGTACAAAATTGTTTTAGCTATTTTGGGTTTTTTGTTTTTCCATATGAAGTTGAGATTTGTTCTTCCAGTTCTGTATGGGATTGTGTTGATATTTTGATAAGGATTACATTGACTCTGTAGATTGCATTTGGAAGGATCATTTTTACTATGTTAATCCTACCAAACCATGAACATGGGCGATCTTTCCATCTTCTGACATCTTCATCAATTTCTTCCTTCAGAGACTTGATGTTCTTGCCATACAGGTCTTTCACTTGCTTAGTTAGAGTTACACCAAGGAATTCTATATTATTTATGGCTTATTGTGAAGGGTATTGTTTCCCTAATTTATTTATCTTTCTTTTTGTCTTTTGTATATAAGAAGGCTACCGATTTTTTCAGTTAATTTTGTATCCAGCCCAGCCACACTAAATCTGTTAGAAGAAAATGTAGAGAAGAGCATAGAACACATTGGCATGCAAGGATAACTTTCTGGACAGAACACCAAAAACTCAAGCTCTAAGATCAACAATCAATAAATGGGACCTCATGAAGCAGAAAAGCATCTGTAAAGTAAAGACAGTCAACAGAACAAAATGACAGCCTACAGACTGGGAAAATATCTTCAACAACCCTATATCTAACAGAAGGCTAATATCCAGAATATATAAAGAACTAAAGAAATTATTCATGAACAAATCAAATAATTCAATTAAAAATGGGGTACAGAGCTAAACAGAGAATTCCTAACAGAGAAATATTGAATGGCTTGAATGGCAGGGGAACACTTAAAAAAATGCTCAACATCCTTGCTCATCAAGGAAATGCAAACCAAAACAACCCTGAGATTCCATTCCACGCCCATCAGAATGACTAAGATTAAAAACTCAACTGACAACACATGCTGGAGAGGATGTAGAGAAAGGGGAACACTCCTCCATTGCTGATGGGAATGTAAACTTGTACAATCATTTTGGAAAACAATCTGGTGCTTTCTCAGACAATTTGGAATAGTGCTTCCTTAAGATCCAGCTATTCCACTCCTTGGAGTATATCTGAAAGATACTCAACCATACGACAAGGACATTTCCTCAACTATGTTCATTGCAGCTTTATTTGTAATAGCCAGATCTGGAAACAACCAAGATGTCACTCAACTGAAGAACAGATGCAGAAACTGTAGCACATTTACACAGTGGAATACTTTTCGACTGTTAAAAACAAGGAAATCATGAAATTTGCAGGCAAATGGTGGGATCTAGAAAAGATCATCCTGAGTAAGGTATCCCAGAAAACATGGTATATATACACTTATAAGTAGATATTATCTATATAATATATATTAAAATCTACAGAACAAAAGGAGCTAAACAAGGAAGACCCTAGGGAAGATGCTTAGTCCCCATTCAAGAGGTAAACAGAATAGACACAGGAAGCATTAAAAAAAGAGGGAACATGACAGGGCTCTAACATAGATTTCTTCTAAAAGACTCCATCCAGTGGGAGATTGAAATAAATGCAGAGACTCACAGCCAAAATTAGGACAGAGTACAGGGGGTCTTGTGGAAGAAGGGTCATAAAGAAGGACCTGGAGAGAATGGGAGCCCCACAAAGAGACCAATAAAGCAAAAAATTAAGTAAGTAAGTAAGTAAATAAATAAATAAATAAATAAATAAATAAAGCTGGGTCCTGGTGGACTGCAGAGACTGATGTATCAAACATGCTTAGAGAGGACCTAACCCCCACTGTTTATATATAGCCCATAGACAGCTCAGTCTCTATGTGGGTTCCCTAGGAAGAGGAGAAGATAGTCTCTGAAATGAACTAGGTTGCCTGCTCCTTGGTTACTTCTCCATGGTGGGGCAATCTAGCCAGCCCACAGAGATAGAGCATCCAGGCAGCGCTGGTGGGACCTGATAGGCTAGGGTCAGACAGTAGGGGAGGAGCACTTCCCTCATCAGGAGACTAAGAGAGGAAGAGGGAGGGAGGATGCAACCTGCAGGTAATGGGAGGGGGGGCTACAAGTGGGTTACATAGTGAAATAATTTTAAATAATAATTTAAAAAATCTATATTTGTTTTCTGACAGATAACTATATTAAACATTTTTGAAATGTTTTTAGCTGTTCATATTTCACTTATCGACACCTCTCTTTTAAATTTGGCTGTTTGTTTCCTTGATGCTTAATAATTGGACAAAATCCCAACATGATGAGGTGAAATAAGCATAAGATTTCAGTCCTACATAAGAAGATTGATGTATATTCTTGTATTTAGTTTCAGTTTGGTATTTTTGTTGTTGTTTTTTGTTTGTTTCATTAATTTGGGTATTTTTTATTTCGATTTTTTTTGTTCATTCAATCCTTGTAATTTGTTTTTGTTTTTCTCTTTTTTATGTTTTTGTTTTGAGAAAAAAATACAAAGTTGGTGCATAGGAAGGGAAAGAGGATCTGGAAAAACTTGAGGGGGAGAATATGATCAAAATATATTTAAATTAAAAAATATTTTAAGCAATAATAACAATAAAAATTGACAATTGGGTGCTTCTGGGTAGAGCAAGAGCTAGTTTTTCTTACGGGTATGGCCTTTTGCAGGTGGGCCATGCTCCTGTAGAAGGCTCTCAATCAAGTTGTGTAAGGACAGCACAAGTTAAATTTACTATTCTCTATCAAATTTTGGATTGTTAGAAGAAAATGTTGAGTAGTTTGGTAGGAGAATGAAAATAAATATGATTAAAATACATTATTCATAAACTTCAAAGTACAAATTAAATGAGAAAATATTTATTTAATTATAAAAATAAATCTTTGTTGTGTAATGTATAACATGAAATATATGTTTACACTCATTTCATGAAATATCCTACTAAACCTCAAAAACAAAAACAAACGATTTTGAGTTTCCTTTATCAGAAGATGGTGTGGTATTTTTAGTTCTCTTACAAACATCAAGTAAAATCAAGGTATCATCTTAATATAAAAAGTTGATGAAATATTGTATATACAATTCAATTACTAGAGTTTCCAATCAATAAACAATTATTATTTGATAAATACACTCAGAAGTACTTCAATCCAGGCGAATGTTCTTCAGATTTTATTCAAGATTTGTAACAAATCAAAATTAAATGAAGAATGCCTGTACAGCAACCCAAATCTGTTTCTGACATATTTTTTTTAGTGTGTACTGTGTGCTAAACTATAATCATGTGGTTCTTTTAGTCTCATTTGAATTGAGTTTTTTCATTATTATTTTTCCTCCCTTATTCATAGTAGAACTTCACTGACAGCAAGAATAACAACTGATAATACACCGTTTTAGAACTCAGAATGTGATTAGTTTGGAAGTTGATTCTCAAATACCATTAATTAAATTAGGTTATAATGATAAAAGATTAACTCTCACTCTAAGGTAACAGGAAAGAGACAGAAACAGAAGAAAGTCATGTGATGATCGTGCTATGAGTAGCTGTACTGAACACATTGGTCAGGAATTGACACAAAAACCAAAAGAAATTCAGAGAAGTCATGGAACATGATGCTATAGAAATTCTGTCTTTAAATGCAGTTCCTATCAGTATCCACATTAGCATGTCTGTTGTTGTCTTTGTTTGGCTAATACTTGGGCAGGCATATTGGTGAGATATTATGGATGTAGCTTTTATTTACTAAAAGAAATATATATATATATATATATATATATATATATATATATAGTATTCTGATAACAGTTTCCCCTTCCCCAACTCTTCCTAGATCCTTCCTACCTTCCTGCCCCCCATCCAACTCTATTCTCTTTCTCTCCCTTTTGAAAATAAACAAGTACACTTAGGCATATACACACAGAGAAACACACATGCACTCACACAATCCATAAAAACACAAATTGAAAATAAAAGTATACAAGCAAAAGGTTAGTAAGAGAAAATATATTCAAGGAAAACAATTTGAGACAAAAAGTCTACAGAAATACCACTGAATTCAATTTCTGTTTGTTATCTTCTATTGGGCAAGTGTCCTACCTTTAAGTGTCATTAATATATCCAGTGAAACACCATTGGAGAGACCTAATTTCTACTTTGCAAGCAGATGGTTGTGTACATTTCCTTCCCTGGTGATGAGACATTGCTATGAGACAGTCTCACAGCATATTTTTGGATTGTCTAGGTCTTACAATCTTTCTGCTCCCTCTTCCAAAATGCTTCCTGAATCTTAGGTACAAAAGTTGATTTCTACCATCAGGCCTCAGCTTTGCATGAAGAGCTATAGCCAACTAAGATTGCTGAAGAATGGAGAAATAAAGGTCATACCCAGGCATGAGAACACCATGCCTGTCCAATGCCAAATGGTCATCTTGGAAAATATATGTAGAAGTAAAATTATACAGATGGAGCAAATGGTATTTAGGAATATATGTATACACATATACATATATGCACATGTAACAACTATTAAGGAAAAGAGGCCATGGGTTTGGATATGGGAGTGCTTAGAGAGAGGAAATGCAAGAGGAAAACAATGTAATTACATTATCATCTTAAAACAAAGAAAATGTGAACAAACAAAAAAATCTAGTTTTTAACCTTCAGAATTGTGAGAGAATAAATTATTGCTATTTAAAGCCACAAAATTTGTTTTTTAAAAAGAACTAAATGTACTATGAAAAAAATATGAATATGCCTCTCTTCACTTGTCAGAAAAAGTTCATTTCAAAAGTTTTAACCTGTTTTAGCAACAGCATGATGAAAACTTGTTCTATTTCACATCCTGTGGAACATAAAAGTTAATGTGGAGTCTCTGAGAAAATGGAACTGCTGACAAGTATTAGGATTATTGTAGTGATAATTAACAAACATTGATTTTTTTTTATTCACAAACATGGAACAGAAAAACAAACAGGAAATTTGTAAAAGAAAAGTTTATTCTTGATTATAGCAGATGGACATTTTACTGCTAATGTGAATATTAAAGAAAGGTGTTAGGTTGAGGTGTGAATTAAGTGCATCTGACTGCATTGAGAAACCCACATAAACAAGTACGTGGATTCGCAAAGCTGTATAAACTGTTTAAGTAATTTTAAGCATTTACTTCATTTATGAAAAGTAGCATTTTAAAATATTTAAATGTGAAGAAGACAGAGGAAAGCAGAAGAGGAGTAGAAGAGTGGGAGAAGAAATAAGGGTCATAATAAAGTTGGTAGTAAAAGTGCTTTGTAATGGGAAAAAATCCTGAAACATATTAATCAATTTTCATCAGCTTTTCACGCAGAGGTAATGCTAGGTTCCGAATGTCCAAAGATGGGCAAAATCTATTCCTAGCCCATGGTTATTTTAATACACTGTGGAAAACAGCAACCTGAATACAGTGTGATAAAAAGTATCTCAGAGTAAAATACCATTATTTATGGAGGTACAAAGAGGGACTTCTAATTCATCAAGGTCCTGCTAGAACTGGTCATATATCAAATTAACCTGAAATAATTAGCACTTGTTTAAAGTAATGAGTCGACAAGAGACCAAAGCAGTAATTCAATTAAAAGAAATAATTTAGGCCAATGTTTTGGTTAAGAAGGGATTATTGGTCAAATGCAAAATTTTCAATAATCTCAGAGTCCAGGCTAAAAAAACTGTACACGATTAAATTGTTTTTATAATAATTTTTATTTTTTATATTAATCACAGGTTATTTACTTTGTATCCCAGCTGTAGCCCCCTCTCTTATTCCCTTCCAATCCCATCCTCCCTCTCTCCTCCCTGCCCCTTTCCAAGTCCACTGATAGGGGAGGTCCTCCTACCCTTCCATCTGACCCTAGATTATCAGGTATATTCAGGACTGGCTGCAATGTCCTCCTCTGTGTCCTAGCAAGGCTGCTCCTCCCTTGTGGGGTAGGAGGGGGGACAGGTCAAAGAGCCAGTCATTAAGTTCATGTCAGAAACAGCCCCTGTTTCCCTTGAACCCACTTGGATACTGAGCGTAAAATTGTTAAAAAGCAGAAGGTTTTCTGAAAATTTTCTCTATTTGAAGGAAATAATGCAGCCAAGAAGTATAGACATTTTAAGCAGAAGTTCATTTAGCAAAGAGAAACACCCTCCAGTGATTGTGGATTGGGCTGAATCAAAAAATGAAGAGAGCAGCAAGAGAGTTTAGGTTATTTTAAGTAAAAAGTTCTTGTGAATAGCATATTCATAAAATAAGGTGAGATATCTTTTCACTTCAAACATGCTGGACTGGATTTCCTTTTAAAGTTATATCTTCCCATGGTCTTCTTGAACATACAGCAAGGGCTGAGGTCAAAACCCCAATGCAAATGATATATGGAAGCCAGTCTTTTGATGATGCACTTTTTACCAGCATCTGTATATAATGCCTGGGAAAGTACTTGCCACATTAATCTGTAATATAACAGTCATGGCTTAGCTATAGCCCTCAGGATAATTATCCACTAAGGGGCATTTAGCCATCAGTATACACAGCTACCCAGTCACAGCCAAGTGGCCTTGGTTATTTTACAGTAAAACCCCTGCTTATTTATCTTAGAATGAGGCGCAAGCAATAATCAGAATATAGGTCTGGAAAGGCACTCTGATATACTATACTGAGCATGCCGGGGAATGCTTTTCAAGCGTGAACTATCCTGTTTGGCTTTGTCATTTAAAATCTCACCCTGGCTTCAGTATTTGAGGCAGGAATTACAGACTGCTTAGGAGACTGTTATAGTAATTCACAGTAGGAGATAGTAAACTGAACTGAGGTAGCCACAGCAATGGCTGAAAAGAGGTGAGTATAATCTCACTGTGTAAGCAGAATAACATTTTATAATTTGAAGTGAATATTTCTGGTGTCTTTGAAGACTCAGTTTTGTTATGTGATGTTTTGCTGGAAGCTGGCTTGTGAGTGGGCAGGTGATGTTTTGCTGTGAGCAGAGTGACTTTGGTCAGCTGAGATCATCCATAGGTAGACTCTTAAATGAGAAGATACATAGAGGTCCATGCACATTGAGGCTTCACTTTTTTCAAATTTATTAATTTTGTTTTATAAATTATAGTTTATCTCAAACAGGTCTTTCGCTTGCTTGGTTAGAGTCACCCCAAGGTACTTTATGTTATTAGTGGCTATTGTGAAGGGTGTTGTTTCCCTAATTTCTTTCTCAGCCTTTTTGTCTTTGGTATACAGGAGGGCTTCTGATTTTTTTGAGTTGATTTTGTATCGTGCCACTTTGCTGAAGGTGTTTATCAGCTGAAGGAATTCTCTGGTTGAATTTTTGGGGTTGCTCATGTATACTATCATATCATCTGCAAATAGTGACACTTTGACCTCTTCCTTTCCGATTTGTATCCCCTTGATCTCCTTTAGTTGTCTTATTGCTCTGGCTAGGACTTCAAGTACTATGTTGAAGAGATATGGAGACAATGGACAGCCTTGTCTTGTCCCTGATTTCAGTGGGATTGATTTAAGTTTCTCTCCATTGAGTTTGATGTTAGCTATAGGCTTGCTGTATATTGCCTTTACTAACTTTAGGTATGTGCCTTGTATACCTGATCTCTCCAAGACTTTAAACATGAATGGGTGTTGGACTTTGTCAAATGCGTTTTCAGCATCTAAGGAGATGATCATGTGGTTTTTCTCCTTCAGTTTGTTTATGTGGTGGATTACATTGATGGATTTCCGTATGTTGAACCACCCTTGCATGCCTGGGATGAAGCCTACTTGGTCATGGTGGATGATATCTTTGATGTGTTCTTGGATTCAGTTTGCAAGTATTTTATTGAGTATTTTTGCGTCAATGTTCATAAGAGAGATAGGTCTGAAGTTCTCTTTTTTTGTTGGATCTTTGTGTGGTTTAGGTATCAAGGTGACTGTGGCTTCATAGAATGAGTTTGGTAGTGTTCCTTCTGTTTCTATTTTGTGGAATAGTTTGAGGAGAATTGGAGTTAGCACTTCTTTGAAGGTCTTGTAAAATTCTGGGCTGAAGCCATCTGGCCCAGGGCTTTTTTGGAGGGGAGACTGTTAATGACTGCTTCAATTTCCTTAAGAGATATAGGGCTATTAGAAAGAAATCGAAGAAGATATCAGAAGATGGAGAGATCTCCCATGCTCATGGATTGGTAGGATTAACATTGTGAAAATGGCCATCCTGCCAAAAGCAATCTACAGATTCAATGCAATTCCCATCAAAATACCAACTCAATTCTTTACAGACCTTGAAAAAAAGATTCTCAGCTTCATATGGAGAAAAAAAAACCCAGAATCTCCAAAATGATCCTGTACAACAACAGATCATCTGGAGGTATCTCCATCCCTGATCTTAAGCTGTAATACAGGGCAACAGTAATAAAAACTGCATGGTATTGGCATAGAAACAGAAAGGAGGATCAATGGAACCGCATAGAAGACCCAGAAATAAACCCACACACCTATGAATACTCGATATTTGACAAAGAAGCCAAATCCATTCAATGGAAAAAAGACAGCATCTTCAACAAATGGTGCTGGACCAACTGGATGTCTACATGCAGAAAAATGAAAATAGATCTATATTTATCACCCTGAACAAAACTAAAGTCAAAGTGGATCAAGGACCTCAACATAAAACGAGATACTCTAAATCAATTGGAAAAAAAAGTGGGGAACAGCCTAGAACTCATTGGCACAGGAGACAACTTCCTGAATAGAACACCAACAGCACAGGCTCTAAGAGCAACAATCAATAAATGGGACCTCATGAAACTGAAAAGCTTCTGTAAAGCAAAGGACACCATCATCAAAACAAAACGACTGCCTACAGATTGGGAAAGAATCTTCACTAACCCTTTATCTGACAGAGGACTAATATCCAGTATATACAAAGAACTAAAGAAGCTGAAAAGCAGCAAACCAAGTAATCACTTAAAAAATGGGGAACAGAGCTAAACAGAGAATTCTCGACAGAGGAATATCAAATGGCAGAGAAACACTTAAAGAAATGCTCATCCTCATTAGCCATCAGGGAAAGGCAAATCAAAACGACCCTGAGATATCACCTTACACCCATCAGAATGGCCAAGATGAAAAACTCAAGCGACAACACATGCTGGAGAGGTTGTGGAGAAAGGGGAACCCTCCTCCACTGCTGGTGGGAATGTAAACTGGTACAACCACTCTGGAAAGCTATCTGGCGCTTTCTAAGACAGTTAGGAATAGTGCTTCCTCAAGACCCAGCTATACCACTGCTAGGTATATACCCAAAGTTTGCTCAAGTACACAAAAGGGATACTTGCTCAACCATGTTTATAGCAGCTTTATTTGTAGTAGCCAGAACCTGGAAACAACCCAGATGTCCATCAACGGAAGAATGGGTACAGAAATTGTGGTTTTTCTACACAATGGAATATTACTCAGCAATCAAAAAGGAGGAAATCATGAAATTTGCAGGCAAATGGTGGGATCTAGAAAAGATCATTCTGAGTGAAATATCCCAGAAGGAGAAAGACAAACACGGTATATACTCACTTATATAGACCTATGATATGATAAATGTAAGGAAATCTATACACCTAAAAAAGATAATCAAGAGAGCAGACATGGGGTAAGATGATCAATCCTCATTTAGAAAGACAGATGGGATGTGCATTGAATGTATGACAGGAGTCTACTGAGTGCATCTGAAAGACTCTAACTAGCAGTGTTTTCAAAGCGAAGACTCATGACCAAATCTTTGGCAGAGTACAGGGAATCATAAGAAAGATTGGGATTAGTCTGATACAGAAAGAATAGGAGCGCCACAAGGACCAAATATATCTGGGCACAGGGTCTTTTCTAAGACTGACATTCAACCAAGGACCATGTATGGATATAACCTAGAACCCTGCTCAGATGTAGCCTGTGGTAGCTCAGTAACCAATTGGTTTCCCAAAGTGAGGGGAACAAGGTCTATTTCTAACAGGAACTCCATGACTGGCTCTTTGGCCTCCCCACCCCTCAAGGGAGGAGCAGTCCTGTTAGGCCACAGAGGAGGGCTTTGCAGCCAGTCCTGAAGATACCTGATAAAACAGGATCAGATGAATGGGGAGGAGGTCCCCCCCATCAGTGGACTTGGAAAGGGGCATGGTGGAAATGAGGGAGGGAGGGAGGAGCTGGGAGGGAATGAGGGATTGGGACATGGCTGGGATACAGAGTTAATAAAATGTAACTGATAAGAAAAAATAAAATTAAAAAAAATAAATTGTAGTTTATTCACTTTGTATCCCTGATGTAACCCCTTCCTTATACCCTGCCAATCCCTCCTTCCCTTTCTCATCTCCTCCCATGCCCCTCCCCAGTACACTAATAGGGGAGGTTTCACTTTTGAATCAACAATGCTGAGCTTATCTTCATGCTTAAACACTTGACACTTGACTTCTCAGACAGAAATGTTCCAGAGAATTTCTTGGAACAAGTTGGTTTTCCCTGACTTGGTGTTGGCATTTAGACTGGACTGTTAGTATCCTGATAATTGAGTTTGGTAATCCCTTAAAGAACCATTAACCTTAATCAGCAGGCAGTAGACAAAAGAGGTCTTCAGCCAGCTCTTTTCTCTACTAATCTCCTACCTAAGGTCAATTGTTGCAAGGAAGTTAAAAGTGCTTAGGAACCCTAAAAAAGTAGGTTAGTGAAAAATCTAAGCCGGCAGTAGTTGAGTGGATGTTTGAATAACAAAAGTAGAAAACAAAGAGACAGGTAAAATTTCTGGGCTTTGGGTTCTTTGTCTGAAGCAAGAGTGGGTGTTGTTAAGTATTAGGAAATGCAAAAAAAAGTTACCTATTAAATGTATGTCATGAATCTTCTGTAAGTGGTGCTATTTATCTGTTGAAAAGATAATAATCGTAATAAATATAGAAAATTATTTCCTAATTAAAATTGAATATATAAAGCATGCTGAACACATGGTATGCTGATGGTTATAAATGCTATTCCCTTGTAAGAAGAAACGAATATTACAAAGTTCATGAAGAGGACACTATATTAAATTTTATGTGGCTAGTATTATGAACAGAGAAATATACGAAACTAATAAAAAGGAAAGAAAAACTATTAAAGTAATTATACTGGAGAAATAAGATAATATGGTATATTCTCTGTAACTATTAGAATAATTTGGTTTTATTACTTTCATAGTTAGACTGTAGTATAAAATATGATAAAAGAACTGATCAACATGAAACCAATAAAATATGATAATATTAAAGAGAATAACCAAAAATCTGGTGGTTCCTGGGTAAAGAAAATCTGTATTAATTTTGTTACATGATTTGATTAATTCAGTTTGGTAATTTCATAGTAGAGATGGTAAATTAGAAGCAAACTGTATCTTGTCAGTTGTTTACATCATTATCCACACAAGGAACAATTTCTCACTGGTAATATGTGAGCATGTGAAGAAACATATATACCATGCATCTATCATAGCTAAGGAAGTAAATAACATGTTCTCACATGGTTTAATAATAAATTAGCAAAAAATTCTTACAATATTTAGATTATATGTCTTGCAAAAATATCTGTTTACTAAACTGGACTCAAGAAATGCTATACTGAGACTTTTTACTGACTCTCTTGCTTTAAGACTGATGCTGTGTCTATGCAGCATCCAAATGACATTTTTCAGTATGCATTGTAAATTTTATTGAGTAAAAACAAGTTACAAGGTGACAAATTATTGGATAAAAATGCATGTTAATAAATATTTACATTCACAAAAAAATTTGTTGCTCATTCTTTGTAAATTAATTACCAATAAGATTTCACTAAACCACTTATTTGGATGCATATGTAAATAGCCTACTTGAAACATACATTTTGATGTGGTTTATTTTACTTAAAATTTAAATGTAGCATTTTTTTTCTGAAGATTTAAAGAAAAGATAATTTTTAAAGTTGACACAGATATTTTGACTAATTCTAGTGTGCTCCAGATGTTTGACAAATATATTCATAACAATTAAAATAATCTTAGTTTAAAATTTTTATTCCACAAAAACCGAAGTATTTTATTTAACTGATTTATAAATGATGAAACAAGTTTCCAAGAGTTTAGGCCAACCCAAGCGCTGTGGCCAATAAGAAAGGCAGGGTTTGGACGCGGAAAGTGTGGCTCCACGTTCTGCTCTTTGACATTGTCAAAATTAATTTATTCACTTTACATCCTGATCATAGCCTCCTCCCTTCTCTCCTCCCAGTCCCACTTTCCCTCTTTCCCCACCTCCTCACCTATTGTTCAAATAAGGGGAGCCTCCCCCAACCCCACACTAACTCATTAAGTTGTATCAGGACTGAAAGCATCCTTTCCCTCTATGACCTGGCAAGGCAGCCCCACTAGGCGAAATGATCAGAAATCAGTCAACAGAGTCCATGTCAGAGACAGCCCATGCTCCCCTTCCTAAGGAACCCACATGAAGCCTGAGCTTCCCATCAGTATCATAATGTTGGGGGCTGAAGTCCAGTCTATGCATGGTCACTGAATGGTGCTCCAGTTGCCACAAACCTCTCTAGGCCCCAGTTAGTTGGCTCTATTTGTCTTTTTGTGGAGGTCCTGGCATCTTCAGGTTCTTCTATCCTTCCTCTCACTTCTCAACAAAGCTTCGTATACTTCGCTCAATGTTTGGCTGTGAATTTCAGCATCTGTTTTAATGTTCTGCTGGGTGGAGCCTCTCAGAGGACAGCTATGCTAGGCTCGAGTCTTGTTCCCTCTCTTCAACCACTTTCACTGGCTATTCTATTTCTCCTTCTGAGAGATTTAAACATGCTCCCTTAGGTCCTTCTTGTTACCTATCTTCTTTGGGTCTGAATTGTAGTATATCTATCCTTTAATATATAGTTAAAATCTGCCTATGAGTGAGTTCATTCATGTGTGCCTTTCTGGGTCTGGGCTACCTCACTCAGTATAATCTTTTCTATTTCCACCCATTTGCCTACAAATTGCATTATGTCTTTGTTTTTAACAGCTGAATCATATTCCATTATGCAAATGTTCAACATTTTCTTTATCCATTCTTCTGTTTAGGGACATCTAGTTTTGTTTTGTTTTGTTTTGTTTTGTTTTGTTTTGTTTTTCCAGTTTCTGCCTATTACAAATAAAGCTGCTATGAACATAATGGATCAAGTGTCCATGAGTAAGGTAGAGCATCATTTGGGCATATGCCCAAGAGTGGTGTAGCTGGGTCTTGAGGTAGAGGCATTCCCAATTTTCTGAGAAAGAGGCCACATTGATTTCCAAGGTGTTTGAGCAAATTTGCACTCCCACCAGCAATGGAGGAGTGTTTTCCTTTCTCTGCATCCTTGCTAGCATGTGCTGTCACTTAACCACTTGAATTTTTGATCTTACACATTCTGTTACATATTAAATGGAATCGCAGCTTCATTTTGATTTGAATTTCTCTGATCACTAAGGATGTTGAATATTTCTGTAAGTGCTTCTTGGCCATTCAAAATTCATCTGGGGGAATTCTCTGTTTAATTCTCTACCCCATTTTTAATTGGATTATTTTGTTTGTTGCTGTTTAATTTCTTAGGTTCTTTATATATTTTAGATATTAGTCTTTTGCCAGGTTAGGTTTGGCTCAGTCCTGAGCATCTATACCGCAAAAAACAAGAGGACCCCACATTTGTAAAGGAAACACTATTATAGCTTAAATCATACACGAATCCCCACACATTAATTGTGAGGAAGATGCTTAATCCTCATCAGAAAGGCAAACAAGGATAGATATCAGAAGGAGGAGAAGACAAGGAACAAGACAGGAGTCTTCTACACAGGACCTCTGAAAGACTCTACCTGACAGGGTATCTAAGAAGATACTGAGGCTCATAGCCAAACTATGGGCAGAGTGCTAGAATCTTTATGGAAGAAGAGGGAGAGAGAAAGACCTGGAGGAGACAGGAACTTCACAAGGAGAACAACAGAGCCAAAATACCTGAGCCCATGGTGGCCTGCAGAGACTGATACTCCAACCAAGGACCATGCATGGTGCTGACCTAGACCCCCTGTTCAAAGTAAGCCCACTGGCTGCTCAGTTTCCAAGTGGGTTCACTAGTAAGGGGTACAGGGGCTGGTTCTTTGATTACCTACACCTGTTGGGGAAGCAGTTTACCAGTCCACAGAAGAATTCAATGCATGTAGTCCTGATGAGACCTGATTGGCTAGGGTCAGAGGGAAGGGGAGGAGGACCTCTTCTATCATTGGATTGGTAGAGGAGCATAAGAGAAGAAGAGGAAGGGATGGTGGGATTGGAAGGGGATGGGGAAGGGGGCTAAAGTTGGGATACAAAGAGAATAAACTGTAATTAATAAAAATAAAATATAGTTTTTAAAAAAGCCTGTACTACACAAAGCTGGTAAGTCTAAATGAAATGGACAATTTTGATAGTTTTCATATTCTTTTTGAGAAGTTTTGGACCCATCTGAATATATGAGTTTAGTGCAATTACTTAAAGATATTGAAACAGTTTTATTATTTTAACCTGAATTATTCAGGTAGAATTAATGATGGTCAAAAGTTACTGTTTGGAGAATTTGGAAAAATTCTAGAGATTGAACCTGAGTATCTCAATCATGCTAGATTTTTTTTTCATTTCACTGAGCTGTATCCCTGGCAACATGTAAGCTATTTTTA
The DNA here is from genome assembly GCF_030254825.1 of Meriones unguiculatus. Taxonomy (NCBI): domain Eukaryota; kingdom Metazoa; phylum Chordata; class Mammalia; order Rodentia; family Muridae; genus Meriones; species Meriones unguiculatus. The sequence continues at coordinate 55,714,922 of NC_083356.1, read as the reverse complement.
CTATGTCATGAAGTAGAAGCTCTAAGATAATTTCAGAAAATTTAGCCAAGAAATGTTTTCTTCAGAGAAGATGTATGTAATTATACTGAATTATTTAGATTTGACTGAATTTCAGTTTTCTGCATGATAGTAGATGTAGCTGTTCTTTATTGCCTAAGTATATCTGGAGTTTTTTCATCAGTAAACTATATAATTTATAACAGGGCTTCTTGGAGAATTTTGCACATTTTAATTTTACTTTAAAATTAAATAATGATTAAATCATGTGTTAATACTAGTAAGTTGTGATGACCAGTTGTGTGCATGACACAATTTATTGCTTTTTCTATTTTACTTATATAGGCATGTTATATAGAGAATGGTGATCTCATATCCATGTGGATAAGAGCCATTGGAATAACTCAAGGAAACACTCCTGGGCTAAAATTTCAACCACAATGAATTAGAAACTATGTAGATGACACCTAAGAAATTCTTAGTGCTGATTTTTTTTTACAAGTAAGCTTTAGACATAAAAATTCAATGACTATTTTGTGCATAATTTATATTTATTTCTTTTACAAAGATTAGTAAATTTGAAGAACATATCTGAGGAATAAACCTACAAATTGGCCAACAGAAAGATAAATATTTTGATTAAATTTAGACATTTTAATTTGTTATGTAAAATATTATTAAAACACTTACAGCTTGTGTGTGTGTGTGTGTGTGTGTGTGTGTGTGTACACGCAAGTTCATATGCGGCCTGGAAACATAATATAGATGCACAGGAATGGGAAGGGCTTGATATAAATCTTCAGGTGTTCATTTTTTCTTCTTTTTTAAATTTAATTTTTTCTTTTTTATATTAATTACAGTTTATTCACTTTGTATCCCTGCTGTAGCCCCCTCCCTCATTTCCTCCCAATCCCATGTTCCTTCCCTCACTTCCTCCCATGCCCCTCTCCCAGTTCACTGATAAGGGAGGTGCTCCTCCCCTTCCCTTTGATCCTAGTCTATCAGGTCTCATCAGGACTGGGTGCCTTGTCTTCCTCTGTGGCCTGATAAGGCTCCTCCCGATCAAGGGGAGGTGATCATAGAGCCAACCACTGAGTTCATTTTAGAGACAGGTCCCTGATTCCCTTACTGGAGAACCCACTTAGACACTGAGTTGCCATGGGCTACATCTGAGGTTGGAGCATCAGTCTCAGAAAAGACCCTTGGGGCCAGATTTTTTGGTTCTCTTGCTCTCCTTGTGAAGCTCCCGTCCCTTCCACATCTTTCTATCTCCCCCTTCTTTCATATGATTTCCTGCACTCTGCCCAAAGGTTATGAGCCTCAGCATTTTCCTTGATACACTCCTGGGTAGAGTCTTTCAGAGGCCCTCTATGATAGGCTTCTGTCCTGTATCCTGTTTACTCTCTCTTCCAATATCTGTCCCACTTACCTTTCTGAATGAGGATTGATCATCTTACCCAGGGTCCTCTTTCTTGCTTAGCTTCTTTAGGTGTACAGATTTTAGTATGTTTATCCTATATTATATGTCTAATATCCACTTATGAGTATATGCCGGGTGTGTCTTTCTGCTTTTGGATACCTCACTCAAAATGCTATTTTCTAGATTCTACCATTTGCCTACAACTTTCTTGATTTCCTAGTTTTTAATTTCAGAATAGTATTCTATTGTGTAAATGTACCATAATTTCTGTATCCATTACTCAGATGAGAGATATTTGGGTTGTTTCCAGGTGCTGACAACTTTGAATAAAGCTGCTACATACATGGTTGAGCAAATGTTCTTGTTGTGTACTTGAGCATCTTTTGGATATATGCCTAGGAGTGGTATAGCTGGATTCTCACTGGAGTGAAGCTTGCCAAGTTGGCTAAGCTGGCTGTTCAGAGATCTGGCTTTATCTTCTATTCTGTGCTGCCATTACAGCATCAATTTATTGGCTTTAAAATTTCTTTCATTAATTAGTTTGAGTGTGTGGGTATACACATACATGTTTGTATACATATGGATGTGTGTATGCACATGTTATGACATGTGATTGGACATCAATATCTAATGTATAGGAGTTGGTCCTTTTATTTCACCATGTAGATTCTCATGCTCAAACTCAGATCACAGGAAGCATTTCATTGGCCCAAACTAGGATTTTTAACATAGATTCTGTGGATCAAAATCAAGTACTTGTAATTGCAAAGCAAGCATTTTAGCAACTTATTTATCTATACAACACCGATTTCAGCTTTTTATAATGCTCTATATTTAACTCACTTAAACAGATTTATATAGCTAGCAATATATCCATTGTGTAATAAAATGGAATAATTCTCTAGGTTTAAAATAAGACCACTGTCTAATTGTGACTTTGAAGTGGAAAGACTTTAAAATTCTCTCTCCTACTCATTGTTTTAGTTTCACCAAGAATTCACTGTACCAGATATTTTTGTTTAGGTCTTGATTTACCCTTCTCTGCCAACTGTCAGAGAAAGAAAAGTTGTTAACAAAAAGTAACAAAATAAATTACTAATACTGTGAAATGGATAAGGGTGTGTCATGTGTTGATTTTTCTGAAAGGAAGTGGGATGATTAATATGAGCATTTGGTAAATATGCTCAGAAAAGGTAGAGAACATAAACAGAAGAACAAAATATAGTTAAATATTGGAAAGGAGGTAGAAATACACGTAGAATCCAGTAAAATTTTGTATAGTGATGAGTATTGGAGAATATTGGGAGGAGTATTATCTACCACAGGAATATATATTAGCATTAATTTTACATAGAACTCATTTATGCTTTTGAATTATTCCTTCATAAAACTTTTGCAGTCTCAGCAAGAGATTTTCCTTTTAATCTGCAGGCTATTGACATTTAAAAACCAGAAAATTTGCATTTTGATAGGCAAAATGAATAAACATGATAACTATTTAAAACTTACCTACAGGTAATGTCTACATAGATTTAAGTGTAGTTTGTTCAATTTATAATGCCTGTCCTTATGAAGCAGCTCTTTATAAGTAAAAATAATTGTTACACTATTTCCACATGTTTACTGCAAAACGTGAACAAAAGTTTGTTAGCAATAGAACATCCACATTTTAGTTAGACTCATAGTAACCCATAGTGAAAAATAGATTCAAAAATTTCTGTTACACACCTTTACAACAAAGATTGATATCACCTTAGGCTAAAAGAATGGAAAAAGTTATCCCAAGAAAATGGACAAAGGAAACTAGCCTGGGTAGCCACTTCAATACCTGACAAAATAGACATCAAAATTAATCAGAAGAGGTCTTGGATGGCAAGATGGCGGCACCGGGAGGACTCTCATTCTGAACAGCAGCTCAGCAGGATTGGCACAGTGACCAGCAAGCAGAACTCTCGGCCATAAAACACAAGTGACTGTGTTTCCCAGGTGAGAGGATACCCCATGGTAGGGGATTCAATCAGCTTTAACTCACCAAGCTAAACTGCGGAAGAGACCCTGGTTCCACCAGGCGCTTAGTAGCCAGCCCTGAGCTACACGCCAGCATGATCTGGTCACTGTCTCAGACTGTACTGTGGGCCCACAACATCACAGGCTGGATTTTCCAGTTGAGAGATAACCCCACAGAGCAGGAAACGATTGGGACAGACCATAGGTCACCCAGACATCCCCTGGAAAAGACTCGGGTTCTGCGGGCACCCCAGGAGCCAGCCTGGAGCCAGAGCCAGGGGCCCAGGTGCCTACACAGAGCCCGGCCTGCCTATATGCCTGATTCACCGCCTCAGATAGAACTGTGGGCCCCAGGGCACCAGAGACTCAGTTTCACCGTTGGGTGCAAACCCACAGGGAGGGAAACGGCTGGTCTGATCTCAGAGCACTCAGCTGATAACACCACCCCAAAAAGGTCTCAGGAAAATTACCCAGTTTAGGCAGACGCCCAGGCTCCCAACGGCCAGAAAGGCAGAGCCACGGGTGGGCGTCTGTGCCTGTGGGTTATACTCGCCACCACTCCAGACAGAACTGCGGTCCCCAAAGCAAAGACTGGGTGTCCCTGGCAGGAGGAAACCCCCAGCGGCAGGGGATCATCAGGTCTAACTCTCAAGACACCCAGCACCAAAAGACTTTCTGGATTCACCCAGACTCTAGGCTCTAGCTATCTAATGCTGGCAGGAGTGCTGTGCTCAGCCACCATTATTGAGTAACCCTAGGGCACTGGGGCACATAGCTGCATCCTCAGACTTACAAAAGCCAGAGAGCCATTACAGCAGCCCTCAGATACTGTGCCAAGGATCAACCAGTTATCCCTAGCTAGACTGACAAAACTGTGGGAATCCCTGGTCCTTCACGAGGGCTGCACCCACAGTGTCTGGACCAGAACAGTGCCTGCAGCTGACATCCCAGACAGGGACACACAGCTTCCGGTCCAGACTGAGGCACCCAGCCTCCAGACCAGAGCTGCGCCCCCAGGCGCCAACTCAACCTAGGTACGCATTCTCCATGCCCAGAGCAGAGCACTCAGCCTCTGGCCCAGAGACTTGCTAGGCACTCCTCTCACTTTCCCGGACAGACTGTGTGCCCTAGGATAACAGACTGAGTTTCCCTGTTGGGAGAAAACCCCACAGCTAGGGAATCAGAAGTTTCTTCAAGAGGACTGTACCTGGAAAACTCTAACAACAGTAGCAGCTCACTACATTTATAGAGGGGAAACCCAGCAGTGGGGCAGCTGTCTTGAGAACTTCTATGGGTAAGAGGAGAGCCCCCCCCCCTGCATAACAAAGACCACAGCTACTACTCAGGGCTATACAACTGAGGTATTCCTGAGAAACACTGGCCATACAATGACCATAACCAAAAAGGAGAGGAGGACTCCTTCAGGAAAAATCACCTTCCAGCCAAGGGGATTCTCCCTACCTCAGGACTCCAGGAAGCACAGAAACAAACAGCCAACACCTAAAACAGCCCAATGGGTAGAGGTCAGTATATAAGCTCAACCCAAAAAAAGACAGAGCAATATGGCATCTCCAGAACCCAGCCATCCAGGGACAAACAGCCCTGGACAATGCAGCATAATAGAAAATCAAGAAGATGACCTTACATCTATGCTGATGAAGAGGATAATAGAGGAAACAACTAAAATACGTAAAGAATTAGAGGAAGATAAAACCAAACAGATCAACGCTATCCGTAAAGAAATGGGGGAAGTTAAAGATAAGCAGATTATGGCCATCCATGAAGAAATACGGGAAGATGCAGCCAAACAGTTTGCGGCCTTCAGAGAAGAAATAATTAAATCACTGAAAGAAGTAAAAGAAACAGAGTTGAAGGAACTAAAAGAAAAAGAGGAAAATACAATCAGACAGGTGAAGGAAGTAAACAAAACAAATCAAGGTCTCAAGATAGAACTGGAAAAATTAAAGAAAACACAAATGGAGGAAATAATGGAGAGGAAGAAATTAGCGAAGAAAACAGGAACTACAGAGGTAAGCATAATGAACAGACTACAAGACATAGAAGAAAGTATCTCAGGTGTAGAAGATACAATGGAAGAAATCAATGTATTTGTCAAAGAAAATGTTAAATCCAAAAAATTCCTGACACAGACCGTCCAAGAAATCCAAGACAATATGAAAAGACAAAACCTAAGAATAATAGGTATAGAGGAAAAAGAAGACTCCTTTCTCCAAGGCACAGAAAATATTTTCAAAAAAATCATTGAAGAAAACTTCCCCAAGTTAAAGGAGAAGCCAATAAGAATACATGAGGCTTGCAGAACACCCAACAAATTTGACCAGGAAAGAAAATCCTCCCGCCACATAATAATCAAAACAGTAAGTATAGAGAACAAAGAAAAAATACTAAAAGCTGCAATGGAAAAAGACCAAGTAACATATAATGGCAAACTCATTAGAATCACACCTGACTTTTCAACAGAGACTATGAAAGCCAGAAGGGCCTGGACGGACATCATGCAGACCCTAGGAGAACACAGATGTCAGCCAAGGCTACTATACCCAAGAAAACACAGGAAATAATTAACCTTACTACAGTAAAAAAAGCAACCAAGCACACAACCATATGACCACAGCCAACATCAAAATCAAAAGATCTAACAGCCACTGGTCATTAATCTCTCTCAACATGAATGGACTCAACTCTCCAGTAAGAAGACACAGATTAACAGAATGGATATGTAAACAAAACCCAGCAATCTGTTGCATACAAGAAACACACCTAAGGCACAAATATAGACATTACCTGAGGGTAAAAGGTTGGAAGACGACTTTCCAAGCAAATGGACCCAAGAAACAAGCAGGAGTAGCCATTCTAATATCTGATAAAATAGACTTCCAAACAAAATTAATCAAAAGAGATGGGGCAGGACACTTCATACTCATCAAGGGAAATTCCACCAGGAAGACATCACAATCCTGAACATCTATGCCCCAAATACTAGAGCACCCACATTTATAAAAGAAACATTGATAAAATTTAAACCACATATAGATACCCACACATGAATAGTGGGAGACTTCAACACCCCACTCTCAACAAAGGACAGGTCAACAAAACAGAAATTAAACAAAGAAACAATATCTCTGACAGAGGGCATAAATCAAATGGACCTCACAGACATTTACAGAACCTTATACCCAAACACAAAAGAATTTACCTTCTTCTCAGCACTTCATGGAACCTTCTCCAAAATAGACCATATAGTTGGTCACAAAGCAAGCCTCAACAGATACAAGAAGACTGAAATAATCCCTTGTATCTTGTCTGATCACCATGGAATAAGGTTGGACTTCAACAACAACAGAAATAGCAAAAATCCTACACACACATGGAAACTGAACAACTTGTTACTAAATGACAGCTGGGTGAGGGAAGAAATAAAGAAAGAAATTAACGTCTTTCTAGAACTCAATGAAAATGAAGACACAACATACCCAAACTTGTGGGACACAATGAAAGCAGTGCTAAGAGGAAAGTTCATAGCACTAAGTGCCTTCAAGGAGAAATTCGAGACAACTCATTCAAACAACTTAATGGCCCACTTAAAAACCCTAGAAAAAGAAGAAGCAGACACACCAAAAAGGAGTAGACTGCTGGAAATAATCAAACTCAGGGCTAAAATCAATCAATTAGAAACAAATAAAACAATTCAAAGAATCAATGAAACAAAGAGCTGGTTCTTTGAGAAAATCAACAAAATTGACAAACCCTTATCCATGCTAACTAAAAGGCAGAGAGACACCACCCCAATCAACAAAATCAGAAATGAAAAGGGGGACATAACTACAGACACTGAGGAAATCCAAACAATCATTAGGACTTACTTCAAAAGTCTATAGGCCACAAAATTTGAAAATCTAAATGAAATGGACAATTTTCTTGATCGATTTGACTTACCAAAGCTGAATCAGGACCAGGTAAATCAACTAAATAGTCCTATATCACTCAAAGAAATAGAAGTGGTCATCAAAACTCTCCCAACCAAAAAGAGCACAGGACCAGATGGCTTCAGCACAGAATTCTACCAGACCTTCAAAGAAGAGCTAAGACCAATTCTCTTCAAACTATTCCACAAAATAGAAACAGAAGGAACAGTACCAAACTCATTCTATGAAGCCACAGTCACCTTGGTACCTAAACCTCACAAAGACTCAACAAAGAAAGAGAATTTCAGGCCAATCTCCCTTATGAACATTGATGCAAAAATACTTAACAAAATACTCACAAACCGAATACAAGAACACATCAAAGATATTGTCCACTATGACCAAGTAGGCTTCATTCCAGGTATGCAGGGATGGTTCAATATACGGAATTCCATCAATGTGATCCACCATATTAACAAACTGAAAGAAAAAAAAAAAAAAACACATGATAATCTCCCTAGATGCTGAAAAAGCATTTGACAAAATCCAACATCCATTCATGTTTAAAGTATTGGAGAGATCAGGGATACAAGGCACATATCTAAACACAGTAAAGGCAATATACAGCAAACCTATAGCCAACATCAAACTGAACGGAGAGAAACTTAAAGCAATCCCACTGAAATCAGGGAAAAGACAAGGCTGCCCACTTTCCCCATATCTCTTCAACATAGTGCTGGAAGTCCTTGCTAGAGCAATAAGACAGTTGAAGTCGATCAAGGATCAAGGGGATACTGATGGGAAAGGAAGAAGGTAAATTATCACTATTTGCAGGTGATATGATATTATAACTGAGTGACACCAAAAACTCTACCAGGGAACTCCTACAGCTGATAAACACATTCAGCAAAGTGGCCGGATAAAAAATTAACTCAAAAAATCAGTAGCACTCCTGTATACAAAAGACAAAAGTGCCTAGAAAGAAATTAGAGAAACAACACCCTTCACAATAGCCACGAATGACATAAAGTACTTTGGTGTAACCCTAACCAAGCAAGTCAAAGACTTGTATGAAAAAAATTTCAAGTCTCTGAACAAAGAATTAGAAGAAGATATGAGAAGATGGAAAGATCTCCCATGCTCATGGCTTGGCAGGATTAACATAGTAAAAATGGCCATCTTACCAAAAGCAATCTACAGATTTAATGCAATTCCCATCAAATTGCCAACACAATTCTTTACAGACCTGGAAAGAAAAATTCTCAGCTTCGTATGGAGTAACTAGAAACCAAGAATTGCTAAAACAATCCTCTACAATAAAAGATCTTCTGAAGGTATCTCCATCCCTGATTTCAAGCTGTACTATAGAGCAACAGTTTTAAAAACTGCATGGTACTGGCATAGAAACAGAATGGTGGATCAATGGAACTGAACAGAGGACCCAGAAATAAACCCACACACTTATGGACACCTGATCTTTGACAAAGATGCCAAAACCATACAATTTAAAAAAAGATTGCATCTTCAACAAATGGTGCTGGTCCAACTGGATATCTACATGTAGAAAAATGAAAATAGATCCATACTTATCACCCTGCACAAAACTGAAGTCCAAGTGGATCAAAGACCTCAACAAAAAAACAGACACATTAAATCGGCTAGAAAGAAAAGTGGGGAATACTCTAGAACTCATTGGTACAGGAGAAAACTTCCTCAATAGAACACCAACAGCACAGGCTTTAAGAGCAACAATCAATAAATGGGACATCATGAAATTGAAAAGCTTCTGTAAAGCAAAGGACACAGTCGTCGAAACAAATTGACTGCCTACAGATTGGGAAATAATCATCACCAACCCTTTGTCTGACAGAGGAATCATATCCAGTATATATAAAGAAATAAAGAAGCTGTAAAGCAGCAAACCAAGTAATCCACTTAAAAAAAGGGGAACAGAGCTAAACAGAGAATTCTCTGTAGAGGAATATTGAATGGCAGAGAAGCGCTTAAAGAAATGCTCAACCTCATTAGCCATCAGGGAAATGCTAATCAAAACAACCCTGAGATTTCACCTTACACCCATCAGAATGACCAAGATCAAAAACTCAAGTGAAAACACATGCTGGAGAGGTTGTGGAGAAAGGGGAACCCTTCTCCACTGCTGGTGGGAATGTAAACTTGTACAACCACTCTGGAAAGCAATCTGGTGCTTTCTCAGACAACTAGGAACAGCACTTCCCCAGGATCCAGCCATCCCACTCCTAGGCATTTACCCAAAAGAGGCTCAAGTACACAAAAAGGACATTTGCTGAACAATGTTTGTAGTAGCTTTATTTGTAATAGCCAGAAGCTGGAAACGGCCCAGATGCCCCTCAACTGAAGAATGGATGCAGAAACTGTGGTACATCTGTACAATGGAGTATTACACAGCAATGAAAAATAAGGAAATCATGAAATTTGCAGGTAAATGGTGGGACCTGGAAAGGATCATCCTGCATGAGTTGTCCCAGAAGCAAAAAGACACACATGGTATATACTCACTCATATAAACATACAACATAGAATAAACCCACTAAAATCTGTACATCTAAAGAAACTAAGCAAGAGAAAGGACCTTAACTAAAACGGTCAATCCCCATCCTGAAAGGCAAAGGTGATGGACATCAGAAGAAGAAGAAAACAGGAAACAACCTAGGATCCTTCTACAGAGGGCTTCTGAAAGTCAGAAGTAGAAAACAGGAAACAACCTAGGAACCTGCCACAGAGGGCCTCTGAAAGCCAGAAGAAGAAAACAGGAAACAACCTAGGAACCTGCCACAGAGGGCCTCTGAAAGCCTCTGCCATGCAGACTGTGAAAGCAGATGCTGAGCCTGATGGCCAACTGATGGGCAGAGTGAATGGAATTTTATGTAAGTAGTGGGAAATAGTAAGAGCTGGAGAGGATAGGAACTCCAGAAGGAGAGCAACAGAACAAGAAAATTTGAACACAGGGAACTTCTCAGAGACCCATACTCCAACCAAGGACTATTCATGGAGATAACCTAAACCCTGACAATGCAGCCACTTCTGATGAGAACTGATAGACTAAGATCAGAAAGAAGGAGAGGAGGACCTCCTCTATCAGTGGACTTGGGGAAGGGCATGCATGCAGAAAGGAGGGGGGAGGGTGGAACCGGGAGAGGCGGAGGGAGGGACTTATGGGGGGGATACAAAATGTATAAAGTGTAATTTATAAAAATTAAATAAAAATTTTAAAAAAAGAAGTAAAAAAAATTAATCAGAAGAGATAAACAAGAACACTATATACTCATCAAAAGAAGAGGCCACCAAGAGGGTATCGCGGTACTAAACTCTGTGCACCAAACACAAGGGTGCTCAAGTTCATGAAAGAAGCACTTTTACAGCTAAAACCATATATTGACCCTCGCACACTCACAGACTTCAACTCCCAACTGTCACCAAAACACAGCTTGTACAGACCAAGACAAAACAAAAACAACCCATGGTTAGCTCCAGCTAACTATAAGCCTAATGTGCCTAATAGATATTTACAGAACATTTCACACAAATAAATAAATATATTCTTCTTAACAGGTTATCGAACTTTCCCTAAAATTGACCACATGTTCTGGGAAAAATGACAATAACTAAAACAAAAAGGCAAACAAAACAAAACAAAAAAAATCAAGTCTTAATAAATAGAAGAAATTTGAAACAACACTGTGCATTGTATATGAATGCCACAGACTGAAGCTGAGTAGTGGAAACAGCAGAAAAACAGAAAGCTTATAAACTCATGGAAACCCAACAGCTCATTGTGGAATGAAATGGAGAATCACTTGCCAGTATGAAAACAGTAATTTATTCTACACAAAGTTGGCCTGAAAACATGCAAAAGAAGGCTAATTGTGAAAAAGGACATCTAAGTTGTATCCAGATTTTGCCTATTCCACATAAAGCTGCTGTGAACATTTTTGAGCAAATGTTCGTATTGAATGGAGGACAGACATCAGAAGAAGAAGACAAGGAACAGGACAGGACTCTATCCACCATGGTATCAAAGGAGACACTGAGACTCATAGCCAACATATGGGCAGAATGCAGGAAACCTTATGGAAGAAAGGGGAGATAGATAGACCTGGAGGGGACAGGAACTCCACAATTAGACCAACAAAGCCAAAAAACTTGGGCCTGGGGGGTGGGGGTGGAGGCATTGCAGAGACCAATACTCCAACCAAGGACAATGCATTGAAAGGCCTTAGAGCTCCTGCTCAGAGGAAGCGTATAAACTGCTCAGTTTCCAAGTGGGTTCCCTAATAAGAGGACCAGAGGATGTCTCTGACATGGACTCAGTGGCAGGCTATTTGATCGCCTTTCCCTGAGGGTGCAGCCCTGTCAGCCTACAGAGGAAGATGATGCCACCATCCCTGATGAGACCTGATAGGCTAGGGCCAGAGAGAAGGGGAGGAGGACCTCCCCTATCAGGGGACTAGGGAAAGGGCATAAGGGGAGAAAAGGGAGGAGAGGTGCGACTGGGAGGAGATGAGGGAGGGGCTGCAGCAAGTGTACAAAGTGAGTAAATTGAAATAGATAGACAGATAGATAGATAGATAGATAGATAGATAGATAGATAGATAGATAGATAGATAATTAGACAGAAAAACAGATAGAAAAAAGAATTCAATCAGAGAGTGGAGGGAGTCTGGGGGTTGTCGGTTCAGGTCCCAATTTCTGAGCTCCTTCGACCATCTTGATATTAACAGTATCTGCCACAAAGAGTAAGGCAATCCACCCTGCCTTCCTACAGGGATGGGCTATAATCTTCTTAAACAATAAGACCAAAATAAAACAATTCCTTAAGAAAAAAAAAGAAGATGATTCCGTTACCAAAAAAAAATCTCCTGTCCATTTTCTTTTTCTTTCTCATTGTCTAAAATATTTATATATTAATTCTTAACTCTTAAAAAAAAACCTGATGAAGCTGCTTAATGGAACAAGAAGAAAGGCTAAACAGTACTGTCACCATGGAGCCCTGTTTTCACTGATGTGCATCTCACATTCAAGGAGCTGCACAATTCTGCCTTAAGCCATTGTTAGTTTTTTCTCAGTTATGGTAGTCCAAATCATGCCATACGTTATGCAGTGGATGTCCAGTTTTTCTGAAGAGACTGTGATTGCTAATCAGCCACAGTTTCTAACTCATTCACCATGTACTAGTTCCTGTCTAAAGGTAACTTAATAAACATTTTTTTTTTTGCTCATTAAGAGAGTATTTTATGTATGTGTTTATCATGGAAACCCTTTTAACCTGTCATTAGCCAGGATATTAATAAAGCAGAATTCAATTTTCCATTGAGTAATTCAGATTAATGGACAAGTACACAAAAACAGATGGTTTAGATACTAAAATACAAATTACAGCCCTGAAATCAAAGACAGTTTGTGGTCTCAATAAAAAATGTTAATGTCACTAACACAAATAAAGATATGACATCTTGAATTTTATTGCTGATTTTCAGAAGTGGGGTGTTACCAAATACTCCCAGACTATTTCATCAGGAGAATAAAGGGTTCATTAATCAGCACTTTGTTTACTAGTATTTGAGTCATAATTGCTATTAGGTTGTTAGAAAATACAAACGAGAAGGTCTCTAGAGCAATGATATCTATTTCTCTCCCAGCACATTTTTATTGGACTATATGTGGTGATTTGAATAATAAATATCACCAATAGCCTCACGTATTTGAACACCTGGTCCCCATTTTGTGGCATTGTTTAGGTAGGTTACAGGGAAGTGCAACATTGCTGGAGAGAGTATGTTTCTGGGGATAGGCTTTGAGAGTTTACAGTTGTACACCATTTCAAATTTACTCTCTGCTTTGTGTTCACTGCTGAAGATGTGCTCCCCCCTTTTCTTTTTATTACTGTAAGAGTTTATTGTTGTGGTATTGGAGCTTGAATATGATTCAATCTTAAAATGATATGCAAAGGTTTGTGGTGACTAAAACCACAAAACTGATGAAGTATATTAATACATTTAAAAATTCAGAAACAGGTGTGATCTTTCATCTTTCTGTTCCAGCTGCCTGTTGCCATGACTCCCAAGTATTATCGACTCTTCTCCCTTGGAATCATAACCCCAAACAAATTCTTTCTTAAGTTGGTTCTGGTGATAGTGTTTCATTACAGCAACAGAAATATAACTAATCCGTAAGAATTGGAGGAAGTAAATTGTTTTTAGGGAGTAATTTATGTATTTCCTTTCTAAAACATGATCACTATAAATGCTTAATAGTTATTTTAAAATCACTCCTTGAAACTTATATTTAAGAGTTTGGAGATGAGATGAATTAATAGAAAGTTTCATATATTGCTACAGAAAACTTAAAATACGGTTTTATATATATTTACATATATATTTATTTAAAATCTTATGCAGCAACTTATTTAAAATTCCTTCAGTATATATATATATATATATATATATATATATATATGAGAAAATCTTGACTCTAGGGTATCACATTTTTCTCTGTGTCATCTATTAAGCTTTTCTTTAGGTGTCTTCTTTGATGGATTAACTTAACAAAATATACTAGTTTCTAAAATAAATGCTGTCTTCTATTATGTTTTCACATAACTCCACATGAATAATTGTTTCACATGTAACACTGGGCTTATATCACTTTTTATATAATTTACTTACTCTTATAGAAACACTTAAAAGCTTCATGAGGTCCCATTTATTGATTGTTGCTCTTAGACCCTGTGCTGTTGGTGTTCTGTTCAGGAAGTTTTCTCCTGTACCAATGAGTTCTAGGGTATTTCCCACTTTTTTTTCAAGCCGATTTAATGTGTCTGGTTTTATGTTGAGGTCTTTGATCCACTTGGACTTCAGTTTTGTGCAGGGTGATAAGTATGGATCTATTTTCATTTTTCTACATGTAGACATCCAGTTGGACCAGCACCATTTGTTGAAGATGCTATCTTTTTTCCATTGAATGGTTTTGGCGTCTTTGTCAAAGATCAGGTGTCCATAAGTGTGTGGGTTTATTTCTGGGTCCTCTGTTCAGTTCCATTGATCCACCATTCTGTTTCTATGCCAGTACCATGCAGTTTTTAAAATTGTTGCTCTGTAGTACAACTTAAGATCAGGGATGGAGATGCCTCCAGAAGATCTTTTATTGTAGAGGATTGTTTTGCTTCTGGATTCTAGTTTACCTATACTCATCCCATCATACCTCTCAAGCAACGTTTCTTGACTGCAGTTTTCCACTATCTGTTTCTCCCAGTAACTTTCCACATGTCTTCCTATCTTGATACATTCCCTTTTTGTCTCTCATTAGAAAAAAAAAAGGGGGGGTATCAATTCACAGCATTTTGGCTAAGATCAGGTGTACTACACAAACATCATTCTTAGGGATAATAAAAAATATTTCAAGAAAATTGTCCATTTATTTTGGAATTTCCAGTTTTGAGGAGTATAGGCATTGAGGTAAGCCTTAATGATTCCTCGGATTTCCTCAGTGTCTGTTATTACGTCCTCCTTTTCATTTCTGATTTTGTTAATCTTGGTATTCTCTCTCTGCCTTTTAGTTAGTTTGGCTAAGGGTTTTTCAATCTTGATTATTTCAAAGAACCAGCTCTTGGTTTTCCTTTTTTTTAATTTTTAAAATTCTTTATTAATTACACTTTACTCACTTTGTATTCCTCCTGTGGTTCCCTCCCTCCTCCTGTCCCAATACCTCCCTTTCTCCTCCTCTGCACACATGCCCCTCCCCAAGTCCACTGATAGGGGAGGTAATCTTTTCCTTCCTTCTGCTCCTAGTCTATTAGGTCTCATCAGGAGTGGCTGCATTGTCCTTTTCTGTGGCCTGGTAAGGCTGCTCTCCCCTCAGGGGGAGGTAATTAAAAAGCAGGCCAATCAGTTCATGTCAGAGACAGTCCTTGTTCCTATTACTATGCAACCCACTTGGACACTGAACTGTCATGGGCTACATCTGTGCAAGGGTTCTTGGTTATCTTCATGTACGGTCATTGGTTGGAGTATCAGTCTAAGGAAAGACACCTGTGCTCAGATTTTTTTGTTTTGTTGCTTTCTTTGTGGAGTTCCTGTCCTCTCCAGATCTTGCTGTTTCCCACTTCTTTCATAAGATTCCCTGCACTCTGCCCAAAGGTTGCCCATAAGTCTCAGCATTTGCTTTGATAGTCTGCAGAGCCTTTCAGAGGTCCTCTGTGTCAGGCTCCTGACTTGTTCCCTCTTTTCTCCTTCTTCTGATGTTCATCCTCTTTGCCTTTCTCAATAGGGATTGCGCCTTTTAGCCAGGGTCCTCCCTCTTGATTAATTTTTTTAGGTGTACAAATTTTAGTAGGTTTATCTTATATTATATGTCTATATGTGTGAGTGTATACTATGTGTGTTTTTCTTCTTCTGGGATAGCTCACTCAGGATGATTTTTTCCAGTTCCCACCATTTACCTGCAAATTTCATGATTTCCTTGTGTTTTATTGCTGAGTAATATTCCACTGTGTAGATGTACCACAATTTCTGTATCCATTCCTCCATTGAGGGGCATCTGGGTTGTTTTCAGCTTCTGGCTATTACAAATAAAGCTGCTACAAACATGGTTGAGCTAATGTTCTTATTGCATACTTTAGCCTCTTTTGGGTATATGCCTAGCAGTGGTATAGCTGGTTCTTGAGGAAGAGCTTTTCTTAGTTGGCTGAGGAAGCGCCAGATTGCTTTCCAGAGTGGTTGTACAAGTTTACATTCCTACCAACAGTGGAGGAGGGTTCCCCTTTCTCAACAACCTCTCCAGCATGTGCTGTCACTTGAGTTTTTTTTTTTTTTTCCATTCTGATGGGTGTAAGGTGAAATCTCAGGGTTGTTTGGATTTGCATTTCCCTGATGAGTAATGATATTGAACAATTCTTTAAGTGTTTCTCTGCCTTTCGATATTTCTCTATTGAGAATACTCTGTTTAGCTCTTTACCCCTTTTTAATTGGATTACTTGATTTGTTGCTGTTTAACTTCTTGAGTTCTTTATATATGATGGATATTAGTCCTCTGTCAAATATAGGGTTGGTGAAGATCCTTTCCCAATCTGAGGCAGTTGTTTTGTTCTGACAATAGTGTCCTTTGCTTTACAGAAACTTTTCAGTTTCATGAAGTCCCATTTATTGATTTTTGCTCTTAGAGCCTGTGGTGTGGGTATTCTGTTCAAGAAGTTGTCTCCTGTGCCAAGGAGTTCAAGGCTCTTCCCTACTTTTTCTTCTAAGCAGTTTAGTTTGTCTGGTTTTATATTGAGGTCTTTGATCCACTTAGACTTTAGTTTTGTGCAGGGTGATAAGTATGGATCTATTTGCATTTTTCTACATGTAGACATCCAGTTAGACCAACACCATTTTTTTTCATTGAATGGTTTTGGCATCTTTGTCAAAACTCAGGTGTCCATATGTATGTGGATTTATTTCAGGGTCTTCTCTTTGATTCCATTGATCCACCAGTCTGTTTTTATGCCAGTAACATGCCATTTTTAGTATTGTTACTCCATATTAAAGCCTGAGATCAGGGATGAAGATACCTCCAGAAGATCTTTTACTGTAGAGAATTGTTTTAGCAATTCTGGGTTTCTTGTTGCTTTTGATTCATTGTATTATTCTCTTTGTTTCTAATTTATTGATTTCAGCCTTGAGTTTATTTCCTGCCTTCTACTCGTCTTAGCTGTTTTTTCTTTCTTTTTGTTCTAGAGCTGTCAAGTGTGCTGTTAAGTTGCTAGTATGAGATCTCTCCAATTTCTTTATGATGCCATTTAGTGCTATGAACTTTTTCTCCTAACATTGTTTTTATTGTGTGTGTATCATAAGTTTAGGTATATTGTTCCTTCATTTTCATTGAATTCTAGAAAGTCTTTAATTCCTTTCTTTGTTTCTTTCCTGACCCATTAGTAACTGTGAAGCAAAAGTGTTCCACTTCCATGAGCTTGCAGGCTTTCTGTTCTTTTTCTTTTTGTTGAAGTCCATCTTTAATCCATGGTTGTCTGATAAAATGTAAAGAGTTATTTCTATTTTATTGTATCTGTTGGGACTTGCTTTATGACAGTAAATTTTGGATACGGTTCCGTGAGGAACTGAGATGAAATTATATTCTAATATATTCAGATATCTGTTGATATCTATTAGGACCATTTGATTCATAATATGTTAGTTTATTATTTCTTGATATATACAATTTACCAAAGTTAAATCGAGACCAGGCGAACAATTTTGGTAGACCTATAACCCAGGAGAAAATAGAAGAAGCAATCATTAAAGTTATCTAAAAAAAAAATAGAAAAAACCAAAAAACCAAAAAACAGGGCCTGATTGTTTTGTTGTTGTTGCTGGTTTTTGTGTGTTTGTTTAAACTTTTTTCTTCACAATTTATTCATCATATATCCCTATTGAAACACTTCCCTCAGCTGCCCCAGTTCCACTCTACTTGCTTCTTCTCCTTCTCCTTTCCCTTAGTCCACTGAAAGGGAGAGTTCTCCACTATTGCCATCTTCCCATGGTGAGCCTGTTAAGCCTCTTCAGAGCTGCTGCTTAGATCCTCTTTCTCACAAGGCCGCATCATCAGGGGCGAGTGATCAGAGAGCAGTCAAGTGAGTTCATGATAGGGGCAGACCTGATCTCCTCACTCAGAGATCCACAAGGAGACTGGGCTGCCAATGGGCCACATGTGAGCAGGGAGTCTAGATCCTCTCTGTGCATAGTCCTCCATTGGTGCAACTGTTGGAGAGGATTTTGAGAAAACGGAACCCTCCTTCATTGCTGATGGGAGATACAGAAATTGTGGTACATCTACAAAATGGAATATTACTCAGTAATAAAAACAAGGAAATCATGAAATTTGCAGGTAAATGGTGGGAACTGGAAAAGATCATCCTGAGTCAGGTATCCCAGAAGCAGAAAGACACACATGGCATATACTCACTTATCAGTGGATATTAGAAATATAGTATAGGATAAACATACTAAAATCTGTACACCTAAAGAAGTTAAACAAGAAGGAGGACCCTTGGTAAGATGCTCATTCCCCAGTGAGAAAGGCAAATTTGACTGATATAAGAAAAGGGAAAAAACAGGGAACAAAATACCACAGAGGACATCTGAAAGGCTCTACCCTGCAAGATATCAAGGCAGATGCTGAGACTTATGGCCAACCTTTGGGTAGAGGACAGGGAATCTTATGAAAGCAGTGGAAGATAGTAAGCCCTGGAGAGGATAGGAGCTCCACAAGGAGAGCAACAGAACCAAAAATTCTGGGCACAGGGGTCTTTTCTGAGACTGATACTCCAACCAAGGACAATTCATGAAGATAACCAAGAACCCCTGCACAGATGTAGTCCATGGCAGTTCATTGTCCAAGTGGGTTCCATAGTAATGGGCACAGGGACTGTCTCTGACATGAACTGATTGTTCTGCTCTTTGTTCACCTTCCCCTGAGTGGAGAGCAGGACACAGAGGAAGACAATGCAGCCAGTCCTGATGAGACCTGATAGCCTAGGATCAGAAGGAAGGAGAGGAAGACCTCCCTTATCAGTGGACTGGAGGAGGGGCATGGGTGGAGAAGGAGGAAGGAGGGTGTGGTTGGGAGGGGAGGAGGGAAGGAGCTAAAGGGGGGATACAAAGTGAATAAATTGTAATTAAAAAAAAAACTTGTACAATCACTTTGGAATTCAATCTGGCACTTTCTCAGAAAATTAGGAATAGCACTAATTCAAGATCCAGCTATACCACTCCTGGGCACATACCCAAAAGGTGCCCCACCATTCAATAAGGACATTTACTCAACTGCTCAACTGTGTTCATAGCAGCGTTATTTGTAATAGCTAAAATCTGGAAACAGCCTAGATATCCTTCATCGGAGGAATGAATAAAAAATTTGTGAAACATCTACACAATGGAATACTACTCAGCTGTTAAAAACAAGGAAATCATGAAAGTTAGAAGGTATATAACTAAACATAATAAAGGCAATATATGGCAAAACTATAGCCAACATAAAATTAAATGTAGAGAAACTTAAAGTTATTCTATTAAAATCAAGGATAAAGCAAAGTTGTCCCCTTTCTCTGTATCCATTCAACATAGTATCAGAATATTTTTTGATAGAGCAATAAATCTGCTAAAGGTGATCAAGGAAATACATACTGGAAAGAAAGAAGTCAAAGTATGATTATTCACAGAAGATATGATAGTATAAATAAATGACATCCAAAAATCAACAAGAAACTTCTGCAGGTGATGAACACCTTCAGAAAAGTGGCAGGATATAAAATTATCTCAAATAATCAGTAGTCCTCTTTTATACAAATGATAAACAGGCTGATAATGGAATTAGGAAAACAACACTCATCACAATATAAAATATTGTAGTAATATAAAATATATTGTAGTAACTCTAACCAAGCAAGTGAAAGAACTGTATGAAAAGGACTTCAAGTCTTTGCTGAAAGAAACTGAAAAAGATATCAGAAGATGGAAATCTCTTCCATGCTCATAGGACAGTAGGATCAACATAGAACAAAACTGCTATTGTATGAAAGGCAATCTACAGATTCAATGCAACTCTCATCAAAATTCCAACACAATTTGATGTGGATAATGAAAGAACAATACTTAATTTCATATGTAAAAACAAAACAACAACAAAAAAAATCGGATAGCTACAACAATCCTGTACTATAAAAAAACTTCTACGTCTCATTGTCACTGTTTCAAGCTGTACTACAGAGCAATAATAATAAAAATCACATGATATTGGCATAAAAACTGAAAGAATGATTTATGGAATCAAATTGAAGTTAATAGAAATAAACCTCCATGGTCAGGAACACCTGACTTATTTTTTATTTTTTTATTTATTTTTATTTTTTGATTTCTTTATTTTTAATCGCTGAGTAGTATTCCATTGTATAAATGTACCACACTTTCTTTTTTTTTCCCTTTTTTCTTAAATTTTTCATCAATTACACTTTATTCATTCTGCATCCCCCCATAAGCCCCTCCCTCCCCTCCCAATCCCACCCTCCCTCCTCCCTCTGCTTGCATGCCACTCCCCAAGTCCACTAATAGGGGAGGTTCTCCTCTCCTTTCTGATCTTAGTCTGTCAGTTCACATCAAAAGTGGCTGTATTGTCCTCTACTGTGGCCTGGTAAGGCTGCTCCCCCCCCAGAGGGAGGTGATCAAAGAGCAGGCCAATCAGATTATGTCAGAGGCAGTCCCTCTTCACATTACTATGTAACCCAATTGGACTCTGAACTGCCCTGGGCTACATCTGTGCAGGGGTTCTGGGTTATCTCCATGAATAGTCCTTGGTTGGAGTATGAGTCTCTGGGAAGTTCCCTATGTTCAAATTTTCTTGTTCTGTTGCTCTCCTTGTGGAGACCCTGTCCTCTCCAGCTCTTACTATTTCCCACTTCTTACCTAAAATTCCATTCACCTGCCCAACAGTTGCCCATTCGGCTCAGCATCTGCTTTGATAGTCTGAAGAGCAGAGGCTTTCAGAGGCCCTCTGTGGTAGGTTCCTAGGTTGTTTCCTGTTTTCTTCTTCTTCTGATGTCCATCCTCTTTGCCTTTCTGGATGGGGATTGGACATTTTAGTTAGGGTCCTCTCTCTTGCTTAGTTTCTTTAGATGCACAGGTTTTAGTGGGTTTGTCCTATGTTGTATGTCTATATGAGTGAGTATATACCATGTGTGTCTTTTTGCTTCTGGGACAAGTCACTCAGGATGATCCTTTCCAGATCCCACCATTTACCTGCAAATTTCATGATTTCCTTATTTTTCATTGCTGAGTAATATTCCATTGTGTAGATGTACCACAATTTCTGCATCCATTCTTCAGTTGAGGGGCATCTGGGTTGTTTCCAGCTTCTGGCTATTACAAATAAAGCTGCTACAAACATGGTTGAGCAAATGTCCTTTTTGTGTACTTGAGCCTCTTTTTGGATATATGCCCAGTAGTGGTATGGCTGGATCTTGAGGAAGCGCTATTCCTAGTTGTCTGAGAAAGCGCCAGATTGATTTCCAGAGTGGTTGTACAAGTTTACATTCCCACCAGCTGTGGAGAAGGGTTCCCCTTTCTCCACAACCTCTCCAGCATGTGTTGTCACTTGAGTTTTTGATCTTGGCCATTCTCATGGGTGTAAGGTGAAATCTCAGGGTTGTTTTGATTTGCATTTCCCTAATGGCTAGTGAGGTTGAGCATTTCTTTAAGTGCTTCTCTGCCATTCGGTATTCCTCTACAGAGAATTCTCTGAGCATTTCTTTAAGTGCTTCTCTGCCATTCGGTATTCCTCTACAGAGAATTCTCTGTTTAGCTCTGTTCCCCATTTTTTAAGTGGATTACTTGGTTTGCTGCTTTTCAGCTTCTTTAGTTCTTTATATATACTGGATATGAGTCCTCTGTCAGATAAAGGGTTGGTGAAGATTCTTTCCCAATATGTAGGTGGTCGCTTTGTTTTGATGATGGTGTCCTTTGCTTTACAGAAGCTTTTCAGTTTCATGAGGTCCCATTTATTGGTTGTTGCTCTTAGAGCCTGTGCTGTTGGTGTTCTGTTTAGGAAGTTTTCCCCTGTACCAATGAGTTCTAGGGTATTTCCCACTTTTTTTTCAAGCCGATTTAATGTGTCTGGTTTTATGTTGAGGTCTTTGATCCACTTGGACTTCAGTTTTGTGCAGGGTGACAAGTATGGATCTATTTTCATTTTTCTACATGTAGACATCCAGTTAGACCAGCACCATTTGTTGAAGATGCTATCTTTTTTCCATTGTATGGTTTTGGCGTCTTTGTCAAAGATCAGGTGTCCGTAAGTGTGTGGGTTTATTTCTGGGTCCTCTGTTCGGTTCCATTGATCCACCATTCTGTTTCTATGCCAGTACCATGCAGTTTTTAAAACTGTTGCTCTATAGTACAACTTAAGATCAGGGATGGAGATACCTCCAGAAGATCTTTTATTGTAGAGGATTGTTTTAGCAATTCTGGGTTTCTTGTTATTCCATATGAAGTTGAGAATTTTCCTCTACCAGGGAACTCCTACAGCTGATAAACACCTTCAGCAAAGTGGCAGGATACAAAATTAACTCAAAAAAATCAGTAGCCCTCCTGTATACAAAAGACAAAAGGGCTGAGAAAGAAATTAAGGAAACAACACCCTTCACAATAGCCACAAATGACATAAGGTACCTCGGAGTAACCCTAACCAAGGAAGTCAAAGACTTGTATGAAAAAAATTTCAAATCTCTGAAGAAAGAATTAGAAGAAGATATGAGAAGATGGAAAGATCTCCCATGCTCATGGCTTGGTAGGATTAACATAGTAAAAATGGCCATCTTACCAAAAGCAATCTACAGATTCAATGCAATGCCCATCAAATTACCAACACAATTTTTTACAGACCTGGAAAGGAAAATTCTCAACTTCATATGACTTCTTTTTTATAAAGAAGCAAAAACCATACAATGAAAAAAGAAAAGAAAAGAAAAGAAAAAGCATCTTCAACAAAAGTTGCTGATCTAACTAGATGTCTGCATGTAGAAGAATTCAAATAGATCCATGTTTATCACCCTGCACAAAATTCAAATCCAAATGGATCAAAGCTCAACATAAAACCAGATACACTAAATCTGAAAAAGAGGAAATAGGGAGAGCCTTGAATTCATTGATACAGGAGACGACTTCCTGAACAGAACACGAACAGCTCAGACTCTAAGATCTAAAATTAATAACTGAGACCTCATAAAATGAAACTCTTCTGAAAGGCATTCAAAAGGACAAAAAGCCTTCAAAGAAGTGATAATTCCAATTCTCTTCAAACTATTTCACAAAACAGAAACAGAAGGAACGTTAGCAAATTCATTCAATGAAGCCACAGTGTCCTTGATACCTAAACCATACAAAGACCCAACAAAAAAAAAGAAAAAAGAGAACTTCAGATCTATCACTCTTATGAACATTGATGCAAAAATACTCAATAAAATCCTTGCAAACTGAATCCAAGAACACATCAAAGATACCATTCACCATGACCAAGTAGGCTTCATCCCAGCCATGCAAGGATAATTCAGTATACGGAATTCCATCAATGTAATTCACCATATAAACAAACTGAAGAAGAAAAACCACATGATCATCTCCTTGAATACCAAAAAAGCATTTGAAAAAATCCAACATTCATTCATGTTTAAAGTCTTGGAGAGATCAGGGATAAAAGGCACATACCTAAAATAGTAAAAGCAATATACATCAAGCCTATAGCCAATATCAAGCTAAATGGAGAGAAACTTAAATCAATCCCACTGAAATCAGGGACAAGGCAAGGCTGCCTACTATCTCCATATCTATTCATCATAGTACTCGAAATCCTAGGTAGAGCAATAAGACAATTAAGGCAAACAAGGGGATACAAATTGGAAAGGAAGAGGTTAAAGTATCACTATTTGCAGAAGATATGATAGTATACATGAATGACCCCAAGAATTCAAATTAGAGAATTCCTTCAGCTGATAAACACCTTCAGCGTAGTGGCTGGATCCAAAATAACTCAAAAAAAAAAATCAGAAACCCTCTTGTATACCCAAGACAAAAGGGCTGAAAAATGAAATCAGGGAAACAACATCTTTCACAATAGCAACTAATAACATAAAGTACCTTGGAGTGACTCTAACCAAGCAGGTGAAAGACCTGTTTGAAAAAAACTTCAAGTCTCTGTAGAAAGAAACTGAAGAAGATATCAGAAGATGGAAAGATCTACCGTGTTCATGGATAGGTAAGATTAACATAGTGAAAATGGCCATTCTGCCAAAAGCAATCTACAGATTCAATTCAATTCCCATCAAAATACCAACTCAATTCTTTATAGACCTTGAGAGAAAAATTGTCAACATCATATGGAGAAACAAAAAATCCAGAATTTCCAAAACAATCCTGTACAATAACAGATTCTCTGGAGGTATCTCCATCCCTGATCTCAAGTTGTACTACAGAGCAATAGTAATAAAAAACAGCATGGTATTGGCATAGAAGCAGAAAGGTGGATCAACTGAACTGAACAGAGACCAAGATCATCCCGAGTAAAGTATCCCAAGAGCAGAAAGACACACATGGTATATTCACTTATATAGACCTATAAGATAGAATAAACATACTAAAATATGTTCACCTAAAGAAGATAAACAAGAGGACCCAGATTAAAATGATCAATCCTCACTTAGAAAGACAAATGTGATGGACATAGGAAGTAGGAAAAAACAATTAACAGGACAGGAGCCTAAGAGAGAGGGCCTCTGAAAGACTCTACCTAGCAGTGTATCAAAGCTCATAACCAAACCTGAAGAGTGCAGGGAATCATAAGATAAAAGGGTTGTTAATATGACCGGGAGAGGACAGGAGCTCCACAAGCACAAAATGTAACAGGGCACGGGAGTCCTCTATGAAACTGTTTCTCCAACCAAGGACTCAGCTATACCACTCCTGGTCATAAACTCAAACGATGTTCTACCATACCACAAAGATATCTCTTCGTAGTAGCTTTATTCATAATAGCCAGAAACTGGAATCAACCTAGATATCCCTCAACTGAAGATTAGATAAAGAATATGTGTTACAATTACACAATGGAATTTTAATTAGCTATTAAAAACAATGACATCATGAAATTTGCAGGAAATGGATGGAACTAGAAAGCATCATTCTGAATGAGGAAATCTAGCCTCAGAAAGTCAAACATGGCAATGTGTTCACTCCCTAGGGAACCTCTGCCACACAGTGCAATACATAAAGTACATAACGATGCTGCAATTCACAAAGGAAGGTAAATAAAAAGGAGGGACTAAGGGGAGAGGGGTGTACACACGAATCACACTGAGATCCAAAAATAGAATAGATATCTGGGGTGAATGGAGGGAGAGATTTGGTCAGGGAGGGGGTTGGGAAGAGGACAGGCGAGATCAATTGTGGGGAGGAATGTGAGAGAAAACAGAGAAAAAGAACTGAAATTGGTTGTGGGCATCTCTGGGACAAGTTAGAAATCTATGACAATGCGAACTCCTGCATAGATGAGGGCAAACCTAGCTAAGTCTCCTAGCAATGGGTGATATCGAACCCAAACTGTCCACGGTAACCAGGCAAGATTTTCAACATGTGAGTAGAGACACCAACTCAGGCAGAAAACCTTCAACCCCAAATGTGTCCTGACTACAAGAGGTACAAAGATAAAGATGGAGCAGAGATAGAGGAAATGGCAAAACAGTGAACGGTCTAAATTGAGACCCTTACTATGAAAGACAGTGCACCCTGATACTATTAATGAGATGTCATACCTGCAGACAGGAGCCGAGAATAACTTTCATCAGAAAGGCTTCATCTAGCAACTGATGGAAATGGATGGAGAGACCCACAGCCAGCCAACCATTTGTCAGGGCTTGGGGAATCCTGTGGAAGAGGGAGGAGGGAAGGATTGAAGGAGTCAGAGAGGTCAAGAGCAACACAAGAAAACCTACAAAATCTTGGGCAAATAGAAGCTCACAAAGACTGAACCAGAAAGCATACATGTGAAGGACCTAGGCCTTCTGCACATTTGTAACTTTGTGCAGCTTGGCCTCTATGTGGAAGTCCTAACAACAGGAGCAGGGACTGTGTCTGACTGTCCTGGCTGCCTTTAGATCTCTTTCCTGGAACTGGAATGCCTTGTCTAGCCTCACTAGGACAAGATGTGCCTAGTCCTACCGTAACTTAATATTCCGAGGTGGGTTGATATCCATGGGGAGTGTTCCTTTTTCTGAGGAGAAAGGTAGGGGGAAAGGTAAAGTGGGGTGAGATGGGGGGACTGGAATGGGAGGAGGGAGGGAAGCTTTGATTGGGATGTAACATAAATAAATTAATTAATATAAAAGCAAGATTAAAAAGATTTTGTTTGGGGCTGAATGTTCCAAAGTCTCCCACTCTCTGTATACAATATGGCTGTGGATTTCTGTATTTGGTCTCATCTGCTGCAGCAGGAAGCTTCTCTGAAGATGGCTGAGAAACGCACTGAACTGGGAATACATCGGCACATAATTAGGAGTCATTTTAATACTGTATTTGTATAATAGAAAGGTAGTATTTGGTTTTATCTTAGGTCCCTGGTCTATTTAATCTAGTCTCAAGCTCTCAGTCACATATGCAGTCTCTGTTATGGGTTGCATTTCATGAAGCAGGCCTTAAGTCTAATAGGATACATGATGGTTACTCCTGGGGCCTAGGCATCAGTTAAGTAAGATTAAGTAAGAGCAACCTGTAGTCTTGGCCACAGTCTGATTATGGATATTCTCATTAGACCCCTTTTACTCACAAACATATTAGAAGTAATTCAGTCCTTGTACCAGAAGCTTCAGTTTGTGGCAAGAGAGGGCAATTTGTGACTCTAACTTCTTCCCTATTTGGAGACTTCATTACAGTAATCTGAATCTATTCATATATTTAATAAGCGTCTATTATATTATGTTTCTATATTAACCTTTAAAGGGCCCTTATTTTTTGCTGTCTCTCTTTGAATTCCATCCCACATCCCTCTCTTCCCTGTTCCTCACCACTTGATCCTTCAGTTCCCATACCATCTATCCATATCTGTTTTCTTTCCCCTTTCCCAAAAAAGATCTACCTGTGCCTCTGCTCCAATCTCTTTATTTATACCTGACCTCTGAGAGTCTATGGATTTCATCTTGATTGTTATTGACTTAAATGATGATACACACACACACACACACATATATATGTATATATATATATATATACCCACATATACAAATAGATGTATTCAAATATACACATATGTACACATATCACATATGTGTTTATGTACACATGTATATACATACATATATATATGCCACAAACACACTCACATATATATATATATACACAAACACACTCACATATATATATATATATATATATATATATATATATATATACACACTCACATATGTACTCCACCATGCCCAGCTGAAAATTTCATTTTTTAAACAGTGCTTCCCTATTCCATATATTGACCAGCATGAGCTGTCATTTTTTAATTTATCTTAGACTTTCTGATGGGTGTGTGATGAAATCTCAAGATAGATTTGATTTGCATTTCTTTTTTAGTTTAAACTTACATTTCTTTGTTTGTTTGTTTGTTTTGTTTTGTTTTTTTCTTTATTAATTATGCTTTATTCACTTTGTATCCCCCCCATGTAGTTCTCTCCCTCCTCCTTTCCCAAATCCCTCCCTTCTTCCATCCTCTGCATGAATGCCCCTCCCTAAGTCCACTGATAGGGGAGGACTTCTTTTCTTTCCTTCTGATCCTAGTCAATTAGGTCTCATCAGGAGTGGCTGCATTGTCTTCTTCTGTGGCCTGGTAATGCTGCTTCCCCCTCAGGGGGAGGTAATTAAAGAGCAGGCCAATCAGTTCATGTCAGAGACAGTCCCTGTTCCTATTACAATGGAACCCACGTGGACACTGAACTGCCATGGGCTACATCGGTGCAGGGGTCTTAGGTTATCTCCATGCATAGTCCTTGGTTGGAATTTCAATCTCAGGAAAGATCACTGTGCTCTTTATAACTTATTCACTTTACATCCTGATTTACACCCCCTGCCCTTGTCTCCTCCCAGTGGTCCCATGCTTCCTTACTCTTCACTCCTATTTCCCTTCCCTATTTCTCACAGAGTGGGAGCTCACCTCCTCTGAAATTTGACCCCATCCTATCAAGTCTCATTAGGACTGCTTGCATCCTCTTCCTCTGTGGCCTGGAGATTTCCCCCACCCAGTGGGAAGTGATCAAAAAGCAGGCAACAGAGTCCATGTGAAAGACAGCCCCTGCTCTCCTTACTAAGGATCCAACATGGAGACT
Organism: Meriones unguiculatus; assembly: GCF_030254825.1. Classification (NCBI taxonomy): domain Eukaryota; kingdom Metazoa; phylum Chordata; class Mammalia; order Rodentia; family Muridae; genus Meriones; species Meriones unguiculatus. The sequence continues at coordinate 55,686,652 of NC_083356.1, read as the reverse complement.
GAGCTACCAGCTACATCTGAGCAGAGTTTCTAGGTCCTCTTCATGCATGGTCCTTGGTTGGTGCATCCATCTCTGCAGGCCCCCATGGGCCCAGATTTGTTGTCTCTGTTGGTCTTCTTATGGAGTTCCTGTCCCCTCCAGATTCTTCTATCCCCCTACTCTTCCATAAGACTCCCTGTTCTCTGCCCAAAGTTTGGCTGTGAGTTTTGCATCTGCTTAGAACCCCTGCAGATTTGAGTCTTTAATAATCTCAATGTTACCCTAACCAATCAAGTAAAAACTTGAATGAAAAAACTTGAAGTCTCTGAAGAAAGAAATTGAAAAAAGTCCCAGAAGATGTTTAAGTCTCCCATGCTCTTGCTCATGAATCGGTAGGATCAACATAGTAAAAATGGCCTCCTTGCCAAAAACAGTCTTCAGATTTAGTACAGACTGGTAGATCAATGGAATTGAATTAAAGACTGAGAAATAAACCCATACAACTACACACACCTTGTCTTTGACATAAATGCCAAAACCATGCAATGGAAAGAACATAGCATCTTAACAAATGGTTGTTCTAACTGTATTTCCATATATAAAAAATGCAAAAAGACCCATATATGTCATCCTGCACAAGATTAATGTCTAAGTGGATAAAAAACCTCAACATAACACCTGTCACACTAAATCTTTTGGAACAAAAAGTGGGGAAAAGCCTCAATCTCATTGGCACAAGAGATAACTTCCTGAACAAAACACCAGCGGCTCAGGCTCAAAGCTCAACAATCAACAAAATCAATAAATGGGACCTCATGAAACAGAAAAGCTTCTGTAAAGCAAAGGACATTGTCAACAGAACAAAACAAAAATGACATTATACAGACTTGGAAAAGATCTTGACTAATCCTACATCTGGCTGAAGGTTGATAGATAGATAGATAGATAGATAGATAGATAGATAGATAGATAGATACATAGATAGATAGAGCATACCAAATATATATAGAACACAAAAATATATAAAGAACACGAAAATTTTACATCATCAAATCAAATAATTAAAAAATATACAGCTAAACAGAGAATTCTCAACAGAGGAATACCAAATGGTGGAGAAACACTTAAAGAAATGCTCAATATCCTTAGTCATCAGGGAAATGCAAGTCAAAATGATTCTGAGGTTCCTTCTTCCACACCAGTTAGAATTACTAAGATAAAAATCTCAAATGGCAGACATTCTACAGAGGATGTGGAGAAAGGGGAACCCTTCTCCATTGCTGGTGGGAGTGTGAACTTTTTTTTCTTTATTTTATTTTATTATTATTATTTTTTTATCAGTTACATTTTATTAACTCTGTATCCCAGCCGTGTCCTGATCCCTTATTCCCTCCCAGTCCTTCCCTCCCTCCCTCATCTCCACCGTGCCCCTTTCCAAGTCCACTGATAGGGGGGATCTCCTCCCCATTCATCTGATCCTGTTTTATCAGGTATCTTCAGGACTGGCTGCAAAGCCCTCCTCTGTGGCCTAACAGGACTGCTCCTCCCTTCAGGGGTGGGGAGACCAAAGATCCAGTCATTGAGTTTACAACCACTTTGGAAATCAGAAATTTTCTCAGAAAATTAGGAAAAGTGCTACCTCAAGATCCAGCTATACCAGCATTAGGCATATAGCCTAAAGATGCTCCACCATTCAACAAGGAAAAATGAAAAATCCAGAATAGCTAAAACAATCCTGCACAATAAAACTTCTTCTGGATGTATCTCCATCCCTGATCTCAAGCTGTATTATAGAGCAAGAGTAATAAATACTGCATGGTACTGACATAGAAGTAGACTAGTGCACCATTGGTATCAAGCTGAAGACTCAGGAATAAACCGACACAACTACGGACACTTGATGTTTGACAAAGGAGCCAAAGCCTTACAATTGAGTAAAGACAGCATCTTCAACAATTGGTGCTGGTATAACTGGATGTCAACATGAAGAAAAATGTAAATATATCCATGTTTATCACCCTTCACTAAAGTCCAATTGAGTCAAAGACCTCAACATAAAACCAGACACACTCCTGAGTTGTTCCCTCTTTTCTCCTTCTTCCGATGTCCAGCCTCTTTGCCTTTCTGGATAGGAACTGAGCACTTTAGCAAGAGTCCACCCTCTTGATTAGTTTCTTTAGGTGTACAGATTTTAGTAGGTTTATTCTATATTATATGTCTATATGAGTGAGTATATACTGTGTGCATCCCTCTGCTTCTGGGATAGCTCACTCAGGATGATCTTTGCCAGATCCCACCATTTACCTGCAAATTTCATGATATCCTTGTTTTTTTATTGCTGAGTAATATTCCATTGTGTAGATATACCACAATTTGTGCATCCATTCCTCCACTGAGGAGCATCTGGACTGTTTCCAGCTTCTGGCTATTACAAATAAGGCTGCTACAAACACGGTTGAGCACACGTCCTTATTGTGTACTTGAGAATCTTTTAGATATATGCCTAGGAGTGGTATAGATGGATCTTGACAAAGCAGCTATTCCTGATGAGACCTAATTGACTAGGATCAGAAGGAAGGAAAAGAAGTCCTCCCCTATCAGTGGACTTGGGGAGGGGCATGCATGCAGAGGGTGGAGGAAAAGAGGGATTGGGACGGGAGAAGGGTGGGAACCAAGGGGGGGAGTATACAAAGTGAGTAAAGTGTAATTAATAAAGAAAAATAAAATAAAATAATAAAAATAAATAAAAAGATTATTTAAAATATCAGAAAAAAAAACAGACACACTAAATCTGTTAGAAGAAAAATAGGGGAAGAACCTTGATTTGTATGTCTTTGATTACTAAGGATGTTGAACATCTCTTTAAGTGCTTCTCAGCCATGAATTTCCTTTTTTTTGAGAATTCTGTTTAGATACATAGTTTATTTTTAGTCAGGTTATTTATTTTTGTGGCATCCAGGTTTTTTGAGTTCTTTAATGTTTTAAATATTAGCTACTATCAGATATGTAGTAGATTAACCATTTTTCCCATTCTCTAGGCTACTGGTATGTCTGAATGATGGTGACATTTACCATTCATAAATTGTTAAGCTTTACGAGATCCTATTTATTGATTGTGGAACCTTGTGCCTATGATAATGGTATTCTGATCAGGCAGTTTACTATACTTGTTTCAGTAGTTCATGGTTTTCTGCATTTTCTGTTCTATCAAGTCCAGTCCATCTGGTTTTATGTAGATGTCTTTGAACATTTGGAGTTGAGTTTTGTGCAGTGACAAAAAATGGCCTTATGTGGATCTTTCTACATGCAGCCATCAGGTTGGTCAGAACATTGGTGAAGATGCAATATATTTTTTCCACTGTACATTTTTGGCTTTTGTTTGTTTGTTTGTCTGTTTTTAAATTTTTTTACTTTGTATCCCCCATAAGAACCTCCCTTCTCCCCTCCCGGTCCCACCCTCCCTCCCACTTCTTCATGCATGCCCCTCCCCAAGTCCACTGATAGGGGAGGTCCTCCTCTCCTTCCTTCCGATCTTAGTCTATCAGATCACATCCAGAGTGGCTGCATTGTCATCTTCTGATATGTCTTCCCTTTTTTTCTGTAATGTCTTAAAGTACTATTCACTTACTTGGTCAGTGTTATTCCTTGTATTTTATAGTATTTGTTGCTATTGTAAATGGTATTATGTCCCTGATTGCCTGATTTCTTTCTCAGTTTGTCATTTTTATATAGGAAAAGTACTTATTTTTTAAGGTCAGTTTGTATCAATTGTAGTACTTTTCCAGTGGATTTCTTAGGGTCACTTATATATAATACCATACCATCTACAAAGAAACATACTTTTTTTTCTTTTAAGAAAAGAAAGTATGTATAATTTGTATACATTTGATCATCAAAAAAGATGTATAATTTGTATACATTTGATCATTAAGTTGTCCTATTGCTATAGCTAAAATTTCACATAATATATCAAATAGATACAGAGTGGGTAAGCAACCATGTTGTGTTCATAATTTCAGAGGAATTGCTTTGTGTTTCTCTCCATTTATTTTGATATAGGCTATGGACCAGGTGCAAGCTGCCTTTATTATATAGGGGTGTGTCCCTTGTATCCTTAATATTTCAATGACTTTTTTTTTTTTTTTCAATGCAGTTTATTCAGGAACATTGAACAATCCTCGGACCCCGGGGAAAGCCAGCCCACAGCTTAAATAGCCTCTGGGTAGCCAACCCAGGCATGCCACGGGGACAATGCAGATAGGTCCACATACATGGAAGCAAGCCAGATCCTCGGCCTTAGCCAAATGTGGAGTTGTTCCTGACAGAGAGCACTCACCATCGGGAAGGTGGAAGGCGGAAACCAGCTCCATCTTTAAGGCATAGCATTCTGCAGCTCTCTACAGTTCCCCCTTTTTGTTTTAGACGCATCAGGCAAGAGTAGAGGTCTGATCTCTGATATTAGAAATAAATTGGGACTTTGTACAGATGTTCATTTAGGTGTCATCCACCCAAAGAGCATCGGACCCGTCCAATACCTTTTTCTCAGAGGCGGGACCTGGGGCATCAACCCGCATGCAATCAGACATGCTCTTCTCTGGGTCCAAAGCGGCTGACCCTGAGTGCAGTGCTTAGCCTCGCATCCTGAGCGTATCATTTTAGCTTTTTATGGTATCCGACCATGCTTGGGGAGAATGTCTTGCTTCAATGGCTGTAAAGGCCTGAATGATCATGGCTGCATCACACTGTTGTGAGACTCTAATCTTGCATATATACCACAGGCAAACCAAGGAGACCAACACCAGAAGGCCTGCTAACACTCCCATGCCCGCCCATTCCTTCAGATGATTCATGGCTGCAGCAATCCATGTTGATAATCCTGTGGCTAGTCCTGCGTCCACTCCGGTAGAATTTACTGTGACAATGGCCACTCTCAGCTGCTCCATCGTAGTATCGAATTCTCCAGTCCAATTACCTAAAATATAGCTCGACAATTGTTTAGACAGATTTGCAGCGCAGGAAAAATTCTCATGTTGTATGCTAGTGACACAAAGTCCAGCATACTTTCATTGACAGCCAGGTTGAGCGATTTGCCATAGGGTATCAATTTGCTCCTGCAAGAGGTCAATCCTCTGATTGAACACCATCAAGCTTCCTTTTAGTTGAGCATTAATTCCTTTATGTACAACTAAGGCATGAGCTACATTGGCTAAATGATTATTCAGGGTCTGAGCAGTCTGCCCAGTATGACTCATGGCTAATGCCCTGGTGGTAGCTCCAACAGCCGTCAATGAGATGGTAGTAACAATGGTGGCTGTAGTTCCAAGATCCCTTTTCTGTCTGAAGAGAGTCATAGCGTGAGGGGCATCAATGGGCATAGGCACCCAGTGAGGCATGCGAGTAACCAGGGCATACCTAACTTTACTAGCATTGGGGTTTAAAAAAAAGCGAGTATCATTACCACAATTACTTGGCTCTATCTGGCTAATAATGAATAAAAATGGGGGATATAGATAAACAGGTGTGGGCTTATAGGAAATATTATGAGAAGCCTTAACCCCTCGTTGGAACATCCTGCGTCAGTTCTAGAACTAGCAGTGGTGGTGTCCGAGGTCTGAGTAGGTTCAGGAGACCATTGCCCCCAGGGGCGAGACGTGCTCCATGCCAATTGACTAACTCCATGTTTTCCTCCCATTTTGAAAGTCATTTAAGGTTCTTAAATTATCATGACTTTTGTCATGATGGATTTCATAAAACCTTTTCTACACTTAAAGAAATGATCATTTAGTTTCTGTTTTTCAGTTTGTTTATATGGTAAATTATGTTTAGTGGTTTATGTGTATTCATCATGTGTACATCTCTAAGAGGAAGTTTACTTGACTATGGTGGTGGATGATCTTTTTACTATGTTCTTGTATTCAGTTTGTGATTGATTTATTGAGAATTCTTGTAACTACATACATTAGGGACATCCGTCTTTTATTGTCTTTTTGTTGTATTTTTGTGATTTATGTATCAAGGTAAATGTGGTGTCATAAAACAAATTGGGAAATTTTTATTCTAGTTCTATTTTGTGGAATAATTTGAGGAGTATTGGCATAAATCACTCTTTGAAAGTCTGGTAACATTCTCTGCTAAGAGTGTTGGTCCCTCAACTGAGGAATGGATATAGAAATTATGGTACATATACACAATTAAATACTACTCAGAAATTAAAAACAAGGAAATCATGAACTTTGCACGTAAATGGTGGAAACTGGAAAAGATCATCCTGGGTGAGGTATTTGAGAAGCAGAAAGACACATAAGGTATATACACACTTATAAGTGGATATTAGACATACAATAAAAGATAAACATACTAAAATCTGTACACCTAAAGAAGCTAAGCAAGAAAGAGGACCCTGGGTATGATGATCAGTCCTCACTCAGAAAGGCAAATGGATGGATATTAGAAGAAGGAGAAAACAGGGAGTAGGACAGGATCCTACCACAAAGGGCCTCTGAAAGACTGAATTGATACCCAGCAAGGTATCAATTCAGATGCTGAGAATCATAGACAAACTTTGGGTGGAGTTCATGAAATTTTATGAAAGAAGGAGAGATAGAAAGGCCAGGAGGGAATACAAGCTCCACAAGGAGAGCCATAGAACCAAGATTTGGACCCTGGAGCATTTTCGGAGACTGATACCCCAAGCAAGGACCATTCATGGAGATAAGCTAGAAACCCTGTACAGATATAGCCTATGGCAGCTCAGTCTCCAGGTGGGTTCCCTATTAAGGAAAACAGGCACTGCCTCTGACATGAACTCAGTGGCCTGCTCTTTCATCACCTCCCATGAAGGGAGAGTAGCACTACCATGCCACATTGGAAGACAATGCAGCCAGTCCTGATGAGATCTGATAAGCTAAGGTCAGAGGAACAGAGAGGAGGACCTATCCTATCAGTGGACTTGGGGAGGGGCATGGCAGGAGATGACAGAGGGAGAGTATGATTTGGAGGGGATGAAGGAGGGTGTTACAGCTGGGATACAAAGTGAATAAACTGTAATTAATAAAACATTAAACTTCAGAATAATTAATATTGGCTTGACACCAAGTACCACACAAAAAAGTGGTGGTCTTTGGCATTTATTTTAATTTTATATTTAACTTTTATTAATAACACTTTATTCATTTTGTATCCCCCCAAAAGCCCCTCCCTCTTCCCCTCCTGATCCCACCCTTCCTCCCCTTTCAGCATGCATGCCCCTCCCCAAGTCCACTGATAGGGGAGGTACTCCTCACCTTCTTTTTGATCTTAGTCTATCAGTTCTCATCAGAAGTGGCTGCATTGTCATCTTCTGTGGCCTGTTAAGGATGCTCCCCCCTCAAGAGAAGGTGATCAAAGAGCAAGCAAATCAGATTATGTCAAAGGCAGTCCCTCCTCCCATTATTATGTAACCCACTTGGACATTGAACTGCCATGGGCTACATCTGTGCAGGGGTTCCAGGTTATCTCCATGAATAGTCCTGGGTTGGAGTATAAGTCTCTGGGAAGTTCCCTGTGTTCAAATTTTCTTGTTCTGTTGCTGTCCTTGTGGAGTTACTGTCCTCTCCAACTCTTGCTATTTCCCACTTCTTGCCTAAAATTCCATTCGCTCTGCCCGACTGTTGGCCATCAGGCTCACCATCTGCTTTGATAGTCTGCAGGGCAGAGGCTATCAGAGGCCCTCTGTGGCAGGTTCCTACGTTGTTTCCTGTTTTCTTCTTCTTCTGATGTCCATCCTTTTTGCCTTTCAGGATGGAGATTGAGCATTTTAGTTAGGGTCCTCTCTTTTGCTTAGTTTGTTTAGTTGTTCATATTTTAGCGGGTTTATCCTATGTTGTATGTTTATATGAGTGAGTATATACCGTGTGTCTTTCTGCTTCTGGGACAACTGACTCAGGATGATCCTTTCCAGGTCCCACCATTTACCTGCAAATTTCATGATTTCCTTATTTTTCATTGCTGAGTAATATTCCATTGTATAGATGTACCACAATTTCTCCTTCCATTCTTCAGTTGAGGGGCATCTGGGCTGTTTCCAGCATCTGGCTATTACAAATAAAGCTGCTACAAACATGGTTGAGCAAATGTCCTTTTTGTGTACTTGAGCCACTTTTGGGTATATGCCTAGGAGTGGTATGGCTGGATCTTGAGGAAGCGCTATTCCTGGTTGTCTGAGAAAGCGCCACATTGATTTCCAGCGTGGTTGTACAAGTTTACATTTCCACCAGCAGTGGAGAAGGATTCCCTTTTCTCCACAACCTCTCCAGCATGTGTTGACACTTGAGTTTTTGATCTTGGCCATTCTGATGGGTGTAAAGTGAAATCTCAGGGTTGTTTTGATTTGCATTTCCCTAAAGGCTAATGAGATTGAGCATTTCTTTAAATGCTTCCCTTCCATTTTATATTTCTCTACAGAGAGTTCTCTGTTTAGCTCTGTTCCCCATTTTTTAAGTGGATTACATGGTTTGCTGCTTTTCAGCTTCTTTAGTTCTTTATACATACTGGATATGAGTCCTCTGTCAGATAAAGGGTTGGTGATGATTCTTTCCCAATCTGTAGGCAGTCACTTTGTTTTGATGACAGTATCCTTTGATTTACAGAAGCTTTTCAGTTTCAGGAGGACCCATTTATTGATTGTTCCTCTTAGAGCCTGTGCTGCTGTTGTTCTGCTCAGGAAGTTTTCTCCTGTACCAATGAGTTCTAGGGTATTCCCCACTTTTCTTTCTAGCCGATTTAATGTGTCTGGTTTTATGTTGAAGTCTTTGATCCACTTGGACTTTAGTTTTGTGCAGGGTGATGAGTGTGGATTTATTTGCATTTTTCTACATGTAGACGTACAGTTAGACCAGCACCATTTGTTGAAGATGCTATCTTTTTTCCATTATATAATTTTGGCATCTTTGTCAAAGATCAGGTGTCTGTAAATGTGTGGGTTTATTTCTGGGTCTTCTGTTCAGTTCCATTGATCCACCATTCTGTTTCTATGCCAGTACCATGCAGTTTTTATAACTGTTGCTGTATAGTGCAGCTCGAGATCAGGGATGGAGATACCTCCAGAAGATCTTTTATTGTAGAGGATTGCTTTGGCAATTCTGGGTTTCTTGTTATTCCATACAAAGTTGAGAATTTTTCTTTCCAGGTCTGTAAAGAATTGTGTTGGCAATTTGGTGGGAATTGCATTAAATCTGTAGATTGCTTTTGGTAAGATGGCCATTTTTACTATGTTAATCATGCCAAGCCATGAGCATGGGATAGCTTTCCATCTTCGCATATCTTCTTCTAATTCTTTCTTCAGAGACTTGAAATTTTTTTCATACATGCCTTTGACTTGCTTGGTTAGGGTTACACCAAGGTCCTTTATGTCATTTGTGGCTATTGTGAAGTGTGTTGTTCCCCTAATTTCTTTCTCAGCCATTTGGCTTTTGTATACAGGAGTGTTACTGATTTTTTTGAGTTAATTTTTTATCCAGCCACTTTGCTGAAGGTGTTTATCAGCTGTAGGAATTCCCTGGTGGAGTTTTTGGGGTCACTCATGTATACTATCATATCATCTGCAAATAGTGATAATTTGACTTCTTTCTTTCCAATCTGTATCCCCTTGATCTCCTTCAACTGTCTTACTGCTCTAGCAAGGACTTCCAGCACTATGTTGAAGAGATATGGAGAGAATGGGCAGCCTTGTCTTGTTCCTGATTTCAGTGGGATTGATTTAAGTTTCTCTCCATTCAGTTTGATGTTGGCTATAGGCTTGCTGTATATCGCCTTTACTATGTTTAGACATGTGCCTTGTATCCCTGATCTCTCCAATACTTTAAAAATGAATGGATGTTGGATCTTGTCAAATGCTTTTTCAGCATCTAAGGAGGTGATCATGTGGTTTTTCTCCTTCAGTTTGTTTATGTGGTGGATCACATTGATGGATTTCCGTATATTAAACCACCCCTGCATACATGGGATGAAGCCTACTTGGTCGTAGTGGATAATATTTTTGATGTGTTCTTGTATTCGGTTAGCAAGTATTTTGTAAAGTATTTTTGTATCAATGTTCAAAAGGGAGATTGGCCTGAAATTCTCTTTCTTTGTTGAATCTTTGTGAGGGTTAGGTACCAAGGTGACTGTGGCTTCATAGAATGAATTTGGTACTGTTACTTCTGTTTCTATTTTGTGGAATAGTTTGAAGAGAATTGGAGTTAGCTCTTCTTTGAAGGTCTGGTAGAATTCTGCGCTGAAACCATTTGGTCCTGGGCTTTTTTTGGATGGGAGACTTTTGATGACCGCTTTTATTTCTTTGGGGGATATAGGACTGTTTAATTGATTTACCTGGTCCTGATTCAGCTTTGGTAAATCAAATCGATCAAGAAAATTGTCCATTTCATTTAGATTTTCAAATTTTGTTGCGTGTAGACTTTTGAAGTAAGTCCTAATTATTGTTTGAATTTCCTCAGTGTCTGTAGTTTTGTCCCTCTTTTCATTTCTGATATTGTTGATTTGGGTGGTGTCTCTCTGCCTTTTAGTTAGCTTGGCTAATGGTTTGCTAATCTTGTTGATTTTCTCAAAGAACCAGTTCTTGGTTTCATTGATTGTTAGAATTGTTTTATTTGTTTCTAATTGATTGATTTCAGCCCTGAGTTTCATTATTTCCAGCTGTCTACTCCTTTTTGGTGTGTCTGCTTTTTCTTTTTCTAGGGTTTTTAAGTGAGCCATTAAGTTGCTTGAATGAGCTGTCCTGAATTTCTTCTTGAAGGCACTTAGTGCTATGAACTTTCCTCTTAGCACTGCTTTCATTGTGTCTCACAAGTTTGGGTATGTTGTGGCTTCATTTTCATTTGAGTTCTAAGAAGACTTTAATTTCTTTCTTTATTTCTTCCCTGACCCAGCTGTCATTTAGTAACAAGTTGTTCAGTTTCCATGTGTGTGTAGGCTTTTTGCTATTTCCGTTTTTGTTGAGGTCCAGCTTTATTCCATGGTCATCAGACAAGATACAAGGGATTATTTCAATCTTCTTGTATCTATTGAAGCTTGCTTTGTGACAAACTGTATGGTCTATTTTGGAAAAGGTTCCATGAGGTGCTGAGAAGAATGTAAATTCTTTTGTGTTTGGGGTAAATATCTGTAAATGTCTGTTAGGTCCATTTGATTCATGACCTCTGTTAGAGACATTATTTCTTTGTTTACTTTCTGTTTTGTTGACCTGTCCTTTTTTGAGAGTGGGGTGTTGAAGTCTCCCACTATTCATGTGTGGGTATCTATATGTGTTTTAAATTTTATCAATGTTTCTTTTGCAAATGTGGGTGCTCTTGTATTTGGGGCATAGATGTTCAGGATTGTGATGTCTTCCTGGTGGAATTTTCCCTTGATGAGTATGAAGTGTCCTGCCCCAACTCTTTTCATTAAGTCTGTTTGAAAGTCTATTTTATCAGATATTAGAATGGCTACTCCTGCTTGCTTCTTGGGTCCATTTGCTTGGAAAGTCTTCTTCCAGCCTTTTACCCTCAGGTAATGTCTATCTTTGTGACTTAGGTGTGTTTCTTATATGCAACAGATTGCTGGGTTTTGTTTACACATCCATTCTGTTAATCTGTGTCTTTTTATTGGAGAGTTGAGTCCATTGATGTTGAGAGAGATTAATGACCAGTGTCTGTTAGATCCTTTGATTTTGGTGTTGGGTGTGGTCATAAGCTTGTGTGCTTGGTTTCTTTTTGTTTTACTGTAGTAGGGTTAATTATTTCCTGTGTTTTCTTGAAAGAAGCTCATTTTCTTGGGTTGTATTTTTCCTTCCAGTGTCTTCTATAATGCTGGATTTGTGTGTAGGTATTGTTGAAATTTGTTTTTGTCATTGAATATCTTGTTTTCTCTGTCTATGAGGACTGAGAGCTTTGCAGGGTATAGTAGCCTGGGCTGACATCTGTGTTCTCTTAGGGTCTGCATGATATCAGTCCAGGCCCTTCTGGCTTTCATTGTTTCTATTGAAAAGTCAGGTGTGATTCTAATGGGTTTGCCATTATATGTTACTTTGCCTTTTTCCCTTGCAGATTTTAGTATTTTTTCTTTGTTCTGTATACTTACTGTTTTGATTACTGTGTGGCGGGAGGATTTTCTTTTCCGGTCAAATTTGTTGGGTGTTCTGTAGGCCTCATGTATTCTTATTGGCCTCTCCTTTAACTTGGGGAAATTTTCTTCAATGATTTTGTTGAAAATATTTTCTGTGCCTTGGAGAAGGGAGTCTTCTTTTTCCTCTATACCTATTATTCTTAGGTTTTGTCTTTTCATATTCTCTTGGATTTCTTGGACGATCTGTGTCAAGAATTTTTTGGATTTAACATTTTCTTTGACAGATACATCGATTTCTTCCATTCTATCTTCCACACCTGAGATTCTTTCTTCCATCTCTTGTAGTCTATTGGTTATTCTTACCTCTGTAGTTCCTTCTTTCTTCCCTAAGTTCTTTCTCTCTGCAATTTCCTCCATTTGTATTTTCTTTAATTTTTCCAATTCTATCTTCAGATCTTGAGCTATTTGGTTGATTTCCTTCACCTGTCTGACTGTATTTTCCTGTTTTTCCATCACTTCTTTTAGCTGTTTGTTTGAACCAAACTCTGTTTCTTTTATTTCATTCAGTGCTTTAAGCATTTCCCTTCTAAAGGCCACAAACTGTTTGGCTACAACTTCCTCTATTTCTTTAGGGATGGCAATATTCTGTATGAGTTTGTCTTCCTCTATGTCTTTACATATCTTATTTGATTCCTCTGTTATCATCTTCATGAGCATAGTTGTTAGGTCATTTTCTTGGATTTCAGTTATGCTGGGGTGTCCAGGCCTACTTTCCCCTGGGTAACTGGATTCTGGAGATGGCCATATTGCTCTGTCTTTTGTTGCTTGAGCTTTTATGCTGGCCTCTACCCATTGGGCTATCTTAGGTGTTTGGGGTTATTTTCTGGTGGTTTCTGGGGATCCTGTGGTGGAGAGAATCCCCTTGGCAGAAAGCTGATTTTTCTTGAAGGAAGTCTTCTCAGCTTTTTGGTCATAGTCCCTGAATGGCTGGCGTTTTTTCAGGAGTTGCTGCTGCTCACCTCAGGGATAGAGACCTGAGTGGTAACTGTGGTCTTTGTTAGTCGAGAGGGTTCTCCTCTCACAGGGAAGTCTGAAGACAGCTGCCCTGTTTCTGGGTTTCTTGCTGTAAATTTAATGATCCTCTGCTGTGACACAGTTGGACCTCTGGCATGCAGCAACTGTTTGTGCCTGTGTCTGGAACACAGCTCAGTGATGGCGGCTCAGCCCTGCTGGTCTGTGAGATGTTTTCCAGGGAAGAACTGGGTGATTTAAGTCAGTACAGTTGCCTTCATTCCTTGTGGATTCTCTGGAGACAGGGACTCTCAGTCTCTTTTTTGCCCTGGGGCGCACCGCTCAGTCTCTGCCAGCTAGCTGGCATGCAGAAACTGCCCATGTCTGGAGCACAGCTCAGTGATGGCAGCTTGGCCCCGCCAGTCTGCGAGACTTTTTCCAGGGAAGGACCGGGTGATTTAAGTCAGTACAGCTTCCTTCCTTCCCTGTGGATTCTCTTGCGACCAGGACTCCCAGTCTCTGGTGTTTTTGTGCCCACTGATCAGCCTGGGAAGGTGATCAGGACACGCAGGTTTGTGGCTCTGGTCTGGGGACCTAGTGCCTGCTTGACCTGGGATCTCTTCTGGGTTCTGACTGAAGGACCTGAGAGTGGTACAGACCGATTTCCATGCCATGGGGGTTTCCTCTCACTTGAAAAACACGATCGCTGTTGTTTTAAGGCCCAGAGTTCAGTCTCTTGGTCGCTGTACAGGAAATGTTTTCCGGCTCCTCAGATGCCCTGTTTTCCTGGCACAGCCATCTTGTCCCCGGCTTTTTTTTTTAATCTATAGATTTTGCTGTTTGTAATTTAACAGCAAAATCTATAGATTATACTTTTTATTGCATTATCATTTAAATTTTAGGTGGTATATAGCTAGAAAATTATCAATTTTTTATTTTTAGATTTTCCAATTCAGTAGAATCCAGACACCTTCTCCAACAAGCCCCAAACAGGATTCTAGTTGTGCATTCCTGGTTGGAAATATTGTTTCTTGTCCAAAATCTGGCATTTCAAATTTCTTCCTACTTCTGAGATCTTATATCCTTTCTGCTCTTTGTTAAAAACACGTAGAAGGAATGGTGTAATGTCTTGTGTAGAGCTGAAATCTCCACTTTCACTTATTCTTACACCATATGCAGCCATTAGTTTCTTTATTCATTGCTATTCACTGGAAAAAGAGGCTTTCCCAGTTAAGGCTTAGATGCATGTCTGCCTATGGGTCTTATGAACATTAATCTTTGAAAGACAGTTTGACACTATGTACAAGTTTATGTGTATCTTGTATATGCAAATGCACATAGATACCTGAAACTATATGATCATCTAGAGTTACAGGAAATTTTGTTGCATGATATGGGTTTTGGGAATCAAACTCAGATCCTCTGAAAGAGCAGTGAGGGCCTAGGAGGAGATGAGAGAGGGTGGGATTGGGAAGGCATGAGGGAGGGGATAGAAGATAGAAAGTGAATAAACTGTTATTAAAAATAAAGATATCTTAACCAGTGAGACTTCTCTTTAAGCCCCTAACTAGCAATATTAAATTCTCAGTTATAGCCAAAAAAATCTGATCATTTGGCTTGTGACCAGGTTTGCAATACCAAATTTGAGTCCTATACTGCAAATTCTGCCCTAATTCAAATTACAGAGCTCTTGGTTACCATGAACACTCTATAAAATGAACATCTTGTATCAAAGGTTGGTATATTTCATAAAGCTTAAACTAGGTAAGACTGGTGGTTCCTTTTCTCCATGAGTTGTATGCATAGTACACTCTAGCACTCTGAAGGGTAGCTGTGAGAGTGGAATTTTCTAGATCAAATCCAGAATAATTTCTCTGTATCATGAAAAGGATGTGATGTCTTTGGGAACAGGTTTTACCACCTATATTGGGTAGTTAACAAGAACAACAACAGAAATCTACATTACACTGAGTTTGTAGAATGTCTTTGACATAAAATTCACAAATAATTATTTCACTGCAATATTAAGATTTTTGTTTAATAATATGTGACTTCAATAATTATGTTTTCCTCAACATTCAGGTTTTTTACTTTTACATTTTTTAATATTTTTTATTTTTTAAATTGGGCATAAGATAGAAGAGACACAGTATTGGAGGTATAAGGGAAGAGGAAGAATCTTGAAATGAGCTTTTAGAAAACTGGTAGAGGGAGTTTCCTGAGGAGTTTTAGATTCTTAGTATATCTACAATCAATGCTGAGTATGTGAATTAAATCAATGACTTCAATTAATTTGTCAGTGGAGAACAACAGAAAAGAAACTAACTTTGCCAAACTAGACCTAAGATGATAAACTGAAAAGAGTGGATAATTGAATGATTTTCAAACAATGCAATTTCATTCTCACTAGAATAGGTAATTCCTTGAACATTTCTATTATCAATGCCTATGTATCACGTAACTCCAAAAAGACTTTTGTCTCTCTCAGGTCCCACGAGCACCTTTAAACTCCAGACAGCTCTAGAAAGACAAGTATCTGAAAAACCACATTTTTAATTTAACATTTAGAAGATATTTTCTTTGAATAAAATAACTGTAAACATTAAAAAAACATAAAATGGAACAAGAAATATTTTCCTTTTTTGAGTGTTTAGTTAACCAAGAGTTTTTCAAAAGTTATAAACTTCTTTTCATACTGATAGGCGTCAAACCACAGCCATTTGTTTCTTGGGTTACCCATTGTTTTTCCTATTTGTCTTTTTCTTGGCATTTCTTTCTATTGTTTGCCATAATTTCCTTTTGTTGCAATTCTAAAGTGTATAGTCTTTCAAACTGATCCACCCTCACTTCAATTTCTATAAAGAAAATGGAATACCCAGGGTATTATTACATGCTGGATCATTGTACTACCTAATTAACATCTCCAGCATTTCACAGCTCAATCCTCATTTTGCATGAAACAGAATTTTCTTTTTCCAATGTCTATACACAAAAACAGCCTACAAGTTTTATAGTCTATATTCGGAAGACCATTTGTTTGCATGTATAGACTGCTTTTGAAAACAAGAACAAAACATGTTTTTCAATAAAATGTAACTCTTCATAATATTCCAAGCTGTACCTACACCATTACTCTGATACACAGTCTGGCTCTGTTGTCCTTGTTAATTGATTTACTAGAGCTATGACACTTTGTTTCCTTTGGGCTGCTGTTTAGGAATCAATAATAGTAGTGAAATAATAGATACACTCAACTATTCCTCAGACATGCTCTAACTCAGAGGTGTATACTCAAACTAATCTTATGTACTGATTGCAAACCAAACAATTTACTATGTTATCTTATTTAATTCCAAGAACTTTACAGGATATATAAAATTGCCTTTAAATTTGAAGTTGAGTAGGTGCAGACAGGAAAACAATCCTGATTAAGGCAATGTAGCTAAATAATTTTAGCACTTAGTACTAAGTTATGGAAACTGTACCCTTCAGCACTCTACTACATTGTCTCCAGGAGGGATATATGTAAGAGAATTGGAAAGGAGCTTCTGCTATACTTCTACAAACATCATTCCTGAAAATCTATTAATTTATGTATAATGCTTTTAAAAATAATTTATTGGAAATGTAATAGATAGCTGGTAAAACTGAGGTGACAGATGGACTCTGAAGGTTAGCATTCTTTTATTACTGTATTAATATTGCATTGGCTTCTTTTTTGACATTTGTTGAGTCGGTGCTAGTAACATTCAAGTTTTGTGTAAATTTACATAGAAGTGGTTATGGATAACAGGATAGGTGTCATTCTAATTGTCTGGCTAGTTTTTTTCTTTAATTAAAATGGAATTACATATTTCCTTCCTACTCTTTTCTCTCTCAATCACCTCCTATGTTTCCTGAATTTTCCCTCTCAAATTCATTGTTTCGGTGTATTTAATTGTTATTGATATTGATAATGGTGTGTGTATATGTGTGTGTATGCGTGCTTGTGCATGTGTGTATGCATGTTAGTTTGATCGCTGAGGTTGGCTGCAACCTTCTATGTCATAATTTATTAATATATAAAATGTCATAAAATAAAATTCGATATTCCTCTGTCAAGAATTCTCTGTTTAGCTCTGTTCCCCATTTTTTAAGTGGATTACATGGTTTGCTGCTTTTCAGCTTCTTTAGTTCTTTATATATAATGGATATGAATCCTCTGTCAGATAAAGGGTTGGTGAAGATTCTTTTCCAATCTGTAGGCAGTTGCTTTGTTTTGATGATGGTGTCCTTTGCTTTGCAGAAGCTTTTCAGTTTCATGAGGTCCCATTTATTGATTGTTGCTCTTAGAGCCTGTGCTGTTGGTGTTCTGTTCAGGAAGTTTTCTCCTGTACCAATGGGTTCTAGGGTATTCCCCACTTTTTTTTCAAGCCGACTTAATGTGTCTGGTTTTATGTTGAGGTCTTTGATCCACTTGGACTTCAGTTTTGTGCAGGGTGATGAGTATGGCTCTATTTTCATTTTTCTACATGTAGACATCCAGTTGGACCAGCACCATTTGTTGAAGATGCTATCTTTTTTCCATTAGATGGTTTTGGAGTCTTTGTCAAAGATCAGGTGTCCATAAGTGTGTGGGTTTATTTCTGGGTCCTCTGTTCAGTTCCATTGATCCACCATTCTGTTTCTATGCCAGTACCATGCAGTTTTTAAAACTGTTGCTCTATAGTACAACTTAAGATCAGGGATGGAGATACCTTCAGAAGATCTTTTATTGTAGAAGATTGTTTTAGCAATTCTGGGTTTCTTGTTATTCCATATAAAGTTGAGAATTTTTCTTTCCAGGTCTGTAAAGAATTGTGTTGGTAATTTGATGGGCATTGCATTGAATCTGTAGATTGCTTTTGGTAAGATGGCCATTTTTACTACGTTAATCTTGCCAAGCCATGAGCATGGGAGATCTTTCCATCTTCTCATATCTTCTTCTAATTCTTTTTTCAGAGATTTGAAATTTTTTTCATACAAGTCTTTGACTTCCTTGGTTAGGGTTACTCCGAGGTACCTTACGTCATTTGTGGCTATTGTGAAGGGTGTTGTTTCCCTAATTTCTTTCTCAGCCCTTTTGTCTTTTGTATACAGGAGTGCTACTGATTTTTTTGAGTTAATTTTGAATCTGGCCACATTGCTGAAGGTGTTTATCAGCTGTAGGAGTTCCCTGGTAGAGTTTTTGGGGTCTCTCACATATACTATCATATCATCTGCAAATAGTGATAATTTGACTTCTTCCTTTCCCCTTGTTTTGTATCCCCTTAATCTCCTTGAACTGTCTTATTGCTCCAGCAAGGACTTCCAGCACTATGTTGAAGAGATATGGAGAGAGTGGGCAGCCTTGTCTTGTCCCTGATTTCAGTGGGATTGCTTTAAGTTTCTCTCCGTTCAGTTTGATGTTGGCTATAGGTTTGCTGTATATTGCCTTTACTATGTTTAGATATGTGCCTTGTATCCCTGATCTCTCCAATACTTTAAACATGAATGGATGTTGGATTTTGTCAAATGCTTTTTCAGCATCTAGGGAGATTATCATGTGGTTTTTTTTTCTTTCAATTTGTTAATATGGTGGATCACATTGATGGATTTCCGTATATTGAACCACCATTGCATACCTGGAATGAAGCCTACTTGGTCATGGTGGATGATATCTTTGATGTGTTCTTGTATTCGGTTTTCGAGTATTTTGTTGAGTATTTTTGTATCAATGTTCATAAGGAAGATTG
This sequence comes from Meriones unguiculatus, assembly GCF_030254825.1. Taxonomy (NCBI): domain Eukaryota; kingdom Metazoa; phylum Chordata; class Mammalia; order Rodentia; family Muridae; genus Meriones; species Meriones unguiculatus. The sequence continues at coordinate 55,667,831 of NC_083356.1, read as the reverse complement.
GCCTGAAGTTCTCTTTTTTGTTTGGGTCTTTGTGAGGTTTAGGTACCAAGGTGACTGTGGCTTCATAGAATGAGTTTGGTAACGTTGCTTCTGTTTCTATTTTGTGGAATAGTTTGAAGAGAACTGGAGTTAGCTCTTTTTTGAATGTCTGGTAGAATTCTGCGCTGAAACCATCAGGTCCTGGGCTTTTTTTGAATGGGAGACTTTTGATGACTGCTTCTATTTCCTTGGGGGATATAGGACTATTTAATTGATTTACTTGGTCCTGATTTAGCTTTGGTAAGTGGAATCGATCAAGAAAATTGTCCATTTCATTTAAACTTTCAAATTTTGTTGTGTATAGACTTTTGAAGTAAGTCCTAATGATTGCTTGGATTTCCTCAGTGTCTGTAGTTATGTCACCCTTTTCATTTCTGATTTTGTTGATTTGGGTGGTGTCTCGCTGCCTTTTAGTTAGCTTGGCTGAGGGTTTGTCTATCTTGTTGATTTTCTCAAAGAACCAGCTCTTGGTTTCATTGATTCTTTGAATTGTTTTATTTGTTTCTAATTGATTGATTTCAGCCCTGAGTTTGATTATTTCCAGCCATCTGCTCCTTCTTGGTGTGTCTGCTTCTTTGTTTTCTAGGGTTTTTAAGGGAGCCATTAAGTTGCTTGAGTGCGCTGTCTCAAATTTCTTCTTGAAGGCACTTATTGCTATGAACTTTCCTCTTAGCACTGCTTTCATTGTGTCCCACAAGTTCGGGTATGTTGTGTCTTCTTTTTCATTGAGTTCTAGGAAGATTTCAATTTCTTTCTTTATTTCTTCCCTGACCCAGCTGTCTTTTAGTAGTAAGTTGTTCAGTTTCCATGTATGTGTAGGCTTTTTGCTATTTCTGTTGTTACTGAGGTCCAGCTTTATTCCATGGTGATCAGACAGGATACAAGGGATTATTTCAATCTTCTTGTATCTGTTGAGGCTTGCTTTGTGACCAACTATGTGGTCTATTTTGTAGAAGGTTCCATGAGGTGCTGAGAAGAAGGTAAATTCTTTTGTGTTTGGGTTCTGTAAATGTCTGTTAGGTCCATTTGATTCATGACCTCTGTTAGAGATATTGTTTCTTTGTTTAATTTCTGTTTTGTTGACCTGTCCTTTGTTGAGAGTGGGGTGTTGAAGTCTCCCACTGTTAGTGTGTGGGGATCTATGTGTGGTTTAAATTTCATCAATGTTTCTTTCACAAATGTGGGTGCCCTTATATTTGGGGAATAGATGTTCAGGATTGTGATGTCTTCTTGGTGGAATTTTCTCTTGATGGGTAAGAAGTGTCCTTCCCCATCTCTTTTCATTCATTTTGGTTGAAAGACTATTTTATCAGATATTAGAATGGCTACTTCTGCTTGCTTCTTGCGTCCATTTTCTTGAAAAACTGTCTTCCATCCTTTTACCCTCAGGTAATGTCTATCTTTGTGACTTAGGTGTATTTCTTGTATACAACAGATTGCTGGGTTTTGTTTACACATCCATTCTGTTAGTCTGTGTCTTTTTATTGGAGAATTAAGTCCATTGATATTGAGAGAGAGTAATGACCAGTGGCTGTTAGATCCTTTGAATTTGGTGTTGGCTGTGGTCATATGGTTGTATGGTTGGTTGCTTTTTATTTTACTGTAGTGGGGTTATTTATTTCCTGTGTTTTCTTGAAAGAAGCTAATTTTCTTGGGTTGTATTTTTCCTTCCAGTGTCTTATGTAATGCTGGATTTGTTTGTAGTTATTGTTGAAATTTGTTTTTGTCATTGAATATCATGTTTTCTCCATCTATGAGGACTGAGAGTTTTGCACGGTATAGTAGCCTGGGCTGACATCTGTGTTCTCTTAGGGTCTGCATGATATCAGTCCAGGCCCTTCTGGCTTTCATAGTCTCTGTTGAAAAGTCAGGTGTGATTCTAATGGGTTTGCTGTTATGTGTTACTTGGCCTTTTTCTCTTGCAGCTTTTAGTATTTTTTCTTTGTTCTGTATACTTACGGTTTTGATTATTATGTGGCGGGAGGATTTTCTTTTCTGGTGTAATTTATTGGGTGTTCTATAGGCCTCTTGTATTCTTATTGGCCTCTCCTTTAAGTTGGGGAAATTTTCTTCAATGATTTTGTTGAAAATATTTTCTGGGCCTTGGTGCAGGGAATCTTCTTTTTCCTCTATTCCTATCATTCTTAGGTTTTGTCTTTTTATGTTGTCTTGAATTTCTTGGACGGTCTGTGTCAGGAATTTTTTAGACTTAACATTTTCTTTGACAGATACATCGATTTCTTCCATTCTATCTTCCACACATGAGATTCTTTCTTCCATTTCTTGTAGCCTATTGGTTATGCTAACCTCTGTAGTTCCTGCTTTCTTCCCTAAGTTCTTTCCCTCCACAATTTCTTCCATTTGTGTTCTTTTTAATTTTTCCAATTCTATCTTCAGGTCTTGAGCTATTTTGTTGGTTTCCTTCCCCTGTCTGTCTGTATTTTCATGTTTTTCCATCATTTCCTTCAGCTGTTTGTTTGAACAATCCACTGTTTCTTTTATTTCATTCAGTGATTTAAGCATTTCCTCTTTAAAGGCCACATACTGTTTGGGTGCCGCTTCTTCTATTTCTTTCGTATTTCATTTTTTTCCTCTGTTATCATCTTCTTGAGCATAGATGTTAGGTCATCTCCTTAAATTTCATTTATGCTGGGGTGTCTAGGGCTATTTGCCCCTTGATAGCTGGGTTCTGGAGATGCCATAATGCTCTGTCTTTTGTTGGTTGAACTTTTACGCTGTCCTCTACCCATTGGGCTATCTTAGTTGTTTGAATTTAGTTTCTGGTTGTTCCTGGACTGTTGTAGTGGAGAGAATCCCTTTGGCAGGAAGATGGTTTTTCCTCAAGGAAGCCTTCCCAGCTTTTTGGGTATAGTCCCTGGATGTCTGGTGTTTTTCAGGAGTTGCTACAGCTCACCTCAAGCATAGAGACCTGGGTGGTAACTGTGGTCCTGATTAGTCAAGAGGGCTCTCCTCTCACAGGGAGAAGTCCTGGAGACAGCTGCCCTCCTTCTGGGTTTCTTGCTGTAAATTTAGTGATCAGCTGCGGTAACCTGTGTGTCCCGTGGTTTGGTCAGTTTTGTTAGGGATAACTGGCTCCCCTTGGAGTAGTATCTGGGGGTTGATCTCAGGGTTCCCGGTCTTTTGTAGTCTGAGGGTGGGGCCCCAGAACCCAAGAGGTAATCTGTGGCGGGTGAGTACTGCTCTGGTCACTTGGGGCACACAGTTCTGTCTGTAAGGAGTAGTTGGTACAAAGCAGGCCTCTGAGCTGGCGGAGTGTGCGCCCACCTGCTAGTCTGCGGGAGCTGAGTTTCCAATCACTCTGTGCTCCCTGTTTGGGTCCAGATCTGTGATAGCTGGCCGTACTCACCTGTTTGCGACCTGCAGTCTGCTAGACTTTCCCTAGGTGACCCCAGCAGCACGGTTTCTTCCTTCTCTGTGGAGTCCTCTCCGGACAGGGGTTCCCAGTCCCTGTTGTACTGGGGCGCGCAGCTTGTCTGTACCGCTGAGCTGAGCATGCAGCTCTCTGCGCGGCAGGAGCTCGGCTGTGATGGCGGCAGAAACCTTCAGGGGAAAGACTGGGTGACCTGTGATCAGACCCGCAACCTTGCTTCCCTGTGGGGTCCCCCCGCGATTGGGACTCCAAGTCTCAGGTACCCTTGTGCCCACGGATCAGCCTGGGAAAGTGATTGGGACACGCATGCTTGGTGCTCCAGACCGGAGACACAAAGCCCACGTTACCAGGGCTTTCTTCCGGGTTCTGGCTGGGTAGCCGTGAGTGGACCGGACCGATTCCCACGCCGTGGGAGCCTCCCCTCACCTGGGAAACATGATCGATGTAGTTTCAGGGCCCAGAGTTCAGTCTCCTGGTCTCTGCACGGAGAGTGCTGTCCTGCTTCTCAGACGTGGTGCTCTCTTGGCGCTGCCATCTTGGCTCCCCCAATAAAGTATTTTTAAAAGAAAAAATCATCATGTTTTATTAAAGCTATATACTATGTGACTTTGATCAAAATTATGTAGTGAATTAATTTACAATAACAAAGTGTTTCTTTTCGCTTGCTATTTTCACAGGATTCTTACTTATTATCTAAACCTGAATGTACTTTTGCCAGATATTACATAATAAAACTATGCATTTTCATTTATTAAGTCAATTCCATTGTAAAGGATTCAGAAAATTTATGCAATTACTACGAATTGCTAGATGGTAGACAAATTATCATCTTGAAGACTGAAGGTTTTCACTCTTACACTGAAGAAAAGTTACAGAGACATTATACTAATGTCACAAGTAATGGAAATCATTTTTAAACCTGGGGGAGGTCAAATGCAGTTTGCAGAAAGAAAACTGCATTTGCTGAATCAAGCTTTTCAATCCAATTAGTTTAAAGACTCTGGGTCTACTTTATGACCTTTGGAACAGTTATCCATTTAAAATATGTTTTACCCCTTTAGACCTCTTTGAACTCTCTTAAGCATATGACAGATTTAATATATAAATTCATTCAAGACATGTGCTTTTATTATTAAATTTCTGTCTAAAATGATAGCACTTCATTTAGGAAGAGTAGAGTTAGCCTATGGTTGGATACTATCAATATATTTTAAAAGTTAATATCTAAAAGGGAAAATAAGACAGGATCATGGATTGAGCAATTGCAAAGAAGCTCTAAAGTCTTTAGTTCCAGGATCAATAAGCTTTGGGATTTCTGAGTTGCTCAATAAATTTGTAACAAACTTAGACATATAAGTACAAAGAAAACAAGTAAGACATCAGAAATGTCAATTAAATATTCTGTCTCTGTCTCTAACTAACAAATTCCAATACACTGATATGTGTGGCTAGATTTAGCCATCAGATTTTGTTAAATTTCATGTCCCTTGAATACTTTTGAGTGATATTACAAAGGGAAAATGGGAGTTGCATGTGATGAGGAAGATGGGAGGAGAAAGAGAATCACAAAGATAAACTTTATTTAAATGTCATAATGGTATCTAACATATTATATGCTGATTACATATAGATATAAACATAGCTAGAATTCATCCTTCAAATACTGCCAAGGCACAATTATATTTTAGGTAGAATTATGTAAAAATCATTTGACTTTCTAATTTTGGTTGATTACAATATTTTGAGGAACAATTAAAATTCATGACACATTGCCTTGATGTTTTACATAAAATGATGTCTGGTAGAAAGCTTAGAGCATAACTGGAATTGTTCACATGAAGTATATTGTTACATTTCCAGAATGTTATCTGAGTGTATGTCACATATATGGATTAGCTTGCGGCAAAGACAAAATTGCTGTGAACATAGGCAATAACTCTCTAAACGAGAACGTGACATACTTGTTTACAAAAGTGACTCTATCTGGAATCTCTGGTAGTAATTATAATATTCATGAAGTTCACTAATCATTACATATTCCAACTGTGTTTTTCTCCTAATATTAATTAATTTATTATATATTAATATACATGTATTACTTTTCATATCTCTTTGCATTTATTCTAAGCATTTCTACCTGTGCTCCTACCTGGATAAATGATATTAACATCTTCATGGGTCCCTCACTAGAAAGACAAAGTTGTTGATTTCATCTCAAGAAACTTTCAGCAAGACTCAGCTACTGAAAGGTCTTCCTTCACTGCTCTTTATAATTGAGTCATTTTTAATAGACAGCTCTCCTGGAAACATTTTTTGAAATATATACAAAATATAAAGTAAAACTACTGAAACATGACAGAACAGACTAAGCTAGAATAGAGGGCAGATGTTGAGTTTAGCTGCACTTACACTTCCATTCTTTTATGATAACAGTTTTATATTCATGTGTATAAATGATGCTAAAGAAGTAGACATGACTTGCCATAGTTTGACTGGACAAACCAGTGAGGGTCAGAACTACCAAGAACCCAGTGAGGAGAGAAACAAGTCCTCTGTTTCTCTCTGATATCTCTTCTTCAAGTAGGAACTTATGTACTTTTACAGATGTGTCTCTCAGAAGGAAACTATAAAGCATATATCTTAAATACAAATTTCCATAGTGATGAGGATTATCTAACAAGCATCTAAAGATCCTGAACACAGAATTCACAGATAATGTAAGGGCATTGTTATGAAATGAGTTCATAGTACATAGACATTTTAGTTCTTATGAAATGTCAGATCAAATATTTCAATATCCATCGATCTATAGATTTTAAGTAATCTTTTAGCCATATACTTCATATTTTAATTCTCTCTAACGATGAGAGTTCGTGTGTGTTACACATAAATAATTATAATTGTTCATGTGTATGCACCTATCTTTGTAGGAGTGTATGCAGCATTATGTCTGTTTCATTTGAGATGAGAAGTTGATAGTGCATGTTTTCTTCTAACACTGTGCACTTTATTTTTTAATAATTTTTATTTTTTATATTCATCACAGGTTATTTACTTTGTATACCAGCCTTAGTCCCATCTCTAATTCCCTCCCAGTCCCCCCTTCCTCCCTCATCTCCTCCTGCCCCTTTCCAAGTCCACTGATAGGAGACGTCCTCCTCCCCTTCCATCTGACCCTAGATTATCAGGTATCATCCTGAGTGAGGTATCCCAGAAGCAGAAAGACACACATGGTATATACTCACTTATAAGTGGGTACTAGACCTATAAGATAGGATAAACATACTGAAAATCTGTATACCTAAAGAAGATAAACAAGAAAGAGGATAAGATGATCAATCCTCACTTAGAAAGACAAATGGGATTGACATTGGAAGTAGGAGAAAACAAGTAACAGGACAGGAGCCTGCCGCAGATGGCCTCTGCAAGACTCTACCTAGCGGTCTATCACAGCAGATGCACTTTATTTTTTAATAAGGACTTACTGAAATTCTGTTGAAAGTGAACTGCCTGGGCCTAGGACAGTAGTTCAGTGGTATAGTCTTGCTTAGCATGTAAGAAGCCCTGGGTTCATTCCTCAGGACCATCAAAAACAAAACATAAATACTGACTGAAGTATCAAAGCAGAGGCTGAGACTCACAGCCAAATTTTGGGCAGAGGGCATGGAATTTTATGAAAGAAGGGGGAGAAAGGAAGACCTGGAGGGGACAGGAGCACCACAAAGAGACCAAAAGAGCAAAAACAAACAAACAAAACTTAGCACTGGCAGCCCTGCAGAGACTGATACCCCAACCAAGGATAATGCACCAAGATGATCTAAAACACTGGCTCAGATGTAGCCTATAGACTCAGTCTTCAGTGGGGTACCTAGTAAGGGAATTGGGCTTTCTTTGGCATGAACTCAGTGACAGGATCTCTGATAACCTCCCTTTCAAAGTGCAGCCTTGCCAGTCCATAGAAGAAGGCAATGCAACCAGACCTGATAAGACCTGATAGGCTGGGGTTGGTCAGATGGAAGGGGAGGAGGACCTCCCCTATCAGTGGACTTGGGGAGGGGAAATGAGGAAGAGGATGGGATTGGAAGAAGACAAGGAGGGGGCTACAGCTGGAATACAAATTGAAAAAAAATATAATAAATGATAAAAATAATAATAATAAATTGAGGTTCTTAGGCTGCACTTAAAAAGAAAGAAAGAGTATAGACAATGTGCATCTTTCTGTTTCTGGGATAGCTCACTCAGGATGATCTTTTCCAATTCCCACCATTTACCTGCCAATTTCATGATTTCCTTGTTTTTTATTGCTAATATTCCATTGTGTAGATGTACCACAATTTCTGTATTCATTCCTCCACTGAGGGGCATCTGGGCTGTTTCCAGCTCTGGCTATTAAAAATAAGGCTGCTACGAACATGGTTGAGCACATGTCCTTATTGTGTACTTGAGCCTCATTTTGGTATATACCTAGGAGTGGTATAGCTGGATCTTGAGGAAGCACTATTCCTAGTTGTCTGAGAAAGCACCAGATTGATTTCCAGAGTGGTGTACAAGTTTATATTCCCACCAGCAGTGGAGGAGGGTTCTCCTTTCTCCACAACCTTTCTCCAGCATGTGTTGTCACTTGAGTTTTTTATCTTAGCCATTCTGATGGGTGTAAGGTGAAATCTTAAGGTTGTTTTGGTTTGCATTTCCCTTATGACTAAGGACGTTGAACATTTCTTTAACTGTTTCTCTGTCATTCTGTATTCCTCTATTGAGAATTTTCTGTTTAGCTCTGTACTCCATTTTTTAAATTGGATTACTTGATTTGTTGCTGTTTAACTTCTTGAGTTCTTTATATATACTGGATATTAGCCCTCTGTCAGATAAAGGGTTGGTGAAGATCCTTTCCCAATCTGTAGGCAGTTGTTTTGTTCTGATGATAGTGTCCTTTGCTTTACAGAAGTTTTTCAGTTTCATGAGGTCCCATTTATTGATTGTTGCTCTTAGAGCCTGTGCTGTTGGTGTTCTGTCAGGAAGTAGTCTCCTGTCTCCTGCCAATGAGTTCAAGGCTCTTCCCCACTTCTTCTAAGCAGTTTAGTTTGTCTGGTTTTATATTGAGGTCTTTGATCCACTTGGACTTTAGTTTTGTGCAGGGTGATAAGTATGGATTCTTTCCATTTTTCTATATGTAGCCATCCACTTATACCAGCACCATCACATGGTATATGCTTACTCATATAGACATAAAGGATAAACCTATTAAAGTCTGTACACCTCTCTTGATTAGTTTCTTTAGATATACAGGTTTTAGTAGGTTTAGCCTATGTTATATGTCTATATGACTGAGTATATACTGTGTGTGTCTTTCTGCTTCTAAAACTAATGAAGAGAAAAGACCCTGACTAAAATGCTCAATCTACATCCCGGAAGACAAAGAGGATGGACATCAGAAGAAGAAGAAAGCAGGAAACAACCTAGAAACCTGCCACAGAGGACTTCTGAAAGGCTCTTCCCTGAAGACTATCAAAGCAGATGCTGAGACTTATGGCCAACTGTTGGGCAACATGCAGGGAAGCTTATGTAAGAAGTGGGAAATAGTAAGATTTGGAGAGGACAGGAACCCTACAAAGAGAGCAACAGAACCAGAAAATCTGAGCACAGGGGTCTTTCCTTAGACTGATACTCCAAACAATGACCATGCATGGAGATAACCCTAAAATCCCTGCACAGATGTAGCCCATGGAAGCTCAGTGTCCAAGTGGGTTCCATTGTAATAGGTACAGGGACTGTCTCTGACATGAACTGATCGACCTGCTCTTTAATCACCTTCCCCTGAGGTGGAAGCAACATTACCAGGCCACAGAAAAAGAAAATGCGACCAGTCTTGATGAGACCTATTCGACTAGGATCAGAAGGAAGGAAAAGAAGACCTCCCGTATCAGTGGACTTGTGAGGGGCGTGCATGCAGAGGGTGGAGGAAGGGAGGGATTAGGACAGGAAAAGGGAGGGAACCACAAGGGGGATAAAAAGTGAATAAAGTGTAATTAATAAAGAATTTTTAAAAAAACAATTAAAATAAAAAAAGAAAGAAAGAATACCCAAAGAATCCAAGTAGATAATTCTATATAAAATACCCAATGAGTATACTATGTCTATGAAAAATACTCCTCTTTAATTTAAGGGAGATAATTAAACCATTATAGACTTGAGTTCTGGTTTGGTAAAATAGCTATTACCTAATGGTTTCCTAAACCAGACTTGAACAGTCCCCAGATTAAAAAATAGGCATGCTAACACAGGAGGGGAAAGTCTCCTAGAGCTCCATACCTTGACGAGGTACTTCATGCAACTAAGAAATGCTAAGAGAAGGGGAAGTAATCTTTCTCAATGAGGAGTTTTCCAACTGGTTTTCTATAACGACATGTATTAAGACCAGAAATCATATACTATGCAATTGTGTATATATCTCTCTTTAAAGAAAGAAGATCTTTTATTTCACAGTAAAATATTTATGTGTCTAGAGTATGCTATGCCCAATGAATAAACCATATTCAGGAAGGAAAAAATTTCATGATTTCACATGTGGTGTCTCCCCCTCCATCAAAGCCAAACATATTAAGATGGAGGATAAAGCAATGATTCTATATGTAGCATGAGTAGATATAGGTAATATTACTTAAAAATATTAGAAAGGTTCATAAATCAGGGGATTTCAATCAACATGTAAACTAGAGAAAATTGTTTCCCACAAGAGAGCTCCAATGAGGAGATTTTCATGGAGATTGTCATAAATATATGCACAAAAATAGGGTGAACAATGGAAATATGAGATCATGTATTTGTTAATTAGTCAATTAAGTGACCATTTAATTTTCTTCATGCATTTTACAATGCTGGATTCTCTAGATCATGCAATAAAATTATTTCAAAATTATGTATTTTGGCACAGCATGTTATTTTGTTTTGTTTTAAATTTAATTATTTATTTTTTTAATTTTTATTAATTACAGTTTATTCATTTCATGTCCCCCCTGTAGCTCCTTCTCCCCTCCCCTCCCAATCCCACCCTCCCTCCCTCCCCCTTCTCCTCCCATTCCCTCCCCAAGTCCACTGATAGGGGAGGTCTTCCTCTCCTTCCTTCTGACCCTAGTCTATCAGGTCTCATTGGGACTGGCTATATTGTCTTCCTCTGTGCCTTGGTAATGCTGCACTCCACTCAGGGGGAGGTGATCAAAGAGAAGGTCATTAAATTAATGTCAGAGATAGTTCCTGTTCCCATTACTTTGGAAACCACTTGGACACCGAAATGCCATGGAATACATCTGTGCAGGGGTTCTTGGTTATCTCCATGAATGGGCCTTGGTTGGAGTATCAGTCTTAGAAAAGACCCCTATGCCCAGAATTTTTGGTTCTCTTGCTCTCCTTGTGGAGTTCCTCTCCTTTCCAGGTCTTACTATCTCCCCCTTCTTTCATAAGATTTGCTACACTCTGCCCAAAGTTTGGTTATAAGTCTCAGCATCTACCTTGATAACCCTGCCAGGTAGAACTTTTCAGAGGCCCTCTGTGTTAGCCTCCTGTTCTGTTTCCTGTTTTCTTCCTCCTCTGATGTCCATCCTCTTTACCTTTCTGAATGGGGAATGAACATCTTAGACAGAGTCCTCCTTCTTGGTTAGTTTCTTTAGTAGTACAGATTTTAGTATGTTTATACTATATTATGTATCTAATATCCATTTATGAATGAGTATATACCCTGTGTGTCTTTCTGTTTCTGGGATACCTCACTCAGGATGAATTTTTCTAGTTCCCACCTATTTATTTCTTTATTAATTACAGTTTCTTCACTTTGTATCCCACCTGTATCATGTTTTATTGGTTTTTATTTTAAATTCGCAAGTGAAAGTATATGTATGTACTGAGTACAACAGGATGTTTTGAAGTGGATACTACATAGTGTATTATATAACTCAAATAAGAAATATAAATTTTATTACATGTAATTATCAATTATGGCGATAATATATATTCAAGATCTGAGAACTTTGTGAAAACATAATATGCCATTCACTATAATTACTATTTTACAATAGTTATCTTGACCTTATTTCTCCTTTCTGAGTAACATTTCATAGTCATCAGTATCTTTCTAAATTCTCTTTATTGGGTGCTCCATTCTTTCCTCTGCTTCTATAAGAACAATTTTGGGGGTTTACATGTGAATGAGCTCAGGTACTATTTCTCTTCTTTAGTGTGGCTTATCTCATTAAATAAATAATGTTCTTTTTTATCTGCAAACTATTTCTTCATATTAAAAGGTTTTATAGTCTCCCAATAAAAACCAGAATTCTGTTTCACATATCCACAGCAATGTAATTTCTGTAGAATGGAATGTATGCAGAAAAAAATGTAACCTATTGCCTCTTGACTGAACTATTTGTGCAGGGAACTAATGTCAGAGATATGAATATGAACATATCGTGTATGCAGTAAATAAATTGCATGATAGGGACATCCGTTAAATATCTTTTTTTTTACATTTTTAATTTTAATTTTTTATTTTTTTACTTTAAATTTTTTTTCTTTTTTAAGTTAAATTTTTATTTTTTAAATATTAATCACAGGTTATTTACTTTGTATTCCAGCCATAGCCCCTTCCCTCATTCCCTCCCAATCCAACCTTCCCTCCCTCATCTCTTCCCTGCACCCCTCTAAGTCCATTGATAGGGGAGGTCCTCCTCCCCTTCCATCTGACCCTAGCTTATCAGACATCTTCAGGACTGGCTGGAATGTCCTCCTCTGTGGCCTAGCAAAGCTTCTCCTCCCTCAGGGGGTGGAAGGAGGTCAAAGAGCCAGCCATTGAATTCATGTCAGAAATAGTCGCTGTTCCCCTTACTAGGGTACCCACTTGGATACTGAGACACCTTGGGCTACATCCGAACAGGGGTTCTAGGTTATATCCATACATGGTCCTTGGTTGGAGATAAAGTCTCATAAAAGACCCTTGTGCCCAGATATATTTGGTCCTTGTGGAGCTCCTGTCCTCTCCAGGACATACTAACCCACCTTTCTTTCATATGATTCGCTGCACTCTGCTCAAAGTTTGGTTATGAGTCTCAGCCTCTGCTTTGATACACTGCTAGGTAGAGTCTTTCAGAGGCTGTCTGTGGTAGACTCTTGTCCTGTTACTTGTTTTCTCCTACATCCAATGTCCATCCCCTTTGTCTTTCTCTGTGAGGATTGATCATCTTAACACAGGTCCTCCTTCTTTTCTTTTTTCTATTTTTTAAGATTTTTTTTTATTTTTATTAATTAGTTTATTCCCTCTATATCCTTCCCTCCTCCCCTCTTAATCCCACCTTCCCTCTTACCCACTTATGTCCCTCCCTCTCCCAGTCCACTGAAAAGGAAGGTCCTCCTCCCCTTCCCTCTGACCCTAGTCTATCAGGTCTCATCAGGAATGGCTGCATTGTCTTCTTCTGTGGCCTGGTAAGGCTGCTCCCCCCTCAGGGGAGCAGGCAAATCAGTTCATGTCAGAGGTAGTCCCTGTCCCCATTACTATGGAGGCTACTTGGATACTGAACTGCCATAGGCTACCTATGTGCAGGGGTTCCAGGCCATCTCCATGAGTGGTCCTTCGCTGGAGTATCAGTTTCAGAAAAGACCCTTGTGCCCACACTTTTAGGATCTGTCACTGTCCTTATGGAGCTCCTGTCTTCTCCAGGTCTTACTACCACCCACTTCTTTCATAAGATTCGCTGCACTCTGCCCAAAGTTTGGCTATGAGTCTCAACACCTCTCTTGATACCCTGCAGGGTAGAGCCTTTCAGAGGCCCTCTGTGGTAGGCTCCTGTTCTGTTCCCTGTTTTCTCCCTCCTCTGATGTCCATCCTCTTTGCCTTTCTGAATGGGGATTGAGCATTTTTGCCAGAGTCCTCCTTCCTGATTAGCTTCTTTAGGTATACAGATTTTAGTATGTTTATCCTATACTATATGTCTAGTATCCACTTATGAGTGATTATATACCCTGTGTGTCTTTCTGCTTCTGGGATACCTCACTCAGAATGATTTTTTCCAGTTCCCACCCTTTACCTGCAAATTTCATGATTTCCTGGTTTTTTATCGCTGAGTAATATTCCATTATGTAGATGCACCACAATTTCTGTACCCATTCCTCAACTGAGAGGCATCTGGGCTGTTTCCAGCTCCTGCATATTACAAATAAAGCTGCTACAAACATTGTTGAGAAGATGTCCTTATTGTAAACTTAAGTGTATTTTGGATATATGCCTAGCAGTGTATCTTGAGAAAGCGCTATTCCCTAACCATCTGAGAAAGCACCAGGTTGAAACACATAAAGAAATGTTCCAGGTCCTTAGTCAACAGAGAAATGCAAATCAAAACAACCCTGGGATTTCACATTACACACATCAGAATGGCTAAGATGAATAACTCAAATGACAACACATGCTGGAGAGGATGAGGAGAAAGAGGAACCCTCCTCCACTGCTTGTACAACCATTTGGGTCCTCCTTCTTGTTTAGCTTCTTTAGGTGTCCAGATTTTAGTATGTTTATCCTATCTTATAGGTCTACAACCTACTTATAAGTGAGTATATACTGTGTGTGTCTTTCTGCTTTTGGGATACCTCACTCAAGATGATCTTTTCTAGATCCCATCATTTGCCTGCAAATTTCATGATGTCCTTGTTTTTAATTGCTGAGTAGTATTCCTTGTGTGAAAGTACCACAATTTCTGTATCCATTCCTCCGTTGAGGGACATCTGGGTTGTTTCCAGGTTTTGCTATTACGAATAAAACTGCTAAGTTCATGTTTGAGTTAATGTCTTTGTTGTATACTTGAGCATTTTAAAGAAGGAAAAGATGAAAGATCTGGAGGGGACAGGAGCTTCACAGGAATGGCAACAGAACCAAAAAATCTGGGCACAGGGGTCTTTTCTGAGACTGATACTCTAGCCATGGACCTTACATGGAGAAAACTTAGAACCCCTGCATAGATGTAGCCCATAGCAGCTCAGTGTCCATGTGGGTTTCCTAGTAAGGGGAATAGGGACTGTCTCTGACATGAACTCACTGGCTGAATCTTTGATCACCTCCCTCTGGGGGGTGGGGGAAACAGCCTTACCAGGTCACAGAGGAATTCAATGCAGTCAGTCCTGATGAGACCTGATAGGCTAGGGTCAGATGGAAGAGGAGAGGGACCTATGATTGGACTAGGGGAGGTGAAAGTGAGAAGAGGGAGGGAGTGTGGGATTGGTAGGGGACTAGGGAGGGGGCTACATCTGAGATAAAAAGTGAAAACAGTATAATTAATAAAAATATAAAATAATTAAAAATACATAAAAACAAGGTAGTGATATTCCATTGTGACAATGTCCCACATTTTCTTTATCCATGACTATAAGCAGTATTGCTGGGTCCTGAGGTAAATTGATTTCCAATTTTCTGTGGGACTTCTCACAGTGGAAGTGAGATGTCTTTTACTGTTTTGCATCCTCTAGGGACCATTTTCCTCCTACTGGGTTGCCTTCTCTTGCACTAATCTAATTCCAACTTGTTATTTCAAGTTCAGTTGATATCCCTGTGTGGCCTACTTTTTTCTGAAAGGAAACAGAGAAACAGCAGATCTGAGGGAGAGAAAAGGTTTGGGGGTGTCAGGAGAGAGTTGAAGGAGGCTGTGGTTGGTATATACTTTATGAGATAATAATAAAGATAGTAATCATAATATTAAATAGAACAAAATAGTGGATTTAGAAGGTAAGCCCTTTCTAGAGAGCTATAATTGTATTTCTAGGAAATGCAGTCTCACAGAAGACATCCTGTTTTTCTGGCTTTTACAATCTTCCTGCCTGCTCTTACAGGATGTTCCTTGATCCTTAGGTATAGATGTTGTGTTGTTAAGACTGAAGGGGGGGGTCACAAGTCCCTAACCGTAAGCAAATAACTATAGGAAAACTAAGGAATGCATAGAAGAGGACACCAGTTGGTTTTAAAATATTTCACAGTCATGCATAAAATCAAATTAATGCAAGTAACACTATACAGACTAGGCAGAATGTATTTACATATTTAGAAATATATATACATGATATGTAATATTTATGTACACAGACACACCCACTTATGAAACAACAATTAGTATGTTGGAACCTATGAACTTGAGAAGGAGAAAGAGAAGGTAGACTAGTTAAAGGAGAAAATAATGTAATTACATTTTAATTTCAAAAATGATGCAATTATAATTTAATTTAATATCCCCATTTCATATTCTTTCTTCCATCTGTAATACATGTATCCTGATATACATTATGCTTGGCTTTGGACTAGCAGTTAAAGATGTGATGTTCAATAACCACATGAGGTTTATGATCTGTATACTTGATAATGAAGGAATAGGAGTTGATAGCCTAGATATGAGTGAAGAAATTATATTCTAATATAACTAACATTTGGTGAAGGCTAAAACTGTGTAGTATAATAAAGTTGTATTGACAATGGAGGAAAGTGAAACAATTCAAGAGACAATCATAAAATAAAATCAACAGTCCATGGAAATGAACTGAATAGTGTGTGTAAGAATACATCATGTTTTTAAGAGTTTTGTGTTTGTTAACTGCTACTGAGTATTATGTGTAACAATAAAAATAATAAGATTTCAGATGGTATTCTTGAATGAAAATAATATACATATTTAAAAATAAAGCTTATGAATCATATGAGCTAAGATTTAATTTATGTCAACATATAATGTCATACATATGACAGAGAACTTGAGTGGGCCCCTAATTAGCACTGATGTAGATAATATTTAATGCTATCTTATGAGGAGAACAAATAATAGAGACAAAGAATTGTGTTATAGAATGAGAAAGAAATGGTAGTATTCTTACACAATGAAAACCTTTATGAAAGGTTCAGTTAAGTAGGATAAAAATGAAGATAAGATAATAAATATGTATGGTTTAGGATATAGCCTAGTTGACAGAGTGTCAGATTAGCTTGCCTAAGACTTGGGTTTGGCAACAAGCACACAGTAGACTGGGCATGATGGCACATACCTACAATCCTAGAACTTAGGAGGTCTGGAGGTGGAAAAAAATTCAAGTTAACCTGGGTAACACAGAGTTCAAGAGTAGCCTGGACCACAATGAGATCTTTTTCAAGAAAAGCATGATAATAACAATAATAATAATAGTTTGGATTTAATATTTGTCCCCAGATATGTATCTATAGACAATTAAAGATCCTGTGATATGGAGTCCTAAGTAATGGAAAGTTAAACGTGCCTCACCGCTTACCACAATTAGCCTTCCCACCAACCCATAGAAGGCATTACCTGTCAATTTAGCAGTGATGTCTGGGGGGCTTAATGTGGCAAATACATTATTGCCATCTATCTGCATAACTAGGGAAGACTCTTGTCTTTTCCTTTACAAACATGCTTTTTCTCTTATATCAAGTTCCATTCCTCAATTTATACTGAAATTAAGTTTAGCAATTATCTTCTCCTGTATTTTATATCTCAGCAACCAACGAAACTCAGCAATATCTGTTTCAGGAAATAAGAAGAATAAGGAATAGAATTTTTAATATAGAGCAGAGCAACAAAGGTTAAGGAAAACATCTCTATTGAGTTCAGAGTCAGGGTCCCATATTTAGAGCTTCTGTGGGAAGTCAGCATGCAAGGCTGCACTTTCTAGCTTTGTTGAGGCCACTATGGTTTGCCAGTGATCCCCTCTTGAATAATGTATATTTGTAGGTTAACAGCTTCCATACTGAAAAGTTTAGAGTGCTTTAGCCAACCTGAAGCCTTTGATAAGCAGTTGTGTTTTATTATTGTTTACCAAGGAAAATTTAAATTCATGCATCATAGTGTGCAATTTATAGTAAGAATTATGAGACTCCTATCAGATCTATGCAGCTGGTGGGTTATTTCAGTTTCCTGTCATTGTATCTAATAACTTAGTATTGTACTTTTTATAATGTATGAGAAAGCATTTAATAGTGTGTGCATCTTTATAACCCCTGCTGAAGAAAGATCAGAGCTGTCTTCCAGATGAGACTATATCTCACCTAGGTTAGTAATGTCAGAAAGTTAGATGGTTTAATCAAATCATATTTTAATTGGAAGTTGTACTTAAAGAGAAAAAGTTCAACCATATGCACTGTCCTTATGTTTCACTGGAAATTCAGTAAGCAGGGGATAACCACATATAGCTAAAAAGAACAGAAGGAGTGTGACACGCCAAGTAAAACAGGCTGCAATGTTTAAAATCTAACCTTACTCTACATCCCTAAGTGACATTTGCTCCTGACCATTGTTCCTTAGTTCTGCAACAGATTGTCATCTTTTCTTATCCCTGTGCCTCTTCAATACAGAGAGCATTATGTCATGGTATTAGTTATACTGATTCCTTTATCTGAGAAAGTGATGCTCTTTTTTTTCCCCTCTCATCTGTGTCTTTTTTTGTGTGTGCATATGTGTGTGTGTGTGTGTGTGTGTGTGTGTGTGTGTGTGTGTGTGCATACAGAGAGCTTGAGGTTCTTGAAAGCTATAAAATTTTTCTGTTTCTTTGCACTGTAATGCGTAAGTTTTGTCTCAAACAGACAGTGGCTGCTTGACAACTTCTCTAGCTTATTTTTGAAATAAAAGTATAAGCCAGTGCTGTCTTCTGGATGAAATGAAGAAAGATCAATGCATTTTGAGGACTACACTTATTGTCACATCATATGACCTTCATCACAATTTCCTGTCTGGCCTAGCTTCTACTGTCTTTCCTCTTAAATTGATTCTCTCTAAAGAGCAAACCATATTTTTCAGGAAAACAGTTCTGTCCTTTTGCCTTTGCCAAAGTGTCCTCGTGCCCTACAACACTTTGATATCCGCGTGTGTACACTGTATAACTAGCTGAATGTTGGAAATTTTAAGGAAAATGACTGTTTTATTTAAAAGAAACACAAATATCTAACAATTATATAGTGTTAACTCAACTGTAAATACAGTCTTCATCAGTTTTGATAAATTTAGATTGTCATATTAAACTTGTAGTTTAGCTGCTGTGTTTATTTCCATTTCATAGGTGTAAAAAAAAACATGAGGGTAGAGCACACAATTTTATTTTTCTAGATTATGCGCTTCATAGCTGCAGTTGGAAAATGCTGCAGCAGCAGCTTTTGACAGGTCTTTGTTACCTTAAGCCTATGACAGAAAGAATCAACCGGTCTACTTCATTCATTTGACGTGGACAAGGCACATTCTACTTACTATTCCTGTTGTAATCTCACTTGTCATATTTAACCACTTCAAAACTGAAAATATTCAGGTTCATAAAACTTAAGTTAGACTACACAAAAAAGAGCTTAACTTTAATTTCTAATAGGACAGCAAAATTAACTAATTATGTATACTAAGTGAAAATAAAGAACCAAACAAGCTTGTCATAAATATTTTTTTTTCAATGCAGTTTATTCAGGAACCTTGAACAATCCTCGGACCCTGGGGAAAGCCAGCCCACAGCTTAAATAGCCTCTGGGTAGCCAACCCAGGCATGCCACGTGGGCAATGCAGATAGGTCCACATACATGGAAGCAAGCCAGATCCTCAGCCTTAGCCAAATGTGGAATTGTTCGTGACAGAGAGCACTCACCATCGGGAAGGTGGAAGGCAGAAACCAGCTCCATCTTTAAGGCATAGCATTCCGCAGCTCTCTACAGTTCCCCCTTTTTGTTTTAGACGCATCAGGCAAGAGTAGAGGTCTGATCTCTGATATTAGAAATAAATTGGGACTTTGTACCGATGTTCATTTAGGTATCATCCACCCAAAGAGCATCAGACCCGTCTGATACCTTTTTCTCAGAGGCGGGACCTGGGGCATCAACCCGCATGCAATCAGACATGCTCTTCTCTGGGTCCAAAGCGGCTGACCCTGAGTGCAGTGCTTAGCCTTGCATCCTGAGCGTATCATTTTAGCTTTTTATGGTATCCAACCATGCTTGGGGAGAATGTCCTGCTTCAATGGCTGTAAAGGCCTGAATGATCATGGCTGCATCACACTGTTGTGAGACTCTAATCTTGCATATATACCACAGGCAAACCAAGGAGACCAACACCAGAAGGCCTGCTAACGCTCCCATGCCTGCCCATTCCTTCAGATGATTCATGGCTGCAGCAATCCATGTTGATAATCCTGTGGCTAGTCCTGCGTCCACTCTGGTAGAATTTACTGTGACAATGGCCACTCTCAGCTGCTCCATCGTAGTATCGAATTCTCCAGTCCAATTACCTAAAATATAGCTCGACAATTGTTTAGACAGATTTGCAGCACAGGAAAAATTCTCATGTTGTATGCTAGTGACACAAAGTCCAGCATACTTTCATTGACAGCCAGGTTGAGCGATTTGCCATAGGGTATCAATTTGCTCCTGCAAGAGGTCAATCCTCTGATTGACCACCATCAAGCTTCCTTTTAGTTGAGCATTAATTCCTTTATGTACAACTAAGGCATGAGCTACATTGGCTAAATGATTATTCAGGGTCTGAGCAGTCTGCCTAGTATGACTCATGGCTAATGCCCTGGTGGTAGCTCCAACAGCCGCCAATGAGATGGTAGTAACAATGGTGGCTGTAGTTCCAAGATCCCTTTTCTGTCTGAAGAGAGTCATAGCGTGAGGGGCATCAACGGGCACAGGCACCCAGTGAGGCATGCGAGTAACCAGGGCATACCTAAATTTACTAGCATTCCAGCATTGGGCAAAAAAGCAAGTATCATTACCACAATTACTTGGCTCTATCTGGCTAATAATGAATAAATATTTTTATGAAATTTATTTATTTATATTATGTTTTAAATGTTTAACAGAGTTATAGGAAATACTTATATGGATTATTACTTTTACTTGGAATACTTTTATTTCATTAGTTAGCTTCTAAAAATGCCTTTTATTGGCTTTGTTATTAATAATTTATATGTAAATAATATTTACATATATATATAGTGTGTACAACTGAATAATGATTTTTGAATACAGCTGCCAGTGGATTATAAGATTTATTAACATGTTGGTACTTCAAAATGTCATTTAAAAATATTTATAAGAATGTCTGTGGAGTCTGGTATGGGTGTGCATGCCTGTAATCTCAGAGGAAAGCAGATCTCTGAGTTCGAGGCCAGCCTGGTCTACAAAACAATTCAGGGGCGGTCAAGGATACATAGAGAAACTCTGTCTTGAAAAACAAACAAACAAGAACAGAATGCATGTGAAGAGTAAAGGTACAGACTACTTAATATTTTAATTATTGAGTTTCTTAAATAATAAAAAATTCCCTATCAGTTATTAAGTGGCTGAAAGAATATGAAAAATTAAGAAGTATTGATGATAATATATCATATAAGAAAATCAAGATGTGTTAAAATTAGTTAGCTAGTAGATATAATCAAGGAAATAATATATCAATTAAAATTATTATTTTATTTTAAACACATCGATAATATATTTCTTGCCTTGTTAAAACCTTCACATATTTTTTTTTATCCTGAGTGAAGTATCCCAGAAGCAGAGAGACACAAATGGTATATACTCAGTTATAAGTAGATATTAACCATGTTATGTAGGATAAACATGCTAAAATCCATAACCCTGAAGATTCTAAACTACAAGAAGGACTCTATGGAAGATGTTTAATTCTCATAAAGGAAAACAGAATAGACCACAGAAGAGGTAGAAGAGAGGGAATCAGACTAGAGCTTACCACAGATGTCCTCTAAAAGACTCTACCAGGCAGGGGATCAAAGCAGATGCAGACACTCATATTCAAACTTTGGACAGAGCACAGGGAGTCTTATGGAAGAATGGGAATATGAAAGGACACAGAGGGAACAGGAACCACACGAGGAAACCAACAAAGCAAAAAAAAAAAGAAAAATTTCTGGGCCCTCGGGGTACTGCAGAGATGATACATCAACCAAAGACATAGAGAGTAGACATAGAGAGCACGTAGACCACTTGCTCAGATGTAGCCCACAGACAGATCAGTCTCCTTTAGAGTCCTCCAGTAAGGGAAGAAGAGGCAGTCTCTGACATGAACTCAGTTGCCTACTCCTTGATCACTTCTCCCTGGTGGGGTGACCTAGCCAGCTCACAGAGGAAGAGGATCCAGGCATTGTTGATGGGACCTGATAGGCTAGGGTCAGAGAGTAGAGGAGGACTATCAGTGGACTAGGGAAGAGGGTTAGGAGAGGAAGAGGAAGGGAAGGTAGGATCAGGAGGAGATGAGGGAGGGGGTTACAACTGAGATACAAAGTGAATAAACTGTAAATAACAATAAAAAATTCATAACAGAAAAAGTGGCACAAGCCTGTAATTCCAGTACTTGAGGCAGAGGCAGGCTGATCTCTTGAGTTCTGGGCCAGCCTGGTCTACAGAGTGAGTCTAGAACAACCAAGGCTACAAAGAGAAACCCTCAAAATATTAAAAATAAAAAAAAACAAACAGACAAACAAAAAAAAAAAAAACAAACACCAACACCATCACCAACAACAGCAACAGAAAAAAAAAAAAAAACGCCTTAATTCCTGTTGGAAGTTTCATCTTTTCTATTTCAGTTCCGAGTAGGACTTTGGGCAAACCTAGTCTATACTTGTCTTGGTTTTGTAACTTTTTGGAATACTTACATACATATTTCATATCTTAAAATGAACACTTAACATCTCTCTTTTTCTATGTCTAATAAGAGCAGTGCTAATGATACAACACAAATAGATTAATCTTTTTGTTTGGTGTTTGAGACATGTCTAAATCACTCCTACACACCACCTGGCTTGCTAATTCAACTTGCTTATTATATCTGGATTCTGTTTGAATTACTTTCCTAGAAGCCAATAGATAAGTTTTATTTTAATCAAAAATAAGATGGGATTGTACTACTTTAGAACTGTTAGTTCCAGCTCAATTATTGTGATTATTTTCTTTCATGGCTTAATGTTCTTTAATTCTAATGTTAGGTTTCTCTGTAATTAATTCTTCATTGACCCTCAAGGGAACATGTCTCTTTGTAATCTTTGTTACATAAAACTTTAAAGATCTATTTCCTCTGATTTCCTCATCAAAATGTCTACATTCTTTAAGATAATATACACCAACTCCAGCCTAACTTTTCATCTAGCCTCAGTATCTACTGTTTTCTCTCCTATATTTAATTATCGAATAATATCACAGCATGTATTCTACAAAAATGACTTATTTAAAAGATACGAATGAGCTGTTCATAACATTTGTTCCTCTCATGAATGACCTGGGTTTGTTTTTCAGATCCAACATGGAAGCTCACAGCCTTCTGTTACTCAGGGTACGCAGGATAAAACATACACGTCTGACTTTAGATGTACCGGGTATGCATGTGGTACAAATGCATACATTCAGGCAAATGTACATGTGTGTATGTGTATGTGTATATGTGCGTGTGTTTAATATGTATATGCATAAGGTTTAGCTCTTTTTTTCTTTTTATATATTGTTCATCTTTCCCTCATTGTCTTAACTCATGTTGTCTTATTAACATCCTAGTTTTATTTCAACTTCAGATTAAGCAGTGTCCCCTAGGAAATTTAGCTAACTCCCTAGTATAGTTGGTAATTATTTGCTCTGTTGCTGGTATACCTTAGTAAACTTGTATGTAAGAAAATAATGCACACCAAACAATGAACTTGTTTAAGTAAGTATTCTATTTTTATAAATTATATGTCTCTGTGTATTAATAAATTCAGCACCTCATGCATTTAGTACTACAATACTACTATTTCTATTCTAGTTTATCATATAACTCAGTACCGAGGAATATTTTTAAGCCCTTTATGTTCTGATGTTCTTTAACCTAGGAGACCTATGGAGTGGATGTTACTATTAATTTCAAATTACTGATAAAAATATAACAGTGTTGGAGTGATTGTTCACACTGAAGAGAGGAATTGAGCCTCACTTTGAATCACGATTATGTGGGTCTTGACGGAGCCTCTTTCATTTCCCATTATGTTATAAGATATATTAGCTTATGGGTTATTAATTTTCTAGAAGCAAAAGTAAAATTTATTACATCAGATCATTAAAATTATCATATATATGTATATATAACTTTTAGGCTCAGAGCATCCTTGTATCTCACAGACATGCTATACAAGGACCAACTAAACAAATTTTCTTCATTTATAAATAATTTAAGATTGTAGCTAATTTGGTATTATCCAAAACAGCATATGCTTTTAGTGTAACAGGAAATGAATGCTTCTAATCTTAGTCCTTAGGGCAAGAAAAAGTTCTTTTGAGTTTGACATAGTTGAATTACAATTACCTCTGAAACTCGTTTGTACTTAAACACTTGGTGGACAAGGCTGTTTCATCTCCAAAAATGTTGAAGCTCAAAACTTACCATCCTAATTGTTTTTGAGAGGTAATTTCATTTGTGTTTCACAAAAAAAATAAATAAATAAAACAACCTGCTTTCTTCATTTCAATAATACTGTTCAATTACTGATAAATTGATTCTCGACAATCTTTTAAAGCTTATCATTTGATATCTTTATATACCCTAAAGTTTTTTTATATACTTTCATGTGGCTGATGTGAAAGTTGCAAATGGTAGTCATTGACTCCATTTTCTGAAGCCTAAAATGATGTATCTATTAAAAAAATTATTTTCACTTCTGGGATACCTCACTTAGGATGATCTTTTCCAGTTCCCACTATTCCTGCAAATTTCGTGGCTTCTTTGTTTTCTATTGCTGAGTAATATTCCATTGTGTGAAGTACCACAATTTCTGTATCCATTCCTCAACTGAGGGACATCTGGGTTGTTTACAGTTTCTGGCTATTGCAAACAAGGCTGCAACAAACATGATTAAGCAAATGTCCATGTTGTATACTTGAGCATCTTTGGATATATGCCTAGAAGTGGTATTGCTGGATCTTGAGGAAGTTTTATTCCTAATTGTCAGAGAAAGCTTCAGATTGATTTCCAAAGTGGTTGTGCAAGTTTACATTTCCACCAGCAGTGGAGTAGAGTTCTACTTTCTCCACATCATCTCTAGCATGTGTTGTCACTTCAGTATTTCATCTTAGCAGAAAGATACACAGGGTATATTCTTACTCACAAGTAGATATTAGATATATAATATATAGGATAAACATACTAAAATCTGTACAACTAAAGAAACTAATCAAGAAGGAGGACTCTGGCTAAGATGCTCAATCCCCATTCAGAAAGGCAAAGAGGATGGACATCAGAAGAGAAAGAAAATGGAACAAGACAGGAGCCTACCACAGAGGGCCTCTGAAAGATACTACCCTGTAGGGTATCAAGGCAGATACTGA
This sequence comes from Meriones unguiculatus, assembly GCF_030254825.1. Classification (NCBI taxonomy): domain Eukaryota; kingdom Metazoa; phylum Chordata; class Mammalia; order Rodentia; family Muridae; genus Meriones; species Meriones unguiculatus. The sequence goes on along the minus strand of NC_083356.1, from coordinate 55,643,043 downwards.
GACTTAAAGCCAAACTTTGGGCAGATTTCAGGGACTCTTATGAAAGAAGGGTTCATAGTAAGACCTGGGGTGGAAAAGAGCTCCACAAGGAGAGCAACAGAACCAAAAATATCTAAGTACAGGGATCTTTTCTGAGACAGATACTCCAACCAAGACCCATTCATGGAGATAACCTAGAACCCTGAACAGATGTAAGCCATGGTAGTTCAGTGTCCAAGTAGGTTCCATAGTAATGGGAACAGGGACTGTCTTTGATATGAAATGATTGGTCTGCTCTTTGATCACCTCCCCCTGAGGGGTGTTCAGCCTTACCAGGCCACAGAGGAAGACAATATAGCCAGGCCTGATGAAACCTGATAGACTAGGATAAGAAGGAAGACCTCCGCTATCAGTGGACTTGAGGATGGACATGGGTGGAGAAGGGGGAGGGAGGTGGGATAGGAAGGGAGGAGGGAGGGAGCTATAGGTGGGATAAAAAGTGAATAAACTGTAATTAATAAAAATGAAAATGAAAAAGTTTCTTTCCTTTTAATTGCTAAAAATAGGACAAAATATATAATATATTCATTCATACATATTTTTAAGTAGCCACACATTTTTAATAAAAGCCAACAGAATCTTCAAATTCTGTAACTTATCTCAAACTAATAGATAATTGGAAGTGTAAATGTGATCATTTGTTAACTTTTATAAAACTTCATTACTCTATCTATATTCAAAAGAAATACGTTTTATCTAACAGAATCTCATCTGGATCTAGAGTGTCTGCTAAACTATTTTAAAATTTCTGTCACCAGGAACTCAGTGGCTGGCTCTTTGACCTCCCCACCCCCCAAGGGAGGAACAGTCCTGTTAGGCCACAGAGGAGGACTTTGCAGATCTGAAAAAACAGGGTCAGATGAATGGGGAGGAGGTCCCCCACATCAGTGGACTTGGAAAGGGGAAGGGCAGAGAGGAGGGAGGGAGGATGGGGTTGGGAGGGAAAGAGGGAGGGGGATACAGCTGGGATACAGACTTAACAAAATGTAACTAATAAGAAAAAAATAAAAATTAAAAAAAAGAAATAAGAAACTTAAAAAAAAAGAAAAACAAACTAATAATAACAACAGCTAAATGAAACCTATTATATATAGTTCTGCACTGTTTAAAAGGATGTGGCTTTCTTCCCTCCCTACCTCTCACACATTGCTTTTTGTGAGCAGTCAAATGTAACTATTATGAAAAGCAAGCCTTATCAAAAAGTTGTTTAAATTCTCTGGCATGTCAAAGAAAATAAAAGTTGAGGGGTTGCACAGGCTCCATTCAAGCAATCAGAGTTGTGTTTTTTTGTTTTTTTTTTTTTTTTTTTTTCTGAAGAGTTTTATTTAAAGAAAGGAGAGTAGTCAAATGATTCAAATGACTGTTTTTAAAACAAAATATGGGTGGCCATATACTTGCAGAAATCAAAGTAATGGAAGTATAATGCATAAAGCAGGAATTGATCAGTCTGTATTTTTACTGTTAATCTGTCACTGTCATACCACAGTATCCTGAATTGGTCTATAATTAAAACAAATTTAAAAAAAATTCTGTCACCAAACAACTTAGGCCATTTCTTTTGAACTCACTCTCAAATTTTCAAGATTTGGGCATAACATACAGACCCAGACACACAGTTCATCATCTTTTTTTCATTATTATTTTTATTATTTTTTAATTTTATTTTTTCTTATCAGTTATATTTTATTAATTCTGTATCCCAGCTGTATCCAATTCCCTCATTCCCTCCCAATCCCACCCTCCTTCCCGCATCTCCACCCTGCCCCTTTCCAAGTCCTCTGATGGGGGGGGGCTCCTCCCCATTCATCTGATACTGTTTTATCAGGCATCTTCAGGACTAGCTGCAAAGTCCTCCTCTGTGGCCTAACAGGACTGCTCCTCCCTTGGGAGGTGGGGAGGTCAAAGAGCCAGCCATTGAGTTCCTGTTAGAAATAGTCCTTGTTCCCCTCACTATGGGAAACCAATTGGTCACTGAGCTACCATGGGCTACATCTGAGCAGAGGTTCTAGGTTATATCCATACATGGTCCTTGGTGGAGTGTCAATCTCAGAAAAGACCCTGTGCCTAGATATATTTGGTCCTTGTGGAGCTCCTATCCTTTCCCCATCATACTAACTCCCCTTCTTTCATATGATTCCCTGTACTCTGCCAAAGGTTTGGTTATGAGTCTTTGTATCTGCTTTGAAAACACTGCTAGTTAGAGTCTATTAGATGCCTTCAGTAGACTCCTGTCATACTTTAAATGCACATCCCATCTGTCTTTCTAAACGAGGATTGATCATCTTACACCATGTCTGCTCTCTTGATTATCTTTTTTAGGTGTATAGATTTCATTATGTTTATCAAATCTTATAGGTCTTTATAAGTGGTATATACCGTGTTTATCTTTCTCTTTCTGGGATATTTCACTCAGAATGATCTTTCCTAGATCCCACCATTTGCCTGCAAATTTCATGATTTCCTCCTTTTTGATTGTTGAGTAGTATTCCATTGTGTAAAAGTACCACAATTTCTGTGTCCATTCCTCCATTGATGGACATCTGGGTTGTTTCCAGCTTCTGGCTATTACAAATAAAGTTGCTATAAACATGGTTGAGCAAGTATCCCTTTAGTGTACTTGAGCAAAGTTTGGGTATATACCTAGCAGTGGTATAGCTGGGTCTTGGGGAAGCACTATTCCTAAATGTCTGAGAAAGCACCAGATAGATTTCCACAGTGGTTGTACCATTTTACATTCCCACCAGCAATGGAGGAGGGTTCCCCTTTCTCCACAACCTCTCCAGCATGTGTTGTAACTTGAGTTTTTGATCTTGGCCATTCTGATGGGTGTGAGGTGAAATCTCAGGGTCGTTTTGATTTGCATTTCCCTGATGGCTAATGAGGATGAGCATTTATTTAAGTGTTTCTCTGTCATTCGATTTTCCTCTGTCAAGAATTCTGTTTAGCTCTGTTCCTCATTTTTTAATTGGATTACTTGGTTTGCTGCTTTTCAGCTTCTTTAGTTCTTTGTATATACTGGATATTAGTCCTCTGTCACACAAAGGGTTAGTGAAGATTCTTTCCCAATCTGTAGGCAGTCACTTTGTTTTGATGACTTTACAGAAGCTTTTCAGTTTCATGCGGTCCCATTTATTGATTGTTGCTCTTAGAGCCTGTGCTGTTGGTGTTCTGTTCAGGAAGTTGTCTCCTGTGCCAATGAGTTCTAGGCTGTTCCCCAATTTTTCTTCTAACAGATTTGGAGTATCTGGTTTTATGTTGAGGTCTTTGATCCACTTGGACTTTAGTTTTGTGCAGGGTGATAAACATGGATCTATTTTCATTTTTCTGCATGCAGACATCCAGTTGGACCAGCACCATTTGTTCAAGATGCTGTCTTTTTTTTTCCATTGAATGGATTTGGCTTCTTTGTCAAAAATCGAGTATTCATAGGTTTGTGCATTTATTTCTGGGTCTTCTATTCGGTTCCATTGTTCCTCCTTTCTGTTTCTTTCCCAATACCATGCAGTTATTATTATTATTTCTCTATAGTACAGTTTGAGATCAGGGATAGAGATACCTCCAGATGAGCTCTTGTTGTACAGGATTGTTTTGGAAATTCTGGGTTTTTTGTTTCTCCATATGAAGCTGAGAATTTTTTTTCAAGGTCTGTAAAGAATTGAGTTGGTATTTTGATGGGAATTGCATTGAATCTGTATATTGCTTTTGGCAGGATGGCCATTTTCACAATGTTAATCCTACCAATCCATGAGCACGGGAGATCTTTCCATCTTCTGATATCTTCTTCAATTTCTTTCTTCAGAGACTTGAAGTTTTTCTCAAACAGGTCTTTCACTTGCTTGCTTAGTGTCACCCCAAGGTACTTTATGTTATCAGTGGCTATTGTGAAGGGTGTTGTTGCCCTAATTTCATTTTCGGCCCTTTTGTCTTCGGTATACAGGAGGGATTCTGATTTTTTTTTGAGTTGATTTTGTATCCTGCCACTTTGCTGAATGTGTTTATCAGCTGGACGAGTTCTCTGGTTGAATTTTTGGGGTCGCTCATATGTAGTATCATATCTTCTGCAAATAGTGACACTTTGACCTCTTCCTTCCCGATTTTTATCCTCTTGATCTCCTTTAGTTGTCTTATTGCTCTGGCTAGGACTTCAAGTACTATGTTGAAGAGGTATGGAGAGAGTGGGCAGCCTTGTCTTGTCCCTGATTTCAGTGGGATTGATTTAAGTTTCTCTCCATTGAGTTAGATGTTGGCTAAAAGCTTGATGTATATTGCCTTTACTATGTTTAGATATGTGCCTTGTACCCCTGATCTCTCCAAGACTTTAAACATGAATGGGTGTTGGACTTTGTCAAATGCTTTTTCAGCATCTAAGGAGATGATCATGTGGATTTTCTCCTTCAGTTTGTTTATGGGGCGGATTACATTGATGGATTTCCATATGTTGAACCACCCTTGCATGCCTGGGATGAAGCCTACTTGGTCATGGTGGATGATATCTTTGATGTGTTCTTGGATTCGGTTTGCAAGTATTTTATTGATTATTTTTGTGTAAATGTTCATAAGAAAGATAGGTCTGAAGTTCTCTTTTTTTGTTGGGTCTTTGTGTGGTTTATGTGTCAGGGTGACTGTCACTTCATAGAATGAGTTGGGCAATGTACCTTCTGTTTCTATTTTGTGGAATAATTTGAGGAGAATTGGTGTTAGCACTTCTTTGAAGGTCTGGTAGAATTCTGTGCTGAAACCATCTGGCCCAGGGTTGTTTTTTTTTTTTTGGAGGGGAGACTGTTAATGACTGCTTCAATTTCCTCAAGGGATATAGGGCTATTCAATCTTTCTACCTGATCTTGACTTAATGTTGGAAGATGGAATCTATCAAGAAAATTGTCCATTTCATTTAGGTTTTCAAATTTTGTGGCATATAGGCTTTTGTAGTATGACCTAATGATTGTTTGAATATCCTCAGTGTCTATAGTTATGTCACCCTTTTCATTTCTGATTTTGCTGATTTGGATAGAATCTCTCTGCTTTTCAGGTAGTTTGGCAATGGTTTGTCTATCTTGTTGATTTTCTCAAAGAACCAGTTTTTTGTTTCATTGATTCTTTGAATAGTTTTATTTGTTTCTAATTGATTGATTTCAGCCCTGAGTTTGATTATTTCCAGCCGTCTGCTCCTCTTGGGTGTATCTGCTTCTTTTTTTTCTAGGTTTTTCAGTTGGGCCATTAAGGTGCTTTTATGTGATGTTACAAATTTCTTCTTGCAGGCACTTAGTGCTATAAATTTTCCTCTGAGCACTACTTTTAATGTGTCCCATAAATGTGGGTACGTTGTGCCTTCATTTTCATTGACTTCTAGGAAGTCTTTAATTTCTTTCTTTATTTCTTCCTTAACCCAGCTGTCATTGAGTAACAAGTTGTTCAGTTTCCATGTGCTTGTCGGCTTTTTGTTATTTCTGTTGTTGTTGAGGTCCAGCTTTAGTCCATGGTGGTAAGATAGAATACAATGGATTATTTCAATCTTTTTGTATCTGTTGAGGCTTGCTTTATGACCAACTATATGGTCTATTTTGGAGAAGGTTCCATGCGGTGCTGAAAAGAAGGTATACTCTTTTGAGTTTGGATGAAAAGATCTGTAGATGTCTATTAGGTCCATTTGATTTAGGGACTCTGTAAGTGTTTTTATTTCCCTATTTGTTTTCTGTCTAGTTGATCTGTCCCTTGGTGAGAGTGGAGTGTTGAAGTCTCCCACTATTAAGGCATTTGGATCAATGTGTGATTTAAGCTTTAATATTGTTTCATTTACGAATGTAGGTGCTCTTGTATTTGGGGCATAGATATTCAAAATTGTGATGTCTTCTTCGTGGATTTTTCCTTTGATGAGAATATAGTGGCCCTCCTTATCATACAGACCCAGACACACAGTTCATCATCTTATAAGAATGCTATTAATGAGACATTAAAAAAGGTTGACAAGAAGCAAGATAGTAGTTGCTGGTACTACTGAGAGGAAGGTATAGGAGAGAGTTTAATGGTTTAGGGGGTAAGGGGTTTTCTTGGCAGTGCAGCAAGTGATATAAGTGTTCTAGGACCAGATTGAGGTAACGATTGGATCTCATTGTAAGTATGGTTAACCCAATTGCATTCATTTGCCTTTAAATGGCTATAAATTTTATACTATGTGACTTTTACTGTAAAAAAAAAATCTAAAGTCAAAGTGGATCAAGACCTCAACATAAAACCAGACACATTAAATTAGTTAGAAGAAAAAGTGGGGAAGAACCTAGAACTCATTGGTACAGAAGACAACTTCGTGAACAGAACACCAACAGCACAGGCTCTAAGAGTAACAATCAATAAATAGGACCTCAAAAACTAAAAAAGTCCTATCAAGAAAAGGACAGTGTCATCAAAACAAAAAGAATGCTTACAGATTGGGAAAGAATCTTCACCAACCCTCTATCTGACAGAGGGCTAATATCCAGTTTATATAAAGAACTAAAGAAGCTGAAAAGCAACAAAACAAGTAATCCAATTAAAAAAAAATGGGGAACAGAGATAAACAGAGAATTCTCAATAGAAAAATATTGAATGGCAGAGAAACAAAGAAATGCTCTTAGAGCCTGTGCTGTTGGTTTTCTGTTCAGGAAGTTGTCTCCTGTGCCAATGAGTACAAGGCTCTTCCTCACTTTTTCTTCTAAGCAGTTTAGTGTGTTTGGTTTATATTGAGGTCTTTGATCCACCTGGACTTTAGTTTTGTGCAGGGTGATAAATATGGATCTATTTGCATTTTTCTACATGTGGACATCCAGTTAGACCAGCACCATATGTTGAAGATACTTTTTTCCATTGAATGGTTTGGCATCTTTGTCAAAAATCAGGTGTCCATAAGTGTGTGGATTTATGTCAGGGTCTTCTATTTGATTCCATTGATCCACCAGTCTGTTTCTATGCCAGTACTGTACAGGTTTTTTTTTTAAATTTTTTATTTAACTTTTATTAATTACACTTTATTCCTTTTGTATCCCCCCATAAGCCCCTCCCTCCTCCCCTCCCGGTCCCACCCTCCCCCCCTTTCTGCATGCATGCCTCTCCCCAAGTCCACTGATAAAGGAGGTCCTCCTCTCCTTCTTTCTGATTTTTTTTTTTGTTCTTCTCAATGCAGTTTATTCAGGAACCTTGAACAATCTTCTGACCCTGGGGAAAGCCAGCCCGCAGCTTAAAATAGCTGTACGGTTTTTAGTATTGTTGCTCTATAGTACAGCTTGAGATCAGGAATGGAGATACCTCCTGAAGATCTTTTATTGTAGAGGATTGTTTTAGCATTTCTGGTTTCTTGTTGTTCCCTATGAAGGTGAGAATTTTTCTTTCAAAGTCTGTAAAGAATTGTATTGGTAGTTTGATGGGAATTGCATTGAATCTGTAGATTGCTTTTGGTAAGATGGTCATTTTTATTATGTTGATCCTGCCAAGCCATGAGCATGGGAGATCTTTCCATCTTCTGATATCTTCTTCTAATTCTTTCTTCAAAGACTGGAAATTTTTTTCATACAAGTCTTTGACTTGCTTGGTTAGGTTCACACCAAAGTACTTTATGTCCTTTGTGGCTATTGTGAAAGGTGTTGTTTCCCTAATTTCTTTCTCGGCCCTTTTGTCTTTGGTATACAGGAGGGTTACTGATTTTTTTGAGTTAATTTTGTATCCGGTCACATTGCTGAAGGTGTTAATCAGATGTAGGAGTACCCTGGCAGAATTTTTGGTGTCACACAGGTATACTATCATATCATCTGCAAATAATGATACTTTGACTTCTTTTTTTCCAATACTCCAACCAAGGGCTATGCATGGAAATAACCTTAGACCCCTGCACAAATGGCAGTTCAGTATCTAAATGGGTTCGATTGTAATAGGAACAGGGACTGTCTCTGACATTACCTGATTGGCCTGCTCTTTGATCACCTCCCCATGAGGGGGAAACAGCATTACCAGTCCACAGAAGAAAACAATGCAGCCACTCCTGATGAGACCTAATTGGCAAGGATCAGACAGAAGGAAAAGAAGACCTCCCCTATCAGTGGACTAGGGGAGCGGCATGCATGCAGAGAGTGGAGGAAGAGAGGGATTGGGACAGGAGGAGGGAGGGAACCACAGGGGGGATACAAAGTAAATACAGTGTAATTAATAAAGAATTTAATAAAATAAAAATAAAAAATATGTTAAACAATAAATAAATAAAAATTAAAAAATTTATAAAAAGAAATACTCATTGTCATTAGCCATCAAAGAAATGTCAATCAAAATGACCCTGTGATTTCATCTTACACCCATCAGAATGGCCAAGATCAAAAACTCAAGTGACAACACATGCTAGAGAGGTTGTGGAGAAAAGGGAACCCTCCTCCACTGCTGGTGGGAATGTAAACTTGTACAACCACTCTGGAAAACAATCTGGCGCTTTATCAGATAACTAGGAACAATGCTACTTTAAGATTCAGCCATACCACTCATAGGCATATATCCAAAAGAGGCTCAAGTACACAATAAGGACATTTCCTCACCCATGTTTGTAGCAGCTTTATTTATAACAGCCAGAAGCTAGAAAACTGTGAGACAAGATAACAGCCACAGGATTGAATTCCCTGCATCAAACTCTTGTGTATGCTAAGAATGCATTTTTCGGCATGTAGATATCCAGTTAGACCAGCACCATTTGTTTAAGATGCTATCTTCTTTTCCATTGTATGGTTGTTGGTATAATGTTCTTTTAAAATGTATATGCCTTACCCTTGTTAATTCAAATGCTGATTTCCCCACCCCCAACTCTCTGGTTTCAATCTGGATATTGCATTGTGATACTCACTATAAGCATCCTGTCTCAACTCTTGTGTAAACAGGACACAAATAAAGCAACTAGATACAATGTTGTGCAATGGGAGGAGCCAGAGGACAGGAAAGAGGGGAGGAGCTAGAGAACAGGAAGGGGCGAGAAGGAGGAGGAGCTCGAGGAGAGGGGAGCTTGAGGAGAGGGGAGCACGAGGAGAACAGAGCGGGAGGAGAGAGCTTGGAGGACTTGGAGCATGAACCAGACCTAAGATTTCACAAAAAGCAAGTATAATGTGGGAAATCTAAATGTTAGGAAACTGAGGGCTTGGAGGTTTAGGAGGGAGTAAATATTGCCCAGCATTGTGTTCTAGGTTAACTAAAGACACAGTCTCTGTGTGGTGATTTGGTTATACAGCTGTTTAAGATTAGCAGCAAGCTTTACAAGAAGATAAAACAATAGTAAATATTAATAACCACCTACAACATATGGTTTTGGCCTCTTTGTCAAAAATCATGTGTCCATAAGTTTGTGGGTTTATTTCTGGGTCTTCTCTCCAATTCCATTGATCCACCAGTATGTTTTTATGCCAATACCATGCAGTTTTTATTACTTTTGCTCTACAGTACAGGTCAGTGATGGATCTACCTCCAGAAGATATTTTCTGTAGAGGATTGTTTTAGCTAATCTGTGTTTCCTGTTATTACATAGGAAGTTGAGAATTTTTCATTAATGGTCTATAAAGAATCATGTTGGTAATTTGATGGTAATTGCATTGAATCTGTACATTGCTTTTGGTAAGATGGTCATTTTTACTATGTCAGTCCTGCCAAGCCATGAGCATGGGACATCTTTCCATCTCTGATATCTTCTTCTGTTTCTATCTTCAGAGACTTGATTTTTTTTTTTCTTTTATACATGTCTTTTACTTGCTTGGCTTGTATTATACCAAAGTACTTTATAACTTTTGTGGTTTTTGTGAAGGGTGTTGTTCCCCTAATTTCTACATATCATTCACTATGACCAAGTAGGCATCATGGCAGGTATATAGGGATGGGTCATATAATCCATCATATAAACAAACTGAAAGAAAAAAAAACATGATAAATCCAAAGATGCTAAAAAAGCATTTGATAAAATCCAACACTCATTTATGTTTAAAGTGCTGGCGAGATCAAGGAGACAGGCACATACCTAAACATAGTAAAGACAATATACAACAAGCCTATAGCCAACATCAAACTAAACGGAAAGAAACTTAAATCCTTCCCACTGAAACCAGGGACAAGGCAAGGCTGCTCACTCTCTCTATATCTCTTCAACATAGTTCTTGAAGCCCTAGCTAGAACAATTAGACAAGTAAAGAAGATCAAAGGAGTTCAAATCAGAAAGGAAGAATTAAAGGTATTACTGTATTACTATTTGCAGATGATATGATAGTACACATGAGTGACCCAAAAATTATACCAGGGAACATCTACAGCTGGTAAAAACCATTAACAAAGTGGCTGGGTTCAAAATTAAATCAAAGAAATCAGACTCAGTAGCCCTCCTGTATACAAAAGACAATTGGGCTGAGAAAAATACATCTTAAAGATATATATATATATATATATACAGAGCAGCCTTGTTTCCTCCTCAGAAGCTAAGCAGATACTGGCTTCCACCTTACTCCTTTGTTCATAATATAAATACAAGGTCCTAATCCCTCAAATGCAAAGAGCTGCAATTTTTTTGGGGGAGGGGAAGCTAGTTCTCTTTGCATTCAAAGCTATAACTGGAGAAAGGCAGAATGATGTACCACAGGTGTCTCCTCATACCTTCTTAGGCAGCTTACCATGAGCATCAAATGATTGCACGTCCCTTCCAGACACCGAATCCACTCACCCATCTTTCAAGAAACAGCTCCTTCCTAATCCTTGGTTAGTGTATCAAAGTTCAGTAAGTAGGTGTTATTCTTGCCATTATGTCGAATCTTATGATCTGACCCATAATAAAATAGGGCATTTATTGTCTCTTCCTATAACTGCTCATATAAACTCATTATGGCCTATGTGTTTGAATAGAGATAGTTGCTATTGTGAATAAGCTATAAAGAGTGACATTAATTGCAGATCAGAAATCACAAAGTCTTTTTCTGCCACAAAAATTGTGTCATAGTCTTTCTTTTTAATTTATTATTTTTTATATTAATTACAGTTTATTTACTTTGTATTCCAACTATAACCCTCTCCCTCATTCCCTCCCAATCCCACCCTCTATTCCTCAACTCCTTCCTGCCCCTTTCTAAGTCCACTGATGGGGGAGGTGATTCGCCCCTTTTATCTGATTTTAGCTTATTTCATAATCTTTCTTATCAATTCCTACAACTTCTTGATCAGTATCCTCTCTTTCTCTCTCTCATATATACATATATATTTTTATTAATTGTGTGTATATATTTTTAAAAATAAAATCTTAAAAAGAGATTGTTAAAGAGCCTGCCATTGAGTTCCTGTCAGAGATAGTCCCTGTTCCCCTTACTATGGGAAATCAATTGGTTATTGAGCTACCACAAGCTTCGTTTTTGACTCCCCACCCACTAAGGGAGGAGCAGTTCTGCTAGGCCACAGAGGAGGACTTCTCAGCCAGCCCTGAAAATACCTGATAAAACCGGGCCAGACGAAAGGGAAGAAATCCTCCCCAATCGGTGGACTTGGAAAGGGGCAGGGAGAAACTGATTGTGTTAGCACTGACAATATGATTGATTTTAAATTGGGATAATTTTCATACATCCTTTGCTAGATGGTTTCATACATAAAAAGTTTTCTTTTCCATTCATACTTCTTAGGTAAATTTTCAATGTTTTATTGAGATCTTAATTTGAACACTATGCAGTGTTAATTTTCATAAAGACATCAGATTCCATCTCATACTAAAATAAAACTTTAGACAATGCAGCCAGTCCTGATGAGACCTGATAAGCTAGGGTCAGAGATAAGAGGAGGGGATCTCCTCTATCAGTGGACTAGAGGAGGGGCATAGGAGGAGAAGAGGGAGGGAAGGAGAGAGGGATTAGGAGGAGATGAGGGAAGGGGCCACAGCAGTAATACAAAGTGAATAAATTGTAATAAATAAAAAATAGAAACCCATTTACAAAAAAAAAAAAATCTTTAGTGTGGCAAAAGACTTCCTCGTTATTTTAAAAATGTGATATAAAAGTTAATATAGCCCATTAGATGTGGCTGTGGGAGCCTTACCTGTTAAACTGCAGAAATCTGCTAATATTTTTATCTCCTAACTTCTCTCCACATACACTTTCTCTTCATCATTTAATGCCACTTTGATTTCCTGAGTATTTTTCTTTCATTAAATTCATGAAGGGGTCCTTGGTTGGAGATACAGTCTCATAAAAGACCCCTATGCCCAGGTATGTTTGGTCTCAGCATCTGACATGTACTGATTGGCCTGCTCTTTCATCACCTCCCCCTGAGAGGGGAGCAGCCTTACCTGGCCACAGAAGATGACAATGCAGCCACCACTGATGAGATCTGATAGACTAAGATCAGAAGGAAGGAGAAGGAGACCTTCCATATCAGTGGACTTGGGGAGGGGCATTCATGAAGAGGGGGAAGAGATGGTTGGATTAGGAGGGGAGAAGGGAGGGGTATATAGGGGGGATACAAAGTGAATAGGGGTAATTAATAAAATTTAAAAAAAGAGTCTCAGCATCTGCTTTGATACACTGCTAGGTAGAGTCTTTCAGGTGCCCTCTGTGGTAGGCTCCTGACCTGTTACTTCTTTTCTTCTACTTCCAATGTCCATCCCATTTGTCTTTCTAAGTGAGAATTGATCATCTTACCCAGGGTCCTCTTTCTTGTTTCTCTTCTTTAAGTGTTTAGATTTTAGTATGTTTATCCTATCTTGTAGGTCTAGTACCCACTTATAAGTGAGTATATACCCTGTGTGTCTTTCTGATTGTGGGATACCTCACACAGGGTGATCTTCTCCAGATTCTGCCATTTGCCTGCAAATTTAATGATATCCTTTTTTTTTTTCAATTGCTAAGTAGTATTCCATTGTGTAATAGTATCACAATTTCTGTATCCATTCCTCTGTTTATGGACATCTGGGTTGTTTCCAGGTACTGGCTATTACAAATAAAGCTGCTACCAACATCTTTGAGCAAATGTCCTTGCTGTATACTTGAGCATCTTTTGGATATATGACTAGGAATGGTATAGCTGGATCTTGAGGAAATGCTATTCCTAGTTGTCTGAGAAAGTGCCAGATTGATTTCAAAATGTGATTGTACAATGTGTTTACATTCCCACCAGCAGTGGAGGAGGGTTCCGCTTTATCCACAACCTCTCCAGCATGTGTTGTCACTTGAGGTTTTTATCTTAGTCATTCTAATGGGTGTAAGGTGAAATCTCAGGGTCATTTTGATTTGCATTTCCCTGATGACTAATGACATTGAGCATCTGTTTAAGTGTTTCTCTGACATTCTATCTTCCTCTAAGGAGAGTTTTCTGTTTAGCTCCATACCCCATTTTTAATTGGATTGCTTGATTTATTGCTTTTTAACTTCTTTAGTTCTTTATATATTCTGGATATCAGCCCTCTGTCAGATATAGGGTTGGTAAAGATCCTTTCCCAGTCTGTAGGCCCTCATTTTGTTCTGACTATTGTGTCTTTTTCTTTACAGAAGCTTTTCAGTTTCATGAGGTCCCATTTATTGATTGTTGCTCTTAGAGCCTGTGCTGTTTGTGTCCTGTTCAGGAAGTTGTCTCCTGTGTCAATGAGTTCTAGGCTCTTCCTCACTTTTTCTTCTAACTGATTTAATGTATCTGGTTTTATGTTGAGATCTTTGATCCACTTGAAATTCTGTTTTGTGCAGGGTGATAAATATGGATCTATTTTAACTTTTCTGTATGTAGACATCCTTAATAAGTTTTTTTTGTTTGTTTGTTTGTTTTTTGTTTTTCTTTTTTTTTTTTCAATGCAGTTTATTCAGGAACATTGAACAATCCTCGGACCCCGGGGAAAGCCAGCCCACAGCTTAAATAGCCTCTGGGTAGCCAACCCAGGCGTGCCACGGGGGCAATGCAGATAGGTCCACATACATGGAAGCAAGCCAGATCCTCAGCCTTAGCCAAATGTGGAGTTGTTCGTGACAGAGAGCACTCACCATCGGGAAGGTGGAAGGCGGAAACCAGCTTCATCTTTAAGGCATAGCATTCCGCAGCTCTCTACAGTTCCCCCTTTTTGTTTTAGACGCATCAGGCAAGAGTAGAGGTCTGATCTCTGATATTAGAAATTGGCATGGAGCACGTCTTGCCCCTGGGGGCAATGGTCTCCTGAACCTACTCAGACCTCGGACACCACCACTGCTAGTTCTAGAACTGACGCAGGATGTTCCAACGAGGGGTTAAGGCTTCTCATAATATTTCCTATAAGCCCGCACCTGTTTGTCTATATCCCCCATTTTTATTCATTATTAGCCAGATAGAGCCAAGTAATTGTGGTAATGATACTTGCTTTTTTGCCCAATGCTGGAATGCTAGTAAATTTAGGTATGCCCTGGTTACTCGCATGCCTCACTGGGTGCCTGTGCCCATTGATGCCCCTCACGCTATGACTCTCTTCAGACAGAAAAGGGATCTTGGAACTACAGCCACCATTGTTACTACCATCTCATTGACAGCTGTTGGAGCTACCACCAGGGCATTAGCCTTAATAAGTTTTAAATTGAATATATGATGTAGGCATTTGTCAGTGACTTTAAAATACAGGTTGAATATCCCTTTTAAGATATGTTCAATCCCCATCCTGAAAGGCAAAGAGGATGGACATCAGAAGAAGAAGAAAACAGGAAACAACCTAGGAACCTGCTACAGAGGGCCTCTGAAAGCCTCTGCCATGCAGACTGTGAAAGCAGATGCTGAGCCTGATGGCCAACTGATGGGCAGAGTGAATGGAATTTTGTGTAAGAAGTGGGAAATAGTAAGAGCTGGAGAGGACAGGAACTCCACAAGGAGAGCAACAGAACAAGAAAATTTGAACACAGGGATCTTCTCAGAGACTCATACTCCAACCAAGGACTATTCATGGAGATAACCTAGTACCCTGACAATGCAGCCACTTCTGATGAAAACTGATAGACTAAGATCAGAAAGAAGGAGAGGAGGACCTCCCCTATCAGTGGACTTGGGGAGGGGCATGCATGCAGAAAGGGGGGGGAGGGTGGGATCAGGAGGGAAGGAGGGAGGGGCTTATGGGATAATACAAAATGAATAAAGTGTAATTAATAAAAGTTAAATAAAAAATTAAAAATAAAAGATTTGTTCAAGCACAAAATAGCTTTAAATTTTGGAATAATTTTGCCTGCAATTGAGACCCTTTCCTCCTATTGGTTTGCCTCACCTTCATTGATATGAGAGGGTCTGTGCCTAGTCTTATTGTATCTTGTTATGCTGTGTTCTGTTAGTATCTCTCCAGGACCTAATCTTTTTTGAAGGGAAGAGCAATAGATCTTGGAGAAAGCTGAAGTGGGGAGGGGACAAAGGAAAGCCTGTAGTCAGAAAGTTATTGTATGAGAGAATAATGCATTTAAAATACAGTCTATTAACTATAACGAAACATTTTGGAAACATGACATAAGTCTAAACACTAAATTTATCTGAACATCTTATACATACATCAGCAAAATTTAATTTTATGAAATATTTTAATGTGTCTTTAATTTGATGGCAAATCTTTATATGTGGTACAGTGAAAAAATTGCACTTGTCACATTTTATCAATATTCCTGGCTGCATCTTTAAAACCATGTATTTATATGGACATAATGTTTCCGCTAATGGAGTATTTTGGATTTTGGGAATAGGGTCACTAACTCATAGTACTTCGAAACTACACCATGTTTCTCATTGAGTTAAAGATTAAGCTATCTGCTTTTGATGTGGCCAATTGGCAGCTCTGACTCCATGTGGCTCTCTGAGTGATGGGAGCAGGAGCTGCCTCTATCACAAACTCAGTTGCCTGCTCTTTGATCACTTGCCCCTGGTGATGCGGCCTTGCCAGTCCACAGAGGAAGAGGACCCAGGCAGTCCTGAAGAGACTAATGAACCTATGTGCAGATGGCGAAGGAGGAGAACTCCTCCTTTCAGTTGACTAGGGGAAAGGGATAGAGGAGGAGGGAGGGTGGACCTGGGAAGAGTTGAGGGAAGGCGTTTCAATAGGGATATATCATGAATATATTGTGAAGAAAAAAATAAAAATTTAAAAAGGCAGTTAAAAAAAGCTATCTGCCTTTGGTTTTATACAACCCCTTGACCTCAGCAGTCTATTCATAATGTTCAGGCATCTGTCTAGTTTGGGACTTCATAGTCTCATTAATCGATACTAAAACTTCGAGGGTTGGAGACATGTTTCAATGGTCAACAGCTACTAGGTAGCTCACAGCCACACCAGAAACTTCAGGTCCTGGGGGATCAGGCACTCTCTTTGGTCCACCTGAGGCATCTGCACTCCCAGGCACATACCATCCATCCACACACATGCACATAGTTTAAAACACAAAAAATATTTTTAGAAAAATATGTTACTTGCTCATATACCCAACAAACCTCCTTGATTATTGTGTTAAGACTGTAATATTCTTTTAAATTAAATTTAACTTGATTAGATTTTATGTGCTTTCTATTCATTCTTAGTTTCATGCTAAAAGACTACAATTACTGGGAGGTTTTTTTCTCATTTTATCTTCAGAGCAACACACTAAAATTTATGTCTTAGTAGGTATTGCCTTATGAGTTAGAATTACTGTCAAATACTCTTGTGAACAATAGTCATACCTATACTTCAGTTTGACATCTACGAATATGTTTTGTTATGCATTGTATATTCACTTGGTGTTTTTACACCTTAAGTGCCTTTTCCTTTAACTGCCTCATGTGGTTTCTATGGTTACATGCTCATTTCACTTCTATTTTTGCCTTAAGAGGCCAGACTGCTACATGTGGAAATAAAAGCCAAGGACAAGCAACTCAGTCTTAATGGTCCTCCACCACCCTGTGATCTTGATGCAATCCTTAAGGTGCAATTAATTTAATGTTAATGAATCTATTAATCTTTATAAAATAGAATCCACTGACACAGAAAATTCACGTTATTCTATTTTCTTCTGTTGTAAACACAGATTTTGTGTCAGGTTCTATTTTCTCAGTAACTTTGTATGTCTACCTTAAGATTCTTGCCAACAATGCACAGTGTGGCTTCTACTGTTCTTTTTCCTGTAAATCTATTGCTTCTTATTTTGATAAAACAGAACTTCAGAGCCATACATTTTTACTGTTTTATTCTTTGTGACCTCAACCGTAGATTTCTCAAACAACTTTAGCTGGAGGGACTAAAGTAAACAAAGGTGCTGTGGGTTTTGTGTGATAAAGTCCTACATTTCAGAAAGTAATAATAAAAGTGAGCCAAATTATCATGCTGAGACCTGCACAACATGTCTTGACAATAGGGGTTGAAGTTTATGGAAAGCGTGCCAGGCAATGAGAGTTATTTGCCTTTTGTAATCATGTAGAAGCTGCTGATGGCTAGATATAGCAGACTCAGACAAATATTTTAATATTTCATCTCGGGTCTGGACCCATGATAATCTATGGCAATGGTAGAAAGCTGCCAATAAGCTGTCATATTTTTATGTATAGATTTTTCTGTGAATGTATAGTTTGAGATTGTTACACATTAATATAATGTGTTTTACTCAAATCCATGCCCTGTTCTCTCCTCTATAGCTCTTGCTAAATATTAGTTGCACCTTTAATTAAATGGAGAAATAGAACATTGCTTTCTCAAACTAGCTTCTGATTCCCTTCAATCTCGTTGACATTTTTTTCAAAAACTGATTTATTTTTACTTTTAATAATGTACATATGTATAGCTGTGTAAAAGTATGTGTGCATGAGTACAGGTTCCAGGGAAATCTAAAGATGTCAGGTACCCTGGAGCTGGAGTTAGAGGCATTTGTGACCCACCTAATGTGGGTGCTATCTATTTCATCTATATTGTCTAAATTTCAGGTATGTACATACATACATACATATATATTTGTCAGTCTTCTCTCATCCCTCTCTGTATTTCTGTAAGTTTATTAGTTACATCACTTTCGGTCCTAATTTTAGGTATCTATATTTATTTTCTTTGTAAAAATAAAATTTTCTAGACTGTTTTTTTCTTAAAAATCTTTCATTCTATTAACGATAGAAATGCTATGCTATCTCCATCATATCTTTATTGCTCCCTTCCTTCTTTCTTTTATGTGTTCCCTAAAGAAAATATTAGATTGTTTGAGATTTTCTTTTTTTTTTTTTTTTGAACATGAAATTTTTAAGTATATATGTTTCTCTTGGCATTACTACTGTTTAGAAGCTTTTGGATATGCATTGTTTTCAGTGATCTTCTTTGACATACTAACGGTTTAGGAATGTCTTGTTTAAAGCCAACATATTTGTGAATATTCAGTTTGTCCTGTTAATTTCTGTCCCCAGTCAACTGCAGTAAAAATTACTTTGTATAATTTCACTATTGTTAGTCATACTGAGCTTTGTTTGTCATGTAATTTTGTGATATAAGATGAATTTCCAGCATACCAGAAACTATTTCACATCTGCCAGTTACTGGCTCTAAAGGATGACTGTGCTCTGTTGTGAACATTAAAATTATACTCAAGTGCATGGTGTCAAGGAATGATGGGTAGAACCATATCAATTCAGGAGCTAAAATAATTTTTTCTTCTTTTATGCTGTTTCTGACACATATTTGATCATATAAATAAAATCTAAGACAAGTGCTTGGTCCTAGAAAAGTGGATTGCTCTGCTGATTAAATCCAACCCTGTGATGCTTAACCCTTTGGGGACTGTTTGTGAGAACAATTTGTAAGAGGTGGGCAAAGTAGGTTATAATAGGTTATAAAAAGCTTAAAATTGTAGACACAAAACTATATGGGCAATTTCAGTAGAAGTCTAGAACTCCAGTTTCAAGGAAAGCCAGGCCCATGAGATTTCGCGAGGAATTAAGATTGCAGTAGAAATTGTATGACAGATAAGCCATTATATGCACTAGCAAAAAAATATATCTATCTTTTGCCCAAGCACTGAGATTTTGAATGAATCTGATTTTGAAGTGATGCACTCATTAATTCAATAGCATACATTTTAAGGCAAAGGAGCATACAGATTGTGGTGTGGTTAACTTTTGCTGCCCTTATCCACATTTAGAATGAGAACATTCAACAAATTCACCTTAGAAAGATTTGAAAAACACACAAGATGTCTAGAAAAGGGGCAAATTGAAATTTGGGAACAAAGATAGTGAGGGAAAGCACCATTAAAGAGAAGCCAAACACTTTGCACTAGAATATTAGGAAAGCTACCTCTAGGGCACCATGGGAATTTTCTAGACACTATCATAACAGGATCCAGGGTACAAAATCATAAAATTATTTGCAAGACTTTCTCTTGCTTCACTCACACAGCCATTTTGGGAACTGTCTTTGCAGGTTCATTCATCCAGGTACTCAGAGTCCTTAAGAGCTGCCATCAAGTTCCTGGATTCCCAGCTACTACTCAAGTGGACAGAAGAACTTTACATGCCTCACACGAGGTTAGTTTCACAGGGTTGTAAATTTCAAGTATTATTAGGCCATTAAGGCTTATTCCAAGATCTGGAAGGGAGGTAGGAATGGGCAGGGAAGGTGTAGCAAGTACAAGGTAAAAGCTAGAGGTTCTGAGTGAGGACTATATAAAGCTTGGACAATTAAATCCAATATACAGTATAAACTTTGAGAAGTTTGAGATGCCAGGAACCTGATACATCTGATGAAGGAATAATGGACAATAAAATAGGCCATGTAAATTGCAAGGCAATAGAAGCTGGGCTAATGCTCAAAAGCAAAGTGAAAATTTAGCAACATGGTATTAAACTGCCTTAGGCTATATACACTTAATCTATTAGTGCACCTAAAAAATTAGGAATCTCGACTGTATCAAATTGTAATACACCCTAATACAAATAATGGGACAAGTTAACTCTCCCTCACAACTCATTAAAATTGACCATTTGTTTTCATTTCCCTTTCTGGGATTTTCTGCAATACATATAAGGGTAGGAGAAAGAAACCTGATCCAGCCCAAATTGGTTTCGGATGTGTGAACAACAGGCAAATTTTAGGCAGTGTATACTCAGAATTAACTCACATGAAAAAAATCTCCTAAAAACTGTTTTATGCTACATAATCTGATGCTTCTATTATTAAAACCAGTTTCATTGTAGAATAGGACATCAGTAAAGAAAAGCTTCCGCACTCCACACCTGTTAATCAAAACAGAACCACCTACCCCAGATCTGTAGTAACACTTTCCTCTATAATGTCATGAAAGGAATTTGCAAACCATAAATGACTTCCTTGAACACTCAAACTGAAGGATGCCACTGTTCTTATGTAGCATAGGGGATATATATTATTGCTTTGCCTCTGAGTAATGTTTCTTACCACTGTTTAAATCTGTGTCAGCTTCTTTCAAATCTTTGAAGTAGGCACCAAAAGCCTAAAAAAACAGTGCAGATGAAGATTCTGTGGAAGCTCTTTGGAGCTCATAACACAACACCACATTCATGGGATGGTATATAGGGTTTAATATTTTATTTTATGGCATTCAGTCTTGCTTTGATTATCATTTCTCTGTTCCTCTACCTTTGGAACAGGGATGTTCATTCTGTGCCATTGGATCTTAAAAGTTAAGTTGTTTATGTTTTTTTGTTTTGTTTTTTTTAACAAGGTCTCATAGCTAAGAAATTGCCTTGAATCTGAGTAGAGACACAGGACTTTGACCTTTTTTCAGCTATGGATTTATAGTAAGCCTTTATAGGTAGATTATGAGATGGTCACATGATTTTGGGAGTCAGGGGACATATTAAATTTTGAGAAGTGATTTGTACAAGCTTGTGTTTTGAATGCTTGTTTCCCAGGTGATAGTGAAATTGGGGATTCTGAAATTTTTATGAGAAAGTGCTTAGTTGGAGGAAGTAGCTATGGGTGGGTCCTTGTGGAAGTATCTTTTCTTTCTCTTTTCCTCTATCTCTTTTTCCTGTTACCAGCAGGTGACAGCCTCTTGTGTCACACACTGCTGTCACCATGGTATCCTATCTAGGTACACAAGTCATCAGGGATTCAACTCTCTGAAAATAGTTATTTTGGGTAAAATAAATATTTGGTGCCTTTGTTTCTGTCAGATTTTTGGTTGTGTCTATGTAAAAGTAAGTAACATTTTCTGTTCAGCTTGTCAGGCTCGGTCAGCTTACTGTCTTGCTCATATTCTTCCTTTCTCTATTGATCTTCTCTCTCACTGTTCTATTCATTATCTAGAGTGGGGTGTGGAAGTTTGCTCAGTTGCTGGATACTTTTAACGTTTTTCCAGATTTTTCTCAATGTTTTAGTTGAGATTTTGTCTGTGGCTCTGCTTAGTCTGATATTCTGCTGATTCACTGCCTTTCAAAAGTTTGACTCTGTATCACCCAAAGCTATCACAAAGATGGCTAGTAGAACATCCATCACACTTAAGCAGATAAGGAAATACAATACATGATGAAAATCAAATAATGACCCACACATTAGAGTAAAGCTACTTTGGTGAGCATAATTTTCCCTCTTTGATATATTCTGAAGATTAGTCCATTTTGCCCTTGGAGAAAAAACATACTTTATTTGATTGACAGATAAAATGGAAAAAATAAGAAACCCAGCATGCAATTAACTTTGCTTTTTCCTTTTTTTGTTTTGATGAGACAAAGTTTCTAGTGTACCCTCGACTGTTCTGCACTGCTCTTTAGACCAGGATGGCCTAGTATTCAGAGATCTGCTTGCCTCTACCTCCCCAGTGCTAATAATTAAATGCATTACCCACCATGACAGGCATACAATTAATGTAATGGATGGTTGTAAAATTCTGGGTAGAGAACTATTATTGATATTGTATAAAATACTGTCATAATACATGAGATAGCCAAAGAAGTTACAGTGTGTGGGGGAGTATATTTAGAAAAATGATTAACACTAAGCAAATGATAAATAATTCCTGTTGTTACAGTTTCATAGTCCTATTACTAACAGCAAAGTTGAAAGAGTCTAGGGAAAACTTGCTAGCAAGTTCAATGAGCTGTATTATCCCATAGGAGTTTTAAAGAAGAATACAGAAGCATATAGTTTTACATTATTTTGGATTCACAAGTTTAAGTGGTTCATGCATGGAATCTCATGAGGGAGAGGGCGTAATAAGACTCTACTCTGAAGTAAGTTTATTTGAGGAAATATCTGTTGCATGAGTGAAAATAAATAGAAGGATAAACAATGGTTTTTACATGCTGACCCCTAGGTCATTAGCTTACTCTGAGAAAGTTGTACTATCTTACCTGACTTGTCTGCTACTGACAATCTTAGAATCTTTTACAAACAAATTTTTAAGACATAGCATTTAGAGGAATTGCAATCCAGCACACCTATAACCCCTCTATTTGGAATACAGACATGCTCTTAGTGCACACATTTAAGTCCAAACAATGTAGGTAAGGTTAATTTGCAGAAGAAAGCACCCATATTTGAAAATGAACTCTAATTGAGGGCAGACAGAGTGACAAATCAGAGAAGACTGACAGAATACGATATGCCTAACTCTCATGAGAACAGCAGGGGAAAGAGAGAAGACTTAAGAAAGAGCAGCACAATCCATGCAGAAAGGGGAGGGAGGGGGGATCAGGAGGGGAGGAGGAAGGGGCTAATGGGGGATACAAAATGAATAAAGTGTAATTAATAAAAAAAATAAAAAAATTTTATAAAGACAGGTTGAAGAGAGAACAAGCTAGACAGAACAAACCAGAAAATGACAAAGAGCCAGAAGGTTAGACTATATTGCTAGAATTAGTTTGAGACCAAGCAGAGGAATTCAGCCAGAAGTGAGAGAAGCCAGTTTGTATCCAGCAGCATGGAGAGGCATTTGAACCAGAACAGCTAAGTCCAACCAGCCAGTCACACTTCAAAAAAGGCTAGAAAAGGTGATCTTACTCCTCCCGCTGATGGGGCAGCAGCCTAACCAGGCCACAGAGGAAGACAATGAAGCCAGTCCTGATGAGACCAGATAGGCTAGGGTCAGATAGAAGGGGAAGAGGACCTTCCTTATCAGTGGACTTGAGGAGGGGCATGAGAGGGAGGGGGCTATTGCTGGGATACAAAGTGAAAAAAAACTTATTAACAAAAACATAAAAAAATTTAAAACGAAAAGGTGATCTTATTCAGCAATAAATCTCAGAAGTTGAAAAAGTTCAAGGTCTAAATTAGATTTCATGGAAGCTAGAAGCTTCAGGACTAGGCCTGGGATAGCAGATGAGAGCAATAAGCACCCAAGACAACTACATCTGGCAAACAAAAGTTACTTTTACAATATCACAAATGAGAAAATAAGTAGTGATTTATCACTATTGAATTTGTATGCTCAGAGAAAATGTGCCTATCATCTAATATCCATAGATTTGAGAAACATCAGGGGTATAAACACCCAAACCACTGCTGCTCTTCAGATCTCTACAGACCGGAAAGCACTCCAGGGTAATGTGATGTAGTGATGTCCAAGTTCATTTCCAGAACCCTCTCTTCTCTAGTAGTAGTGTTTTCCACTCCCCCCCCCCCGGAGAGTATTCTCCTCTTATTACAAACCATAATCAGTGGCTGGGCTCTTGCTGAGAAGGGGACATTACCTGCATACAAATCTGTCAAAGTGTCACCTAAATTAAAAATCACCTGTGTTACTGCCATTCCCTGTATATCTCTGCTTCTTGACCAATCATATGCGTTTTTATTTTAATTTTTTATATTAATTACAGTTTATTTGCTTTGTATCCCTGCTATAGCCCCTTCCATCATTACTTCTCAATCCCACCCTCCCTACCTCATCTCTTCCCATGCCCCTCTCTAAGTCCACTGATAGGGGAGGTCTTCCTCCCCTTCCATCTGAACCTAGCCTATCAGGTCTTATGAGGACTTGCTGCATTGTCTTTCTTTGTGACCTGGCAAGGCTGCTCCCCACTCAGGGGTAGGTGATCAAAGAACCGGTCACTGAGTTCATGTCTTAGACAGTCTCTTTTCAACTTGCTAGGGAACCCACTTGGATGCTGAGCTGCCATGGGCTACATCTGTGCAGGGTTTCTAGGTTAACTCCATGCACAGTCCTTGGCTGGAGTATCAGTCTCAGCAAAACTCCCTGGGCTCAGATTTTTTTGGTTCTGTTGCTCTCCTTGTGGTGTTCCTGTCCCCTCCAGGTCTTTCTATTCCCCCTTCTTTTATAAGAATCCCTGCATACTGCCCAAAATTTGGCTATGGGCCTCAGCATCTGTTTTGATACATTGCTGGGTAGAGTCTTTCAGAGGCAAATGGTGGGATCTAGAAAAGATCTTCCTGAGTGAGGTATCCCAGAAGCAGAAAGGCACACATGGTATATACTCACTTATTAGTGGGTATTAGTCATATAATATAGGATAAACATACTAAAATCTGTAGAGTTAAAGAAGCTAAGCAAGAAGGAGAACTCAAGGTAAGATGATCAAACCCCACTCAGAAAGGCAAATGGGATGGACATTGGAAGAGCAAGAAGACCAACCATATTCTTAAATACGCTAGTACATTTTCTATTACATAGGGGCTGCATATAGGCATATTTAGTACACACACAAAAAAAAAAACTGGTATAGAATTCACAATAAAGAGGCATATTCCAATTTTGTCTGTAGCGTGTTGTGTTTGGGGTGCATGTGTGTGTGTGTGTGTGTGTGTGTGTGTGTGTAGACATCAATGATCAGTCACTTTTCATTCTTCAGTCACTATGTACCTTGTTTCCTCAAACAAGATCTCGTGGACCTGGAGTTTGACAAATCTGCTATGCTGGTGTCTATAGAATTTCAGACCTGTCTCCATCTCTCTAGCATTAGAGTTAGAAGCACAGGAAATCACATCAACTTTTCTTTGTGTACCCTGAGAATGGACTTCATGTCATTACATTGCACAGAACACACTGTAGTTTTTGTGCTTGCTCTCTGGTCCTTATTTAAATTTTTAACACAGATACAACATATTGCTGCACATTTTGCTGATTTACAAATGTAAAATGTTTAAAAGATGCATATTGCATATGTCTTGGAAATATAAGTCTTAATATAAGATTTATATAAGGAAAACAAAGAGCTCATAGAACATATAAGCCAGGTAAATTTTACACAAAACTATTGCTGAACTCTAAAGAGTAGAAAAAGTAAGTTTATAAACAAATGATAGAGTGTAGGTACATAAAATAATACTATGAAACTATTAAAACAATATGCATTTGTTTAATTATAAAGAAAATATAGTAAGTAAGATATTAAGTAAAACTACAGATTATTTATTTCATGGTAAAATTAAACAGAAAGAAAAAAGGAAATGATGTAGTGAGATTAAGAATGTGAAACATTCATGGAAAACAGCATAGTGAGATTAATGAAGCTTTTCCTTTTCTAGATTTTTAGTATTAAAATAATAAGCAAATATAATTAGCATATATATCACTTTAAATTTTTACCTTTTTAAAACGGATTTTCTAATTAATCTAACTTATCACTACTCAATGTATATATAAATTGAAATATCTTACTATAATTCATAAATGTTCTCTAATATTATGTCTCTCGAAAAATAAAATTAATGGTCAAAATAATGACTATGGAAAATAAAAATAAGTCACCACTGAAAAGAAAAAGGAAACTCATTATGGTGATATATGACTATAATCCCAGATTTCAGGAGGTTAAGGTGAGGGAATTTTAGTTGGCTTAGTGATCTCAGGGTAATATAAAGTGCAGTTACAATTAAAAATAAATTAATCCTACAGAAACTGTCATGATGGTTAATTTTAGGGGTTAACTTCTCTAGATTAATGAAATCCTAGTAGCACTGGCATAGGAGCTGGTAGACTGAGTAGGGGAAATCTACCTCAGTGTGTACGTACTCACTAATTGTTAAAGGGTCAGATAAAGATAGACAGACAGAGAGACAGATAGATACATAGATAGATACACAAATACAGATACATAGATAGATACACAGATATATATATATATATATATATATATATATATATATATATAGCTAGATACATAGCTAGGTACGTAGATAGGTATATAGATAAATACATAGATACATAGATAGGTACAGAGATACATAGATACATAGACAGATACATAGATAGGTAGATAGATAGATAGACACATAGATGATAAATGCATAGATACATAGAAAGATGGAGAGGGGACTCTTCTATTGCTCCTCTTACAAACATCTGTGCCTCTCCACTAGCATCCCAGAATTCCATAATTTATTGCCTTGTCCTTCTAGTGCTTTCCTTAAGTACTTTATTATATCAGAACTTCAACCTTTCTTTTCATTCTTCTGTGATAAAATAATTGTGACTTAATACTTAAAAGAGAAAGGATTTAGTTTAGTTCATAGTTTTGGGTTAGAGTCCATGTTTTCATGGAAATAACAGCAGCAGTAACTCTAGGGTATGGTCATATCACACCAAAAACAATGACAGAGAGCTATGGTGAAGCATGCTTAAAGTAAGCTCAGTTTCTTTACTTATTAACTACAGGTTCCCAGTTGGGAAAGTTACTGTCAGAGTAGGCAAGACTTCCTATCTCACCTAACATGACAAAATTAACATCCTTTCTCAGGCCAAGGAGTCTCGCTCCAAGTGAAATTGCAAGGTGATAACCCTATCACAACCTCTGATAAAATTAAACATCAGCCTCATTTCTGTAGCATTTAGGTTTGTATTGTGTGATGCTACTGGAATATCAAGGACTTCATTTTGTGGAAAATCTGTTGAGGAACTAAGTCTTCATATTCACATGACTCAATTTCTTTAATAAGTACTGTCTCATGTGTATCTACCTTTCATTGATCTGTATCTGTGGAGAATCCTGATTGCTATCAATTCTGGTACTTTTGGGTAGTAATCTTATGTTTAACAAAGTCATGAAATGAAAGTGGCTTCTCTGGTTGAAGGAATAATTAAAGATCTTTGGGAACCTCAAGTATATAATTTTCATGAGTATTCCAAATCACAAAAATTTTAATTTTTTTTCTTTTTTTCTTTTTATTATTAAATACACTTTATTCATTGTGTATCCCCCCGTAAGCCCCTCCCTCCTCCCCTCCCGACCCCACCCTTCCTCCCCTTTCTGCATGCATGCTCCTCCCCAAGTCCACTGATAGGGGAGGTCCTCCTCTCCTTCCTTCTGATCTTAGCCTTCAGATCACATCAGGAATGGCTGCGTTGTCTTCTTCTGTGGCCTGGTAAGGCTGCTCCCCCCTCAGGGGGAGGTGATCAAAGAGCAGGCAGGCCAATCAATTTATGTCAGAGGCAGTCCCTCTTCCCATCACTATGTAACTCACTTGGACACTAAACTGCCATGGGCTACATCTGTGCAGGGGTTCTAGGTTATCTCCATGAATAGTCCTTGGAGTATGAGTCTCTGGGAAGTTCCCTGTATTCAAATTTTCTTGTTCTGTTGCTCTCCTTGTGGAGTTCCTGTCCTCTCCAGCTCTTGCTATTTCCCAGTTCTTACCTAAAATTCCATTCACTCTGCCCATCATTTGGCCATCAGGCTCAGCATCTACTTTGATAGTCTGTAGGGCATAGGCTTTCAGAGGCCCTCTGTGGCAGGTTCCTAGCTTGTTTCGTTTTCTTCTTCTGGCTTTCAGAGGCCCTCTGTAGCCAGTTCCTAGGTTGTTTCCTGTTTTCTTCTTCTTCTGATGTCCATCCTCTTTGCCTTTCAGGATGGGGATTGAGCGTTTTAGTTAGGGTCCTCTCTTTTGCTTAGTTTGTTTAGTTGTACCGATTTTAGTGGGTTTATCCTATGTTGTATGTTTATATGAGTGAGTATATACCATGTGTGTCTTTTTGCTTCTGGGACAACTCACTCAGGATGATCCTTTCCAGGTCCCACCATTTATCTGCAAATTTCATGATTTCCTTATTTTTCATTGCTGAGTAATACTCCATTGTATAGATGTACCACAATTTCTCCTTCCATTCTTCAGTTGAGGGGCATATGGACTGTTTCCAGCTTCTGGCTATTACAAATAAAGCTGCTATAAACATGGTTGAGCAAATGTCCTTTTTGTGTACTTGAACCTCTTTTGGATATATGCCTAGGAGCGGTATGGCTGGATCTTGAGGAAGCGCTATTCCTATTTGTCTGAGAAAGCGCCAGATTGATTTCCAGAGTGGTTGTACAAGTTTACATTCCCACCAGCAGTGGAGAAGGGTTCCCCTTTCTCCACAACCTCTCCAGCATGTGTTGTCACTTGAGTTTTTGATCTTGGCCATTCTGATGGGTGTAAGGTAAAATCTCAGGGTTGTTTTGATTTGCATTTCCCTGATGGTTAATGATGTTGAGCATTTCTTTAAATGCTTCTCTGCCATTCGATATTCCTCTACAGAGAGTTCTCTGTTTAGCTCTGTTCCCCATTTTTTAAGTGGATTATTTGGTTTTTTTTTTAAAGAAAACCACCTCGTATTAATTGATGAATTTAAGAATAAATACAAGTAAGTAAAGCAATATATTTGTTTAAAAACTTGTGCTCTGTAAACTTGTGCTTTTAGTTTTTCAAAGGAGATAGAAACAATTTTAATGTTTGAGGAGGAATTTTTCTTTATTTTTGAGTTTATAATTGGGAAGGAATGAGGGAGGGGGCTACAACTGGGATACAAAGTGAATAAACTGTAATTAATATAAAAAATTAAAAAATATATTTATATCATTTCTCCATTCTCTTTCTTTGCTCTAATATATAGCTCTGTGCTTTCTTTCAAATTCATGATCTCTTTTAAAATTAATTATTATCACTCACATATATGTATATTTACATATATATTTTCCTGTTTATTTATAATAGGACCATTTTGTCTGCATATAGATTTGTGTACTACATGCATGTCTGGGGCAGGCAGAAGCCAGATGGAGCCATCTGAATCCCTGAAGTTACAGATAGTTATGAGCTGACTTGTGGGTACTGAGAATTGAACCCAGATCCTCTGAAAATGTAGCCAGTGTACTTCACCAACCCAACATCTGCAGCTTTAATTCTATATTGTTCACTCTCATTCATTTTCAGGATTGTACTTTGATAAATTTGTTTTTTCTTCAGCATGGATTTTTTTTAGCAATAGAAGTCAAGGGATGCTTTTTTAAATGTCACTTTTTAGAATATTGTCTCCATCATTATCTTCTTTTTACTTAGGTAAAAATCACATTCTCTGTATCTTTGGCAGTAAAATGCTCATACTTTAAAATAAAATACTCAGGAAAAAAGTCATCGTTTCAAGTATTACTTACTGATTTAGTGCTCAGCATATCTATTTTCATTAGCTGATGAATACAAGGCCAAAACCACTGATAGTTGATAAAATGGATTTGTTTCTCAATCTTTCCAATGCTGTTGACAATGTCACAAAGATAATATACAATGTTCAACCTTTTGTTATAAATTATGCTTGATCAGCCCAGAAGAGGTTTAGTAAATATGACTACATTAACAAGATTTCTGCTTACTATAGAATATGTATGCATTTTTATATATTATGTATATGTCAAGGATGTGAACTCTCTAAAACATGGAGATAATACTGTAGAAGCACTTAAAAACACGAGATATTTTGTTCTTCAAAATGACAAAAATGCCAAAACCATACAATGGAAAAAAATTTATGAAAAATTTGAAATCATCTTTTCTAAGAGCCTTATGTAACCTAGGCTGACCTTGAAACTGCTTTATAGCTGAAGATGGCCTTAATCTTCCCTGCCTCTTCTGCATCCCACATGTTTTGACCACAGCTACACCTTAGGATCCACAGATAACCTGCATTTAAAATTACATATTTCCTCATGATCATTCTTGAATAGAAGGATTTTTTTCTTTTTTTTTTTTTTTTTAGTTTTAACAAAAACATTTGAAAGCTTAACAAGAACACTCCATCTCCTTTAGTTATTGGTTTTCACATTGTTCTACATTATTTATTGCTACAACTAAATGCTAGACAAAGCATCTTTTTTTTTTTTTTTTTCCAATGGACATCTTAGGCTTTATTTTTTTTTTTTATCTTTTTTTTTATTTTTTTTTTATCAGTTACATTTTATTAACTCTGTATCCCAGCCGTGTCCCGATCCCTCATTCCCTCCCAGTCCCTCCCTCCCTCCCTCCCTCCCTCATCTCCACCGTGCC
The DNA here is from genome assembly GCF_030254825.1 of Meriones unguiculatus. NCBI lineage: Eukaryota > Metazoa > Chordata > Mammalia > Rodentia > Muridae > Meriones > Meriones unguiculatus. The sequence continues at coordinate 55,612,835 of NC_083356.1, read as the reverse complement.
CCTTTCCAAGTCCACTGATGGGGGGGACCTCCTCCCCATTCATCTGATCCTGTTTTATCAGGTATCTTCAGGACTGGCTGCAAAGCCCTCCTCTGTGGCCTAACAGGACTGCTCCTCCCTTCGAGGGTGGGGAGACCAAAGAGCCAGTCATCGAGTTCCTGTTAGAAATAGTCCCTGTTCCCCTCACTTTGGGAAACCAATTGGTTACTGAGCTACCACAGGCTACATCTGAGTGGAGGTTCTAGGTTATATCCATACATGGTTCTTGGTTGAATGTCAGTCTCAGAAAAGACCCTGTGCCCAGATATATTTGGTCCTTGTGGAACTCCTATCCTTTCCGATCAGACTAACTCCCCTTCTTTCTTATGATTCCCTGTACTCTGCCAAAGGTTTGGTCATGAGTCTTTGCTTTGAAAACACTGCTAGTTAGAGTCTTTCAGATGCGCTCAGTAGACTCCTGTCATACGTTCAATGCACATCCCATCTGTCTTTCTAAATGAGGATTGATCATCTTACCCCATGTCTGCTCAATTGATTATCTTTTTTAGGTGTATAGATTTCATTATGTTTATCATATCTTATAGGTCTATATAAGTGAGTATATCCCATGTTTGTCTTTCTCCTTCTGGGATATTTCACTCAGAATGATCTTTTCTAGATCCCACCATTTGCCTGCAAATTTCATGATTTCCTCCTTTTTGATTGCTGAGTAGTATTCCATTGTATAAAAATACCACAATTTCTGTACCCATTCCACCGTTGATGGACATCTGGGTTGTTTCCAGGTTCTGGCTATTACAAATAGAGCTGCTATAAACATGGTTGAGCAAGTGTCCTTTTTGTGTACTTGAACAAACTTTGGGTATATACCTAGCAGTGGTATAGCTGGGTCTGGAGGAAGCACTATTCCTATTTGTCTTAGAAAGCGCCAGATAGCTTTCCAGAGTGGTTGTACCAGTTTACATTCCCACCAGCAGTGGAGCAGGGTTCCCCTTTCTCCACAACCTCTCCAGCATGTGTTATCGCTTGAGTTTTTCATCTTGGCCATTCTGATGGGTGTAAGGTGATATCTCAGGGTCGTTTTGATTTGCATTTCCCTGATGGCTAATGAGGATGAGCATTTCTTTAAGTGTTTTTCTGCCATTCGATATTCCTCTGTCGAGAATTCTCTGTTTAGCTCTGTTCCCCATTTTTTAATTGGATTACTTGGATTGCTGCTTTTCAGCTTCTTTAGTTCTTTGTATATACTGGATATTAGTCCTCTGTCAGATAAAGGGTTAGTGAAGATTCTTTCCCAATCTGTAGGCAGTCGTTTTGTTTTGATGACGGTATCCTTTGCTTTACAGAAACTTTTCAGTTTCATGAGGTCCCATTTATTGATTGTTGCTCTTAGAGCCTGTGCTGTTGGTGTTCTGTTCAGGAAGTTGTCTCCTGTGCCAATGAGTTCTAGGCTGTTCCCCACTTTTTTTTCCAATTGATTTAGGGTATCTGGTTTTATGTTGAGGTCCTTGATCCACTTTGACTTTAGTTTTGTGCAGGGTGATAAATATGGATCTATTTTCATTTTTCTGCATGTAGACATCCAGTTGGTCCAGCACCATTTGTTGAAGATGCTGTCTTTTTTCCATTGAATGGAATTGGCTTCTTTGTCGAATATCGAGTATTCATAGGTGTGTGGATTTATTTCTGGGTCTTCTATGCGGTTCCATTGATCCTCCTTTCTGTTTCTATGCCAGTACCATGCAGTTTTTATTACTGTTGCCCTGTAGTACAGCTTGAGATCAGGAATGGAGATACCTCCAGATGATCTGTTGTACAGGATCGTTTTGGAGATTCTGGGTTTTTTGTTTCTCCATATGAAGCTGAGAATCTTTTTTTCAAGGTCTGTAAAGAATTGAGTTGGTATTTTGATGGGAATTGCATTGAATCTGTAGATTGCTTTTGGCAGTATGGCCATTTTCACAATAGACAAAGCATCTTAAGAAAGAAAAGAAGGGTTTATTTTGATTCACAGTTCAAGGGTACAGTCCACAATGGGAAGGAAGTCATTTTGGAAGAAGGTTGAGGGAGATGATTACATCATGTATTCAGTCAAGAGTCAGAGAGATAAATGCTGGTGATCTCTCTCTTTCTCTCTGTGTCTCTTCCTCTCTCTATGTCTGTTCTGTCTGTCTTTCTCTCTATCTCTCTTACTCCCTCTCTCCTTCCCTCCCTTCGCCCTATCTTCAGTACAGACAATTAGCCCATGAAATGGAACCACCCAAATTAAATTTAGTCTTTCCACCTCAATTAACTTACTCAGTTAACACATTATTGACAACTCAGATGTCAGCCTAATATAAAGAATCTCTCACAGGTATGCAGAGACTTGTCTTATTCATAATCTTCAATCCTGTCAAGTTCATAATCAACACTAACTCTCAAATATATATTGTTATATAGTGATTATTTTTACAATATTTCCCCATTAGTGTGGTAAATTTTTATAAGCAGTAGATGCCATTTAATAGTCTGTGGGGTTGACTGTATTTGTTTTATGTAAAGCATTAGTAACAAATTACAGTGCCCGTAATAAAATTAAAAGAACATTGTCACTGATCAAAGAGAAAACAAGTGATAAATTCCTTGGGTAATCTAACAATATTCTTTCCATCTTTAATGTTATTTGGAGGGGAGAGATGTTGAGTATTGAGGTATAATGACAATTATTCTGACATTATCCTTCCTTCCACTTTCTTTATGTACAGCACATAAAGCCACATGTGTGACACTTTAAAAAGTTTCATCACATTGTACTTTCAGATGATTGTAAAGTCAAAGATCTTTATAGTCTACTGCGTAGGTTTGGCCTCATCCATTGGATGAAAACCTTCACTGAAAAAAAATGTTTCCTTAAAAAAGTAATTCAAAACAAAGTAACCCATAATCATAGAATCTTTATACACAATGGATATGTGTATGTATGTATGTATGTATGTAGCCATTGATCAACTGTCCTTAGTAGATTTTGGGGGATTACCTATATTTTTTTGTTTTTTGAGAAAATTTACCTCATAAAAGAAGCATAAATTATTCTTTTAATAGCCAGATTGAAAATAAACATTTGTTTCCATGTATACAGTGTCCCAGGTTGTCAAATAATGCTTATTAGAGTTAATGCAATTAAAATTAATAACATTGCAGTCCAAATCCTCAGATGACTATGAAATAGACTTTTCTTATGTGGATTATGCCCAAATTAGCTTTTTGAAAAAATAAGCAGTAAAACAATAAATTACAAACTGAACAGGCTGTCCCTTAAGAAGCTTAAACTGTTCTTTAGGGAAATTAAAAAGAAGATTCTTACAATATAAATTTGTTTAAATGTTCTAAATTGTTTCTTAACATTTTAATTACCATGTGTATCAGAATGTCAATGAGGATATAATTGTCTTGAGGGTGAAATATTATTTATAAATCTCTTTGTAACTTCTTGATAATTCAAATCCATTTTAAGGGTACTATACCTAATATTTTTCACTAATTCTAAAGAAAATGTCATGAGAGCCAGAATTTAATTTTGAAAAATATCTTCAAAGAAAATGAGTAGGTTCAAATAACTACATCTTCCCCAAAATCATTTGAGTCATGACCATGGTCTTTGAATGCAATTGATAAGGAAATGACTGTCATACCTTACTTCTATGCTCTGTGAAAAACTCTAATTTAAAAAATATAAAAGCCAGCAATTTTAGTCATATTGGCATACTTCTAGGTCTAACACAGAAGTTAAATTGAGATTAAATATTTATGTTACACCTATGAATCTAATGAGATTATCTTCTTGCTTTGTTCTTTAGTTCTACTCTGTATGAAATAATATAAAGCTCTGTGTCAATCATGCCAATGCCATGAATGCATGTTTCCACATCATTCCTTGTATAAACCAGCATCTCTACAATCTGGCCTAAATGGTTTGGGTTCTGTTCCCAGACTTCCTTCCTATGCACACATCACTTCTATCAGCCACTACACTGTGAAACACCTACTTTGACTTTAAGAAAAGTCGTCTTTCTGCTTTCTTTGGTCCATGTTTCTCTGGCTAACACAGTCAGTACTGTCTTCATGCTTGATAAATTACCACTTATTTTTCAGTAATAAACATTGAGCACAGCAGCAAATAATTTTATCAGATTATCAGCATAAAGGTCAGAACAAAGTTGATGAGAAAGAAAAAAATTGTGAACAACTTGTGGAAATTAATTGTCAGTTTAAGGACCAGCTATAAAGTTTAAAGTAAACATCTTGCTCAGGGATGGGAACAGGTGTCCACTTCTCCCTCTCAGTGCTGGCATTCCGTTTGTCTGGCTTGAAACTGTGCAGGCACTGAGCACGCTGGCAGAGCCTCTGTGAAGTCATATTTCCATCAGTCCTACTGTGTCTGTATGTCTCTCTTGCCTTGTTGCTAACTATACCTCTGAAGTCTTTCTGTCTCCTTTCCTGTATAGTTCTCTGAGCCCCAAGGGAATAGTTTTGATGAACTCATTCCACACAGGAGTGTTTCAAAGTCTCTCATTCTCTGTACATTGTCCAGGTATGGTTCTCTGTTAGTTCCATCTACTACAAGAGGAAGCATCTTTTGATGATAGCCGAAAATGACACTGTTCTATGGGTTTACCAGAATGTCTTAACAGTCATTTTACTGCTATGTTCTTTTAGCAGAAAATGTAGTATTTGATTTCCCCCTAGGCTATTGGCCTATTTGCTCTCTGATTCTTGACCACTCAAGCAGTGTAAGACTGTGTTTTACATCATTTACCTGCAAATTTCATGATTTCCTTGTTTTTTATTGCTGAGTAATATTCCATTGTGTAGATATACCACAATTTGCGCATCCATTCTTCAGTTGAGGGCCATCTGGGCTGTTTCCAGCTTCTGGCTATTATGAATAAGGTTGCTACAAATATAGTTAAGCAAATGTCTTTATTGTGTACTTGAGAATCTTTTGGATATATGCCTAGGAGTGGTATAGCTGGATCTTGAGGAAGCACTATTCCTAGTTGTCTGAGAAAGCTCCAGATTGATTTCCAGAGTGGTTGTACAAGTTTACATTCCTACCAGCAGTGGAGGAGGGTTCCCCTTTCTCCACAACCTCACCAACATGTATTGTCACTTGAGTTTTTGATCTTGGCCATTCTGATGGGTGTAAGGTGAAATCTCAGGGTTGTTTTGATTTGCATTTCCCTGATGGCTAATGAGGTTGAGCATTTCTTTAAGTGTTTTTCTGCCATTCGATATTCCTCTACAGAGAGTTCTCTGTTTAGCTCTGTACCCAAATTTTCAATTGGATTACTTGCTTTTTTGCTGTTTAACTTCTTTAGTTCTTTATATATACTGGATATTAGCCCTCTGTCAGATATAGGGTTGGTGAAGATCTTTTCCCAATCTGTAGGCTGTCGTTTTGTTCTGAGGATAGTGTCCTTTGCTTTACAGAAGCTTTTCAGTTTCATGAGGTCCCATTTATTGATTGTTGCTCTTAGAACCTGTGCTTTTGGTGTTCTGTCCAGGAAGTCATCTCCTGTGCCAATGAGTTCAAGGGTATTCCCCACTTTTTCTTCTAAGCGGTTTAGTGTGTCTGGTTTTATGTGATATCTGGAAAAGATTATCCTGAGTGAGCTATCCCAGAAGCAGAAAGAGGCATACAGTATATACTCACTCATACAGACATATAATATAGGATAAACCTACTAAAATCTGTACACCTAAAGAAATTAATTAAGAGGGAGGACTCTTGCTAAAATGCTCAATTCCTATCCAGAAAGGCAAAGAGGCTGGACATCAGAAGAAGGAGAAAAGAGGGAACAAGTCAGGAGCCTGACACAGAGGACCTCTGAAAAGCTCTGCCCTGCAGACTATCAATGTAGATGCTGAGACTTATGGGCAACCTTTGGGCATAGTGCAGGGAATCTTAGGAAAGAAGTGGGAAACAGTAAGATCTGGAGAGGACAGGAACTCCACAAGGAGAACAACAGAACCAAAAAATCTGAGCACAGGGGTCTTTCCTGAGACTGCTATTCCAACCAAGGACTATGCATGGAGATAACCTAAGACCCCTGCACAGATGTAGCACATGGCAGTTCAGTATCCAAGTGGGTTCTATCGTAATAGGAACAGGGACTGTCTCTGACATGAATTGATTGGCCTGCTCTTTAATTACCTTCCCCTGAATGGGAAGCAGCATTACCAGGCCACAGAAGAAGACACTGCAGCCACTCCTGATGAGACCTAATTGACTAGAATCAGAAGGAAGGAAAAGAAGTCCTTCCCTATCAGTGGACTTGGGGAGGGGCATGCATGCAGAGGGTGGAGAAAGGGAAGGATTGAGATGGGAAGAGGGAGGGAACCACGGGGGGGATACAAAGTGAATAAAGTGTAATTAATAAAGAAATAAAATAAAATAGAAATAGAAATTAAAAAATAAATAAATAAAATAAATTTTAAAAAGACAAAAAAAAAAAAAAAGACTGTGTTTTCTTGGGGCAGCTCATGGAGCATGCTACAGCTAGCCACCAAGGGTGGGATTGGGAGAGGATGAGGGTGGGGGATAGAGCTGAGATACAAAGTGAATAAATTGTAAATAATAATAATAATAATAATAATAATAAACAAGGCAAAAGCCAGAGGACAGAGAGGAGTACATTGAAGTGCTATCTTCTAGACATAACATGACTGTTTGCACTCAAGAACACAGCTGGTGAGGTTACCTGAAGAAAACCAGCCAGTCAACATTCCTGTACTCGTGGGGGTTTGCATTCATGAGGCCCTACCTCTAGCTGAGGAGCTGTTAATAACTGATGGATTAAGGGATGTGGCTGCAGTAAGCTACCCATGTTCCCATGGATGGCCACATGCCTATGCCCATAAAGGCAGCATTAATTTGACTGAATGGGTCATGAAAAGAGGTGAAGGAGGACCTGACAGGTGAGAGGTGGGAGAATTAGGGGACCCCGAGGAAGATGGGAAGGGATTTGGGTTGGATTTGATCAAGATATGTACATACATATATACATGCATGCATGCATATATGTACTGCTAATGAATAAACAGTATTTTAACGAGTAAAAAGAAGAGATTGTGTTTTCTTTAATAATAAGGCCTTACCTTATTTTTTTTGGCGGGAGGGGCAATCAATAGCTTTGACAATAGCCTGATTTTTGTGGGATAGTAGAGTTGAGGGAGGAAAAACTATGATCAGAATATATTGTATGAAAAAAATATTTTCAATGAAAATTATAAATGTATATGAAGAAAATGGAGCATAGAAATGGGTGCACTAAATTTTTGCCTTCATTTTGACATTTACCTCATATAAAGTATCATTTATTGCATGTTTCTATGTATTTAAGCAATGTATCAGAAATATCCATTGTCTTCTTTCCACTAATAGTCACACCTAAATATACTTCTTAGTTATTTTATTAGGAAGTATTTGCATGTTACAGTGGATTGAATTAGATTACTCCCCATAGGCTCAGGCATTTCAATACTTTTTCTACAATAGGTGGTTGTATTTGGCAGGGCGTAGAAGGTGTAACTTTGTTATAGGAAGTGAATCACTGGGGTCAAGCCTTAAGTTAAAAAGCTTCACTTCATTTCCAGTTTGTTCTTTGCTTCATATTTGCAGTTTCATTTGTGAACTCTATTTGGGAATGGTGTTACACACCTTTAATCCCAGCATTCGGGAGATGGAGGTGAGAGACCAAAAGATAAATTAGCTGCTATTATTAAGACCTAAAGTAGGTACTGTAAAGAAGATTAGTAATGCCCTGAGGGGAAGAGCCACCTCACTGCATTCTTTCCCCACCCACTAGAGATACAGTTGCTAGGAAACTGGACCATCCCCCTAGGGAGGGACACCTGGTCATTAATGGTCTGGGAACCTTCCTATAGCCAATGGATTCAAAATGTAGCATTTTGACCAATAGATGCTTGCCAGGCAGGAATTGCCCCTGCCTTGGGCATGCTGGGATGGACCAGAATCTATATATCACCCAACTAACCTGGGTGCAGCATGCTCAGCTCCCAACGCTTTTGCGGTGGGGCTGTGTAGGCCCAAGCTGCAGCTTGTAATTAACAATAAAATGACCCTCATGTGTTTTGCAACAGAGTCGATTCCTGTAGATCTTTTGTAGGCTCGCGAACTGGGTGTACCAGAGGCAGTTAGATCTCTGTGAATTTGAGGGCAGCTTGGGTTACACAGCTAGTTACAAGACCTGGGTTATGTTGTTTTATCATAACAATAGAAAAGTAGCCAACACACATACAAGGATTTCTCTAACTGGGCACTTTTATACACATTCTTGTTAAATTTTAACAAGGAAGAGTAGCTTTTAAAATGTTTTTCCTCTTCATGCGTAGTCCTTGGTTGGAATATCAGTGTCAGGAAAGAACCCTGTGCTCAGATTTTTCGGTTCTGTTGCTCTCCTTGTGGAGTTCCTGTCCTCTCCAGATCTTACTGTTTCCCACTTCTTTCCTAAGATTCCCTGCACTCTGCCCAAAGGTTGCCCATAAGTCTCAGCATCTACATTGATAGTCTGCAAGGCAGAGCTTTTCAGAGGTCCTCTGTGTCAGGGTCCTGACTTGTTCCCCTGCACAGATATAGCCCACGGCAGCTCAGTTTCCAAATGGGTTCCATTGTAATAGGAACTGGGACTGTCTCTGCCATGAACTGATTGGCCTGCTCTTTAATTACCCTCCCCTGAGGGGGAAGCAGCATTACCAGGCCACAGAAGAAGACAATGCAGCCACTCCTGATGAGACCTAATTGACTAGGATCAGAAGGAAGGAAAAGAAGTCCTCCCCTATCAGTGGACTTGGGGAGGGGCATGCATGCAGAGGGTGGAGGAAGGGAGGGATTGGGATGGGAGTAGGGAGGGAACCACAGGGAGGGGGGATACAAAGTGAATAAAGTGTAATTAATAAACATAAAAAAATATTTTTCCTCTTCTTAATTCTTGTTAAGCGCTACATCTTTTAGGAGTACTGTCAACTCTTAATATAATACACCATAATACACACTTATTTTAATATAAACCACACTTAATATAAACCATAATACACACTTATTTTTTTTTTGTTTGTTTTAAAATTAAAATACAAATACATCATTTTCCTCTTTTCCTTTCACCGTTCAATATCCAAGCTTGCTCCATCTTGAATCAATGGCCTCTTTTTCTGTAATTTTGTTTTTTTTTTTTCAAGACATATTTTTCTATGTAGCCTTAGCTGTCCTAGACTTGCTTTGTAGACCAAGCTATCCTTGAGCTCACAGCTATCCACCTTCCTCTGACTCCTTGATTGCTGGGATTAAAGGCATATACCACCACTCCTGTATTTCTGTAATTGTTATTGTTGCATACATGCTTTTCTACTTAAATTTATAGACTGTTCAATCTGTTTAATATTAATTTAGGGTTGGCTACTTGGTATTGTATAATCAATTGGAGTCTCATCACTGGAGAAAACATTTCTCCTACTCTCACCCTTACTTAGTTTCCTGTAGGTCTTTATATATGGGTGGGATACAACATGGTTAAACTTTAAATATCCCACAGTATATATAAAAATTTAAAGTCTTTTTAGAAGATACAAAGTCTCTTATCTGTGCTTTTCTGGCTTTGCCAGCCACAGAACACACTCTGTTTTTTATAGGTTCAGGCCAACTCCACTACAGCTGCCATTGTCCTTGGTGGTTACACGTTGGTACTAAATTCTTCAACATCCTGTGATCATCTCCTGGACCCTCCTACTGCCAAGGCTCAGCTTCTCTCTTGGATCTCTACTGCAAACAAGGCCACATATTTTTCAATACTGTCTTCTGCATTCTCTCTTCAGGAACTCAGACATAACCTCATGTTGCCTGCACTGTCTCCTTGAATGTTGACTTCAATCCTATTGACTCTACTATAAATAATGCTGTACCTTCAACTATATCATCCTAGACTCTCTTCTAGGACTTCAAACTTGTCACAAAGCCTTGACTTCTCTCCATTCTGACATTATGCCTTCAAAACCAATATCATGTGGGAAAGATACTCTTACAATTGCAGGTACCGGTTTGAAATGTAGCCTTTCCCACCTTCCCTCACCATAGCTCTTGTGTGTTTATCCTGAGGAAATACTTTATAATATTTTGTCTCAATAATTACTGTCTCTTATTATGAGTTTTCATTACTGAAAATTTTTCATTACTTATAGTCTAAGTAAAGTATGGGTTCATTCCAGTGGTGACACTCCTTTGCTAACCTCAACTGGTTATTCAGCACTAGATGAGTAGAAATAATTTATCCCTAATAAAAATTATCATACTACTTCTTCTAAAACTTTATAAATAAGGCATCAGCCATTTACACCTCTCTCAAAATCACTATATCTGTAATCCCTCAGTAAGTTCTGAACATTAAACTGCCTTCCAGCAATATTTTTAAATTCTTTCATGAATTTCTTCAAAACATATATGGTCCAGTCCATCATAGCAATATCTCACTGTGTAGTTCCACTTTTTGCTTCAGAATGAAGAGATAAACACTATGGCCAATACTAATTTGAGGAGAAAAAGTTGTGTTTGACTTCAATTATAATTGTACATCTCTCACAGAGACAAGACATGAATCCAAGGAAGGAACCTATATGCAATAAATCAATTAGAGATCATGGATGAACAGTGCTTACTGGCTTGTTCTCCCTGGCTGGCTCAGCTGCCTTTCTTATATGTACATTCAATGCCACCTGCTCAGGAATGACATTGGGTATAGTTACTGGTCCATCCTATATTAACTAGTAATCAAAAGAATGAGCTATAGTCATGCTTACAGGCTACTATGATGAAGGTAATTTCTCAGTTGGGGTTTCCTCATCCCAGGTGAATCTTGTTTGTGTAAAGTGGATACCAAGTAACTAACACACAAGGGTAGATCTTACATGTAATTGATGTCTCAAACAAGCCAGTGAGTGAACCAATATATCCTGAAATTATCAATTTTTTTCGCAATAAAGTATTTGTAATTTGAATTTTAGAGATGTTACAAAAATCAACAATTAGCCATTTTAAGAGGATAAGGATATAGTGATTTTGGTAAAGTGTTTGCCTAGCATGCACAAAGCCCTGAGTCTGATGACAGTTATGTGTAAAAATTGAGTATGCTGAAACATACCCGTAAGTCTAGCATTTAGGAGGTGTGGGCAAGAATATCAAAAGTTTAAGCTCACCCTTGACTACATGGGTCACTAGAGGTCAGCTTGGGCTCAAGACCTTGTCTCAAAATAAGTCCATTTTGATTAGTCAGATTATTTTTTTCAGGTAGGCAGAATAGCATTGTTCCTAACCATTAATAGGAGTAAACTAAAAAATGAGTGGAGCAAAGAAGTCAAAGTAGAGTGCTTTAGGGAAAGCACAAGGACAGAGAGTGAAAAAAATAGAGACCTCTAACTAAATGAGATTTAATGAGTGAATCAGATTGAGGAGGAAATGTGGAAGATACAGAGGGGAATTTAAAGCAGAATAAAATGCTTAGTCTTATGAGGAAGTGAATAAGCAGAAGCTAATTAGAGTGAGATAAGCAATATTGATGATACCGCTGTATGTCTCCTTGGTATTCTAAAACCAAACTGCCTTATCTTTATAAGCATACCCTGAAGGCATCCCTTATTCTTGCAATTTAGAAATATTTGAAAATGAGGACTTAATAAATTATTCTGAACATTTTCTCATAGAGTAAGATTTGATTTTAGAGTTGACTTGAGTACATATAACTTATAATTAAAGCCTAAAATGTAAAAAATAGTTTCAGACACAAAGAACATTGACAAAATTAATAGCGCTATAATTGTCAATGGCTTCATGCAAGATGAGGTAGGTCAGCCATCAGAGGGTAATTTGGGGGACATGATTCTGTGGCTTATAACCTGTGCTTCACTCATATATGTGTGAAGTCCTGCTCTCAGAGGAAAATGGAGGAGGAAATCTGTAGCTTGTTTCAGTTTCCCTGGTATAAATCTCTCATTACATTCCTTTTTATGGCACTGATATGATATTGATGACATAGATTGGGGGAATATGTCTAGTTAATTCTGGAAGGCAAATAAATCATAGAAACGCATTTGTTTGTACTTGGCTTATGTGTTTAGCATATTAAGAAACAAATACAAGATGTTCTCTTGGAGTAGTTTAACCAAAAGCAAGCGAAATTTTAATCATCCACTTTTCTTTTCTCCCCGTGTCTTTGGTCTGTCCATGTTTTGCATCTGTAATCTGTCCATGCTGCTTTTCTGCTGTGTGTATCTGGTATTAACATCCATAAACCCTGTCTTTCCCTACCAAAAGGCTTTGCTCTGTATTCAAATAATCACATAAAAAAGAGGTCATGGGAAAGAATGAAGAATAATTTTTTTCCAAAAACTTGTAATGTACTTTTACAAGGGAAGGACTTTACTGACCAGCTGACTCAGACTAACATTCAAAACCACAATCAGATGTTATCAACCTATATCCACATATTAATGTTAACATTTATGGAACTTTGTTGTGTTTATGGTGGCTTTTAAACTATAGGTTCCTTTCAGAAAATGTTTACCACATCTTGATATTTGTATGTATATGCATGTATGCATACATACATACACACATACATAATACTAAGTGAAGGGAATAGAAGAATACACTTAAAAAATGATACATTTAATATATATTGTAAAAGCTGTTTAAATGGGAAGTATAAGGCATACTACTAAGCTTGGCTACATTGCTTTCTTTTTTAATTATTTATTATAATTTATTCAGTTTGTATCCTGGCTGTGGCCTTTTCCCTCTCCTCCCAGTCCCACCCTCCCTCCCTCTTCTCCCCCTCTGCCCTTCCCTAGTCCACTGATAGGGGAGGATCTCTTTCCCTCTATCTGACCCTAGCCTATCAGGTCTCATCAGGACTGGCTGCATTGTCTTCTTCTGTGGCCTGGCATTGCTTTCTTAAAAGAAAGTCAAATAAACAGGTTGCATTCAGAATGCTTATGGTCTGGCAATAGAGGCAGATACACAAGTAGAAACCTTAAAGTCAGAACTATAATTTCCAAGAAAGAAGTAAAAATGTGTGTCTTTTTGCTTCTGGGACAGCTCACTCAGGATGATCCTTTCCAGGTCCCACCATTTACCTGCAAATTTCATGATTTCCTTATTTTTCATTGCAGAGTAATACTCCATTGTGTAGATGTACCACCATTTCTTCATCTATTCTTCAGTTGAGTGGCATCTGGGCTGTTTCCAGCTTCTGGCTATTACAAATAAGGCTGATACAAACATGGCTGAGCAAATGTCCTTACTGTGTACTTGAGCCTCTTTTGGACATATGCCTAGGAGTGGTATGGCTGGATATTGTCCGAGAAAGCACCAAATTGATTTCCAGAGTGGTTGTACAAGTTTACATTTCCACCAGCAGTGGAGGAGGCTTCCCCGTTCTCCACAACCTCCCCAACATGTATTGTCACTTGAGTTTTTCATCTTGGCCATTCTGATGGGTGTAAGGTGAAATCTCAGGGTTGTTTTGACACACACGGTATATACTCACTCATATAGACTTATAGGATGAACTTAAAATCTGTACATCTAAGGAAACTAATCAAGAGGGAGGACTCTGACTAAAACGCTCAATTCCCATCCTGAAAGGCAAAGAAGATGGACATCAGAAGAAGAAGAAAGCAGGAAACAACCTAGGAACCTGCCACAGAGGGCCTCTGAAAGCCTCTGCCCTGCAGACTATCAAAGCAGACGCTGAAACTTTATGGCCAACTGTTGGGCAGAGTGCACGGAATCTTATGTAAGAAGTGGGAAATAGTAGGTTATGGAGAAGACAGGAACCCCACAAGGAAAGCAACAGAACCAGAATATTTGAACACAGGGGTCTTCCCAGAGACCCATACTCCAACCAAGTACCAGGCATGGAGATAACCTAGAACCCCTGCGCAGATGTAATCCATGGCAGTTTAGTGTCTAAGTGGGTTACATATTAATGGGAAGAGGGTCTGCCTCTGACACAATCTGATAGGCCTGCTCTTTGATCACCTCCCCTTGAGGGGAGAGCAGTCTTACCAGGCCACAGAAGATGACAATGCAGCCACTCCGGATGTGATCTGATAGACTAAGATCAGAAGGAAAGAGAGGAGGACCCTATCAGTGGACTTGAGGAAGGGCATGCATGAAGAAGGGGGAGGGAGGGTGAAATCGGGAGGGGAGGAGGGAGAGGCTTATGGGGGGATACAAAGTGAATAAAGTGTAAAAAAATAAATAAATAAAATAAAAAAGGCAAAAAAGAAGTAAAAATGTGCCAACTAGTAGTATGTACTCTTAGATTTTTTTCTCTATAAGTTTTATTTCCCATCTTGATTATAAATTCCTGAAGACAATGGCTTCATTTTTAAAACTATATTTGAATAAAGATATTTACATGAAAAGTGAAAGCTCTAATCATCTTCACATTTGCTGTATTAGCTCAAATCTCTTTAATACTATTGTCAAAAATATTTTGTTACTCTTTTGCAGTCATAAATTCTTATTTGGAAAGCTGAATTCTTTTGTCTGAAGTACACAATATTAACAAATAAGACACATTTCTAGAATAAAAATGAGAAAATAATGTATCTCCTTAACATTTTAGCTGCACTTGCTGCTCTTTTCTATTGTGGTTGTCACTTACTTTGCTTCTTAAGCCCATTTTGATGTTTATTAAGCAGGTTGTTTTCTTTTTTATTTCTGAGATTATAATTACATTTCTTTCCACTTTTCCTTTCCTGCTTTCAAACCCTCACATATAGTGCTTCATGGTCTACTTCAAAATCATACTCTTTTTATTAACTAATTGGTTATATATACACATATGTATGTTATATGCCCTCCTAAATATTGCCCATCCAGTCTGTATAATATTACTTATACATATGTTTTCAAGGCTGACCATTTCACACTGGATAGTTAGTGTGCTTTACCCTGGGAAGGAGCACCTCTCCTATTCCCAGCTTTCCTTCTGTGTCCGTACTTCTTCCTATAGGTTTGAGGTCCTTTGGGCTTCTCTCCATCCCATTTTGTGTGTTTGTTGCTTTCAATTTTATTCACCTCACATTTGGGCAGTCACGTTGAAGAAACTTTGTAGGTATAGCTTCTGATGTTACTAAGAAACACAATCTCATAGCAAATTCTTGATTATCTGTTTTTTATAATCTTCCCATCCTTATTTTATTCCTGATGATGGAAACCTAACTAACTACTAAGTGTTGGTGAAGTTGCTTGTTTTTTTTTCTTTTACTCACTTAAAAATGTTTCAATTGGATATGACTATACATGACATAATTTTGAAGGATTTTAGTCCATTGTCATATTCTACCAAATTGCACATAATTTTTAAGTCACTATTATGTTACTCTAATATCTCTAAAAGATATATATATTATATATATAAATTATATATAAAAATTATATATATAAAAATATATAAATATATTATATATATAAAATATTTTATAATTTTTAAACTAACATTTTATTATTTAAAAGTCTCATACCTTCATACAGTGGATACTATTATATAAACCCACCACTATCTCACTTTAAACCCCTCTAGTGACCTTCACCCCATCTTTCTCTCTTTCATGTCAACTATTTTATTTATTTATTTATTTATTTTTTATTCATTAACCAATGAAATCTATTAAATCTGCCCAAATATACATGGATACTTCAGGTATGAGTACTTACCAAAAGTCAGTGCCCTATTGAAGATCGCTGTCTCTTAGAAGACATCAGTAGTCAATCCCTCAACAGATTTGGGGCCTTGGGGAACTCTTCTCCATTTTGACTGGAAATTTTAATGTCTTGATCTTCTTTAGATCCTACAAAAGTAACTACAGCTGTTATGACTTGGTGTGTTCAACAGATTTGGCATGTACAGAAGTCAGGATATAATAGATTCTCCATATCTAGTACTTATGTATTTCCCCTCTCTTCTTCCACAAAACTCCATGAACTTTGGTTGGAGGGAGACAGGTATAGATAGTGCAGAACTGAACACTCGAAGTTATTTATCCTTTACCTTCTAATCAATTATGAGTCTCTTTATGTAAGATTAATTAAGTGGTGATTTACTTACTATAAGAAGGCTCATTTCTTACCATAACTGAAAGCAGAACAAACGAATGGATAACAATGAACATAAATATCTAGAATGAATTTTGAACTTATGATCATTTAGCCAAAAAAAAAAAAAAAGAAGTAAGTTCTCCCCTGGTTGTCTCCTATGCTATCTCAAGTCATTGGCTTTTGAACAGGTATACAGCACCAGGCATGATTTCCCCCCTGCAGAACATGCCTCCTGAATACTTGCTGTGGTGGCAGTGGTCATACCTTGACAGCTTTGCTGACATTTTTTGTCATTTTTTTTTTTTTAGAATTGTGATTTATTCTGTCTGTACAATATCCAATCAACTGAATTTCAATTTCATTAAAACATTTTAGCTTTCACTTTATAGAGTAGTAGTTCTCAGCCTGTAGGTTGTGGCCCCTACACTGGTTACGTATCATATAGCCTGCATACCAGATACTGACATTATGATCCTAACAGTAGCAACATTATAATTATGAAGTGGCAACAAAATAATTTAGCTGGGTAATAGTCACCACAACATGAGAAATTATTTAAAAGGGTCAGAGTCACAGAATTAAGAAGGTTGAGAATCACTGTGGTAAAGGATTCTAATTCTCATGAGTTCAATTCAGGCAAAGAAATATTCTCAGATTTGATTACAGTTAAATTGAGAAATAATGATACACAACAATCCAATTTTCCATTTAGGTACAGAGTTCACTTTCAGACTATTTTGCACTACTGAGTACTAAAGGAAAAATAACTCATTTTGGATTAGTCACTTTTCACCTGTGCGTACTTACTCATTTGTTCAAATGAAATTTCTCTGAATCTCTAATAGCTATTCCTAAGTACTTTCAACCCTTGTCCTACAGTGTAGAAAGGGAATGTCTGCAACTTCTAAATCTTGTCATGTAGAGTTTGTACTTCAGTGAAAACAAAGTAACTGTCAAAACATCCGCTAAATAGAAGAGAAATAAATGCTTACAGAAATAGCACAAAGTTCTCTAAGACATTATTTCAACGGGCTGTTAAAAGCAGGTAAGTTTTAGTCAGCTTATTTTAGTTTAATGATTTTTAACAGAATAATGTATTTAGATATTTAGAAATATGTGGGACAAATCTTCATATACGTCTTTACTTTTTAAGACAATGTTATTATTGTCTAAATTTTGTTACCTGTTATCTTTTTATTACAGTAGGTCTTTTTAAGAATATTTGTATATGTTAGAAGATAGCACTGATATCTCCTATACATGTTTATTTACACAGTAGAATAAAAATGTGACAGTGTAGTCTAGAGTAGGGAGTAAGCATGTTTGTTCCTATTATAAAATATTCAAATCCCCTGAGCTCAGCATCTGTATCCACAACTCAGGACATTACTTGTATGGCTGTCAGAGAAACAATTAAAGAAATGCTCAAGGTCATTAGCCATTAGGGAAATGCAAATCAAAACGACCCTGAGATTTCACCTTACACCCATCAGAAGGGCCAAGATGAAAAACTCAAGTGACAACACATGCTAGACAGGTTGTGGAGAAAGGGAAACCCTCCTCCATTGCTGGTGGGAATGTAAACTGGTACAACTACTTTGGAAGTCAATCTGGTGCTTTCTCAGACAATTAGGAATAGTGCTTCCTCAAGACTGAGCTATACCACTGCTAGGCATATACCCAAAATTTGCTCAAGTACACAATAAGGACATTTGCTCAACCATGTTTGTAGCAGCTTTATTTGTAATAGCCAGAACCTGGAAACAACCCAGATGTCCATCAATGGAGGAATGGGTACAAAAATTGTGGTATTTTTACACAATGGAATACTACTCAGCAATCAAAAAAGAGGAAATCATGAAATTTGCAGGTGGGATCTAGAAAAGATCATCCTGAGTGAAGTATCACAGAAGGAGAAAGACAAACATGGAATATACTCGTTTATATAGACCTAAAAGATATGATAAACATAATGAAATCTATACACCTAAAGAAGATAATCAAGAAAGCAGACACGGGGTATGATGATCAATCCTCATTTACAAAGACAAATGGGATATGCATTGAACGTATGACAGGAGTCTACCACAGAAAGCATCGGAAAGACTCTACCTAGCAGTGTTCCAAAGTAGATGCTGAGACTCATAACCAAACCTTCGGCAGAGTGCAGGGAATCATATGAAAGAAGGGGAGTTTGATGTGGAAAGGATAGGAGCTCCATAAGGACCAAACATATCTGGGCACAGGGTCTTTTCTGAGATGGGCACTCAACCAAAGACCATGAGAGGATTAAACCTAGAACCTCTGCTCAGATGTGACCCGTGATAGCTCAGTAATCAATTGGTTTCCCATAGTAAGGGGAACAAGGACTATTTCTAACAGGAACTCAATGACTGGCTCTTTGACCTCCCCACCTCTCAAGGGAAGAGCAGTACTGTTAGGCCACAGAGGAGGACTTTGCAGCCAGTCCTGAAAATTTCTGACAAAACAGAGTCATATGAAAGGGGAGGAGGTCCTCCCCTATCAGTGGACTGGGAAAGGGGCAGGGAGGAGATGAGGGAGGGAGGGTGGGATTGGGGAGGGAATGAGGGATACAGCTGGGATACAGAATTAACAAAATGTAACTAATGAGAAAAATAAAATTGAAAAGGAAAAAAGAAAAAAACAGTTTGGAAGAATCAAAAAAAAAAACAACAAAAAACAAATGCATATGGGCTTGTGGAAATAATGTGTTTTTCATATTTGTTTCTCACCCATAATATGTAAATCATTTGATCATGTGAGGGTACTGGGGAACATGTTTTTCTTATGTGTACTCATTGTAATAAGTCACTTTAGGAAATATAGAATGTAACCACATTATAATTTTGTACTTCTTGAAAGATCTTGCTGGGATATATAATCTGTGGGGAAAAAAGAGTGAAAATGTGGTTTGGAACTTGCTCTTTGGAGTTTGTTCCATCCACCACTTACATATGTATATGTATGTATGTAAGATGGTTTGGACTTCACTCTTTGGCGTTCGTTCAATCCACCAAGATGTGTGTATGTTTTTATGTATGTGTAAGGTTGTTGGACTGTTTTTTCATCCACAAGATGCGTGTATGTGTATAAGTATACATGTAATGTGGGCTGGAGCTCACTTTCTGGAGTTTGTTCCATATAACCAATATGTGAAGGTATATGTATGTATGTACATATGTATGTTGTATGTATGTATGTATGTGTACTGTATGCATAAAGTAAAAGAAGCCTGTAAAAGAATCTAGATGAAGAGAAGTTAAATAAAGAAAAGAAGCTTGTTGGAGCCTAAAAAAAAAAAAAAAAAAAAAAAAAAACCACTTGTTTCTATGAGAATCATGGCTCTAGAAAAGGAAAGAAATGGGGGGGGCGGAGCCAAGATGGCGACTAGCACACACAGTTTCTGAGCAGTGGGATACCTGATCTTCTGAGTTGGAGAATGGAAGGACCCCCAACCCAGGAAAACCACAGCGAGGCTTTCTGAACACCAGAGAACATCGCAGGAGGTGAAAACTTTGGCCTCCGGTCACCCGGAGACTTGCTTGGGGAAGGAGAGAAAGGATCCTTTGTTCTTGCGGCACTCCCTTCCCCCAGACCTCCTTCCTCCTCGGCACAGCGGCACAGCTGACTCATCTTTCTCAGCGCAGACCTAACTGCCTGGGGTATACAACCGCTGAGACGGAGCCCCAAGCACTTTAGCGGCAGACAAAAGCCAGCAGTACGTGCCCCGGAGTCCCAGATTCGCGCAGCCGCTACACCATCCTCCCAGGGCGCGAATCTGCTAGACACCATACTAGCTCCGCAGGATCGCCATCACTGACGGTACGGCCCGCCCAATCCCACAGTGACAGAGAATACGCTATATACTCATCGAAACCAGGCAGAAACGTCATACAACCTGGACACACCAGGCACTGGGCCTCCCAAGCTTGGAGAGCACAACGAAGAGATCCCAGGACTTCCCAGAAAGCATTGGGACTAGCAAGCCAGTCTCCAGTTACAGCAGGACGTGGCAGCGGAGCAGTACTGAACTGGCGGGGCACCACAGCCCTCCAGTTTAAGACTAACCAGGGCCAAACCAGAGAACAGAGAGCCTGGTTACCCCATCCCTGCTGAAGTGACCACCCTGAAATCTCCAGCTGCAGCAAGACCTCAGAACCTGGCAGTGACAGCAGCACAGAACTGGCAGAGCACATCAAAGAAGCAGGGCCAAACCAGAGAGCAGAGAGCCCAGATATCCCGATATCTTCCAAGTGACCTGCCTGTAAGTGAGTGCACCCTTGAATCTCTGCAGATCCCCGGATCCTAGGTCCTTCTAAAACAGAAGCCAGGCATCTAACCCCCTCCCACCCACATACCCACTTTGGGAAACAGAGGGGCACTAGGGACATTGAAGTTCCTGCCCTGTGGGCCTGATTGAGGAGCTAAGACAGTTAATGCCAGAAATTGCGCTGCGATCAGCATTAGCGCCTGCGACATATACAGTGCAGAGCCCCTCCCACACACTCAAGGGTTCAACATTAGCCATCACTCTGTCCCTCGAGAAACTCATCCACGCACACTTGCACACACAGACACACACGCTCGCGCGCGCGCGCACACACACGCTTGCATTTGCCCCGTTTGCGCCTGCGTACTTTCCTCCCACAGGTACAGCTAGTCCTCAGCACACGCTGAGAGTGCTCAGCTTCCTGAAGAACTCTCCAGACACCAGAGAGAGACAGCACCAGTCTGATCTGCATAATCCAAAAACAAACAGGGAAGGTTTCAGATAAGCCAATGGCCAGAGGTAGGCGAAAGAACACTTCCAACATAAATCAGGACATCATGACTTCACCAGCAAACCCCAAAATCGATCGAAACACCAATTCAGCAGAAGCACAGGAAAATGATTTTAAAGCCATGCTTCCCCAATTATTTGAGGCTCATAAGGAGGAAATGAACAAGTCTTTCAAAGAGATGGCCAGTCAATTGGAGGCAAAGAAAGAAGAAATAGACAATATCCTTAAAGAAACACAGGCAAACATAGCCAAACAAATAGATACACAAGTAGAGGAAAAATTAGTGGCATATAAGAAGGAAATGAAAAAAGAAGTAGAGGCCATCGTAGAGAGACAGGAATCCAAATTCAAACACATGAAAGAAATGATGCAAGGCATGAAAACAGAATTAGAATCAATAAAGAAAACACAAAATGAGAAAACCCTTGAGCTGGAGAACTTGGAGAAAAGATCAGGAACCACAAAAGTAAGCATCACCAACAGAATACAAGAGATGAAAGAGAGAATCTCTGGAGCTGAAGACACACTTGCAGAAATGGATACTTCTCTCAAAGAAAAAGTAAAATCAGAAAAGTTCCAATCACAAAATATCCAAGAAATCAAGGATGCTATGAAAAGACAAAATCTAAGAATAATAGGAATTCACGAAAAAGAAGACTCCAGACTCCAAGGTCCAGAAAATATTTTCAAGAAAATCATAGAAGAAAATTTTCCCAACTTAAAGAAAGAGATGTCCATAAATATACAAGAGGCCTACAGAACTCCAAATAGACTAGACCAGAAAAGAAACACATCACGTCACATCATAGTCAAAACACTAAATCTACAGAACAAAGAAAGGATATTAAAAGCAGCAAGGGAAAAAGGCTAAGTAACATATGAAGGTAGACCTATCAGAATCACGCCGGACTTCTCATCAGAAACTATGAAAGCCAGAAGGGCCTGGGCAAGTATCATGGAGACTCTAAGAGATCACAAATGTCAAACCAGACTACTATACCCTGCAAAGCTTTCAATCAACATAGATGGAGAAAACAAAATATTCCATGACAAAACTAAATTTATACAATATCTACACAGCAAACCATCCCTACAGAAGATACTAGAAGGAAAACTCCAATCCAATGAAAACAAATTCACCCAAGAAAACAGGGCATACAGATAATGTCCCAACAAAAATGAAAAAAAAAAACAAGCAATGAAACAGGGTTAGTTCATCGACTCCATTACAAAAGGAACTAACATGCATTGGTCACTATTATCTATCAATATCAATGGACTCAACTCACCAATAAAAAGACACAGGCTAACAGAATGGTTAAGGAAACAGGATCCAACATTCTGTTGCATCCAAGAAACACACCTATGCAACAAAGACAAACACTACCTCAGAGTAAAGGGCTGGAAAAATGTTTTTCAAGCAAATGGTTCCAGAAAACAATCTGGAGTAGCCATCCTAATATCTAATAAAATAGACTTTCAACCCAAGTTAATCAAAAAAGATAAGGAGGGCCACTATATTCTCATCAAAGGAAAAATCCACCAAGAGGACATCACAATCTTGAATATCTATGCCCCAAATACAAGAGCACCGACATTCGTAAATGAAACATTATTAAAGCTTAAATCATACATTGATCCTAATACCTTAATAGTGGGAGACTTCAACACTCCACTCTCACCAAGGGACAGATCAACTAGACAGACACCAAATAGGGAAATAAAAGCACTCACAGAATCCCTAAATCAAATGGACCTAATAGACGTCTACAGATCATTTCACCCAAACTCAAAAGAGTACACCTTCTTTTCAGCACCGCATGGAACCTTTTCCAAAATAGATCATATAGTGGGCCACAAAGCAAGCCTCAACAGATACAAAAGGATTGAAATAATCCCTTGTATACTATCTGACCACCATGGACTAAAGTTAGACATCAACAACAACAGAAACAACAAAAAGCCGACACGCACATGGAAACTGAACAACTTACTACTCAATGACAGCTGGGTTAAGGAAGAAATAAAGAAAGAAATTAAAGACTTCCTAGAATTCAATGAAAAGGAAGGCACAACATACCCAAATTTATGGGACACATTGAAAGCAGTGCTCAGAGGAAAATTTATAGCACTAAGTGCCTGCAAGAAGAAATTCGTAACATCACATACAAACAACTTAATGGCCCAACTGAAAACCCTAGAAAAAAAAGAAGCAGATACACCCAAGAGGAGCAGACGGCTGGAAATAATCAAACTAAGGGCTGAAATCAATCAACTAGAAACAAATAAAACTATCCAAAGAATCAATGAAACAAAAAGCTGGTTCTTTGAGAAAATCAACAAGATAGACAAACCCTTAGCCAAACTAACTAAAAAGCAGAGAGAAACTATCCAGATCAGCAAAATCAGAAATGAAAATGGGGACATAACCACAGACATTGAGGAAATCCAAACAATTATTAGGTCATACTACAAAAGCCTATATGCCACAAAATTTGAGAATCTAAATGAAATGGACAATTTTCTTGAAAGATTCCATCTACCAAAACTAAGTCAAGATCAGGTAGAAAGACTGAATAGCCCTATATCTCCCAAGGAAATCGAAGCAGTCATTAACGGTCTCCCCTCCAAAAAAAGCCCTGGACCGGATGGCTTCAGCGCAGAATTCTACAAGACCTTCAAAGAAGTGCTAACTCCAATTCTCCTCAAGCTATTCCACAAAATAGAAACAGAAGGAACACTACCAAACTCATTCTATGAAGCCACAGTCACCTTAATACCTAAACCACACAAAGACCCAACAAAAAAAGAGAACTTTAGGCCTATCTCTCTTATGAACATTGATGCAAAAATACTCAATAAAATACTTGCAAACCGAATCCAAGAACAAATCAAAGATATCATCCACCATGACCAAGTAGGCTTCATCCCAGGCATGCAAGGGTGGTTCAACATACGGAAATCCATCAATGTAATCCACTACATAAACAAACTGAAGGAGAAAAACCACATGATCATCTCCTTAGATGCCGAAAAAGCATTTGACAAAGTCCAACACCCATTCATGTTTAAAGTCTTGGAGAGATCAGGGATACAAGGCACATACCTAAACATAGTAAAGGCAATATATAGCAAGCCTATAGCTAACATCAAACTCAATGGAGAGAAACTTAAATCAATCCCACTGAAATCAGGGACAAGACAAGGCTGTCCATTGTCCCCATATCTCTTCAACTTAGTACTTGAAGTCCTAGCCAGAGCAATAAGACAACTAAAGGAGATCAAGGGGATACAAATCGGAAAGGAAGAGGTCAAAGTGTCACTATTTGCAGATGATATGATAGTATACATGAGCGACCCCAAAAATTCAACCAGAGAACTCCTTCAGCTGATAAACACCTTCAGCAAAGTGGCAGGATACAAAATCAACTCAAAAGAATCAGAAGCCCTCCTATATACCAAAACAAAAAGGCTGAGAAAGAAATTAGGGAAACAACACCCTTCACAATAGCCACTAATAACATAAAGTACCTTGGTGTGACCCTAACCAAGCAAGTGAAAGACCTGTTTGAGAAAAACTTCAAGTCTCTAAAGAAAGAAATCGAAGAAGATATCAGCAGATGGAAAGATCTACCGTGCTCATGGATTGGTAGGATTAACATTGTGAAAATGGCCATCCTGCCAAAAGCAATCTACAGATTCAATGCAATTCCCATCAAAATACCAACTCAATTCTTTACAGACCTTGAAAAAAAGATTCTCAGCTTCATATGGAGAAATAAAAAACCCAGAATCTCCAAAACGATCCTGTACAACAACAGATCATCTGGAGGTATCTCCATTCCTGATCTCAAGCTGTACTACAGGGCAACAGTAATAAAAACTGCATGGTACTGGCATAGAAACAGAAAGGAGGATCAATGGAACCGCATAGAAGACCCAGAAATAAATCCACACACCTATGAATACTTGATATTCGACAAAGAAGCCAATTCCATTCAATGGAAAAAAGACAGCATCTTCAACAAATGGTGCTGGACCAACTGGATGTCTACATGCAGAAAAATGAAAATAGATCCATATTTATCACCCTGCACAAAACTAAAGTCAAAGTGGATCAAGGACCTCAACATAAAACCAGATACCCTAAATCAATTGGAAAAAAAAGTGGGAAACAGCCTAGAACTCATTGGCACAGGAGACAACTTCCTGAACAGAACACCAACAGCACAGGCTCTAAGAGCAACAATCAATAAATGGGACCTCATGAAACTGAAAAGTTTCTGTAAAGCAAAGGATACCGTCATCAAAACAAAACGACTGCCTACAGATTGGGAAAGAATCTTCACTAACCCTTTATCTGACAGAGGACTAATATCCAGTATATACAAAGAACTAAAGAAGCTGAAAAGCAGCAAACCAAGTAATCCAATTAAAAAATGGGGAACAGAGCTAAACAGAGAATTCTCAACAGAGGAACATCGAATGGCAGAAAAACACTTAAAGAAATGCTCATCCTCATTAGCCATCAGGGAAATGCAAATCAAAACGACCCTGAGATATCACCTTACACCCATCAGAATGGCCAAGATGAAAAACTCAAGCGACAACACATGGTGGAGAGGTTGTGGAGAAAGGGGAACCCTGCTCCACTGCTGGTGGGAATGTAAACTGGTACAACCACTCTGGAAAGCTATCTGGCGCTTTCTAAGACAAATAGGAATAGTGCTTCCTCCAGACCCAGCTATACCACTGCTAGGTATATACCCAAAGTTTGTTCAAGTACACAAAAAGGACACTTGCTCAACCATGTTTATAGCAGCTCTATTTGTAATAGCCAGAACCTGGAAACAACCCAGATGTCCATCAACGGTGGAATGGGTACAGAAATTGTGGTATTTTTATACAGTGGAATACTACTCAGCAATCAAAAAGGAGGAAATCATGAAATTTGCAGGCAAATGGTGGGATCTAGAAAAGATCATTCTGAGTGAAATATCCCAGAAGGAGAAAGACAAACATGGGATATACTCACTTATATAGACCAATAAGATATGATAAACATAATGAAATCTATACACCTAAAAAAGATAATCAATTGAGCAGACATGGGGTAAGATGATCAATCCTCATTTAGAAAGACAGATGGGATGTGCATCGAACGTATGACAGGAGTCTACTGAGCGCATCTGAAAGACTCTAACTAGCAGTGTTTTCAAAGCAAAGACTCATGACCAAA
This sequence comes from Meriones unguiculatus, assembly GCF_030254825.1. Taxonomy (NCBI): domain Eukaryota; kingdom Metazoa; phylum Chordata; class Mammalia; order Rodentia; family Muridae; genus Meriones; species Meriones unguiculatus. Next base: position 55,586,638 of record NC_083356.1, on the reverse strand, counting down.
CCTTTGGCAGAGTACAGGGAATCATAAGAAAGAAGGGGAGTTTGTCTGATGGGGAAAGGATAGGAGCTCCAAAAGGACCAAATATATCTGGGCACAGGGTCTTTTCTGAGACTGACATTCAACCAAGGACCATGTATGGATATAACCTAGAACCTCCACTCAGATGTAGCCTGTGGTAGCTCAGTAACCAATTGGTTTCCCAAAGTGAGGGGAACAGGGACTATTTCTAACAGGAACTCAATGACTGGCTCTTTGGTCTCCCCACCCCCGAAGGGAGGAGCAGTCCTGTTAGGCCACAGAGGAGGGCTTTGCAGCCAGTCCTGAAGATACCTGATAAAACAGGATCAGATGAATGGGGAGGAGGTCCCCCCTATCAGTGGACTTGGAAAGGGGCACGGTGGAGATGAGGGAGGGAGGGAGGGAAGGAGGGAGTGACTGGGAGGGAAGGAGGGATCGGGACACGGCTGGGATACAGAGTTAATAAAATGTAACTGATAAAAATAAAATAAAATAAAAATAAATTTAAAAAAAAATAAATTGAAGCTAATTACTAAGGAAAAAAAAATCATTATCTTCTCTAAATTTCCATATGGAAGCCTAAATACCCAGTGTGGTACTATTTAAGAAAGGAGGTTGCAGATGGAGTCATGAGGATGGTGTCTTCACTGATGGCATCAGGGCCCTCAGGAGCAATGGGACCAGAGCTGCCTCTTACAAGAGGAGAGAACAAGAAGATAACCATGTGCAGACTTTTAAGAGAGCTCAGACCGGAGACCATATCTTCTAGCACCTCATACTATTACTTCTCAGCCTCTAGAGCTCTGAGAAAACTATTTTTTGTTTTTTATTTAAGTCATCCAATCTAGGAATCTATGGCATTTTGATATTGTAGAACAAATAGAACAAGAATAAAGAAAGATGATTGTTAGCACCTATCTCAGAAGTGGCTGTAAAGAGTTTTTAAAATGTGGTTTGAAAATTAATTGATCATATTAAGTCTTATAAGTAATGTGTTTTCTAAAACTGGCCTCAGTAATAGTTTTCAAACTCCACTCTTATGGAAAATCTTCATAAGGATTTTTAGATGAACCTTTCAAATGTGGTGTGTTGATGACCATTGTAGAAGTGATTTTATGTCATTGCCTAGGCAGATCATAAAAGTGGATAGTGAGTGCGCTTGATTCCTTGGGTGAGTTTAAAATTAGAACGGGGGCAAGCTCCTGGGCAGAGGATAAGACACAGGTGGGTGTAGGCTCCAACTGAGCTTCCAGACCTATTTTCTAGTCAGGCATATGGTATTTGGAGTGTGAACTCTTCAGCCCTGCGTCGAGAACCAAAGGTGATACTTTATGAAATAGAGACCAGCCATTTTGCTTAAAAGAAAAAAAAAAAAAAAAGAAAAGGAAAGAAATGATGTTTTATTTATTTTATTTATTGTATTTTTAAATAATTTTCTTTTTTATATTAATCACAGGTTATTTACTTTGTATCCTAGCTGTAGTCCCCTCCCTCATTCCCTCCCAATCCCACCTCCCTCCCTCATCTCCTCCCTGTCCCTTTCCAAGTCCACTGATAGGAGAGATCCTCCTCCCCTTCCATCTGACCCTAGCTTATCAGATATCTTCAGGAATAGATGCAATGTCCTACTCTGTGGCATTTTAAAAATGTGATTTCTATGTGGATAATAGTGTTCCCCATTTTTGAACCAGTCTTTTATATTTTGTTAACTGCCACAACTTGTTTCAGTACTATCCATTAGAGAGAACTAAGGTATATAAAATTATGGTGCTTTCCGAGTAACAGTAATGTGAAATGCTAATTCCTAAAACAAAGCTAGATAGATGTTTAAGAAATTTCATTGATATTGATTGGGGGAAATAAAAGGACAATACAGGAATGGGGATAGGTGTCTGACAGAGAAGTTGCATATAAGGAATTGTATGATCTTGAGACTTTTTGCAACTTAATAGCTCACCTAAAAGCCCTAGAAAAAAAGAAGCAGACACACCAAAACGGAGCATATGGTTGGAAATAATCAAACTCAGAGCTAAAGTCAATAAATTAGAAACAAATAAAACAATTAAAAGAATCAATGAAATCAAGAGCTGGTTCTTTGAAAAAATCAACAAAATAGACAAACCCTTAGCCAAACCAACTAAAAGACAGAAGGATAGGATCCAAATCAAGAAAATCAGAAATGAAAAGGGGGACATAACTACAGATAATGAGGAAATCCAAACAATTATTAGGACTTACTTCAAAGGTCTATGTGCCACAAAATTTGAAAATCTAAATGAAATAGACAATTTTCTTGATCAATTCTACTTACCAAAGCTGAATCAAGACCAGGTAAACCAATTAAATAGTCCTATATCTCCTAAGGAAATATAAGCTGTCACCAAAAGTCTCCCATTCAAAAAAAGCCCCGGACCAGATGGTTTCAGTGTAGAATTCTACTAGACATTCAAAGAAGAGCTAACTCCAGTTCTCTTTAAACTATTCCACAAAATAGAAACAGTAGGAACACTACAAAACTCACTCTATAAAACAAAAGTCACCTTGATACCTAAACCTCACAAAGACCCAACAAAGAGAGAGAACTTCAAGCCAATTTCCTTTATGAACACTGATGCAAAAATACTCAACAAAATACTTGCAAACCGAATACAGGAACACATCAAAGATGTGTTGACTAAGTAGGCTTCATCTCAGGAATGCAGAGGTCGTTCAATATACAGAAATCCATCAATGTGATCCATCATATTAACAAACTGAATGAAATAAAAAAACATGATAATCTCCTTAGATGCTGAAAAGGCATTTGACAAAATCTAACATCCACGTTTAAAGTATTGGAGAGATCCAGGATGCAAGGCATCTGAATATAGTACAGGCAATGTACAGCAAGCCTATAGTCAACATAAAACTAAACGGAGAGAAATTTAAAGCAATCCCACTATAATCAAGGACAAGGCAAGTCTGCCCAATCCATATCTCTTCAACATAGTTCTGGAAGTCCTTGCTAGAGCAAGAATACAATTAAAGGAGATGAAGGGGATAGAAATCTGAAAGGAAGAAGTCAAAGTATTACTATTTGCAGATGATAAGATAGTATACCTGAGTGACCCCAACAATTCGACCAGGGCACTCCTACAGCTGATAATTACCTTCAGCAAAGTGGCAAAGTGGCTGGATGCAAAATTAACACAAAAAAATCAGTAGCCCTCCTGTATACAAAAGATAAAAGGGCTGAGAGAGAAATTAGTTAAACAACAGCCTTCACAATAGCCACAAAAGACATAAATAAAGTACCTCAGAGTAACCCTAACCAAGCAAGTCAAAGACTTGTATGAAAAAAATTTCAAGTCTCTGAAGAAAGAATTAGAAGAAGATATCAGAAGATGGAAAGATCTCCCATGCTCATGGCTTGGCAGGATTAACATAGTAAAAATGTCCATCTTACCAAAAGCAATCTACAGATTTAATGCAATTCCCATCAAATTACCAACACAATTCTTTACAGACCTGGAAAAAAAATTCTCAACTTCATATGAAATAACAAGAAACCTAGAATTGCTAAAACAATCCTCTGCAATAAAAGATCTTTTGGAGATATCTCCATCCCTGATCTAAAGCTGTACTATAGAGCAACAGTAATAAAAACTGCATAGTACAGGCATAGAAACATAACAGTGGATCAATGGAACCAAATAGAAGACCCAGAAATAAACCCACACACTAATGGACACCTGATTTTTGACAAAGATGTCAAAACCATGCAATGAAAAAAAGACAGCATCTTCAACAAATGGTGCCAGTTTACCTGGATGTCTACATGTAGAAAAATGCAAATAGATCCATACTTATCACCCTGCACAAAACTAAAGTCCAAGTGGATCAAAGATCTCAACATAAAACCAGACACATTAAATATCAGTTAGAAGAAAAAATGGGGACGTCATTGGTACTCATTGGTACAGGAGAAAACTTCCTGAACAGAACACCAACAGCACAGGCTCTAAGAGCAACAATCAATAAATGGGACCTCATGAAACTGAAAAGCTTCTGTAAAGCAAAGGACACTGTCACCAAAACAAAACGAATGTCTACAGATTGGGAAGGAATCTTCACCAACCCTCTATCTGACAGAGGGCTAATATCCAGTATATATAAAGAACTAAAGAAGTTGAAAAGCCACAAATCAAGTAATCCAATTTAAAAAAAAATGGGGAACAGAGCTAAACAGAGAATTCTCTGTAGAGGAATATCGAATGGCAGAGAAAAACTTAAAAAACTGCTCAATGTCATTAGCCATCAAGGAAATGCAAATCAACACTACCCTGAGATTTTACCTTACACACATCAGAATGGCCAAGATCAAAAACTCAAGTGACAGCACATCCTGGAGAGGTTATTGAGGATGGGGAACCCTCCTCCACTGCTGTTGGGAATGTAAACTTGTACAACTACTCTGAAAATCAATCTGGTGCTTTCTCAGACAACTGGGAATAGTGCTACCTCAAGATCCAGCTATAGCACTCCTAGGCATATAGCTAAAAGAGGCTTTTTGTATTACAGATTTGTAATGGGAAATTACCTGAGTGGTGGCAGTGTCTGATCATGTTGGTAGGATCCAAGTCATAAAGGTCTGTAGTATCATGCTTAAGAACACACTAACGCATGCAAGCATTTTCCATAGGTCAGTTCTTGACAGTGTTCTAGAATTTTTTTAATAATCATTTTATCTACTTTACATCCCAAAGATGCTCCCTCACTCCTCTCCTCGAAGTCCCCTCCACTTCCTCTTCTTTCACCTTCCTCTCTCCCTTTCTCCCCAGAAAAGGAGAACTCCTCCTCCTCCCCCCTCACCATATCAATCCTCCCCAGCATATCAAGTCACATCAGGACTGAGCATAGCCTCACCACCTCCCCCCCCAAGCCAGGCAAGGCAGCCCTGCCAGGAGGAAGTGATTCAAAAGCAGGCAATAGAGTCCATGTTATAAACAACTTCCCATGCCTCCACTCACTAAGCACCCCATATAAAAACCCAGCCACCCATCGGCCATTATGTGCAGGAGTCCTAGGTCCAGACGATGCATGCTCCTTAGTTGATGTCTCAGTGTGTGTAAGTCCCCACGGGTCTGATTTTGTTGTCTCTGTTGGTCTTCTTGTGAGGTTCCTGTCCCCTCCAGGTCCTTCTCTCTGTCCCTCAAGACTTCCACAGAAGCCCGGGAGCTTCCGCTGCCCCATGCTTGGCTGCAAGTCCCAGCAGCTGTATAGATTTGCTGCTGACTGGAGCCTCCCACATGGCAGTCAAGTTAGGCTCCTGTCTGCAAGCATAACAGAGCACCATTAATAGTTTCAGGGGCCTGCTCTCTACCATGGGATGGGTATCAGGTTGAGCAAATTATTACTTGGACATTTCCTACAGCTTTGTTTCCTCTTTATCCCTGTACTTCTTTTTTCTTTCGTCATTTATTTTATTCACATTATATTCTTGTAGCCCCTTTCTTCCTCCCCTCCCATCTCCACCCTCTATCCCTTCTTCCTTCCACCCTCCCCTTTTCCTGAGAAAAGGGGAACTCCCTTTTCAATCCACTCTAGCTCATCAAATTGGAACAGGACTAAAGGTGTTCTCTTCCCTTGAGGCCTGTCAAGGCAGTATCAAAACTTTTAAAAAGTGAACTAAAAGCTAGCAATTGAGTCCTTGTGCCATGCAGTCCCCATTTCCCTTACTAGAGAACTCACTTGAAGCCTAAGCTGCCCATCTGCTACTTCTCTGTCGGGGGCCTAAGTAGATCATGCATCTTCTTTGACTGATACTTTCATCTCAGCAAACTTCTCTGGGTCCTGGTTAGTTGTCTCTGGTTTTATTTGTTTATTTATTTATTTGTTTGTTTATTCATTTGTTTTGATGCTCTTGTCATTTCTGGGTCCTTTTCTCTTTCCTCTCTATGGGTCACTGCATGTTTGGCTGTGAGATTCACCATCTGTTTTGAGGGGCTGCTGGGTAGAACCTCTCAGTGGAGAAGTCTGGCAGGCTCCTGTCTTCAGGCTTAGCAAAATTTTCTTCATAGTGTAAGGGTTGGCACTCTATGATTGGGTGGGTCTTTGGTTGGGACAGGCATTGGTTGGGCATTCCCTCAATCTCTGACCTATCTTTAACCATTAATATCTCATAGGAGGGAAATTTTGGATTGAAGGTTTTGTTGGTGGGTTGATATTCCCCATCCTTTACTAGAAGACTAGTTATAGGATGTCTTCTTCAGTCTTTATGGTCTCTGCTACTATGAGTCTTCTCTGTTTAAATCCCTCTTTTATTCTCCCAGGAGGCTGCCCTGACATGTCCCCACCATCAGTTTCTCTTTTCTTTACAGATATTCTGTGCTCTTGCCATCCTTCTCCTCAGTTCTTAATTCTCTACACCCCCTCTCCTACCTTGTTCTCTCTCTTCAGCCATTGCCCCTGTCTATTCTATTTCTCCTTCCAAGTGAGATTTGTGTGACCTCCCTTGGGTCCTCCTTATTACTTCTCTTTTTTGGGTCTGTGCCTGGTGGTATGTTAGTTTTTACTACATGGCTAAAACCCACTTATAAGTGAGTACACACCATGTGTGTCTTTCTGGGTCTTGGTTACCTCACTCAGGTTGATCTTTTCTAGTTCTATTCATTTGCTTGCAAATAGCATGATTTCTTTGCTTTTTAATAGCTGAGTAGTATTCCACTGTGTAAATATGCCACAGTTTCTTTGTTCATTCTTCAGTTAAGGGACATCTTTCTAGGTTGTTTCTAGATTTTGGCTATTATGAATAATGATTCTCTAAAAATAGCTGAGTCTTTGTTGTATGGCAGAGCAGCTTTTAGGTATATACCAAGAAGAGGTATAGCTGGGTCTTGAAGTAACATTCTCCCAATTTTCTAAGAAAGCGCCAGATTGATTTCCAAAGTTCTTGTACAAGTTTACACTCCTAACATTGGAAGAGTGTTCCCCTTTCTCCACAACCTTGCCAGCATGTGCTGTCAATTGAGTTGTTCATCTTAGTCATTCTGATGGGTGTGAGATGGAATCTCAGAGTTGTTTTGACTTGCATTTCCTTGATGACTAAGGAAGTTGAGCATTTCTTTAAATGCTTCTCTGCCATTCCAGATTCCTGTGTTGAGAATTCTGTTCAGTTCTATGCCCCATTTTTTATTGGTTTATTATGTTTATTGGTGTTTGATTTCCTGTTTTCATTATGTGTTTTGACTATTAGCCCTTTGTTGAATGTATGATTGGTGAAGATCTTTTCCCAATTTACAGATTGTCTTCTCATCCTATTAACAGTGTCCTTTGCCTTACAGAAGCTTTTCAGTTTCAAGTGGTCCCATTTATTAATTGTTGATCTTAGAGCCTGAGCTGTTGTTCAGGAAGGTGAATCCTGTGGCAATGAGTTTGAGATTCTTCCCCATTTTCTCTTCTAATCGATTTAGTGTATCTGGTATTATATTGATATCTTTGATTCACTTGAATTTGAGTTTTGTGCAGGGTGATAAGTATGGTTCTATTTGCATTTTTCTATATGTAGACGGCCAGTTAAACCAGCATTATTTGTTGAAGATGCTCCTTTTTCAAAAGTATGGTTTTGGCTCCTTTGTCAAAAGTCAAGTGACCATAGTTGTTTTGATTTATTTCTTGGTCTTCAAGTCTATTCCACTGATCAACCAATGTATTTCTTTGCCAATACTGCACAGTTTGTTTGTTTGTTTTTATCACCATTGCTTTGTATAGATTGAAGTCAGGGATGGAGATACCTTCAGAAATTTTTATTGTATAGGATTGTTTTAGCTATTCTGGTTTTTTTTATTTTTATTTTTTTTCCATATGAAGTTTAGAATTGTTCTTTCAAGGTCTGTGAAGAACTTTCTTGGTCTTTTGATGGGGATTGCATTGAATCTGTGGATTTCCTTTGGTAAGATTGCCATTTTTACGATGTTAATCCTACTTATCCAAGAACATGGGAGGTCTTTCCATCTTCTGATATCTTCTTCAATTTCTTTCTTCAGGACTTGAAGTTCTTGTCATACATGTCTTTCACTTTCTTGGTTAGAGTTACACCAAGATATTTTATAACATTTGTGGCTATTGTGAAGTGTGTAGTTGTTGCCCTAATTTTGGACTCAGCCTGTTTGTTGTTTGTGTACAGGAAGGCTACTGATTTTTTTTTTTAATTAATCTTGTAACTAGCCATTCTGGTGAAGTTTTTTTTTGTTTTTTTTTTTGTTTTGTTTTGTTTTTGGTTGTTTTTTTTTTTATCAGCTGTAGGCATTCTCTGGTAGAATTTTGGGGGTCTCTTATATATACTATCATATCATCTGAAAATATTAATGCTTTTATTTCTTCTTTATTTTTTGATTTTTTAATTTTTATTATTAGTTACATTTTATTAATTCTGTATCTCAGCTGAATATCACTCCACCATTCCCTCCCAATACCACCCTCCCTCCCTCATCTCCTCCCTGCCTCTTTCCAAGTCCACTGATTGGGGAGGATCTCCTCCCCTTTCATCTGACCCTGTTTTATCAGGTATCTTCAGGACTGGCTGCAAAGTCCTCCTCTGTGGCCTAGCAAAACTGCTCCTCCCTTGAGGGGTGGGGAGGTCAGATAAAATGCCATTGAGTTCATGTTAGAAAGAGTCCCTGTTTCCCTTATTAAGGAAAAAACCAAATGATTACTGAGCTACCATGGGCTACATCTTAGCAAAGGTTCTAGGTTATATCCATACATGGTCCTTATGGAGATCAGTCTCAGAAAAGACCCCTGTGCCCAAATATATTTGGTCCTTGTGGAGCTCCTATCTTCTCCATGGCAAATTAACTTTCCCTTCTTTCATATGATTCCCTGAACTCTGCCAAAGGTTTGGTTATGAGTCATAGTATCTGCTTTGATACACTGCTATTTAGACTCTTTAAGGTGCCATCTGTAGTAGGCTCCTGTCCTGTTACTTGTTTTCTCCCACATCCAATGTCCATCCCATTTGTCTTTCTAAGTGAGGATTGATCATCTTACCCCTGGTATTCTTTCTTGTTTATTTTCTTTAAGTGTATAGATTTTATTATGTTTATCATATGTTATAGGTCTGTATAAGTGAGTATATAGCATGTGTGTCCTTCTCCTTCTAGGATACCACCATTTGCCTGAAAATTTCATGATTTCCTTGTTTTTGATTGCTGAGTAGTATTCCATTGTGTAAAAATATCACAATTTCTGTATCCATTCCTCCATTGATGGACATCTGGGTTGTTTCCAGGTTCTGGCTATTACAAATAAAGCTGCTACAAACATGGTTGAGCAAATGTCCTTATTGTGTACTTGAGCAAATTTTGGATATATGCCTAGCAGTGGTATAGCTCAGTCTTGAGGAAGCACTATTCCTAATTGTCTGAGAAAGCACCAGATTGACTTCCAAAGTAGTTGTACCAGTTTACATTCCCACCAGCAATGGAGGAGGGTTCCCCTTTCTCCACAACCTCTCTAGCATGTGTTGTCACTTGAGTTTTTGATCTTGGCCCTTCTGATGGGTGTAAGGTGAAATCTCAGAGTCATGTTGATTTGCATTTCCCCGATGGCTAATGACATTGGGCATTTCTTTAAGTGTTTCTCTGCCATTCGATATTCCTTCACAGATAATTCTCTGTTTAGCTCTGTTCCCCATTTTTTAATTGGATTGCTTAATTTATTTCTTTTAACTTCTTTAGTTCTTTATATACTCTGGATAGCAGCCCTCTGTCAGATATAGGGTTGGTGAAGATCTTTTCCCAGTCTGTTGCCTGTCATTTTGTTCTGACAAAATGTCTTTTGCTTCACTGAAGCTTTTCAGTTTCATGAGGTCCCATTTATTGATTGTTGCTCTTAGAGCCTGTTCTGTGGGTGTTCTGTTCAGGAAGTTGTCTCCTGTGCCAATGAGTTTGAGGCTCTTCCCCACTTTTTCTTCTAACCAATTCAGAGTATCTGGTTTTATGTTGAGGTCTTTGATCCACTTGAACTTTAGTTTTACACAGGCTGATAAATATGGATTTATTTTCATTTTTCTGCATGTAGATGTCCAGTTGGACCAGCACCATTTGTTGACGATGTTGTCTTTTTTCCATTGAATGGTTTTGGCTTCTTTGTCAAAAATCAAGTATTCACAGGGGTGTGTGTGTGTGTGTGTGTGTGTGTGTGTGTGTGTTTATTTCTGGATCTTCTATTGGGTTCCATTGATCCTTCTTTCTGTTTCTATGCCAATACCATGCAGTTTTTATTACTATTTCTCTGTAGTCCAGCTTGAGATCAGGGATGGAGATACTGCCAGATGATCCCTTGTTGTACAGGATCGTTTTGGAGATTCTGGGGTTTTTGTTGTTGTTGTTTTTTTATATGAAACTGAGAATCTTTCGTTCAAGGTCTGTAAGAATTGAGTTGGGCTTCCTGTAACTGAACTTACACAAAGTGCTGTCAGGAAGAGTTTGTCTGATTAGATTTCCTTTAGAGAACTTTCCTTTCCCATTGAATTTAACACATTAATGACTATGATATATTTTTTTGCTTTATTAAATTTAATTTGTCTTTAAAATTACAAAAACAGGGATTCAGCAAAATGATGGTGCCGGGACGACTCTCATTCTGACTAGCAGCACAGCAGAATCTACACAGTGACCAACATTCAGAACTCAGGGCCCTAAAACACAAGTGATTGTGTTTCCCAGGTGAGAGGATACCCCACAGTGGGGGATTCAATCAGCTTTCACTCACCCAGCTAAACTTCTGAAGGGATCCCAGCTGTGGGCACTACAACATCAGAGACTAGAATTTCCAGTCGAGAGATAACCCCATGGTGTAGGGAACGATTGGGACTGACCTTAGGTCACCCAGACATCCCCTGGAAAAGACTCAGGTTCCGCAGGCACCCAGGAGACAACACAGAGCTAGAGCCAGAGATCTAGGTACCAGCACAGAGTCCTGCCTGTGCCTGACTCACTGCCCCAGATAGAACTGTGGGCCCCAGGGCACTAGAGGCTGAGTTTCTCTGTAGGGTAAAAACCCACAGGGAGGGGAATGGCTGGTCTGATCTTAGAGCACTCAGCAGATACCACCACCACCAAAAGGTCTCGGGAAAAATTACACAGTTCCAGCAGAGAGCTAGGCACCCAAGCCCCAGAAACACAGAAAGGCAGAGCCACATCAATCTGTGCCTGTGTATTCTATGCCCCATCACAGACAGAACATCTGTCCCCAAAGCAAAGACTGGGTGTCCCTGTCAGGAGGAAACCCCATGGCAGGGGCATCATCAGGTCCAACGCTCAGGACACCCAGCTTCAAAAGACTTTCTGGATTCATGCAGACTCTAGGCTCTAACCTTCTACTGCAGGCATGAACAATGTGCTCACCCACCATTATTGAGTACCTCTAGGGCACTGAGGTACACAGCTGCATCCTCAGACCTACAAAAGCCAGAGAGCCATTACAACAGCCCTCAGATACTGTGCCAAGGATCAACCAGTTATCCCTAGCTATACTGACAAAACTATGTGAATCTCTGGTTTTTCAAGAGGGTTGCACCCTACAATTACACTTTAAGAGCAACAGCTGCTGCACACTAAATTCAGAGTAAGAAACCCAGCAGCAGGACAGCCATCACCAGGACCTCTCCTGATAAGAGGAGAGCCTTCCTAAACACCACAGTTACCACACAGATCCATACTAAATCAGATTATGGTCATCCATAAAGAAATACAGGAAGATGCAGCCAAACAGCTTGTAGCTTTCAGAGAGGAAATTATTAAATCACTGAAAGAAATCAAAGAAACATAGGAATGTTCAAAGAAACAGCTGAAGGAATTGAAGGAAAAACAAGAAAATACAGTCAGACAGGTGAAGGAAATCAAAAACGGTTCAGGATCTGAAGATAGAATTGGAAGAATTAAAGAAAACACAAATGGAGGAAATCATGGAGAGGAAGAACCTAGGAAAGAAAACAGGAACTACAGAGGTAAGCATATCCAACAGACTACAAGAGATGGAAGAAAAGAATCTCAGGTGTGGAAGATATAATGGAAGAAATCAATGTATCCGTCAAATAAAATAATAAATCTAAAAAAATCCTGAAAGAAACCATCTAAGAAATCCAAGACAACATAAAAAGAGAAAACTTAAGAATATAATAGGAATAGAGGGAAAAAAAAGATTCCCTCTTCCAAGGCCCAGAAAATATTTTCAACAAAATCATTGAAGAAAATTTCCCCAACTTAAAGGGGAGGTCAATTAGAATACAAGAGGCCTACAGAACACCTAATAAATTTGACCAGAAAAGAAAATCCTCCTGCCACAAAATAATCAAAACAGTAAGTATACAGAACAAAGAAAAAAATACTAAAAGCTGCAAGGAAAAAAGGCCAAGTACATATAATGTCAAACCCATCAGAATCACACCTGACTTCTCAACAGAAACTATGAAATTCAGAAGAGCCTGGACAGATATCATGCAGACCCTAAGAGAACACAGATGTCAGTCTAGGCTACTGTATCCAGCAAAAGTCTCAGTCCTCATAGACAGAGAAAACAAGATATTCAACGAAAAAAAATAAATTTCAACAATACCTACACACAAATCCACCGTTACAGAAGACACTAGAAGGAAAAATAAAATCCAAGAAAACTTTCAAGAAATTATAGGAAATAAATAACCTCACTACAGCAAAACAAAAGTAGTCAAACACACAAACACACTACCATAGCCAACATCAACAAAACAGAAATTAAGCAAAGAAACAATAACTCTGACAGAGGTCATGAATAAAATGGACCTCATGGACATCTACAGAACCTTTCACCCAAACACAAAAGAATTTACCTTCTTCTCAGCACCTTAAAGGAACCTTCTCCAAAATAGACCATATAGTTGGTCACAAAGGAAGCCTAAACAGATATAAGAAGACTGAAATAATCCCTTGTGGGGCGGGGCAAGATGGCAGCACCAGGATGACTCTCATTCTGACCAGCAGCACAGCAGGATTGGCACAGTGATGAGCAGAACACGTGGCCATAGAACACAAGTTATTATGTATCCCAGGTGAGAGGATACCCCAAGGTGGGGAAAAAATCATATTTAACTCACCTGGCTAACCTGGGGAAGAGATCCCAGTTCCGCCAAGTGCTTGGTCACCAGCCCAGAGCCACATGCCAGCGTGCTCTGGTCACTGTCCCAGACTGAACTGTGGGCACCACAACATCACAGACTCAAGTTTCCAGTCGAGAGATAGCCCCACAGTGCAGAAAATGATTGGGACCAACCTTAGGTCATCCAGACATCCCCTGGAAAAGACTCAGGTTCTGCAGGTGCCCCAGGAGCCAGCCCAGAGCCAGAGCCGGGAACCAGGAGCCAGCACAGAGCCCTGACTGCACACCTGATTCGCTGCCTCAGATAGAACTTCGGACCCCAGGGCACAAGAGACTGAGTTTCACTGTCAGGTGCAAACCCACAGGGAGGGAAATGGCTGGTCTAATCTCAGAGCACTCAGCTGATACCATCACCCTGTAAAGGTCTCAGGAAAAATTACCCAGTTTAGGCAGACGCTCAGGCTCCCAAAGGCCAGAAAGGCAGAGCCACATAAATCTGTGCCTGCAGGTTCTACTCGCCATCCCAGACAGAACGTGGATCCCCAAAGCAAAAAGTAGGTGTCTCTGTCAGGAGGAAACCTCACGGCAGGGGGATCATCAGGTCTAACACTCAGGACACCCAGCACTAAAAAAATTTCTGGATTCACACAGACTCTAAGCTCTAGCCTTCTACTGTAGGCAGGAGCACTGTGCTCACCCACTATTATTGAGTACCTCTAGGGCACTGGGGCACACAGCTGCATCCTCAGACCTACAAAAGCCAGAGAGCCATTACAACAGCCCTCAGATACTGTGCCAAGGATCAACCAGTTATCCCTAGCTAGACTGACAAAACTGTGGGAATCCCTGTTTCTTCAAGAGGGGTGCACCAAAAATTACAACTTAAGAGCTGTTCATTAAATTCAGAGCAAGAAACCCAGCAGCAGGACAGCCATCACCAGGACCTCTCCTGATGAGAGGAGAACCTTCCTGAACACCACAGTTACCATACAGGTCCATACACCTGAAGTGAACTGTGACAATTCGTGAGAAGCACCACTATTCAGTTGACCATACCCAAAAAGCAAAGGAGAACTTCAGAACCCTGCCAAGTGGATTCTCCCCACCCCAGGACCCAGCAGGCACCACAAACTAACAGAAAACACCTGAGACAGAGAGATGGGTAGAGGCCAGCGACAAAGCATAACCAACAAAAGGCAGAACAACATGGCATCCCCAGAACACAGGGGCAAGTAGCACTTGACACCCTAACATAAGTGAAAATCAAGAAGATGACCTTACATCTATGCTAAACAAGAGGTTAATGGAGGAAGTAAATAAAATGCATAAAGAATTAGTGGAATATATAGTAAAAGAGATTATGGTCATCCGTAAAGAAATACAGGAAGATGCAGCCAACAGTCTGTGTCACTGAAAGAAATAAAAGAAACAGAGGAATGTTCAAACAAACAGCTGAAGGAATTGAAGGAAAAACAGAAAATACAGTCAGACAAGTGAAGGAAATCAACAAAACGATTCAGGATCTGAGGATAGAATTGGAAGAATTAAAGAAAACACAAATGGAGGAAATCACGGAGAGGATAACCTAGGAAAGAAAACAAGAACTACATAAGTAAGCATAACCAACAGAGTATAAGAGATGGAAGAAAGAATCTCAGGTGTGGAAGATACAATGGAAGAAATGGATGTATTCGTCAAAGAAAATAATAAATTTTTAAAATTCCTCACACAAACCATCCAAGAAATCCAAGACGACATAAAAAGACAAAACCTAAGAATAATAGGAATAGAGGAAAAAGAAGATTCTCTCCTCCAAGGCCCAGAAAATATTTTCAACAAAGTCATTGAAGAAAATTTCCCCAACTTAAAGGGAAGCCTATAAGAATACAAGAGGCCTACAGAACATCTCATAAATTAGTCCAGAAAAGAAAATCCTCCTGCCACATAGTAATCAAAACAGTAAGTATACAGAACAAAGAAAAAACACTAAAAGCTGCAAGGGAAAAGACCAAGTAACATATAATGGCAAACCCATCAGAATCACACCTGACTTCTCAACAGAAACTATGAAAGCCAGAAGAGCCTGGACAGATAACATGCAGACCCTAAGAGAACACAGATGTCAGTCTAGGCTACTGTACCCAGCAAAAGTCTCAGTCCTCATAGACAGAGAAAACAAGATATTCAACGACAAAAACAAACTTCAACAAAACCTACACACAAATCCAGCATTACAGAAGATACTAGAAGGAAAAATACACCTAAGAAAACTAACTACTTTCAAGAAATTATAGGAAATACATAACCTCACTACAGCAAAACAAAAGTAGCCAAACACAAACACACTGCCATGGCCAACATCAATATCAAAGGATCTAACAGCCACTGGTCATTAATCTCCCTCAACATCAATGGACTCAATTCTCCAATAAAAAGACACAGACTAAAAAATGGATGCGTAAATAAGACCCAAGAATCTGTTGCATAAAAGAAATACATCTAAATCACAAAGATAGAAATTACCTGACAGTAAAGGTCTGGAAGACGGTTTTCAAAGCAAATGGACCCAAGAAGCAAGCAGTAGTAGTCATCCTAATATTTAATAAAGTAGATTTTCAACCAAAATCAATCAAAAGAGATAGAGAAAGACACTTCATACTCATCAAGGGAAAAATCCACCAGGAAGATATCACAATCCTGAACATCTATTCCACAAATGCAAGGACACCCACATTTGTAAAAGAAACTTTAATAAACCTTAAATGAAACATAGACCCCCACACATTAATAATGGAAGACATCAACACCCCACTCTCAACAAAGGACAGGTGAACAAAACAGAAATTAAACAAAGAAACAACAACTCTGACAGAGGTCATGAGTCAAATGGACCTCACAGACATCTACAGAACCTTTCACACAAACTCAAAAGATTTACCATCTTCTCAGCACCTCATGGAACCTTCTCCAAAATAGACCATACAGTTGGTCACAAAGGAGGCCTAAACAGATACAGGAAGATTGAAATAATCCCTTGTATTCTATCTAATCACCATGGAATAAAACTGGATCTCAATGACAAAGTAGCAAAATGCCTACAGACACATGGAAACTGAACAACTTGCTTCTAATTGATAGCTGGGTCAGAGAAGAAATAAAGAAAGAAATTAAAAACTTCCTAGAATTCAATGAAAATGAAGGCACAACATACCGAAACTTATGGGACACAATGACAGCAGTGCTAAGAGGAAAGTTCATAGCACTAAGTGCTTGCAAAAAGAAATTCGAAACATCTCATGCAAGCAACTTAATGGCTCACTTAAGATCCTTAAAAAAAAAAGAAGCAGAAACACAAAAGAGGAATAGACAGCTGGAAATAATCAAACTCAGGGCTGAAATCAATAAATTAGAAACAAATAAAATAATTCAAAGAATCAATGAAACCAAGAGCTGGTTCTTTGAGAAAATCAACAAGATAGACAAAGCCTTAGCCAAACTAAGGAAAAGGCAGAGAGAAACTATGCAAATCAACAAAATCAGAAATGAAAAGGGGGACATAACCACAGACACTGAAACAATCCAAATAATAATTAAGTCTTACTTCCAAAGTCTATATGTCACAAAATTTGAAAATCTAAATGAAATGGACAATTTTCTTGACCAATTATACATGCCAAAGTTGAATCAAGACCAGGTAAACCAATCAAATAGTCCTATATCCCCTAAGGAAATAGCAGCTGTCATCAAAAGCCTACCATGCAAAAAAAAAAAAAAAAAAAAGCCCAGGGCCAGATGGTTTCAGTGTTGAAATCTACCAGACCTTCAAAGAAGAGCTAACACCAATACTCTTCAAACTATTCCACAAGATAGAAACAGAAGGAACACTACCAAACTCATTCTATGAAGCCACAGTCACCTTGGTACCTAAACCTCACAAAGACCCAACAAAGAAATAGAATTTCAGGCCAATCTCCCTCATGAATATCTATGCAAAAATACTCAACAAAATACTTGCAAACAGAATTCAAGAACACATCAAAGACATCATCCACTACAACAAAGTAAGCTTCATCCTAGGCATGCAGGGGTGGTTCAATATACAGAAATCCATCAGTGTGGTCCACCACATAAACAAACTAAAGGAGAAAAACCACATGATCATCTCCTTAGATGCTGAAAAGGCATTTGACAAAATCCAACATCCATTCATGTTTAAAGTATTAGAGAAATCAGGGATACAAGGCACATACCTGAATATAGTAAAGGCGATATACAGCAAGCCTATAGCTAACATCAAACTCAATGGAGAGAAATTTAAATCATTCCCACTGAAATCAGGGACAAGGCAAGGCTGTCCACTCTCTCCATATCTTTTCAATATTGTTCTTGAAGTCTTAGCTAGAACAATAAGACAATTGAGGGAGATCAAGGGGATACAAATTGGAAAGGAAGAAGTCAAAGTATTACTATTTGCAGATGACATGATAGTATACTTGAGTGACCCCAAAAACTCTACCAGGGAACTCTTACAGCTGATTAACACCTTCAGCAAAGTGGCTGGATATAAAATTAACTCAAAAAAAGTCAGTAGCCTTACTGTATACAAAAGACAAATGGGCCGAGAAAGAAATTAGGGAAACAACACCCTTCACAATAGTCACAAAGGGCATAAAGTACCTTGGTGTGAACCTAACCAAGCAAATCAAAGACTTGTATGGAAAAAATTTCCAGTCTTTGAAGAAAGAATTAGAAGAAGATATCAGAAGATGGAAAGACCTCCCATGCTCATGGCTTGGCAGGATTAACATAGTAAAAATGGCCATCTTAACAAAAGCAATCTACAGATTCAATGCAATTCCCATCAAATTACCAACACAATTCTTTACAGACCTGGAAAGAAAAATTCTCACCTTCATATGGAACAACAAGAAACCCAGAATTGCTAAAACAGTCCTCTACAATAAAAGATATTTTGGAGGTATCTCTGTCCCTGATCTCAAGCTGTACTATAGAGCAACAATACTAAAAACTGCATGGTACTGGCATAGAAACAGACTGGTGAATCAATGGAATTGAAACGGAGACCCTGACATAAATCCACACACCTATGGACACCTGATTTTTTACAAAGATGCCAAATCCATTCAATGGAAATAAGATAGCATCTTCAACAAATGGTGCTGGTCTAACTGGATGTCTACATGTAGAAAAATGTAAAGAGATCCATACATATCACCCTACACAAAACTCAAGTCCAAGTGGATCGAAGACCTCAACATAAAACTAGACACACTAAACTGCTTAGAAGAAAAAGTGGGGAAGAGCCTGGAACTCATTGGCACAGGAGACAACTTCCTGAACAGAACACCAATAGCACAGGCTCTAAGAGCATCAATCAATAAATGGGACATCATGAAACCAAAAAGCTTCTGTAAGGAAAGGACACTGTCGTCAGAATGAAATGACAGTATACAGAATGGGAAAGGATCTTCACCAACCCTATATCTGACAGAAGGCAAATATCCAGTATATATAAAGAACTAAAGAAGTTAAACAGCAAAAAAATCAAGTAATCCAATTAAAAAATGGGGTAGAGAGCTAAACAGAAAATTCTCAATACAGGAATATCAAATGGCACAGAAAGACTTAAAGAAATGCTCAACCTCATTAGCTATCAGGGAAATGGGGAGAACTTGGGGAGGGGCATGCATGCAGATGGTGAAGGAAAGGAGGTATTGGGACAGGAGGAAGAACGGAACTACAGGGGGGATAACAAAGTGAATAAAGTATAATTAATAAAGAATTTAAAAAATGAAAAAAATAATTGAGTTGGTATTTTGATGAAAATTGTTTTGAATCTGTAGATTGCTTTTGTCAGGATGGACATGTTCCCTATGTTAATCTTTCACAGGAGCACAGGAGATCTTTCCATCTTCTGATATCTTCTTCAGCTTCTTTTTTTAGAGACTTAAAGTTTTTTTCAAACAGACCTTTCACTTGCTTGGTTAAAGTCACTCCAAGTTAGTTTATATTATTAGTGGCTATTATGAATGATTTTGTTTCCCTGATTTCTTTCTTGCCCTTTTGTCTCTAGTATACAGGAGGGCTTATTTTTTTTTTTTTGAGTTCATTTTGTATCCTGCCACTTTGCTGAAGGTATTTATCAGCTGAAGGAGTTCTCTGGTTGAAATTTGGGTCTCTCATGTATACTATCATATTATCTGGAAATAGTAACACTTTGACCTCTTCTTTTCCAATTGGTATCCCCTTGATCTATTTTAGTTGTCTTATTGCTTTAGCTAAGACTTCAAGTACTATGTTGAAGAGATATGGAGAGAGTGGGCAACCTTGTCTTGTCCCTAATTTCAGTGGTTTCAAGTTTCTCTCCATTGAGTTGGATGTTAGCTATAGGCTGGCTGTATATTGCCTTTACTATCTTTAGGTATGTGCCTTGATTCCCTGATCTCTCCAATACTTTTAACATGAATGGGTGTTGGACTTTTTCAAATTCGTTTTCAGCATCTAAGGAGATGATCATGTGGTTTTTCTCCTTCAGTTTGTTTATGTGGTGGATTACACAGATGGATTTCTGTATGTTGAACCACACTTGCATACCTGGGATGAAGCCTACTTGGTCATGGTGGATGATATCTTTTCTGTGTTCTTGGATTCCATTTGCAAGTATTATATTGAGTAATTTTTCATCAGTGTTCATAAGAGAGATAGGGCTGAAGTTCTCTTTTTTTTTGTTGGGCCTTTGTGAGGTTTAGGTATCAAGGTGACTGTGGCTTCATAGAATGAGTTTGGTAATGTTCCTTCTGATTCTATTTTGTGGAATAGTTTGGAGAGAATTGGAGTTAGCTCTTCTTTGAAGGTCTGGTAGAATTCCGCGCTGAACCCATCTGGCCCAGGGCTTTTTTGGAAGGGAGACTGTTGCAGACTGATTCTATTTCCATGGGGGATATAGGACTATTCACTTGTAGTATGATGTAATGATTGTTTGTATTTTCTAAGAGTCTGTAGTTATGTCTCCCTTTTGATTTCTGATTTTGCTGATTTGGATAGTTTCTCTCTGCCTTTTACTTAGTTTGGCTAAAGGTTTGTCTATCTTGTTGATTTTCTCAAAGAACCAGCTCTTGGTTTCATTGATTCTTTGAATTGTTTTATTTGTTTCTAATTTATTGATTTTAGCCCTGAGTTTGATCATTTCTGTTTTTCTTGGGTATATTTGCTTCTTTTCTTTCTAGGGCTTGCAATTGGGCCATTAAGGTGCTTGTATGAGATCTCACAAATTTCTTCTTGAAGTCACATAGTGCTATGAATTTTTCTCTGAGCACTGCTTTCATTGTGTCTCATAAATTAGGGTATTTTGTATCTTCATTTTCATTGAATTCTAGGAAGTCTTTAATTTCTTTCTTTATTTCTTCCTTAACCCAGCTGTCATTGAGCAGCAAGTTGTTCAGTTTCCATGTATGTATAGGCTTTTTGCTATTTCTGTTGTTATTGAGGTCCAGCTTTAGTCCATGGTGGTCAGATAGAATACAGGGGATTATTTAAATCTTCTTGTACCTCTTAAGGTTTGCTTTGTGACCAACTATATGATCTATTTTGGAGAAGGTTCCATGCAGTGCTGAAAAGAAGGTATACTCTTTTGAGTTTGTAGGAAAAGTTCTGTGGACCTCTATTAGGTCCATTTGATTTAGGACCGCTGTAAGTGCCTTTATTTTCCTGTTTGGCTTCTGTCTAGATGATCTGTCCCTTGGTGAAAGTGGGATGTTGAAGTCTCCCATTATTAAGGTGTTAGGATCGAAGTGTGATTTAAGTTTTAATGATGTTTCATTTATGAATATAGGCGCTCTTGCATTTGGGGCACAGATGTTCAGAATTGTGAGGTCCTCTTGGTGGATTTTTCCTTCTATGAGAATGGAGTATCCCTCCTTATCTTTTTTGATTAATTTTGGTTGAAAGTCTATTTTATTAGATATTAGGATAGCTACTCCAACTTGTTTTCTGGGTCTGTTTGCTTGAAAGACATTTTTCCAGCCCTTTATTCTGAGGTAGTGTTTATCTTTATTTCAGATGTGCATCTCTTGGATGCAGCAGAATGTTGCATCCTGTTTCTGCACCCATTCTGTTAGTCTATGTCTTCTTATTGGAGAGTTGAATCCATTGATGTTGCTAGATAATAGTGACCAATGAACGTTAGTTCCTTTTATATTGGAGTCGGTGGTCTTACTGTGTTTCAATGCTTGTTCTCATCTAATTTTTGTTGGTATCTTATCTGTATGCTATGTTTTCTTGGGTTGTGTTGTTTTCATTGGATTGGAGTTTTCCTTCTAGTATCTTCTGTAGGGCTGGTTTGCTGTGTAGATAGTGCATAAATTTAGTTTTGTCATGGAATGTTTTCTTTTTGTTTTTGTTTTTTCTCCATCTATGTTGATTGAAAGCCTTTCAGGGTATAGTGGTCTGGTTTGGCATCTGTGGTCTCTTAGAGTCTACATGACACCTGCCCAGGCCCTTCTGGTTTCCATACTTTCTCATGAGAATTCCGGTATGATTCTGATAGGTCTACCTTTATATGTTACTTGATCTTTTTCCCTTGCTGCTTTTAATATTTTTTCTTTGTTCTGTAGATTTAGTGTTTTGACTATTATGTGACGTGAGGTGTTTCTCTTCTGGTCTAGTCTATTTGGTGTTCTGTAGGCCTCCTGTATATTTATGGACATCTCTTTCTTTAAGGTGGGAAAATTTTATTCTATGATTTCCTTGAAAATATTTTCTGGACCTTGGAGGCCGGAGTCTTCTTTTTCATTGATTCCTATTATTCTTAGATTTCGTCTTTTCGTGGCGTCCTTAATTTCTTGGATATTCTGTGCTTGGGACTTTTCTTATTTTACTCTTTCTTTGAGAGAAATATCAATTTTTGCAAGTGTATCTTCAGCAACAGAGATTCTGTCTTCCGTCTCTTGTATTCTGTTGGTGATGCTTACCTTTGTGGTTCCTGATCTTTTCTCCAAGTTCTCCAGCTCCAGGGTTTTCTCAATTTGTGTTTTCTTTATTGATTCTAATTCTGTTTTCATGTCTTGTACCATTTCCTTTATCTGTTTGAATGTGGATTCCTGTGTCTCTAATATGGTCTCTATTTTTTCTTCACTTCATCTCTATATGCCACTAATTGTATCTCTACTTGTGCCTCTATTTGTTTGGCTATATTTGCCTGTGTTTCTTTAAGAATTTTGTTCATTTCCTCTTTCTTTATCTCCAATTGACTTTGATAGATTGTTTATTTGATAGGTTTGTTTGTTTGATAGATCTATCTTTGATAGATCTGTTTATTTCCTCTTTTTAAACTGTCTGAATTTGCATGTCTATTGTTCTAAAAGATTTGTTTGTTTCCTCTTTACGATCCTCAAATAATTGGGTAAGCATAGTTTTAAAGTAATTTTACTGTACTTCGATGATTTGGAGTATCCATCAATTTTGGGGGTTGCTGTCGAAGCCATGATGTCCTGATTTATGTTGGATGTGTTCTTTCGCTTACTCCTGGCCATTGGCTTATCTGAAACCTTCCCTGTTTGTTTCTGGATTCTGCAGTTCAGACTGGTACTGTATCTCTTTGTTTTTGGTTTATTCATTTTAGTTCTGAGTTTCTTTATTTTTTATAGTCTACTCCTCTTTAATGTGTTTGCTTCCATCTGTTATCTAGCTTACTTCTGTGCTGCTGAATTACTAGTATGGCATCTCTTCAAATTCTTTATGTAGGTGCTATGAACTTTCCTTTTAGCATTGCTTACATTGTGTCCCATAAGTTTAGGTGGGTTGGGTCTTCATTTTCATTGAATATTAAAAAGTCTTTAAATTCATTCTTTATATCTTCCCTTTATCGGGGCAGCTTAGTGGGAAGTTTTTTTAGTTTCCATTAGTTTGTAGGCTTTCTATTTTTGTTGTTGTTGTTGTTGAGTTCCAGCATTAATCCATGGTGGTCTAATAAGATGTAGGGGGTTGTTTCAATCTTCTTATATCTGTTGAGGCTTGCTTTGTGACCTAGTATATGGTTGATTTTAGAGAAGGTTCCATGAGGAGATGAAAAGAAGGTATATTCTTTTGTGTTTGGGTGAAAGTTTGATAGATACATATTAGGTTTATTTGATCCATGACATCTGTTAGTTTCTTTATTTCCTGATTTAGTTTCTGTCATAATGATATGACCATTGGAGAGAGTGGGGTGTTTAAGTCTCACATTATTAATCTGTGGGGTTTGATGTATGATTTAATCTTTACTAATGTGTCTTTTATGAATGAAGATTCCCTTGTATTTGGAGCATAGATGTTCAGAACTGAAATGATGTATTAGTGGATTTCTCCTTTAATGAGTATGAAGTGTCCTTCTCCATCTCCTTTGATTAATTTTAGTTGAAAGTCTATTTTCTTAGATACTAGAATTTCTACTCCAGCTTGCTTCTTCAGTTTGTTTGCTTGGAAAACATTTTTCCAGCTCTTTACTCTGAGGTAACGTCTATCTTTATTGTTGAGGTATGTTTCCTGTATGCAACAGAAAGATGAGTCCTGTTTTTCTATCCACTCTGTTAAACTGTGTCTTTATATTGGGGAGTTGATACCATTGATGTTGAGAGATGTTAATGACCAGTTTTTGTTACTTCATGTTATTTTGATATTGGTGGTGGTAGAGTGTGTGTGATTCCTTTCTTTTTCTTGTATTTTGGGTGTGGTATTATCTTCAGAGCTGGCTGTGGTAGGACCAATGGTTTCTATTCATGTCACATGGCCCTGAATTTCGTTGCTTGTGTTCTTATGCTGGCCTCTAGCCATATGATTGACTCTGGTGTTTGCTGGCTTGGTGTTCCCTTGGCTGGGTTCATTGGTTGTGTCCCAGGTGGGCCAGTCAGCTGGCAAACAAACAGAAAGACATCCTAGCTGAAAGCTGCTAGAGTGCCCCTACAACATCACTTGGGATGGGGAAAATAGGACTTTGGTTCTGGGTGGAACTCACATCTGCTGGGTTCACTCTCTCTGCTGAGCTTGTTGTTTCCTATCCAGGTGCAAAGGGCAGATGCCGAGCAGGCAGAAAGGTCTCTGAACTGAGAGCTCCTCCAATGTCTCCAGTCTTCCTCAGGATGAGAGAAAATAAGGCTTGAATCATGTACTAAGCTCATCTCTGCTGGATTCCTTCCCTATATTTCTTGTAGGCAGAATAATTTTAGGATCAAAGGTTTTGTTGGTGGGTTTTGTTCTCCTCATTCCACTAGTCCTGCCTGGCCAGGACAAGATCACTTCAGTATTCATGTTCTTCCCTGTTAGGAGTGTAAGCTAGAGTCACACCCATATCATCCCCAGAACCTACCCTGTTGCAGGCATCCAGCTTGACAAAGAGATGTACCCTCTCACCTCACACCTTAATTCTCCCTATGTGTTCTAGAAATTCTTGTTGCTGTGTTAGCCAATTTGGGCAGGGCTCTGCTAGGCAGCACATTTCTTAAGGTATTTGGAAGTTCATGTTCAGGTATTTGTTTTAGTTTTAGAATGCAGCAGGACTTCATGTTCTTTTTTAAAATTTTTTATTAATTAAACTTTACTCATTTTGTATCCCCCCATAAGCCCCTCCCTCCTCCCCTCCCGATGGCACCCTCCCTCCCCTTTCTGCATGCATGCCACTCCCCAAATCCACTAATAGGGGAGGTTCTCCTCTCCTTTCTGATCTTAGTATATCAGTTCTCATCAAAAGTGGCTGCATTGTCCTCTACTGTGGCCTGGTAAGGCTGCTCTCCCCTCAGGGGGAGGTGATCAAAGAGCAGGCCAATCAGATTATGTCAGAGGCAGTCCCTCTTCCCATTACTATGGAACCCACTTGGACACTGAACTGCCATAGACTACATCTGTGCAGGGGTTCTAGGTTATCTCCATGAATAGTCCTTGGTTGGAGTATGAGTCTCTGGGAAGTTCCCTGTGTTCAAATTTTCTTGTTATGTTGCTCTCCTTGTGGAGACCCTGCCCTTTCCAGCTCTTACTATTTCCCACTTCTTAACTAAAATTCCATTTGCTCTGCCCAACAGTTGGCCATCAGGCTCAGCATCTGCTTTGATAGTCTGTAGGGCAAAGGCTTTCAGAGGCCCTCTGTGGTAGGTTCCTAGTTTGTTTCCTGTTTTCTTTTCTGGCTTTCAGAAGCCCTCTGTAGAAGGTTCCTAGGTTGTTTCCTGTTTTCTTCTTCTTCTGATGTCCATCTTCTTTGCCTTTCAGGATGGGGATTGACCATTTTAGGTAGGGTCCTCTCTCTTGCTTAGTTTCTTTAGATGCACAGATTTTAGTGGGTTTGTCCTATGCTGTATGTCTAAATGAGTGAGAATATACTGTGTGTATCTTTTTGCTTCTGGGACAACTCACTCAGGATGATCCTTTCTAGGTCCCACCATTTACCTGAAAATTTCATGATTTCCTTATTTTTCATTGCTGAGTAATATTCCATTGTATAGATGTACCACAATTTCTGCATCCATTCCTCCATTGATGGACATCTGGGTTGTTTCCTGCTTCTGGCTATTACAAATAAAGCTGCAACAAACATAGTTGAGCAAATGTCCTTTTTGAGTACTTGAGCCTTTTTTGGATTTATGCCTAGGAGTGGTATGGCTGGATCTTGAGGAAGTACTACTCCTAGTTGTCTGAGAAAGGCCAGAATGATTCCCAGAGTGGTTGTACAAGTTTACATTCCCACCAGCAATGGAGGAGGGTTCCCCTTTCTCCACAACCTCTCCAGCATGTGTTATCACTTGAGTTTTTGATCTTGGCCATTCTGATGGGTGCAAGGTGAAATCTCATGGTTGTTTTGATTTGCATTTCCCTAATGGCTAATGAGGTTGAGCATTTATTTAAGTATTTCTCTGCCATTCGATATTCCTCTACAGAGAATTCTCTGTTTAGCTCTGTTCCCTATTTTTTAAGTGAATTACTTAGTTTGCTGCTTTTCAGCTTCTTTAGTTCTTTATATATACTGGATATGAGTCCTCTGTCAGATAAAGGGTTGATGAAGATTCTTTCCCAATCTGTAGGCACTCGTTTTGTTTTAATGACGGTGTCCTTTGCTTTGCAGAAGCTTTTCAGCTTCATGAGGTCCCATTTATTGATTGTTGATCTTAGAGCCTGTGCTGTTGGTGTTCTGCTCAGGAAGTTTTTTCCTGTACCAATGAGTTCTAGGGTCTTCCCCACTTTTTTTTTCTAGCCGATGTAATGTGTCTGGTTTTATGTTGAGGTCTTTGATCCACTTGGACTTCAGTTTTGTGCATGGTGATAAGTATGGATCTGTTTTCATTTTTCTACATGTAGAGATCCAGTTGGACCAGCACCATTTGTTGAAGATGCTATCATTTTCCATTGTATGGTTTTGGCGTCTTTGTCAAAAATCAGGTGTCCGTAACTGTGTGGGTTTATTTCTGGGTCCTCTCTTCAGTTCCATTGATCCACCATTCTGTTTCTATGCCAGTACTATGCAGTTTTTAAAACTGTTGCTCTATACTACAACTTAAGATCAGGGATAGAGATACCTCCAGAAGATCTTTTATTGTAGAGGACTGTTTTAGCAATTCTGGGTTTCTTGTTGTTCCATATGAAGGTGAGAATTTTTCTTTCCAGGTCTGTAAAGAATTGTGTTGGTAATTTGATGGGAATTGCATTGAATCTGTAGATTGCTTTTGGTAAGATGGCCATTTTTACTATGTTAATCCTGCCAAGCCATGAGCATGGGAGGTCTTTCCATCTTCTGATATCTTCTTCTAATTCTTTCTTCAAAGACTGGAAATTTTTTTCATACAAGTCTTTGACTTGCTTGGTTAGGTTCATACCAAGGTACTTTATGCCCTTTTTGACTATTGTGAAGGGTAATTTCTTTCTCAGCCCTTTTGTGTTTTGTACACAGGAGTGCTACTGATTTTTTTGAGTTAATTTTGTATCTGGCCACTTTGCTGAAGGTATTTATTAGCTGTAGGAGTTCCCTGGTAGAGTTTTTGGGGTCATTCAAGTATACTATCATATCATCTGCAAATAGTGATAATTTGACTTCTTCCTTTCCAATCTGTATCCCCTTGATCTCCTTCAACTGTCTTATTGCTCTAGCAAGGACTTCCAGCACTATGTTGAAGAGATATGGAGAGAGTGGGCAGCCTTGTCTTGTCCCTGATTTCAGTGGGATTGCTTTAAGTTTCTCTCTGTTCAGTTTTATGTTGGCTATAGGCTTGCTGTGTATCGCCTTTACTATGTTTAGATATGTGCCTTGTATCCTCAATCTCTCCAATACTTTAAACATGAATGGATGTTGGAGTTTGTCAAATGATTTTTCAGCATCTAGGGAGATTATCATGTGTTTTTTTTTTTTTTCTTTCAGTTTGTTAATATGGTGGATCTCATTGATGGATTTCCGTATATTGAACCTCCGCTGCATACCTGGGATGAAGCCTACTTGGTCATGGTGGATGATATCTTTGATGTGTTCTTGTATTCGTTTTGTGAGTATTTTGCTAAGTATTTTTGCATCAATGTTCATAAGGGAGATTGGCCTGAAATTCTCTTTCTTTGTTGAGTCTTTGTGAGGTTTAAGTACCAAGGTGACTGTGGCTTCATAGAATGAGTTTGGTAATATTCCTCCTGTTTCTATTTTGTGGAATAGTTTGAAGAGAATTGGTGTTAGCTCTTCTTTGAAGGTCTGGTAGAATTCTGTGCTGAAGCCATCTGGTCCTGTGCTCTTTTTGGTTGGGAGAGTTTTATTGACCCCTTCTATTTCTTTGGGTGATATAGGACTATTTAATTGATTTACCTGGTCCTGATTCTGTTTGGTAAGTCAAATCGATCAAGAAAATTGTCCATTTCATTTAGATTTTCAAATTTTGTCGCATATAGACTTTTGAAGTAGGTCCTATTGATTGTTTGGATTTCCTCAGTGTCTGTATTTATGTCCCCTTTTTCATTTCCAATTTTGTCGTTTTGGGTGATGTCTCTCTGTCTTTTAGTTAGCTTGGCTCAGGGTTTGTCGATTTGTTGATTTTCTCAAAGAACCAGCTCTTGGTTTCAATGATTCTTTGAATTGTTTTATTTGTTTCTAATTGATTGATTTCAGCCCTGATTTTGATTATTTCCAGCCATCTACTCCTTTTTTGGTGTGTCTGCTTCTTGTTTTTCTAGGGTTTTTAAGTGAGCCATTAAGTTGCTTGAACTATCTTAGTTGTTTGGGTGACCCGCAATCAGGCTCGCAACTTTGCTTCCCCGTGGGGTTTTCTTGCGACTAGGACTCCCAGTCTCAGACACCCTTGTGCCCACCGAACAGCCTGGGAAAGTGATAGGGACACGCAGGCTTGCAGCTCCAGCCCAGAGACCCAAAGCCAGTGTTACCCGGGATTTCTTCCAGGTTCTGGCTGGGCAGCTGAGAGTGGACCAGACCGATTCCCACGCTGTGGGAGCTTCCCCTCACCTGGGAAACACGATCGCTGTAGTTTTAGGGCCCAGAGTTCAGTCTCCTGGTCGCTGCACAGAGAGTGCTGTCCTGCTTCTCAGACACAATGCTCTCCTGGCGCCGCCATCTTGGCTCTCAGACTTCATGTTCTTGATAAAAATATCTATTCATGTAGGAGACTTTAGTCTCTGCACATTGAAGACACACGTTCTGTTATGTTTTTCATGTGAATTAAGTAGATGATTTCTCTTAGGTTCAAATTAAAAATCTTATTCAACTTAAAATGAAAAATTATACTGCTTTAAAGAACGTTGAAAATCTCTTAGTACACTGTATTTAATTCAAAGAATGACTTCTTATATTGCATAAAAATAAATCTTACTATAAAAGCAAAAAGAGAACATAGTTAATATTTCTTGCTCTTAAAAATTATCTATTTATTTTTCTACTATTTGTCTATCATCTTTTTATCTATCATCTATTATCATATATCTATTTAACCATTCATTCTTCCTTATACCTCTCATCTCTTTAATTATCTATCTATAGAACATCTAAATTCATCCACAAATTTATGATTATCAATAAAGACCCAAACTAGTGCTTCCTGTATTCTGTATTTTTTGCTTCCATGTGACAGAAACCAGCCCATGTTTTGTTAAACAGTTTAAAGGATATTATATTGTTTGGGTAACAAGAAAACCCAGGGAACAAAAATTATGTCCATTTAAATATTTTGGCACCAAAACAGGAGACATCAAACTGAGAGCTTTTGAAGAAACTGATTAGCTTATTGACTTATTAGGTCATTAAATTAAGTCCATTAACAGCAGCCTTTGGGTGTAGACTGATTGGGATTCTGGCTTTCTCTCTCTGTGACTTTTTTGTCATTGTTCCCTATGTATACACTTTATCATAAATTTTATGTTCATTATGTGGCTAAATACATGCAAAAGCTCTATGCTTCACATTGATAAGCTGAATTTTATTTTCAATCTCTCCCCCAATTCATTTAAGGAAACTACCAAACTGGTATTGACATTTCACCAAAGTGGCTATTATATAAAAACTCAGATCCCCAAAAGGCAAAAACCAACCTGCAAGGAATCTCTCCTATTCCTGTCACTTCAGTGTTAACCAGTTAAGCCCAAATGTGAGTGGATGTAGAGCTCTGAATGGGTTCTATGTAAACAAAACATGAATTATTGGAGAATTGAATAAAAACAGTACTGGTTTTGGGCTCACAAATGGGACAATTTATGTCAGGGAAAGGGTACAACATAAGCCTGGATAGACAAGACAGCAAAACCTCTGAGTTATCATCCCAAGCATCCTAGAAACCGAAGGTACCAGAGAATGAGGAACCATCTAGGGTAGAAATGTGTCACCTATGATCTTTTTTCCAGAAAGTAAGAAGTTGTGAAATACAGAGGATCCATTCCAGTTTATTCACGAACACTGTCGGTAAGTAGGACGTGTGTTACCTCACCTCCACCAGAACATCTTCAAAATTTCAACTAGCAATGCTGGATGGCTGAATTAAAACTAAGGGTGTGGAACACAGAATTTGTGGTAAGAGGTTCTCTAAAAATGGAGGGTATGGGCACAAAAAGTTAGCAGAAAAGGAGGGAAAACAGCTGAGGGAACCCTGTGTCAAGGGACCCTAGTCAAGGAGCACCTGGCACTGCCAACACTTAGGCAAGGTCTCACAGAGTAGGCCTTACTACTCAGGTTTGGGTTTTTATTTTATTTTATTTTATTTTTTATTTCAAAACCTTGGAAAACTTTAATATCCAGATCATGGTAAAATCAGTACATATATAAAATGCCTTACAAATTATTAAATTACCAAAAGATAACAAAAACTACAGTAAAATTAGTATTTCCACTACTAGAAATCTATGGCACAAGTAATATAAAATTAGAAGATATAAAAGGTGACATTGGTTTCCTAAGATATAGTTTACTCTACAATCAGAGTCCACAGGTATAGGCTGCAGAGTAGTAGCAGAAAGCAGACCCTCTAATCTAATACAGGATAACCTGGTAGTAAAATCAGACTCCTAATTCCACTCTGGCTTCTGAGACACCAAAGGCTGCCTACAACAACTATAAGTATAGAGTAGTAAACAGAATGGTTTCTGGGGGCAATCTCAAATAAGATGCACATCAGACAAGCCAAGATAGTTTGCCAAGTGAAATTTGAGACATAATTGTATTCACCCTGAGTCCAAACAAAGCATGTGCCATCAGTCAGCAGCTCCTGCTGCTTCTCAGTATGGCTGGTAGTTCCACTGCATTGCTGACTGGGGCCAGAGCTGAAATAGATCCAGGGCAAGTAAACTTAGCTGTTCCTGAATTCTGAAGAGAAAACAATAACTTTATCAAATCCTAAATTCAAATATTATTAATCCAAGTTAAAAATATTCTTGGGTTCTTTAGTTAATCACTGTGGGGCAGGGATTTCTTTCTCCCTATTGACTTACTTATGAGTTTAATACATAGTAGTTGCAAGACAATCAGGAATGGTTTGCTTTATATGGTGGTAATTAGTGACATCATGGTACAATCATGACACATTCTTCAAACTTCATTTATGATTGATTCCACTAAAATGATATGGAGTAAAGTTGCCAAAGACAGTGAAAAAGCATAAAGTTGAGGACAAGGATGATAGACATTGGAAAATGAATCCTATATTTGCACCAAACTTTCATTCAGTTATTTTGGATCCATGTTACCAGGCCTTTAGAAATGTTGCGTGTCTCAATGCTGCTTTTCTTTGTGTTATCTTCATATTCAGTGTATAAATGGTGGCTAGTCATTGTTCAAAATCCATAGAGCCAGAGTTTAAACCAGTGACCAAGAAAAATCTTCATTTGAGCTTCTCTTGTCACACACTTATGACAGAAAACAGTATTCCTGCCAGAGACACGAATGACTATGCTGTGACGGAGACACGCTGTATTCGTCCGGGTAGTTATAAAGTCAGCTATTTTCAATTTTCATTGACTTAGAATGACTGCCAGGTACAATCCCAAGTATAAACAGGGAACAAAGGAAATAATTGGCAAATAACAAAATTGTAACAACTGTAATATCTTTTAAGTAAAAACATTCAATTGTTTCATGTCAATAATTTCCAAAGAGCATATGTGCTTTGTTGAATTAATTGAAGTTCATTTACTGTTTAGAACAAAAGCTCTTAATTACCATATCTTTTTGAGTTCCTTTAAAAACAATTATAACTTGATAGGTTTTCAACCTTAGAAACCATTTTGCAGATCTAGGTGCTGGTAATCCAAGTTAAAGCCAATAGCACCTTGGGAATCCTCAGGACTCTGTTCTTAGGTCATAAACAATGACTTCTTATACTCTCACATGATAAAAGGGGACAAATGATCCAATGAAATCACTTTTTAAGAGTACTAATTGCAATGATGAATTTGGGCCTTCATGACCTTGCTTTCCCTCTGCATCCTTACCTTCAAATGTCATTACTTTGGGGGAGAAAACTTATTTCTTTTTTCAATGTATTTTTTTAATTTATTACAATTTATTCGCTTTGTATCCTAACTGTAGCCCACCTCCTGTCCCATCCCAACCCCCTCAACCTCCTTCTTCTCCTCCAATAGCCCTGTCCAAGTCCACCGGTAGGGGAGGTTCTCCTTCCCTTCCATCTGACCCCTGGGAAATGCAAATCCAAACAACCCTGAGATATCACCATATACCCATCAAAATGGCTAAGATCAAAAACTCAAGTGTCAACACATGCTGGAGAGTGTGGAGAAAGGGAAACCCTCTGTCCCTGCTTGTGGGAATGTAAACTCATACAACCACTTTGGTAATCAATCTGGCACTTTCTCAGACAAGTAGGAATAGTACTACCTCAAGATCCAGCTATATAACTCCTAGGCATATATCCAAATATGCTCAAGTATACAACAAGGACATTTGCTCAACCATGTTAGTAACAACTTTATTCGTAATAACCAGAATCTGGAAACAACCCAGATGTTCCTCAACTGAGGAATAGATACAGAAGTTATAGTATATTTACACAATGGAATAGTACTCAGCAATTAAAAACATGAAAATCTTTCTTAATTTTTTAATTAAATTTTTACTGTTTATATTAATTACAATTTATTCACTTTGTGTCCCAGCTGTAGCCCACTCCTTCATCCTCTCCCAATCCCACCCTCCCTCTCTCATCTCCACCTATGCCCCTCTCCAAGTCCATTGATAGGAGAGATACTCCTCTCCTTCCATCTGACCCTAGCTTATCAGGTCTCATCAGAACTGGCTGCATTGTCCTCCTCTGTGGCCTGGCAAGGCTGCTCCCCCATTAGGAGGAGGAGGTCAAAGAGCTAGCTACTGAGTTTATGTCAGAGACAGTCCCTGTTTCCCTTACTAGGAAACACACTCGAACACTGAGCTGCTGCTGGAGCCAGCCAGCAGAGTCAAACGGTTCTTGAGTCGGGAGTGAGGATTGATATTAAAAAAATAAACACACAGCACACCGGAAACTTTTTAAAGGTCCAGACTTGACAGCCACAGCAAATGGCAGGCTGCTGCAGCAAGCAGTGCAAGCAGCAAGTCTCAAGTCTCTGCCTCCTCTTCTGCCTCCAGCCCTCTGACCTCTTTATTTGTGAGGAGTTACTTTTAGCCAGTAAAACATCTCAGAACAATGGGTTAATTTTCACAAGGAGCCTGAGGAAGAGGTGTGACCCTCACAAGCTATCCCACCTGGTGTCACAAACAAAAGGAGATGGACTTGCAAGTTCTTCTCTGCCATTAGTAAACGCCTGCTAAAAGCCATCTCTCCACCGAGATTTAAATATCAAGGCAGGCTGCTGGAGTCATGGCTCCCAACAAGCTGCCATGGGCTACATCTGAGCAGGGGTTCTAAGTTATATCCATGAATGGTCCTTGGTTGATCAGTCACAGAAAAGACCCTGGTGCCCAGACATTTTGGTTTTGTTGTTCTCTTTGTGGAATTCCTGTCCTCTCCAGGTCTTACAATCTCCCCCTTCTTTCATTAGATTCCTTGCAGTCTTCCCAAAGTTTATGAGTCTCAATCTGGTACTTTCTAATTCAATTAGTAATAGAGCTTCCTCAATATCCAGCTATACCATTCCTAGACATATATCCAAAATATGCTCAAGTAGATAACAAGGACATTTGTTCAACCATGTTCATAGCAGCTTTATTCATAATAGCCAAAACCTGGAAACAACCCAGATGTCCCTCAATGGAGGAATAGATACAGAAATTGTGGTACATTTACACAATGGAATATTATTCAGAAAGTAAAAACAAGGAAATCATGAAATTTGCAGGTAAGTGGTGGGAAATAGAAAAGATCATCCTGAGTGAGGTATCACAGAAACAGAAAGACATACACAGTATATATTCACTTTTAAGTGAATACTAGACATATAATATAGGATAAACCTACAAAAATTTGTACAACTAAAGAAACTGATCTAGAAGGAGGACCCTGGGTAGATGATCAATCTTCACTCAGAAAAGCAAATGGGACGGACATTGGAAGAAGGAGAAAACAGAAAACAGGACAGGAGCCCACCACAGTGGGCCTCTGAAAGACCCTACCCAGCAGTGTATCAAAGCAGATACTGAGACTCATTAACAAATTTTCTTAATTTTTGTCAGGATCATGGTACCCTTTCTCCTCTTCTCCTGGTCCTGGTTCCACCCTCACTCCCTCTTCCCCCTACTCCTCAGAAACCCACCTGAGCAAATCAAGTCACATGTGGACTGAGAGCATCCTCTTTCTCTGTATTCTGGTGAGGCAGCCCCACCATTGGGAACTGATACAAAAGCAGACAACAGAGTCTATGTCAGACAGTCCCTAGCTTCCATTATGAGGGAACCCACATGAAAACTGAGTTCCCCCCTTCTAAAGGCCTATAAATCTTGAGAGTCTAGCACTTAACTTTGAGATCTAATCAAGGCTTCCTTAAACTCATTTCATTATATTAACTACAGGAGATTAAAAGGAATCAAAACAAAATTAAATTTCTATGTAATTTCCACTATACTTTGAATTTAATTCCATTTGTTTTCAAAAACTTTTTTTTTCTCTGTGTATAGCTCTGGCTATCCTAGAACTTGCTTTGTAGACCAGGTTGGCCTAGAACAGAGATCCACATGTCCCTGCCTTGTAAGTGCTGGAATTAAATGCATGTGCCATCATGCTCAGCTTTCAAAAACATTTTGAACAAATTTTATTATCTATAATTAAGACTAAAAATAAAACTAAGGAAAGAAAATCTGGGGTTTGGATTGAGTATTTTTTCCCTACTGAAGGAACCATTAAATATTTCAAAATTATTTTTACTATTATATAAAAAGTAATGTAATGCAGCATAATACATCCTATTATTGACCATTCCAGGGATAAAGCTGATGAGCTAAGAAATAAATGGTCTATATACATGTTTTTAAAGTAAACACATTGATTATAGAATAAATTCTCCTTAGTTCAAAGAAGTAATGTTATCTTTTGTGTGAACCTACATGTTAGAACTGAAATACATTTAGTTTATTGCTTCAATTATCTTCTAATCTAAGAAGAGAAATTTGTTTTGGAAGGTGTATGTTCATATACATGTTTGTGTATATGTTGGAGAAATAATGAATAAGTAAAATAAACATAACTTAGATTTTATTATGGTTTTTCATGATTACTGTTTTTTCATGCTACATTTTAAGTGGAATCATAATAAATGTTAGAAAAAGTAAGTGTTTTTACACTGTGGGGAACGATGTAGCATAGTATCTTGTAAAAGAGACATCTGACAAGAAAATATAGTATAAAATACATGGGAAGTGTACATAGCTGAAGTTGTAAGTGCTAGAATAAATCTTCACAAACAATATTTATAGAGACACAATATAAGCTAAACATTAGAAAGTTAAATATTCAAAGAATTATAATGAGTTTTTTAAAATTTTAGTAATTACACTTTATTCACTTTGTATCCCCACATAAACCCCTCCATCCTCCCTCCCAATTCCACCTTCCCTCCCCTTTCTCCACACATGCTCCTCCCCATGTCTGCTGATAGGGGAAGTCTAGGCATATTCCAGACATGAATGTGACTAATTTACAGGTTTCTAAATATTCTAAAGGGAGAAATAAAGGTTTAATAAATCTTACCCTGGAGTCATTAATTCAATCCTTTAAAATGTATAGATGTTTTATTTTCATAGCAATCACTAAATATTTCAAAAGTAATGTAAAAAGTTGCCTCTGGGTGTATTTGAATGGCTTTTTATGTATGATTGTCTATTGGCTTAGAAAGTAAATTAATAATCACAAGAACATTGTGGATATTTTCATCCTATTTTGCTTTCAGGCTTTGTTTCAAATGAAGTTTATTGTAAAGATCTTTTGGGGATAAAAAAAAGAAAAAATTCAAAACGATAAAATGTATTCACTATGTTCTAGCCACAGTAAAGTCATCATAATAATATCTTCTACATATTATTCTTTAATCCAGCTTAATAACTATTCAGAGATGAAGGATACAGGGAGGCAGACCACACACACACACACACACACACATACACAGAGAGAGAGAGAGAGAGAGAGAGAGAGAGAGAGACTGA
Organism: Meriones unguiculatus; assembly: GCF_030254825.1. Classification (NCBI taxonomy): domain Eukaryota; kingdom Metazoa; phylum Chordata; class Mammalia; order Rodentia; family Muridae; genus Meriones; species Meriones unguiculatus. The sequence goes on along the minus strand of NC_083356.1, from coordinate 55,550,412 downwards.
TAGAGACAGAGACAGAGATCACCAGAAAACAACTCCACAATATCCATTGCTTTATTTTTTATTGGTTTTGTTTTTTATGTGCATTTCACAGTAAATATGAGAATATTTTCTTCAGGACCCCCAGATCTTCTCTAGGGTTTTCCTTGTTGTTTAGTTTCTTTAGATGTACAGATTTTATTATGTTTATCCTATATTATATGGCTAATATCCACATATAAGTGAGTATATACCATGTGTGTCTTTCTGCTTCTGTCTTATTTCACTCAAGATGATCTTTTCTAGTTCCCACCATTTGCCTGCAAATTTCATGATTTCCTTCTTTTTAAATCTGAGTGGTATTCCATTGTGTAAATGTACCATAATTTCTGTGTCCATTCCACCATTGAGGGACATCTAGGTTGTTTCCCCCAATCAAAGACAATGCATAGAGAGGACCTAAAACCCCAGCTTAGAAGTAGCTCATAGACTCAGTCCCCAGGTATGGTCCCAGTAATGGAAGCAGGGGGCTTTCTCTGGCATGAACTCAATGGTAGGTTTTCTGATCAATTTCCCCTGGGGTGTGCAGCCTTGCCAGGCCACAGAGAAAGACAATGAAACCAGTCCTGGTGAGACCTGATAGGCTAGAGTCAAATAGAAGTAGGCCTCCTTCTATTAGTGGACTAGGGGAGGGACATAGGGGTAGAAGAGGGAGGGAGGATGGGTTCAGGAGAAGATGAGGGAGTGTGCCACAGCTGGGACACAAATTGAATAAATTGTAATAAATGACAATAATAAAAAAAAGAAAAGAAAAAAGACTATTTTACGAGTGATTTATAGTACTTCGATAAGGCACTTGTTTTATCATAGACTTGAAGAAAGATTTTCCTTTTATTTGAATAGCTAGCACTACCCACTTCAAACTACATTGCCATCTTCAAACTACATTAACATCCTCAAAGATGTTGAGACAGAAGTTGACAAGCCCTCCGTGTCACAGGAGACAAGCTGCCTCTCTGTGTGTGAAATGCCTTGAACCTGAGTAGAAGACTAGGCTGGATTATGGGACTCCAATCTTTCCCTTCCTCTCTGCCCTTGGATTAAAATCTGTAAGAGGTTTTCTGACCATGAGTTCAAATTTTGACCAATGGCAAAGCTATAAGCCCCTGATTCATAGAGACCTTGTGAGTAGTAATATTGTAAGTACAGGAGTTGGCATTGGAAATAGAAAAAAGTCTTTTTATCTTTATTATACTCATTATGGGGTGTTTGTTGGAGATAAAGATGTTCACACAGGACAACCCAATATTCCCAAAAGAATTAAAAAAAAATGAGACCAATTCAGCTACCTTTAGTCATTTCCAGAGAGCCAGCTTCAAAAGGCAATGGTAGGATGATGAACAATGGCTGCCCCACCCCCCTGTGTGCTTCATGCTCTAGTTTTACACAGAAAAAAAAAATCCCAACAACTTTTCTATCTAGCTTGAGCAGTATTTCTATAGCAACTTCAATCAAAAATAAACTCAGTGCCATAGAATCAAAGGAAGTTCAAAATAACATATTTCATTAAATAAAGTCACTTTTAAGAGTGATTTTTCTAAGATCTAAAAATAGTGAATTTCTTTTTGTTGTATTCTCGTGGGTTTAGAGCAAACTTTGTGAAATGCCAAAATTCAATATTACTTTGAATAGATTTCCAAGTGCACCAAATACATAGCAAATTTGATCTCTCCTACTTTTAAAAACCAGGATACAAAGTAAATAAATTATTTAATACTGCTACTATTACTACTACTAATAATAATAATGATAATAAAAAAATGATGTGTGAAACTTAAGGCATTCAACAAACTGTGTATGAACAGTATAGAAGATACTGTATACTACAGAAAGAGAACAATAAAAACATTCATTTACAGAATATAAAAATAATTCCATAACATAAAATACACAAAAGCATGTTCTAAATATACTAAATAGTTAAAAACATATAAAGGACTAATTTTGAACATCATAAATATATACAGGACTGGCTGCATTGTCTTCCTCTGTGGCCTGGTAAGACTGCACTGCCCTCCACAGGGGGAGGTGATCAAAGAACCAGCCACTCAGGTCATGTCAGAGACAGTCCTTGTTCCCTTTACTAGGAAACCCACTTGGACACTGAGATTCTATAAGCTACACCTGTGCAGGAGTTCTAGGTTATCTCCATGCATGGTCCTTGGTTGGAGTATCAGTCTCAGAGAAGACCCCTGGGCCCAGAGTTTTTGGTTCTGTTAGTCTCCTTGTGGAGCTTCTGTCCCCTCTTGAGGAGACCTATAGGCTAGGGTCAGATAGAAGGGGAGAAGGACCTCCCCTATCTGTGGACTAGGGGAGAAGCATAGGAGGAAAAGAGAGAGGTAGGATGGGATTTGGAGGAGATGAGGGAGAGGGCTACAGCTAGAATACCAAGTGAATAAATTGTAATAAATTAAAATAAATAAATATTGAAATAAATAAAATAAAAAAGAAATATATTCTAGATAAATGAATTCAAATTGTTTAAAATTTCGAGTTACATGGAAAATTTTGTAATGATTACATTTGTAGTAGATTTTCACTTTGCCTTTCTGTTAATTCCTGGTGTCTGGGGCAGTGCTAACACAAAACATGTGAGTTTCCAACCACGGCTTGGTTTAACTTCAGGCCCAACCCAAAAGAAGGAGGCCATGCCCAACCATGCCTGGATGGCCAGGAACCACAAACTGGATATCCTAGAGAACAAGATAGAACCTAACACTGCTGGCAAACAACAACAAAACACACAAACAAACAAAAGACAGGGAAATGATTTTTAATGATATTCTGCAACCTAATGATTGGGGCTTTGTCTAGTCAGCATTAGGCAGCCTTTCTCCAACAACAGAGCAGAGGAGGTGCAGAGACCCATGGTCAGACATTATACAGAGAAAGAGTCTAAATCGGAGGTCTCCATTGGGGAAACCCTTAAAAGAGGGAAGGAAAGAGTGTAGGCATCAGAGGCAAAGGAGAGCACCAAGAAAACATGGCCAACCAAATTAACGAAGCAGAGCTCAGAGGGACATGATCAATGAGCCAGCCACTGAGTTCATACCAGAAACAGTCCCTGTTCCTATTACTAGGGTACCCAGTTAGAAAAACTGAGCAGTCTAAGGGTTTCCTCTAACAAAGGGTCTAGGTCCTCTCTTTTTCTACTGTTAGGTTGCTTTGTTCAGCTTTGTTATGAGGGCCATTGCCTTGTCTTACTGAATTTTGTTTTGTCCTGTTTGGTTGTTATCTCTCAGAGTCTTACTCTTTTCTGAAGAGGAAATAGTGTGAAGGGGTCTGCAGGAGAGGGGAGGACTGGGTAGCTAGAAGGAGTGGGCAAATAAGAAATGTTGTTGGGAGGTATTGTATGAGAGAAGAATCTACTTTCAGTAAAAATAAAAAAAACAGAACATTTCATACTTTGTTTAGGAAATTTTTTTGTGTCTTACCTTTATTAGGGACAGTAATAACTGGAGGCAGCAGTTGAGAAAGCCTTTGATAAATGCAAAAACTATGCCTTATCAGAAAACAGAGTCCTTATGATAACCCATGTTCTAGAAATTGTAAAGCCCTGTTTTAAATGTTCTTGAAAGGGTTATTTTTGTCTGATTCTGGAGAATTCTTCTTAAGAATCAAAACTGTGATAATGTTTATCTTCTTACCTAGACTCAAGAATTACAAATGCTTGGAAGAGGATACTCAAAAAAAGTCAGTACAGCCTTTTTGAAATAGGGCTCACCTCGAAAGCAAATGAAAACACAACAGCAGGAACCAGGAAGAGAGTTTTCATCCTCTGGAGTGAGAGCCACTTATGAAGCCCCAGACGATGTTGTCGATGTGAGACATTTAGTTCAAGGGGAAGCAGGTGAAATCGAATTTATTAACTAAATGGGAAATGGAGTTACTTATCTTCACACAGAGTTTGGTGGAGTAAAATCATTTAGTTAAAAAAACAACCAACCTCAGACAAATCTGATATTTCTTTGATTATGTAGCACTTCATCTTATATAAAAATGATTAATTTGAATATTTTCTTTAATACCACTTACTCAACTTTAACCTTTTTATTTCTACTCTGTGAGATCCATTGAGGATGGAAAGGAGTGAGAAGACAATACATGGTAATTTTCTTTCATTTTTATGCTATCAGTGTTTTCTATTGCTGGTACTGATGCTCTCCAAGGGAAACACTTTGCTCATTGTATACATGACTCTTCTCCATGTAAATTATTGGAAACTTCAACAAATAACCTATGGGCAGCTAACTCTTTTTAATGTACTGTAAGTTACCATAATGATTCTCTGAACTCTGTATGCTATGGCTTCTCCAAAGTCAGTCATATGTAATCCAAAGCCTAGGTGATAAGAGTCATTATCATTAGAAGATGGAGGGCTGATAAATAGCCTGTGAATACCTTATAAGTTCAAATCAATGGAGATAATTTCTTTTTTGAATAAAAATATCTAGTTAAAATCTGTGATACCTAAAATCAACAGAAATTTTCAGCTTCAGGGCTGGTTTGAAGAGGACTCTGAATTCTGCTCCCTTTCTTTCTTTTGTCCTTTTCTTCGGTCAGCTAATTAAACTTTATAATGACATCTACATAAAAACTCAGTTTTTGGCTTCACATCCATACATCATAACATCCCTCAGTATAAATATCTATTCTTAGCAAATAAATGCTATTGTAATTATGGAATAAAAGCCTGAGGATAATTTTACTGAAGTCAGACATCTGCATCAAAGGGAAACTGTAACCAGAGTTTTGTCAGAGTAAAGGGTTTGATCACAAACCATCTGTAAATTAATCATAAAGACAAGAAGAATCAAAGTTCAAAATGAAGTGCGTAGATTAAGCTTAGAGTAAAGTGTTTGTCTAGAATGTGTAAAGACTTGGATTCCACTCCCATCATTGCAATTAATAAACACATGAATAAATAAACAATAAATTATTAATGCATATTCTATTTAATGAATGAAATAATATTGAATTACCTAACTCCTGGATTCCTCTTGAAGTGAGGAGTGAGTGGCCTTGGTTCATCCTTGACACAATCATGCACTTTCTGAGAGAGGAATAGAATTGAAATGCCTCTCTACAATTATTTTCACTTGACTTTTAGATTTGTGAGATTCTGGATACTTACTAATTCAGAGTCCACCAGAATGGTCATTAGGTAAATACAAATGCCCATGTGTTGTATTTGCTCATCTGTTTTCAAAGGTCATTTGTGAGATCAAAGCATTATTCAACTTACTTTTATATAAGGATTTTTATTTTTTATATCACAAAGTTCATATTACCTGTATCTTTTCATGTGTGCTAATTAAAGAGAAATGTGCTATCACACTAAAAATACAGTGTTGCTTTGTGAAACAACTTTAGTAAATACGTACGATTTTCAGATTTAAATGCAGTGAGAATTATATAATCTGATATTTCCTTTGTTAATTATAATGAATTGGTTCTGTTGTATATTTTATAGCTTATAACAAATTAAGTCCTCATATGGTTTACTGTTTAGGAATAGCAATTGTCATGCAGTGAGTATATGATGGAAGGAAAAAGATACTGGGAAAGCATATTATAAAATACTACTTTCAAAAACCTGCGACAGGGAGGCTCATTATAAAGTTAAACGTATGATTATTCTAGAGAATAATAGTCACAGAGATATGCGGAGGAGTTACAAAAACAAAATTAATTTATAAATTAATTAACTGTGCATTGCTAAGGTTTAACTTGTACCTAAAGGGATGTGTAGGGGTTGTCAGATAAACAAAGAACAAAGGAAATTCGTAGAAAGAGAACACTGTTAATGCCAAAATGCAAAGGAATTCATGTGGATGGATAATTTGCTATCAAGACAATGGTGTATTTCAGAATAAAAGTGGCTATTAGTAATTAAAAAATATGCCATATTTTAGTGTACTATTGTGTACACTATAGTGTAATATAGTGTACATTCACAAATGGAATTTATAGTTGATAACATATGTAATAATTCTAATAAAATTCAATCAAAATAATTTCTGAAAGTTAAGAACAAGATGTGTATATTTAAAAATACAAAAGTGTTGTTTTCTATTTGGTTGTCTGAACATTAAATCATAGAAGTAGGACAATTAACTGTGATGAATATTTATATATTTGTAAGTTTCATTCTTGATTCTAAATCTGGTATTCAGAAAGTATTCTTACCAGACTATGTATTGCAAGTCTGTTGCAATGAACGTTTTATTTTTCCAGAGAATCTTAAGGATGCATTTTAAATTGTTACCAATTTAATTTAATTGTTGTTAACAATTATGTGTGTGTGTGTGTGTGTGTGTGTGTGTGTGTGGCACTAATACACGAAGAAAAAGAAATCATCAACCTGACAGTGTGGGAAGGGTATGGAAGGTCTTAGAGAGAGGGCACCTGGGAGGAAGTAGAGGGAGATAAAGGAGGGAGCAAAAGATATAATTCTGTTTTGGTTTAAAAAAAATAGGTTCAGAAAAAGAAGAAGATAGTTAAATTGTTTTGTGTACAAAGCACTAAGAGTTTTAACATGTGTGGAACCATGTAACAAGAACTAAAATATTGGTCATATAGTTAGATTTTCGCACAGAGCTCTCTATCATTCTACAGTTTAGTCTTCCTTCCCCTGACAAAGGCTGTCTATGTGCCTCCTTTTACTTTTGGGTGTTTCTTGAATTAAATATCTTTTATGAAATAAGTAGGATTATAATAAATTAATCAGTAGTGTATGTATACTTTACAACAAATGTTTTCACAGAAGAAAAAAAAGAAAAGAAAACCTCAGAAAATCAAGTAAGCCAGCACTTACAAATGCCACTGAGATCAGGCAGCATGCCACTCAAGCATACATGATGGGCAAGCAGTCTGAAACATGCACATCCATGACCATGGAGGGAGCAAAGGTTAGAATGTGTGGGTCTGTATGGTGAAAACTTTATTGATGTAAATGGAATTATCTGCTTTTCCATTATGTGTTTTTAAATTTTATTTATATTTTTATAAATTACAGCATCCCCATTGTACCAATCTCACTCATTCCCTTCCTATCCCATCCTTCCTCCCTCATCTTCTCCCATGCCCTTCCCCAATTCCACCAATATGGGAGGTCCTCCTCCCCTTCCAATTGACCCTAGCCTATCAGGTCTCAGCAGGACTGGCTGCATTGTTTTCCTCTATGGCCTGGTAAGGCTACTCCATCCTCAGGGGAAGGTGATCAAAAAGCAGGCCAATCAGTTCATGTCAGAGACAGTCCCTGTCCCTATTACTATGGAGGCCACCTGGACACTGAACTGCCATAGGCTATCTCCATGCAGGGGTTCCAGGCCATCTCCATGAGTGGTCTTTGGCTGGAGTATCAGTCTCAGAAAAGACCCCTGTGCCCAGACTTTTCGTCTTTGTGGAGCTGTGTTCTCTATGTCTTACTATCTCCCACTTCTTTCATAAGAGTCCCCATACTCTGCCTAAAGTTTGGCTATGAGTCTCAGCATGTGCCACCATATCCTGCAGGGTAGAGCCTTTCAGAGGCCCTCTGTGGTAGGCTCCTGTCCTGTTCCCTGTTTTCTTCCTCCTCTGTTGCCCATCCTCTTTGCCTTTCTGAATGGAGATTGAGCATCCTAGTCAGAGTCCTCTTTCCTGATTAGTTTCCTTAGGTGTACAGATTTTAGTATGTTTATCCTATATTATAAGTCTAATGTCCACTTATGAGTATATGCCCTGTGTGCCTTTATTAATTTTTTGAGAATTCCATGAAATCCATTTTGATCATATTTGTTCTTCTCCAACTCCAATGACTGAATTTAGAGTTTAACTAGTATAAGTTTGAGAACAATTATTCATGCGTTCTGTGGAGTCACACAGTTATTGATATGTGATTCCTGTTGAAGGTGAGCAGTCCATGAGAGCTGTGAAATCAATAGGGTGAGTTAAACAGTTGTGCCCAGAATTATGTATATCGGATGTTATAGAGATTTATTACATAAAGCAGACAACCAGATGGTACAGATCCAATAATTGGAAGAGGTAGAGAACTGGGCTTTGTGTCAACAGTGACTAAACTGTGCTTCCTATATGAGAAAAAAAATAAGCTCATTCAAAATGGAGGCAAAGCTTTCATAATAATAATAATGCACCATTTTTTTAATTATGGAAAAATATGTCACTCTACAAACTACTACCATCACGGTCTCCACGGATATAGTGGAGATGCTCAAAACCAATATATCCAGGGCTGATGTTGTTTCTTTCACAATGGTTCAGTGTAGTAAATAATTAGGAACTTGTCTTCAATCTCCATGTACTCAGATTTGTATGAACATCCAGGTTGTTTCAAGTTTCTGGCAATTATTAATTACTTAGCTGTTATATAGTGACATCATGACATGTACAAGGAGAGGGATGGAAGTAGAAAAAGTCATACTGACTGAGGTAACTCAGATCCTGAAATGTGAACAAGGTATAGATTCACTTACAAGTGGATATTAGTTATTAAGTAAAAGATAATCATGCTACAAAATTCAGAGAATCTAAGTAATAAGCAGAGCTCAAACCTGAGGAAAAGAGAATAGATTTTTGCAAGGTGGACTGGGGATGAGTAAGGGTGAGAACAGGAGGGATCAAGCAGGGGACAGGGAAGAATAAAGGGAGAGCATTCTGGAAGAGAACCTGTAATTGAGGGGGGGGGCATTTTAGAGCATTGTGGAAACCTACTGCACTTGAAACTTCTTGGAATCTATGAGTGTGACTCCTAGTAATGAACAATACAGAGTCTGAACTAGCCATTTTCTAATACCAGGCAAGGGTTCCAGTGGTGCAACTGGAACACCAACTCATCCTCAAAACTTCAATCTACACTTTATCCTACCTACAAGATATGATGGGATAACGGTGCTTCATAAATTGTGGGAGTGGTAAATCAATGACTGATCCAACTTGAGGCCCCTACCACAAGGCCACAATAGAGAGCCCATGTCCTACACTGCCTGGATGGCCAGGAACTAGAGACTCTATAGCCCAGACAGAGACCTAGGATAGACTCAAACAAGAGTGGGAAAAGAAAAATGAATTAAAAATTTTCCAATTATATTCCACTCTACTAATAGATCAGTGCCTAGGGCAGTCTTCATCAGAGAGGCTTCATCCAGCAACTGATGGCAACAAATGCAGAGATCCACAGCCAAAACTTTATGCATAGCTTGGGGAACCTCGAGGAAGTAGAGGAGGAAAGATTGCAGAAGCCAGAGGAGTCAAAGACACTAAAAGAACAAAGCCCACAGAGTCAACTAAGCAGGCCTCAAAGAGTCTCACAGAAATTGAAGTGACAATCACAAAGTCTATATGAGTCTGACCTATGTCTTCTACATTTATGTTATGGCAGTGTAGCTTGGGAGTTTTGTGGGATTCCTAACAGTGGAAGATCAGGTGTTTCTGACTCTTGTCTGCTCTTGCTACCCTACTCTTACTGGGTTACTTCATGTAGGGTTCATATGAGGATGCATTTCTAGCCTTATTGTATCTTGGTCTGATATCTTCTTTAGATATCCCTGGGAGGCCTGCAATTTTCTGAAGGGAAACAGAAGTGGAATAGGTTTTGAGAGGAAGGGAAGTAGCGGAGGGCTGGTAGGAGGATAGGAAGGGGGGAAAAATAAACTGCCATCAGTTTTGTAAGTAATGTAACAGGGAAAAATAAATTAAAAAAAATATTTAGATAGTCCAAGCAAACAATTCCTGGGGCCAACATGGTACAACCCAGACAGACCTGAATATCTGGAAGATAGTAACACATGCCTGGGGGCCACTGAGGCATTCAGGGCACCACCACATTTGGCATGCACATTGTACCTGCAGACTGTGCCAGCACTCTCCTCTGAGCTTATGCCCCACCTTTCCAGGCATCTACATCCTCTAGCACCTGATCCTTCAAGGTACATTTCCAAGCACACTCCAGCATTTGCACACATGTGCCTGTGACATTCCTTCCTTAGCTAGAGCTGAAACACCAATATCCACTCTCAAAGTGGTGGACCTCTCTCAAATTCCTGAAAAATACTCCAGAGAGAGATGGACCCAGTCTGCAGTATAGGCTCCAGGAACAAACAGCAAAGGTTACAGATAAGCAGATGGCTAGAGGCAGACTTAAGAAGACATCTAACAATCATCAGGACATCATGGCTTCACCAGCAACCCCAAAAATCAACAGATATTTTTAATTCATTGGAAACACAGGAAAATTATCTCAAATCTATGCTTATCCAGTAATTAGAGTCACATAAAGAAGAAAAGAACAAAGCCCTCAAAGAAATACAGGCAAATGCAGCCAAACAAATAAAGGCATATATAGAGGCACAAGTAGTGGCATAGAGTGAGGAAGC